>NW_027332215.1:2507500-3757500 GCF_041222505.1 Epargyreus clarus
AAAAATTAATAAAATAAATGTAGTTCAAAAAACTAAAAAACACGCTTTTATGATAAAATCAACTAAAAAGTAGAAAATAATTTTCAATCTAGGAATCAAAGGAACAGTAAATTGTATAATTGTGGAAAAGTGTGGGGTGCTTTTCGAAAATTGATAAGTGTAGCACTCCACGCTTTTTTCACAATTACACAATTTACTGTTCCTTAGTTGATTCCTATATTGAAAATTATTTTCTACTTTTTAGTTGATTTTATCATAAAAGCGTGTTTTTTCTAATTTTTTGAACTATATTTATTCAAAGATAGTTCTATGCTCTAATAAAGAGCATAAGACTATCTTTGAAAAAAAAACAGACATACAGATTTCTTTATAATGTCTTCATTCAGCATAACAAATGATCATAAAGTAATACAGTTTATCAAAATCAGAGGCCTTTGATACAAATCCCAGGCCCTTTGCGTGAGGGGTCGTACTTCATATTAAACAACTAGACACAATCAGACAGTTAATATTGAAAGAGATTTTAATACCCCGGATTAAAATGAGACGAGGGGGCGAGCCCTCGGTAGAGACCATTTGGAACTCTCGAGAGAGTAATTACGTTGCTAGGACAACACAATACCGCAGAACCCTCCTACCAAAACTTTGATGTCTGTAATATTTGGAAATCTGAACAGCTTTTGATGTGTTCATTATTGTTTTGTTGCATAAATGTCGACAACCCATTAACTACGGTCTACTGAGCAGGGGTCTCCTCTCAGAATGAGAGGGATTTATTTAAGTCATAAGTGCACGACGCCCAAGCACACATTGGGAGACGTTCGTTTTGAAAGAACTCTTAGGCGTGTCATTTCTTACAATGATTTCCTTCACCTTCACTTTCGTAAAAGTGTAGCAAATACAAGGCTTAAATCGTCACAAGTTTCATTATTATGCCTAATACACACATGTTTACTCTGGAAAATCAGAAGAGTTATTTGCGCAAACTATAACGTGAGGTGTATTTTGAGATACGGTAGGTATACCTTTTTAGGGTTCTGTACCCAAAGGGTACCAGAACCCTATTACGAAGGTGGTAGAACCCATTGTGGTTCGACTCCGGCTGCACCACTGCCTCACCTATTTCTGCCTCATAGCAACAGTGTTAAGTGCTGGTGAGTTCTAGTTTAAAGGGTGAAATCAAAAAGTATAAAATATAAATATTACGAACTATTGGTACATATAGTAAATATTAACTATATGTACCTATTTATTCCAAAGGTCTTATTCATAAAAAGTTATAGGACACTTATAGCGTTGCTATAGTACGATTGTCGAAAAGTGTTATTCATAAACACATTTTAGGCACTAAAAGCCTTCTATAATTGATAGAGGCCAGAACTCTACTATAACAGTGCTATAAGACATTCACTTCAAAGAACATTGCACCAAAGAGTGTTCCGTTTTTTTTAAACGACGAAGACTTTCGGAAGCGTTATCGCTTTAATAAATCGATAGCAAATATAATAATTGATCTCGTACGTAATGATCTTAAATTAGATCGCAGAGGTACTGGAGAATCTTCTGTGTAGGGAAATGGCCACAGGAGAACGAGAAAATAAACTATGAAATATAATAAAATAAAATTCACTCCAAAAAGATACTTTTTATTATATCGAATCATTGACAGAATGACAAATTAGAAGAAGTAAAATATATGTTTTTCAGCTGCCAGCTTTATCATATATAACCTACTTGAATATTATACATTATAAGAGGCTTGAGTTTTTGCTATATTCCAACAGCCTCCCTCAAAAATTCAAGTATAAAACAATTTATAAATACGTTCTTTGCAGAACACTTTTTGAATGTCATTACATCTACCACCACTTCACTAGGTGTTTCGTTATGGAGAAGAAGCGGCGAAAGAAACTCCATAACACACATCTTTTTACAATAAATATAAATGTTTTTACAATGGCAAACATAACCATGGCACATGTGGAGCTGAAGATACTTCAGACCACATCGATTTATCAGTCAAATATACAAAGAACTTCAAACAAAACCTTATACTCGTACTCTGCTTTAGCTGATGAGACTGCGACAGTATCTACATTGTTTTGTGTTTCACGAAATTATGCAGTTTTAATTACTTTGAACAAATAGTTTCTAATACTATGTTTGTGCGTCTCGTCGCTTTCTCAGTTCCTCAGTCAGAGTCCACATAAGCAATAATTAACTATTTATAATTACAGCTTTCATTGATTACTAGATTAGGTTTAACTATTTATATCTTTTATATAACATTAAAAGATGTATTAAATATTTACACATTTAAGACAAAAAATCTGGATGCGTAAGTACTTTTACTTTTACATTTCTATACAATACTACTTTTATTTAACTCTACAATGTGCACCATGGCATAAGTCAGTATTTAATACTGAATAATTTATAAGAAAAGTGATTAGGATAAATTACACTTATAGAATATTTTTAACACATATTGCACATTAGTAGACTGATTAAGTGATATTGTATTTGCTATTCTTACAACATCTATATCAAGAAATTATGTTATTTATTTTGTATTAGTAATACAAATTATTTGCATTAAAATGTTTTTGCAAATGTATAATGCTTATTTTGTTGAAATTATTAAACCATATACATACGTATATTCTTATCCGTATTAATTTACGGTTATAGTATATAGGTATATTTAAACATTTATCTACATGCATCTGCATGAGAGTGTACCTTTAAGAGTTTTTAAACCCTATATTTAAGTATAACATGAAGACGTTCAAACCAAAGCCGAGATGTCTGCTTTAAGCCGTTAAAGCTTTTATTTAATTTACTGACTTTATTATCTTTAGGCAAATATACCTGGTACTACCTACCGTATATAAATATTCTCTGTATGAAAACCATTATAATATATTTTTCTAATTATATCAAACGAAATTTACAAAGGTAGTCTTTTCGTCCATATGGTGTACATTTAAATCAATCTAAATGTAGTAAATCTGGCTATTGGTGCGAACGTTACATCTTAATCCTGTAAAATTTCTTACTGAAACTGAATTTCTTAGTGAAACTTCGAGCAACTAAACGAGCTTTGTTATTTTTTCTGATTTACCTACTTAGTTCATTATTATTTGTGGTAAATACCCACTTGCAACTAATAATGTTAACATATTTAGGTCTGTAGACAAAATATCAGATTTGATTGCTCCTTTGTGGCTTAATTTCACTCTGTACTGCTTTTTACCATTTATCAGACACCTTAAAATACCTTTAAATTATTTAGGTAATGATTGCAAAGTACTTAATAAAGATCAGCTATCAGGATTGTGCATCCGTATATAATAATTCAGGGATTGATCAAGTATTTAGTAGTTATTTGTTGACGCATTATCATTTAAGGAATGTTGTTGTTAGCTTTCAATGTCATTACTTTTAATATTTAATAATGTATATCCATTAAAATCTTTACCAACTAGACTGGATCTAAAATATTTTTATCTTTAATCTTGCTAGCTGTGTTACGAACGTAGCAGTAGCACCAAAACATTTTTATACGATCAATTTTGTTTTTACCTTTCCACAATTTACATGGTGTTTTATTTATTTATTATCAGAGCTTTAGTGGGGAATGTATATATTTTTATAAATATAAGTACTCGTATATGACTGTTGTAACAGCTTCACCCCAAAAGGTTTATTTAATTTCGCATTTACAACCATTTCGGTTAATATACGATTAATTTGCTCTGTTTCACCATTTTATTGTGTTTTATATGATAAATTTAAATGATACATAATTATCTTGCCAACACAAATTCCTTAAATTCATTATTTCAGAAATATATTCTCGATCAGTATCATATTAGTACGATAATTTTACTATTACGATAATTACGATAATTTTTCACTTTCAGGCTTTTAATTGGTACTTATTTCCCATTTAAAAGACAAGTAACATAAAGACAATTTTTGTCATCAAAGGAATTTGACGTTATCGAATCGCAAACATCACAGTCAATAATAAAAAAAAATGTTTTTTTTTTACCATTCGCTGGTCAGTCTTGACTTTCAGAAATTCAAGATCACAGATTACATATAAGTATTCAATATTGTCACATGACGGTCAATAATAAAATCTTTAAAATATTCAAATTTCATCAACCCATTTATTGTCCCACTGCTGGGCATGAGTCTCCTATCAGAATGAGAAGGTTTAGGTCATAATCCATCGCGTTAGCCAAGTGAGTATTGGTAGACTCACATACCTTTCAGATTTTTATTATATAAATCTTTCAGGTGTGTAAGATTTCATCACGATGTTTTCCTTTACCTTTTAAGCAAGTGATAATTAATTTCTAATACGCGCATAACTTTGAAAAAAGTCAGAGGTGCATGCCTAGGATTTGAACCACGGACATTAGACTATCACTGCTATTCAAATTTAATTTCGGTTTATCCAAATGACCGTTTGTGCAATAACTAATACGATTTCTATCTTTGAATTAAGTTAATTTTATACTGTGATTTTATGAAAAAATAATTATACTATCATCCTTTATACTACATATTAGACATTTACTATTTTTATAAATATGCGCTTCATTTTTTAATAACCGACATACCTTTTATTATTCAATTCGATTTACTTACAAGCTGCATAGGTACAGCTTAAGTTCCATAGAACTAAAGTTCCACAGAACTTTCGGTGAATAGTATAGAATTTTAAATTCTTTGAAATGAAATATAATAAAATAAAATTCACTCCAAAAAGATACTTTTTATTATATAGAATCATTGACAGAATGACAAATTAGAAGAAGTAAAATATATGTTTTTCAGCTGCCAGCTTTATCATATATAACCTACTTGAATATTATACATTATAAGAGGCTTGAGTTTTTGCTATATTCCAACATTCTGAAATACAGGTTTTACTGCCATCAGATATTGCGAAGGTTTACAAAACGAAACTTAATTGAATTTAACGTTATTAATGTTATTTTTTATGTTAAATTAAAAATAAATATGCTAATTAATTATTATATCCAGTATATCCATTAAAATATTATGTAACTATCGTTGTATGCATACTAAACAAACGCAACTTTTAACTTTTACACAATTCAGAAAAAAACACTTTAAACGTGTTTTATTTTTTAACAAAATTCAAAAAATATTTTTATCTCGATTTTCTCAACATTTGTAAAATGTTAGTTGTGTTGTGCTCCTAGTCAGAAAGTTTGAAAAGCTTATAAGACACAGAAAAATAATGTATTACCGATGCATAGACTATATTTCCGGAGTTATGCAGATACAAAATTATATGCAGATGCAGCAGATGTGCATTTACGACAGAGATCAGTTGCCAATTTAATAAAAAAGTATATTCTCAACAAAACGTCAAGTAGAAAATGATGCTCACTGGACCAGTTGAGATACAATGAGTTAACTGATCAATTGAGCCCCCAGTAGGGTGCGAGGCCAGGTGTCCTATATGAACAAAAGCCCACTGGACAGTTCATTATTCCCATGCTTGAATAAGGGGTTTAGTTCATGATATTTGTAAATAGACAGCACAATTAAACCGCGTGACTGATCCATTCTTCACATGTGTCCACAAGAAAGACTCAATAAACAAATTGAGCTAGCCCCTATGGTTTAACTTTATTGTTCAAACCAGTTTATACTAAATGCCTCGACCTTTACGGAAAGATTTACCTACCTATTATGGCGGTGAATTTATTTTTGGTTTTGATTGTATATATTGTTAGGAACGTCAATAGAAGATAGACAATTTAATTGTCAAATGAGGGTATTAACTAAAATGCTCCTTCTGGGCAGTTATTTTCCGATTATTGTAAAGAACGTTACTCTGCCACTTTTGTTGTCGAATCTATAATGTGTATGCTTGCTTGTTATTTTGTTAACTGTGTAAAGTAAAAATGTTCTCGGTTTATAAACGGTGTTTTTAAATAATATCCTGACTAATATTCCTAACAATATTATATATTCATATATATTATAATCTGTATTACGTTCGTTTGAACACATAACTATCATATAGATCATATACATACATTTCTTTTTGCCAGTGTACGCTTAGTGTATAGATCTAGACGCCTCATTGCACTGTATCAAATCGCGTTGATTTCTCAATTCGTAATGTGATCGCACTTCGATCTTTTCGTTGAGAACGCTTAGGGTGGCGTTACTGGGGGACTCTCCCCTAGATTGCGATAATAAACACTAGGTGCATTATAGACGCATCACGCTGATTCATCGTCTTTTATTTTTGAATAACTTTAGTTCTAAATAAATCGTGATATTGCATAGTGGAAATTTTTACTTGGACCTGTAATTTTTTTTTGCTAATTAGAAAAAATGATATCTGTCAAGTGTCTTCCACCAGTGTTGACAAACATTTGTGCATTTGTTTTTGTCAAAATAATGTGCTCTCTAATCCAATTGAAATACATTTTTCTAATAAGCACGTGATTCTGAATCGAATGAGTCTGAGTTCTCTCATATTTTTAGAAGCTTTATCTCATTTTGTACGTTACCTATGTAAAAGTATCCTCATTTATCCCTTCAAGTTATTTGCTTTTAAGGTATTATCTGAACGTGTACGTGAACGTGTAATTATCTGAACGTGTTATACTAGACGTTTAATTTCCCAAAATACTCGTATTTATAAACTGTATGTTTTAAAGATAAGGCAGCCATAGCTCACAAATTGAAACGCCCAAAAACGTACCCAAAGTGAAGATTTTTTATGGCCACCGTTCATACACAAGTAAAATTTATGGCCCATAACAGACAAATAGTGACTCCATTGTGTCTTTCGAGTTGGCTTTTATCCAAGTTGGGCGTGGCCTACCAATGATTGATTGTATAAACCGATCATGAGGCAATGTGGTCCCCTAACACTAGTGGAAAGGTCTATTTTTTCATAGAGAACCTAAAAGATAACATTGAAATGCTTCATAGACTTCAGACACTTCACTGCGATGCACAACACTTTCGCTAAAAAAAATAATGAAGTGTTAGATCTAATGATTTCGTATGTTTATGTTTTTAAAAATCTTATTACATAGTAGATAAAATTTCATGTCTGACAACAGTGAATAAGTGTATTTTTTATATTAAAACTATAGTTTTATCCAACTAGAACGAAGCATAAAGGACATTTATGATTTGTTTGTCCGTGTTGTAGTAAGTAAATATACTCGAAGTAGTAAACGAACATGCTGTCCACAGACCTGTATTCTAAATAGGTCTGTGATGCAGTCCATCTGGTAAAAGACTCTGTGTACTGACCCAGATAAGATGAAATTAATATCTGAGGTTGCCTACATGTTGGATTTTAGCACGCGCGTTATATTTATATAGTGTGGAGTTTTCTATAGTCGGTACTGTAACTTTCCTTGTCCCAACCTAACTTAGCATATAGTACCTCATATAGCCTCGCCTATAGTGTTTCGTATTGAATTGGTTAGGTTAGGTTGGAACATATAAGACAATATAAAACTAAGCGAACAGGGCGCGGCAGCTTCCTGCGAGCGTGTGGATCCAATCCAGACCTTACATTCACGATCATTTATTTATTTTATATTATTAATTAATTATTTATGTTGAATGGATTGTTTTGTATTGCGGTTGTACGGGATGATATGTGCGCCCAGCGACATAATCCCTCTATAAGTTATAATAGTTTAATAATTATAAATAACATAAATAATATGACTGTCATTTCAAAATCATAAAATATTTCGTGATTCACTAAAGACTGAGTGAAACATCATTGAACTGATATACCATTTTCGTAAATAAAGGTAAAGTTCAATAAAAAATAGTAATTTAATAGTGCATATTTTGGCAACGTTTCCCTCTTCTGTGCAAATTTCTACCTTTTTACCTTGTACATGTTTGCATGCATATTTCGGCATTTTGATAGTGCATATAATCCGATGTCTAATGACAGATCATAATATAATACTTAACATTAAGTACTTACTTAAAATTTTATTTTTAGCTCAACAAATATAGTAGGTATCTAAAAAATATTTTGATATCTAAAAGTCTTGGGTATACGTATTATCTTACATATAAAATTCTTGTATCACAATATTAGTTACCATACTCCACCGAAACGGCTTTACCGATTTTCATGAAATTTTATATGCATTTGCCGAGTCAGCTAGTAAACTATAAATATGCATTTCAAAAACGAACATGTATAAAGTTTCTTACAATAACAGCCGAAAACTTTACAGAGGTAGAACCTTTTGAAGGGAATATAATCAATTTATTATAACGAAGATTCGCTTAATGTCTTTTCAGTTTTTATAGGTGCTTCATAAATTAAGATTCTGCGTAAGACTGATCATGGTCTTATAAATGTGGCAACTACCTATATTGTACTTATGTTTCATAACATCCAAAATCTAATCTAATCAATCATGCGTATATTTTAATGACTTATAATCCCTCTCCCCTTTGCAGACAACCCTATGAACTCCTCATGATAAAATATGATTATATGGTGCTGTTTTCCTTTTGTCATGCTACCCTTGCCGGTCGCTCGAGCATTTCTATTGGCTACTAGAGGTGCTTCATCGCTGATGATATAGTCATCTCCCTCTAATAGAAATCGATAGAGCTACGCGATTGGCTAGTAGCCAGACGACGCCACCATCAGACGGACCCTCAGTGAACCTGGGGCAAGTAACTAAGTACCTAATAATAGAACTATATACGTAATATACTATAGAGTGGTATAATAGGACATACCTACCTACTGGTAACGTTATACCCATAACGTATACCCAAGGATAACGTTATGTATATACAAGGACCATAACAATCGCGTGTCGTTACACAAGACATATACATTAACAATTCCTCTTAATACACAAACAGTTGAATTTTAGTAAGTAATACAAATATTAAAGACATTGTACACTGTTAACAAAAAAAACTAATCAAGTAAAACTTTCGTTAATGGTTTGATAATAATAATAAATTCGGCAGAGGTAATATTTTCATGTTGTCACTGTTGTCAGTAATAAATCAGGTTAACGTAGATATTAATAAATATAGTTAAAAAAACTAAAGTACACGCTTTTATAGAAATCAAACTAAAAATATAAAATAAACATAGAAAAATTTTAATGCAAAATTGTATTAACAACAAAAAAGATATATTTAATTGTAAAAAAAGCGTGGGTGCACACTCTCGGTAGTTATAAATATTTTACTGACAGAGATGAGCAGAAGGACCAACACTTTGATATTTTCAAAAGCACCCCAAGTTTATTTTATATTTTTTAGTTTGATTTCTATAAAAGCGTGTACTTTAGTTTTTTTAAACTATATTTATTTTATATTTTTAAGTTAAATTTCTTATAAAAGCGACTCCTTTAGTTTCTTTAGTTATTATTTATTGTTTTATTTATACTGCTGTTCACATTAAGCGTCATAATTATAAGGATGTATGTTGATGTCTTTCTACTGAAAAACGGAGTTACTCACTGACAAACATACAAGTGAAGCTAATATAAAGCGTGTAAAAATAGACACAAAGTTTTGAAGGCATTTGATTGCTGTCTCTGTAGAGCGATCATTAGAATTAATCATATGGACATATTTAGTAAAACCCAAACAAACACAAAGGCATATTCTGCTTTGTTATGTTTACCATTAGTTCATTCAGTAATATCAACATGAACAGTATGAAAATTAATAGCATTTTTATTTCTATCGGATGCAATGAAATAAGATGAGCCCAGAATAACCCTTTACACATATAAGGAAACCAGTATTGTTGACGTAAATTGACTATTTTTTTAACTTAAACATTGTAGAGCATAATGTGATAATGGTCAATTAAGTTCCATCTAAAATTTTGTTATCAATCTGCACTTTTCATCGTAACAATTTATGTTGGTTAATAATATAAGTGTATTTTTTTAATTATGGTATCACCCATCGCCCTTTAATTCTACAATTTTACTTAGTTCAGAATCACGCTTTTGCTTAATCAAAAGCCAGTTATGGTCGTGTGTAACTGCATTAATTGATATTAATTTTGATGAATAACATGATTCAGCATTGATAGCATTAAATTTATTATTATAACGTAACAAAAATAAGTATTTATTCATAGGATTGTGGCTGAAATAGCATGTACAAACACATATAATATTATTACTATATAATATTTATAAAATAATAATATTTTATAAATAGGCCCACCATCAGTATACTCTCAGAGTTAATTCTAGTTTGTGACTGGATGCTTTTAATAAGTTACAGCTTGTTACTACTGTAAAATTCCTGACATGTAGGAAGTGACAAAAATGTTTGATAACTTTTACAACTGCAAGTATCTTTAATTTGTAATAATGTTACTTACGATCACAGACTGTGGTCCGGATGCTGAAGTAGGCAATTACAAATGGATTTTTATTTTGTCCCCAGATAAGAACTGCACCATAACCAATTGCACTGGCCTCTGTATGTAAAAGAGATGTTTCATTGTCGGCCATCTCATGTACACTATATCCAAAAAACATGAATAATTTGTATAATTGAAGAAAAATACACATATATTTTGATAATCTAAAATATTCCTGTTTAAAAATATTTAAAATAAGCATTCCTCATTGAAATATTAAATATGGCGGAATACTGTCAATGTCAAGTTTCCAAAACTGTCGATGTCGGTCAGGGAACCTATGTGTACCCCACACATGGTTACTATACTCTTTGGATGTCGGTAATTCTGTATTTCGCTGTTTTTGTCGTAAAGTTATTGTTACCTTAGTACTTTACAACCTGGCTTTTGTTTTGGATATCCCGTCATTATTTCTGAATTTAATTAATTATTTATATAATAATTATAACAAAACCACCTTTTAAATAGTATCTAGTTTTATAGATGTGACATGTCAAATTAAAAAAGAGAAGTTGGCAATTTGATATGTGTAAAAGTGGATATCCAATGTAAACGTTGAATAAATATGTACTGATGAGAAGATTCCATTTCAATCCTGAATATGTTTCTGCTCTGTGCTGCTTACGATTTTGGACTGATTCTACCTCACTTGTTCACCCAGCTTATGTTTTATGGACTCTTGTGATTTTCGTGCGATCGCTGTGGATTGTGTTGACAAGGATTCAATATCATAAGGTAAAATATACATCAGTTAGTTGTATTAATCGTGAAATAATCGTTAATAATTTTTAACTAGAGAAGCTAATCTTTTTACATTTCTTTTTTTTTAGATAGTTACAATAGCAAGACAAGGACATTCTTGGGATGACAAAATAATCAGTTATTATTGCAACTGCATCGCTGGGCAACAAACCGTACTCGTAGGTAGCTGCGCTCACATTATGACCATTGTTTGATGGTTGGGCTGAGCTCGTCACAGAATATTACAGAACCGGCTACATGATTGCATGAAAATATTGATAAGGGAAGATATTGAAAATTAATAAATAATGTATCTAAGTGAAGAATAAATAAAATATTATCTAAATGTGTACTTAAAGTTGTTTTATTTACACACTTAAATGTTTTAACTAAAATAAATTGGTATAGAAGTACATATTTTGATATTGTTTCTCAATACATACAATACAATATTTATATATATGTACGCCCATTCGCGTAAAAATATATTAATTATTATTTATAGTAATTTATATGTATATAGTAAGTTAAAATAGAATGACAGATGACATTATTACGGTAATCACTACCGCCATGATGTTTTTCCACTGTTGTGTTGCAAGTTTAAGTGTAAATTATTGTTTTTAAACAATTAAACGAACATGATTTATAGAAAATGAACCTACGAATTGTTCTTTGCATGTTTTCTTAGTTTTTAGTATAGTGTACAAAAGGTGGCCGGGAGCCCATACATTTTGAAACATCTCCTTTGGGTCAAATATTATTAATAAAGGTGAGGATGTTAATCGATCAATAATTGGTTGTCTAGCAACTTCAAGACGTTTCGTTGCATCCCAAGCAACATTCAGATTATTTAACTAATATAACTGGGCCAATATACTAAAGAAGTTCGGAACAAATTTCCAGAAATAACCAGCTAAACCGTTAAAATTAACTTCCTTAGGATTCCTTGAAATTTTAGAATTGGATTATATTTTATTTTTGCTAGGTTTGATTTCACTATTCTCCAAATTGTTACCTAAATATTAAATAACAGTTTTATGAAAGGAATATTTGGCAATATTTAATGAACATCCAGCTTGAGTAAGCATTTTTAAGACTAGTTGTAAATACTGTAAGTCCTCCTCCAATTTCTGAAAAAAACTTAAATAGTTACCAAGTTCTTTATTAATAGCGCACTGATAAACTGAAGGTGCATAGTAGAGATCAAATGGCATTCATAAATATTCAAATTAATTATCGCTGTCACAAACACTAACTTTTCAATTGAGTTAGGAGCTATAAGCATACCGAGGAACCCAGCAGCCATATCTAAACATGTTTTCTTGACATGAGTAATAAGACTACTAAAAAGAAAAAAAACTATCACAAATGATACCATTTTTTTAAATCTTCTATAATCACTTTAACCTTTTGACGTTCCACTGGTGATAGTCTGTATGTCGTTGTACAATAATATCGGGGTTTTGTTTTGTAGTAGTTTTTGTAGTAACATCTGGAATGGAATAATTAAATTGCTTTAAAGGAGATGTTTCATTTTCGGCCATCTCATGTACACTATATCTAAAAAACACGAATAATTTGTATAATTGAAGAAAAATACACATATATTTTGATAACCTAAAGTATTCCTGTTTAAAAATATTTAAAATAAGCATTCCTCATTGAAATATTAAATATGGCGGGATACTGTCAATGTCAAGTTTCAAAACTGTCGATGTCGGTCAAGGAACCTATGTGTATCCCACACATAGGTCACTATACTCTTTGGATGTCGGTAATTCTGTATTTCGCTGTTTTTGTCGTAAAGTTATTGTTACCTCAGTACTTTACAACCTGGCTTTTGTTTTGTGTATCCCGTCATTATTTCTGAATTTAATGAATTATTTATAATAATTACAACAAAACTACTAGTATCTGGTTTTATAGATGTAAGTGACATGTCAAATTGAAAAAGAAGAAGTTGTCAATTTGATATGTGTAAAAGTTGATATATACATATTATATAATAGTGGACTCCAATGTAAACGTTGAATAAATATGTACTGGTGAGAAGATTCGATTTTAATCCTGAATATGTTTCTGCTCTGTGCTGCTTACGATTTTGGACTGATTCTACCTTACTTGTTTACCCAGCTTATGTTTTATGGACTCTTGTAATTTCGTGCGATCGCTGTGGATTGTGTTGACAAGGATTCAATATCATCAGGTAATAAAATATACATCAGTTAGTTGTATTAATCGTGAAATAATCGTAAATAATTTTCAACTAGGGAAGCTAATCTTTTTACATTCCTCTTTTTTTAGATAATTACAATAGCACGACAAGGACATTCTTGGGATGATAAAATAATCAGTTATTATTGCAACTGCATCGCTGGGCAACGAACCGTACTCGTAGGTAGTTGCGCTCACATTATGATCATTGTTTGATGTTTGGGCTGAGCTCGTCACAGGATATTACAGAACCTGCTACATGATTTGATGAAAATATTGATAAGGGAAGATATTGAAAATGAATAAATAATGTATCTAAGTGAAGAATAAATAAAATATTATCGAAATGTGTAGTTAAAGTTGTTTTATTTACACACTTAAATGTTTTAACTAAAATAAATTGGTATAGAAGTACTTATTTTGGTATGTTTGTTTTAAGTCAAGATTTATGAAAGTTAATATAATTAATGTTTATCAAATATAGGTATTGTTTCTCAATACATACAATACAATATTTATATATCTACGCCCAATCGCGTAAAAAATATATTAAAAAGTATATAATGTATATAGTAAGTTAAAATAGAATGACAGATGACATTATTACGGTAATCACTACCGCCATGATGTTTTTCCACTGTTGTGTTGCAAGTTTAAGTGATAATTATTGTTTTTTAACAATGAAACGAACATGATTCGAAGAAAATGAACCACTACGAATTGTTCTTTGCATGTTTTCTTAGTTTTTAGTATAGTGTACAAAAGGTGGCCGGGAGCCCATACATTTTGAAACATCTCCTTTATGTAATATTATACACGATCTGTCAAGATAAATAGGGTTAGAAATGTCAGATTAATTATTCATTAATTACATTAAGTACTCAAAATATCCGATTCATTCATTAATCATAAATTAACAGATCACATTTTACACAAAATCTTTATTAAAAGTTAATATGAGCCCTGTTTTTCTTTAATTATGAAACTGCAAACTGTTTCTTTCATTCACAACATACAATTCTAATTGAAAATAGATGTTTTCTATTTTCACTAATGGTGGACAACTATACTACTTTTGCTGGACATTAACCGACTACAGAAAGAAGTTTTTTTTTTGGAGTGACTTTTGTACTTAGGTACTATAATTTTATTATTAGTGCCAATAGATAAATGAGTAGCTGTGTCCTCATTTTTGGTATCAAAATTTCAAAGCAGGTTTATGCATATAATCACAAGAGCCATGTCCAGGTTTGTTACAATGGAAACAAGTTAAATGATTTTTATTAAAATGATCAGTAATTTCAGAGGCCTCTCAATAACAATCGAAAGATAAGTTTTTATAATCGTAACAAATTTTGGTAATGAGTAGGAATAGTTTATTGTAGTTCCGAACACATAAATTCTTAATACATAGTGTTAAAATAGCGTCGACCGCTTCGATACCCAAAGCTTCAGGCCTCACGTGTTAGAAATTTGAATGGAGCCTGAGCTGTTGTAGCATAATTATTTATCGTAGCTGGCCGCCTTGTTTGAAGTCTAAGCCCGCCATTTTTGAACATCATCCGAATAACGAAACTCCCTCCCAAAAGTTTGGATTAACTCAGACATAATTTGCTCCCACGTAGTCGAATTCAGAGAACACATATCAGCCCAGGTCTTTGCTAGAGCAAGGTAAGAGGTAGACCTCTTAGTTGCAAAATAGCCTTCATACGAGCTTCATGCGTAGGAATTTAAAACGTCAAAATAGTTTCGTCCACATGAGCACACCAATCTCTAATATCATGTGATCTTTCATCTGGATTAAAAGGTGGTAAATAAAAAAATCTACCCGGCTGGGTGATAGTCAGTGTTGGGCAATATGTAATCTAACTACTGATTACTAACTCCGATTACAAGTAGTAATCAGTAATTATAACTACAGATTACAAAAAGTAATCGTAAAAAGTAGTGAAACATTTTGATTACTATCTACTAATTGTAGTTGTACTCACGGTAACATGATTACTTTTCATAACTACATATTTAAAATGATGTTGAGCCTTTAAAAATCGCAAACACGCGCGCGAGCCGTTCATTTACTTGTCGTTTGCTAGGTAGTTAAGAGCCTGTTACAGCAAGAATGCAGCGCTAAGTCCTACCACCTAACAGACCATAGGCGGAAATCGAACTCACACTTTCGGGTTTTAACTCGGGTGGCTGTACAGGCTGTACTCTTAATCCACGTTTTATTTCATTGCAAAATATAAGTCCATAGAATTCAAATAATCAATTAATAACTACTAGATTGCAGCAATCAAATTAATAACTACATCACGTACTTTAATTACTGTAGTTAAGTCACGTTACGATTAAAAGTAGTTAACTACAATGTAATCATAACTACATGTAGTTAACTACTTTTAGTAGTTAACTACAATCGTAGTTAGTAACCGGATTACAAATTGTAGTTAACTACGCCCAACTCTGTTGTTAGTAAATCCATTTGACTGTGTGGTTGTTTATAGATAGAATTAACAAGGCTCATAACTTGTTCCACAGTAAAAGTAGTCTCCGTAGACCGGGGTTCCCGGTCACTGATTTGCGATCCCTCCGCTGCTATCGGCGCTGCCCTGGGAGTGCCGGAGATTCCCGAGCTCTCATCCATCTTTTACACTTATTAACTTACTTATAACTTGTAACTTTTTATAGAATTAAAATAATAATACACGCGTTCACCAGAGTTCCTTTTTATTACAATAATCATATCCTCTCATAAAGGAAGTGGTGTTAACCATAATATTAATCAAGAGTGCTTTTATTAATTTAAAATACAGATAGTTCAAATCCCATAAGAAAGTAATTATTACAATAAAAGTAATTATCAATATAGAAAACTTTAAAACGTCATTAACTAATTTGTTTTCATTTTTTTTTACATAAATTAAGTTATGGGATGATCATTTATAAACACTGTGAAAAATATGAACATTGGCGCCATAATACGATTAAGAATATTTTATGCAATGCATACAATGATAGCCTAGTGCATAAGGCAGTGATAGTCTAGGCATAAGGCAGTGGTACCCTATTAGGTTTCAGTAAGAAATTTCACAGGATTACGATGTAACGGTCGCCAATAGCTGGATTTACTACCTTTAGATATAGATAGATTTCTTATCTTTTGTAAATCAGTTTCATTTGAATGTACACCATATGGACGAACAGACTACCTTGGTATATTTCATTGATATAATTAGAACAAATATTTTATAATAGTTTTCATACAGATAGATAATATTTATATGGTAGTACCAGAAGGTATTTTTGCCTAAAGATAATAAAGCCAGTAAATTAAATAAAAGCTTTTACGGCTTAAACCAGACATCTTGGCTTTGGTTCGAACATCTTCATGTTATACTTAAATATAGGGTTTAAAAACTCTTAAGGTACAGGTACAGGTACTCTTAAGGAAAAATGTCGAATAATACCAGTTTGTTCTATGATGACCCCCTTTTATATTCAACTTTTTTTATTTTTAGTATTTGTTGTTATAGCGGTCCCGTTATGCATCCTATGTAACAATTTCAAGTGTCTATCTATTACGGTTGCGGAGATAGAGCACTGTGTCAGATGGACAGATAGCGAAGTCTTTGTATCTAAAGGGGTTCCACTTTTACCCTTTGGGTACAGAACCCTAAAAAGTAGTAGGTTTATACGTCTTCTCTGATCCCTATACTTACAGTATGCAAAAATCGTGTTATTCCTTTCTCATTAACTGTTATATCTAATATTAGCCTTACTAATGTTTTTTTAATTTCAAAGACAAGGCTACCTGAAAAAGCTGCGGGGAAGAAATCTGGGTATGTGGAATATTATCACACTAAATGCCCTCGGTGGCATTTCTTGGCGTTATACAGAATACTCCAGGATCTCCAACGGTACCAAAACCGAGGACCTCAAATTCGCTTCTCTTGTTAGAATCGATCCCGCAACATTTTTACAGTTTTTACGACGGTATGCGGCCTCGTGTACCGCCGTCCTTTCCGAGATCCCGATTTTCTACACTTCTACTTGTGTTTATGTTTCAATTAAAAATTGATGTTCAATTTACAATTTCATTAAATAGTTTTTGACTAAGTAAATGACCAAAAGACGCAAGTAAATATTATTATAACTAAATTATGTGTCATAACAGTATGCGCAACTTCTTTTACACATATTTTATGCCCGATGCGTATTTATAAGCACCGGGCATAAAAGCTATGTTTTTTTTCCAAATGCGTCAAACACTTAACCCTTATTTCCATAAATGTTGAAACAGATCGAAGAATTTTACAATTCTTTATACCCCCTTAGGAGTTGACAAAAAGACACAGATGACACAGGTATTTTATTACTTGTAACCATAAGTAGCATATTTAGCACGTAAGTAGCACTTATCATCATCATCAGCAACCCATTACTGTCTCTGCTTATATCAGTAGCACTTATATCATAGTTAAATGGCACAAATCGAAACTAGTAGGCAACAGTTGCGGTTGTTTCATTATTACCATGCTCAGTGAGCATTAAAATGGTTGCGTATGGTTCGATTTGTTCCATACAAATTAAAAATACAGACTTATATATAAACGTTGTTCAAGCCTATAATTGGCACTCATACGAACCTTATTATTACTACTACTACTATAGTATTAATACTACTATAGTGTAGGTACTTCTAAGTACTATATAATGTATTGTGTGTGTTGCTGTTGGCATGTAAATAAATAAATAAATAACCAGATAGAGAAATACTGATTTTTCGCTCGATTCAAAATTAGCAGATTTTCAAAAAAACCTTAAATCCCTATTTTACTCCCTTTGAGGTTGAATAGAAAATCACAACATAGGAGTAATCAAATAGATCATGCTTATAGGAAAGCTACTCGTAAATACCAAGTTTTCTACAGCTTGCTTCAAAATTGACGGATTTTTAAACAAAGTCTCAACTCTTATTTTACCCCATTTCGGGTGGATTTTGTAGATAAAAAATATGAAATAGATATTTTATTATGTCTATTAAGAAAGCCAAATACAAATTTTCATTATGCTAGCTTCAAATTTGGCAGACCTTTCAGCCCCTATTTTGCCGCCTTATTTTAATAAGGCTGATTTGATTTTTCATGAATTATTTTAATAAGGCGGCTAAATAGTTTAACCTTTTTTTAAAACGGTGAAGTTGGTGTTACATTATTCTTAACAAGAAGGGTTCTTATTAGTGATCGAAGCAAGAAGGCCATATAATAAGTTTTACATATTGCTTCAACATCGGTGCATTTTTATACAAACTATCAACGTCAATTGTACCTCTTTGGAAGTCGACTTTCCAAAAAAATATGTATTATTATTTTTATCCAATTAATTATACTTTAAAATTGTTTTATTTTCAAACAATCGTTCAACTCCAATTTTTCTCCTTATGGGCAGAATATCAAAATATCCGCTTTACGTCCATTTTACGTCATAAAATATTGTCCAAATTTCATGGTTATAGCTTTCATAGTTAAGGCTCTACGATAATAAAGATATGAATGTCATGTACGGTATGAAAGTACTATGGACAATTACTTAAGTAAAATATTAACATGAGTACCTATATACGTGTCAATTGAAAATTAATAGTTAATAATATTAATACCTATTGTTTTAGAAAAATAAAAGGATTCCTACCGAAATAAAACTAGAGGCACCGTATTATTTTGTATTTATTTTCACACAAATCAGACAATTATATATATGGCGTGGTTTTGGTAAGTGATTAAATATTATAACCACGCCGTAACGAAGTAATTAAGGATTACTTCATTATGGTATATTTTAAGTTTGGGATGTAGAAGCTATATTAGTGTGGTCATCGTCGCTGCTGTCCGCCGGCCCGCCGCGGGCTGGGGCAGCTTCCGGCTCGTCCTCCCCGTCAGAGTCGCCGATCTCCATGTTCAGGTTCTCCAATCGTTTTTTAAGCCTCTCGTACTTCTTGATCTGCCACGAAAATAGTTCTGAAACAATAATAGATACAAATTAATATTTTGTGATACTCTATTTACTCATGAACGTCCCATCATAATCAGGCTAACAGTTTCGAGGGTTAGGGAACAGATAAATAAGATTAAAATTTAAGGCATTTTGAGTTTCTAATTACGCGCAAATAACCATTTGAGCATAAGAAGCTCTTATTTCAAAATAATAAACACTTGAGCTTTATTTATAAGTTTGTTTATCATTTTGTTTGTAGACAGATCGTAGAAGTGACTATTTAAATAAAATAATTTTAAATTTTATAACGCACTGTAATATTTTAATCATTTAAAATGAAATAGAAACCCAATTATTCCTCTAGTAGTGAGTTGGTTGGTTAAATAAATAACAAATACCTACCGAAGAGAATCAATTGTTGCTGGGTCATCTTCCCCTTGTACAATTTTTTAAACATCTTGAAGTAGTTGACAGTCAACTGGATATCGTGACTGATTTCTCCAAACCTCTTCTTTACCAAAAGCTTTTTTCTTTGTTGAAGGCGTTTCAACTGAATTTCGCGATTACCCATGTTCGCGGCTTGTTTAGTATACGACACTTTCAAGAGATAAGCAAGATGCGACTGTAGCTGGCTGGCTCTTCGGAAGCTGCGCGCGCAGGAGGAGCAACGCGTCGGCTGTCGGCGGCCGTAATATGAAACTACTCTTACATATATGATCTTAATTTTAAGATAGTTGATTTTAAGATAGTTACCTATGTTACTATTACTTATTGCACGCTCAAGCCTGTTTTATTACCGCCTAAAAATGCTGGATAGGGACATCAACGTAAGTCGTAATCTAATATCAATTCATATCTATTTAAAAATCGTTCGAAAGATCTTGGATATAGATTACACAATTGTAATGCAATTGTAATGGTATATTTTCATTACAATACTTTTTTAAATATTTTATGTTAGTAAGAGTCTATTGAATTGCTGGTAAGTAGCAGTCTAGCGGGAAACTATATAAAAGAATGAAGGATATTATATTGTTTAGAGAATAAGACGTCGTAGAATGCATTGTCAGAGAAAATAAATAATGGACTTGTTATTGAATCTTTTATTATATAAAATAATGAGTCTGCATAATATAGCAACATATAGCAAAAAAATAGAGTAGCGTAGGACAAAAATTCTATAAGATACTAGTCTTGAACGTTGAACTCAAAAATATTTTTTATATAAAAAAGATTCTCAAAAGTAAGCTATACCTGCCTATCTTAGATATTTGTGCGTAACGACACAAAATCTAAAATAAATTTAAAAAAAATAGTAAAAGTTCTTAAAAAGAATTACTGCCGACTTCAACATCGCAAAATATCAAGGAACCACTTAACATCGTTAACTTGATGTTACATACATATGTACAGTCACGAGCATAAATATATGACTATGGGCAGATCAGCAAAAATATGTGACCCAATAACGAGTTCAATAATATATGCCTGCACGAACGCAGCAAAAATATCTGACATTTATAGGCAGCAAAAATATGTGATGATAACGTTGATCAAATAATTGTGACATGTGTTATGACATGTGATGTCAACTAAGGTGCATCTGACATTAATTTATAAATATCTTTGATGTAAATATATTAACCTACCGATCAAAGGGGCCAATGTATTATTCCGGAGAAAGGATATAAGCAAAAAACACGTTATAAATATTTTCTCATATTTTTTTTATTTAAGTAAGAAAAAAACGGTTAAAGGCAAAGACAGGCTAATTAATGTATTTTAACAGGGTGAATTTTCCAAATCTGAATCTTGAAATCCGAGGCCGATTCTGATAAAAACGAATACTGCATCATTAGTTTTTAGGGTTCCGTACCCAAAGGGTAAAAAGACAACCGGAAAATAAGTATTATACTTATTTTTATAAAATAGTAAACATCTGGTGGTATGGAAGCCTTCACGTGCGAGTTTGACTCGTACTTGTCGAAATATTTAAAATATCCCTATACACGGGATTCGAACGAGTTCATTTTGAAAAAAAAAAATACACACTTTATATTATTCCACTATCGGATAGTGTCCCTTATACGGATTAAATTCTGGAATTAAATGACAAATTATAGGAAAAGCTTAAATTTCACCCTGTATACAACAAAAATAATATGTCCTAACGACTCTTACAATATTGTATAGATTATATATTATTAAACTAAAATGGTTACGAATATTTTGCTAAGACAAAAATATAAAAAAGTAGTTACCGCAACAGTTAGTTGATACATGTAACATTATTATTAATTTTTTTATAGTATAGGAGTAGCAGACGAGCATGCAGTCCACCTGATGGTAAGTGGCCCATGGACAATTGTAATCAACCCCAGATAGGATTAGATATTCCTACCTGAGGTCGGCCACAGATGCGCCGCTACCCCTGAGGAGTAAGCTGGAACGCCTCGGAAAAGTCTGTCTTCCTTACCACACCCTTCAAACCGGAACACAGCAGCGTCTAACACTGCTTATTAGGTAGAAATAGGTGTGGCGGTGGTGCCGCCGGAGTCGAACCGCAAAGGGTTCTACCACCTTTAAATTTAGAAATTCTAATTATTTATATTAGCAATACCAAGTTCTACAATTAGCAATATTATCGGAGAAATATGTTCTACTTTTTGATATCGCTTTGATATATTTTTATCGTTAAAAGTGGGTAGTAGATCTTTTATCCAACGCTGCCGTGTAACGTTTCGGAATTGTTTGATAGTGTATTATTAGAAACCTATTCAATTTCTTTTTATTATGGTATTATTTTAATTAATTGTTTTGTATTATTTTCATGATGTGTTATTTTTATTATAATAAGTTCTTATTTATAAAGTCACTGGCTGATACGATTCTATGACTTAGCATAAAAAAGAAAAAGAACGCGACTTGACGTTCGAGTTGTATTTTGAGCCGGAATAACAAAAGTGAATAGATTAATATTGTCACATATTTTTGCTTCGTAAGGGGGTCACAATTATTTGATCAACGTTATCATCACATATTTTTGCTGCCCATTAATGTCAGATATTTATGCTGCGTTCTTGCAGGCAGATATTACTGAACTCGTTCTTGAGTCAGATATTTTTGCGAATCTGCCCATAGTCATATATTTATGCTCGTGACTGTACATGTTTCACTTCATAAAAAAATTAGAATACATTAAATTATGCAGGTACCTACCTACTACTTACATATGGATGCACTTATTCGTAAAATAAAATAACAAAAACATTTTTTAAACTCTGTTTTAATATAGACCTTTTAAATAACCGATTACATTAATCAATGGCAAAGTTTTCATTACATAGTGTATATTCGTTTAATCGAGCTTACATCAGCATATAAATAATATGCAAGGCAACACGTTAAGGCTCAAATGGACTAAACTAACACATTCCAAACTGGGCCTTATTGTAAATAAATTGTACAATAACCTCTAATAGTATGAGCATTCAACTTAATAACAAAAAAACGTTAGCAACAGCAGGTCCAGTAAATTTTTGATATAAAACCTCCATTCACCGAGTGAGGCGCCATCACGAATACATCTGTTTGCTTTCAGTAGCAGTGGTGCTGATTTGAACGGGGACTAGCAGCACAGTACTAGAGAATCATGAAGTTGACCAGACCATGATCATTAATTGGAAAACACCTTGTAATTTGTACCTATTACACAAAATCATTTCAAATGGAGACTAGTTTCTAATTGGGTGTAAAAATTAGTTAAAATGTATTTACCTACATTTATATAAATCTAACAAAGACATCGACAGCAAAACCTACTAAAATACAATTTATGATATAGGGTATTAGCGTATGCCCTATATCATAAATTGTATTTTAGTAGAACCTTACAAGAAACTTACAAGGAGCAGGCCTTCGTCGCGCTAAGTAAGCCCCGACGCACGGCCCGCGTCAGTTTAGGCGAAGGTACGCCATTAAATATTGCTTGTCGTTTATTAATATTAACACAGTAAAATCATATTAAAATGCACTTAAATTTTATGCTAGCTGTGTGACTATTTATGTTTGACTATCGGGCACAGAACTCTTGTCGAAAATGCGTAGATTAGAAACTCATTTTAGTTTCGGCTTACCATTTAAAAACTAGTCTATACAACAGCATAACTTATTGTTATATAAAATTCACGGTAAAGACAAATTGAAACGTATTTTGCTGAACATGAAAAAATCAATCATATGGACGTTGGTCAGGACAAATCATGTAGTTCGTTATTACGAATAAACCCTATAATATACATGGCTTAGGTTGAAGTTCCCTGACACATTAACATTCCATACAAACCCCTTAATAGTGAATAGCTTGACGCTGCCTAGAACATAATATATTGCCCCTCAAATATTTCCTCCAGGAGAAATATGTACCCAAGCAAATATATTTCTACTATACTTGCAATTAGATGCTTTGCTCAGGTGCGTCGACAATTAAGGAGATAACATGTGTGCTCAATATATCAGTCATAGTTTCATCTGTCCATATTTTCCATTATAATTAGTATTCCGAGGTCATACGCACCTCAATGTCGTGCGTGACAACATTTCATGTCCCTATATCAAAATATATAACATACAACCTAAAGATAAATTAAAAAATACTTATAAATGGAACTTAACTACTAAATACTTGGAACCTCAGAAGTAATGGAAATGCGTAAATAGTAAACCTTTAGGTTTCCAAAGACATCATGTACATAAATATTTATTTTTATAAACCACTTTAATAACGCATCACCTAACTTTTGGTTCTGATTGTCCCGATGACAGTATATTGAGCAGTTTCGTTTATAGCTTTAGAAATATATGGACATATATTGGTCATAGGGGAAATATTTCATGAGTAAACCATGGACTTTGCTAGGCTCCTAGCAGATATATAGCTGATGTGATAGCATTTTGTTAAACTACAAGCGTTAGTCGTCTGAATTTATGAGCGTGGTATCTTTAGAAAATAGATCAAGCAAGCTCGCAATGCAACTCATTATATTCCTGTAAATGTATCAGTCATATGGATTTTACACAAGACCACATGCAAGAATATTATTGGTCTCAATCATTGTACAATCCGGTATCATACATACCGGGAGGACGTAAGACTTATTCATATGCAAATTTATCATCTATTATATCAGTAAGCTTAACGCTAAAACTGTTTAATTCGAAGTCCTTAAATATTGAACTTGTCGTCGTCGAATTCTAGTTGTATGGAATATTAATACACCAGTTAATGAAACAGCTGTAAACAATCCCTGATCGACGTAATACATACCTATATAGATTCTATAAATATTACATAAATTCGATAAATTGTGGTATCTGAAAACTAATTTAAAGGCAATCAGGGAATGCACACGGTCATATTCATTCAAAAAAATCAATTAATAATTCGTTTATTATATGAGTAATTAAAATCTCATGCATCTGAAATTTTCTATCTGCACTTAAATTAAAACTGATTTCAATTGGATTATTTTTTATAAAATAAATATTAACATTACGGAAACATTTACTTGAAAAATCGTCAAAGCAATAGCGCGAATAATATTTCATCATCAGACGTATCTGTTACATCCAACTTTATTAATAAACCCCGACTGTTCTGAAAAAAATAAGTTGCGACGCAGCTATCACAACATCACCTACGTCTAAAAATCGTTTGTGTGATAGGTATAACACAAATTCAAAAACGTCAAAAATTTTGTTGACACTTTCAATTGCTGTACGAATTAAAAAAATGGAAGCCAGTGTTTTCGTTACGTAACACTAAATAATACATAGGAAATGTATGATAATGGCAGTCATGCTGATCTTACCCTACGGATCTGTCATCGTATTAAATAAATAAATTACAATACAAGAGTTACTCGACTGAAGCGTCTTATTGTTGGGCTAATAATATACGAAAACGAGAATATTCGAAAACGATTTTCTCGCTCACATCGTTCGAGTAACTCCTTATGCACGTCATGCCTTATTATTATAAAGTAATTAACACTGATTTTAATAACTGCTAAATTATTTTTCTACATACTTATAATATTGGCATAATAGTCTAGACATTGAACCCAGAAATAGATTAAGTGAGAACAGTCAAGAAAGTGATGCGTAACAAAGGCCAAGTATAGTTATCGCTAACAACTAGTTCTACGCGGACTATAAGACGAACCCGAGGAGCAAAGTATTTTAACTACCACACTTATGAGAGTATATAAGGGGATCCCTCTTTATATACTTATTATTAGGGGACCTTGCGTAGGCGATAAAAATATCTCAAACAGGACATTTTTTTGTTTTTACCGACAAATTTCGGAGACTTAATATTCCGCAAAACTCCGCATTACACGACAAAAAAATATCAGAGCCTAGTCGACCATTTTTTGCCGATCTCGACGACGCCACTGCTATGGGACCCCCTTTTTAACAGGGCTGTAGCTACGCTCATAATTACGCTCATTTCATTTTTACATACCGAACAGTACCTACATACTTCCAAGCTGGTACTGTCCTTTCAGTCAATTCTATGTTGATCAGTTTTTTATTACATACCTTGCTATATCAACTTTGGTTATCTACACGTAATAAACTAAATGTAAGTATTGAGCAAATACGAGTAATTTTTGTACTAGTCTTAATATTCTTAACTACAGTCATATCAATGATCAGCCTGTGCCAACACTGCCCCAACGTTAGCAAACAACATTCTATGTTATATAGTCGATACAGAAAACAACAGTCAAAATATATATTTTAGACGGGCCTAAATTACAGTTTTGATGTCGAATGAGTTGCATCATCCTTTCTTCGTAATAGTCGTACGAAACGAACATCAAGTAATTCGGAATTGAATTTGCTTAGTGTTCTGAATTACTTGCCGTTAAGTGCATACAAAATTGTCCCAGTAACGTAGCAAATGATTCAATGTCATTGAGTTCTTGACATACCTCAAGGCTTCTCTCTGCATTTCTTTTACTGGTTAGCGGGTATGGTCACTAGGCTATTACTATATAGAAGATTTCAGAACGGTTAAGGGTTCTCTCTGCCTTTCTTTTACTGGTTAGCGGGTATGGTCACTAGGCTATTACTATATAGAGGATTTCAGAACGGTTGCTGTGGGCTGCAGGAAATACTCTCGCCTACAGCGACAATAACTCCAAGAAACTTAAAAAAAAACCAATTGATATAAATAAAACACTTGTCTACTCCAAAACCGTTTTAATACAAAACATCCTTTTCAAAGAAAATCCTAACATATACAGTAGGTAAGATGAATATGAGTTTATCACGCAAAAATAAGACTGCTTTCTGAGAACTATTGACATTGTTATGCAGTGGATCCCAATTAGTATATAAGAATGTCTTGCTATTTCTTCATTCTTCAGAATGGAATCTATGGAAGCATGTGAAATTTAAAATAATTGTATAAACATTTTCTTCAATTAATAATATTCTATCAAGATAAATTTTATTTAAAATATGAAGACAAAATGATTTTTAAGAACACTAGATATGAAGACACAAGGGATCATGGGGTTTTGGTTAATATAGAATAAAAGTTTATAATTAAATCGCGGTCGAAAAATAAAATAGTTACGATTGGACTTGGGGAAGTTTTATCTTATATATTATTTTCAGTACTTTTTCTATATGCATGATGAAAATACAAATAATTTTATTTATATAGGTGGATACTTTTTTAAAGCTTTCATGACCGGTAATACTTATTCTATTCCTGTGGTTCGTTCGATCGTATGCGACGGTAATGGATCGTGAATTGTGACCGCCTTACATTTGCCGTGTAGGGTGCACCCGTTTGAACACAAGGTTAGTCCTCATATCACAATTGTGTAGTGGCTCATGTAGCACACTAGTAACCTTCCTATATACTTAAAAATAGTGATCCAATATAAAATAACAAAAACTAAGCCTCTGCTAAAGTCTAAAACAATTTTATCAGGAAAAAGTACTACTTGTACTACTAATACACTACTAGTTGGAGAAGGAACAGATTTGTGTTTTCCCAAACACCTCCGCAACATTAAATACACACTATATGTAATAAGCAGGCAAAATAAAAAAGATTGGCAATTATCCTCTCACACTTGTCAATTATACATTATAGTAATAATTAAAGCATAGGGAAATTTACGACAATTCAAATAACGTATGTGACTTTAAATTGACTCTCAAAATTACGTATACAGAAGCGAATTTCAGGTGACAGCGTAGACCGAATCGATAAATCTAAAGTTACAATAATTATTATTACTTGCAAAATGCTTATTTGCTTATTTACGTCATCAGTCAAGTTTTCTTACAAAAGTATATGAAAAAATTATACAAAAATTTAAAGTATTAATTAAAAACACATAACGTAGCCCTACGACGCGCCGGTGGATTGAAATCATGATACTCAATAAATTTTATTTAATATTAAATATTTTTAACTATCATCTATATTAACTCTGTCGATAAAAATAAATTTACAGTGTTTCATAATGGTAAGAGTGTATGGCAGACGAATATCTGAAAGTGGTAAGATTTTGAACATGTTACATACTACTGACCGGTGGCAACCGATATATCCCACTGCTGGCCATAAGCCTCTCGCGAGTAGGAAAACTTGACGACGGTGGTCGCCGTGTCAAAATAAGGTCCCTAAAATAAATATTCTCAAAAGTATTAAAATATTCTATACTATAGCAAGACTGTGTTTGGTTGCAATCTTGCAAAATTAATTGCATACGCATCAATAATATAAAATGATGTCGGTTAAAAATACACAGCAGTCGGTTATAAATACAGGGATACCCGTGGGTACCACGACAAACTTAGGGTGAACATAGTTCAGGGGCTGACCTCTTAGAGAAAAAAATACCTTAGTAAAAGTGTCGCCATTTTTGAACAGTTGATTGTTTTGTATTTTTTTCAGCCCTTTCATCTCATTTCGTTACCTGCGTGTACAAATTTAGTGATGCAGTGGTTTTTCTTATGCATTTTTTTCTTATGATACTTCAATGCATAAAGCTATAATCATAGGATGGCTAGCTTCATTCGTTAATTACGCTGACACTTTTCCTACACAAATTCGGTACATAAATGTTTCGTTAGTATACTTAGTATACTAATTTTTCAATCTATTTCTTTCTTATTTGGCACCCTTGAGATTCTCAAATATTATCTTAAAATATTGGGGCCTACATAAGTTAACTTTTAAATATAATCAAGATTACTTATAGAGGTTTATAATATTGAACTTAGTAATATCGACTTTTCATGAGATTCTACACTATTCGATACTTGATTGTGTTGTATCAAGAAAAACAATAATATTTTGTGCTTAAAAATACAGACAGGGGAATACGAATGTATATTAGGACATTACGTTTCATCTTAATCTTTGCGAGCAATCTGGCACCTTTACCGTCCTCAGATTACACTTACTTTTGGAGAGGCCTAGCCAGCAATGACGATAATTAGTTATCAGTCCAATTTTTTATTATATTCGAGCGTTTAACCGGCCATCAGTACGCAACAAGTCGTTCTAACTAATTAGAGTAAGGCGAGGTCTACACAGAAGCGACGTATGGCGTGAACGGAAACGGAAATGGCGTCCATTTCAAGTAGAACATACAAAATATAGGGAGAGTTCCCCAGTCAATTTACAAACGTATATATAACGTTATGTCACTTCTATATGTTTTGTATACATTTGGACGAAAGCAGCACCGTGTCCACGCCACCCGCCCCTTCTGACCAGCCGCACATAAATTTACAATAGTAAAAAATCAGATCGCATAATACGTATGTCACCGCGGAGATTACTCGAAGGACATGAGGTTGGCCGGCAGTGGCTTCACCATATTCTCAGTAACGTCGTTGATTTTCGATACCCACAACTTCGCGGTTAGCTCCGACGTAGTCCTGAAATCCGGAGAATGTACGTAACTGAATGAGTTAGCTAAAGGAAAGGTAACGCAGTAGCACATGTATTAACATGTCTATTATCTACTTCCATTAGAACAATTGTGAGAGACCCAAGCCCAGCAGTGGGACAGTAATGGGTTGAAGACGACGTATGCGTAGCTATAGTACATTATCTATATCAGTAGCCATCAGCAGTAAGGCGATGGCACCATAGACTCGCTCTATACATAATAATTACTCTGAGATACAGTTCTTCGTGTAGTAAATTATATATGAGTTTAACTTGGGGTGAGTCATTTTCCTTTACGGCATTATCGACATCACTGTTATACCTATTAATTATACCTATAGCTATATAAAAATCAGTGTTATTGATTTGTATGGAAAATACGAGAGAAATTTGTGGTTTGAAGTAGCTCCACATCCGAATATACCAATACCGTAAGTTGACATTGTATTTGAACATTTTATGAAACATAGTATTTACGAAGGTGGAGCCTATGCACTCGAAATTGCAACGTATTTATTTTGAAAATCGTGGATGACTATTGAACAGTTTGCTTTTAAGATGGAGGAGGTATGCACATTTAAACATAGAGCATGTTTTTTCTGATGGAAACAATGAACATACATGAAATTGTAGCATATTTACTCTGTGGTATATGGAAGTCATTACCTACGTAATACCAACGTAGTGTATTTTTTGGCTACTGCCGCCCATAGACATATCAATTAAGCCCAGGAAAGATTGGATCTAAGATAAAATGTCTCGGATAAGTGTGTCTCCCTCACAAGATGAGCAACAACAATAAAAACAAGCCTTCAAAGACGAACACAACAACGCTGAACACGACTGCTATTAGGTAGGAAAGTGCATCTTTTTTATGGAAGGGTTACAAACTTAAGCTTGTATCGAATTAATTCTAGTAGAAGATCCGAAGCTAAATCGAACTTCACCGAGCTGATAATAGAATGAAACTCATTTTATAACGAAATTAGTACATTGGGTAATACATTAAAAATGGGTTTGCTAAAAAAATCCTGGACAGAATAATTTTAATTATTTTTTGAAAAATTAATTTTCATTAAATTTTGCAACATCAAGATAATAAGAAAATTCTATTCTGAGTGAAAGTTAAAGACATACAGAATGTGCAGGCTTTGGGTTGCCTATTATTTACGTGGACGAACTACTGGGTTGTCAGGTATAAACAGGTATTTCGCTGGCAACTACTTGTTAATTTTCGGCTGTCTACTTAGTTTATTTTTCATACTTTCAAGATAAGAAGCAAAAAAATTCAAAGTAAATTATTGATATTGTTATTGTCTATCTTATTTCATACTGAGTTACAGCAATTTTTCGATTCTGGATGTATTATTACACTAAAAAGTCTACGCACTATAAAGTTATTTATTTATCTGATGTAATATTTTATTTTTATAGATTTCATTGATAACTTTCTTTGAAATTCAAAAACCAGTTGCTCCAAAATAACGCGTACTATTTACTACGTGGAGGGGTAGCACTTCTACCCTCCCTAGTTTACGTACCGAGCATGCGCAGTGTCTTATACTCAGGGTCTCATCGGACGGGACTGCGATGTTGGGTCCTTTACTAATACACGGTATACTTTCCTCGGATCTCTCTGTCACTCATTCCCACACCCGTCAAAAATAAAATCTTTAAAATTCAAAAACCCCTATTAGGGCCAAACATTTTGCAGACAACCCTATATCAACGTGTTCACAATAAAACAGCGCTTCTACTGATATAAAATTTTATCTATTATCATCATGAGTGCAACTAGTTGCCAGCGAAATACCTGTTTATACCTGACAACCCAGTAGTTCGTCCACGTAAATAATAGGCAACCCAAAGCCTGCACATTCTGTATGTGTTTAACTTTCACTCAGAATAAAATTTTCTTATTATCTTGATGTTGCAAAATTTAATGAAAATTATTTTTTCAAAAAATAATTAAAATTATCCTGTCCAGGATTTTTTTAGCAAACCCATTTTTAATGTATTACCCAATGTACTAATTTCGTTATAAAATGAGTTTCATTCTATTATCAGCTCGGTGAAGTTCGATTTAGCTTCGGATCTTAGACCATTCTAAGGATAGACCTTCTCAGACGTGCTTCATTGAATACGTAGCGTATTTGTTCTGTAGATTGTGAGGGTGTACGCAAAATTATGTGCGTATTAGAAATTAATGATCACTTGCTTAAACGGTGAAGGAAAACATCGTGAGGAAACCTGCATACCTAAGAGAGATTTATAAAAAAAATCTCCAAGGCATGTGAAGTCTACCAATACACATTTGGCCAGCGCGGTGGACTATGGGCTAATCCTTCTCATTGTGAAAGGAGACCCGTGGCCAGCAGTGGGACAGTAATGGGTTCATGATGACGCACTTGAACTTGTAGATGGTGCCGTGGTTGTGGTCCATCAGCTGGAAGGCGTCGGGCGCGTCCTCGCGGCTCCACTGCGCACGCCAGCCCGCGTGCAGCGTCAGCACCTTGCACCGCTCCGACCTGAAGTCGCTGCGGTTACACCTAACAAAGAATACACAATTGTTAAAACGCTCTGGTGGGATTTCAAAAATACAATCTTTTCTTCAACTAACATCGACATCTTTATACACTAATTTATAACACTTCCTTTACAAAAGATATTGCAAAAATCAGATGAGATTTCATAACTCAAGAGGTGGTCATAGATTAGTAAAGATTACTCACTCCATACAAGGAAATGAAGCCAGTTTTGACAGTTGAAATTGTGTGCATAATAATAAAGTGTTGCCACGTCCCCATTCTAGTCTCCCTAAAATGTTTGAAATACGTATTTTTTTATTATGTATGTAAATTACGTAGTATTCGTTATTTATACGTAAACTTTCTCTGAAAAGGTTCTATTTGTCAAAAATTCAAACATTAAATGGTTAATCCCGTCGTCTGTACCTACACCATATTACGAATTGTTTCATAGTATATCATTTAGTAGGCGCTTAGAGTAGCAAGGGAAAAGGGATTGAATTAAATGTGTATTACGAAAGTAATGTTTATTTAGGAAATATGTATACTCAACGCACACCATAACTAATAAACAATAAAAATTTAAAAATAATAAAAATTAACTAAAAATATACAGAAGAAAATATATGACAATGACAACAATAAACAATAAACATAAAATATAAAATTGCTATAAAACAATCAACTAAATCCGTAAATGTAAAAATTATACAGAAAAATAAATGTAGCAATATATTTATAACAATTTTATTATGCAATATGAGTACATAATTAAACGATGCTATTGAAAAAAGAATATTTCATAAATTTAATTATAATTTAATAATATTTCAATTTTATTTTACTCGTACATAGTATTTCTGTTAAATTTAAATAAAACACATAATCAATATCTAATTTTACTTGCAAGTTATTTCCCACATGTAAAGTAATTCACAATAAGGTACTGGCAACACTTAGTACTTTCAATGTTATCTATTTTCGTGTTAGTGAAATATTAAAAAAAATAGTTTTTAGACCACTTACGACGGTCGGAAACGTAATGGGAAACACCGTAAACTGTTTTACGTGAGTGTGTGCGTGACTTCGTGTACTTACACGAATACCGTAAGCTGTTTAATACTTCGTCAATTACACAAGGCCGCGATATATCTTTACTTATCTATGAGGATGACTGAATATTCAAAAAATATAAAATACTAACAGTGTTTAATATAATTGACGTAAATAATTAAAAAACAGCAATAATGTAGTCTGTATTGTACATGAATCAGTATGATATGTCTATAACACAATTGACGTGATGTGTGATGTTTTGGAGTTTTTAGGGTACCACATTCGTAAAAATAGAACCCTGTTACTAAACCTCCGATTTCTGTGAGTGTCTAGCGGACTAAGGGGATGGGGGGGGGACGGGGCGGAATGGAGTTGTTCTGGGAGGTTCTCAAACACAGTTGCTAAAAAAAATGGTCGCCAGAATCAAACAATCTGTGAAGTGTAAAAATAATTGTAATTTTGTAAAATCAACCTCAACTTTTTAAACTACGGGCCTCTTTTAACATTTCCGCCCCGGACCGACGACGACCTTAGTCCGCCACTGCTGTCAGCCTGTCTGTAGTCTCTATCTCTTGAACCGTAATAGACACATGGAATTATTACAGGGTATGAATAACGGAGGCCGCTACTACGAGGGTACGTTTTTAAGTTCGCGGAATGAGGGACAAGGAGCGAAAATAAAATGTCAAAATTATTTTTCTTTTTCTACATATTCTCCTGCAAGACGAATGCATTTTTCAGATCTTTGTATTAACTTATTTAAACCCTCATAAAAAAATGTTTTGTCCTTGTCGGAAAAATACGAGGAAATTGCGTCCTTTACTTCTTCGTCTGTAGAAAATTTCTTTCCACGAAGCTCTTTTTTCATTTTCGGAAAGAGATAATAATCGCTGGGAGCCAGGTCTGGACTACAGGGTGGGTGATTTAAAATATCAAAGCCCACCTTATGCAGGGCAGCCAGTGCAATACGGCTCTTGTGTACGGGCGCATTGTCGTGCAACAGCAGGACACCTCTGGATAATTTTCCTCGTCTTTTTTCTTTGATGGCATCTTTTAACCGCTCCAAGATTGTTGCGTAATATTCTCCGGTTATAGAGACACCTTTATCTTTGTAATCTATTAACAAAATTCCTTCTGCATCCCAAAAGACTGTCGCCATGAGTTTGCCGGCCGATTGTGACACCTTAAACTTTTTAGGAGGTGCTGTACCCTTTTTATGCCACTGCATGGAGTCTTGTTTAGACTCAGGTTCATAATCGTGAACCCAAGTTTCATCTCCAGTAACAATTCGATTCAGTACAATATCCTTATCTTCTCCACAGAGGTTCAAAAACGCACGGGAACATTCAACGCGCTGTTGTTTCTGAGGCGGCGTGAGCATTCTCGGCACCCACCGCGCGCTGACCTTAGTCATGCCAAGATGGTCATGCAGAATTTTAAAAATGGTTGTATCCGATACTCCAACCATTTCTGCAAGCTGTTTCTTCTTTAGCCGAGCATCTTCCAGTACTAATTTTTCGACTTCCGCTATCGTTTCCGGAATGGTCACCTCAACAGACCGTCCTGGTCGTGGGTCGTCTTCAAGTGAATCCCTGCCTTGCTTAAAAAGGTTGTTCCACTTGTAAACTATCGTTTTTCCAGGGCAAAAGTCCCCGTAAACCGATGACATCTCTTCCATTATGATTTGCACAGATTTTCCTTGCTTGGTAAGGAAGTTTATAACGGCGCGATGCTCGATTTTCTCCATACTTCCAATTTTCTTCCGGATTGAGTTGTTTAATTGTCGATAGTTTTAAAACTAATGATGCAATTGTGATAAAACTTTATATTTATACTATTTATGAGTCACTTAACACGTACCGCCCTTAACGAGCCCGCTATCCCCCCTCCAACCCTGCCATTCCGCGGACTTAAAAACGCACCCTCGTATATAATAAAGCTTGGAAATAAATGGATACCCCTATGGAAGAAACCACTACTTTTGGTTCTTTTTCGTTTTTCTACTGAACAAGTGTTCTACTGAATCGCAACAAGTAGTTTACATTTTCACAGATTTTCACAAAATACTCTCATCATCATCTCTCAACATTCTAATACCATATTGATTGTAGTTTTATCTAAGTTCGATACCGATGCGTTACTCCGCCTCAACACTAAGTTGGATTTATCGTGTGTCGTTCGCTTACCATCAAAAATAGGTGGGTCTGTGATGCCTCATAAAAAACACTAAATAAAGTTTAGAAAAGGATAATGAAAAGCATACCCTTTGAAAGATTTCGAAGCGTAGAAAACGAGCATGTCGCCAGACAGCTGCAGCCAGTAGCGCTGCCACGACGACAGCGATAGCTTCTTGCCCTCCTTCAGAATCGTCTTCCGCCGCACACAGCTCTGGAAATCGCACTCCATCACGCCAGAGTTAGACAGCTCACTGCAAAGTTAAAGACGACTATGGTAGCAAGCATATATATAGGATGTCAATGATACACAATGAACGATTAAGGTTCAGCATTCGGCCCTCTATGTGACCTGTGCTAGGCTACTTGTGCAGATTTTCAGTCCTCCAGGTGGTCGGGGGACACCTGTCTTCAACCATTTTAAGTCTTTTTTCTGGATATGGCCCAACTCCTGCAACTGAGGCAGGCCTAGACCGTATTATACTGAGCTACTCTGCTATACAAATTTGGGGAAAGAGGTACGGATTAGTGGCCGAACCATGTCGAATGTATAAAATCTTTAAGACTTTAACAACTGCTAAACAAATGCTACAATAACTGAGATCGTTGAATTAACGTGTGCTTCAAGTTCGCTAAGAAGCGCACATGAAATTTAGCCACTAGCGGTCATCTATATACATAGTAGTAGGTTGAGGAGTATAATCGTGCTGTTATATAATCCTGACGGTACTAGGCTTTTCATCGATGCCAGATCAACTATAGGTACATCGAGATTTTGAACTGCGTATAAAGAGCCGCCCTTGTGTTAGTCCGAGGAACACAACCAAAACTAGAATCCAATCCATCGGCAGCAGTCACAAATGTTACAGAAGGTAGTGCCATATTGCCCAAATTGTTCACAGCAGTGTTGAAATATATATTCAAGTTGATGAAGTGGAAAAATCTTCGCGTTAATACAATGTAATACACAACTCTTTCTTGTAGACAAAAATATAGAAAAGAAAGAAATATAAAATTAAAAACATAATCTAAGGTACACTTGGCGGCCTTATCACTAAAGTAGCGACAGTTAACACTAATGGCAAATACATAACATCCATTTGCCGATATTATAGTGGTCTAATCGAATTTGTTGCAGGGCCTCAGCATTATTCTATTTATAATATAGGATCCACCTGATGGTAAGTGGCTGCTGTCATGGACAACTATAATCATTCCCAGATAAAATTAAATTCCTACCTGAGGTCGACCACCAGATGAAACCTGAGGACTAGGCTAGAACGCCTCGAAAAGGTTTATCATTTACCACACCCTTCAAATCGGAATACAGAGCGTTTAACACTGCCGTTATTAGGTAGAAATAGGTGTGGCGGTGGTGCCGCTGGAGTTAAACCAGAAATGGTTCTACCACCCATAAAACCTACGTGACGTCCACAATATCTAACGGACGGGACTTAAAATCAACGGGGACAAGGAAAATATCATGTCTACGACTCCACGTCACAACCGTATAGATTTGTGTGGTGCGAATGAAATGATGCACTTGAAAAATTCAACTCAGGTAGTTTACGTTCGGAAAATTACTGAGTGATTTCTTATCCCACAATCCTCATTGCCTGAATTCGAAAGAATTCGACCCATATAATGAGTTGTAGTGCCAAGATATGATCCTTTACTGTAGACTCATGATTCTTAATTTCTTAAACATATTTCATTTCCCTCAGCTTAAATGACATATTCTTACGTGATAACGTCTACTTGAACATTGTAAATATGTTCTCATTGATTATTGCATGTTAAGATTATCATAAATGTTAAAATCCAGGATTTAATTACGACTTTTTAAAGATTTTTTGGACCTTTGCAATTTCCCGAGTTCCCGGGATCCCGGCCCCTTTTTCCCGTCCCGACTCATCGTGAATTTCCCGGGAATTCCCGATCCGGGAATTACCGAATAGAAACCCTAGTTAGGCGTGATCGGATGTACATCTTGTACACCCTTAGTTTGGTGCGGGTCGGTAGATGAGATGCCAGCACTGGTCGGAGCATCGCTCGTGCAGCACGGGCCTGTCGGATCGCGTGGTCCACCTGAGGCACCATGTGTAACCAGCGATCAATGTGACATCCCAAATACCTAACTGTGGGCTGCCAAGCTTCCCACCTCCCGATCACGGAAACGTGCAGCGGAGGCATAGTACGCCTGCGACTGAAAATGTGTCGTGACCGTCTTACCGACGTTGACGGCCATACACCACTCGTAGCCCAGTCAATTTAGACATAAAAATAGTGGTCAAATAGCTGAAATTCCGGGAAAGCCAATTTTTTGTAGAGACCTTGGGTTTACCATTACAAATAAAGTGTCAAAAGTCCCCATCGATCCGAAGTGTGCGTCGGCAGTTATTCGAGGTCAAATGTCAAAATTGTCGGTTCTTTGATTTTTCCCGAAAACCTGTAAAAAAGTACCTGGACCAAGTTGTAGCTCTTAAAATTCTCTACAAAAGAGTACTTATTTTTTTTTTCTCTAAAACCTATCATTATTCAGATATTGCGGTTGTAAGAATTACTCGTACGTTTTACATGATATGCACATATTTCCACACTACCTGTGAAATAGGATACTCAGTGCGTTTTTTTAACGTGGTTTCCCTGGGAGGACTATTCCACGAACCTTTATGATGTTATTTCCAGTAACAATACTTATTTAATAGTATGAAGAATATTGATATTGGTTATTGAATTCGACTGTCGTTCTAATTTTTTTGTTACTTTAATATATATTTTTTATAATATTGGAGTAGCAGACAAGCATGCAGTCCACCTGATGGTAAGTGGCTACTGCCGCCCATGGATATGTATAATTAACAAATAGGATTAGATATTCCTACCTTAAGTCGGTCACAAATGCGCCGCTACCCCTGAGGACTAACTAAGTTGGAACGTCTCGGAAAAGTATGTCTCCCTTACCACACTCTTCAAACCAGAACACAGCAGCGCTTAACACTGCTTTTACGAGGCAGAAATAGGAGTGGCGGTGGTGCCGCCGGAGTCGAACCACCAAGGGTTCTATCACATTCAAAAAATCTGATTCATACTCCATTTAAATAATCATGTTTTCTTCGATTTATTCTTCGTCTTATCCTTCCTCCTCTTGCTGAATGTCTAGAAATAGTTCATACGAAGATGAATCAGTTGTCTCTGTCATCAAAATCACATGAATCTTCCTCTCTTGTATTAAATGGACCATTTGAGCAAGATAGATCTTGGTAATTGGTACACGACGAAGAACTGAAGAATTGTTTCTTCACCTCAAGCAACAATCAAATTACGAAGGGAATTCGGCTTCTTCTTGCTATTTATGGAGCTCCAAAAAATTATTGCGCAGATACATAGATACAGTCGTGGTCAACTAATTAGGGACACTCTTTGGTTAAACCGAATTGTGAATTTATTTTTATTTTCCAACGAGTCTAAACCATATTCCATATCTCTTACATGTAAGTATAATTAGTCATTTATGTGCCCGATTATACAAACAATAACAACTTCTTAAACATTAAACCTCTTTACAGTATAGCTGATAGATTATCGTAGTGCTATTTGTTCAAATAATGCTGGCTGGCCATTTAATTAGGGACACTGAGATATTGCGTTCTATTTTAAAAATTTGAATCTCAATACTTTTTTACTTCTTCTCTTATTGTTTCGTGGTAGTTTTGGCGGCAATCCCGATATTTATTTTAAGTTTTGAAAAATATTTTGAAGAAAAATGGGTAAAAATAAAAGTTGCGATCCAACACTACGAAAAATTATCATGAAGTTCGTTGTCGAGCATGGTTGGCCATACGGAAGGATAGCAGAACATTTAAATTGTTCAAAAACTATGGTATACAATGCAGTGCAACATGTCAGACGCAATAACACAGATTTAAATGTGCCCAGAACAAAAAGATCGAGAAAAACAACTCCGCAAGAAGATAGAATGATAACCAGGTTAGTTAAGAAAGATCCGTTTCTAGGCTCTATTTTAATTAAACACGAAGTGTTTGGGACAGACGAAAGAGCTGGTGTCTCAGCGAGGACCGTTCGACGACGTCTGGTAGAAGCAGGGTTGTTCGGAAGAGTGGCTCGCAAAGTACCGTTGTTGAAGAAAGAACATAGAAATGCTCGTTTGGCGTTTGCACGTAAATATGGACATTGGACCTACGCCCAATGGCAACATGTATTATTCTCTGACGAGACCAAGGTTAATTTGATTTCTTCAGATGGAAGGCAATACGTACGGCGTCCAGTAAAAGCGGAAATGAATCCAAGATTCACAAATAAGCAGGGTAAACATGGCGGTGGAAACATTAAAATGTGGGGTTCATTTTCTGGACGTGGAGTGGGACCTGTAAGGATAGTTCAGGGTAACTTAGACCAACATCAATACAAGGCAATATTGGGGGAAAGGATGCTTCCCTATGCTGAGGAGCATCTCCCTATTATATGGACGTTTCAGCATGATAACGACCCGAAACATACCGCCCGTTCAGTCAAGTCGTTTCTTACCAGTCAGTCAGTATCGGTGCTAGATTGGCCAGCAAATAGCCCGGACCTTAACCCAATCGAGCACCTTTGGCACGAAATCAAGAAAAAAGTAGCCACTTATCGTACCACAACTTTAGATGAACTTAATGAAGCTTTTTGTGAGGCATGGGCAAACATTCCTGTCGAAACATGCCAGAAACTGATAATGTCTATGCCACATCGGTGTCAAGCGGTAATTACTAACAAAGGTTTTGCTACTGGGTACTGATTTTACACGTAATAAAATGGAGCTGTTAAAGATATTATAATACTGCAGATTATTAGTTTTGTTTAACTCTATTTTTCATTATAGTTTACTGTCCTTAATTAAATGTCCAGCTACAGAATTATACCTTAAAATTGAATACATGTTCAACCTTTGATATTAAATACTTTTTTCTATTTATTTATTCTTTTATTTACAACCATTTAAAGCATAATAATCGGACCAAATTATGCAAATAATAGTTACTGAGAAATCAATAGGGTTTATTATTTGTATGTACATAACCGGTTATTGTTCTTCACTATCTTGCATGTCCCTAATTAGTTGACCACGACTGTATATCTATACGTAGATAAGTACAGACATTTAACATTTGTAAAATAAACCAAAAAGCAAGTATAACTATCTTTTCCTTCTCCAACATCGGTATCTGATATTCAACACTTGTATCAGGTCAGACATGGCGAGGCAATCAACTGAACCCTGAAGACTGGGGTTCAAAATTAATGAATAATACTTTGGAATCGATTCAAACTTTACTGACCCCCACTCGAGAAAAACTTCTTAACACTATTTTTTACAATTGCAAAAAAGGTCGTAGTGCCAAATGTTGCTGTAGAAAAGTCGGGTTACAGTGCTTTCAGCGTGTACCAATTGCCAAGGTCTATCTTGCTCAAATGTTAAATTAAATACAAGAGAGATATATGATCTGATGAAGAGACAACTGATTCGTCTCCATTTTAACAATTTCTAAACATTCAACAAGAGGAAGAAAAAGATGAAGAAAGAATAAGAAAAAAAAATAGAAGAAAACGTGATTGTTGAAGTTGAATATGAAGAGTATAACTCAGATTAAAGTAACAAAAAAATAGAATGACAGTTGAACTCACCAGTCCACCAGACAGTTGAAGCAATATCAATAATCTTCATACTATTAAATAAGTATTGTCCCTGAAAATAGCACCTTAAAGGTTCTTGGGATAGTCCCCTCAGGGAACCATCTTAAAAAACCCCGTTAACTACGTTATTTCACAGGTGGGGTGGATATCATGTAAAACGTAATTCTTACAAGCGCAATATCTGAATAATTATTGGTTTTAGGGGAAAAAATTATAAGCACCATTTTATAGAAAATGTTATGATCTACAACTTTGGCCTGGGGTATTTTTCGATAAAACTTACCGTTTTTGAGAAAAATCCAAAAAACCTAAAAAATATTAACGTTTGACCCCGAATAATTGCCGACGCACACGTCGGATCGATGGGGACTTTTGACACTTTATTTGTAATGGTAAACCCAAGGTCTCTACGAAAATTCAGCTTTCCCGGAATTTTTGCTATGGCGCGGAAGCCGAACTGCCCGTCCATTAAATTAAGTGACGGGTGCAGTCGCTTCAGCGCCAGTCTCTCGAACAGCTTCGCTATGGTGGGCAACAGCGTGATGGGACGATAGCTGGCCGGGAGACGGCGGTCTTTCCTCGGCTTCGGGAGAACTATCACCTTCCCCAACTTCCAGGTGGAAGGGAAGTAGCCCGTGCGTAGTATGCCGTTGAAAAGCCTAGTCATAGTGACAATAGCTCCTCTTGGCAGCATTGCCAATGCCATGTTCGGCACTCCGTCGGGGCCTGCCGCCTTGCGCTTGCTACTTAGCATTGAGATGCCCTTTCACAGAAATAGAGCTATGGGCAATACTGTAATGGGGTCTTATTTATGTCTTATAAGGCGGAAGAAATTGTCCCCCAGTGAAGAACAGCCGTTCAGTATGTCTAGCTTATTTTACGTCATCTTCGAAATTACTCCTGCACATGTCAGAGACTTCAGGCATTGATTTCCTTACAAACCCCCAATGTCTTCCTTCACTACTAGAGCAAGTAAGTAACTATAAATAAGGTTGGTATCAAGTGCACGTGTTATAAAATTTTGCAATTATGTTTCAACCACGCATATCGTTGGTAATAAATTAACATCTTATCAAAGAAAGGGTAGAGTTCAAATCACTCGGAAAACATCTCTATACAACCAACTATGCTACATCTCTAATGTCAATTAATGACTAACGTAGTGACGAATGAAATAGTATCAAACTAGCAAGCAGTTTACTTGATAGCTAGTAGTCACTACAACTAATAGATATGGTAATCAAGGCTAATAATATTATCAGAATCCCATAAGAGATGCTATCAGCTTTGCTGTCGGAAATATACGTTGAAAATACTGGAACGACTCGCTTCACCGCACCCATCCAATCATAACCCATTTTTAACATGCTTTTATTTGCTTGGACTGTATGTATGTATAGTCCGCGCACAAACTGCTAATCCGCACCGAATAGATAAGAGTCGCGTTACAATAGAAAATTGCAGATATTAGCGGGATGCGCGCGACACTCCCGGCGCCAGGTCGCTCCCCACTCTCGCCCACGGGTACATAGTTACGTTAGTGTGCCCTTACGTTACGGACTATATGCTAACTAAACCTGCGCGCAACAACTTCTTCTAGCAATTTGGCGCGTACCATATGTATGTAACGGAATCTGATTTCTATCCACTTTGAACGTTCAGTTTAATTCAAAATTTTGAAGGATTAGTAATAACCGATGACAATACACGATTTTAATAATTTTGTTCCATTGTCCTTATCAACATCATCAGGATTAACGATTTTTGAGGCGGTCTTCAAGCGCCTTAGAGAAAGTTCATCGCAAAATTACTAGATTGCAACAATTATTACTTTTTAGATGCCCTCTTGTAGAATGATTTTTAGGTTTCCGTACCAAAAGGGTAAAAACGGTAATAGGATTCTATTACTAAGACTTCGCTGTCTGTCCGTCTGTCACAGGACTCTATCTGTTAATTAATTAAATTAATTTACTTTTAAATATATTTGCCACTTTTGATACAATCTGTCTGTCAAGTGTATGTATTATGTAGTGTAAAGATTTTATGTGATATTCGCTATTAATCCCGCAAGTTCGTTTATATTATCCTATAACTCTATCAAGTTATGCGCCCAGATTATAAGAACACCGCGCGAGTATTAGTATTGGATAATATTGGAAAATTTTCTTGTAAAAATAAAAGTCACCTATAAAAACAGAATAAGAGGAGTCTTCTAGTTCATACTTGGTAGAAGAAATGAACTCTGATTCTATGTTGTCCTATATGGTCAATGAAATGTCACGTATTACTGACGGTGATGAACCACAGATAGTAAAGGAAGCCTTGAGTGGTCCAAAAGCAGACAACTGGAAAAAGACAATGCAAGATGAGTAGAATTCATTTCTTGTCAACAAATGTTGGACACCCACTGATCGAATTAGTGGTCGCACACCGGTAAAATGTAAGAGGATATTTAATAAGAAACTAGGTCTCAATGTTGAACTTCTTATATATAAAGCTAGATTAGTAGCTAAAGGCTTCACACAGAAATATGGGATAGACTATAATAAGATGTTCTCTCCTGGTGTTCGTTATTCAAGTATTCGAACACTTTTAGGAATAGCTGCTGAATATGATATGGATATTCAACACGGTAAATCTGTAGTTTCCTGAGAGAGCAGAAAGCAGAGAACGGAGTACGGAGGCGGAATACATGTGTCTCTCAGACACTTGTAAGGAGGCTATTATTCTTCGTATTTTATTTCAGGAATTATTAGGTATGTCATGTAAAGTTATAATTTTTAATGATAACCAATCTGCACAAAAGCTATGTAAGAACACTGTCTTTCATGCTAGAACTAAGCACATAGATATTCGCCACCCTTTTATTAGACAACACATTTGTGATTATAGATGTAAAATATTTATGTTCTAAGAAAACTTTAGCCGATTTATTAACCAAACCATTGTCAAAAGAAATTCACAATAATTTTGTAAAACAATTGTTAAAAGGTTAAGTTAGTTGTATTGAGATAGTGTAAAGCGACACAATGTATAATAATAATGTATATTGGTTTACGGGCTAGTGTTGAAGATACATATATAAACTCAATGTAAATTAATTTACTTTCAAATATATGTGCCACTTTTGATACAATCAGTCTGTCAAGTGTATTTATTATGTAGTGTACAGATTCCATGTAATATATCGCTATTAATCCAATCCAAGCTATACTCTGATTCATAATTAGGTGTCCAAAATGTAAACAAAGGTGTTGAACTATCAAGAAAATACGTTAGAAATGGTAATTTTTATTTTTGTCGATATTTAAGTAATACAACAATAATAAAATAATAATCTAAATAAATTAAGGTTAATTCACATTTTTTAATATTTATATCACCTCAATTTCATTCCATACAGTAATAATAATAAAAAACAAAGTCTATGGTAGAAAATTAAAATGTGATAATGGTAACACAATCGGAACCCAAGGCATTTCTTGTGCTGTCATTTTTAAGTTTCGTAACTGATATTATTCATTTTTATGATTGTGATCAAACTCTAATGTTTTCTTGTTTACATAATGCGTTTGTTAAATTGTGTATATTTGTTAAATTTTCGTTTTTTGTTGAGTTTGTTAAAGTTTGTTTCTTGTTAATTTTGACAGTAACATTTCTTTGTTTACATTTTGGACACCTAATTATGAATCAGACTATAGTTTATATTATCCTACTAGCTGACCCGGCAAACTTTGTACCACCTCAAAATCTATTTATCAAATATATTTCATATTAAATATAGCCTGTGTTACTCGTAGATAATGTAGCTTTCGAATGGTGAAAGAATTTTTAAAATCGGTCCAGTAGTTTTTGAGCCTATTCATTACAACCAAACAAAGTTTTGTTTTTTATAATACTAGTGTAGATAACTCTATCACTATCTCTGGAACCGTAATAGATAAACACTTGATTTTTTTACAGAGGATGCATAATGACGGCCGCTATAACAACAAATACTAAAAATTAATAAAATAAATGTACATCAAAAAAAAAACTAAAAAAGCACGCTTTTATGATAAAATTAACTAAAAAGTGGAAAATAGTTTTTGTGGGGTGCTCCATTTATAAGGTTTCGAAAAGCGCCCTACACTTTTTCCAAAATTATACTTTTTACTGTTCCTTAATTTACTTCTAGATTGAAAATTATTTTCTACTTTTAGTTGATTTTATCATAAATGCGTGTTTTGTAGTTTTTTTTAAGTACATTTATTTTAAGAATACTTTTACGATGTTGTAGATTAACAGCATCTTTTTTTGCAACGAGGGCCGCAAAGATGAGGTTACAAGAAATGCGGGCAAGATATTAGGTATTAATTTAAACTCATTCTGAAATTCGGAATAAAATTTATAAGAAGATCATAACTACTGATATCAAGCACCCCACGCTTTTCGAACAGTAACATTAATTCAATAATTTTATTCTTAAATTAAGAATTATTTATTACTTTTTTAGTTTCATCAACAATAAAAACGTGGTATTTGTTTTTAAACTATATTTTTTTGTATCTTTAAAGATCCCTTTGTTATTAAAGGAGTTCCGAGGTGTAATAAGAGACACTAAGCTTCGCAACATAGACATTTTTGGAGTAGCAACGTATCACGTAAACGAGTGGTACTTTAATTTTATCTGGAGTTTTTTATTATACGAAAAAATATTTATTTTTAAATCATCTCGAAATGTTTCATAATAATTAGAGTATTGTAAAAGAGGTTACAAATGTCCACAGGCGACAGTATCCTAACGCCACATATAAAATTCTCGTGTCACAATGTTAATTACCGTACTCTTCCGAAACGGCTTTACCGATTTTCACCAAATTTTATATGCATATTCAGTAGGTCTGAGAATCGGCTACTATCTATTTTCCATACCCCTAAGTGATAAGGTTCGTTCACCATTGACATTTTTTTTTATTTATATGGCAACACAACGTTTGCTAGTTACTTAATATAGTTACTTAATAATAAATATTTACAGGTAAAACTATAAGTAAGCAACACAACGTACGTGTGCGGCAACGACTTGGACATGTTGTCGGAGGGCTGCGAGCCGGGCGACTCCAGCAGCGTGTCGTCCAGCAGGTTCACGGAGCCCGCCGGCGTCTTGCCGTCCTTGCCCTCCGCGTGGCCCTTGCCGAAGATGCTGAGGACACCGTTCAGTATACTTTACACAATATATTAGTGATGTTGTGGTTATGAATATTAAGAGCATCTGTCAGGTACGTCGGATTAAAAAAACATCCTGCACACAAAACTCGCGCCTATTAAAGTAATTTATTAAAGTTTTACAGTAAAGGGATTTTTACTTAACTTCTGGACTTTTTTATAAATCAAAACATGCTATTGATTGAGAAATAATGTATGTATACTCGCAATATGATATGACCGAATGTATAGATACAGGTAATAGCGTTAAATCGTTTCGTAGAAACCAATCTGTCTACTTGCAACGGGCCGGATATAGTCTTGCTTGAGTCCAACTTAAAATGTGTGCCACGCTGTCAGTGGGTACATTATTTGATGCCTACATGCATTATAATATCAGACATCATTTTATATGCTGCGTTTTCTAATACTCATTAACATCACTAATGAAAAGTGCGAACGATCTCGTTGAACAAAATTTTGGTTAGTAATTAACTCACCTATTAAAGGAATAACTACAATGTATACATAAAAAAAAATTAAAGAGTAAGTGCTTTTCAAAGTTAAAGTAGTATAGTTTCACTGGTATACATAAATAAATTAAAAAGAAATAGTCAATGAATATACTTAAACACATTTACATAGTAAAGCACAAAAACGAGTACACGAAGCTATAACAATCGTATTAACTGGAATAACAGTTCACATACTGCAAAATAACGACATGCTTTTATAGGCATTAAAGTGATAGCTTTAATAGCAAATGAGCGTGATACAGAATATAATTCCTTGCCTTAAAAAACACAAAAGCAATATACTATACAACCCGAATAACTTAATTCATTCATGGCATATTTTTTTTCTTTCTCAGAGGTAGAAAAATACAACATGAAGGTAAGTCTCGAGGAGGAATATAGTACAATATCAAAAGCTGATGTAACATATTGATATATGATAGGGTTACCGGGTAAGTCGACCTATTTATTTAAGGACGTTATAAATGAGGACCTTCCTTGACTTTTAAGATTTATTTATTTTTTAACATATTTACACTCAAATTTAAACTTAAGAGAAAACTGGACTCCTAGTTGCCTCTTTTTCTGTATTTAGGTAAACCACATTAAAATTAATAAAAAGCATGATTAAATTTTGACACAATTGCTAACAGTGTAAATGGGCTGCTCAATAACTATGTATTTGAACTTAGAATTTTTCACTAAGTGTTTACAACTTAAAAACATTTTAAAAGAAAAAAGTTCCATGAAAGATATTTTGCAGACTAATTACTAATAAGTATAATGATTAATATTTTCTTTACAAAAAACGAGAAAAAGCTGTTTGAAATAATCAAAATTTGCATAAAATTAACTAGTCTCTTATATTGTTTCTGTGTATATTTCTTTACTGATTTTTTTTATCAAGAAGTGTTTATGCTACATCACAATAATACATATATTATATAAATGCATGGATGCATGAATCACGAGAACACAATGTATTTTAAGGGACAACACCACTGTGACCGCTGCAAAAAAATCATTTTTTTTTTAAACCATCTAGAAAAATCTAGAATACCTTTATGAATAGAATGCCGTTGGTCCCAAGTCGAAAAAATAATTATTTTCGGAGATATTGAATATTTTGTGGAGCGGTGCAGCGCTCCGTGACGCTCAGGGTTCCGCGTCGCCTCAGCCAGGTGCGCGTCTCAACCGATCGGCAGGTATTCTTTTGCCTCCCTTCACAAAAGCCGACTATTGTTATAAATTTAGTTTCGAAAAAAGATATAGGTGGCGATAGTTGAAAAATTTTCAAGGCAGGTATAGGGATAGCGTCATAGCGTCAGTTTACGAATAGAAACCACGCTATTCGCATCTAAACGCTCCGAATCGTTTCGTTTATAAATATCGAACGCTCAGAATTATTCTTTAAGCACATCGAAATAAATAACGAGAAAGTGTACGCGGGGAAAAAGGGTACGAAACGGAGCTATCCGACGAGGTGTCGATCGAAAATTTTGAATTTTCGCTCGCTCAAGGATGCTGCAAAAGAGGCAAAGAGAGCTTCTACTAATTCGATAAAAGTTGCTGGGAACCTTGATTTGCTTCTTGAAGGCCAGCTATATGGTGCCGGAATCGCTGATTAGGTAATATTTTTTTTTCCAATTTATCGCATAAAAACGAACTTTAAACTTTGAACGCGTTTTTCTCAAAACAACTTTTTTGAGTGCGGCACGCAGCAGAACTCGAGCAATTCTTATCCGATCGACCTCAAATTTGGACTGCATCAATACTATTATCTAAAGAAGTACCTAGGTTTTTTTCGATATCTCAATAAAAAAAAATTATAGCCTTTTTTCAACGAGAAATGTTGCTCGAAAATCGACCTTAAATTTCAAAAGCGTCCCAATTTTTTTTAAATCATTATTTATTTCAAATCCCTATGTACTTCTCTTCAAAATATCATATTATTAACGAAAACACTCGGTATTGTTTTTCAGATCGACTTTGAAGACAGTTCTGCTGCGTGCCGCGGATTCCTGCAGAAGCAACAGCACCTGACGCGGGAGCTTCCCCAGCGCCACCATGGGGCGCGAAAAATTAAAAAAAAAATGTTATGTATCTTTAATAAACAACAAACAAAACGAAAAAAAATTTGGAATATCTCTTTTTTTCCCACAAAAAAAATCTTGAAAAACGGCAAAAAAAAAACAGGGGGTCACAGTGGTGTTATCCCTTAAGTAATGCATGCTCATACAATTTATTTAAAATGTTAAGAACAACTAATCACTACCTATAATCACTTATGAATAATTTAATGTGCATAAGTGAGTACTTGCAAGAAGCAAAGAATCTTAAACAAATATGAGCTGTGATGTTTGGATCGCCCCACATATATAAAAACAGAATGGACTTTCGCATCGATAAGTATGGGGATACCCTACATCTATGTTTAATGTTGCAATTTTATCTATAAAATACTTCTGTAAGTTACAGAAAAAATAGACAAAGTAAAATAAATATCACAAAAGAATTAGCATGCAAGCGTGAGACGGGACAACAAGGGTGTTTACACAACCTGCGGTAGTCGCAGTTTGGACCACGTGTAGCGACAGATGTACATGGAAAGTAGGGTAACAACATTGGCAACCTGGCACATTTCGATACAAATATTAATAAAAAGACATACTAAATCATTTTATGAGCAGCGACGTAGATGTTACGAAAGTTCTGCCTGCAATAAACGAAAATATTTACATTTTATTCATAATTCCAGTTTAAATTGTACTTTACATTATGGAAGTAATAAAGGGTCATGACATCCACCTGATAAGAATTTGGCTTGTTTTTTTTATTTATTTCCACTCTCACCGCTATTATAATGGGAAACATTGCGAGAAAACATACATAGTATCTAACAGACATTATTAACGTTTTCTCTAAACTTGGTCACACGAAGAATTAAGATTGAATGCTTCTCTACTCTCTAGTTCGTTCTACCAGTAGAACAGTACTGTAGATCAGATTATGCTTTTTTAGTTTTTTTTTTTGTAAATGTTTAAATTACAAATGATCCTAAATTAAAACAGCAGTCTAGATTACAGCAACGTTACACTGCTGTTTTGAGGCAAAAATTGATGCCGCGGTGATGCCACTGCACAAAATACTAACATATCGATCATCTTCAAAGCTCCTGAGGCAATTGTTTATTAACTATCCAATAACTTCAGGGGCCCTTAACATCAGATGGAGTTCATGCCCGCTTACTTCTTCTACAATATTAAACTATTTCAAATAGAAAAGCAACGCCGGATGTGTACGCACCCTAACACTAAATGTAGAGCTTATATCACAAGACATAATCATACTTTATACACCAGTCGTTCGCAAATAATTGATCGTATTCTGTTGAAGCTGACACAACATATGAATTGCGATACCAATTTACACAAACAACTTACTTGACATATTACTTATGACAATGTCCATTATTTTTTTGTGTATGTAGGCTACGCGGGTACCGACATACTCATACACTGGAAGCTTTAAATAGCAAAAGCATATAAAGTACCTACAATAACCTAAAGACAATTTTAAGAAATATACAACAAATATACATGAACTTTCGTATGACTGCAATGTGCTCTGCTCCCAGAATATAAATCAGGTCTGGTGTAAAATTGCAAATACGCATGGTGAATTTTTCAAGGGGCCTGGATGGCGAAATCCGAAACTATAAGTAATAACAAAAAACCAAACAGGAACTATGAGGTCGATTTTGGTAAAAAAACTAACTGTATTCGATTTTTGAAAAATCTATTTCCCTAACCAAAAAAGAATTTTTTTATTGTGTCATCGGACAGTGTTGCTTATAAAGGCCAAATTCTGGAAGAATTTATAAATGAATAGATGAATAAAAGAAAAAACTTACTAAAAACAAATAAATTTTATTGTTTTACGGGACGGATGGATAATTTACAAAAAAAAATTAGGCCACCTACTAAATCGACTATCATATTCTTAATCCTTCTTATTAGTTCCCGGGCACTAGATAAATAATATAGATTTTTTTACCACATTTGACCTAATACATTACAAATTTAACACCAGACCGTTCCAATTTTGTATTTCGAACATAAGTACCTAAAACTTGTAAGCCAATTCATCAATATATTATTTAATAATTTACTATAAGTATATAATACAATATACGAAATATTTCGCATCAAAATAAAGCTACAAATTACCACTAACTTGAATTTTCAATTAAGCATAAAAAGCGCTTAATTTGAGTAATTACAAACTTACGATTCAATCTTGCATTACTAACAACAAAGTAAAACCTTAACCAGTTCATACCTTAATGAAACCTATTTTATTCATTTTGGTGGATTTACATCGACAGACATCGTACGTGTCCGTTGCAACTGCATGGTTCGAGGCAAATGAAACCATCATTCTGTACAATATGTGTGATCGTGTGTGTGATCAAATATTTTAAAATATGAGTTTGTCAGACACGACACGTTCCATGTGTATAGACATAAATGTGGCATGAAGAATAGTTTTTTAGTGAAAACATATAGGTAGTGTCGAAACCACTGCGTATGATCTTAATGACTGAATGTAATCTACACAGATACCTAAATTTAAATTAATGTTATCCATTGTGACAGAAGAGAACACCAATTGCTAAAATATATGAAACATTAAACATTACACAATCGAAAATATCTCCAAAACCCTTTAAAAGCACAATCTAAAAACCCAATCATGATAGATAAATTACTTAAAACTAGTGCTCCAAAACAAACATTAGTTGCCGAGTGCGTGCAAAATATAACATAAGCTGTTATTGAACGTACTTATAGTAATCCCCAACCTATAACCGTCCCACTGCTGCACGGGTCTGCATTAGGCCAAAGTCCACTGCGCTGGCTAAGTGCGAATTGACAGACTTGACACACATTTGAGAACTTTTTTAAATACTCTCAAGCGTGTAGGTTTCCTCACAAGGTAGTTTCCCTTCAGCGTTTGAGCAAATGATAATTAGTTTCAAATATGTACATAACTGAATACCATAGGTACAGGCATGCCTGAGATTAGAACCTCGAAGTTCCCATTTGGTAGATTGAGTTTCTAACCACGAATTACTGCTATGCTATTCAAGTACACAACGGGCTTAATACTCCTCTTATGGCATTCATTTTTGAGATGCGCAGCTGCATTACAAATGGACACACAACTGCAGGGCTATTTAAATTATATTGATATATTCAATGCAATTCACAACCCATACGATAACAACAGACTTTATCGTGATGTCATCACAGCAATGCTTGTAAAACATAAACAAAAATTTATTATCAGATGTTCAATGGTTTCTAAGAGATTATTCACAAAGCAATTAGTAATTTTATATATCTGTTATAGGCAAACTCCGAAGCTCCGGCGCTCCTAGGTTGGACTGGTCAATCCTCAGGTCAGACTGAATGACTTAGTCAAAGCCCAAACAAATGTAAATTTTCGGCCTTTGACTAAACAATTTTCGTCAAACCTGGGAGAGACTAATTTGGTCAGGCAAACGTCAAAACACAATTTTATTAAATCGGGGTTTGACGAGTCAAACTCCGATATAGGTATGAAGTGTCTTATCTTCGTATATTTGGAAGCATTTTATCATTTAAGCAGCTTTCAAGTCTTAAGAACCGCTTAACTCTGCCAGTTCTGACACCTGATTGGTCAGCTTACGTGATTTTCACTTTTATATTTGAGATGCTTTGAGAGAATGCCGTGTGGCATTAGGCCCACCTTTTGTACGATGTGCAATAAAGTATAAAATAAATAAATAAATGCTTTGGAATATACGGAGGTTAGTTTGTAAGATTAGGTATAAAAAAATAACATTTTTAAAATTTTGATGTTTATTGTTTTAATAATTTAAAAAAACCTAACCTAACCTAACCTAACCTCACTCATCTTCAATTTTACACAATTACACGCCCGCACGCTCAATGAACGAACATGAAATGACAAAACAATCGGTCGGAACACCACGAGAGACATTATGAACCTGTTTAAACATGTTCAGATCAACGTTTGACCGAGTTTTGCAGTCGCTTCTAGGATTGACTAGGCCAAAACCGAAACAGAATAATTTACTTTCGACGTTTGACTGAAAAGTTAGGAGCTCCTGGGTTTGACTAAAAATACTTCAGGCAAAGGGCGAAATTGAAATGTATTTCGGGGATTGCCTGATGGCTTTGGCCAAACCTAGGATAAACCAGTCCTTCCGCGAAGAGACTGTGTATCGGACTTTGACTATAACATATCGATTAAATTATAAAGTGAACTTCGTGCGACATGTCGCATTTTTCGCAAATGTCAAGTTATTGCACACGGGTAGTTCAAACGCTTTAAGTACTTATTGAAACGACATCAAAAACCCACCGTTAAACTGTACTTGCGTTGCAATTTTTCACCATAAAGCTATGAAGGAAATCTTGGAATTATATATTGACAACGAGGTAATGAGCAATGACTTTATTTTATTTAAATTACATGTACATACATTTGATAATTCAGGCATATGCATATTTATAAATAAACTTAGGTCAACGCACGTTCAACGCTACGTCGACGTTATATACTTGTCCAAGCTCTCCAATGCGCAATTTATATCCCCCAATTAATTACCCCAAAGTAAAGTGGTAGCCAAATATCAGGTTGCAGTGTAAACACAAGATTGTTGCTCAAGAAATGCCCATCGCATTGCATTGCTCTAATATCAGTTATTAATAATGAATATACCCAAGTTTTGCAATTGTACCCAAAGATGGAAATTTGACAGATGCATAAATTGTCAAATATTTGGTAGCAAATGTTTTGATAGATTGATAAATAATAAACAGCGCAAGAAATTACACCTTTCAGATCAGCGTAATGTTTTTTGTCGACGTTTTTCTTTGAAGAAGTATTGTCGTTGAAGAAGTATGTTGTATGTAGTATGTTGAATTGTTAAGGCGAAAAAGTAAGCTTTTACAAAAATACAAGCATAGGGAAGATATTCACAAAGAATCGCATTGCTTTACTAAAATATCCAAAATGCACTGCTGAAAATGTTCATGCTTCTGAAAATATAAATAAGATATAAAAACAAAACATTACCAATTTTTAGCTTATATCAAGGGTTATGGAGATTATGTGGGCCACCATCGATTTTACCCAAAATTATCATATTATACGTATTTTATAATTACTATTATATAATATTCTGTAACCTCTCATTCAACGACCATTATATTAAAATTACACGGAATCCAACTGATGAATGGCGAGACATGGAGTATCTGCTAAAATTAATGGTTCACGAAGTATCTTATTTTGGTACTTTCATATTATCAATATTACCAAAGTTTACTGTCCGACAAAAAAAAATTAAGAACGGTGTTAGTAATGCAAGTATTTAATAACAAGGAAATTCAAACTAGGATCTTCATCGACATTTACAGCCTACGGAACTTCACTCTATAAATTATCATAAATTTTACAATAATACATGCTCTGATGATCTCTCTGTGCAATTGTGACATTCAAAACTGGTTCCAAAATCACGGTCATAAAGCATGCTCTCTATACATTACAGTCGTATACTTTTATCATCTACATAACACCAAAATGCAAGCCGTCATGTTCAATCAACCAGTAAGTTCACTCACCCCACACCAAAATTGACCTTGTGAAAATTTCTCGGCAAACTTGCGCTACGAAACCTATGTACCGATAGCGGGGAAAACAAATTTATTCTCGTTATAGTGTCAAATTAAACCATGATTATGTCTCGGGTCTTGGTGACCGACATCGTCGTGGACGTTGGGACCGTTCCCACTTGTCAGACCATAACACAGACCGACAAGAGGAAACAACCCCAAATCCACGGTGAAATAACAACAAACAGAGAACCATCCAAAATATGCGGGTTATTTTAAGCGGTTACCACAATGTTAAAATATTAAATACTTGTTATATTTACATTCTGGCCAAGTTGAAGGGGAATATATGAAAACGCATGTTGAGCGATGCACGAATAAAATAATCCGCAAGTTCGGCTGTTACTCGGCGACAACGGATACGACGAGTGCGGTACGAGATGGCAACGTACGTAATGCAGATACAGTAAATCACGTTGCATCGATTTGGGTCGCTCGTGGCCCTCCAATTGAGTTAACGAGGTGCAATAACACGATCGCATGTACAATTGACTAGTTGAATGTGATTGACTGTACGAGATCTGATGACATGATTGTTAGGTGTAGGCTGGACCCGCTGCGGGCCGGATGCGGCACGGATTACTGCCCAAGGCTACTGAATTTCTTGTTAAATTTGCACACAATACATAACAGCGGACGTCTTTTACTGTAATAGCCCACCGATGCGCGACCGATCCAACCTTGCCAACAATCAACATCCATATTTTAGGTATTAATTCCCAATACTAAATGTAAGAATATAGTAAAGAACTATGATTTACGAAAATAAATATCTAAGCATTCTGAACATGTAAGAATAGAACAAACAGATGGAAATTAAACTGCTTAAAATGGGCACAAAAAGGGAACAATTTGTTTTATGGGGATTTCCAACAACTTAATGTACATATGTGATACAAAGTCCTTGTGTTTTGTTTCCGGAATTGATTCATTCATTAGTCATTAGTAGATTATATTATTTTCAATGTGCCGCTCCAGGAGCATCCCATTGAATGAACTGACATTGTACTGATAGTGCTATCAGTGACAAAAATGAAATTCACAATATATAGTTTATTCTTTAGTAATGTTTAATATGAAAATGTAATATAATTCGATCATTTGTAATTAAATCCGCGTGAATTTAGTCAAATGTAAATGTAAATTCGAAATACAAATCATCTTTAATGCAAATTGTAAATGAAGACAAGGACAAAGTAATCATGAGACAACACGGCACGTTCATACTAATGGTATATTGAATAACTTAAGGAGTTAATCTAAGACAACAATAATAACAACATAAAAAGTGCAATGTACCTGATTGATAATATTGAAATGTTATATGATATTCATTTAAAATGACTGTTAAGTTGCACCCATAACCGTCTGTGATACAGTGACAAAACAAACAATGACAGTGTAGTATAAGTGTAGTGTAAGTAGGTTGACTTACTTGGAGCCGAGGGAGCGACACTTCCTATGCGTGGGTATGAACTTGGCCTGGTGGTAGGAGCCCTGTAGCCGCAGCGAGCCCGAGCCCAGCCGGTGCGAGGGGGACAGCGAGAAGGGCGCCGACGTGTTCGCGGGCGGCGCCTCCTTCACCGACTCCTTGGAGCCGGCGCAACTCACGACGGGCGAATCGGGCTCGAGCTTATGCGATAGCCTGGAAACCATACAATAATTTTGTGTAAGTATGTATCTCGAGACTTACTGTAGGTATATATTATGATCAGTCCGTTCAAAATACATAAAAATCGTATATTTCCTATTCTGGTAAATGAACCGGAATAGAAAAAATACGCGAAATCTTGAACGAAACTACGGATTTCGTGCATACAGAGTAAGTAACAAAAAACGAAGCATCGACGAGTCAGTCCATAGTGAGATATCTTCACTTAAATATAACTGAATTGGGTATATTAATGGTCAAACTCTCGTATTCGATGTACAATTTCTATCTGAAAAAGTGTTTAATATATCATCAAATTTAAACATGATGTTGTTGCCACAATACTTTTACCTTCGAAAAAAATATTATTCGTAATATAAAAGAGAAGTAATAATACCAAGGAATTTCAACTAATTTAATGAAGGAAACTTTAACTTACACTCAGTATGGCGTCATTTTTTGTCGAACAGGAGCACGGGACCCCAATACATTCAAAAATATGAAAAACTCACTTGAACTGGTCATCTTCTAGAAATTTCTGCAACTCCTCGATGTATCGAACGCTGTTAAGATAATTGGCCACTTGCGGCAGCGGCGTGATGTCGTACTCCGAGGTCTGGTACCGCTCCAGGGCCCTCAGCACCACCGCCATCTTGGTGGCGCGGTGGGGTGAGCCCGAGCCCGCAGGGTGAGCCATATCGATGTACACCAGGTCGGTCAGGAAAATACCTGAAGTATGTAAATACAAAGGTTTCGTAGGACTTTCCTATTACTGCCAGGGTAGTATTGACGCTATAGGATGTGTGGTGGTGTTGTTGGAAATGATACTCAGAAGCTATTTACACGACTCACTATATTATAGATTTATATATATACAATTAACAAACGAAAGTAAGCGAACAATAATGAAAGATTTAAACATAAAATATTAATTTTCGTATCAACACAATTGACATGACATCCTAACTGTCTTTTCTTATTTTTCCTCTCAAAAATTCGGTTTTCAATATCGAAATAGAAGGAGGTTTGTAGGTAACACTCTACAGTACTCCCCCACCGAGATCGCTACTGCGATCGATAATAATCTGGGAATGTAACTTTTCTTCCGCTTCTTGTTCTCTTGACTTCTGGAGCTGGTTGAGCAGATTCATCAGGCAGTACATCTGCTTCACGCATCAGATAGGCTGGTTTAAGTCGATCAATCGAGACTGTGACTGTCTTTTCTTATTTTTCCTCTCAAAAATTCGGTTTTCAATATCGAAATAGAAGGAGGTTTGTAGGTAACACTCTACAACGCATTAACACTTTCTACACTCAGATTCCCTGTGTCAAAATTCTGCATGTAGATGTCTGAAGCTATACTTTCCTACAAACATTATTTACTACAAACTTACCTCAACTACTTATATACCTATGCTATGTATTTTTTTAAATAGATTATATATATAGATTTTACATAATCGTTAACCTAAAAACACAACCGCTCTGCAGGTCGGATTCTACCAGAACCTCTTCTAATTGTACTGCATCAATTGGAAATTGTTTATCTATTTACAAAATCACATAATTTCTACGATGTAATAGGTACGTAAATACGAATGTATCATACACAAAAGTAAGCGTACTTAGATAATAGCCTTACTGATTATATACTATGCAATCTACTGTGACTTGCATGTCCTCGAAACGTCCTCGTATCAAGGAGGTCAGGAATGGGTCGTGGATATCTATCAGGGTTGAAGTACATCAAGCATAAGACATTATAGGCCACTCAAATATTCAAAGGATATTCATAACCGACGGCCGCTTGTAACAACAGCGCATCGCTTTCATAAATATAAGACCGACACACGTGCAGGCGATCCGCGTGTCACTAGCTATGACGCGTGGTTTGATTCGCGTTTAACAAACTGTTTCCACAACACTCGCCTTCCCCATACTCAAGCCACATAAAAATCCTAATCGTTAAAAATCCTAATCCTATTATTTTTTTCAAACACTATATTGTATAGAAACTCGCATATATCACAAAATATATAGATTACTGTACATTTTTCGTCATTAAATAGTTAAATAATAAACCTATAGTAAGAACTCTCGCATAGTTCCGTTTCTGTATCCAAGTCCGTATAAAATATAAAAAATAGGTTAAAGATATATTCCGACGGCACCACCGCCCCACCTATTTCTACCTGACAACAACATTGTTAAGCGCTGCTCTGTTCTGGTTTGAAGGGTGTGGTAAGAGAGACATACTTATCCGAGGCATTCCAGCTTAGTCCTCAGGGGTAGCGGCGCGTCTGTGGCCGACCTCAGATAGAAATATCTTATCCTATCTGGGCTTGATTACGGATGTCCACGGGAGGCAGTAGCTACTGACCATCAGGTGGACTGCATGCTCGTATACTCCAACGTCCTACTACTCCTATATTATGAAAAATATAAAATAAAAAAGAAATATGACCACACGCGCAGGCGAAACCTCGTTTCTAAAGTGCTATGCCTTAAACTTGGAATTGATCAAAAAATTAGGATGCTAATAAACGTGTAAAGTACTGCTATAATATAACAACATATCAGAATTGAACCCGAATGAACACTTTTCATTCTTTAAAAATTTATATGTACCCATAGATATCTTTCATTCGTTTGCTAATAGTCTATTTACTTTACTTAATCTATAATTAGGTTTTATAACATATATACTGAATACATACATGTAAAACTGCATTTTTTATGATAGCATATCATACTCAATAGTAAACATGTAATATAAAAATGTACGGAAACGACCAACCGGGCGTATTCTAGTGAAGGACCATAGATAAGACAAATGATAAGCTGCCTGTGTCAATACGTCCATAACCGATGCTTTAAAATTTAACGCTCGCCAATTTATCAGTTTTGCCTATACTAACATTATAGACAACATTTATCTTAAATCATTTTATTATGATAAGAACATCTTTTCAGTTCGACTTGCCTCTTAAAGTATGAACAAAACCTAGGATCTGCATTGTAAATTTACACCCAGGAGCTAAAATATATCACCTTTGTCGCACAAATAATGTACGAATTATAATACAAACACTGCTTGTATACAAAACAGAGACAGATTACTCTCATTCATTCATTACAAAAGGATACCAGTGCCCAACGGTGAGACTGTAATTGGTTGAAGATTATATTTTAACGCTAAAATTGACCGAAGTCAGTGGCATATGAATTCACTCACTGGAGATTCGGGTTTGAATCCAAAACAGTAGTTTATAGACTAGTAAATAAATCTTCCACTCACCAAGATGCGGTATACACGGCAGGGAAATAGACCTCAGGTACTCTCTAAGCGCCGTCCAGTTGTCCTTCTCACCGAACAACTCGGCTAGCTTGTCGAACTGCTGCTTGTCTTTCTTGGGCACGCAAGCCCAGGTCTTCGTCAATCTATTCGGAAGAACATTTAAAAAAAGGTTACAAGTGGCTAAAAGTTACACTATAGTTCGTCTGCAACACCTATGTTTGCCTTACGGTATCAGTCCTGGCACTGCTGTAGTTCAATGTGCGTGAACAAGACCTATTGATACAGCGTATTTTATTACATAATAAATTCTGTTCGAAAATCGTATTATAAACTCTTGGCTTTTCCCTATGCCAAGTTGAGATTATTAACTTAATATCAGATTTCATGTTAAGTGTATCGCAAAAAATGAAAACACAAAATCTCGATTAAAGATGCCATTGCAGTTCTTACACAAAATTGCGCAGTCACAAAGCTAGCCATTTACTATAATGGTTGAAAAGTTGTTAATTCAACTTCGGCGGTACCACGGGCAAACCCTATCTCTATTTTACTTAACAGTGTCGTCAAGCTCTGCTATATTGTCGTTTAAAGGAAAATTTTGCTATTATTTCAATGTATCCAATGTATTGTCTGCAGAGATCCATATGACTATCCTAGTAGGCCAAAACTGTCTTATTTCTTGTCTTCTCACAAAAAGTAAATAGATTGGGTAGCAACTGATCTACAAACGTTCTCAAGGAACATTTCAATCCTTTTACCGCTTGATTAAAAGTACAAGGGTGGCAATGACTTCTTTCCCCGTGGATTCCATCAAAGAAAAAAAGGTGCGTGGATTAATCGTTATAAAAACAACCATAAACAGATTGATCAATAGAATTCAGCAGAGACAAAAAAAATCACACCTGTAAATGCTGGAACTGTTGAGCGCGGAGACAACCGCAAACAGCGAATGAAGGTTGTTGAGCTCGTGCAGCTTCTTAGCCACCTTGATGAAGTGAGCTATCGTCTCTGCGCGTGCCTTGGGCGTCTGGCCATTCAATATTTCTTGTACTGTCCAGAAGCTCACCTGCAATCGAACGAAAACTTTACAAGTGGTCCGACAACAGAGGGAAAATTGGATCTCCATGTTTCTCTTTCATTTTATACCAGTTCTTAATTATGTCCTCTAACGTTAATGGTTTCCGTAAGCGTAAGATTTGTAAGAACTCTTAATTACTTATACTAATCCAACCTTTACCATAAACCTCAGTGCCACATAATATGCCTAATAGTTTGGTACGACACGATGAAATAAAAACCCTTCATAATTATGGTCCCGACCCTTTTAAAGAAATTGAAGGCTGCCCCGTAATCTAAATTTATGGGACGAAAATTGTGAGCTGTCTTTTAAGAAATCCAGTTTCCCTTGCCTAAGATCTGATATAATGGACATTCAGTTAAGTTTTATTATACTGTTTTTTTACCAAGGAGCCGTGTGTGAAAGCGGGAGTAATCTCCTGCAAGTAGTCCGAGTGACTGACGGTTAACTTTACAATCAATTTTATATTAAAGTTCCCCCCGTGTAAACATCGATTTGGTATTCAAAATTGGCAGATTTCAATCTGAACAGCAATTGTAAAGCACAAAAGACTCAATTAACCCTACATTGCTCTTGACCTAATTTGACCTTTTACAATGTTGTGTTATCGGCAACTTTAACTGCGCACAACCCCAGAGATTCTACGCAAAAGATGCAACACAAAGGAAATGATCATATAAATATTCACCGACGAATGGTGGCCACCAAGATAATCATCCTTACAGATATTCTTGACAAAACACATTTTTACGGATATAATCTACTACTGACAACATTGTCATGGTAATGAGGTAGTTTTATTTACCATTTACTAGTTTTACTCATGTGTATATATAGGCTTGGCAACATTGACTAACATAAAAATTTCAATTCAATCGGACCTACATAGGAGCATGAGCTTCCGCGAGAGCCTTTGAGAGTTCGCTGTAACAGTGTAACGTTCCGTGTCCAAAAGATTAAAACGGAATCCAATTACTAAGCCTCCGCTTTCTTTCCGTCTGTCACAGGGCTCCTGAACCGTAATGGATAGACACTTTAAATTTTCATAGAATGTGTATGATGGTGGACGCTATAACAACAAATACTAAAAATAAAAAAAAATGAAAATAAAAGGGGGTCGCCATGCAAGAAATCATTATTTTTCAACGCTTTTCGCTTTATTTATTAAACCGTAATAGATAGACAGTATACATTTTCACAATACATTTACTTCTATGCTATGATAACAAATACAAAAAATAAAACGAAAATATCGTGGTATCGGGACCCTCTACGAGCGAGTTCGATTCGTATCTCCTTGAGCAATTATTCTGCAACTTTAGATACGAGAAGATAGTAATGCTATGTAATTATTTAGTTTATTTTTTATAATTATCTATTTAAACCTTCTTAAGAATCTAGCCGGAGAATAAGTGTAATGCTTAACTTTAATGAGAAATAAAATAGAAACATTGCCATCGGCATAACTTGGATCTTCTGTCCAGGGATGGCATTACCAGAACGCCATTAGAAAATGAAAAACACTGCCTAGTACGTTAACCTCACAATTATATTTGAGAACATGCTTCAATGTTGCCTACCCTCAGAGCTTTAATGTACCTACTAGAATTGAGCCGACACAAGCACTGATTATCCTTTTAAGATGACAAATACTTTATGTAACTCCCGGCCATTATTGCGCTGTTTGTACTTTAAACGTATTAATACAGTGTCTGACCGCTATGTCGCATACTGACTCTTCAATTGATTTTGTAGTAAATTAATTTGTCTTCGAAATATCTTAACTGATTTTGAGAAGAATTTTACTTAAATGTAAGGTTTTACTGAATTATCAAAACACCAAGGTTATAATTCGAGTCCCGCTAATATATAATATTTGATGGGTCTATATGCGTATTTTTAATTTACACAAGATTCTAGATTTAATTACTCGTACGTACATGTAATCTGCAAGTGGTTAAAATTTAGAATACGATTGTGAATACCAAAAGAGCTTACCCTATTAAACCTCTTGGTGAATGCCACGACGTTGGGTGCCACTGTCAGCTTGTTGGCCTTGTTCCACCCGCACGAAGTGAGCTCCTCGGGCTTGATGGATTTGAAGCAAGGCAGGTCGAGCAGGGACAGTTGGTTGGCTATGTCCTCGGGGGCGACCCTCATTGCCGAACAAACTATCTCATCCCAGGTCTGGTTAATGGACGACGCGGCCGGCAGACTGCTCGTCTTGTACTGGTATATAGGGTCATTCTGACGATTCGCCGCGCTGTCGCCTAGGCTGAAACCCTTCATGGTTGTTTATCTCACCCAAAACTAAAACGTTACCAACCTTTTAAATCCATAAAAATATAAAACATGTATATAAATAAATGTATATATAACAGAGTCCACAACCGTGAGTTAGGCCATTTAGAACGGCTGGATCAATTTTCATAATTTTTGTTTTGTTGGTTTTATCTCCTCCTGGATTCGCAGATTAACTATTAAAACATTTGAAAAATGAAGAAAAGAAGTTAAAGACTGAATAAATTGACAACGTCTTCCGGGTACCTACTTTGCCGAACGCTGCGGAAAACGTTACCATTATGAAGCAAGTATGTATGACAAATTTTATCATCATAAAAAGGTCTACACTTAAGTCCGCGAGAATATATGTCTACCTATATATTATATAGATGACCCGCAATTACTCTTTTTATGTTTTAAAAATGATAAATACCTTAAGTGAATGGTTCGATGAGATAGATATCAAATACATATTAATCCTTATCAAAATAAATTATTAAAAACGTTTAAGAATCTAAGAATTTTTTGTCACATTCAAAAATTAGAATCAAATCATTTCAGGTGGTGCGAAGTGCACTAGGTCGTCTCATGTTAAATACATTTTACTACACGATTACCTTGCTGACATTTCAATACTTGTTCAATTTTTTTAACACGTAGTGTCGTTAAGTTTTTAAGAAAGTAAAACTGTGACTTTACCATTAGTTATATGTATTTTATCGTTTCTATTAAGACTAATAATAGGTATATAAGGTATAAGGTACATATAGTGTTCTTACTATGTAGGACAGAGAACAGATAAGTAAGAAACAACTTGATAAAATGCATATATTCTTTTCGAAGTAAATTTACAACTATAAAAAATAAACATGCTAGAAAGCCTTATTAAAATTGTCACAAAAAGGAAGTTTGCAAATATTATGTTCACAGAGTCAAAAGCATAATTAAACATGCTAGAAAGCCTTATTAAAATTGTCACAAAAAGGAAGTTTGCAAATATTATGTTCACAGAGTCAAAAGCATAATTAAAAAACCTTATATCTCTAAGTAATAGACGATTCCATCCGATTTAAATGTAACATTACAAAAAATGCCTGATATTGTACCTTTTTTTTTACCTTTTGTTCATATTCTACTATTCTTTTTTGTACCCATGGTTTTTTATATACGCATATTTTTGTGCTCCTAACATGCATTTAACTTAGCTTTAGACTTGGACTTATAAGTGTTTATTCATTTACTGTATTATGGCTTATTTAAACGTAATAATTGCTGGCGATATAAATAAATAAAGTATTCAATTCAATTTTACCCATAATTATAGTAACATGCGCAGTCATCTTTTGTGTAGTTTTGCTCTTTGCTCGGTGCATTGCAATTTTTTTTGCTGCTTGGTTTACACGAGACCTTCTCCTCCAATGGCCAGTTCTCCTCATCTTCATGCTATAAACATTACATCCCATGTAAATTCATACATATATAATCATAGACATGAGGTTCATTAATGCCCGTTATTACTAAACAAACATACCAATATAACTATTGCCTACCAAGGATAAACATTTGACATTTCTGCAGACTATTAATTGTCGAATTTCAATCTTTGCTAGTCACAAATTAATAATAGGTATTAAACAACAGGAATTTGGATTTATTAATATGTCCTTAGAAACATTTTTTGTAACTCATAATGGTTCATGATACCATGATATAATAGTATTACTTCATGTCTGTTATTGTTTTACAATTATGTAATATGTGGTAACTGTATTTGTACTTGCTTTACATTCTTATCAGTAGCAGCATTACATAGATAGGATAGGACACAAGGGCCAATTGAGATTGAAAGATGCATTATATGATATTTGATATCAATGTCATGTAATATAGTAAAACTAATTTAACTTCCAGATAAATTGTGCTAAATATTGATAGTACCACAATACCTTCTATGTTATATTTTTCATTTCTTTTTGAGTCCATATATGTATTTATTAACTAATGACTATGATACCTGATGGCAACAATCAAAGCCTTTTAATATGCAATGTATTTGTTTCATATCCATTTTGGCCTTACAGTTACTCTTTCATTAATTAATATACATTAACTCCACCTCCAATTTCCAACTGATGAATGTCTTGAAACTTTTGCTCAATGTAGCATTTCTATTAGTGACTTATATGATTTTCATTCCAAAATTCACAAAATAAGCCTATGTTACAGCAAAGCAAAGCCAGGTTACATCAATTAGTACATATAATTTTGTAATTTAATATTCCTTAGCTACCAAATAAAGAAAACATGACACACACCTATATCATTTATAATATGGCAGCCACAAAGATCATTATTATTAAATTACTTTGATAATATCATAATGTTCTGCTGTACTTGCATAATTATGTAACATGAGATGAATTAACTGTTACTGTTCACTAAGACATTTTACATAAGAGACATCATAGTAAAGCCTCTCTTGATCTCTTATGTCAACAAAACTAACATAATGATACTTGTAATTATTGTAATACAACTATTCATATTGAGAACATTTACAGAAACAAGTCCATAGTTTAAAAAAAAAACCTTTATTTATCTATGTACCTTGTAAGAATGAATGACAACTGTATGCAATATTTGTAATTCTTGAATATATATTTTTTATATATAGGTGTATGGCTTAGGATGCTTATTAGTTAAAAATCGAACAGAAATTAGTTTAGCAATTAAATTTAACTTGGACATTGGATGAACTATGTAAAAAATTAAATAGCTACAATAGGCTTCTTAACTCATATCAAAACAATATATTAATTTTAAAGATATGAATTTATAATGGTGGGGGTGGTTGAAGGAATTCACTTTTAATTTTCCTTTTTATTAGTATAGCTCAAACTACCGAAAATATCCTCAGGCATGTTAGTGACTAGTTGTGCCTGCAATTTCATTTCAGTGGTTTAAAGATATTATACAAATTGTACAACATTGTAAAATGCCACCTATCAAGATCACTGGTAAATTGGAATTTTCAGCTCCACATACACATCATGTGATATAAAAATACTTTTATCTTTAAATTGTAATAAGTTTTAAAAGATTAAATCAATTTGAATGAAATAAAGACTAAAGGATAAATCATGATATGGACTTTGAATAAATTGATAATCCATTGAATTCAATTTAGTAGTTTTTGCATGATGCAATTTCAAACACTCAGATAAAAATGCTAGAAATGACTATGTATTCTCAGTTCTTCTAAATAGTATTTTTTGAAATATTATATTCAGTGTACAGACATGCTAAGCTGGCATTCTTATAGTATGTATTGATTAGAATTGATATAGAATAATTATTGTACAATGCAAAAACAAATAACCATCAAATTAATCATGGACATTAGATTTATGAAAGCAAAAAGGACAAATATACTGATGATTGAGAGTAAATGTTCGATAATGTCTTCGTAACCAATCTAAATTTTTGTTATACTCAGATGAGGAACATCAAAACATGTGTTTATGCATTATGTGATGTGATGATATCTGTAACATAGATATCTGTAAAGTATCATGGCCAACAGCGTATTCATCAGTTAAAGAAAAATGTAATAAGACCTTAAAGTTCCAGCAAAATACAAAACATTTTTTATGACATTATCAAAAGAATATAGGATGTATTTAAAAAGTCTATTGCACCTTTTTATTAGCGTTATTACCATAACAGCATCGGGACAAAGTAAGCTAAAACCATCTAAAAATAGGTGTAATGACTAGACATTGGTATAGATGCAATTGCATATTAGGATACGCAAATGTATAAAAATAAAATTGCACATTTGGATATGCAAATGCATAAAGCACCACTTTTTTGGCATTATTGCATATTTTAGTACTTTTTCATTGATAGTGCATATATCAGTAGTTATATGAATTCGGCATATTGTTTTTATGGTTCATAACTGTAAGATTACAGTGGGGTGATGCCCCATTTACATTATTTTCTGTCCAATAAGTATAAAGTTGTAAAATACCATACCATTGTACCATAAATATAACATTCATATTACAATCAGTTACAAAATACTAAAACTTTAGATGATGATGATGACCTTGATTTTTCAGAAATTCGGAAAAGATTTAAAAATTAAAAAGTTTTATTAAATGTATATTTTTTTTTAATTTTCCATTATTTTCAGTCAGTAATTAAAAAATTGTCATCAATTTTTTTAAATTAGTTTGGTAGATGTTATAAAATGTTCTAATAATATGTTCACACTTTGGTAACAGAGTAATATGGCTGTTATTTTATTATGGTTTGACAAAAAAGAAAAATAGATTGTTGATAAACTTGATCCTAATTCCAATAACTTAAGACTCTGATTCCATAACATAAACTTAATAATATATAGTAATTTGATAGTGCATATCTTTCATCCTTTTTAAGTGCATATTTGCATTCACATTTCGGCATTTTGATAGTGCACATAATCCGATGTCTAGTAGTGACAGATAGAGATTGTTTTATCTTCTATAAGGTTAATAATAAGAAATTCCTCATTTACTTCTGTACAATCTTATTACTGCAAGATTTACTGAGGTTGATCATGATGAGTATATTTAGATTTATAACAAGTTAATAGTATAAATACCTTATAATAAAATAGGCTATAATGTTTTATAACAATATATACTTTCAATGTTATGTGTAGTAATTTATATGTTAACAAACAATATCTATAACAATCAATTTTTAATTTTCTGTGTTAATTTTGTAATTAGCGTTTATATAAATAAATATATAAGCAAAAAGTTATGAATGATAATGTTTATATTACTTGTGTAAAAAAATGAAATTACAAGGTATACATACCTCAACAATCCTTAAAACGGCCAGGCTGTCGCTAAGAATATCCCGAGGCATTTCGCGCTGTATGGCGCATACCTACTTCTCTACAAAATATTATTGCTTTCATGAACAACCTAGTTTATCTTTTAACCTACACGTTATCTTTCCTCTCCTGATTTACTGGACATCATGTGCTTACACACTGCAAAGGAATCGCCAATGAAACAATTAGAGGCAACAAACAAATTATCTAACGAACGTAAATAATGTGCCATTCCACCCACAAAACATCGTTACCGGCCAACATTAATTTGATAATTTAGACAAGATTAACACACTTTATTCAAAACTTCTTTGTAGCCCGAATAGCAAATAGTTAATTGAACAAATTTAATTACTTTTAAGCAAGTATATATATATATCGATTGTTTACCTACCTATAAGAAATGGCCCCACAACTTCACTTGATTTATATTAAATACGCAAATAAATTCTTGCCAACCGCCACTCTTCTGGGTCAGGAAACGCAAACTTAATTAATTCATTAATTTCCTTAATTTAGTGTCACAAAATTTCGAGATTTGGCAAAAGCAACAAGCAAAGTACAAGCGCTGCAAACATCAAACTTTGTTTCGTTTCGAATTATTATTTTTGACTTTTTACGTGTGTCTAGCAAACATATTTATAATCTGTTGTTATATAATCTATAGCCAATGGCAGTTCAAAATTCTACAACATGCAACATTGAAAGTATTTAACCTGCACGGAAATCTGCTACCTAGATGTCACTAGTGATTATAGGCAAAAGTCAGATCTTATTATGTTTAAAAAATACATTTTTTATGCGATATAGAATCCTTCATATATATTTTTCTTTATGTTCTGAATTAAATCAATGAGTATAGTAACCTAGATAGGAAAAGAGAGACATCTTACGTGATAAAATGGACACGTATGCGCAAAAGCGCCACCAAGTGAATTGGTGAGAAAATCTCTCGGCACAATATTATGTATATCTATAGTCTGATTCATAATTAGGTGTCCAAAATGTAAACAAAGAAATGTCACTGTCAAAATTAACAAGAAACACAAACTTTAACAAACTCAACAAAAAACGAAAATTTAACAAATATACACAATTTAACAAACGCATTATGTAAACAAGAAAACATTAGTGTTTGATCACAATCACAAAAATGAATAATATCAGTTATGAAACTTAAAAATGACAGCACAAGAAATGCCTTGGGTTCCGATTGTGTTACCATTATCACATTTTAATTTTCTACCATAGACTTTGTTTTTTATATGGAATGAAATTGAGGTGATATAAATATTAAAAAATGTGAATTAACCTTAATTTATTTAGATTATTATTTTATTACTTAAATATCGACAAAAATAAAAACTACCATTTCTAACGTATTTTCTTGATAGTTCAACACCTTTGTTTACATTTTGGACACCTAATTATGAATCAGAGTATACATTATATTATATTATTATTATTATTATTATTATTATATAATATCATAAATACGAAACTTTGTTTAGTTGAAATTAATAGGCTCAAAAACTATTGGACCGATTTTAATTTTTTTTTCACCATTCGAAAGCTACATTATCTACGAGTAACAGGCTATATTTTATGAATATATTTGATAAATAGATTTTGAGGCGGTACAAAGTTTACCGGGTCAGCTAGTGTTTCATATAAAATGCATCGTACCTATAATCAAACAGTATGGAAACTCCCTACAAAGCGTTCGAAACGGCACACTCACACAAACAAGCGCATCGACGAGGCCCCTAACTGCCCCTATTATTAGATATATTCTACATAATTGGAGTTTAAATTATGTTATTATACCGACAATTAAGATATATGCTCGTCTGCTACTCATATATTATAAAATATATTTTTTTATTTTATTTTTAACGTAAGTTTAATTCTAAACAAAATAAAATTTACGTTGAAAATAACGAAACGTTCCGTTCAACGCCCTTGACGAATTTAACTATGTAGTTAATTTTTATTGGGTTAACGTTGATTCGTTGAAAGTGAAACAACGGTTGATTTAACTAGTTCGTTTATTCAACGACCACCGCTAGTAGCGACTAGTAGCGAGTGTCACGTCAAAACTAGTGGTCATGTCGCTATTTGTTTGCTATTTATTTCCGCGATCTTTTTAAAAATGCCACGAGTGTATTGCCTGGTATACAGCTGTTTGAATTCGGCTTCATCAAAATTGAGTTATAATTTTTTTAATTCATTTTAATGCTTATTCATTTTATTTATTGCTTTCATTTCTATTCGTTTGTATACTTCCGCCAAAATTCGTAAAAGGTTACGCCGTAATTAAAGATCTACAAAAAATCAAAGTAAGTTGTATCACAAGTTGTATTTAAAACTGTAATAATAATAATTGTTGTGTTTTGCTGGGATTAACTGACGCTATTTCCATATCTGTACTGTGCATGAGCGGTCAGAGTGACGGTTTTTAGGCATTTTTTTTATTTAAACAATTATTAATAGCGTCTGCACTAGTAGGTCCCATCATGATTTGTTTCTTTTTTTAAAGATTGGATTTCGATTTTTTACCGAGCAAAATATCTGGATTCATAAATAAATAAATGGATAGGACGAAGGAAAATTACATACAAATAATAATTTAGCAAAAGGTATTCTCGTTGAACATAACTATACTTTTCATACATACTAATTGGGTACTTGACACTAATGACAATAAAATATGAAATATGATCGATATGATAGCTTATTAGTAAACATAAATTATGCAATATTTAGTTTAATTTTTAATACACTATAAGTATTTTTATTTCTAAAAAGAAATTTTCGATTTTTTATCTGTGGGTTGTAAATTCCAAAACGGGGACGGTGCTGCTTGAAATGTCATGTGACGTCACCACACGCATAATAAACAAGACAAATAATAATTATATCGTTTGTTGTTAGAGTTGGTTGAATTTATGTTGTGAACCAATATAAATCCACACTATATTAAAGTTGATAGCGTGTATCTGCTTAAAGAAGATATACAATGCAATAAATAAAAATAAATACAAAAACTTCCGCGAAATAATCTGTGGAAATCACAAATAAACAACGTAAGTAAAATATTCTTTACATTTAATCATTTCGGACAGTTAAAACATTTCTTAGCCGACATCCGATAGAAGAAAGGTTATGTTTAAGTGATTATCAAGCATTTTTAAACTATACTTATATTGTTATGTGAAGTGCTTTAAGGTTATTTATTGGTTATATTTATAATTTCAGATCCTCGCGACAGCATTATAGTGACGACGCTATAGGGTATGTGCAGTTTAAGAAGAAGGCAAGCTTGTGTTTCATGAAAAGTAAAAGTTGTCCTGAACACAAGGTACATCAAATGTCATGCACAGTGTCTATGATTGTATATGAAAAGGAAAGTATTAAATGGGATTACTGTCCTGCCTCCCAAGGATGCTGCAAACATGCAGTAGCATTTTTAATGTGGAGTTGTAGAAGAAGTGAGGAACCAAACGTTTCGAAAGTGTATAAACAGTAGTTCTTTACTTACATAAACTACCCAAAAAGATGAAGGAAGGAAAACTACCATACAGTTGCTGTTATTGGACTACAGATTTAATTATGAAAATGACAGTGATAAAAAAATAAGTTGTTACAGAAAATAATTTTAGGAATTAAGAAAAGCATTAACGCAAGCAGCACACAAATTCAGATTAGCAAGAGCTTCAATATAAACGAAGGAAATAACAGCTTCAGAATGCTTTGAGGATCTGTAGTAATTATTGTAACTGTAACATATGACGATAAATATATGCAAAAGTTCTACTGTGTGTACTCAATAGAACCATATAAACCAAATAAAGAAATAAAAGACTAATATTAGCAAATCATGTATTTTTAATTATACAGTCCTGTAAGTTAATCAGTGCACATGCACAAGCAATAATAACACAGTCATGAAATATTTTAATTGTGTCCTATTAATTACAGAATGGGCCCTTAAAATAGAATTCTCATAGACATCTTATAATTCTATTTTTATCATAGACATCTATATATTATATTAAATATATGAATACATCCACTTGCTGTTTTGTTTTGATTACGTCCCGTTCCAATGATTTGGAATTGACGAATCACTCGAGAGTTACTAAATTTATTCCTTTTTCTCAATAATACTTCTCTTACATAAATAATATAAAATGTCATTGCTTGCAAACAGAGAATTTAAACATATAAGAATCTGCAAGTTCTTTAACGTTTATGAGATTTGGGTTTAGGAACTTGTATAAGCAAATTTGTTAGGATATTTAGCGATCGTACTTGTACACATCGTCACTGCACACGCCTTGTAATTTGACATTCTTGCAATTGTACTAATAAAAGTTAAATAATTCCCAAGATTTCCCCTGAAGTATGTGTAGCGTTGAAGTTTATTTCTATATTTTCAATGTGTTGACGTCACGCTACGAAATGACACTTGACCGCCTGTTTTGGCGTAACGTTCCGTTTACCGTAATAAAAATATGTTTTTTATTAATAAATAGCCCTTTTTTCGAAAAAATGATCAATGAAAGGCATATATAATACGTATATGAATTCATTAAAACAGTTTCCCAAAAAGTGTCAAGTAGCCAATTTGCACCTTATTTATTATAACTTATTAATTTACTCAGGGCCGGATTTAAGGGAGGGCAACCGGGGCCTCCACAAAAGAGGGGCCCCCACAATAGAGACGTCAGTTTTTTTTTAATTCCGACCAAGTAGTAAACACTAGAAGAAATATCTTTTCCTTTGATATTTTTTTTCGCTGTTTTACCTTTATCTACAGTACTACAGTACTACGAAGCAGTGATAGCCTAGTGGTGAAGAAACGCGGCCTCAATATAATTCAAGGACAGGGCGGAATTACTGGTACTGGTAGGTAAATCCTTATACTGTGCCTATAATATCTCATATTTCATAAAGATGGTTATTTTTTGTATACCGTGTGGAGACAAAATTTCGAATAATAAAGACGCTTATAACTTATTTACTATTTTACATAGATATACCACTAATGAAGACATAGATAAATCATACACGTTCGAAATTTTTGGTTTGGGTTGATGACATGATTTTTGGGTTAATTGGTCTATGACAACTTAGTACGGGCCGCAAAGAAAATGTAATCACTACGTTTTAACGGGCCGCGCGCCTCTCAGAATGGTCGTTCCTATGTCAAAGTGTCTGTCTGTGTTGAAAAACAATTAAAAATGCCGTATTGTGTCATTAAATTTTGCACAAACTACAGCGGAAAAATTACAGAGGTGGTGGAATTACTCGTCATTCGTAAGTATTTCAATTCCAAGAAGTTATTATCGATTTTTTAATAATTTAAATTAAATTTAACGTAAATAAATGTCACATATGTCACAGATAATAGAGCGAATAAAAATATGGGTAAATTACTAAGTGTAAAAAAGAAGTGTTAGGAATCATGCGTATCCATGCATCATAGATTAAATTAACAGATGGTCCAGAAGGTACATTATTGGTATATGAACCGTAAGAAATTACACAAATTATTTACTAATTTGAAAGTAATATTATATTTATTAATTTGATGTTTTAGTCGATATTTTTAATACTCTTTCTGTGTAGTGTTTGTATGTTTGTGTATGTTTTAGGTTCCCATTAAATGAAATAGGGCGACTAAACTGGTTGGACATTGTTCGCAAGCAAAAAAGGGAAGACGATTGGCATCCAAATTATTGGAGTCGGATTTGCTCTGAACATTTCATAGACGATGATAATTAAATCATACGAAAAAAAATAAAAATCTATTTTTATTTACCTGCATCTAAATTAACTAATACTAGTAGGTAATAATAAAACACTCTTGAATCTCTCTATACTCCATTCCATGCAACATTCACGCAGAGACACGCACTGAATTACGTTTTTTTTTTCTTAATACTAATACCATACTAAATGAATTCATATACGAATTTATTCCCTCTATATCAACCACCTTATAGGAACTCTACAATTACTTCATATAGACGCATCTGACTCAAACTCATCTTTGACGAATAGACATCATAAATGTCACGCATGAAGTTATATGTTTCTCCCTTTTTTGCACATTCAGTTAGACATGGTGTCCTACTTGCTCCTCTTGACTATTTATTAGTGTTGTTTAAATATAATACTTGTAAAGTAGTGTACATTTCTCGCGATGAGTGCCACCAACAAGCGCCGATTGTTTTGTTAGTAACCTGTGTACGTCTTTATTAGTAGTATATCTATGCTATTTTACTATTTACTATATAAACAGTATTTTATAATAGTAAATAAATACAAACGTCTTTATAACTCAATTTAGTGTCCACACAATATAAAAAAATTAATCACCTTTATGAAATACGAGATATTATAGGAACAATGCATGTGTAAACATATTGAAGCGCCAAAATTGAAGGTTATATGAATAAAAAATAAATTTAGATTAAATAAATATTTATTATCTTTATATATTATATATTTCTTATGTGCGTGTGTATGTCACTGAACTCCTCCTAAACGACGGAACTGATTTTGATGAAATTTGTTGTGTGTGTTCAAGGGGACTTGAGAATGGTTTAGACTTACAATTTAGTCCGTGGGAAAAGGTTTTTTTAATTAATTTTTAATTCGTAAGTAGTTATAGAATCGGAAACTACGCATTTGATCAAGTGATGATCTTTAGCAAAGTTGTTGTCCAAAAGCCCACGAGGGTTTGGGAGTTTGTAAGACCAATTCTCGACAGATGGCACCATTGTCATTCCAAAGCAGGTACCAATTTTCCGTTTATAAAATTTCCGTCATATTATTTCTTTAAAATGCGGGCGAAGCCGCGGGCACCACTAGTATATTATAAAAACGCTTAGATGAAAATCCAGAAACACAATATATTCTTACATAATCAACAAAATTTCTACAATAATAAATCTTTATCATCAAATTTATCAAACTTCCATTATAAAAGACATTGCAAAAATCAGTTGACAATAATTCATAACTTAAAGCAAGACTCAATTTTCCAAAAATATAAAAAGTATTTAATAAGTGACATAAATTATTAATAATCAGCAATTAACTACAACTATACTCAAAAATATTTTGAAATCGTTTCGAAGTAGTAAAAATGGCATTACCTTTAAGCATCCATTATCCGTGGGCGTTGAAGAAACAGTATGTTTTTGCAGTAATCCTACTTCAGAGCTATGAGAACGCTCAGAAGAGATAAATTGTTAATAATCAACAATTAAGTGGTTTGTACATGAATTGTGTGATATGTGTGTAACAATATTAAAAGCTTAGTATAAATGCAATACTAACAAAGTATAATATTTATATTTTTTTCATAAATATCTTCCATACTTAATCAAATATTCTTCTTGTGCATGTTGCTTAAGATGGTCATCATTGTTTGTACATTTTATTTTACCAGACAAAATACGATTTATTACAATTAAACATTTTAGGTTTTGTGATATTTGTTTTCGTTTTGTCATTTTTCTTCTTAAATTTCTGTTTTTTTTCTGCTTGGTTTCGTATTTTCCAGTCATAAAAGCCCCTTTGTCCCCGTTTTCTTAGCTGCAATATAAATGTGGCTTTATAAAATACTTATATAAGTAAAAGCAAAGATGTTATAACTTATATTTCGATTTTTTGTAAGATTTTCCTACAAAATAAACTAATATTAACCTGTAATTAATGCTTTGGATGTTAAAGATTGAGCGTCATTGTTCGATTTCAAGTTAGCTTTGGGAATGTTCATTAATGTTTTACATTTTTATTTATTTGGGCCTAACAAGCAGACGTGCTACCTCATGGAAAGTAGTCAATGTCGCCTATAAACATTTGCAACACCAGAGCCAGAGCAGCGGAGATTATAAAATTATAAAATACTGTTTGTATAGTAAATAGTAAATAAATATAAGCGTCTTTATAACTCGTAATTTTGTCTCCACACAGTATAAAAATGAAATATGAGATATTATAGGTACGATGCATTTTATATGAAACGTATAGATACATACTATTTATACGTATGTATAGCGTGCCGACTTTTTCTCACCAATTCACTTGGCGGCGCTTTTGCGCAATCGTGTCCATTTTATGACGTAAGATATCTCTCATTTCCATTCCATGTAGGTAACTTGTTTGGTAATATTTTAAATTATAAATAAATATTTTAAACAATAATAATTCTTAATTTTAAGTAGCTAGTTTACTTAAGCTGCTTTTTAGGTAATCTTTTATAATGTAAAAAGTCGCAACAATTCCAAATATTGCATAATATAATTGACCGTTTAGGCGGCCTTTAAAATTGTAATTTTATTAAATTAGCGGAAAAAATAAAAACATATTACTTGGTAAGATGGAAAGATTTGTCCATAGATTAGTAAAGATACTTCGCCGCCTTGAAATTGAATGAAGCCACAAACGGCTTATTTTAGTAAGTTATTTTTTTGAATCCTTGACAAATAAAAACATTTTTAGAGAAAATTTACCAATAAATAACTAATACTGCGTAATTTACATAATAAATAAATAATTATTTCAAATATTTTAGGGACATTTTAGCATGGAGACGTGGCATAACTTTTTTACGCAACTATTTCAATTCTCAAAACTGGGTACATTTTCTTGTTAGGAGTGAGTAATCTTTACTGATCTATGGATTTGTCATGAAACTGACAACAAACCACTGTTTGCAAAAGTCGCAATACGTACAAATAAGTTTGTCGCACTATATTATCTTTTTAACTCACTGCTATTTAATCTGTCTACAACTTCCGCTTATACCCTTTCGCTACACTAGCGCTATTTTGTATCATAACGTCTTATTTACAACAAAACTTTAATATAAGCACACAAATGTATGTACTATTTCAACAGACCGCCCATATGAAATTATTTCTGTTTAGTTTTACCACTACAATCCAACTGTAAAACAATGGAGTGTAGAGGTAAGGATTACCATCTCTACATTTCCAAAAGTTGTTAAATCATGGTGGCGTAAGTGTAGCAGGAAGGTAAATACAAAAAGCGCCAGAAAACACTTCGTTTTGATATGACATATTATTTTAAAATCTTATACATAAAATTCTCGTCTCACATTCTGTTAGTTAACGTACTCCTCCGAAACGGCTTTACCGATTGCCACCAAATTTTATATTCAGTAGGTCTGGGAATCGGCTACTATCTCTTTTTCATACCCCTAAGTGTTAACAGTTATTCACCCTTAACATTTTTTATTTATATGGCAACACAACGTTTGCCGACTCAGCTAGTAAATCATAAAAATTATATTAAGTGTATTTTTTTTGTTATACCTATTCATTATTTTTTAAGTATGCATTATATAAATGAAAATCGATCCCACAGTAAATAAACGTTAAAAAATATGAAATTATTGTTTAGTAATAAAAGTATTAATAGTCGTTTAGCAATTTTTGAGTTTTGCAGCGGTTCTAGAGGAGGGGCAGGTGCCCCTTTTCTTTAGTTTCTTCTTATATTATTAGGGAATCTGCCTGGGAAGTGAGAACTGGTTCTCAATTTTTAGAATCTAATCTAAAAAACTTTTTGATGCACTCAACCAAAGACTTATTTAATAAATTAATAATAAATTTCTTAGTTTACAAAATGTTTATAAAAAGTAAATAAAAACCTGAATAACATAATTTGGGTGCCTGTATTCGTTCTATTAATTTATCAAGTAGTGTTAGTTGCTTCAATCACTAATTAGTTATCGAAGGTCTTATGGTGCGAATTTCAGTGTAGGTGAAAGAGTAAATTCGTAACTCTTCTCCGACTTCGTCATTTAATCGTAGTAAAAGTACTAAAATGATTGGTTTACGACTGTTATCGGAATTGAATATTCTTACAGGAGGTTCTCAAGAGGTTTTCAAAAAAAGTAAAATAATATAAAGGCTTCATTACTTAGCCCCATCATAATGCAACCAGCTATAAGTTGGTAGCTTATAATATTACATAGATACGTTACCTACTCAATGTAGGTACCTACCATAGATAAGTAGTACCTACTTTATCTTTTTATAGGACTGAAATTCTAAGATTGAATATTAACTTCATGTATTAATAGGCCTTCATAAGAAACGCTGGGGCTCCTGGCCCCTAATGTTATGAATGATCGACATTTCAATTTGGACACATGGATGCCGCCAGGATTATTTTCAGGGGGGTGCATAGCCATTTTTCGCTGACGAATACGTATTTCCTGTTTAGTATTAGCGATCTTTTATAGACATACTAGTTTTTGCGTGCGGCTTCGCCCGCGTTTAAAAGAAAATAATATAACATACTAACATACATAAAACTGAAAATTCGTACCTTCAACTTTGCTAAAGATCATCACTTAATATCGATTAAAATAATCGATGTTTTGGGTCCAAAAGATCGATTCTCCAATTAATCGATCTTAGATCGCCATCCCTAGTTCCCGTGTAATTTCCGGGATAAAAACTATCCTATGTTCTTCCTCGGGTCTCAGACTATCTTTGTACAAAATTTCATTAAAATCGGTTCAGTGGTTTGGGCGTGAAGAAGAGACAACCAGACAGACAGACAGAGTTACTTTCGGATTTATAATATTAGTAAGGATTATACACAATTTTAAGTGATATAATAATATACAAATTTCAAAGATTTCTTCGCCTATATGCTCTTCCCGCCATGGGGGTGCAAGTGCACCCCCTGCCGGCGCCCATGGTTGAATGTAAATCTTGGCGTGACGTTTATGTGAATATCTTGGCTTTTCGAGGTTTCTCTCATGTCCAGGACCCTGTGCATGAGCCCCTTGTGCCCTTATGGTAAGGACGGAATAGTGTATTCAATATTACGATTATGATGGTCACATTGTCACTGACATACTGATATGAAACATCATAATCGCAATCATTTCGACAAGCAGTTCAATCAATAAAAAGTCCAATAGATATTATGTAAACATGTACGTATCTTAAATTAGGTCATCTCCCTCATGGTCATCCCAGGTCATCAGCTCTGATTTATAAATTCCCAGAAATACCAGGCAACAGGGAGACAGGGCGATTCCGAGAAACTAGAAACCTCTGCACCCGCAACCCCCTACATCTCTCCTATGCGCATGCATATATCACTATATTATTATATTTTTAGTATTGATTGATATAGTGCCCAGGTACCTGGAGCGTTGATTTATGAAAGGTCATATCTCATCATAGGTCATACTAGCTTTTATCCCGTGATTTTGCGTTTATAAAAATGCATTTAGATCTTAGACAACATCTTTATTTTTCTCATATTATATTTATCACGAAAACAAAGTCTGAGATGCATAACGAGATAGCAATGAAACCACAATGAAACTGAAGTCATTTACAAAAAGTATTGTTTTTTGTAATACTTTATACCTACTTACACCCAATCAATTTTATCATGGGATCTTAATATAATAATCATAATTCATCTTAATCTTAATATAATAATTATAATTGTTCTAAGACAAGTCAAATGTTTGCGTCCAAATATTTTTCGAGTATTTTATCATATTATTATAAATGAATAATATTAATATGCTACAAATTATGTAGTAATATAATTACTTATTGCAAATTGCTTTGCAATTGCGTAGCGGGACGCATTATGAAACAAAATCGATGTCAGAGAAAACATAATACCTCTCGAGCAGATTCTATAGCTATTTATAAATAAAGGAAGCGAGGTACAAATAAAAACAAAAAATGTAGAAGCTATGGCTGAACTAACATCCGTTGAAAGTGTAGTCATTTCAAGACCCTTTAATTTTTGTTTATCATAAAAAGTAAGTATACGCAAAAAAAATATAAGCAATAATTGAATATTAAATTATAAATGAATAAAAAGTACTTTACTAAATAATACTTTAACGTTTTGTAATTTCTACATTTTGTGAGTGATACATTTGTTCAACTTGTAAACTGTTATGGCGTTTGTCCGAATACACAACGCATATTCGTGTCTTTATCGTAAAACATAAAAGAAACGTATATTTTGTCGATCTAAATGTTGAAAATATCGAGCTGATCCATTAAAAAGTGTTTTTCGTGTTATTTAACGACGTAGAATTGAAAAGTGTACGTTGTAGGTTATGTTTCTTTATATACATATAACAGACAGTTCCAGTATTACGGAATATCAGTGAGGTGATTTTTCCGGGACTGTATCAGGAAAAGTGATGTCTGAATGAATTTCTCACGGTTTTTGGATATTCAATCATGGTGGGAAGTCCCAAGTATCGCGTACTTTTGTTCCCTATTCAGGACTGCATTCAATCTTCTGGATTTTGACATCGAAGTGAGTACCTAGTTATAATTGAAAATTTTGTTAATTTCCGTGATTTTGGAACTTTAAATGTGAAAAGGTACTGTTATTATGTTTTAACAATAACAAAATTTGTAGGAATTGGAAGAGGCTCTGTTGACAGATGGATCCGTCCATTCCGGGAAATCTCTGTTAACAGAGCTGATCGTGCGCCTCCTGAAGGGTTCGTTAGGCTACAATGATATCTCCGCGTTTAATTATCAGGTATAGTATTCACCGCGAGTTCTCGGGTCCTTTATAAGTATATTTCCCACATAATGACACCCAGATTATGATCACTATGTCCTTAATTTACAGATGTATTTGAGGCGCCTCTTCCGAAAAAAATGTCAAAACACTGGCCGATACAATCCATTTAACACTGATATTGATTTTCAATTCTTACCCCTACGCAGTAAGGTTGAGATATTGTATGCACTATGTGATTTCCGCTTGGACGCTGAAGATGTTCTTGACTTATTTAAAAATCTCGAGGCGGAGAGCCTAAGAGTAGAACCACTTGGGTAAGATTTTTATTAAAGATTCTTATGTTTGTTCATAAAATTAGAATTTATCCTTGCATACAATAGATTATCAATTCCAGCTGGGACGACAATGACTCTGCATACTGGTACTTCTATGGAACAAGACTATATCGAGAGGACATAAAAAGGCCTGGTAAAAGCAAAAGAAAGAAAAGTAATAGACGAAGAAGTTGGTTTTACGGGGATGACTATCTCCAAGACAACAGCACAGAGAGGGTGTGGCAAGTTGTATGCTTCACTGAAGAAGACTGGACCAAGCTGACAGAGAAGTTCCGGAAAGCTACCAGCAAGGCAGAAAAGGAACTTTACCGCTCGCTGTCCATAAACTTTCTGCCTGAAATACCACGCCTCTTCGAGGAGAAGGAACGTCAGCAGCGCAAAAGGTATTGTTTACTTATATTATTGCAACTTAAAAAAAATATATTTTTAGATCTTGTACATTTGACCCATGGTGTTATATAGTCTGATTCATAATTAGGTGTCCCAAATGTAAACAAAGAAATATCATTGTCAAAATACGATTACAGGTATGGTAAAACCTTAATAAAGTAACAAGTAACAAAATCTCTAACAAATTTAACAAAAAACAAAAACTTTAACAACTACACACAATTTAACAAACGCGCTATGAAAATGAGAAAACATTCGAATTCAGTCACAATCACGAAAATGAATAACATCACCTATGAAACTTAAAAATGGATGCACAAGAAGTGGGTTGAATCCCAATTATGTTATCATTATCACATTTTACTGTTCTACCATAAACCTTGTTTTTTATTACTGTTACTGTATGGAACGATTTTGAGGTAATATAAATATTTGAAAATGTGAATTGATCATAATTTATATAGATTATTATTTTATTATCCTTGTATAAGTTTAATATCATCTATATATCTATAGTATGATGTTTATATTTGTATTTAACCCAGCCAGCATGAGGCTTAAAATGTTACATCAGGAATAACATGATGGAACAACATAATGTGGCATGACAGGCAGGGCATAACATACCCTAAATTTAATATATATAAACAGAGTTCTCATATATTTTTATTAAATTTTGTTTATTGTACTTTATAAGAGGTTACTTAAGACATTAAGTAAAATAAGTTTTTCAATTATGAATAACAACTAGTGATGCAATGGATATCCTGCAACTATCTGGTATCCGGCCTATCCGGCTACCTAAACACTATTTGGCCGGATACTGAATAGTAGCACCTATTCCTCATCGTGGAATCGAATGAGTTTATTTTGAAAACAAAAAGGAAGCAGTCACAATTATTCCACCATCAGATAGTGTCGCTTATAAGGATCAAGTTTTGGGAAGTAATTATAAATGACAAACTGAAGAAAAAGGTTCATTTTTAAGAAAATTCTTAAATTTCATATTATGCTGGCAACTAAGTTCCCGCCATTTATACATTAAACATTTCGCATGTAAAATATTACACATGTATGTGGCCTAATGTTTCAAATCATTCAACAGGACATGTTTTGTTAACCTAGAATTTATATTTTTATGATCGAGTTAATTTAGGTTATTTTTCATATTATTAAAATGCAATGTCAAGCTATTTGTGTAAGTCTGCGCGGTATTTAAATAATAATAAATAAAACAAAATCCTTTATTTCATATACCTTATTAGGTAATTACAGTTGTAACTTTTTAATAAAAAAATATTAAAAATGGTGCGACCATAGGTGTCAATCTATTTCTCATACTAAACCTTAACAAATGGACGTATCGAAGTATTAGTTAAGTATAAAAATATATTCTTCAAAATAAGCCTTTCCTTTAATTTGTCATCCATAATTATTTCTCCGAATTTAATTCTTACAAGCAACACTATTCAATGGTGGAATAATACAGGCTGTTTTTTCTTTCAAGAAAAACTCCTTGGATTAAAAATGATTGGACTTGGACAAATAGATTTTTATTAATGGAATTTGGCAGTTTTAATTTTGATCAAAATCAGCCTCGTACTCCATTCAGAAATTTTCTTTCGCTAATCTTTACAGCTTCGGATTTGGCCTAAAATGCCTGCTTGACCTTGTACCTTGTACCTACAGTATACAGGATACTGTAAGTGTTACTGTAAAAGCCCGAAGTCCGTTAAATCTTGAGATTTGCCGGCAAATCTTAACATTTACCAACTCATAGAAATGATCTGAGATCACCGTTTATTTCGGACTTTAGACCATTCACTCGGTAAATCTTAGGATTTACATCAGAATTTACTGTTTTATACAGGGTTTTTTAGGTCGGGTTATTTCAAAGTTTTGTGAGATACAGCTGACTTGCTCTCTTCTCCTCTAATTTTGGCAAAGTCCCGCGGTATAACCGGCCATCTGGCCACTAGGCTGGTCGGATATCCAGTACCCAGCCAAACTGCTATCCGCTACAACACTAATAACAACTTTGTTTAATCATGTTTGTTCTTGTATTGTTATTGGAACAAAAGTTAGAGGTTTATAAAAATTAACTATTGAATGTAATATTCTACTACTCAATGTTAGATTGAAAAATGACTAGAAGTCTTGATCATACTTTTTAAATCCACTGTCTGAACACTACTGTCAAAATCAGTAAAACTCATTGTAGACTCATGTTGCTTTTCAATATGCTTTTTTTCTTGATTGGAGGTTACAGAAAATCATTGATTACGACAAATCATATATGATTTCTGTTTTCTTGCATAATTTATGTAGTCTTCCGCTGCCCCCATACCAATTTTAAATTAAAATGTAAAACATGTAATAAGTATTCTTGGTGCCACAAATGTTAAAAATAAGCAAAAAAGAAAAAATAAACGCAAAATCTAATAAAATTGTTTAAAATTAAATAAAAAAAGCCAGGTTTTATCATACCCGAGCCAGGTTTGTGCATGAATATGCAGGAGAGTGCTCTACGCGCCAATGTGATCATGCAACTATCCCTTCCACATAATCCTGCAGCCACTGAGCTCGTGTTGCCACACAAATATTTTATAAAGTACATAACTTTTTAATTGCAAAAGGGTATGAGACACCCTTGCTCATGCTTGCCCGGTTAAAGCCTTACCTCAGGATATTACCTGTTTTTTCTTGTATAGACTTCTATGTATTGTGTATATACGTGTCAAAAATATTTTCAACCAATATAGTAACATGAACTGAACATGAACTATTATGTTACAGAAGTAATATAAAAAAATCGAGCACACTGAACGAAATGGACATACATCTTTTGATAATATTTCAATCAATAGGCATAATCAATATTAGCTCATTGAAATGTTACATTTGCATGTTGCTATTTTCAGTGAGTTTTGAGTTTGAGTTCTGATATTTAAAATTTAAATTGATGGATATTTCGGGGTTGCAACTCTTGTTCCTCGGCCACAATTTTCACCAGTTATTGCAAGCTGTTCATATGGACATTTATTTATTTATTTATTCTTTATGAACCTTACAGAAATGTAAAGGCACAAAGGCGGACTTAATGCTATACAGCTAGCATTCTCAGCCAATATATATATATATATCATCAGATCTATTCCAAGATGTCAAATTATGGTATTTTCATTCAAATTACATACATGTACGAAGTTTCACTTCGAAACGACACTTCAAAGTAGGTAAAAATTGACTTAATAAATTGTATTACTTTGTTTTCTAGTTAGTTAATTAATTGTTTTTTTACAAATTAATAATGATATTTTTAAGTGTATAACTAGGTAATAATGTGATTTAGTACTGCCTGACACGTTGTGAGTCGGTAGAAACCGTAATTTAAATAAAAACTCGATCATTACGTTTTAGTGGGTTTCAGTCCCTTTCATGCAAAAACGGCCTTAACTTTTTTTCTTCAACTTTAAATAGTAAGTGTGGTACCTTTTTGAAATCTCTATTAACTGGACATATTTTTTTGCGCAATGTACACTTATAGTCCAGTACATTTTTTAAATAGTAAAAAAATAAAAATCTAAAAATATACCTTTTTTTTTCATGGTTCCTTTACATCTTTTAACAAATTTACATTTCAATATAATAGACCAACTATCTGATACATTTTTAAAATTTTTTAACAAAAAAATACAACCGACTTCTATGTCACTACAAAGTAAAAAATAATTGAAATAAATGTTGGTTTAGTACATATTTCTGAAGTCGGCGCTCAATATATTTCGTTGCATAACGATGTAAACAGCATGTCTAATATAAGCGCCGACTTCCGACAGTTCCTTAAATAGTCAATGATGAACTGGCTTTGTAATTTCATTAGAACCTACACCAAATATCTTCAAACAAAACTTAATTATACCCATTAGGGTTTCTGGTCGGGAATTCCCGGGAAAAACACGATGACTCGGGACGGGAAAAATGGGCCGGGATCCCGGGAAGTCGGGAAATTTCAAAGGTCCAAAATAATTTTAAAAATCGTAAATTACTCATAGATTTTAACATTTATGATTATTTTAACATGCAATACTCAATGAGAACATGTTAACAATGTTATAGTAGACCTTATCGCGTAAGAATATGTCATTTAAGCACATATTAATACCGAAGTTTCAACTATATCGTATTTATTGTTGAATTGTAATGGTAGTGCTTACAAGCTGACGGAAATTAAATATGTTCAAAAAATTAAGAATAATGTCAATGTAAGAAATACATTTCCTAATGAGGCACTAAATGCTCTCTTATTTTATCCATCCATTCATTAGTCTTTTGAGGAACATTGCTGGACATAGGCCTCTTATTATGTAGATAAAATTGGCCAAGTGCAATTCAAACTCGCAGCCCGAGAGTATCGTAACACCAACATTTTTATTTCTTTTATTTGCTGTATTAGTTATTATTGCAGCCATTGAAGAATGCATTATGAACATTTTAACAGTTTACCTATTATATTCAATAGATAGAAGCGAAAGACGTCGAAAAATAGCGGTTCCTTGTATTTATTACATTTTAAACTTTTTTATTTTAAGTATTTTTTGTTATAGCAGCCACCATTATAAATACTGTGTAAAATTTTCAATTTTTTATCTATTACGGTTCAGGAGATAGAGCCTTATGACAGATGGACAGACAACGGAGGTTTAGTAATAGGGTTCCGCTTTTACCCTTTAAATAAAAAGGACGCTGCAGCCATGGCTTTTCATACCGAATCCCTTCAGATTTATACTTGGTTTATCTTTTATTATTATAATCCATTTTATTGTCTTGATAAGACTGCATAGGCCTCGTACAACTCTGACTAGAAAAACGTGTGATATTTAACTACTCATTGTTAAAACTGGAACATAACTTTGTTTAGGACCGCCTGCGGTGGATTTTAAACTCAGAGCCCTCGATTGAGAGGAAGACTTTCTAACCACTACTAATAGTATATGTTTTGTATTTATTAATTACTTTTAAACTCTTTGGAGGGCGAGACTATCATTGTTTATATCGGTCGGTCCTATTGAGTGATGTGGCTGGTCATCGCCACTTCAGCTGGCTAAGCTACACCTAACTCCGAGCATAGCTCCCCGTGACTTTGAGTTTTCGGCTTTGAGGCTTCTAAAGTCTACAGTAAAGGATCTTATCATGTCGCCATAAGTCATCACTGGCACGAATACTTTCAAATTCAGGCAATGAGCAATTTGGGGTAAGAAAGCACTCCATATTTTTTCGCACGTAAACTAACTGAGGTGGATTCTTCGACTAACCCCATTCGCACAACAACAACCTATACGGGTGTGACATGGAGTCGTAGGCATGAGTTTTCCTCGTCCCTTTCTTCATTTTAAGACCCGTCCGTTGTGAGGCGTTGTAGATATCACGTAGATTGTAAAGATGGTAAAATCCATTGTGGGTTGACTCCAGCGGTACCACCGCCACACCTACTCCTATTTCGACCTAATGACGGAAGTAGTAATAAAGCAGCGTTATTCCAGTTTGAAGGGTGCGGTTAGGGAACCAAACAATTTAAGGCGTTCCAGCTTAGTCCTTAGGAGGTAACTGTGCATCTGTTGCCGGGGTGGATTACAGTTACTCTATTACTATGTACTCGGACTAACACAAAGGCGGCTCTTTATACACAGATTAAAATCTCGATGTACTTACAGTTGATCTGGCATCTCTGAAAAGCCTAGCACCGTAAAGTTTAGATAACAGCACGATTATACTTCTCGGCCTACTACTATATAGATGACCGCTAATATATAAATTTTAGGCGCGCTGCTGCGCTTTGTATCACACGTTAATTCGACGATCTCAGATATTGTAGCACTTGGTTAGCAGTGGTTAAACCTTGTTAGAGGCCATATGTATAATGGATAAAACATTTGACATGGTTCGGCCACTAATCTGTACGTCTTTCCACGAATCCGTATAGCAGAGTAGCGTAGTATAATACGGTCCAGGTCTCCCCCAGTTGCAAGAAGTGGGTAATGCCCAGAAATAAGTGTTAGAAAGGTTGGAGACATAGAATTCATAATGTTTTTAAAATTTCCCAAGTTCCCGGGAATTCCCGGGAAAATGTGGTCGGGAAATCCCGTGAACCGGGAAAAAAAATATGCCGGGAAATCAGAAACCCTAATACCCATCGGTTGAGGAGTTACATATTTTGTCTCCAGAACCCACTCTGATCCTCATCATATTTAAATGGGACCAACTTGTAGCAATTGTACACACACGAAATTAAAGGCATTAAAATAGGTTCATAAACGGCGAAGTTATGGCTGTTATATTTACATGGGTGGAGGAGTTCCCCTCATTTTCTCCAGAACCCATCGATGGATCCTAACCATATTTAAATGGGACCAACTTCCAGCTCGTCTCTTTACAATAAAAAAAGAATTATTAAAATCGGTCCACTAACGGCGGAGTAATTCGTACATACATAAAAAAAAAGAAAAGATACCGGCCGAATTGATAACCACCTCCTTTTTGAAGTCGGTTAAAAAACTAAAGTACACGCTTTTATAGAAATCAAACTAAAAAATATAAAATAAACTTGAAAAATGATAATGAAAAATTGTATTAACAACAAAAAAAGATATATTTAATTGTAAAAAAAGCGTGGGATACACAATGTCGGTAGTTATAGGGGCATTTCACGCCAAGCGGACAGGAAAAAAAAGTGAGGTTGTGAATTTTGTTCATATTGGGGTCAGTTAAACTCTTAGTGGATAGGAATGTGAACATACAATATTATTTTTATATAGTGATTATTTGTCGAGTTATGAGCTTCTAAAGAATGGTGAAAATTGAAATCATGATATTTTTAAAGTATTTTTTCGTACAATAAAAAAAACTAAATAAAGTATTTAATTAAGCGGTTTGTATAGGAAATTGATTGAACTTTTTAATAAAAAAAAACGATTTTGAAAAATAAATAAAACTACACGTCCAAAAGAGGAAGTGAAATTTTCAAAATATTTTTTCAAAAACTTCGACCATTTTTTTCCTAAAATATAGCCAAAAGTATATTAAAACTACGCTAGAAGTTTTATCGTGGGATTTCCAGTAGTTAGGGAGGTAGGTAAACTAATGTACATGCATGTCGCACTGAGTGTGAGGTAACGTATTGGTTTATTGTCAGCAGAATATTGAAATAATACTCGTAATAGTATAATAGATCTTATTTTATAATGTTAAGTACTTTACAATGGGAATCTATAATAGAACTAGTTATTGGTCTATAATAGAACTAGTAATCTATAATCGAACCAGTTATTAGCTGGTCTTCAATTGTTGGAACAAAAGCATGCCTCTTTTTGGTTCCTGAAACGGTGATTGACAGACATGAGCAGACCGACACTTTGATATTTTTAAAAGCACCCCACGCTTTTTTTACAATCGTGTAGAATGGCCACGGGTCCAGTTGATGTGGAACCTCATCCTTCGGCGAGTGGTACGATGACCGAAGGGTGATGTAGGCACCAGATCATTTTTGCCGCGCACGGTCATTTTTGCCGCGTACGTGCAAAATATGGAATGAATTTCCTCCTGAGGTATTCCCTCTGGACATGACATGGGGCTCTTCAAGAGCGGTGTAAAACTTGAAAATAAATGCTTAGTACGACATCTCAAACTCAGGTAGGTTTGCACGTAATATCAAAGTGTATACTACATTACATAAGTTTTACTTACTTTTCTACAGAAAACAGTTCTTTTTATCACCGTAATACTTAAGTTAGCATGATACGCGATGATAGTAGATAAGCAGGTATGGGTGCACGGTGGCCAGTTCACAGGCCATCTTGGAAAATGGCGCGAGGGGAACTTGAACGCTGGCCTATTAGACAACAGTTAGACAGCTAGCGTGCTTTATTGGGAAACGTAAATGTCCATAAGGCTCAACAGCTTACTGGCCACTGTATGAGCCGTACTATAAAGGGTTATAAGTTAATAATTGTTGTTCTTTCTACAATCGTTTCGATGTCAGGTTTATCGACATCAACAATATCTGTCATTACACGATAAAATATAAAATAAGTATGATTTTTGTTTTGAATATTTTAAAGATAAAATAATAATAATAAATTATGATTAATAAATATGTGACTTAAGAAAAATTTAAATGAATAATTAGAATCGATAATATACCTATAGATATATATAGTTAAAATTTTCAATAATATCTTTGTACACAATATTTTTGAACCTATTAATCTTATTTTACATTGTTTTTACGCTATAGTTATACCCAGAAGTTAGAATTGATACAAGCAATTATACCCATACAACCTTTGCAGTATCAACGTCAGTAAATTGTCTTATTTTTTTTACAGCGTAAGCTTTGTTGTAGTTTTCTTTGTTCAAAATACATATAATAAATATATGCGATCGATATCATTACTTATTTGGTCACAACACTACAAAGAACTGTCATCGAGAAAATAAAGAAATGAAAATAGTATAGTAATAACGTCATACGGATTAAAAAAATAGTTTCACTTCTTTAGTTTCACATTTATAAAATCTGCCAAGAATGCATTCTTTGAGCGGCCAAACTAAAACTAATTCTATGAAATCATGACGACAAGACTGGCAACTAAGATTTTTCCATTTTGAGGTATATTTCTTAAAAACAATTTTGAATCAGTATTGGACGAAACTCCGCGTATAGCAAGTAGATATTTCATTTGAATTAGCTGAAAAATAAATAGTAGAAGATCCGAAGCTAAATCGAACTGGACCGAGCTGATATTAGAATGAAACTCATTTTATAACGAAATTAGTACATTGGGTAATACATTAAAAATGGCTTTGCTAAAAAAATCCTGGACAGGATAATTTTAATTATTTTTTGAAAAATTAATTTTCATTTTCCAGACAACCCTATATCAACGTGTTCACAATAAAACAGCGCTTCTACTGATATAAAATTTTATCTGTTATCATCATGAGTGAAAGTAGTTGCCAGCGAAATACCTGTTTATACCTGACAACCCAGTAGTTCGTCCACGTAAATAATAGGCAACCCAAAGCCTGCACATTCTGTATGTTTTTAACATTCACTCAGAATAGAATTTTCTTATTATCTTGATGTTGCAAAATTTAATTTTCAATTAAATTTTAATTTTTCAAAATATAATTAAAATTATCCTGTCCAGGATTTTTTTAGCAAACCCATTTTTAATGTATTACCCAATGCACTAATTTCATTATAAAATGAGTTTCATTCTATTATCAGCTCGGTCCAGTTCGATTTAGCTTCGGATCTTAGACCAAAACTAAATATGTTCTTGGAGAACTAGACGTTAATTTTTTATAATTAACAAATGGCGGAAACTTATCTGCAAATTTAATTTGAAAAACGTCTTTTCTTCAAAATGAGCCATTTTAATTTGTCATATACCATTACTTTCTAGAATTAATAAGTCCGATGACACTATCCGATAGTGGTATAATGCACCTTGTAATTTTTTTCAATATAATGTTATTCGATTTCTGGCTAGGACTTAGATTAAAAAATGAAATGATATAGTTTTTGTTTTAAAAAATTCAACTTTGTATCTAAGTTTACTAAATTTCGAGGATCTTTATCTAGAAGATACAATAATAGGATATACAAGCAACCAACTTATTTTTTTTTAATTTATTACTTAATGATAAATGCCAAGATAATTGGTTTAATATGGTCTGTTTGAAAGTTCAGCCAATGACAGTATATATTTTTTAATGCATGAATATTATTTTTTTGTACATATTATTATTTATGTAATTATGGTCAGTCTATACGGTTAAATATGTGTATTTTTATTATTAAAATATTGGTTATCCAAATATTTATAGACAAGGACGTCGCCAGCTGATCATCCAGGGGAGGGCAGCTGGTATATGAAACTGTTTTTTTTTGTATTTGTTTTTCATTTCCATTGACCTGTCATTATAAGCTACGCCTAACAGTAGAAATGATATGTGGTAAACATTTTTTAAATCTTCGAGAGGGGGACAGCTGCCCCCTTCCTGTGGTCACGACTTTGGTTATAGTGTGATTGCCACTGCTGATCAAGATCAGGTCTGCTTTAAATTCATTTACGATGAGAGCAAATGTTTTTTAGATAAATATGTGCTAAGCAATTGCATGGAATTTATGAAACTTTTTAATACTGTATAAAATAATGTAAACTTTTTTTCTAGAGCTTACATATTGGAATCTTCCAGCTGTGCATTTAAAATAGCTCGTTCCAAAGGACCATTTATATCATACATTTTATAGATACGTAAGATATCATACATTTTATAGATACGTAGATACATAAGAACTTCAAGATGCAACAGAGATTATTTTCACTTTGACATCCATTATACGCTCGCCACAGGGCGGTTGCGTACTTGCATAGGGTGCCGGCGTAGTAAACCGACGTGTTAGTGGATGACATGTGGGTGGGAGTATTGCTTTTCACTTCACTCACTTTAACAAAGGTTGTCAACACACAACGCTGTAATGCAACACGTTATATGTCTAATGGTACTAAATAACTATAAACAATACGTTCCAATTAGGGAATCAATGTTAACCCACTGACACATTCTTGCCTACATTAAATTTGAGTTGCCTTTCAGTGTAGTACTGAAATTCAGGAATCGCTGTGCGTTATTTCTTGCTATTTTAACGACAATGTTAATATTAGTTAGTGGAAATTATTTTGCGCCAATTCAGCAATTGCCTCGGCAATTATCGTAACGTTAAAAACATTGATCTGACTTTTAGTGTAAATGATAATATTAACTTTTTTATATCTTTCATTTGGTGTATGCCTTGTTATTTTTGCAAAAGCGATGGATTTCTTATAATTTGAGACTTTCAATAATATCTTTGTATAATATCTAATCATTTAAATGTTTAGATGTCTATTGTCGAAGAAAGCGATGCCAACATGCTATGTTATTGCGAAGCGAAATAAGTTTTGTTAGGGTGCTCCAGGCTTAATTCGGCTTTCCTCTGGCAGAGGAACGCCGCGGAGTTTTAGTCGGTAAGAGTCCGACACATCCCTTCGCTCCCCCGGGCGTAAGGGAATCCATGAGAATTTCTCCGCGTAAAAAAGACTTTATTCGGCAGCCCCCCCTTCGATGTACTTATCATTCATTCTACTCCTTTGCTTCGCCAGTGATTCGCATTTCTTGTGCTGTCCGTGAACATGCTAAATTTTGCATTCAATAATCAAATCATTATTTTTGACACGGGGCCGCTTAAATTTTTGACAGTTTGAATTGAAATCTGATACGAATGACAATCCCGGGACGTATAGTCCACGAGACCTAAGCTGAGCTTTGAATTTGTGTGAGTGCACATGAATAGTGTAGGTGTGAAGTCAAATTAAAGTTTAAACCGGTTTATACTGCTTTTTGGCAATCGTGCATCTTCTTCACTTCTTGTACCGGTAGCAGAATTGTTGAATTTTTAATATTTTGTATTTGTGTTCAATTTATTAGTAATGCATCCATACAAAGTAAAGTAGTATGGCATCCAATATAAATTAACGTGTATGTGGCGTGTAATAATTTAAAATATCAAAAACATATTTTTTTAAATGTAATTTAAAATATCACAAATATTTTTTTTAAATTAACTAAAAAATGATATGTTAATACTTGGTACAATTCATGAAAGTGAATCTAAAAAAAAGTGAAGACAGACTAAAAATTTAATATAAGGAAAATAAACTTTGTAGTAGTTAAATCTAACATTTTTCTGCATTGTTAAATTTCCAAATTACAGACTTAGCTCTAATTCTCTCTATACTAAATCTGGCTCTACTTTTGTGTTCACTCCCACTAATGCACTAAGCTTCGGACTATACCTATTATGAAACTTTGTATTTGACTTTCTGGATAAAAATAATGAAACGCCGATTTTGGAAATTATAGGTTTTGTTGTGTTATAGGTGTGTTTTTGATTTTTTAATTAAATTACTTGTTTTAAAAAGTGTTTTCGCCAGTAAAGTGTCCATGTCATCACGGCACGCGATGACATGGACACTTTACTGGCGTTAAATTTTATATATAAAATTCTCGTGTCACAATGTTAGTTACCGTACTCCTCCGAAACGGCTTTACCGATTTTCAACAAACTTTATATGCATATTCGGTAGGTCTGAGAATCGGTTTCTATCTATTTATAAACAAAAAACTAAATTCATTTTAATAAATATCATTTTGTTTGAAAAAAAATGCATTTTTTATGTGCTGAAATATCTTTGAGATACTATACTTCATTCTGAATAGAATGAACTATCCCTCATATCTTTTACTCACGTTTTTTAACTTGTTGTCTAGATTATTACATGTTTACAGAAAGTTTACGAAGTGCACATAGTTTAGGAAAAAAAAAAATACAACTGAAACCCGACTGCAAAAACATAAAAAATTCTTTAAATGTAATGCACAAAACAAACCGAAGTAGAGTTTCCAAAAATTGTGAAATTTTTACTTTAATTTTATCCAGAAAGCTAAATAAAAATATTGAGTTTGCTTCAAAATACTAATGTTAAACAATATCAATCACTTTTTTACCACCTTAGGGGTTAGTTTCCAATAATGGCTTCAAAGGTTGTCATTATTTCTTTTTATAAGTCAAAAAGATACAAAGTTTTATAGTGTTTGCTTCAAATTAAAGGATTTTTAGGATTACTTATGGGTGAAATATCAAAAATTAGTAATTTTTAATTACTTTATTAGTACTCACTTACGTTATATCCTTATATATATCGATTTCTGAAATTTCAAAAATTTCAGAAATCGTAAGTTAAGCGGTTTCAGCAGCACGTTGATCTCTGGTTATTTTTTTAACTTATTACTATTTCGTGGCAAATGTCTAAGGACCCTTGAGTATTACAGGCGAATATAACGATATCTTTACTGTTAAAATCTGTTTAAAAGATTCAAAGTAAAGGAAAGTACATACAAGATATACTTATGTATATCAATTACTTACTGGATTGTCAAAGAAGCGTTATCCCTTCCTTGACAATCCAGTAAGTAATTAACGTGTTACTTCCGAAAACAGTATACCAACCCAAAAATAGTTTATTATTAGAATTAAATATAAATTTTAAAGTTTAAGGAAATATTCGGTTGTCTAAACATTTAAAAAAAGTAACATTTAAAAGATTTAAGTTTTGAAGTTATGTTTTCAAAATGTTATACGATTGTTAACTAACACTTTTCTTCCAAATCTCCTTTGGCATAAATGGCGTCATATCTTTTTTAATAATTGATCAAATTTTTTCTCTTCGTTTTTTACCTTATATTTAAGAATGTTACGTAATAAAAGATTCTAAAAGTTTAATATTTTGTTTATAATAATACTTTGAAGCAAAATGAAAACACTTTAAAAATGACGTTATATATTTTTCTCCAAGAAATAAATTTGCCGTTTTTGCAAATTGCAAATATTACTTAGCATGAGATTTCAAAATTATTTAAAATCGTTTTGAGGTCGAATCCCGTGACCATCTTTCGTCTTCATCTTGAAACCTTTGTCACGATGTTTTATAGTTATGCTATAATCGAGTAAATTTGATTGGGCGCTGTCTTCTTAATTATAACTATTATAAGCTTACTCCAGTTTGAACATAAAATAATGTAAATTATATAATGAACGTCACTACCCTGCGCGGAGGAGTGTGCTATATTAAGGAAATTCATTCATAAAATAATCTGTAAAGTATTATAGATTCTTGTTATTCTCTGGTGTTTCAACCGAAATTTTAATCTACCACAATTTGCAATCGACACCGTAATTATTTAAAATGAAGGTTTATTTCATCACAAAAATTAACGATAAATTCATAGAAGCTTTCAGGTTCAACTACGATGGGCGTATATCAATAATATAGAATATAAATTTCGACGTAACCGGCGGCGCCGCTATATGCGTTATTCGCTTACGAACATTGCTGAAGTAAACACTCGCGAATTGCGTACGGAATAATATGCACCATTGCATTTAGGTATTTTAAATGTATGTTTCATATAATGAGTAAATGTTTAATACTAAGTAGGATCTATAAAAGGTACGTACCTATATATAATTTTTCGAATTGCTTTTCATTGTATTAAATGTTTTTTTTTCCAAAGGACTTTAAAATTTATTTAACGGACAAGAGTGAACGTGTGTTTTTATTCGGAATTCAATTGGCTCTAACTTTTTCTTAAAAAAAGAAGCGGTTACTAGGGACGTCGCGGACCATCAGTCATTGTTGCGAATATATTTTGTAAATATGGTAATTCGTTGGTCATCGATAGGGTTTTCTTTCAAGTCGTTTCGCTATTTAATGTTGCGTTGCCAGAGATCCCGCGGTAAAATTACAATAAACCCGTTGTTTTAAATAACCAAATACATCTTCCATCTTTCACATGTATGATTATTGTCCATTTATTTTTTAAGTTTTGTTCTAAATGTGTGTTTATTTACTCTGCTATTAGAGACGCATGTCGTTATAGACACTTCATTAAACATAATTATTGGGCTCATAGCTAATGCAATTGTCTTTGACTGTTAAAAATTACACAGCTATCTGGGGGAACAGCTTTTATTTCAAAATCGTCAATCCGCTTTTTTTCTTATTTAAAATACCTATAGTAATGAAGTCTTTTTTTAATAACAGGCTGCTAGAGGTAGCTCCGCGCCGCACTTCGAGCCGCGTGCAGAAGTTGAAGCAGAAGGAGGAAGAGGATAAGGTCAGGGCACATGACGCGGCCGGGGAGAGTACAAGGGACGATCAGGACCGCGCCCGCGAATTCAGAGCCCAGCGCCGGAATCTTCTCAGGTATGCGCTATATTAATGTATTATTCTGCGTAAGACTGGGAAATAAATGTATCTAAATATAATCGTTTCAAAGAAAAATGTAATTCTAAATTGAGATGTATAGAGATCCGAGTTATTCTTTATACAGCGTGGTCTAGAAACGACCGATAGGCAAATAGAAATTGGGGGCATTTTGGAGAATTACTAATTAATTTTGTACTATTTTTTGTATCCACGTATAAGGCAAGTATTTGAAAAAATCAGACATCTCATTATTGACACATCAATTATAAACCAATGTATTTATTTCGTGTGAGTTTATAAATGACATATTCAATGTCCAGTGTGCAATACTGTGTGTGTGAGTATTAACATCAAGCGGGATTTGTAGCAGCCGGCTGACAGAGATTGGATAAATCAGTTGTCAAATAGAATTTACTTGAAGAGTAACCTATTAGGAACTAGTTAGTTCTATATATTTTGATAAAAATTAAAGTTCCGTGCATCTGAACAACGAGTATATTTGCAAAAAAGTAGTTAAGTAAACTATATAATTTCTATGTTTTCTTTAAATTATATATGTACATTTGTGTGTTTGAAATTATACCAATACTTGTTTCTAACATTGGAAATACGTTCATAACCCGTATCTTGAATTAATGTTTAAGTCCATTCTACCTACACTATTAAAAGTTATTAAAATATTGAGATATCAATATTTTTTATAAAATTGCATTAAGTCTTATGTGGTGCTATGTAGTTATCTAGAGCATTTAAAATTAATGGACAATTAATTATATGAAAATATGGTGTTTCAGAGTAATTTATTGCATTTGTATTTTTCATTATAATAAAACTATTGACATTTGCGACACTGTTATTTTTCGATATGTACATACGCGTACGAAGTCACTAGTTTGTTAACATTAATCGATATAAATACAAGGATGTTAAAAAAGTATGCATCATTTGTTATATACTATATTGTATTCAATGCTGTTTAATCTGATTGATATAATCCGTATATGTAGTGATAAGCTTTGCCTTCAGTAACACTATTAGCTTACAGTGAAATAAAAAGGGTTCATACTGACCTGCGTAACGCTGCGCCCACCTCGGCGCGTGTGTCGGTTCCTGGAAAAACAGATATCAGGGAGATAAATGGTGCACTAGTTCATTGCTCGATGTATCCACAGGGAATTCAGGGAATCATGTGGGGTAAAAGTTATAAAAACTTATTTATGAAATTTGCAAATAATAAAGTAATTATTAGTAATAGTTTACTGCTTACACTATTAAAGTAATGTTTGAACTATTTGAACAGAAATGGTTATCTTTATGCAATAAAAATATGTTTATCGGCGAAAGCTTTGAAGTACCTTCCCCAAATGTAGTTAAATGTGAAGGTTTGTACTTGCAGTGCCACTGCCGCGCTGCCTGTATTTATCTTTGTCCTATAACGGCATAGCGCTGCTGTGTAATATTTTGAAAGTGAATACTGACTTGATCTATTCAACCCTCCCTTTAATTATGTTCTAAAGTAATACTAAGGAATTTATTGAAATTTTAACTGTTTTAAACCCTGAACCGTGCTTTATTTGGTGTTGATTGCATACATGATAATGTCTAGTGCACTACCATTTGCAAATTTGTGTTATGTACGAAACGTCTTTATACGCGGGCCGCAAGGGAAAGTCTAGGCAGTACCTATAAGTTCAGATTTAGTTACTTCATGTCATAAAATCAAACTTTACAAGATTGCAATTAAGATACTGGAACACATAGAAAAGAAAAGCAAGTAGAAGTGGTAAGTACGAGCGAATGTATCGGAACCGTTGTCCCCAAACTCACACTTGCGTTTTTCTTGTTACATATAACACTACTAAAGTAAATATCATTTTATTGGTCGTTTATTGTTAACTCGAAACTATTCTAAAATATACAGAATGAATATGTAAAAACAACTTAGGCGCATATTATATTAAGGTTTATTTTGCTACCACATTTAAAAGCATTTACGTCATTTAGTATTTGAAAATGTAGTTCCGCTACTTGACCATAGATGGCAGTGATTGGGCTTAATGCAATTACCTAATGCTTAGGGCTACCTAAGCACATTAAACTTACGGACCAAACTTGCGTAATATTTCTCCTACTGGAATAGAGCAAAAGTATAAAATTATCGATACTCATCGATCTACTGTGAGCTAAAAATGTGGAATAGAATTAAAATTTAACAAGGATTAATTATTAAGAAGTAAAACAAAAAAAAAACATACGTATTACCTACATAGGTAGGTTACGTGTCATGAACATAGGTTACGTAAATAGAAGTCCTAAAAATGAATGCACGAAACGAAAATGTTCCCGAAAGTAGACAATTTTTATGACACAGTAATTCCATAATGCTGTTGAAAAGGGCAGCTTAAGATTTTGTTACATTTATAGGGTAACCATGGAACAGAAAAAACAAGTGGAAGTGCAAAGTAGGCGTGGCGCGGCTTCCACTACTAGGCGGTGTTACTCTCACTTGCCTTCAAACGAGTCTACTTATGCTTGAGCATCGGTCCGAGACAGATGTTTGTCAAATTCAATAAAATATTTTATTTAACACATATTCTGCTATTTTGGAATGTAAAAATGATAGCAGAAAGAAGAGAATTAAAAATGGAGGTGTTCGCTTTATTGGCGCTTCGAAGCTTAAGTTCTTAAGTGACGCCAGTTCCATACTTCGTGTTGAGATATTCCCACGATATTATGGTGAGTGGCCTTCTGCAACTGCTGTGCTGTGGTACGACTGCACTGATTTGCAAATTTCTATTCAATATCATATTAATATTTAAATCTAACAGAGCTTTTAATAGGTACACCATTTTCAAAGAAAGAATACTATATTAAGGAAAATCTTCCGCCCACGTCGCTGCCCACGTTCACCATACCATAATGTCTACCTAAGAAGAATAGTTGTAATAAAAAACGTATTGACATTCGCACGCGTGCTAGTTACACACGGTCGCAAAGAAACTGCAGCAGCGAGATATTACTTGTGTGCTGATGGGGAGGACAAAATATCGTCACAAGTTCGTATTTTTCTACAACTCGTTAATTCAACATTTTGCTTCAAATTTATAGTAATATTTTCTATAATTCAAACGGGGTATGAGTGCCATCGTATTCCAAGATATTCTTTTCTTACAACAGTACGACTTAGGGAACAGTTGTGCGCTTCCCTGAACTTATATCATCCAGCGTTCGTAAATGATAACGTTAGATTTTGTGCGGTTATGGGTGATTTATATAAAGTTAAAATAAATATAAAACATTTAAATTTATTATGATACCAACTGGTATTAAGCCAACAATTGTATTCTTAAAAGTGGGACTAGAAAGAGTTCTAAAGAAGAGAGCATTTTTGCCTTTAGAATTCCTGCGCCAGGACGGAATTTATTGATTTATTTTATGCGTGTTACATGATATGTGTTGCTTAACTACAAATATTACAGGAGTCCGACGGTGGGCGAACCTCCTCGTTATATTTCTTGTGAAATGTTCTGAAGTGGCTGTTTCAGTAGGAGTTGATTTTTCCTTTTGTTAAAAACTTCTTGTTTGTTCAGAAGCGGTTGGTTCGCCTGAGTCACGTTTTATAGTTTATAACAGGTGCCTGGTTTTTAAGTCAACACATATAAATATGTGGTGCATAAAAAAAAGTGAATAAAAGCTTATAAAAAGACATGAAATTTGTTTGTTTTGAAATGTATCGTGTACCGTATTGATTTCGGCGAACGCTACAGGTGTAGCGCATGTGATCTACCGGTCTCTATCAGATTGGTGCTCTCGGTTCGAAATGAATTATCATTATACAATACGAGCAAACCTGATTGGCGGTCTTAAAACTTTATTTATTAAGGTACATCGGAGCTATTGCGACTAAAAAGTTTGACTGTTGTACTTTGTACTATCGTTAAATGTGACTTTTAAACATTTCAATTAATGAGACATTACTATAATAGGTATAATATTTCTAATGCTGTTTGTTTTTAAATTATTGATTGCAAAAAAATAACAAAGGAATAGTAATAAGATTTTAAGACGAAAGTAGCCTGTATCGGGGATAAATGCAAGTGTGTAATATAATGTTTTAGTTGGGCTTTTAGGTTCAAAACTAGATGATAACTAAAATTAAATAAAATATAACACGATTTAAAACTATACAGCTATATACGAGGGTCAAACTGAAAGTTCTAAGAAAGAAGAAAATCAAAAACTAAGCAAACTCACAAGTTATTATTTTATTATAACTTTTCAAAATAGTGTCCGTTCACATCAATACATCGCTGCACCCGATGGAACAACTGAGAAGAGCACTTTGCCCATTCTTTGAGGGTCTCTTCGACGGCCTTTTAAAACGCAGCCACACTGCTTCCTCGGCGTCTGTAAAACGTTCTCCTCGAAAATTTTCTTTTATTTTCGGGAATAAATAAAAATCGCAGGGTGCGAGGTCGGGGCTATAAGGCGGGTGACTCAGTAACTCCACGTCTGAGATCGCTAAATAGTTATTCGTTTTCCTAGTGATGTGCGACGAGGCATTGTCGTGGTGAAGGAGGATCCTGCTTCGAGGTCGTTTTTCGCGAACTATTTCCAAGACAAGTGGAAAACAATTATTAGTGTACCGCTCTGCATTAACCGTTTTATGATCCTCCAAGACAATCGCGTCATGACCTCTCCTTCCGAAGAACGAGGCCACCATCTTCTTTCCAACACTTCGAACTCTCTTCACTTTAGTTGGCACCTCCTCGGAAAGAAAACCACTGAGCAAGACTGCCTTTTGGTTTTCGGATCATAGCAATGAATCCAGGTTTCGTAACCAGTTACTACGTGAAACATAGCATTTGAGTCTCCTCCGTTAATTTTTTTAATCATTTCTCGGTACCAATCAACACGGCGGAGTTTTTGGGCCTCGGTTAAATTTTGAGGTATCCAACGGGCACAAAGCTTCCTGACCGCTAAATGTTCATGGAGGATTTTGTGCACTTGACTCATACCAATGCCTAGGCTTGTCCGAATCTGCTGATAGGTAACTCTTTTGTCAGTCTCTATCATACGCCGCACACTGATGTTATCTTCAGTCTTCGCTGTAGAAGGGCGTCCCTCACGCAGATCATCGGTGAGATTAGTGCGACCACGTTTAAATTCATGAAACCTGTTGTAAACTGTGGCACGAGATGGGGCTTCATCGTGAAAGGCCAGTCGAAGTCTATCATAACGTTCTTGTTGACTTAAATGACATAGAAAATCATAAATAATCATTGCACGAAAATTTTCTCGGCTTAAATTCATGCTGACGTGCACAAATAATTTTCAATTTGCCGCCGAATCGTAAAACAAATGAATGAAATATATACCTAATAATATTGGTAAAAAGTTCTATTTTCAAAATTTAAACTTATTTTTTTAATATAATATTTATAAGAAGCCGGTTCTAAAAACTTTCAGTTTGGCCCTCGTAATAAGGTTGTATTTTGTTGAAACGAATCTTAAACAGGTATAAGAGGGCAAAAGTTACTATTATTGTAGAACTTGTGTAGGGGCACCCTATTTAATAATGTATGAAACATTATTAAATAGAGTGTTCTATTATTGTATTAGTTCAACATATTTAAAAAAACACAAGAGATTTAGATAAACTGTTTTTGAAATTTAACAGGTTTTCTCAAAATCATATAGGGTGTCAAAATCGTTTTGATTTTTGAATATTTTGGCACCATGCAATTATTTATTTCAAAAACCATAAATAGAATAACACAATAGTCTCTATAGGTTTCACTTGGCACGGGTATCCATTTCAGAGCATACATACAAGTGTAAAATTATTTTCTCTCTAAAAATATATTCGATGCGTTGTTAAAAATGGTATAATTAAAATATTCTATGAAAATGTTTAAATATGGAATTCTATTCCTGTACACTTGCAAATGTAGAGGCTCCAATGAATATTTAAGGTCAAAAAATTAAAATTGTACAAGAAGGAACGTCTTCGCTTTACTACGACATTATATTGGACAGACTCACAAGAGGCCAGAAATCGTGGCGGGCCGCGGAGCAAGGCTCCTCGAGCCGGTCCCGGTCCGCCGGCCAAGGGACCTCTTCCGCTGTCCAGAGGTATGGCAGCGCCCCTTGCCTGTCGTTTTAAAATTAAGGATGTTCCTAATAAAAGTTGCACAAGAATTCACTACTTGAATATAATAAAAAATGTGGTAATTTACAGAATTGCTTATATGCCATAAATGGTACTTTTAAAATATAAATTTATAAACGTTCGGAACATCCTTAACGTAATTTTGATATCGTTTGTTTTATTTATATTTCATCGAATATTTCTTCACGTTTTTATAACAAGCATTCACATAATTTCATTATCAGAACGGGTATGCCAAACCAGCTACGCTTTTATGATTTCCCAAAACGCTTATTTGTGGATCCTAGGACCATGCACTCGTTATATATATTATATTTTTCTTTCCATATTTCTCCTTACAGTTATTTTTTAGTATTTATTCGTGTTTAGTACGATTCCATAGTAGTGGACAGTTATGTATATGTTGCTAAACCTAGTTCTTATTAGTTAAACGGCATGGACATTCATTTTGAAGCATTACCAAGCGCGCAAAATCATCGCGTTCCGAAATTGCATGTGTTTATTTACATTAACTGTATTTGTATGGACTAGATAAATACCAGGATTATTTACTTTCCTACTGTATCTGTCGTTATTCTCATATCATTTTACAAAATTGCGAGGGCTAATAATGAATGTATTTTTTAGACGCTCCAAATCGACATCATCTGATTCGGACAGCTCGGCGGGCGAGAAAGTAGAAGAGCCCGCAGAACCAGAACCAGCAGAGGAGGAGGAAGAGAAAGCAATGCCTCAGAAGTCATCGAAAGCGAGTAAGGGGAAAGTAAAGCGCTCGAAGAGTACCGTGAAAAAGAAGGAGCCACCGCCGCCGCCGCCGCCCGTGCGCGCCGGCAGAAAGACCAACAACTCGCTAGCATCCGCCACCGGCCAGATAGTCATTCCCGACAACGATGAGCCCGGCAACAGCACCAGAAAGAAGATCAAAACATCACAAATGTAATTATGTTATGTCCTTTATATCTACGATACAAGGCGTTGAGCAGGCAGTCCTCTTGCCATATGGCTGGCTGTGTATTGACCTAGTAACCAATAGACGTCGGGTCCACAATAGTCCGTTGAATAATTACTAGAGATGAAACTGTTAGTAGTTTAGCCGGATACCGGATGTTCGGCTGTTGTTCGGCTTCATGGTTACATATTTCATAACCTATGATAATGTATTAAAAATATTAAAATCCATTTGAAGCATTATCATATGTTACGTACCGATATTTTTTTGTTCACTTTTGCAACGTCATATTTGCACAATATCATCACACAAGAAGCTATTATTGACTTTTGGTCAATTGCTCAGGCGAATGACAATGAGCCCATTGTAGCCTGTTGAACGCAGTCCCGACATCCATTAGTTGGTAGATCAATCAACCATTTTTTTTTTCAATAATACGTCTTTATCGACTAATTTATCACATTTCCTTTACAAACTTTGCAAAAAATCAGATAATGTTTTATAATTTAAAGAAAGACGGAAAGAAAAAGACGGACCTAAATTATCAACAACCATCAATTATGTGTTCTGCACAAAAATCAGTGTGATGTGATCGTTGCAGTATAAATTATCAAATTTCTATCTTTAGTAGTTTCGTGGGACAGATGGCACATTAATAATGGGTAAAAAATATATTCTGGCGTCTAGTTAGAGAGGTGTGAAAGTATTTTATAGCTTGAAGCAGCAGTTGCATTTATTTATTTGGATTTGGATAACAAAGATTCATTTGGTTAGTTATAATTAAACTTAAAACGATGTTAGTGCACATATACATCCTAAGGTAACGGTGTTGATAGTTAGCGTGTATTTTATATATGACCCTTTAAAAAAAAAACTCCTTATTCTTTTAAAAAGACCTGCCAGTACATATAAAGGCAATGGTGATTACGAAAGTAACACTAGGGTGCTATATATTGTTTTATAATTAGTTATTAATCGATTATTCTGTCACTGTTGAACTCTAGTCCGTAAGATCATTTTATGAAAGCTGGCTATGGGTTGGTAGACAATAGTATCAATAACTTTTAGGTTGTTTCTTGTTGATTTGTTGATATTAAGTAATTTAAATATTTACCAAAGATTTGAACCCATGCCTCACAGCGTTATTATTATCATTGGGGCTAACTGATAGTAAATACTTTCATGGAAATATTGCATTTGGAAATATGGCCTGTGAAGTCTTCATGACTTATGACTCAGTTATGCTTACACCAGATTAGAGATCGCACATCTGCAACTTTAGTGCGACGTACAAAATGTGAGATAATATTATTAGTCCCGGTAAGCTGCCTAATTGCCTGCTTTCCACCTTCGATACTATTGTTTAATGTCCATTTGTAAAAATAGTTACGACATATTTTCGAAAGTATTAACCAATTACATACATTTCAATTTGCATACCTAAACGGCCACGAAGTAAGTGTATGGAATTTTACAAAACGATATCACTAATAAATCATTCATCATTTTATGTATCGCTTACAATGTATTAAATTGCGTGATTGCTGAACCTCATGTATCATAATATTGTAGTAGGTGTTTGTACATGTGTACACTCACATACTATAAGTCATCTAATTAAATCATTGTTTCTCAAGTGCGAGGTCGCGGCTATGTTGTGGTCACGTGTAACCTAAATGTATCACCACCGTCGATTTACTGGGTCTAGACATCTTATTCAAAAAGTTATTTGCTCGGCAGGGAGCATGCCATTAAAGTGATTGAGAAGCAATGAATTACATTAAATCAGTTCCATAAAAGGCACATTTGAAATCATTCCTATTTTAATATTTTACATCATTTTGGAATTAATAGTTTCTAATAATATGTACTGCCTATGTGATATTATCATATTATTTTTAGTTTCAGCCAAACTGAAGAAGATGTACAGACGGACATGTATAAAGTTCTGGAACAGCTAACCTTGCATGACGATGCGTGGCCCTTCATGGATCCTGTGGAGGAAGACTATGCACCTAACTACTACGCGGTCATCCGCAGGCCCATGGACCTGAATAAGATGGAGGAGCGCCTAGATAAGGGCCTCTACACTGACTTTTCCATGTTCAAGGCAGACTTTAAACTTATTGTGAACAATTGCCGGCTGTACAATGGCCAGGACAATGGTGAGTCTAATAATAATAATCTTCCTCTTCTATACGACACATATTTTAAGGTGGTGGAACCTTTTATGGAATTGAACCAACACAGCTGTATCTATTTCTCCTACTCATTTAGCCTCTTATAACAGAAGTGTTGTAAATTGATGGGTTACTCATCTTAAGATAGCCTGCATACTCATTTGGTACATCTATATCATAAAAATAAATAGCAAATTTTCTTTATTAAAATTGTAGTAGACATGGATATATTATTTTGAAACAGAAATAATTCCTAATTTATGCCTAACCTAACTTCTAATTCCCGCCACCAAGATTCATCTTAACTTTGATATTGTTGAACAGTTGTAAGTTATACTCAGCTGTTAGCGGATAAAAAGAGTGTTTGTTTCAATAAATGAAATCCATAATCCAAATTACATTAAAGTAATTGTAGTGTAGTTGTTCATATTTATACCAATATACTAGCAGAACGCGCGGCTTCGCCCGCGTAAAAAATATGATATGATATACAAATAATTGTAATTGTAAATTTGTACCTGTAACAATTTTAACGATAAAGTAACATTTTATATATTTAATAAAAGTTATTTTTACTTATTTTTTTCGTCACCGTGTACCTAAATTGGTCAAGCTTTCTTCAGAAACATACACTAAAACTCTAATTAGTGGACTTTTATGGAACTTCTTTAAAATATAAGTTTCATGTAATAAAATTAACAATAATTATTATTTACACTATTCCATAGGAACCGTCCATGTTATTCTCTGACCCATAAACTACCTAACCACATCGCAAAAATCATAACGATCCCTTGGTATGTGAAAAACAAAACACAAACGTATACATGGGAACCATATGGTAACTCTTTTGTGCCAACCGTATGGCAAATTGTTAACCCCCTCTCACAACTTTTGGTGTTTAGCTTAAGGTATGCGCCTCACATACGGTATGGTTCTTTCCCAGATTCGCTGACTGGGTGGTTAGAGCTCCCATTCTTGCCGCCTTCAACCCCCTTTAGTTTCTTACGACAGGCAGGGATTACTGAAGCGCTGATCTAGCCCAAAATTTTAAGCCAAGGTCTATGTGTCTACCACATCACTATCACTAAACCACGTATAACAACTATACCTCAGGCAGGGCAAAATGTCGGCAAAATAAAAAAAAAAAATCGTAATGTTTTAGAGTATACAACGATGGTGGACAACCTGCAGGCTGCATTCGAACGCCTCACCGAGAAATACATCCACCGGCCGTCGTCGTCGGACGAAGAGATCGCGGTGGAATACCAGCTGCCCACCCCCTCCAGGAAACATAAGCTGAAGCACACCGAGTCGCCCCCACGCCCAAAGCGCAGGAAAAGGAGGATTGAGACCATCGGTAAGATTTTAAGCGCAATGTGGATATAGTCCGCGCCAAACCACTAGTCCGCTCGGAATATATAAATGAGTCGCCTCGAATAGACAATTAGAGATATTGGCGGGACGAAGACAGCGCGGGGCCCTTATTGAATTGAATAATAAGGGAGCTGATGTTCGAGCGGTCACCATGACTACGACTGCCGCCGCTCAACGTCGTCTGTCGTCACCAACCAACCAATGAGTTGTTATGATCTCACTCTTGATCGTGTATTACATCCGTAACATCTAATTTCACTTGTCATCTTATAATTACTTTACGAGTTTTTCCAGTGTTCGATGAACATATGCGCAATGCCGCAATGTTTAATAGCTAAAACAACTAGTATAGCTTATAATAATTTAAACTTAGAAAAGTTAAATCTGAATTATTTGCAATTATTTTTATACGAAATTTTATTGAATAAGAAATATCGCAAGCTTCTAAAGTAAATTTGTCGAAATTACCAAATTTAAAATTATTTATAATTCAATGTCCTTTAGTACTAGATTTTATTCATATATAATAAATTTAAGTTTCAGGGGACCTGGTTGGAATGAAGAAATCTGAACGGGACAGGCTCTGTGCGCATTTAGACCGAGATGACGATGATGACGATATGGCAGGAAAAGTGAAGTTGGATGATGGCACTGTGGAAGAACCACAACAGAACGAGATTGACCAAGAAGAACCAGAAGAACACCATGAGGATGACAAAGATGAAGTTCAGGTGATAGAAGATATGGGGGATGAAGCTCCAAATCCGAAAGAGAATGAAACATCGGAATCTCACAAACACGGTAAAGAGAAAAAGAAACGCAAAAGTCATCACAGACATGGCAAGCATTCCAAAGCCCATAAAAAAGAACATAAATCTGGGAAACGCAAGCACAGTAAGAAGCATGGAAAGAATAAAGACGGGGAGGGGAAGAAAGAGAAGAAGAAAAGAAAGAAGAGCAAACATCAGCCTCCAGAACAGGAACTAATGGAACAACCAATGGAAGAACTGAAACATGCTACATCACAAGAATCTTTGGAGAGCTCCAATAGAAGTCGAAGTGCTTCACCTTTACCATCGATTCATACTCCTACTCCTTCACCGGAGCCTGTTGAAGAACCACCAAAACCAGAACCCTCTGATCAACTCTCTGACCCAGAGTTTTTAAAAGATAAATATGATAAGATCAAGGAGAGGCGACGTCACGCGGCAAAGGATGCTTGGGAATCACTTTTTGAGTTTAAACAGAAAGTGGTCGACAAACAGAAGCACAACTTAGACGTCGCACACAAGGACAAAAATCCAAAATTAAAGGAAACCATTGAAAAGTTGAAAGCTAAAAATGAGAAAATCAGTTTTAACACACTGTTCAATCCCGGCCGCAGTGGGCTCCGTCGTTCAAAGCCCACTCACACAAAGACATCCAGGGATTTCAAAGACTCTGATAATGATACTTCAGAAAAGGATGAAGAAGACAAGGCGCCAGAACCAGAAGAGGAGGAGGAAGAGGAAGTGGTTGTGAAGAAAAAGAAAAGGAGGAGCAGCAAGAGGGTTAAAAAGAGTACAGCTAAGAATGCATCTGCTTCCGTAGCTCTAGAACAAGCTGCTAAGGATATAAGTAAGTGGTTGGATGATGCTCCGAAAGGCTCAGCTTTGAGCTCTCCATCTGATAGTCCGGCTCGAACTATTTCGACAGAAGATCATGATAGCAGTCGATTAGATGATGAATCTTCGCAAGGAGAAAGATCTCTGTTGTCCCGTAGAGATGCATCCCGCAAGAGACACTCTTCAAGAGAGAATAGGATCGTAAAGAGAAGGGAGATCCAAAGAACAATTGAGCGACTGCAACCTGGAAAGAGCAAGGGCAATTTATTGACAAACTTACCCAATAAAAATATTGAAAAATGTGAAGAAATGCCATCTATAGGCCCTCTTAATAAAGTGCGAGATACTAGTAGGGAGGAATCTAGCCCTAAGTTGAGTCTCGGATCCGTGTTACCAACTGTCGAGTTCACACTCGGTGATGATCACAAGTTCAGAAACAATGAGGAGTCGAAGGTTACGGTTCAAAAAGATGTAACATATACCAAACCAGTTGAGGTTGCCAAGGAGGTCAAAGAAGTACAAACATCCACAGAGGAGCTGCCTGCGGTACAAAATATTTATCCACACAAGAAGGATGCTGAAGTGGAGACTGAACCACAATTAGGCGCCAGCAAGCCTAGTCAGGAGAAAGCCACGCCTAACCTGAGCGCGTGGTTCAAGGCTTTCGGTGCTCCTAAAAGTACACCTGGCCCTGTGGCTAAAAAGAAGTCCGATGATAATGAGGCCGAAGAAAAAGTAAGAGAAAAATTATCTGAACGTAAGAGTAACTCACGGAAGGTTGTGAGCCCAAAGCCCTGCACGTCTAAATTTGACTCACCTAACGATCCGGGCACTCCGAATGCCGACGGAGGTGATAGTCCTCTTGCGAGTGTGAATCCTAATAGACCGCGAAGAACCAGCACTGGCAGTTCAGTGTCCGAACGCTCCTCTTTCAGTCAAGATCTTGACTCACCTCGTCACCAAATATCTCACAATTCGCCATTGCTCCGTTCACCAGCATCGCCGCGCACGGAGGACTTCCAAAAGATTACCTATCCAATAATCAATGGCACAGTTCGTGCTGGATTTTATCAAGACACCACATCGACCAAGAGCCCTGAGAAAAGCTGCAGTCCCCGAGAAGGTCTTAAGTCACCATACTCACCATACTCACAACATGTGTACGCTTCAAATAGCGCAACGGCCACTGCCGTACCACATTATTTCGTAGATCATAATAAAAGCCCTCTGCCTACTTATGGGCAAAACGCTCCACCATACTATGATTCTTCAAAAATACATTTGATCAACAAGCCTCCTCGAGCCCACGACGATTATACGGGTATGGGTCAAGACGCATACCACCAAAATCCATACGGTGCACCATACTCTCAACCGATGTCTGCTGTGCCGCCACCACCGCCGCCACCGCCACCTCCGCCTCCTCCTCCCCCACCGCCTCCTGCTCCTCTTCCCCTTCCTCTACCTCTTCCTCCCCCTCCTCCTCCACCTCCACCTCCACCTCCGCCGCCACCTCAACCTGTTTCCATTTTACCTCCGCCACCACCCCCACCTCCGCAAGTTTCATCTGATCCTAAAACTACTCTCTTTCCAGTTAAAAAACGCACCTATAATGAGCCAGATATCTCTACATCTGCAAAGAATACGATGGATCTAAAAGATTCAATTTTACTATCGCCAATAAAGAGCGAGATTCCAAAACCTCCCTCGGTGCATCCACCTCTGCCGCCTCTATCGGTTGATGATATTGCATTGGCTTTGAGTGAAAAGTCAGAAATCGCAAAACTGAACACTCTTCGAGAAAAAAGTGGTATGGACTACGGTGAAATGGATGTTCCTGAAAACTTAGTCAGCAATGAAAATGTACTTGACAATAGGAAACAAACAAACGACGTTGATATGAATAAGTCCATTAATTTAAACGTAAAGGATAATATCGACATGGTCAATATGGGCTACATGAATACCGCGGATACACATGAAATTAACTATTCTTCCAATCCAACAAAATCCAATGTTAATCACTTGCTAAGAAAGGGTTATGAGATAGAATCAGCTATTAATCTCGGAATTAATAATCCACAATTGCAAAAGACACCGACTAAATCTAATCTCCACACCACGCCCAACATGATACCGGCTCACACACACGAGCCGACTATTCCCCGTCCTGCCATACACGCTGATCTTGGTGTTAACCAAAACTTGGCACACGTGCATCATAACCAGTACGATACGTTATCAAGTGCACAATCGATAAGTAATTTTTCTCTCAATGATATTGAACTAGCTAACAAAAAGTTATATTCGTGCAATACCGCACCCACCACTGCCGCTATCGATTACGGCAACTGGAAGATAAGCAATCAAATACGCAAGCAAGACGTGATGCCTTCGGATTATTCGACCAATTATTCAACTAACAATGCTGATAATAAGAAAGCAGAAGTGAGTTCATCTACCTCCACTGCTATCAACTATAATAAGTCTATGCACTCTCATCAGTATACCAATTACAACAACTTGCCACGATCCTCCATGCAAAGAACGCAAGAAATACAACAACATCTTCCTTCTGAACTCCGAATACCGAATCCGCGTGGTCTTCTGAAAGCTGATTCCATTGTGGCGGCTGCCACAATAAATGACAGTGAAGCTGTCTCTAAAGGTGTTGAAGCTCATACTAAAACTAAAAAATCAGAGAAACCCGCGATGGTTGCGATTCCTTATAAATCGACATATACGACGCTTTCATCTCTTCCGTTAGATACCTTGCGCAATTTGCCGAACTACCCTCAGATGTTGGAGCGGTACAGGAATGACGAGAGATATTTGCCAAGCTTCCCTGGTGGACCCACTTTATATCATGACAAAGCTTACCAAATGGCTGAATTATTCAATAAAACGGTGGCTCCCGAGGCGCATTCAGCTAGTAGTTCAATGGGAGGATATACGCAGCCAATGGTACAGATCACCAAGGAGAGCAACCCTTACAAGACACCATCCAGCTCCGCAAGTACTCATGCAGAATCCAAACCGAAGACCAAGAGAAGGAGGACCACGGAGAGTAAATCGTCGCAAATAGTCAACAACCAGGCCTTCCACGCAGCAGCGGCGTGCGGCAGCGGCGACATGTTAACGTCCGTGACGCAGGGAATGATGCCGGCGAGCGCGTTCAACGTAGGCACTGGCATGAACATGGCAGCGCTTAGCGGCATGTACGGCGACAATACCGGTTACGCACTCGCGGTCGATGACTACCGAAGCAGCAGCAATCAGATCATGGCGGCCAACTACATGGCGGCGGCGGCCGTAGCGCATCAGAGGAGCAACGAAACGACCGTTGATAAGATCGTGAAGCCGGCGCATCAAAGTTCCAACCATACAGGAACATTTTCTTTCATCGGACCACAAGTGCGGGCTGGGTATCCGTTCGTAGGGGCGGATCCGTCGTCTCCGCTCTACCAGCAATACCTGCAGCGCTACCAGGAGGAACTGCAGCGCCAGACGGGCGCGCAGATCATGGGCTTGTACGCGCCGCCTTATGCATCGACGCTCGCCGTTCGACAGCCTTACGACACTATCAACCGACCAACATGGCTCTAGACGTTTTATCCAGATTTGACACAAAACTAATAATCATAAATATGCACACACATTAACATAATGTATTATTCGAAATGACGATTATAGTAAAAATGTAATTTATATTATATTATTGTTTGTAGATTTATTAGACATTTTGTGAAAATACATTTATTGGTATTTCTTGATAACATGAACTCAAAGATTGACATCGTTATCAGCTTATCCCAGTCCAGAGGACTTATTTGTCTGCTTTGTGGATCGTTCTCAACTGCCAGTTATGATTGAGACGAACACGAGGCGCCGCGATCTCTGTTGACACGCTATGGTGATTTTATTTATAATAAATATAATAATAATATTCATAATAATTTCTTTTACTAATTGTAAGTTAATGTTGCTATCAAATTATATCAATGTTACAGATTTTGACGCATCCACAATTAGAATTAGGTAATAAGGTTTATGTTGCTCTTGTATATTTTCTATATTTAACATTTTATTTTACAATTAAATGTACATGATTCAAATGTGTTAAGACTTATCCAGTCTTAGAGCAGGCCATGCAATATCTCTACTTACATTATTATTTAAATGTTAGAATTTTATGCAATTAGACGCTTGTAAGCTTCTAGCTTTAATTTACTGATTATATTGCTTTTTAATAAGGTCACATAATGATTGAATTGTTATTAGTTTATTTCAAATTTTATGTTATACTTCTTGATTATATGGTTGTGTAAATATTACATTTTTTAATTTACAAACTATGTTTATTAGCAATGTATACTTTCTGTAGATAAGAGATCCATAATAAATAAAATCAATGGTAGATTTAAGGAATATTAAAACATTTCTTCTTGTGTAAAAAAAGGAAATAAAGATTTTCGAAATATTGATTGTGGTGTATTAATAATCAATCTATATGACTGTATCTATTTCTACAGTATAGAATATACATATATAGTTTATTGTTATTAATGTGATTATACATGTCTAGAAAAATATGCAAAATATATGTATGTATGTATGTAATTGTAATGTAATTATATTGTAACTGCATGAATATTAGGTTGTTCTGTGCAAATAACATGATTTTATTCTGAAAAATCATTTTTCATCACTAGTATATTTTGAGGTTTACAAAATCTGTTCCAATGAAATTTACAGAATGTATCATTTTCACCTTGATCTTAGTAATTATTACTTTAATATTAGTAACAAACGTCCAAGGTGATCAAAGTAAATTGCCAAAAAGCATTTTAATTTTTTACGTTTAAGAAAATTACATAACTTGTAATCTCCATTATAAACGGAATTATTTATCTGTAGTTAATTTGTATCTTATACTACTAATTGTGATTTATTTTTCATATAATGTAGACTAGTATATTTAATATGTATAGTAATTACAATTGTTACATATTACATACAACTAAACCATCATATATATATTTATAATTATTTATATTTATGTATTACTATTGACAACAACAATTTGAAGCTTCTAAAGTGTGATGTTTTGAATGTGGTACTGTATAAAAAAATAATTTTATTTTAACATTAAGCTATTCAGTGTAAATGTGTTGCAGATAAAAATTGCAGAAATGCTTATTGATGATGATTGTAGCAATATAAGCATATTGTAACTGATACAATAGTAAACAGAATTAGTGCATGTTAATCTAAATAATTGATAAGTATTTGAATTGTGACTTGTCTTTCTTCTTTATTGATGATTGCTTTTGTGAACCACACATGAGGCAACCCTGGTCACTAATTTGCCTTCCAACTTATAATACTCAATATAATAAATTAAAACCAATTATATTAAAAATAGGAGTTCTTCCTATAAAAACTTCTCGAAACATATACTTATTACTTTGTTTTCAAAATATTGCATTATTTGCCTTTGCCCTTTTTTTGTAAGTACCATCAGGTTACTACAAAATAAAGTAATTTATTCAATGTTTGAAACAAAAACAGTATATTTAGTTTACAAAAGATCCATCTTTTGCACTAATATTAAAAAAGAAATGTCATTCACATGTTGTATAATGTTGTCTATTAGTATTCTCAAAATGATAAGTGAAATTGTCTCAAATTGAATATGCAAATGGAAATTTGCTGAATACAATGAAATAAGTTTTAAAGAGAATATAAAATAATTTCATAAATTTATTAATTTGCTCATACCTGTTGTAGATGACAGAGTCAATAAAATACAAGTTGTACCTACCCAGGCATATATCACATTGATTTCAAAATCATTGTGACTAGTAAAAAAAGAATGTAGTATTACATTTTTAATTTAAATATAACAATACAATTCAGGAGTTTCACATTTGTATGTATACAAGTTTCATTATAACAAACATGCAAACTGTAAGTAGTAAGGTGTTTAATTATTAATACAAACTAGGAAGACTTTTCGATCTGCTCTTTACGCTGCTGAACCATTTCTCTTATGTTGTCTTCACTCTCTTTCAAATTTTTCTCTAAATACTGTTTATTGTTTTCTAACTCTGTTGTTCGCTCAGCTAATTGTGTCACTCGCGTGTTAAGGTTCTTTTTGACTTCGGCCAAGTCGGTGTGGAGGAACATTCTACCCACTGCTTCGTAAGTTTTAGTCCCAGGTGGTAGTGTGGTGATCTCATGTTGAGTGATATCTACATGTTGCAAGACGCGCTTTAAAACATTTATTTGCGAATCTATTACTTGAATTTTCTTACTCGTTTCCACCATTTTCACTTGCAATTCCACAAAAGCCTTCTTTAATTCCAAATCGACCGGTTTCGACATCTTCGCACTTTTCTACGCTTTTATTAAATAGAAAGCGACGAGGTTACCTTGCTGCTCACTTTCGATGTCAGTAGGAACGTCAATTTGACAAGACAACTTTTCCAAAGTACCAACATCTCGAAAATAATTATATTATGTTATTTAACTTGCGTTCAATGCACTTCTAGTTGTATCTGCATGCGACTATTTTGCAATGTAAACATATTTGAAGTGAAGACTATGTAATTATACTTATACCTATTAAGTTTTATATTTATCTTCCTGTAATATTTCCACTACTTGCTTAAAATAATGGTATGACGTAAATATCGCATTTAAGTAAACTTATATCTTATAAATGTATTTATTCAATGGAATTACTGGAAATAAAAGTCTTTTAATTATAATGACTTTAATTGTAATAACCTCTACTAAATTAATGTCAAATAGAAACATTTCCGAACATAATCTGGCTATGTAAAGTACTGTGAAATAATAAGCTATAATGTTAGGATATCGACTAGATTTCGAATTTTATAAGTACTTTAAATCTATTTTTAATGCATTAATAAATTATATATTTGAAACAAACATCAATGTTTCAAAGTCATTTATTAAATAAATAAAATAAAATATCGTAAACCGTAAAACTCAGAATATCATTGTTCGCTCTCCATATAATATCTCCATATAAGCTCTCTCTATATAATATTTTATAGCACTCTGTGACCTAAACCCGCATTTTAGCCACGCATTTCTGTGTCCAAAGTAGCCGATTTTTACACCGTACGAATATTAATACTCTACCCTCACAGTTGTAATAAACAAACATAGCTATGAACGTTTCATACTTTTAAATGCCATTTAAAAATTAAAAGTGAGTAATGAGTATTTTGTTTAAAGCTATAATTATTTTAATATTTTATTTTGGACGTATTTATAAAAGTTTTTGCCATTGTGTATATACTAAGCAATAGCATCACTATAAGACTAACTGTTGGGCTTTATCGAATTTTATTGTTTGTTTTGACTGTGTATTTTCGCTACACACCATAGTAGGAGATATTTAAATTAGGAATCATTATCAAAATTAGCCATAATACTACTCCAGTAGAATCTCGACTAAGCGACCTATTTGTTGTCGTATTTGTGGCATTCGGATTATCGAAAATTTGGATAATTGAGTTTATGAAGAAAAGCTATTTAAACCGTTTTAGGAAGGTGATGTTTTTCGACTATATGTTTGTTACATATGTATTTTTCATTCTTTGGCAAACTCAAACGACTTCACTAATTTTGATACATGATGTGTCGTTGGATTCGTCTAAATTGTGGCGATAACATAGGTTATATTTTTAGCAATCGGGTTTTTGTTTTTTATAGTAGCTAATTTGTTGCGATTTGGCGACTTTCCGAAATTTAAATGCACATGTCACACATGTAGCCTAAATGGCTTGATAGATTTTGACGTATGTGTGGCATTAGATTTGTCTTTATCACAAGAGCAGAATAATTACTAAACTTTCTAAATTTCAATGGTTTTGGTTGTGTCACATTTTTATTGTTTTTTTAGTTCATAATTTTTAATTTCAATCATTTATAAGTTTCAAAATAATTATCATATTTTTTCATATTTCTTCACAAGTATAAGCGGGTTTATGTCACACGAGCTATAAAATAGTATACGATACTTGTGACAAAAGTAGCCTATTATCTGCACGGCGTTTAGCACCCTCGCTGCGCTCGGGCGCTAACTTCACGCCGTGCAAAAATAGGCTACTTTGGCCACGCGTATCGTAATGTACTATTCTGCCACTCGAAACACACAATCAACCGCCATCTGCTTAAATATCAATAATCAAATTGGACAAGAGTACCAAGTTTAGAAAGTTATAACGTATCATAGACAACCAATGTTGCTACACTAAAATCATATTGGGTTCACAGAAGCAATGTAAATCCAGTGTACCAAGTCTCCCGTAAGCATAGATATATTATATTATCCTACATAATATATCTATGCCCGTAAGGATCAAGTGTCCCCAGTTTCCCATACAGGTTTGTGGCATGAAATGAGTTTCCAAAGAGTTTTTTTTATCACACATCAGTGTATTGTCGGCAACCTTGAGGAATTTGATAAGATATGACTTTAGAAGTATTGTATTATTATTATATTTTAAAGAAAAATATAAAAAGGTTGTATACACATACATGCACGTAAGAACGTAATTATTTGCGGTATTTAATGAAAAAACCTCGGAGCTGGTTATTGTTCCGAGCAAAAACTAAACACATACAAAGTAGATACATGTACGATCAATGTTTTACACTCAAGAAGTGAAACGATCCTTAAACATTAATATAAAAAAATGATTGGTATCGTATGATACTCGAAAATAAAAAATAAAATTATTAGAATTATTTCGTTGGTGGCCTTTTCTGCAAGTTTTGCAAAAAAAATTAGTCAATCGGATGTCGATGTTGGTAACATTCTCTCTTATAGAATAAGTTAAGTTATAAATTAACTTACTATAACGAAACTAAAATAGGAAATATGCATGTGATTTAGATTTGCTTGTTATTTTTTTCCTCGGTACGTTACGGGTCTGAAATTACATCTAAACTATTATTTTTTCTTTATTTCGTATTAAACTGTTTAAAACTTTCGTAAATTATGCGAGCGAAATTCAAATTTGCAAAACGCATTCCCATTGGTCGAATCGAAAAATGACGTCACATAGCGTGTTACGATGTTTATAGGCGTCGATATTCAAACTGTTTGAGAGAAAAATTGTTTTTGTGTATATCCCTACATTACTACTATTTATTACCTAGTGCGGTTTTTCTACATAGTATTATTAGGAATAACCAAGAACAATGATTGAAAGTAGTTTTGTCAAAGCACAATCGGATTTTATACCTAAAATATGCAAAATGGATAAACTGGTTTTTATGCATAGGTTAATTCAGAAATATTAAACTGATCATAACTTACATTGTTAATATTCACCTATCTTTATAATATTATAATAGATTATTATAATGCATTTTGTGTGTTTCAAATGATAGTGTTTTATGTAGAAGTCGATAAGTACCTAACGAAGTAGCTGATCAATGCAATATTTTAAAATTATTTACCTAAATTTTATTGTTTGTTACAGTAAATGCAAATTAATGTTAATGCGATTTTGGAGATACTTTATCTGTTTCCTATAATCATGCACCACTTTTTTCGTATTTTCGCATCTTTTGCAACAGAAAAAACACTATGTAATGTATTTATAGTAGTGGTTTTGGCCAATAACTCTAGGAAATATTTATAAAGTGGTTATTTAGCCTTTCCCATGATATAAATAGCGATGAAACCTGAAAACGTTAAGTAATAACTTTATGTGCATACAGTAATAATCAATATCAATACAAATCACGCTGCGTGACGTCATTCAAAGAGCGCGTAAAATGGCGGCGTTCAAATGCGTCAAATTTTATTGATACTTTAAATAATTTTTAAAAAACTATTTCAAACACTAATAAAATTGTTTATATTTTTTACGATGTTAAAACGATGTGATAAGTGGTTTAAAATAATAAAATAAAAATGTGCATATTCCCTATTGAAAATTTCAAAACGCATATACACTGTAAGTTTGTTTTATTTTTATTAAGTATGCCATAGAAATATAATTTATTAAGTGTTGCAGTTATTTTCATAGGGATGTTATATTAATTTTTTATACAGTGTTTTCGTGTTGTATCTGTATACAGTGCTGCGTTTTTGGAATTTGATGACGCCATAGATAAGTAAAGATTACTCACTAACAAGAAAATGTACCAAGTTTTGAGAATAGTTGCGTAAAAAAGTTTTGCCACGTCTCCGTGCTAAAATGTCCCTAAAATATTTGAAATAATTATTTATTTATTATGTAAATTACGCAGTATTAGTTATTTATTCATAAATTTTCTCTAAAAATGTTTATATTTGTCAAGAATTAAAAAAAACTTACTAATAAGCCGTTTGTGGCTTCATTCAATTTCAAGGCGGTGAAGTATCTTTACTAATTTATGGGTGACGCACTCCGTGCTTCTTTATAACAATAAAATAAAAACAAACATCCATTTCAAGTCGATTCTTGGCCCAAAGGCCTAATCGCGTGTACGTGCGTGCAAACTTTTTTAATTTAATAAAATTACCATCTTAAAAAGTAGAACTTATTTTATGCGCCAATATAATAATATTTATTAATATTATAAATAAAAGTATAATTTTTAAATATTATTTGAGATTATTTTCAATATTCATAAATAGTTCACTTCTTAGGTAATTTTGACAATGTAGGCTAGTGATGTCTGGTGTTTGTCAGACTTTTTAAATTATCTGTTTCTTCTATAGACTAAGCTTTCATAGATTAAAATTCCTCGCCGTCCCTCTAGAATCTACGTACACAATGTAGTTTTATCTCTTTCTCATATATATCGACTCTTTCAACTCTTTTGAGTATCTTGAATGTGACATGGCGTCCATCAAGATATATCGCGGTCTCCTGTAGAACTGTTTTAATGACATTTGTCTCGTTTTGCATTTTATCTCAGAGGCCGTAAAAAATAGTACATTTGCATTGATGGTAATGCATGCAAGGAAACCTCAGCGAATAAGCGATGGGTACGATACGTTTTCGAATGCTTCTGCCCAACAATCTGTAGATGGCGGTCGCCGATTCAATTTTGCTGTAACTTCGGCGACAACACTAAACGTTTTAATTTTTTTCCAGGTACTTTGAGAAGCACCAGACCCATCCATATCAGGTGAGCAAGTCAGCGGTGTAACGAACCCACAAACTTTATCACTCGAATTTCTTATTTATACGAGTCTTACGGGATCGGTTCTTCGGTGTGTACATAACGACACCTGCCGACCCTTCTTTTCCTGTTATAAGTACCACTGAACCGGACAAGCTCAAAAATATCTTTTGCACACATAAGTTTGGCTAAATTCGGAATACTTGCGAGGTGTCATCATCGGATCGTCGATATGTAAATACATGTTTTGGAACTTATATCGTATTTGTAAATATAAGGAGGAGGAGGGTGACAAGAGCCGCACGGCAACGTCACCACCCTGTGGCGGTGACGGGAAGCTCGAGTTGTACCATAACAAACAGTTGTCGGGTATGTCGGACGGAGCGCGCATGATCCTCGCCTCCGCGCCACTGTCGCTCCGGATCTGCGGGAGTGCAGATGCATTCGTACGCTCGCACCCGCTGCTTCGCGATTCGCGGTATACGCGCTTAGGTTATACTATTCGATGATGACTGGAGTTTGTACATTTCTTTGAGGAAATTTTTGGAAGAAATGATTTTAGCTTTCTAGCTTAAACTTACAATTGTTTTCGTGTTTTTAAGTGAAATAAGAACGATGTTTCCCCCACAGAAGTACAATTCCAAGCGAGTTGCTAATGACTACATTTCTACTGACAACCGCTACACACCGCTCCGCTCTCCCAATGGGAATGTGGTGCATGGGCACGCACATGCGAGCCATGCGGGACACTTGGGGCACACGGGGCATGCCCACCATCACCACTATGCACATGTTCTCCATGACAGAGGAGGATACCCCGTATCCAAGAACTCCTACTTACAGAAAGGTTCCGAAAAGGAAAGAGATAGAGACTATAAATCCTCTAGAAATAAGTATACAGGTAAGTCAACTCAATTATATTTTACTTACTGTTCTGCTATGTAAAAAATATATTATTACTCTGGCAAAATTTAAAAATAAATTTAGCTGATTTATGTGATATAGAATTACTTTATATATGTGATTGTTTTCAAACTAAAAATGGAAATATTTCTAGTACTGGTTGATATGGATTCTATAATCCATATCAACCAGTACTAACATCAATGAACTTATTTATTTGACTTATATGAAAGGTATTTAACTTATATGAAAGGTATTTTAATATGTATTATTGGCTGAGTTTTCTATTGAATATTAACAATAATTTATCAAAATCATGAGTAATAGTATTTAATTTCCACATTAATTTATGTAGTTATAAACGGATTTACATAATATTATATCCATCAATAACAATTTTTTAAAATACCTTCATGTTAAATATTATTTTTGTATATTGTTTTACAAATGAGTGAGAATCAAATTCAAAATGCTGAAGTACTATCAATAATTGGTGTAAAAGCATTTTTTATAGGATATGTGCACAATGACTGCTCCACATAGCCAAAATAGGTGTTAGTCTTATAAAGTTTAGGAGGATATTTTTACCATGCTTTTATTAGCTTGACCTGTATGTATGTATGTAATGGAATCGAAGAACTCGATTTCTACCCAATTTGAACGGTCTGATTAAATTAAATTTTTGAACAATTATCAAGAACCAATGACAAAACATGATTTGAATAATTTTATCCCATTCTCCCATCAGGATCGTCAGGAATGAGGATTACGATTTTCCTTGTGCGATTTTAGCATGGTTTTTCGTCTTTAAAGTACAATTACTTTTACTTTAATGTATACAATATACTTATAAAGTGACTAAGAAATCAGCAAGGCTTACTCGATACAAATGCCTAACATTGCACTAGATTTGTATCTCAGTGGGTGCAAAAGTGTGTGAACATTACACTTGTGTATGTATGCATGACATATATGAATTATAGTATTATATATCTAATATTCATAAAAACATTCCATAAAAATCTCAGTATACTCTAGTATCGGTATATAGCTGCGCGAATTGGCGTTGTTCGACGGTAACGAACGAGAACCAATAAATCCTACCCTCATTTGAAAATATTAGTGTTAGAAATTTAAACGGACCAAAATATCTTCAGTCAAAATAGTAGTTAGAACAATTCTAATGATCAAGGTACTGTACAATGTCCTGAACTTTGCGTAAATTTTAGCACGTCGCGAATTTGCTATTGCGGCCTATTGCAGTTAGTTATGATTTACGAGTAATATCTGCGGCATAATAATTATGAATATAATAAGTATCTTACTAATAAATAATATTGATTTTAAAATATTCATTAACTCACGTTATGTTGTACAAAACACGACAGTCTATGAATCTCTTGATCAATTTGCATTAAATCAAAGAAATTACATCCATTATTTCCATTTAAATTTACGGGCGAATCTAGCAACCTATGTCCACAGCATTTAAAACTCTGGATAATTTCTTTGGTAGTTTTATGGGTATTCAGTTTGTTCTTGTAATAAAAAAAAACTGCAGTTAGCTTCTTATGTAGTTATGTCCTCTGTCTGTGTATCATAATAAAATTGTTGCAGATGTACGATCACCGAAGGAGAAACGTAGCAAAGACAGTGAACGGGAGAAGAATATCCATGAAAGATGTGAATCGGAGAAAAAGAATAGGACTATTGGGATGAACATTAGTGTTAATAGGAGTAGTAAATATGAAAAGAGAAGCGCGCCAGCCTCGAGCGCGTCTTCCGCCAGTGAATGGTCGGAACATATTAGTTCATCAGGAAAGAAGTATTATTATAACTGTATCAGTGAAGTGTCACAGTGGGAGAAACCTAGGGAGTGGGACTCAAGAAGAACTTCATCCAAAGATTCTACATATTCCTCGAGAAGCAGTAAGTCACTTTCTTATCTTTTATATGCCAATGTAGTTTTGCGATATATTTGATTAAGCAAATGTATTTTTTGTGTTGGTAATTATGACAACATGTTTGTGTCGAATTAATCATTTTCTCCATTTTTTATTTGGATACAATTGAAAATTATTGTATGTTTGCGATATAACTCAGGATTTACTTAAACTGCATAATCACAGTATTTTAATATCTATACTACTTTTATGATAACGTGGTAATATTATAGGTAGCAATATCTCAACACTAAACATAAACATCCCTGAGAAAATTAATGCGGTTCTGAAATTATCAGAGGTCATCAGGAGACTTTTTATATTCATTATATCATATTGTATACTGAAAAAGTTTAGCATGCGCACGCGCATTGATATAGTGCTTCACAATTTTTACGGGTCAAATTTGAAATAAAAATGGTTCCACTCTATCCAATTTAAAGCCGTAGTGTTCCAAATCATATCAAAAATACATAGTTATTGTCTGAAGGTATAAACAGAAATATGTAATGAACACAACTTACTTATATTTATTTACGACACTACTTTGAAACTATTAAATCAAGGTCCCAGCGCCCCCTGATGTTACTTATCCGAGAAATAAACTGTATAGAATAATGTAGTTTCAGTATATACTATGAGTGTGTGCATACCTGCTGGCATGAGCTGACGGCCTATTTACAGCTACAGGTACGTAAAAAGGGTACTTCATCATCATTAACCCATTATCTTCCCACTGCTGGGCAAGGGTCTCCTCTCATAATAAAAAGGATTAGGCCATAGTCCACCACTGTACTTACCTTTCTTAAATTCTGAGTGCTGATTTTAAGATATGTTTTAGAGAATATTATTAAAATCTAATGAAAATCGAATGTATATATTCATTAGACTACGACATTCTATACATTTTATTTCTGAGAAAACAAGTTGTGTGTGAGAGAGAGGTCTTGGACTATATAGTGGCAGTAAGGTCTCTTTAAATTTAAAACTAATTTAAAATAGTCCAGTCAAATTAGATTAAAAAATAAAAGTGAAGGTACATTAATTCACATCAAGTTGAAAATAAGAGAAATTGTTCAAAACATAATTAAGAATATCATTTCAAAATTCCCCATCATTCCGGTATTTGAAAAAAAAAAAACTTGAGGTCAAAGAACAAAAAATTGGTTTTTCGCTATTTTCACTGAAATGTATGAATCAATTTTTAACCTAATATTGCCTTAAATAAAAAAATATCTGTAAAAAAGGTATCAATACGAAGCCCCCTTTTAGACGCCTCTTACGACAGGCAGGGGATACCGTAGCCCTATTCTGGTCCCGAAACTACAGGGACATAGCGCCGGGGGCCTTTACGTATGCCTGCGGCGACTCCTTCTCCGAGCGGGTTCAGCGCGCACCTTTGCTTGCTCGGCGTCTTCCTTCGCGGACATGACCACGTCGCAGAAGGTGATCATGCCGTCCCAGGCTTCGCTGCGCTGAACCATCGCCCCGACGATGGCCGACGGAGAGAGATCCGGTCCCACTTTTTCGACGAGGATCCGCCGCTGCGACTCCCACCCTGGGCAGTACTGCAGCGTGTGCTGTGCGGAATCCTCGTCGTGCCCGCAATGATGGCACTGGGCCGTCTCCTCTCTCTGTATCCTGTTCAGATACTCACCGAAACAGCCATGTCCGGTGAGTATCTGAGTAAGGCGGTAGGTTACTGCTCTTCAGCCAGGCCCGAAAGTTCGGTAGGATAGCGTCAACCACCCTTTGGCGTATGTTCCTAGGCTCCTGAAGCCGTTCGCGCCAGCACCTCAGAGCGCACCATCTGGCTCTCCTACGAAGCGCTCCGATCGTCTTTTCGTCGAAGGTTCAGTCCTCTGACGGAGGTCGCGGATCTTATGGAAGACCCAGGCGTCCATATCCGCCAGAATGTTTACGGGCGGACACCGCCCCAGGACTGTCGCCGCCTCGTACGATATGGTACGGCGGTACCCACGGGCGACTCTGATTGCGATCGTACGTTGCGCGGAATTCAGTTTCGCGCACGGCGCCGGCTGGCAGACAATTTGTCCGACCATACCGGCGCACCGTAGAGCGCAATTAAGCGTATCACACCCGCGTAGAGGCGGCGGACTTCTTCCCTTAGTCCCCCGAGATTAGGCAGCAGTCTGTGCATAGCACCCGCTACCTTATGGATTCGGGGGACAAGACGGTCGAAATGCTCGTCAAAGCACCAGCGGCCATCCAGTGTTAGGCCAAGGTACTTCATGTACCTGCCTATCCGGATGTCCGTGTCACCGACGCGCACTGAGGTTTCAGCCGATTCGATTATCGAAATCGCCTCGGTCTTCTGGGACGCTATCTGTAGGCCCAACCTCCGCAGCGGATCTCCGCTATGACGCGAGCCACCCCGATCTCCGCTAGCCGAACCGCTCTCGTGCAAGACACCCCTTCGGTAAGAACAAGGGTGTCATCGGCGTAGCAGATGATGCTCACTTCATCCGGGAGCACCGTTCTCAAGACCGCGTCATATGCGATATTCCACAGTAGTGGGCTCAATACCGAACCTTGTGGGCACCCCGCGCAAGACGTTCCTCCCGCGAACGCTCCCATAGCGACCTGGGAAGCGAATATGCCTGTCCGACAAGTAGACTGAGAGCGTTCGGACTCGGAGGATGGCGTCCACCGTCGAACGTTGCTGCCGGAAGCCGAACTGGTTTTCGGAGAGGTCCGGGCCGTGGCACACTAAATGCTGACTAATTCGAGAGGAAATTATCCTCTCGAATAGTTTTCCCGCCTCATCCAACAGAAAGATGGGTCTGTACGCAACAGACAGATGGGGAGTCCTGAGGCTTGCCCCACTTGTGCAACAGTATCAACCGCGTTTGCCTCCACACCGACGGAAACCGTCCATAACGGAAACAGGCGGTGTACAAGTTTTGCAGCCTCCCCCCCAGCACTGTCAGCGCTATCATATTAGAGTCTAGGTCCGAATTATCCTGACTCGGACTCACCCGCTCGCAGGGCGCTGCCTCGCCCTGCTCGCTTAGTTTTCTATTTTCTTTTATGTTCCAACCTAACCTAACCAATACCAAGCCTGTATGATTTTTTTTAGGATTGGTTAGGTTAGGTTGGAACATAAAAGAAAACAAAACTAAGCGAGCAGGGCGCGGTACCGCCCTGCGAGCGGGTGGGTCCAAATCATATAAATTCAATATGTACTTATAAGTGATCAGACCACCCACTCCACCCACTCCACCCTACAGCTGATTTACGTACGCTTTGGAGGTCGTTAACGTTTGAAGGAGCCGGATTTCTGGCCCGAACGTTTCGTTTCAATAGATCCCGCAAATGCTAAATATTACTCTTGTCTGGGCTGAGCGCAGGTCAACAAAAAAAAAAAAAAAGGCTGGCCATACATGGACTAGCATCATGGATTTTGAAGAAGAAGCACTTCTGCTGCTTTTGCTCATACGACGACGACGGCGGCATAAAAATAGAAAATTGTGGGTTCATCCAATATTGGAAACACGAAACTATAATAATAAACTATAATAATATATATAATAGAGAATTTAATCACTTGTTTTTGGAACTAACTTGTGTAATGACATGACATGAATTGTGTAATATACTCAAAGAAAAAATTTAACGTGAAGAAACGGGCTGAGGTAACTGCGCGAAAGCAGTCGACAGCTCGAGCAATCAGTATATGGCTGGCGACTGCTTGACCGCAAGATGAAAAATCACCGTGCTACCAACTGCCTCAAGCAGTTGCAACTGCTCGTGTATGTACGTACTTATAAGTCTGAAGTTCACTATGCAGTCGCAACTTGAAGCATTCCATACTGGGTGCTTCAAGCTCGTGTATGGCCGGCCTTTGTCGCCCTATTTCATTTAATGGGAACCTAAAACACACAAATAGACACACACTACACAGAAACAGTATTAAAAAATATCGACTTAAACATGAAATTAATAAATATAATAATACTTTCAAATTAGTAAATAATTTGTGTAGTTTCTTACGGTACATATACCAATAACGCTTTTGCCCGCGGCTTAGCTCGCGTTACGAAGCGTTACGAATTTCATCCCCTATCTTATCCCCTTTGGGGTAGAATTGATCAAAATCCGTTCTTAGCGGGTGTCTTACGTCATAACATCTACCTGCATGCCTAATTTCAGCCCGATCCGTCCAGTGGTTTGGGCTGTGCGTTGATAGATCACTATGTTAGTCAGTCACCTTTGAATTATATTGGGTTGTTCGGAAAGTCATTTAGTTTTTTCCCGATAGAGGATTTAATTGTATTTTTTCACAGCTAACTTCACACTCAAGTCGCATTGTCATTATATGTTTTTACAGCTGATATAGCAAGGCTTGTCTGTGAATAAGTTCAATTGATTTTGTGCAATAGTTTTTGATGGGTGCCATTTTAAATATGGAGAGCAATAAGCACTTTTACTTTTTTACTATAGAAAAGTTAAAAATACTGCTTAAGTCAGAAAAAAATTAACTAATGGGTATGGTTGTCAGTACGCCAGTGGCAGAACTGGTTTACTAAATTTAGATCCGGCAATTTTGAAGTCGAAGATGCACCACGTTCTGGTAGGCCGATTAAGGCTGATAATGGCATTAGTTAATGCAAACCGGTCAATAACAATACGTGAGATCGGCCAGAGTTTAAATTTATAGAAATAAACCGTTTATGACCACTTGAAAGACCTGGATTTAAGCTTGAAGTTCGATATATGAATCCCCCGATTTCTCACGATGAAAAATTTGCGTCGTCGCGTTGACGTCTATGATCTGCTCCCGAAACGTCACGAAAATGATCCATTTTTGAAGCGAATAAGTTACTCTACCACACCTACCATATTCTCCAGATCTGGCGCCTTTAGATTATTATTTTTTCCGATCACTGCAATATTTTTTGGACAGTAAAACCTTTACTTGAAATAAAGAGGTCAAAAATCACCTGCAACAGTTTTTTGTATGAATCGACTAAACAAATTAAGAATCACGCTCCTACCAGAAAGATGGCTTAAGGTGTTGGGCCAAAATGGCCAATATATCCTTATCCTTACTAATATTATAAATCTGAAAGTAACTCTGTCTGTCTGTCTGTCTGTCTGTCTGTCTGTCTGTCTGTCTGTCTGTCTGGTTGTCTTTTCTTCACGCCTAAACCACTGAACCGATTTTAATGAAATTTTGTACAAAAATAGTCTGAGACTCGAGAAAACATAGGATAGCTTTTATTCCGGAAATCCCACGGGAACTAGGGATGGCGATCTAAGATCGATTAATCGGAGAATCGATCTTTTGGACCAAAAAATCGATTGTTTTAATCGATATTAGTAAGGATTGAATCGTAAACTTTGCATTTGATCAAGTGACGATCTTTAGCAAAGTTGTTGTCCATGAGCTTACGAACGTTTCAGAGTTGATACGACCAATGTTCGCCAGATGGCGCCACTGGTATTCCAATGAAGGTACGAATTTACAGTTTTATGTATGTTAGTATGTCATATTATTTTCTTTTGACCGCGGGCGAAGCCGCGGGCAAAAACTAGTAATTTTATAAAATATTTATTCATTATACGAAAATTGTCTTTCATTTTCACAAAAATAAACGAAATGACTTTCCGAACAACCCAATATATATTTAGATGGACCTTCTGGACCATCTGTTAATTTAATCTATGATACATGGATACGCATAATTCTTAACACTTCTTTTTTACACTTAATTTGCCCATCTTTTTATTCGCTCTATTATCTGTGACATATGTGACATTTATTTACGTTAAATTTAATTTCAATTATTGAAAAATCGATAATAACTTCGTTGAATTGAAATACTTACGAATGATGAGTAATTCCACCACCTTTGGTAATTTTTCCGCTGTAGATTGTGAAAATCTCATGACACAAGACGGCATTTTTAATTGTTTTCCAACACAAACACTTTGAAATAGGAACGACCATTCTGAGAGGCGCGCGGCCCGTGACTAAGTTGTCATAAGCCAATTAACCCGAAAATCATGTGCCAAATTTCGAACGTGTATGACTTATCTACGTCTTTATTAGTGGTATATTTATGGAGCCCACAAATCAGGATTTATGTTAACTGGTCGCTGAAAGAATGAATACCTGAAGGTTGACAGCGTCAGTTGGACATGACATAACTAGAGATGGGTATAATAAAATTTGCTTGTATAGATCCTAACTTCTATTTGATAGAATGATGACGATGAATATAATTAAAGGGGCAATTATAAAACGATCGAATAAAAAAAAACTTAGCGACTGATAATGATATACTGTTTTACCGTAACTTGTGCGACTACATTACAAAGTAAGCGACTGGAAATATAGAGAGGCAACTTTAATATTAAGAGAGATTAGGTTTTTCTAATTGAATTGGTTAGGTTAGGTTGGAACATATAAGCTAATATAAAACTAAGCGAGCAGGGCGCGGCAGCGCCCTGTGAGCGGGTGGGTCCAATCCCCTTGAATTCCGAGTCGGAATTTCCGATCTTACCTTTATTCATGATCACGTTTATACAATTTACACTTAAACAAATATTAGGTCACTCAAATATTATGAAGCTTCTCATTTCGTATTTTAGGTAACTCACATTAATGTTTGTAAGTTGCTGTTCTATTGATTTCTCGTCACTCGCAGTCAGTCGCTCACTTAGTAATACTATAACGTAAATTAATTATTTTTGACATTTAAAACTTTTATTTTCAGTCACTCGTTTAAATACTACCCTAATTATAGCTTAAAGAAAATAAAAAAAAAATAATGATGAATTCTAATAAATCATTCAAATTTTTCTATACTTATTCACATATTTATTATTAATTATGATTATTTATTAATTTTATCTTTAAAATATTACAAACAAAAATACTTGTTATTTTATTGTGTAATATCAGATACCGTTGATGTCGATATAATGTAATCGAATCTATGGTACCAAAACATCTATTGACGTGAAAAATATTATTGGAAACAAAAACCTTTATCCTTTAATTTAACTAAAGTAACGAAATAATTAACAGTTTTACTAAAATAATCAAAACAAGGTATCATCATCATCAACAACCCATTATTGTCCCACTGCTGGGCACGGGTCTCCTCTCAGAATGAGAAGGATTAGGGAATAGTCCACCGTGCTGGCCAAGTGCGTATCGGTAGACTTCACATACCTTTGAGATATTTTTTTTACATGTCTCAGGTATGCAGGTTTCCTCACGATGTTTTCCTTCACCGTTTAAGCAAGTGATAATTAATTTCTAATACGCACATAACTTAACATAATCAAAGGTGCCTGAGATTTTAACCTCGGACCTCTCGATCGAGAGGCCGAGTTTCTTAACCACTAGGCTATCACTACTGAAAACAAGGTATAGAATAGTTAAAAATTAAAAAGTAGTTTCGAGTAATTTTAAAATAACTTCTTAAAAAACAAAGTGTATCAAGTGTACTATCTGCCAACCGGCATCTAATATCCTTTGCAATGTAGCCAGCTGCTGAGAAGGCCCTCTCCGACTCAACACTGGTTGGCAACAGCGTGATTAAGCAATTATATAAAAACTGCAAATATCTCCCCCTTGTTCCTCCACAATCCCGTCAATCTCGAACAAGATCTCGTCATATTATGCTTCGGGATTGATCCCGAAAAATTACACGGGATCTCGCGAGATCGGGATCCCGCGAGATAGGGATTGCATTCCCTAGGCCAGACTATAGCGTACTCTTGACATCCAAAAAATAAAATTGCCTCCTCTGACAATTGCAACCCAAATGTAACACGTACAAGTAAAGAAGCATCGTTACCAAAAACAAATACAGGTCTGTGATCGTTACCAAAAACTAATTTTAGTATCTCAAAATAGAATGTATTGAATTTATGTTTTTAATTTGAGATAATTTGGTCTAATCAAAAGAAAACATCAAAACAAAATAATTACGCGCCCTCATTTTGGGGCTACTTTATTTCGGACTAGGTAAATAACGCTACATTGGGATTGGCTCCAGATCATTTCAATAATACCAAACATTTCTTCTATAATGCTTGCTTTGGGAAACTTAATATTTTGCGTATCTACCTGTACCTAGGGGTCGCAATACCGGACCATCTAAGCAAAACCGGTATTTTCGGTACTGACCCCAGACAAATCCCGGTATTTCGGTTTTTTCGATGTTTCCGAGATTAAGATAAAGTTACTAATTTTTATTGAGAATTTTACTATGTAATGTTAATTTAGTGGTATTCCGAAGGAAAATAGGTCCTATTACTTAATACCAAGTTAATTGAAGAACTTTATGATTTATTAACGAAGTTATGAGTTCCGAATTCATCAATAAATGAATTATATAAAAATATATGTGGAGAGCTGGAAAAAATATCTCTGTAGTCGTGCACTCTTGACAGAGTGGTCGTGGCATGATGATGACAACTGGTTAGTCATCCACAGCTGCCTTGAACAGTCGCTCTTGCGGTCCTTCGCCACCGCCTTATATGCTGGCCTTGCGGCAACACTCGACGAGGGAACACTGTGTGCTTTTTTTTTTTTTTTTTTTGTCGAGGGGGAAACCTTCAAAAGGTACCCGACAACGTGGGAGCGACGCCGAGTTATGTGGGATTTTTACCGCACTAAAACCCTCCCGGTGGCCGTCCTCTGCGCTGCGTTGAGGGCTCCGGGATCTCCAAAGGAACGCAACCGGAGTCCTCTAAGCGCGTTGCCCCGTCGGGCTCCGCCCAGGTGAGCTTGACGCTCGCCACACCATCTGGTGTATACGACGGTATGCGACCACACATACCATCGTCCTTCCCGGGGCCGCTGGCCGGGCGGTTCGAGCTCCCACTCTTGCCGCCCGCAACCCCGGAAGCCCCCTTTTAGTCGCCTCTTACGACAGGCAGGAGATACCGTAGCCCTATTCTAGTCCCGGAACTACAGGGACACCGCGCCGGGGGCCCTTACCTACGGCCGCGGCGGCTCCTCCTCCGAGCGGGTTCAGCGCGCTCCCTGGCTTGTTCGGCGTCTTCCTTCGCAGACATGACTACGTCGCAGAAGGTGATCATGCCGTTCCAGGCCTCGCTGCGCTGAACCATCGCTCCGACGATGGCCGACGGAGACAGATCCGGTCCCACTTTTTCGACGAGGATCCGCCGCTGCGACTCCCACGCTGGGCAGTACTGCAGCGTGTGCTGTGCGGAGTCCTCGTCGTGTCCGCAGTGATGGCAATGGGCCGTCTCCTCTCTTTGTATCCTATTCAGATACTCACCGAAACAGCCATGTCCGGTGAGTATCTGAGTAAGACGGTAGGTCACTCTACCCCTACTCTTCAGCCAGGCCCGCAAGTTTGGTGGTATGTTCAGCGAGTAGGCGATCTGCCGCGTGACCTCTTTCCTTCTACCTTTCACTGAACTACAAGCCGTACTACTGAGTTCTCGTCCCTAAATATGTGGCCCAAATATTTTAGTATTGTAATCCAGATAATCGTAGATCCAGAGAATAGTATTTCTAGGACATCAATTTTACGATGATCTTGCACCCGAATCGTCTACGTCTCTGCAGAGTAGAGAAAGATAGAAAAAACTAGACTTTTCATAAGTCTTATATGTAACCTAACGATAAGGCAGATGGGCTACCTGATGGAAAGCAGTCACCGTCGCCTATGGACATCAGAGGAGTCGCCAATGCATCGCCGGCTTTGAAGGAGAGCTCTTTTTGGGGTGTAAAAAGAGCTCTTGAAGAGTCCCATGTCATAACCCTGAGGAGAAAGTTCATTCCACATTTTGCACGTACGCGGCAAAAATGAACGATCAAACCGAACTGTGGAGGACCGCCACGGGTCCAGTTGATGTGGATGGAACTTCATCCTTCGGCGAGTGGTGCGATGAAGGAAAGGCGACGTAGGCACCAGATCAAACAGTTCCTCCGAACACTCACCATTGTAAAGTCGGTAGAACACGCAGAGGGAACCTATGTCCCTCCGCAGGCTTAAGGGTTCTAACAGATCAGAGATCGCTGGCTCATCGACGATTTGCACCGCGCGTTTCTGTACGGAGTCAAGTGGGTTAAGCTGGTATTGTGGTGCCCCTGCCCAGAGATGCGAGCATTACTCCATGTGGGGCCTCACTTGCGCTTTATAAAGCAGGAGTTGCCCAGTGAAGTACTCCTTGGCTCTGTTCAGGACGCCCAGTTTCTTTGAAGCCAACTTGGCTTTAACTTCCAAATGACTCCGATACTGCACGTCACGCGAGATGTCAACTCCCAAGATCCCTATACTTTTACTAATGGTGAGCGGGGTACTTTAGAACTTAGGCGCCATGATAAATGGGGCTTTTTTAGCGGTAAACGGGCAGACTTGTGTCTTCGTGGGGTTGAACTCAACAAGATTAAGACGACTCCATTCCGAGACCCCCTCCGGAGAGTTGTCGATTTCAGACACAAGTCGGATTCTGGTTATTTTCCACGAATGTCCGAGAGGTGTCCGCACGGCCTGTGTACATGTAGCATCTCCCGTGCTATGATCTGCATAGTAATGAATGCCACCGGTTTGTAGGAGCAAATCATTGATATGCAGAATAAAAAGCGTGGGAGATAATACACACCCTTGGGGCACGCCAGCGTTGATGAGCTTCGTGTCTGAGCAGCACCCGTCAACTACGACCTTAATATGCCGCTCAGACAGAAAGCTGGCTGTCCATGTGCACAACCTCTCGGGAAGACCTTAGGATCGTAACTTTGCGAGAAGGGCCCTATGCCAGACCTGGTCAAAGGCCTTAACGATGTCCAGGCTTACGGCCAATGCCTCCCCGTAGCTCTCAACACCTTGTGCCCAATGGCGAGTGAGGTACACAAGAAGATCACCAGCTGATCGGCCCTTGCGGAAACCATATTGGTCTGTCTTGGTGTTTTTTGATATGTTGCGGTTCCTCCAAATCTTATCAAGCCTATCGACAGCAGATCTTGTTAAAGCGAAGATCGTGTTGGCGGGTTGTTTCTTGAAGCCAAGTGTCATAATTGTCATTGTTATAAGATATTCATGAAAAAATATATCATCTTACTCTAAATGTTTCCTTTATTGTGATACACTCAAGAAATATAGCATAAAACTATAGTTACTGCACTTCCTAGTCGACCCTTTTGTATGAAGTGTATAGAAAATAGAGTGGGCCCAGTGTCGTGGTCACTGTCCATTTTCCCAGACGCGATTACCTATGGTATGCAACATGTGACCCTCGAGTTCATCCATTGATCGAAACACTTCAATAGGAATATCATCCATGTCAATTGCTTTGTCGCGTTTTAATAAATTAAATAGCAGCGGGTACTTCATCTTTGAATATACATAGATGGTTCTTTTTGTATATCATTTTTGGCATATGTTGTGTATAAGGTGTTGCACTATTAGAGAAAAGTGATATGCAGTATTTATGCCATACTTTGACGATTTCCTTAATTTCGGTAACAATCACACCAACAGAATCCTCAATATATTCTGGATTTAAATTAATGGGTTATATATATCGGATTTTTTAAGAGATCTTTTATTTCAAATCGATCAGAGTGTCCTTCTAAGTCTACGCTGATGTTTTTAAGATGAGTATTAAGATTTCTTCTGCATCCAGCTTGTATCTGTGCGTTCAGTTGATTTAGGTTCTGAATAGACGAACCTTTTCTTTAGCTCTATGACGAAGTTATAAAACAATACGCCAAGTCTCACCTGACATCCAATGCTGATGTTTGTTGATTTTCATAGGTTGTGTCGATTGTAACGCTTGTTTAATATGGACTTATGTTTAATATGGAAAATACCGAATATCCCGGTTTTTGTGAAATTAAAACCGGTATTAATAAGACCTAAATTTGGCCCTGTATCCCTTTTTTTTTTATTAGTTGATAGGCATGCGCTTGGCCTCGATCTCGCCGGTCGCAAACCGGTATTCGAGATTTTCGAAATCTCGAATACCGGTTTGCGACCCCTACCTGTAACGCGATAAATTTTAGAAATATTTTGTCTATTGTGGCCCGCTTGCGGATGGTAATGTTTTCCAATCGTACTTATTTATGTATGTCATTCTTTGGCAGAAGGCACGTCCTACAACCTAAACGGATTGACGGATTTAATATAATTATGAGGCGTCGTAGGATTTGTCTAAATTATGGGAATAACATGCCTATTTTTAAGCATTCGGATTATTCTTTTTGTAATAATTAGTACTGTTTGTCATTAATATGTGTGGTAACTGTAAATTAACAAGTAAGTTAAATAATTTAAACTTAAATACATTTTCATTTAGGAAAAAAAATGTATGCAATATATCTGCCTTATCTTCGAGCGTTTTCCATTGGTCGCAGCAGGAGTTATTAACCTTATCATCACAATGGACCGTTGAAAACGTTTTTTAAATCGCTATATTTTGACGTCTGGATGAAAATAATTTTGTCTATGGTCTGTCTCTGAAAGAAGTGAATTCGGTTTACGGTTACGTTTAGTGAATTAAGTCTACTAAAATGCCCTCCTATTTCGCCGATATTCAAAGAATAGTAAGTATAAATAAAGGGGTTTCGTGAGCCACTGCTATATTTTGCGGATATTGTAGTGCTGTTGCGGTACACTCGTGGTTCGCCAACCATTATTTGCCAGACCAACAGACTTGCTGTAATGTACCTGTATAAAATATCCGAGGCGTTCCAATTTAGTCCTCTACTTCTGAGACCCAAAGCATCTGGCCTATTTCAGTTAGGAGTGTAAGTACGTAAGGCGTCTTATCCTTGCAATACTCCATTTTTATGTGATAGTGAAAATGAGAGGTGTCCAAAAGTAAAGCTCCAAGTCCAAAAGGACGTTTAAATAGCTCGGATAAATGGAGATAGCATAATAAAAGTTTAATTTAAACATCTACAGAGTAAATTTTTCCGAAATCCGAAACTCTATGAAATATTGAAAAATTCTGAGAGCAGTTACGCGGCCGATTTTGATAAATTGTACCATTGATTGATTGTATTTTAAAATCGAGAATCGAACGAGTTAATTTCTAACAAAAACATGCCTTGTTTTATTCCACCATTGGATATCGTCGTTTATAAGTATGAAATTAGGAGAAGTAAGAATAAGTGACGAACTAACTAAAGGAAAATGCTCTTTTTTGAGAAAATGGTGTATTTTTCCATATGACCCTGTCAGCTAAGTTCCCGCCATTTGTTAGTTTAAAATTTTCGAATACTAACATTTTTTTGTGCCGTAATGTTTAATTGAAAAGACGACATTTTGTTCTCCTATTTAGAATTTATAATTTTATGCTAAAGGTAAATTAAGGTATTTTTTCCTATCATTAAAAGGAATGGCAAGTTGCTATGCGCAGTTTCGTTCAATACTGATGCTAAATTGTCAATTTGCTTGAATGTGTTTTTTGAGTCAAAAATCTCGGAAAGGATTTGTAAAAAACAAGAAATAATACTCTATTAAGTAATCAGTTGTCATTTTTTATTAAAATCTAGCTGACCCGGCAAACGTTGTGTTGCCATATAAATAAAAAAATGTTAAGGGTGAATAACCATTACTACTTAGGGGTATGAAAAATAGATAGTAGTCGATTCTCAGACCTACTGAATATGCATATAAAATTTGGTGAAAATCTGTAAAACATCGTGACGCGAGAATTTAATATATAAGATTTGTCTATGAAACATAATGGCAACGTCGCACGAAGGGCGGCGCGCGTTGGGAACATAGCGCGAGTCCTATTCATAATATTAATAATGTTTTTTAACACGCTTTTATTAGCTTGGGTTGTTGGGTATGTACGTAACAGTAACGGAATCTTTGAAGCAGATTTCTATCTACTTTGAACGTTCAGTTTAATTCAAAATTTTTAAAAAATATCAAAAACCGATGACAATACTTTTTTTTTAATAATTATATACCATTGTCACATCCTCAAGGTTAACGATCTTCGAGGCGAGAAAAAGCGCCTGAGGGAGAGTTCAGGCAAAGTAACTAGATTGATTTTTAGTTTTGAAAAATAATAATGTTATTTCCCTATAACTCAAATGTACTGAAACATATCTATAATGCCATCTTGTAGAATGATTTTTAGGATTCCGTACTCAAAGGATAAAACGAAACACTCCGCTGTCTGTTCGTGAGTCACAGGGCTTTATCTCTTAAACCGTAATAGATAGACACTTGATTTTTTTTTACAGACGATGCATAATGATGGTCGCTATAACAACAAATACTAAAAATTAATAAAATAAATATAGTTCAAAAAACTAAAAAACACGCTTTTATGATAAAATTAACTAAAAAGTAGAAAATAATTTTCAATCTAGGAATCAATTAAAGAATAGTAAATTGTATAACTTGCAGTCATAGCCTAGTGGTTAAGAAACGCGGCCTCTCGATCGAGGGGTCCTAGGTTCAAATCCCAGGCACGCACCTCTGATTTTCAATTTAATGTGCGTATTAGAAATTAATTATCACTTGCTTAAACGGTGAAGGAAAACATCGTGAGGAAACCTGCATACCTGAGAGATTTATAAAAAAAAATCTTAAAGGTATGTGAAGTCTACCAATACGCACTTGGCCAGCGGGGTGGACTATGGCCTAATCCTTCTCATTCTGAGAGGAGACCCGTGCCAAGCAGTGGGACATTAATGGGTTGATGATGATGATGATGATGATGATGAAATTATATAATTGTTGAAAAAGTGTGGGGTGCTTTTGGAAAATTGATAAGTGGAGCACTCCACGTTTTTTTCACAATTATACAATTTTTACTGTTCCTAGATTGAAAATTATTTTCTACTTTTAAGATGATTTTATCATAAAAGCGTGTTTTTTAGTTTTTTGAACTATATTTATTTAAACATATTTATAGACTCTTAAAATGATCTAATGATTTTTTGGGGTTTTGATATGAATGAAATATTAAACTTTCTGGATTAGTAACATTTGTTAACTATTAATTTATAAAGGCACACAAGCACATAAGAGACACCATAAGTAGGACTTTAAATGTAATAGGTATAATGTTAATTATAATAAGTGATTTAGTGATATTATTAAGACATTTATTGAACGTTATATGTAAATATTAATTAAAAAATATACCTACTAATAGTAAATTATATACTGTAACATTATTTTAAAATAAGCTACTACGTCTTTGGTTATGTCGCCACTACGGCGTAGAAGTGCGTAACTCTACGAATGCTGCTACGCTTGCCGCCAATGTAGTCCGTAACTCTACGAATGCTGCTACGCTTGCCGCCAATGTAGTCCGTAACTCTACGAATGCTGCTACGCTTGCCGCCAATGTAGTCCGTAACTCTACGAATGCTGCTACGCTTGCCGCCAATGTAGTCCGTAACTCTACGAATTGTAGCATGCTTGGCAGGAGTGTGTGCTCATTTACGTAACGTCAAAAGGGCCAAGTTTTGAATTTGTACTTTTACATGTATAAAGTACAAATATCCTTAAACTTTTAAATTATGTAGCTCTTAATAACCGAGTTAGTAGGTTTCTGCTAGTCGACATTTCCTTTTATAAAGATTTATTTGGAAATGTCCCCGTTTTCATTTATTAATTGCAAGGAATATTTATATAGTCTGATTCATAATTAGGTGTCCAAAATGTAAACAAAGGTTTGGACCTATCAAGAAAATACGTTTCAAATGGTAGTTTCTTATTTTTGACGATATTATCGTAGTTTCAGTATCGAGTTGTCGTATCTACAGGCAGTCCGCGTGCTTTCGGCATGTTAGGTTCTCGAAATACGCGACGTATGTATATCGCAACGACGTAAGTCGAGATATATTTTTTTCATACGAGTATGTTTAAATAAGGGTTAACTTCACACGTTAGGATTAGGATCCACACGGACTCAAAAATTAAAAAAAGCTGTGTTTATAACAAAGGATATACATAATTACATACTTTATTATAAAAAGTCAGTATTATGACCTCGCGATAAGTGAATTCTCCTCTGCCGGAAATTGAAACAATTGACTTATGCTTGAGTAATAGTGACAAAACATTGTTTGACGTAACGTGAAACGACGTAAGTCGAGGACTTCCTGTATTAAAATATTTCTGATTGAATCAGAGGGAATGGGCAAGGAGGAGATTGTGTGTTAAACAGCGTCTGTAAAAGGTTAATTTAGATGTTTTAAAGTATAATAGAAATATGATATATAAATTAATATCTATTATTTTATACTGCCTTCGCCTACGGATATTAAAATATAGGAACGTTTTGCTTCATTGGCGAAGAAAAAATTAAAAGAAATACCACAGACGTACAACTTAAAGGATGTCGAAATAAATAACTCGGTTTTAATGTTTGTGCGAATTATTTTACAATATTTATAAATATTATTAACTAAATTTCGTATGCAGCCTTTGAGTTTCAAACTTTAAACTATGTACATCGACAATATCGTACATAACATATAGGTATACGCATAGTCAGCGTTTAATTAGTAACCATATTTAATACGTAATACCAATGAAAATTCGCAGTAAAAAGTATAAACAATTTGAGTGGTAAATTATTTAAACCACATACGTTATGTGTGGTTTGATAATAATGTGCGATTTTTTGCATGCGATAATAGTTCTTTAGGGAATAATTAATCGCGTTTTACAAGCTGTTTATTAAGTTGTTTTATTAGTATGGATGCGTGTAAGCCTAGCACTACAATTATTAGATAATTTGACTTAACGGATTGAACTGCAACGATCTAGTTTGATCATAATGTAAATAAAAAAGAAAATAATATTCATCACCATAATTACTGGCCCACTGCTGGACATGGATCATTCTCTTAGAATGAGAAGGTCATAGCCCATCGCGCTGATCAAATGCGAATTGGTAGACTTCACATACCTTTAAAAACTTTTTTTAACGTTACTCAGGCCTGCATGTTTCCTCACGATGGGTTCCTTCACCGTTGTAAGTGATAATTAATTTCTAATACGCACAAAAACTTTGAAAAATCAGAGGTAAGAATAAGTGACTGGGATTTAAACCATAGAAACCTCGATCAAGAAGCGATCGAGTTAAAAAGAAAATAATAATTTAATAAAATTATTATTATAATATAAATGGTATATACTCGTAAAAAGTACTTATTATATTCTTTGCTTCATACAGAGTATACATAACCTCATAAAGTGACATAATCTTTTACAAATTTAATACGTTACAAATTGAATAGGAAAATATTTGCGACAGTTAAGACGAATAAGTGACACATGATATGCATAATAATAATGATAATGTGATCTTACCTGCTGCTGCTATATTCCGTGTTTTGATCTGCCTGAAATGTAAGGCAGACTCATACTAGATCTTCCAACTTAGTCTACATAGTTAGTTTAAAGCGCAACAGGGTATTGATAGTATTTCCTTTGGCATTAAACCTATTTACTGCTATCCAGTCCCATGGCGGCCAAGTTACTCTTACAGAATTTCCCGGCGACGCTGTCAGAGGATTAGCACTATTCCCTCCTTTATTAAAACATTTCCTTTATACAATCAGATTAAGTGCAGCGTCCAATCTAGTCAGATATTTTCATTAAAGTGTTTCAACGCCGAAGAAGTTGGTTCTGAAAATGAATAAGAGGGTGGGCTATTCTTAAATTATATAACAACTAGCAAACCGCCTGCGCTTCGCACGGAGAAGCGGAGAAGCTTCGCAGAATAGGATAAGTGTCTATCTTTTCGTAGTGAACTATCAGCTTTTTGAAGGTGGTAAAACCCTTTGTGATTAGACCCTGTCGACACCACCGCCACACCTATTTCTGCTTAATAACTGTAGCGGCGGTAGCGGCGCATCACGGGCTGACCTCAGATAGGAATATCTAATCCTATCTGGGGTTGATTACATATGTCCATGGGCGGGAGTTACCATCAGGTGGACTGCATGTTACTCGTATTTTATGAAAAGCTATATATAATTATCGTCACACTTAAGTGATATTAAATAACTCATTTAAAGCTTTGTCACGATTCACTTTTTCTATCGGTGAAGACCGCATGTAACTCCATTCGGTAATCTCCATCATCAACTCAGAATGAAACGGAACAGACTCCTCATATTTGCATTATCATCATTCACTCTCGCCCCACTTATAACACCGTTCTCTATCACCTCTTGTAAAAAAATTCAATGATCTTCCACGTAAGTTTACGACACGTGCTGCAAAGAGGTTGAGCTTATTCACATATTCTACAGTTCAATAGGCATTTCACCACAATAAATATAATGTGTTAATTTAAGAAACAATTATCTAAGAAATGGAATTATGTTTCGTTATGGTTAGTTTCTACAAAATCCACTGAAAATCATATTTTCGTGTGCTCCTCCATTAATTGATTCCGCAATATGATATAGACCGAAAGTCTACTATTTATTTAATCTTCTACATAAATTAAATGCTTGATTTTTATTTATATAAAAATCAAAATAGTTTATTTTGGAGAGGATTATTCATTATGTCATTCTTATTATTATTAAACCTATTGACACATCAACTTGTAGTTCTATAGAGGGTTCGGAGCAATCAAGGTTTTAGAGCTCGATAGAGAGAAAAACATTATTTTCGATTCGTGGACTTATCGAGGTTCGACATACAAAAATTCTAATGTCTAATTCTAATTTCCAATTCTGTATCTACTCAGGAGTGGTTACGCGTCTTTGATAGGCTTCAGGTAAAACCCCCAATCTATATGGACTTGGTTACTGATCCTTATGGGCGGCAGTGACCACTTTCCAGGTATGCCGCATCCTCGTTTTCTACTTTGATAATTAAGGTAAACGGTCGAAACTATCCACAATGTTATGGTTATTTTCTATTAAACCGAACGAAAATCACTTTCATTGATAGCATGTGCGTCCATATATTCATCCCGCAAAATGTTATACTCGTAGGATCTTCTAAACTATAAATCCAATTTACATGCTATAAGGAGCAAATTTTATCTACATTAAACGCTTGATTTTTTTTAAACAATTTATTTTGATAAGGATTAATATTTGGTATCTATAGTCGCTGCAATTAGTGGAATAATTGGATCGTTTAAGTTCATAAAATATAACAGGTATCCAGTAAATTATTATATTGTTGGATGCTATTTATTTAAAAATTGTCGATTGATTCGCTATAGCGTGCGATGGGCGGGCAATGGCAGGGTGGGCGGGGAGGACGACGTTCTGTTCAGTGCATAGACTGATAGTAATTTCCTTTGATAATTAAGTTGTCTGTAATGTATTGCAAGACATAATAGAATATCTGAGATGAATTATGACACTTATTTATACATCAAATATTTTTATAAAGGTAATAATTGGGTGTTATTATGTTCTTATCGGGGGTAACACGCTAAAGTCAAAAATCAAGATCAGTATTATCATTTAATTTCACATCATATTTATTTTGTCATCATCTTTTAATTTGTGGTTTATTTTGTGATTTTAGAAATGTATTCAAACTTATTCTTATACTATCACTTATAATTGGGGAGCCCAAGAGGGCATTTCGGGAGTGTCTCGTACGTGGCGATAGGGAGTAATAGTGATACACTTGCAAACAAGTAATTAATTAAAAAAATCAAAAACCCGACTGCACCAAAAAGGCTGAAGTAGAATTTCCAAAAGCAGAAAGCCAAATACAAAGTTTCATAGTAGGTGTCTGCTTCAAAAACAAAAGATGTTCAAACAATATTATCCTATTTTATCCTCGTAGTGCTCATTTACGGTATATAACGAACCTATGTGTAAAAATCCAACACGCTTAAGTTCAGCGGTTTCCCTTTGCGTTGATCTCTGGCACAGCAACTCATTCATTTAGTCAGACTGTCATCTCGATGTGTATATACGAGTATATATGTACTAGCTGACCCGGCAAACGTTGTGTTGCCATATAAATAAAAAATGTTAAGGGTGAACAACCCTTATCACTTAGGGGTAAAAAATAGATAGTGGCCGATTCTCAGACCTATTGAATATGTATATAAAATTTGGTGAAAATCGGTGAAGCCGTTTCGGAGGAGTACGGTAACTAACACGAGAATTTTATATATAAGATATATTTAATGTATGTGTAATCTCCTCTTAAATTCCTTTATTTTGACACCCTACTCGATAGGTTCGGTTAACTTTTTTTTTTAAATGTGTTACTATTTCGCGCCAAAAATCCGCCATTTTGATTTTTTTTTTACTAATACCTATCTAAGGACACTCGGGCCATTGAGACAAATAAAATGACACCTTAACTGTTGAAATTCATCCAGCCGTTTGTTAGATCAAATAAAGAAAGACAAACATACAAGATACGCGTGGAAAAACATAACCCTTCCTTGACAGTCGGGTAATAAAAACATTGTAACCTAGACATTCTCGAGTTCGGTCAATTTCCTAAACGAAAAGGAGCGGCTGAAAAACAGCGCTACTCGAATCCCTGATTCTGAGACAGCAATGCTGAGCCGAATTCCTTTTGTCTTATTAATATTACTGTAAAATGTACATTTATTCTTTGTGTAAACTGTGTTATTATGGCAATAAACGTTTATTATTATTATTAAAAGGCTTATTTTTATTATTAAAAGGCTTATTTTTAGGAACATTATTCTTCATACATTTTTTTTAAAATGTCAGAATAAGAAAACCCCTCATCAAGCTGGATTTGCCTGACGTGCAGAACTAGAGCTTGCAATATCTTTGTATTTTATGAATAGAGTAGAGAATATGTTCGCTTCAAAATAACCCTATTACACATATGCCTATTATAACATAACGTTATTTCAAAGGGAATCTTCTTTTTGACATGAATTGAGATTGTTACATGGAATCGTAACTAAATCTAGATTATTTATTAATAAGAAATTACTTGTTCGTGCATCGTTTGCAGCCGCAATCATTTTAGTATAATGGTATAAGCGATTATACGAATGATTAGCGTAGATCGACTACGTGTATCTCACTATATCATTAGAAAATTGATATCAAGCTTACAATGAAATGAAATAATGAAATGAAAATAGTTTATTTCTCTCACAAAAAGGTCTTATGTTAAATTGCATGATTACAACATATGAATATTTTAAACCTTACGTAGTGAGAGACTGGTGCCTATTGTAGGTAAAAAATACCTGAATTACAGGTCACCAGTGCCCTCCCGCGGAAGACTAAATAATAAACATTTGTGTGAATGCAAGTAGACGTGTGTGTAGAAGTGCATATGTGTGTGTACGTGTACATGTAAGTGTGTGAGTGTATGAATGGGTGTATGATGGGTGTGATGGGTATGTTTACATATGTGGTAGAATGTGTGTGCGGGTGTGTGTGTCGGTTTTTGTGCATTTAACAGTGCATGTATGGATGGATTTTACATTAAAGTACGTGAATTAAGCGTAAGGAATAAGAAATTATGAGATAAATGAAAGTCTCTTGCTAATAGGAGAAAGAAGATCACATTAAATTATGGTATGTAGATAATTTTCAGTTTCTTGGTAGGAGAGAGTTTTTAAGTAACTAGTAACGATTTTTTTACATTTATTAGAATTTTGTGGGTAAAAATTGAGTTTTGAATTTAGAAGATTGTATAGAAAGGGGCCAAGATAACAAAAGAAGTTGCGGGATCGGCTAGTGCGGAATAATTTAGTAGGTGCAACGTCTCCTTTTCTGCGTTTGAATCTTACTAAATCTGGGTCATATACCAGCTGGGAATGCTGTCTGAGTATGGTATTAAGGATAAAGATTAGACGAACTGTTAGCAAATCCCATTTCTTATAAAGCTCGATGGTAGGATAACGGTACGGAAGTCCTGCACCGACTTTCAATATAGCACGTTGAGCTCTTTCCACCTCTATTAGGTGAGTCTTGGCCGCACCAGCCCAAGTAGTTATGCAATATTCTATGAGTGATTGGCACAAGGCGTGATAAACCATCGATATAACGCGGCGGTCTGCTATGTGTCGCAAGGTTCTAAAAATATAAATTAACTTACGTAGTCTTGGAACTAAGGCATCAATATGTGGTTTAAAACTTAGGGTCTGGTCAATTATTACTCCTAGATATTTAATATTGTCTACCCGTTGGAGGATTGGGCATGTGCAATTGGGTACGCCACTACAACAAGAATGGATAGTGATTGTTTGAGTTTCCGGGGGAAGTAGATTTGGTTTATTTACAAAAGTAACATATTTAGTTTTTTCAACATTTAAAGTCAAAAGGTTAGTTTGCAACCACCTATTAACTCTAGAAAGCCCTAACTGTGCAGCCTCAAATACTTCATCCCAAGTAACGCCTCGAAAGAAGAGGGCGGTGTCGTCAGCGAAGGTAATAACTTTACCACCACGGAGATTCAATTGACACAGGTCGTTAATATAGGTTAAAAATAGGGTTGGACCGATTATACTACCCTGGGGAATACCATATTCAGTCGTCAGTTCGTCGCTAAGCATGTGATCAATCATAACACGTTGTTTTCTTGAGGTTAGATATATATATTATATATATATTTTCTAGAAATTAAATATATTTTTAATTAGTGGCACTGTATATGTGCCAGGACCGAGACATACTGAGTGATGATATTAAAATATGATATTAAAATTCGGCAATCCTAAGATGTAGGGCGTGCCAAAGATTTATACGTCCGTGCGTTCGAAAAACATTCCAATAAGATTCTTATTAGCAGGCATGAAAATATAGTTGTGCTAGCAATCTAAAAGAATTAACTTCACAACGTGTCAGTATCAACGTGAACAAAGAAACAAAATTATTTTTCCTTGGTACGTGCTTGTGGAAGTTCAAAGTCAAGGATCTTAGCTTATTCAAGATCACAGTGTCACGTTGTGTCAACGCACCGTTCTGTATGTGTTGCATATTCGATGGGCATACGATTGCCACTGTTATGAGATCGTATGGTAATATAATCGGCTCAATATCTCGGTATTGTAAATAATGTGTCAAAGAAGTGAATGTACCCAAATGGGTACATTCACCTCTTTGACTTTAATTTTTTTTTATTATATGATGTATCTAAAAAAATATGGGTTCAACTTCTCTTTATCAGTGCTATAAGACGTTGCTTCATACCAAAATTCAAGATTCTGAATTCACCGGAAGTACCCTTTAAGTTTTGATTCTTTTGCGAGTTTCGAAAATTTGCGGCATAAATGTCTGAATCTTTTTCTCTTAAAGGTACGGATCACTAAAATTGTACATTATTATTTTTGTTCTAGTGTACATATAACATTTTTTCAGCTATTAAATTATTTAAATCAATTTTCTCTGGAATCTGACATGCAGTTTTAGACAGACCTTATTACTAGACTGTCAAGGAAGTTATATTTTACGCGCGTATATTTGAAAATTTCTTTATACCCTCGGTTCTAACAAACGACGATTACGACATCTTAAGTCGTTAAGATATCGTAATATTCGTCTCAAGTGCCCAAGTGTCCTTAGATAGGTGTTTGAGAAAAAAATCAAAATGGCGGATTTTTCGCGAAATAGTAACACCAACCAAATCCATCGAGTACGGTATCAAAAACAGCAAATATACAGTGGCGTGCAAAAGTTTCGGGCCACCCTGATTTTTTCATTTGATTGATAGATTTCAATTAAAAGAATCATTCCTCCATTCATTTATTGTTTGAAATATACGAACGAGTTAGAATATACTCAGAAACTTCTAATATTACTTTGATTCATAGAATATTTTAAGTTAGTAACCGTAAACTGACTTTCGTCGTTGTGCAAAAGTATCGGGCCACTACTCGCGGATGCTCTGTACTCCTAGTTGGTTTACGTTCTCATGGTCGCTGGTTTCAAAATAAGTTACATAAAGGAAAATTAGTTTTTTTTTGACGACTATGCCGAAACACACCAATACTCAGATTCGTGAAATCGTAGTGAAGCTGTCTTCAGAATGAAAAAGTTCATGTTTTATTGCAGGGTCTTTATCTGTTGGTAAAAGTACGGTAAATTTTATTATTTCTAAATATAAGACAACTAATTGACTGTGTGATAAAAAACGGATTGATAGGCCCCCAAAACCTTCGACTCATGTCGATAAAATAATAAAAATGAAATGTGTTGTTGATCCGCGAAAAAGCGCAGGCGACGTTGCTCGGGAATTGCGAAGTGAAGATGTAGCCGATGTTAGTCGGAGCACGGTGTCACGCCGTCTGAAGGTGGTCGGACTCATTGGACGGGTTGGTCTCAAGAAACCACTAATTAGGAAAAATAATAAGAAGGCCAGGTTGGACTTCGCGAAAAAATATCAGCACTAGTCAGCATCAGATTGGCTAAAAGTGCTATAATCTGATGAATCTAAATTTCAATTGTTTGGAAGTGATGGTCGGAAGTACGTAAGACGTCCAACAGGTACCAGAAATGCTATAAGGTATCAAACTTCTACAGTTAAACACGGTGGTGGGAATGTTCCATCAGCAATCCATTCCATCAGCATCCCCAGCATTCCAAAAGCTCCCCAAAGTGATGTCACTTTCAGCTTTTCTTGCTGATGTCGTTGGTCCGCTTGTAGAAATTCACGGCAATATGGACGATGTAATGTATAAGAATATTTTACTGGATTATATGTTTCCATTAGTAACGAAAAATTTGCCTCGTGGTTGGATTTTCAAAACAAGATAACGATCCAAAACACACTTCGCATCTTGTGAAAAATTTCCTTCAGAGCCAAAAAGTCCGTCTTCTAGCCTGGCCCTCGCAGTCACCGGACTTAAATCCCATTGAACATTTGTGGTAAGACGTGAAGGTTCGCGTTGGAACGAAAAATCACTCCAAATAGACGGAATTGTGGAATCATTTGCGACAAGAGTGGGAAAAATTGCCAAAAGAACGAATCTCGTGGTTAATCGACTCAATGCCTCGTCGTCGCGTAGCAGTCATTGCTGCTAAGGGCATGGCAACAAAGTACTGAGTCGAGCAAGAGGGTACAAGACTTTAAACCGCAATTCAACTTTATTATTTTTGATTTTTTCGATGAAGTAGTATGTGGCCCAATATTTTTGCACACTTATTAATAAAAAAATGTTGATAAATAAATTATTGGAAAGTAATATCTGCGTGTATAATTCATTAGTTTCATATACAGATGAATATCTGTGAAAATTGATCGTTAATATTTATTTCCTAATCGTATTTCTGGGCAATATGTATGAAAAATAGGGTGGCCCGAAACTTTTGCACGCTACTGTATATAACAGCAAGTTGCTTGTTTGACTGAGGCTGACTAATTCACTGTGCCAGAGATCAACGCAGAGCCGAAACCGCTGAACTTACAGTGCTAAAATTTTACATACAGATTCTTTATACAGCGAAAATAATCAGTTGAGATCAGAGTTGAGAATAAATGATCAGTTGAGTGGTAGTGTTTAAATAACTCAAGTCCAAATTCACGAACGCACACTTTTTTATTACACCACAGTACACCATACAAAAATACAGAAGGGGAAGCAGAGCGAGAAAGATGCAGAAAGATAGAAAGTTCGGCATACACATACACACAAGCATAAAGTCCAAAAATTAAGCGATACACAAATAATTTGCGAAGCGGCGCGAAAAATAAGTGGCGCGGCGTAGCCGTATATCGATGCGGGACCGACTGGTCGTTCCGACGCGGCGCGCGCGCAGGCGGCCGATCGGGAGGGATCGCCTGCGCTCGGCGCCGGTCGGCCATACCGTAAGCGATAATGCCACTATATAAAATTGGAATCGATTGTCCAACTTTTACATACAAATTTTTTAAACATTTTTTATTTTAATTTTTATTCTTAATATTTTAACATTGCTTTTTTAAAATATTGTTTTAGTTATTATTTTACATAATTATTTTTGTTGTAAATATTTTTATTCCAATTAATTTTTTAAATTTATTTTTACTCTTATTTAATTTGAACATTTATTTTTATTATATTTTAATTTTTACATTTATTTTTATTTTACTTTTATTTTTACATTTGTTTTTACTATACATTTATTTTAAACAACTACATTTGAAGTAGGGCCGCTACATATCTAATTACTATGAAGTTTTGTATTTCGCTATCTGGGTAAAAATAATGAAATGCCTAGGAATTTTACCGTTTTTGAAAGTTTTACTTCGACCTGTTTAGTGCAGTTGGGTTTTGACTTTTTTTAAAGTGAAAACTTCTTTTTTTGCACTTTTTCTGATATAAAATATTAAACTCGCGTCAGGACACGCGAGTTAATCGAAAATTCATAAGACGGCAAAGCAAACTGCAACTGCCATTAAACGGCGACAGTTTTGTCAGCCGTTTAATAGCTGTCATGGTGTAATTTACGCGGAACAATGCCGACATGCGCAGTTAAGACACGAAATCGAAGAAAAAGTGTGAAGACATCGGTCATTCGTAAATGATCTAAAAACTATTTTTTTTTTTTTATATTTTTCTAACACGATTATAGGTTGACAGTGACAATTGTCAAAAGGTTACATTTTCTTGTTAGGAGCGAGTAATCTTTACTAATCTATGTCAATGGGAGTCAGTTTAATTTTTTTTTATTATATTTTATTATTCAGGTTAGGTTTCGAAAGTTTCCATTTCTGCTGGCACTCTCTGAGTGCAACCCCATTTATTTATTATATTCCTTATCAAGTGTCGATACTGTTGCAGTGTTCGGTGTAGTGGGAAAATCCTTATATGCAAAACCTAGCACTGTTGTATATAAAATTTGCTTCCAGATGTTTATTTATCAATTTTTTTGCAAACTTTCGGTAATCGACCTCGTTTTTCACGCACTTCGATTTGGGTCATTTGAATAATCTAACCACCTGGAGCGAATATTTATAGTGGTTTACAAACCTCGCCTTTATTGAAGATAATAGGTTGCAATACTGTATACTTCTAGGACTAGGTAATCAGGAAACTTAATTATGCCAGTTGCATAAATCGCAGGTAATATGCTTTAGTCAGAAACACAATAATTATGGTAGACTTATAAATAATAACCAAATGTAATACATTTATAGCGAATGATAACTGTGTCATGATAGTTATGTTATGCTTGCAAAAGGACGTTTATATACTTGAGGTTTAAAACTAAAGATGTAATATTGATTTAAACGTAGACGTTGTGGTGGTAACTTTGTTAATTTATTAACAGGACTATGTAGGAATGATATGAATTGAAGGGAGGCACACATTACTTGGAAGGGGTGTTCCAACTTAGTTCTTAAAAATAGCAACGGACTCCAGTTCTATTTATGGGTTAGTTGTTTGGTTTTAGTTGGAGATATTCGCGGAGATAGTCGTGATGCTTAGATAATTTAAATTAACATTTCGTCGACATTGTCATGTATATAAGCTATTTTGTTAAAGTTTAGTTTACTACGTAACTAAGGTATTGAGTATTGACGGATTGTTGGTTTGTCCAAAGCTTTCAATGAATAATGCCTACAAAAAATAATAGAACGAGTATTAAAACTCAAAATTCCATTTCCGTTAAATATTTTTGAGTGATAGTTGAAACGTGATTGACCTACGAGTAGTTAAAATTTTCTTGGGAATATGTTTAATCTCTCCATGCGAGTTGCAAGAGATGTACCGTGATGTCTTATCTACGCGTGATGTAAACTTATTACCTTCGTAGCTCGTTAGTACAAGTACTCGTACCTAGGCTATAAAGTCTTTCCTAGTGATATGCTGAATAGCATTGCACTGCCATATCCAGTTGATTTGACATGTTACAAACAATCCTAAAAAGACCCAGTAAGTAAACATCACCTTTTAACGTCTAATTGAGACATTAGTTTCCAATCTAAACAAGTGATCTGGAGATACTTTGTAGTGAAGCAAATGCAGGAAATGTGAAGTGTTGATATTCACGTCGCGCGGAGGCTGGAGGCTTTCAATTGAGTTACCTGAGGTTGTCCGTCCGTTCGGTTCAATGAAATAGGTTAAACTTATTAGGTTTCATTTACTGAAGGTTAGTTTTTAGTGCTCAATACGCTATGTACACTGAGGATGAATAGCTGAAACTTGTTCTTGAAATGGATTTAAGTTTAAAGTGTTAAGTTTACGGCTTGTTCCCGAGGGATTGAGGGCGTCGCTAGAGACGTGATCCCTACGTGTCTGCCAAGTTCCGGCTTATCGGGCTTGCTGCGCTTGTGCTTATAATTAAGAAAACGTTGTCACTTAACTGTAAATGATAGTGTTTGTTATTTGTCTTGTTTTGATTTATAGTGGGGTTAAGCGCATAAGGTTACGTAAATCGTTACGAATGTTTTAAGTGTAGTAATTGTACAGTTAAATATCATAAGTAAATAAACGAGACAGAAAATACTCTAAAACGAAATGTCTTATCTTCATATTTATTTATTTTTAATTTAAAGTGGGATTTTTTCGCTGGGCGAACACAACATCCCGTACAAACAAACTATTAAGCAATTCATCTCATAACATTGTATAAAACGAGTTACTACATACTTTTAAAAAAAATTAAATTGCGCACATACGGAGTTTCTTTCGCCACTTCCTCTCCATGACGAACCACTATCCAAAGCGGTGGTATTTTGTTAATGTTCGAAAAAAAAAATCAATATTAATCAATTTTGAATAAACCAAATTTGAATATGATTTTAGATAAAATAATAATAAAAAAATTAGAATAAATCCCCCAAATTATTTTTTTGCTAAACCTAAGTCAGCTAACCTAAATAGCACCCTAGCTTCCTCCGACATCGGGGAAGTCAGAATGCTATTTAGATAGCCAACATGTGCAGACTTTACTCCCAAATATAAATTCCGAAATGTTTCATTTCGAACACATTCCATCAAAATATGTGTAACATCCTCAATTACACCACAATCCTCACAATTTGGTGACGTAATTTTGTTCATTAAAAATGCAAATTTATTTGATGGAATATGTCCGGAACGCTGTTCCGAAGCGCTGTTTTTAGGCAATTTCTTTTAAAAGGTATATTATCGATCCACTAAAATTTTGATTTTTGTGGCTGAATAGCTCGATACCAGATTACCTTCTCACAAGACCTAGTATCGAAGTATTCCTGCCACAAATTTCTGCACTGGTTTTTAATAATTTTGATGTGGTTCGAATAAAGAGGTAGTGTAGAAAGAGGTACTCCGTCTGTTGTAGCTTGATTTGCAAATAAGTCTACATATTCATTTTCCTTTAATTGTATATGGGATAGAATCCACTGAAGAACTACCTTTTTTTTGACAAGCTTTTAATCTCAAGATAGATTCTAATATACCATAGGCAATCGGTATTCCTGTCTCATGAGAGGTACAGCGAACCAAGTGTTGTAATGAGCTTTTAGAATCAGTGAAAATGACAAAGTGATCAAAATTTATGGAATCAATATACGCTAATGCGTTCAACGCTAATTCAAAATGGAGTGGAAATTTTTTGCATAAAAATGAAATCAGAGAAATAGGACGAAATGTGCCTGAGTTTACCTCGCTACCTGGCTTGGGTATAGGTATTATATTAATCTGACGCCACTGAGTAGGAATATAACCAGAATTCAAAAAAATATTGTATAATTTAACTAAAAGTCGCTTACCAATTAGTGGTGATTAATCATAGAAAATGATATGTCGTCACTGCCTGGTGCCGTATCAGTCTTTTTCCCCGTATTTTCTAATTCTTGAATAGAAATTTCAGATATTTATTACCCGACTGCAAAGGAAGGGTTATGTTTTTCGCGCGTATCTTGTATGTTTGTCTTTCTTTATTTGATCCGATCTAACAAACGGCTGGATGAATTTCAACAGTTAAAGTGTCATTATATTTGTCTCAATGACCCGAGTGTCCTTAGATAGGTGTTAGTAAAAAAAAAACAAAATGGCGGATTTTTGGCGCGAAATAGTAACACATTTAAAAAAAAATTAAACGGAGATTATAAAAACATATTTGTATATATATAAAACAGTAAGGTGACTGACTGACTGACTAACTAAATGACTTTTTCATTTTTCAGAAATCAACGTACAGCCTAAACCAAGGACCTTACAGTTCTGAAATTTTGCACACAGGTTCTCTATTTAGCTTGAATAAGTACTAAGAAAGGCCTTTTGGAAAATCTACCCTTAAGAGGGTAAAATAGGGGAAAACAGTTTTTTTGAAATCCTTTTATTTTGAAGCAACTACTATAAAATTTTGTATTTGGCTTTCTGCATAGGAATAAGGATGCACTTATTTATCCCCCTCCGAAAAATCAACCCCGTAGAGGGTAAAATAAGGGTTAAAAGTTCATTTGAACAATCGTCAATTTTGAAGCAAACACTATGACATTTTGTATCAGGCTTGTTGGATAAAAATAATGAAATGCTACCTCTAACGAGGTAAAATAATGACCGAAACTTTGATTTACTGAAGTTATATATTTTGTAGACCGTAAATGGTGAATTTTTCGCAAAATAGTAACACGTTTTAAAAAAGTTAACCAAACCTAGGGTGTCAAAATAAAGGAAATTAAGAGGAGATTACACATACATTATATAATATATCTTATATCTAAAATTCTCGTGTTAGTTACCGTACTCCTCCGAAACGGCTTCACCGATTTTCATCAAATTTTATATAAATATTTAGTAGGTCTGAGAATCGGCCACTATCTATTTTTTTTACATCTAAGTCATAAGGGTTATTCATCCTTAACATTTTTTTATTTATATGGCAACACAACGTTTGCCGGGTCAGCTAGTACATATATACTCGTATATACACATCGAGATGACTGTCTGACTAAATGAGAGAGTTGCTGTGCCAGAGATCAACGCAAAGGGAAACCGCTGAACTTAAGCGTGCTGGAATTTTACACATAGGTTCTTTATATTAGCGTAAATGAACACTACGAGGATAAAATAGGATAATATTGTTTGAACATCTTTTATTTTTGAAAAATAATGAAATGCCTATTTCACTGCTTTTGGAAATTCTACTTCGGCCTTTTTGGTGCAGTCGGGTTTTTGATTTTTTAAATTAATTACTTGTTTATATGTTTATTATATATTATGTTACCTGATATATAGGCAGCATTAGAAGTTTCCATCAGTTTCCAGTGAATTGAGATAGTAAAGTTATATGTTACCGATCTGGAGGAGTTGGCGAGCGATTGCCCGCTCGTTATTTCGTTCAGCACAAAAAAGGGATGTACGGATATGAAATATTGGACCTAGATACAGATACGAATATATGAAAAATAAATAAATTAAATCGGGTTCACATACGGTTACTAATATAAAATTATTTCGGATTATCCGATAGTTTCCATTGTAGGTATTCAATTTTTAAAGGGATCGTAAAAGTACTATCGTAGTAGCACTGCCGCCACACCTATTTTGTTAAGCGCTGCTGTTTTCCCTTTTGAAGGGTAAGGGAGAAACTGTTATTTGAGGCGTTCCAAATATAGTTTCCAAATAGTCCTCATGGTAGCAAAGGGTCTGTGGCAAATCTTAGATAGGAATCTTAATCTTATCTGGGGTTGATTACTGATCTCCATGGGCGACAGTAATCACTTTGTATCAGGAGGACTGCATGCTTGTCGCTACTTTAATTTTATAAAAAAAACACTCGGCAGTACCTACGGTATATGTGTCATTTAGACTCTATCTCTATCCAGAATCATTTTAAACTTTTATATGTATTCCGTTACGGCATCGGATAGATTTTTATTTCGGATATCTGATAGTTTCGGTTACGGATATACGAGGGCGCGTTTTTAAGTTCGCGGAATGAGGGACAAGGAGGGAAAATAAAATGTCAAAATTATTTTTCTTTTTCTACATATTCTCCTGCAAGACGAATACATTTTTAAGATCTTTGTATTAACTTATTTAAACCCTCATAAAAAAATGTTTCGTCCTTGTCGGAAAAATTGCGTCCTTAACTTCTTCGTCTGTAGAACATTTATTCCCACGAAGCTCTTTTTTCATTTTTGGAAAGGGATAATAATCGCTGGGAGCCAGGTCTGACCTATAGGGTGGGTGATTTAAAATATCAAAGCTCACCTTATGCAGGGCAGCCAGTGCAATACGGCTTTTGTGTACGGGCGCATTGTCGTGCAACAGCAGGACACCTCTGGCTAATTTTCCCCACCTTTTTTCTTTGATGGCTTCTTTTAACCGCTCCAGGATAGTTGCGTAATATTCTCCGGTTATAGAGACACCTTTATCTTTATAATCTATTAACAAAATTCCTTCTGAATCCCAAAAGACTGTCGCCATGAGTTTTCCGGCCGATTGTGACACCTTAAACTTTTTATGAGGTGCTGTACCCTTTTTATGCCACTGCATGGGGTCTTGTTTAGACTCAAGTTCATAATGGTGAACCCAAGTTTCATCTCCAGTAACAATTCGATTCAGTACAATATCTTTATCTTCTCCACAGAGGTCCAAAAACGCACGGGAACATTCAACGCGCTGTTGTTTTTGAGGCAGCGTGAGCATTTTCGGCACCCAGCGCGCGCTGACCTTAGTCATGCCAAGATGGTCATGCAGAAATTTAAAAATGCTTGTATTCGATACTCCAACCATTTCTGCAAGCTGTTCCTTCTTTAGCCGAGCATCTTCCAGTACTAATTTTTCGACTTTCGCCATCGTTTCCGGAGTGGTCACCTCAACAGACCGTCTTGGTCGTGGGTCGTCTTCAAGTGAATGCCTGTCTAGCTTAAAAAGGTTGTTCCACTTGTAAACCATCGTTTTTCCAGGGCAAGAGTCCCCGTAAACCGATGACATCTTTTCCATTATGATTTGCACAGACATTCCATGCTTGGTAAGGAACTTTATAACGGCGCGATGCTCGATTTTCTCCATATTTCAAATTTTCTTCCGGATTGAGTTGTTTAATTGTCGATAGTTTTAAAACTAATGATGCAATTGTGATAAAACTTTATATTTATACTATTTATGAGTCACTTAACACGTACCACCCTTAACGAGCCCGCTATCCCCCCTCTAACCCCGCCATTCCGCGGACTTAAAAACGCACCCTCGTAACAAACCGGTCACAGTAGGGCGTCCCCAGCGAGCGCGCGGTATGTCTAGAACTGTTATCTCTCGATGACGACAATGACCTATGCTTTTTATTCGCTCAGATGAAGAGCCTAGTTAAAAGTTATCCGTCCACGAGCTGCTACTTTCATGTAGCGAAGAGATCTTTTCACTTTATGAATGGTATAAAATCTTTTAACCGATTCCGTGCCGATGGCACCACAGTTGTGTCATGAATTTCTTTTGTGTATGGCGGGTGGCACCCGAGAGGTGCCAAAATTTGAAGCCATAAAACTCGGATAAATTGACGTTTATCAAAGTTGTTCTGAAAACAAAAGTGCCTTTATTTATCACGTAGATCTTTCATAGAAAGTCAGTTTCAGCAGATCACGTGATTTCACATACTTCAGGGATTGTAAACCTCTCAAAAATATATTATATTATTTTGCATTTTACTGTGATTGTATTACTATAATAGTACCTACTTTTCATTAATAATAAGCCAATAGAAACTGGATTAAAATATTCGTACTTTGGTGTTTATCTTTGTCTGAATAAATAGCGCATATCAATTTCGATATTCTATTAGAAACCTATCCATTAATAATTTGAATTTTCGTTCTAAACAAAACACCAGAAAAGAACTATCATAGCGCTCTGCTCGTCTCGAATGTTCATATTTAATTCTATAGTAACACTAAAACAATCAATTCATCAAAAACTTACAAAAATGTTTACAACACCTGATAGAAATAAGACACTTATCTTCCATTTCCGTTATTACACGTAGATAGTCACTTTTGTAAATACTAATCGAAAAGTTAAACCATTCACTTTCGCTTTTGGGTGGCTACTAAACTTACAGCACGTGGAAAAAGCAAAAAAAACGATAAGTTACAATTCATGGCGGAGGGCACCTTAGCGGTGCCATCAAAGTCCCTGGCGTTTGGCACCACAGTGGTGCCACGAAATATTTGTTCGCCGTCAGGCCTTAAAGTTTGTCTAAAAGGCCGCCGCATTGAATTGATTAACTTCCTCTATACGGTGTAAAATTAATGAACTGACTTTATTTTCTTTATTTAATGCTTATGATTCTTTTTGAAGATTTTAAAAAATACACTTAGCATGCTTTTTATAGTTTAAGCCTGGTTATTTCTTATGAAAATGAGAAAGGGGCGTGTAATATAAAATAATTTCATAGGAATAGGTACTGTCACCCGATTTATTCTTGTCTTGTTGCTGCTGTGTTTTATATTTCTGAAGTGTACACACAATAACACTTACGTGAGGCGACAAAATTCAGTCTTAAAGGGTAATAACGCATATGTGACCAAATTCAATGGAGAAATAAATTTATAGAGCAATAAATTTTGAAACTCTACTTTTTTGAAAAGGCGACAATGTAAGGTAAGTGGTCGTTGTAGACCATGGTAGTCGGTAATGACTACTTACCATCAAGGATTGCGTTCATTTGTTGCATCTATCGTATAAAAATTTAGCTATGTTGTATACATTTTATATTCTACCTACTTACCGGTCGTTTTTATTGTTCGGCACAGATCGTGATAAGAGATCGAGCTCGCGTTCGGGCCGGCGCGAGGTGGAGAAGCCGGCGAGCAAGCGCGCGGCGAGCACGGCGGACCGCTACTGGACGGGCGCGCGCGACGACAACGCGCACGACCGCCCCAGGCCCGCCAAGCGCCCGCCCAGCGCGCACGAACAGAAAGGTACAAAAATACATGTCGACGAACAGTCGCGACAGGAACGTATAGAGGCATGTGACCAAAAAAATATATGCAGCCGTATATGGAATCTCCTCCTTTACGTAATCAGTACAAAGGTATCATCATCATCATCAGCAACCCGTTATTGTCCCATGTTTGGGCACGGGTCTCCTCTCAGAATGAGAAGGATAAGGCCATTGTCCACCGCGCTGGCCAAGTGCGTATTGGTAGACTTCACATACCTTTGAGATGTTTTTTCTTAATAAAACTCTCAGGTATGCATGTTTCCACATGATGTTTTCCTTCACCATTTTAAGCAAGTCATAATCAAATTCTAATACACACATAAATTCGAAAAATCAGAGGTGCGCCTGGGATTTGAACCTCGGACCCCTCGATCCAGAGGCCGAGTTTCTTAACCACTAGGCTATCACTGTTTTTTTAAGTAAAAAGGTATACCAATCTATAATAGAAAGGTTTTGTGTGCCTTTCCACCAAAATTGTGCTTCACTAAGCAGTGTAAGTTAGTGCAAGCTAAAGTAACGTAACTAAGCTAAAAGCTATAGAGTTGCGCAAAATGTATCACTAAAGTGAAAAGAGTGATATATATCTTTTGAACTCAGTGATATATATCACTCTTTTAGCTCAATAGCTCACTTTAGCTCAGTAGCTCTGTAAAGATACGCGACATTTTATATCAGTGTATCAGAGAATCAGATCAAAATGTTTTGACAACATTTTTGATTCCTATAATTAATACAAAACTGGCAAGAAATTATATATGAATTATCACAGCCAACGCTATTTGTATATCCCGGTTTCCATGTTCTTAGCAATAAAATATTTTAATTTAGTGTTTAATACGTAACCGTAACTGTTATATATCTCAATCAACGCATTTGACTCGAATCAGGCTCACTACTCACTCTCAGTCAGTCGCTCATTTGACTCATCGCTCACTCGCGAGCTAGTATAACACTGTTGAGTTGAAGAAGATCTTATATTCGGAATCGTTTGAATCTATGAACTAAACCATGTGATGCGGATATAAAGATATAATTCAAATCCGTCGGAGTTGATGAGTGATTAGCTCTTTGGTGAAGATATATATCTTTTATATCACTCACTCGCGAGCTACACAATTCTACTAAGCTAAACAATTGAAAATGCAGGAATCATACGGGTTGGTTTTGCTTAGCCACCTCTACCCACACTACCGCTCTCCACATTTAGCTTAGCTTCCTCTTCGTGGAAAGACATCCTTGATACCATCATTGTTATAATTGATCATTCAGGTTACTAGTTCTTTACCTATGATTCGAGCCGTGTTATAGCTGTGTGTTACAGTAGTGACTACTTACAATAAGGGCACTGTATGTGAAATTCCTTCTACTATTGTATTAAAAATAACGATAAGTCATTGTTTAAAAATGCGTTTGGTCTTATTGTCTGCAATATTAACACAGTGCATAATAAGTTTGGCGCCTCTTTAACAAACATTCACGTGCGGCTCGCAAAATTTTAATAGCTGTGCCTAAACGCAACGTGCTACATAATCCACACAAAGCAGCGCTCGAGCTTAAATTCAAGTGAAGGACAGATAAGTACGCAACTACGCGTGAGCAGCGGTGGGATATTGAAGGTGTTTGCGATAAAGTTTGCGTTCGTTTGTTTGAAGATGGGCAGCCGCAGGATATGGACATATCGCCGGACCGCAGCACGCCGGTGTCGGAGAGGTCGTACGGCGCGCGCGAGGGCGCGGCCGCGCGCGCCGCCGCCGACGGCAGCGCCGTGCCGCCCGTCGTCGTGCTCGACAACTCCAATCAAACGGTGAGACACATACGTACATATTGCATATACTATTCCGCATATTGTTAACAGGTTGCATTGTTAACGACCCTTATTCATAATCAATCTATTCAATGTCATGCTAACAAATGTTGAAATTTCTGTTAACCCGCTTATTATTAATCCATTTGTAATTTTTTTTTTTTTGCATACTGATAATGGATTTTGTTGGATCAAACATTAGATTCATTGATTACTACTAACAATACGTGTTACAATAGTAATTATAAAAAAATAGGATGATTATTTTGAATATAGCATTGGCAAGTAAGTAGGTACCGTCCAATGTGGTTCAGTGTAGGAACATATAGTTTACAATAAATCAGCTTAAATTTTCTATACTACGAAACCGCCAGTTTCAAGAAGTATATTGTGGGTGGGATACGTTAAGGCGAGCCACTCCACTTTTTTAAACCTTTTTAACACGCTTTTATTAGCTTGGGTTGTATGAATGTATGTATGTATGAATGTATGTATGTATGTATGTATGTATGTATGTAGGTGCTTTTCGAAAACTGATAATTGGTGCATGCCACGCTTATTTCACAATTATACTATTCACTGTTCCTTAATTGATTCCTAGATTGAAAATTATTTTTTACTTTTTAGTTTATTTTATCATAAAATGTGTTTTTAGTTTTTTGAACTATATTTATTTAACTTGTGAATGAATATATTTGACTTCAGCTAACGCGAATGTGTTTACAATTGCAACTTTAACATTATTTGAAGTGTCCCCTACACTTCAACATTATTTTATGTGTCCGTCGTAGTGTTGGGTGTGCTTTGTAAATGATATTTATTGGATTGTTTGAATTATAACTGATTTATGGTAAAATTTATGATATTTAAAAAATCTGTTATAGTTTCAAAATGTTAAATAATAATATTAAAGAATTATACTGGTAAATGCAATGTAAAATGCGAATGATAAAGACTTATGACAACTAGTAGATCCTTTTTTTTAGGCTATGAAGTGTCGGACCTGTATTTTTTTTGAACTCGCTTATCGCAATTGTTTCCAGTGATTACCATAAGGCACACTGCATGCTCTTGTACTAAATTTGTTGGATAAAAAATGCCGTACTGATTTTATTATTGATGTGAAAGTGAAGTTGGTGAAAAATATACAAATTGTAAATTATTAATTTTATTATTATATGCCTGCTTCAGGATTGAAATATAGACAAGATAGCAATTCGATTATAAATCTCTGTGCTGCTATGATTTGACTTAGTAACGAGCATTTAATTTACTTAAGTGTGTTCGTCCGTCACGTGTAATTGTTAAGCGTCCATTTAAGTGGAAATATGAGGTCTTCAAGTTTCGAATGACTCGTCTCCATTACTTTAGTTCCATTTCTTTTGCCCCATAGAAATATAAAAAAATATGGATAGTAGTCATCTAAGCGAATTTAACATCATGACATTTCGAAGATTTATGTATCTAATACAATAAAATGTTTATTTACTTGTCGGTTCTACTTTTCAATGAATTTCTTGAAAAGAGCAAAATATGTTGCCGACTAGACCCGTAAGTCCATCTATGGGCTAAGCCGTTTACGAAAGCTTCAAGTAACTTCCGCGAGCGGCGTCAGTGGTAATTTTCGCGGTTGTTTACGAGTCAATTCGTCTTCCCCATTTGAATTACGATTTCGTTAGTTCCCTACATCGCCAGATCGTATCCGGGTGGCGCCTCCGGTGCAATCCAAGTGTCGCCAACTCCATCTGTGAAATTTTAGCATCGAATTTGCACGCCGCGACGCTTTGACTTAACGAGTTGCTAGGTATACGTACCTACTACATTTCTCAACAGGTGTAAGCAACACACCGACGGAAGTTTATCAATTATTCCGAATCTCGCGCCGTCTGTACCTTGAGTGGTCGCGGAGTGCGGAGTTAAGAATAAATAAAGCCATTTTCATTTAAAAATATATTGATTATCACGTATTTTTTTCAAATACATTGTTACAAATATTACAAATTTGTAACAATGTAATATAGTAATATCAAATCAAATCATAGTTCATTCCTGAAATAGTATTTTAAGCACGTTTTTGACAGTGTTCTTAAGCGACATCTGCGTGTCAATAATTGAGTAATCTCTTCGAGCTAATATTATCTGTCCATTTGTCGTCTTTGTTTGCTTCATCGCTTCACTAACTTCCAATAATCTAATCTCTCGAAATGGAATCTCCGGATACTACTACGGTATATAGTCGCACTGATTTTACAGGACGTTAAGTATTAAGTGTTAAAATCGTTTCTTATTAATAATGTGATTGTTCTAAAGTTCAAAACTAAGTCGCAATTTATCGTTATATATGTATAATGTGTATATTGTAACAAGTGGAACATAAAAAGTCAATAAACAGTGTTGTGATCTTTAAGAATTAATTCAAGAATTTCTTAAATGTTTAATTGTGTATTGTATATATTTTAATAGGCTAGGATATGTTTTTATTTTTACTGTAATTTAGTTTTAGTATATTACGTTACTACGCGCGTGCAATTCCTTGTGATGATTTGTTGCAGAGTGTTTAATATTAGTTAATGTAAATTTCCTAAGTGTGCTTGCCTCCTTCTTAAATAACAATATGTATTTAATATACTTCTTAAAGGGGTAACGATCTTGATAACATATCTTATAACTAGTTTTGGCGGCTTACGATAGGTAATGGCCGCCATTTCAGTCTACTGTGAACATTGTCTCGGGTTCAATTCTCCATCAGACGAAAAGTTAAAGAATAAATATTTCTGCTGCGTCTGGTTTTGTGTGTGATGTGTGGCGCCCGCGGCAGTTGGGAAGTGTTAGCTTGTAACGTGCTCAGCGTTTGTTGTTTTTCCATTTTCACGATATTTTATGTATAATAATGAACGTAGGTCTCTTTTCGTGTAACGTTGAAATATTTTGTACTAAGTATTGTTTATTATAAGAGAGAATGAACAAATGGCAGTACGATTCGGTGCTGGCGGCGACGGCTATTCCTTAACTTATTTGCCTGTTTAATATTATGAACTATATGTTACTTATGCTTATTTGCATGAATTGTTGATAATTTAAATTTGTTCCCTAGCGTCGTATTATTGTAACGAAGCCGTCAGTAACGACCATTAGGTCGTTACCCAGATAATTAAGGAGGACATTGATCACAATAACCTCCATAATTACTATGTTGAATTTCCCTGTAACGATGAACAATTTCTAAATGGATATTACAAATACAAGATAAAGTATATTCTATGTCTACATATTCAATAGACAGGATAAAAGGATTAAGGTTCTAAGCTATTAAGTTAATGGGGACTCCATACTAAATTAAGTATATAATACATATATTATTCATGAAAGTATCATAATGGCATTGACTGAGACGCTCAATATGAGTTGACACGTGTATTGCGATATTTTTCAGAGCGGTTCCCTGTTGGCGGCCGCGTTGCCGCGCATCGTGGCGACGCACTCGGCGACGTCGGCGACGGCCACGGCGACGGCGACGAGCGCAGAGGGCGGCGCGGGCGGCGCGGGCGGTGCGGGGGGTGCTGGCGGTGCGGGGGGCGCGGGCGGTGCGGGGGGCGAGGGCGGCGGCTCCCCGCTGTCGCCGCAGCGCGACGCCGGCCCGCCCACGCCGACGCACTCGGAGAACACGGATCCGCACGCGCCGCCGCTGCACCTCGAGCAGGCGCTGCCCAGGAAGAGTGAGTGCCCTGCTTTACCTGACGTTGCCAGTCCTTTCGGACATAGTCGGACTCCGAATTCTTTTATATCATTTAATTATTAACGTCTCTTTTTCACGCTGGATAGGACCAGTATGCAATTGCACTCTGTAAAAATTGAAATATTGAAACGCATTAACACATAAATTCAGTGCTCATGCAAAATAACATAGTTCTATTACTCGTTCAAGCAACTACGCGTTGTTTCCATTGATACACAGTATATTGTATGTGGCTTGTTCCAGTGGAGTGCCTGGGCAGCTACTCGTCGGTGGTGGGCAGCTTGCAGAGCGCGGCGCCGATGCTGTCGCCGTCGCTGCTGGCGCACGTGCGCGCGGACCTCACCGCGCACGTGGCCGGCTGGCCCGCTGACATCCTCGAGAAACAGGTGCTAAGCATTATATACATAAGTTATATAGTTGACAAGCAGTGATAGCCTATTGGTCAAGTAACTCGGCCTCTCGAATGAGGGGTCCGAGGTTCAAATCCCAGGCACGCACCTCTGATTTTTCAAAGCTATGTGCGTACTAGAAATTAATTATCACTCGCTTAAAACGGTGAAGGCAAACATCATGAGGAAACCTGCATACCTGAGAGATTTATATAAAGCAGAATCTCAAAAGTATATGAAGTCGACCAATACGCACTTGGCAAGCTCGGTGGACTATGGCCCAATCCTTCTCATTCTGAGAGGCCCACTGCTGGGCACGGGTCATGAATAGGTTGATAACGAAATTATATATGTTGTTGTAGTCGACCATCCAGGGTGCAGCATGAACGGTGGTTTTTGTATTTCTGGCGGAGCGCCTACTGATAGATAGTAATCTTTTGGTGTCAGCTATGTATTCCATTGGCTCTTACAATTTGCTTTCGTGGACATTTGTTTTCCTTTTAGAGAGGTATTAGTGCCACTAATACACAAAGTCCTAACAATCTATCCGATGCGATTGCTAATCTTATGTCGAAACTTGACAATTTTTTTTTATAAATTGTCAAATAAAAGCCGAACTTTAGACGATATAGCCCAGGAGCGACATTGGTGATAATGTTGTAAATTCAAAACATATTGATAGAAAAATATCACATTGATTGTTTCACATGACTATGTTGTTCAACAAATGGTTCCATATCCTTATGTATAGTTATTCATGCAACGTACCATTAAACTCGCAACTGATATAATTGGCTTCAAGCTGGTTCAAGTTTCAAGAGTTGTATTAAACCAATTAGAGCGTTCGTTCGTGCAGTGTAATCGTATTCTCTGACTGCACTACGATTGAGCTAATTAGTTTTATTGAAGCGAGCACTATATACGTACATTTGTTATTCTGTCTTGTTAAGTACACTTCGCGGGAAATATCTACTTTTTTCACCATGCTTTTACTTTGATTTGTACTGTGTATATGTTACAGTCAAAGTGGTCAAATAGCTATTATACATAATGACTGGCTATTATGTATAGTTGTTACAGCCAAAGTGATAAATTCAGACATTATACATAACATCTTGCCATTTCGTATAATATCTACTCAATTTGGTCAAAGTGATAAATAACATGGAATTAATCACATTAACCAGCCGTTATTTGTAATATCTTCATAGACTTGGATAAAGTAATAAAACAAAACTAGTATAAGTAAAGATTAGAAGGTTCTATTTCAAATTTCCATAAGCATAGTTATAATTTTTGTAATTTTATATTGATCCACATATCGAATAATAGACATGTTGAGATGTTTTATGCCAAGTCTCTGTCTCTGTCGCTATGGGGTGGAGTAATAAAATACATGCCTTACTATTATCTCATATCGCTTATAAGTAAATATTTTAAGTACATTATTGACTTTACACAATAATTCGGACCTAAACTCTATGATTCATAGTTACTGTAATACAAACAACCATGGAACAAAAAACAAGTGGAAGTGCGAAGTAGGCGTGGCGCGGCTTCCACTACTAGGCGTTGTTACTCTCACTTGCCTTCAAACGAGTCTACTAATGTTTGAGCATCGGGCCGAGACAGATGTTTGTCAAATTCAATAAAATAAATTATTAAGACATATTATGCTATTTTGGAATGTAAAAATGATAGCAGAAAGAAGACAATTAAAAATGGAGGTGTTTCGTACCATCACTGAGTACAATTTTATTTTATATTTCCTAAAATCTTAAAAATATCAAATTTAAAAATAATTTCCACATAGTCACGCTAAAATCAACCTTAATGCTTTCAAATAAAGTTAATTTTTTAATTGATTCCACCATACCAAAACGTCTAGAAGAATCCACGCTACTCAATAAGTGATGGGGGCAAGTATAATTTATCTTATCGATATTTTATAATATACATTATTATAAAGGTAAAATGTTATATTTAGAAAATAAAATTATATAAATCTAAAATTAGGTTCTTGGCAAAAAGTATCGTAATACCTACTACGTAATAGCTACTGAGGTGTACTCACATATCATATCTCTCATGACATATCTCATTATTTTTCGATGGCTTGGATTTATGAGTGCTACTAGTAAGGAGAAATAGACCGATGCTATATAATTGTTAAGGATGCGAACAATTACTAAATGTTTAACATTTATATATTCACTTCATATCATTTACAAAATATATCGATGTACAAAAATACGCTAACTATGTAGTACGTAGTATTTAGAGTCTTGAACATTTTAACCTAACTATTTTTTTTATAATATATTTTTAAAACAAAAATTAAAATCTGCGGCAGCTTAAATAGCTAAAAACTTCATCTGTTACTCTATATATGTAACAAAATCTTAAGCTTCCCTTTTCAACAGCATCGGTCTGGTTTCGGGAACATTTTCGTTTCGTGCATTCATTTTTAGGACTTCTATTTACGTAACCTACGTTCATGACACATAACCTACCTATGTAATACTTATGTTTTTTTATTTTACTTTTTAATAATTAATCCTCGTTTAATTTTAATTCTATTCTACATTTATAGCTCACAGTAAATCGATGAGTATCGATAATTTTATCGTAAATAAACTCTTTTCTGCTCTATTCCAGTAGGAGAAATATTACGCAAGTTTGGTCCGTAAGTTTAAGGTGCTTAGGGCTATAATCGCATTAAGCCCAATCACTGCCATCTATGGTCAAGTAGCGGAACTACATTTTCAAATACTAAATGACGTAAATTCTTTTATGTGTTGTAGCAAAATAAACCTTAATATAATATGCGCCTAAGTTGTTTTTACATATTCATTCTGTATATTTTAGAATACTTTCGAGTTAACTATAAACGACCAATAAAATGATATTTACTTTAGTAGTGTTATATGTAACAAGAAAAACGCAAGTGTGAGTTTGGGGACAACGGTTCCGATACATTCGCTCGTACTTAGTAGTTAGTCAAAAGTAATAAATATGTTATTGTAAAAGCCTGAAGTACGGTAAGTTCTAAGATTAACTGAAATTATTGATGATGAGTGTTGTTGTATCTTAGTTGCGGTATTAGAGTAATTATGAATCATATAGTTTATGTCCGAATTATCGTGATTCGGACCCACCCGCTCGCCTGTATGAAATTCTATAAGATTGCTTAGGTTAGGTTGGAACATTAAATAAAACATAAAACTAAGCGAGCAGGGCGATAACCAATCCTATAAAAGTTTTATACCGGCTTGGTATTGGTGAGTCCGATTCACATTAATTCGGACTTAAATTATGATTTATAGTTACTGCAATACAACAACCAAGATGACGTTGATGTAACAGAATTCATCATTAATAATTTCACTTAATCTTAAGATTTACCGCACATCGCGCTTTTACAATAATATACCTATAACTTTGACTAACTTTTAAATTGATCACTTTACTATTATATATAATAGCAGGTCTATTATATATAATAGTAAAGTGATCAATCTATTACATGGTCTGGATTTATTATACAAATTAGTTATTATACATAATAACCAGTACCTTATGTATAATAGCTATTTGAACACTGACTATAACATATATGTGTCTGGGTATGTAACGGAATCTTTAAATTCGAACTTTAATAATAAAAAAAATATAAAGTAATAAGAATAATAGTTTAAAAACTAAAAACACGCTTTATACACAAGATAAAAGGCCAAAAGTAATTCATATTAGAAACTTAACATAAGAATAAAATTATTGACTAAAAGGGTTTCTGTTTTAAAATAATTATTTGTCAATTTTTTTTTATAATATAGAAGTAGTAGACGAGCATGCCGTCCACCTGATGGTAAGTGGCTACTGCCGCCCATGAACATCTGTAATTAGAGATGGGCAAAACACCCGGTTTAAACCCAGTACTGGGTTTAAACCCGATAAATACCCGTTTATACCCTCCCACAGGGTATTTATTTGGGTATTTAAAAATGATTTCATAAATCTGTAGACAGTTTTTAAAATAGTTCAAATATTTATTGAATAGATATACTAGAAGTTTCTACGGTATTTACTACGTTTTTTACATTTTTTGATGTTTGATTTTTTAGGTTTTACCTACTTTTAACCCGACTGCCATAGAAGGATTATGTTTTTCGCGCATATTTTGTATGTTTGTAAATCTTATTAATACATTCGGATCTGGTTAGATAAATTTTGACAGTTAAGGTGACGTTATATTTGTCTAAAATACCAAAGTGTCAATTTTTCATAGATAGGTGTTTGAAAAAAACTGAAAGGAGTTACGAGGCCAATTGTGAGAAAAACTAAAACTGCATCATTAGATTTTTTGAAAATCCGGGAATAGAACGAGTTCATTTAAAAAAAATCACACCCTGTATTATTCCATCATCGCATAGTCTCTTCAGCTTTTTTCGCTGATTCTTATAGTTTAGGATTTGGTCCTGAAGGCTCATTTCAAAATTTCACCCTATAATAAATATTTTGTATACTGTACTGTCAGAGGACGACATATACTACTTTTTATCAAGGAAACATACAACGAGGATTCCGTACCACCCAATTGTCATATATTTTTTCATAGCTACCATAGACGTAAATGTCTTGTGAAAATTTGAACTGTCCACGTATTACGGTTCAATAGATAAAGCGAAATTTGCCGAAAAATAGCGGGTCCTTGTATTGCGTCTCCCATTTATTTTGATGTTTTTAATTTTTAGTATTTGTTGTTATAGTGGCCAGAGGATATTATATTCTAGAATAACAACGGAACGTGGACATTGTTTGAAATTTGCATCAAAAGCATAGGCTGATTCTTACTTTCGCTTCTTACTTTAGTCTGCTTCTATAATAGCGTGATAAAATAGCATTTTGGCGCTGTACCTTTCTTTTTACAGTGCATATTTAGTACAGTATCATCATCAAGGTAATAATTGCGCTTAAAAAAGGACAGATATGCATGAAAATAGTAAATACCCGAATAAAAACCCATTTTCGGGTTTAAACCCGATTTCTTCCCAACGACCGGGTAAAAACCCGGTTTATTCCCGATGGGTTTAAACCCTCTGCCCATCTCTATCTGTAATCAACCCCAGATAGGATTAGATATTCCTACCTGAGGTCGCCACAGATGCGCCGCTAACCCTGAGGACTAAGTTGGAACGCCTCGGAAAAGTCTGTCTCCCTTACCACACCCTTCAAAGCGGAACACAGTAGCGCCTAACACTGCTGTTATTAGGTAGAAATAGGTGTGGCGGTGGTGCCACCGGAGTCGAACCACAAAGGGTTCTACCACCTTTCAATTCAATTGTTATGATATTTTGTTAATTTTATTACGAAATGGATAATTATTTTAAAAAATCAGACAACGTACCCTTTTTTATGTTCACGAGGGGGAAACCTTCAAAAGGTACCCGATGCCGTGGGAGCGACACAGGGTTATGTGGGACTCTTACCGCACTAAAAACCCCCCGGTGGCCGTCCTCAGCGCTGCGTAGAGGACTCCGGGATCTCCAAAGGAACGTAACCGGAGTCCTCTTAGCGCATTGTCCCGTCGGGCTCCGCCCAGGTGAGCTTGTCGCTCACCGCACCGTCTGGTGCGTACGACGGTATGAGACCACACATACCGCCGTCCTTCCCGGGGCCGTCGGCCGGGCGGTTCGAGCTCCCACTCTTGCCACCCACGACCCCAGAAGCCCCCTTTTAGTCGTCTATTACGACAGGCAGGGGATACCCTATTCTTGTCCTGGAACTACAGGGATAATACAAGTACCCTATGCTTTTAGTACCTATTACATGAGTCACATATGGATGTTGATACATTTTAAGTAAATGTATTGTCATTCCATATGAAGTGCGTGACACAATAAATAACATAAATACAATACATAATGTGTTAGCTCCTTTTACTTAATTGATATGTGTCCGGAGGCACCATAGTTTCACCAGTTTCTTCCTAACAACAGTAGTGTTCAGCGCTGCTGTGTTCTGATTTGAAGGGTGTATATGTATAAAAGGGAGGTAGATCCGAGACGTTACCACTTAGTCTTCAGGGTTAGCAGCGCAACTGCGTCGGACCTTAGGTAGGATTCTAATTTTATCTGGGGTTGATTACAGGTGATGAGCAGCAATGGCCACTTACCGTCACGCGTTCGTTGGCTACTTTTATATTATAAAAAAAAATCTTTAATGTTTATATTGTTTACATCGGTTGGTGTGGTTGGGAATGTTTCAGGCGAACAAATTTACGGAGGAGGCATACCAGCTGGGGTGCCTGCAGTGCACGCGCGTGTCCTCCGAGCTGAAGTGCGCTCGCTCGGTGGTGCGCCAGACCGAGATACAGGCCACGCTCCAGGAGCAAAAGTCCGTACCTCAATTATTTATTAAAGTGATACAACTGTATGCTTTGAATATGTATATTCAACGGCGGGCGATAAGTCAACGGCGGTAAATTGATTTATTCTGGTGTAATTTTAGTGGCAATTCAGACATCTTATAGCTTATAGCTATAGTATGTAAGTAAAATTTGGTTCAAATTGATGGAAAATATTATTGATGTTTTTCTTTATCTTTGTGAGCTACTTGATTATGCAGTATGCCCGCGGATCGCGAGATCATGTATTTTATTGTTTGTATTTAATTTGCTCTATCCATAGACCTGTATTTTTAGATATAGGTCAGTGGGTCTATCCCGCATAGTCCAGTGAAATGTTATAAATACTGAGCGTGCAAAATTCGGAGAACGTAATTTAATTATTTTGGAAGTCAAGAGGGCTTGGTCTGAAGCTAAATCCAAGTTTGTGGGGTCAAACTTTTGTCACTCGGCCGCCATCTTTAACCGATTCCGTGCGGATGGCACCACAGTTGTGCCATGAATTTCTTTTGTATGTATGGCGGGTGGCACCCGAGAGGTGCCAAAATTTGAAGCCATAAAACTCGGATAAATTGACGTTTATCAAAGTTGTTCTGAAAACAAAAGTGCCTTTATTTATCACGTAGATCTTTCATAGAAAGCTCAAGCTTTCAGTTTCAGCAGATCACGTGATTTCACATACTTCAGGGATTGTAAACCTCTCAAAAAATATATTATATTATTTTGCAAATTACTGTGATTGTATTACTATAATAGTACCTACTTTTCATTAATAGTAAGCCAATAGAAACTGGATTAAAATATTCGTACTTTGGTGTTTATCTTTGTCGGAATAAATAGCGCAATTAATTTCGATATTCTATTAGAAACCTATCCATTAATAATTTGAATTTTTATTCTAAACAAAACACCAGAAAAAAACTATCATAGTGCTCTGCACGTCTCGAATGTTCATATTTAATTCTATAGTAACACTAAAACAATCAATATATCAAAAACTTACAAAAATGTTTACAACACCTGATAGAAATAAGTCACTTACCTTCCATTTCCGTTATTACACATTGATAGTCACTTTTGTAAACACTAATCGAAAAGTTAAACCATTCACTTTCGCTTTTGGGTGGCTACTAAACTTACAGCACTTGGAAAAAGCAAAAAAAAAACGATAAGTTACAATTCATGGCGGAGGGCACCTTAGCGGTGCCATCAAAGTCCCTGGCGCTTGGCACCACAGTGGTGCCACGAAATATTTGTTCGCCGCCAGGCGTTAAAGTTTGTCCAAAAGGCCGTCGCATTGAATCGGTTAAAAAGGGTTGTTACGATCTATCAGGCAGACTATTAGTCACACAAAAATGTAAGAACATATACGCTGCCTAATTTTGGAATCATTCAATTTGCTTGCGACCATAACTCGTCTCGAGAGTTTCTCGTCTCGAAGATAAGATTATCGAAGGAATATAAAATATTTTGTTCGTCGAAACATTCGCTCTTTTCGCTCGTTGCCTTGGGTGATAATTGCCTCGCATGTAATATTTTATTGCGTCCGTGTAAACAGAATTTCAAAGCAATAATCGTATTTAATTTTTAATTATATCCACTTTTCCGTTTCATTAATTCTTGTATTTAAACGGAAAAAGAAGTAAATGTATTGGGTTAAAATTTGGACAGCGAGCAGAAATGGTTTGGGAGCATCTAACACGTTGTTCCTTGAATTATAATTGCATAATAACTAAACTCGAATCAGAAATTTCGCCCTGTAAACGATTCAAACTGATTTATACGATACTTGTGTAAACCAAAATAGGTCATACGAGATCGTGTTTTTATAAGTCGAGATTCTCGTAAGCAAGAATTTTCTTACTATAATTTCGTCTTGCAAAGAAGTCACATGCGAGTTTCGTATGACATATTGTAGGTGAAATTTTAGTTCTCGCCTGTGTGTAAACATTTTGATACGATTATGTTATGGCGATTATTGCTTGTGATAGTTGTTTACGATTTCTCGACCTGAAACGTGCGAGAAACTCTCTCCGTCTAAATGTCTCTTTGTTTTTACAAATTTTCTATGCGACTAATATTTTACTTGAGTGAGTGTGAAGTATAAGAGTTGGTACCCCACAAACTAGGTTTTAGTTTTACATTGACCCCTTTTGACATCCAAAAGATACTGATGTCGTTGTTGATATTGTAAGAAAAGTTACTAGTAAATTGTTACGTATGTTGACAGGATAATGTACATGCGGCAGCAGATCACGCGGTTGGAGGAGCTCAAGTCGCAGAATTCGTTCATGTCGGAAGACTAGGGCACGCGGTGGGGGGCGAGTGCGCAGGCGCCCCCCGCCGCCGCAGTCCCGCCCCCCGCGCGCGCCCCCTCGCCGCCGAGCACGCCCGCCTCGCCGCCGCCCGACGAGCAGCGCGCCTCGCCGCTCGACACGCCGCTCGACACGCCGCTGGACGGCTCGCGGCGCGCCCGCCAGCACGCGCGCGCCCGCGCCCGCGCCCGCGCGCTCATGGCGCCCCCGCGAACCGTCCCCCGGCATCGCTAAAACACTAGCTCATTCCGTTCTTGTTCATGTTATGTGCTGTGTGTGTCATGTTGTCGAACTGGAAGCGAATCGCTCGGACGAACACGTTGCACGCGACACGGAACTCTCCGCGAACGTTTACGTGGTGTTGTGCATATCGCCACTTGTGTAACTGATTATCTATTTGTAATGAATGTAAATTTTGCAAATCAAACTTTTACTAGGCAAGTTAAGTTGATCAGAGCGAAGTCGTTCCTCTATGCGAATTTTTCACGAACCTATTCTTTTCTTTACTTATATTTTAATGTAGCATTTTGAAGCGTATTTGTGATTGGTTGGACACACATGTATGTTTGAGTTGAAACTCAATTATTAAAGCGATTAGATTATATTAGAAATGATTTACTATGATGCGATTATCACCTTCATCTGTCAGTTTAAGGGTACAGTGTTTTGTAACGTGTTATTGTAAAGTTTCAAATTATTAAAACAACAATTCGGTAGGAGATTATAGTTTTTCTATAGAGAATAGCACATTAACTGTCAGACACGAACGCCGCATACTCGCGCGGGATGATGTTCGTTAAGACTAATCATTGTATAAACATTGTAAAAACTCATCATTTTAAAAATAAAAATGTGCAGTAGAGTTCATTAATTTTGCTAATCATATAAGCTTAATGTGCGTAAAGCGAGCGAGCCACGCCGGCGGCCGGCTTTAACGAATCCGTGGGTAGGTAACACATTTAGGTCTTTTTATTTTTGTAATATTTGTAGGGCTAGTACTTTGTTCATGCAGACTTTAAGATCAACCTATGTAATATACCATCGAATTAACGGTAGCGAGTACTGTGATATCCATTCACTTTCACGCGTAATGTTAGTAAAATGTATACTATAAGAAGGTCTGAGTGGAGCTTTTTACTGCGGCGCTGTACCAAAGGCATTCTGAAAAGGCACTTTTAACCTTTGATTATGGTTATTAAAAAAATGTGTAGTGTTTTCAGTTTTATCGTTGGATGTCTTTACGAGATGTCCATAGTTTGTCATCACAACTAGGTAATGCCTCATAAAAGTCTGACGAAGTACAGAAAAGTACAAAAAATACAAATTTTAAGGAAATATAGATTTAAACCTAAAGTTATAAATTATGCATTTTAAACGTTCACAATTTGTCTTCATGGATAAGAAATACAATCAATATATGTCCATTAATAATGAATAATTTGTTTCGTCCTTAATATGTATCGTATGTGCGACAGTGTTGCGTGAAGATTCGTTACGCTAGTATGTCGCTTCTATTATTTGTTATATTTATTATTTTAAACATTGGCATTGATATTGATTTATTTTTATTACTAGACTTTTTAGATGTATGATATGTTGCATTTTTATGTTATGAGAATTGTAGAATTGAAAAAATAATAATGATTGGTTAAAAGTGACCTATTAAAATGTCTTTACTGTACCTAGATAATTTAAATTAAGATTTATTCATAAATACCATTTCCGTGGCACTTTCAAATTTGTATATTATGTATATCACAAAATAAGGGAGTCATAACATATACATAGTTTAAAAACGGGTGAACCCAAATAAGAAATAAATATCTAATAAAATAATTTGTTTTAAAATAATCTAAACTTGAAGATTCAACAGGACTTTTTAGTATATAGATTAAACTGTGTATAAAATTGCGATAAGACTAGGGAAAACGGAACTGTAAAATGTACAACAGACTACAGCTGCGCCTGTTGCCAACCGAGCAGTTTAGTTAATAGGAGGCTGACGCAGACCGCCCGCCTCACCGCTGACCGGTGACCCCCACGTCGTAGCGTACTTGCATGTTGTAATAAATCAATTTTATTAGTAGTTAAGAAACTAGTTAGTCTTATTATAAATAATATACCTAATACCTGGGTATACGAGTTTTTCGAACACTAGCGGAAGTTTTTGTCTGACCTAATCGTCTAAGTCTTCTGAAGCTTAGGATAGTAGAACATGTTTTTAATGACCGCAACATTCGAAAACTCCGTGTACTGGCCTAGAACCAAATGATACGTCAGCGAAACGTTGCGGTGTCACCGGTTCACCTTCGACCCGACGTGGTCAGATTTCTATGTTTATATCAGTGTTGTTAAAGCTAGTTTTTGGGGCGAGATGCTACCATTTGTTCACTGTCTGGTATTGTCAATAAGGTTTATTTAGACTAAATTTTCTCGTAGTTATTATCAAAGATACCAGAGTCAATAAAGACGTATTAAGTATTAATCCAAAAAAGGACGAATGCATATGTAAAATAATAATTAGATGTAAAAAATGTCCTTGTCGTCGCGATCGCCGCTTATTAGACAGCGCGGTGCGTGTCAGCCCAAGTATCATACTGCCTGTGTGGCGTAGCGGAATGTATGTAGATAGCCGATTAATGTTAGTGTGGGAGGTCGCGCGGGCGCGGTCGACTCACCCGCCGCACTGTATAGTTAGATTGAAGTCGACCGCCGCCAGCGCACAGAAACAACCTCTCCTAAATCTTTACATTGATTGTTTCCCATAATATTTGTAACGTTACTGAAATTGTTCGAAATAAGATTTAACCACTTTAAATAAATCTGTTTCAATAAACACTATTGGTATTAATTGTTTTCTTTCAAATTAATAATTCCCTAATTTGTAAGTTTCACTTTTAAAATATACTACACTAAAGAAAAAGTCTTCAATAATTAAAAATCTTTAATATTATAATCACATAATATTACCTACTGTCTGGATTATATTTCAATTAATAAACGATGATATTTTGTTATGTGCCCTAGCATGTACAATTACTACAATGTACAATTTATTCGGCACTAATTTTTTAACTTTCTTCATGCACCTGGAATCAATAAAAATGTTCATAAGTTAAATAATTATTAAGAGCATCTGCAGGTGATACGGTGATAATTTGTATTATAAAAATGGTTTTAAAATTTGTGTTTATTGCGTTTATCTGTCGTAAGCTCAGCTTATCAAGCTCTACTCTCGTAAGGATCTCTTCTAAATCAGAATGTAATCAAAATTTTAATTGTTCATGTTATAAAGATTATTTTCTACTTGCATAAAACCGTAGATTCGATACAAGTATGTGTTAATTTTGTTATTTTGTATCGCATTTGAGACCATTGTACGCTGTGTACGTACATAGAGCAATAACATGCAATCACATTAAATATTAATAAAGGCTTATTCAAATATCAAGAATTTCTAAAATACTAATTATAGAATCAATTTAGTTTTATGTATGCATGAGTATAAACTTTATAATAGAAGTCAATGTTTACATGTAAGCGCAATCAGTCAGTGATCTGCGTAAGCAGCGCGGTGCCGCGTATGATCCAGAAGTCTGAGGGCATGTCGGCGGGCAGCAGCACGGGCAGCACGAAGTTGGTGCTGTGGCCGGTCGTGGACAGCGTGCCCGCGCGCTCCGACGTCTTGTACAGCGGCGCCTCGTACCGCGGGTCCGGCTTCGGCAGTTCCAGCACCGGCTTGAACCACACCACCGGCAGCGGCGGGTTCATCTGACCTGAGCGGTTACACATACTACTACAGGGGCCACTGGCCGAACTTTTGTACATATGTTATCGTAATCTTAAAATATCAAACACGACTAAGTAATAATGTAAATTTCATAACACATTCTTGTATGTTATACAGGGTGAATTTTTCAAACGGGCCTTCAGGGCCAAATCCGAAACTATAAGGGTTAGCGAAAAATGCTAAAAGGAGTTACGAGGCCTATTTTTATAAAAACTAAAACTGCATCATTACTTTTTTAAAATAACGTTTTCCCTAGCTGAGAATCGAACGAGTTCATTTTGAAAAAAAATACACCCTCTATTTTATTACACTATCTGACAGTGTTGCTTAAAAGGATCAAGGAATCAGGATCACGGAAGGATCAGGATCTGGGAAGTAATGATAAATGACAAACTAAAGGATAATTTCAGCATTTTTTGCTAATCCTTATAGTTTCGGTTTTGGCCCTGAAGGCCCGTTTGAAAAATTCACCCTGTATATATACACTACATACACTTATTAGCCACGAATACGTAGAAATTTACGACATTTTAAACTATTTATGGGTGTCTATTTTAGATAATATTACCGATGAAGCAACTATATTGGTCATATTAAAACGAAACCTTAGCATGTGTATATTTTAACTCTACAAAAAGTAAATTCAAGGAAATTACTTTTACGCAGGTCCAACAGTTATTTGTCAGATCTGTACATAGCTAGATAATATAGATGACATCTATCAGTGACAGTACAACGAGTGATTCAACTAACCGGGCAACGCGTCGACGAGGCAGTTGTTGCGGATGTCCCAGCGCGCCGCGTCTATGAACAGCCCGTGAATGTTGACGCCGTCCTCCGGCCGCCGCAGTGGACCGAACACGTCCGTGCCTTCCTCCTGCATATTTGTAAACTTGAATGTAATAAAGTACACGTAGAATGTCTCAGGTCGATTACAAATGCTACCCATGAAGAGTACGTTTCCATACTCTTCAAACCAAAATATAGCAGCACTTAAGCACAGTATAAGGATCTACTGTGACTTAAGACTGAAATAAACGTAACAATGTTACCCGACCAGTCTATTCACGAAGAGATTCACTATCAGTGGAATAGTACAATGTTAGAAATCATGATTAACCGATTCAATGCGGCGGCCTTCTGGACAAACTTTAACGCTTGGCGGCGAACAAATATTTCATGGCACCACTGTGGTGCCAAACGCCAGGGACTTTGATGGCACCCCTAAGGTGCCCTCCGCCATGAATTGTAACTTATCGCTTTTTTTTTGCTTTTTCCACGTGCTGAAGTTTAGTAGCCACCCAAAAGCGAAAGTGGATGGTTTAACTTTCGATTAGTGATTACAAAAGTGGCTATCTACGTGTAATAACGGAAATGGAAGGTATGTGTCTTATTTCTATCAGGTGTTGTAAACATTTTTGTAAGTTTTTGATGAATTGATTGTTTTAGTGTTACTATAGAATGAAATATGAACATTCGAGACGTGCAGAGCGCTATGATAGTTCTTTTCTGGTGTTTTGTTTAGAACGAAAATTCAAATTATTAATGGATAGATTTCTAATAGAATATCGAAATTGATATGCGCTATTTATTCAGACAAAGATAAACACCAAAGTACGAATATTTTAATCCAGTGTCTATTGGCTTACTATAAACGAAAAATAGGTACTATTATAGTAATACAATCACAGTAATTTGCAAAATAATATAATATATTTTTTGAGAGGTTTACAATCCCTGAAGTATGTGAAATCACGTGATCTGCTGAAACTGAAAGCTTGAGCTTTCTATGAAAGATCTACGTGATAAATAAAGGCACTTTTGTTTTCAGAACAACTTTGATAAACGTCAATTTATCCGAGTTTTATGGCTTAAAATTTTGGCACCTCTCGGGTGCCACCCGCCATACACAAAAGAAATTCATGGCACAACTGTGGTGCCATCCGAACGGAATCGGTTAACTGTCAAACCCATTCATTAATTATTAATTGATTGTGTGATTGTTATGTAGACAAATTAAAAAAATATTTTTGTTATAGAATTGTATTTGTAATATCTACATGTATGTGGCATATCTAATGTAATAGTAGAAAATATGAACCATGTAAATCTGTATATTACTCAATCCTTTACAAATACTCCTGAGGAAATTTTATATTAAGAATGTTAATTATCAGCCTGACCAACTATTTTTAAAGATATTATGACGCTTGTCATAATCTAAATCGTATTCTCTTCACAATTCACATTTTATTTACTTTCAGAATTTATTTATTACAAGATATCTAAGTAGTGACCAAACTAGCAATTTTGAGGTCAACTTACCTTGGTTTGAGATTGATTAATTATCACATATTACTTTTTTTTAAAGTATATCGTTGAGTTGGTATATTAAACATCACAAGCGTCCCATGCCATTTATGTAAACACGTTGAAGTATCATCTTAGAAAATAATTCACTCATATTGCACTAGATGGCGTTGTTCACCCAAAACTTAGCAACAACTAACAACTAATAGCTGTAGTACAAAGTAATTAAACCGTTGTATTTTCATCGGTCTTCCACATGTATATAGTAACACGAGCGAATTCGCGGGTAAAAGCTAGTTCCTAATAATTTTTGGTTTATACATATTGGTTATTTTTTAATATAAGCAGTATTTTTGAGTAGGGCCACCTAGTGGCGAGTAGCAATAACATATCATACCATCGTTATGTAGTTCGCGCCTTACTGGCATCGATCATAAGCGTTTACTGAAAAAAAGGTCGCCAGTCGCCTGCTGCAGACAATTCGGAGCCACTCACCATTGGGTGGCGCCACCAGTATCTCAGACTTGTAAGTGCATCTAGCCGTTTATTATGTCAGGGCCCAAATTACGGGCATATCTGACGAACCTAAGGATTATTACTAGGGACCGGGTATCTTCTATACAATGTAATGCCATCAAAAACATAACTTGTAAAAAAAGCAAGTCTCGCAATAATACTTCTACCGTAAAAAGTTGTGAGATCCATGTAATACCAAGTCGGTTATTTTAGGGGCATCGAAATAGGGCAATCAAAAACATAACTTTGTAAAAAAATGAGTTTCACAACTTAATTTTTCTGCGGTAATAAGTTGTGAGATCCATGTAATACCACGCCTTTAATTTAAAAAAAGTATTTAATGGCATCTCATTTCTTTTTGTAGAAAGTCCTATACGTTTATTTAAGTTTTTTATATAGCTTAAGGGGCCCACAAAAGTGTGGTCGCATACTGTCGTGCACATCAGACGGTGTGGCGAGCGTCAAGCTCACCTGGGCGGAGCCCTACGGGGCACCGCGCTAAGAGGACTCCAGATGCGTTCCGTTGGAGATCCCGGAGTCCTCTACGCAACGCTGAGGACGGCCACCAGGGGTGTTTTAATGCGGTAATTGTCCCACATAACCCTGTGTCGCTCCCACCGGGTACCTTTTGAAGGTTTCCCCCTCGTTAACGAAAAACAGAGTTAAATTAAATAAAACGTAGTTTGTGGGTATACCTGCGATATCACATAAAGACCCAAAGGTTGCCTGGAATATAGTGGCCGCCTTTCTCTGCCGGACGGAAAAACGGGAAGCCGTGGCGTCGGCAAGCCACCTCCGCCGGCCGCGGTTTAGTGTTCTTTCTTTATGGCAATTTCGAGCAACCAATTCATTAACTACAAATGTATCCCTATATATTTATATGGGATACAAAGTTATTTGCGTAGTTAGTGTAACTAGGAAACTGGACCCAAAAAGCAAAATATTTTAGTTATGATACGAGTATGTTAAACACTTATTTTTGTATTTTAAATTTGAGGTTTATATGTCTGCTAGAAGTACCTTAGACTTTTGATGATTTGGCAGTGAATGAGTGTGTGATGAAATTAAGAACTTTGACTAAACTCCAGCCAAATTGGAAGAAGAATGAGAATGTTTACCAATAATATTTTATTAGCAACCGAGAAGGGGCACATATCAAAAACCTTTTCTTTGTCAGTGCAATTTATTTACAAATAATATTTTAAAATTATAATTGTTTTCTATCAAATTGTTCTATTGGCTTTCGAGTGGCTACTTTTAGCTTTCGAGTAATCTAGCAATAATGAACTTGTTCGATTCCCGATTAGGGAAAAGATATTTTTAAAAACGAAATATGCAGTTTTAGTTTATATCGAAATCGGCCTCGTAACTCCTTTCAGCATTTTTCGCTAATCCTTATCGTTTGGGATATGGCCCTGATGGCCTATTTGTAAAATTCACCCTGTATATGTATGACTTAACTTATTTCGTCAAACATAACCTTAGTCGACTCATCCTTTGGGTGTGTTAATTCTGTTTGCGTCGTGGCATAGGTATAGTTGTAATTCTTAAGCTACTGGTTCAAAGCGAATGAAGTTTGGAATATACCGTGTTTATGCAATGATTGCTTAGTTCCTAAAATCGGGCTTCTAGTTTTATCTGCGAAAATGGCCTGAATTGCTTCGAGAAAAGAATGATACGGCCGTGCCACTGTTTTTCTTGTTCGACTTGGCGAGGGCACTGTCGTGCCCCCAGATTTATTTGCAAGACTTCTGCGTGATAATTATGCTTATAACAACTACCTTGGTATCACAAATACCTACGATCCCCTTATTTTATAATGTAAAGTGGGTATTTGATAACAGCTGATTCTTCTTCATGAGTTTATGTCTAAAATATTCACAGGAGATCATAAAATCACTCGTCGGATTACCTATAAGTAAAGATCGATATTCAGTTGAGATATCCAAAGAAAATAAAAATGTTGTCATATGAGTCCTATCATAATACGCTCGAATTTATAGAAAACGCAAAAAGGGCGGTACAAATGCGAGAGATACGGCACCTAAAAATAAAATAAAATAACATTTCCACGAAAAATCTACAGCGCAGATCCAACTTGCGCCTTTGTAACTTTTTATACCAGAGACGCGCCACCCCATCCCATCCCCTTGGGGTGCTATTCGCCTACTAGGAATACCATAGAATATAAGAAGCTAATAATCATTTCGAAAATAACAAATAAAAATATAAAATAGGTTCCACTTTTGCGGCAATTTGAAAAGAAAAAAATATGTAGATGATTTTTTATAACATATCGATAAGTTGAAGTCGGCTTGCAGGTAAATATTATAGTTTTTCAGAAAGGTTACAATACGTTTAGTCCATTGAAATGTTACATTTGGGTTGAAAATGTCAGAGACGCAATTTTATTTTTTGAATTTCAAGGGGCTTAGAGTGAAGTTAAATCCAACTATATATCTTCATAAATGACATCAGAGCATTCTGATGGGTGGGTCATAAAGAATAATTAAAAAAATAAAAATATGCGTTGAAAATTAAAAAATGGCACCATGTGCAACGAGCGATCAATGTGGCATCCTAAGTGCCTAAATGTGGGCTGTCAATAAAAATAGTGATCTATTCATATACTCGCTCAAACACACGTTTCACTACATAAATTAGATAAAATAATTGTAAGCAACAAGCGAGTGTTACCTTGACTTTTCTTTTATTGAATTTGTAGACGTCCTCCTGCGAGAGGAAGTAGGAGACCGGTTCGAAGTCGAACATGAGCGCGTCGATGGGCACCCGGTAGCGGCGCGCGTAGGCCTGCAGCGCGCCCGTCAGCAGCCCCTGCGGGAAGAACAGCCCCGACACCCAGCTGCTCGCCTGCAGACCCTCCACCAGCCACCGCTGCAACAACACACGCACACCCACACACACACACTATATACACGCTCACATTACGACTCATTCAAGAAAATATATAATACCTATCTCCTAGAAAGTCAACATAAATCTAATTCGGTAAATATCAACATTGCAATAAAGAAATGTTGAATATTAAAAAAAATCGTATAATGTATATATTATGAAGGTGGTATAACCTTTTGAGTTTCGACTCCGGCGGCACCACCGCCACACCAACTTCTGCCTTATAACAGCAGTGTTAAGTGCTGCTGTGTTCTGTTTTGAAGAGTTCCAGCTTAGTCTTCAGGAGTAGCGGCGCATCTGTGGCCGATCTCAGATAGGAATATCTAATCCTATCTGGGATCTAATTACAGATGTTCATGGGCGGCAGTAGCCACTTACCATCAGGTGGACTGCATGCTCATCACTCCTATATTATATAAAAAATAATATCAGCTTTTAGGGGCCCCTCTTATGTTGAGCCTTGGGTATAGGCCCCTGTACCCTTAGATTACTTACATACCTACTAAACATCACCTACTAAAATACTATAATGGCTTACTAACACATGCACTCATATTATACACGAGAAAATATGAAATTCCTTTTACATTATATTCTATTTCGCATCCATCGCATGGAATGGAATGAGCTATTTCATTCCATGCTTTTGCACAGTACGCATTCCACTGCCCTCCATCCCACTATATTTTATTTCGATATCGATTTTAAATATCTACATTTAAATCCTTTAACATGTGTACTCGTCACAACATAAAAATGCAACCCCGCGATGATATCAGAGACACTGAACGTACTCGTATGTATATATAATAACAGTAATTGGCTTGCCTCGATGAAGTCGAGCCGCAGCATGAGGTCGTGTATCCAGCTGCCGAGCGACTTGAGCGAGTTGTACCCGCGGCGGTGCCACATGGCCGGCACGCGGTTGTTCAGCAGCGACGTGAACACCTCCTCGTACGCCTCCGACATCACCACCACGCCCTGGGGGCACACGCTCTCATCATACATGCGGCAATCAAATATTATGTCACTTGCTAGGTATTACGCTAGAAGAATACACCGTGATTCAATTATATGTTTAAGAGTTCCTTCAAAAGTACTCATGACGTGTGAGATCTATTAATTTGCATTTGACCAGCATGGTGGGTTGTGGCCTCGCATCTTTTGTAGTTCCTTATTTTTTTTAATTTTTAATTTTCGAAGTTATACTTCGTCTGAGGCGTGTGGGGAAAATGATGAAGGTTTTATTTTCAAGAAGCCTTTAGATTAAATGAGGTTAGTAAATATTGCAAGTTTTGCAGAAATGGTTAGGGACAAAGTAATGTTAAAATAATGTTTTTGTCGGATTATCACTAATCACTATAAGTTCACTCACTAATTTTATTTCTGAGCAGGCTACGTTTTGGTTGCACTTACCTAAGTTTAGTCATTAACCATTTTTAGGACTAAGTTTAGTTCAACACAAATAACTTTAGTTTTAACCAGACTAAGTTTAGTTTGAACATAACTAACTTAATCAGCTAAAACTATGTTCACTTAACCAGTCAATCACCATAAATAACTTTAGTTCATCCTATTATTTTTAGTTTTGACCAAATTACGTTTAGTTTGCCTGAAACTAAGTTTAGTCATTAATCATTTATAGAACTAAAAATAAGTTTAGTTTTAAGCAGACTAAGTTTAGTTTGAACATAACTAACTTTGAACCCGAATGAATTTATCAGCTAAAACTATGTTCACTTAACCACTCAATCACCATAAATAACTTTAGTTCATCCTACTATTTTTAGTTTTGACCAAATTACGTTTAGTTGACCTGAAACTAAGTTTAGTTAGTGACCATTTTTAGAATTAAGTTTAGTTCAACACAAATAACTTTAGTTTTAACCAGACTAAGTTTAGTTTGAACATAAGTGACTTTATGGTGAAAAACTATGATTACTTAACCACTCAATCACTATAAATAACTTTAGTTCATCCTACTATTTATAGTTTTGATAAAATTACGTTTAGTTTGCCCGAAACTAAGTTTAGTCATTAATCATTTATAAGACTAAATTTTTTCATTAACCATTTTTAGGACTAAATTTAGTTCAACATAAATAACTTTAGTTGTAACCAGACTAAGTTTAGTTTGAATACAAGTTTATTCAGCTAAAAATACGCTCATTTAAGCAGTGGATCACGTTTCTATTGTAGGATGATCACTATAAGAAGTCCGCCTTATAAATGTTATATTTAACGAAATTACGTTTGTTTGCATATTACTTAGTTTAGTTAGCTACGATTATTAAAACTAAGTTCAATTGAACTTAAATTACTTTTAATCAGACTAAGTTTAGTTAGAACATAACAAACTTAATTCAATTAAAACTATGTTTAGTTAAGGACTGAATCATATTTATATGTATGTGAGCATTAAAACTTTACTTCATCTAAGTTATTTTATTTTTGACCAGATTACGTTAACTTGTAGTGTTACCTGAATTAGTCACATACAGTTTTATTGTGCGTCCACTGACCACGTTACTAATTTCACATCAATTAATTTTAGTTTTAAATATTACGTTTGCATGTAACTAAGTTTAGTCATTTAAGATTTCTAAAACTAAAGTAAGTTACGTAAACGTCACTAATAACTTGAATTTTAATCAGACTAATTTTAGACAGCTAAAACTATGTTTATTTTATCAACTCGACTACATTTAGATCACTCCCGACATTCTCGGTGAGCTGAACGCTGGCAGACGCATCGACTTCTTTCTCCAGAAAGCGACGTTTGACATAATCAACGAATATAAATTTTACTTTTTTTAATTATAAGAATTACGCCAAAGAAGTATAACTTCTTATGTGCCTATGTACCTACAGTACATGATAGGTAGGTAAACGCTTTTTCATAAAAAAAAATACATTAAATTATATTAATTTGTAAATCAAATTCAGTTTAGAAACCAGTTTAAACATCCAGCCGAAACATAGAGAAGCCTGAGGATAATAAAATGCGACAAACTCGACGAGCACCTTGATCGCCTTCTGTAGTTCGTTGAGCGAGGCGTGTATGAGGGCGAGCAGCGTGTTGAACCTGTCGGTCTCGTGCAGCAGCACGGTGGTGAGCGAGTGCAGCTGGCCCATGTCGTCGGGCTGCACGAGCGCGGGGTTCACGAGCGCCTTGTCCAGCTTGGCGGCGAGCGCGGCGCGCGTCTGGTCGCACACGCGCCACACCGCCTGCTCGGCCGTGTCGCCGCCGCCGCCGCCGCCCGCGCGCGGCTGCACCTCCACTATCGTCTGGAGCAGCGTGCTCGTCTCCTTGTTCTGCACGCGACACACACATACACACATGCATGCAGACACAGCTGGACAAACAACAACATGCAGCTGGTAACACACACATAGGTACTTCTCCGAGCCGTTCCAGATTAGTCCTCAGAAACAAAGACAATATACGAGTAATAATTGTACGGTAGTTAAGGAGTAGGTAGTTAAGGGTCACACTTTGCCAGTAGATTAATTACGTACCTACCGAGATATCTTTCTATAAATATGTCATGGCGACATTCCAGAGTTATCTAATGTAACTTGCAAGCTCAGCGGTATGTGTCCACCGGATGAGCCTTGTGGAAAATGTAAGTGTAAGTTGTATTGTGCTCATACTGAAGTAGCCTTAAAATCAGCAGTACCTACGCCTTTTTATATGTTTACTATTCTAGCAAATTTGATTCGAAATTAACATACTATACTGCACACCATACTATAATATACATACTACTACATACAACAACATCCTATAATACATACTATAATATACTGTAATATACTGCACACCATAGACTTAGATTTTTTTCGCTACTATAAAGACCAACAAAGCATGAGAAAGACATTATTGTCAAGTGTACCGTTACATGGAAATATAATCCACAAAAGTATACCATTCACAGGTAAATACGATTTTTTTATCCGAGGGTTTTAAGCAATATTCGGTCAAATTTCATATTAATTGGTTTCATGCCTAATTATTACAATTTTATATTCATTTATCTTGTTATGAATACATATATTTCATAGCTAGATGTAAAATTTCCAAAATATATACGAGAATTTAATTATTTATTTACGCTAGGGCTTGACAAAATGGTGACGTCATATTATATCGATAATGTGTCACGTCGATCAAGTGAGGTACGTGAAAAGTGGATAAGAATAACAAATCGGCCAGAACGGATTCCTATTAAATCATCGGTAAAATGTAACAAACATTTTGAGGAAAAATGTTTTATACCAAGAAGTTGTCGTATCAATTTCTATTTCATCATATTTGTTTCATAATATTAAAAAATAATCATCTATAAAAATATAGTATTTTATTAATTTGATAATTTGGATACGAAAGCTACGTTGCCACGCGAAGCTCATCAAATTAAAACTGGATGTCAATCGATAAAAAGTATGAAGGTAACAACCCGGCAAACGTTATGTTGCCATATAAATAAAAAATGTTATGGGTGAACAATCCTTATCACTTAGGGGTATGAAAAATAGATAGTAGCCGATTCTCAGACCTACTGAAAATGCATATAAAATGTTGTGAAAATCTACGGTAACTAACATTGTGACACGAGAATTCTATATATAAGATAGACCGAGGTGAAAATAATACAAAGAAGGAAAATAGATTAAAATCTCAAATCAAAGTCAAGTGACCTCGAATGCGATATTGGCATTCTCGTGCATGCCGAACACCTCCGGGTCCTCGATGGGCGGCAGCGTGTCGAGGTAGTCGCGCGCGGCGGCGAGGCGCTCCGCGCGCGGGCAGCGGTACGCGCCCGAGCGCGAGTACGCGTAGTCCGCCTCCAGCGTCGCCGCCGAGAAGAACCGCTTCAGGATCGTCGTCAGGCAGCGCTGGTCCCACATGTCCGTCACGCGACCGCCGTACGTTATCTGACCTGAACGACACGTACATATCGACGGCAGCATACAACAAACCGCTATCTACACAATCACCGCTTGTAGATAGCCGTTTGTTCCTTACTGCCCTCGATATTATAATACATACATGGGCGCCACATTTGTTTCAGGCCACTTCAGTATTTTTTTAAGCATTTTTGGATAAGTTACGTATTATATCTTTCACAATTTTAAATTATAAATAATTATTTCTGCCTCATATCAGCAGTGTTAAGCGCTGCTGTGTTCTGGTTTGAAGGGTGTAGTAAGAGAGATATACTTCTCTGAGGCTTTCCAACTTAGTCCTCAGGTGTAGCGGCGCATCTGTGGCCGACCTTACGTAGGAATATCTAATCCTATCTGGGGTTACAGGTGTCCATGGGCGGCAGTAGCCACTTACCATCAGGTAGACTGCATGCTCGTCTGCTACTACTATGTTATAAAAAAATCGAAAAGATTACACTGAATGGTAACAATATAGGTATACCTAAGTATATAAAATATCGTTGCTAACAATCATAATTCCGAAAAATGTCTATTGAGTTTTTGTCTTTTGAGCCTCGAAATATCGAAAAACGAATTATGTAATCTATTCAAAGTTGTAGGTCTTCTTAACTACAATAGGCTGAGAAAATTTACAAATCAATTTCGGTTTATATTACTGTAAAAACCCGAACTGCGGTAAATCCTAAGATTTGCTTAGCTATCGGGTTATATTAATAAAAATACATGTCTTATTATTATTATCTCTGCACGCTGATCTATATTTTAAGTAGGTACATAGTGAATTTACATGATTTAGTCTTATCCTCTCGCAAGGCGCTGCTACGTCCTGCAGGCATGGTTTTATGTTTCACGAGCGAATGAGTCCAATTCGTGTACGAGTCAGTTCATTCCTTACCTACATGTATGATTCAACGAATTCACTCTTAGTACAACAAACAAGATGTACTTGATACAACATAATTCATCAACCATCATCAATCGATTCCCTCTCGGTACCAGTAGGTATACAAAAAAATACTTTCTACGCTCACAGCCCCACACTAGGATTCCTTGTGTCGTGAGCGCCTTAAATACACAATTGCTAGGTATAGGTACCAAAAGATAATAATTTAATGTTTGTATGTAAGGATTTCACTTGGTTATAGTTTCAATATAATCAATGAAAGAGAATTACATATTAATATAATATACATGTCCAATGACCTAATTAAAAATACCTTTGTAAATTTTGTCTCATATGAGCCACATTAAGCTTATACATAAGCGACAGTCCGGCTAACGAGTGTCGACGAAATTCGTCCACGCGGGATTTCATTCCTATATTAAAGCGCCCACAACTTTTTGTTTATTTCCAAAACCAATATTTACCAACCACCTTTGATAAATCCTAACACTGACCAAACTCGATTGATAAATAGTAGCTCGAAATTGTCTCTTTTTTAATAAATTCGTATATTTAGTTTTTACTTTTTTGTACTGACATGGTAAACAGTATTTGTATTTTTAGTGAATTTCAGGATCTACCGGCAAATATTAGGATCTAACATAGTTCGGAAATTTGCAGTAGGTAACATATCGATGTGAAGGTTATAGGCGTAATGGAAATGTAAACTGTCTCACTGGTGATGTACTCGAGCGCGTCCCAGGGTATGTGTCCGTCCTCGCAGAACATCTGCAGGTTGAGCATGGCGCACTCGCGGTCGCTGGCGTTGAACTCGTACGTGATGTTCCAGCCGAGCGGCCCGAACTTCTTGCGCTCCTGGATCACCGCGTGGAACATGCACACGCCGAACAGCATCGTGCGCCAGTCCTGCCCCAGCACTACCGCACACGACGACAACTCGCTTAACACGACATTACAGGGTACGACCGATATTGCAATCGATTAGTCAACGAGACACATGTAGCTGAATGGAGGTAGACAGGGTGATATGTCATATGTGGTGATGAAAGGACGTGGAGTGTGGAAATGAGATATTTATTAAATATCAAAAAAATAAGGATAATAAAGTATATAGAATAATACTATATAGAAAAACATGTATATAGTTTATAGTATTTGACTTCATTGATTGAAACAAATCGAAAAATTAAAATTTATCACATAGTTTCTTAGAGTCACGCGAACAAAGCAAACATCTTTCATTTTCAGTACGGATTATTGCGATGCTCTGATTTTAAATAATATAAAACAAAACAAAAATCCGAGTGGTTTCTGTGGACCTCCGAAGGAAACAATGCCACAGTGACACGACTATTTATATTCACGACGTATTTATATTCTTGGACGACAGTTACCATAATACAGATGCTAGATTAATTTCAATATTTCATAAATATCATCATCATCATCATCAACCTATTACTGTCCCACTGCTGGGCACGATTCTCTTCTCAGAATGAGAAGGATTAGGCTATAGTCCACCACGCTGGCCAAGTGCGTATTAGTAGACTTCACATACCTTTGAGATTTTTTATAAATCTCTCAGGTATGCAGGTTTCCTCACAATGTTTTCCTTCACCGTTTTAGCAAGTGATGATTAATATCTAATACGCACATCATCTTGAAAATTCGGAGGTGCGTGCCTTGGGATTTGACCCTCGGACCCCTCGATCGAGAGACCGAGTTTCTAAACCACTAGGCTATCACTGCTTAGTATGTTCATAAATATACAGGCATGAAAATATTCTGAACTACAAGAAAAGCACGCATAAATAATGGCACGTAATGTGATCCGGGGCGCATGTTATATAGTGCACAGGTATATTAGAGACACAAAGGACTACAAAGGCGTTATTTGTGCGAACTTATCGAACTCACCCGTCCGACGCTAACACCTAACAAGCGATGCACTCTCACCTTAGTTGTTAAGCTCCATTGTCAACTCTACTTAAGTCTGTATTTTTACAGCGAAGACAAGCATTGTTATAAGTCTTTCACACCGCAAACAAAACGTTATCGGTACTTATATTATACCTTACTCCACAGATGACACGTTATACGTCTTATCTTGTAAATAATAATGGAAACAAAAGCATCGAGGTCGGATTTCACTATGAGAAGAATGAAAAATCTTTATTTTTATCATTATTGGTATGGTACGGCATCGTGTGGTAAGTATCAAATGATTGTGATTAAGGTTATCCTAAGGTATTGTCCTTGTCGATTGGAATCAGAATAAAAGCTCGGTAAGCCTGTCGTAAGAGGCGATTCAAAGTGAGCTCTGGAGGTTGCGGGGGGGAAAGAGTGGGAGCTCGAACCATCGGTAAGATCGGCGGTATATAACCGTACATAGTTCGAGATCGCAGGGTCCTCTATGTAGTATCGAAGCATCTCAGCAAGGAAATTCTCCCAAAATGTACATTTTAAAAGTTTTTCTTCAGTAAATAAAAAAAGGATTGGTATGAAATGTAAATATAAAAATATAATCAATTAGGAACCCAGATTCTTTGTAACCGGCGGCCTACCGTGGTTTTCGAAGAAGTCCTCCTCCATCTCAATGAGGGCTCGCTTGACGTTCGCCTTGAGCCCTTTAGGGGGCTCGTTGGTGACCTTGACAGAATTCTGCAGCACGGAGACGGGGAACTTGGGTGTGGGCATCGAGCTCAGATAGAGGCGGAAGTCCGCGTGCGGCGCGCCCTGCTCCGAGCTCAGCGCCGCCACGAGCAGCTCCAGGTTCAGCATCCACGACGCCGCCAGGTGGCAGTTCTGCACCCGCAACATTTTACGATTGTAATAATACTAATAATGTACCTATATTTTTATAATATACTTAGCAGCCGAGCATGCAGTCCAACTGATGGCAATCTGCTACTGCCGCCCATGGACATTTGCATTCAACGCCAGATAGGATTAGATTTCTACTTGAGGTCGGCCACGGATGCGCCGGTTTTCCTAAAGACTAAGCTGGAACGCTTCGGAAAAATATGTCTCCCATACCACATACCTCGAACTAGAACACAGCAGCGTTTAACACTGCCATTGTTAGGTAAAAAGAGGTGTGGCGGTGTTACTCTACCACATTCAAAAATCATATATAAGTGATATAGAGTAACCAAATGTCTTTGCAGAGCACCAAATGTTAAGTGGCGCTACCGCTTTGTATACCGTTGTTAGTGTCTCTGTATAAAACACTCTGAACCACAGAACAACTCCGGAGTGGAATATTTAAAAGTGGTGGACTTTCAAAATACATCCACATTTTAAATGCAACGTCGTTGTGGTTGGTACCTGCAGGAAGACCCAGTCGCCCTTCGGTTTCGCATTATTGATCATCTTCTCGGCGACGGGGCCTTGTCCCTGCCCGAGCGAGATGGAGTGCACGCGGTCGCGCATGCCCATCTCCGTGGCGAACTTCTGGAAGGCGCCGAACGGGTCCGAGCCCGTGCTCAGCACGAACACCAGCGGGATCATGCACGCCGTGTCCGCGTACCTACAATGCATTGAAAGAAGCTTACAGTGTTGGATCAATTCTTACAATCAGCACTTGATCAGGACGTAGCAGTAGGACGTAGCAGACTGTGCCTTACTCTTTTCTTATCTTATGAGGACACATGTGCCCAACATTTTGAGACAAATCAACCCTAATTAGGATTTCACATTTATAAGTCACATTTGTAAGATAGATGTAGATAAAACTTTGTAATAAGGCCTCCTTTTTTTTTAACACGGACATATCCTCATGGATCCTCTTCTGCCCGGGGGAGCAAAAGGGGTATGTCGGACGGGAGAGGTCGGCATAATAAGGCCTCCTAACCCAACGTAATATCGAGTTTAGGCTCTCTTGATTTTTTTTGACAAGATTCTAGATGATATTCAAGGATTTTTTTGATGAAGCTGGAAGATACTTGATTAGTTTTAGCCATATCAAATATTTAAATTTAGATGTAGTACGTCACCATTTGTTAGCATAATATACATGATGTATGTATATAATACTAAACAGTTAAAATAATGCTTTTAAAAGCTTGCAGCGCACAACAAATAATCAAATTGAGTGTAGGTACTTTCCACCTTTCCATATTACGCTTCAAGCTTTTATTTGATTATGAAACACTCTTTTATGATTAACAATATTTATTTACCTATTGTTAATTGCATATATTTTTTTCATTTAAGTACAAATAAAATATTCATTTTAAAATCTTTTCTTCTAATTATACCTTGATTATTATTGTTGGTATTTTTCAATTGTGGTATCTTTTCATTGTTTGGCAGGCATACATAGTATAGAATGAGTATTGATAATTTGTAATACCTCGTAAGAACATGCCTTATAAAACCCTGCATGCCAGAAAACAGTGTTCCTTTTGATTTCTTCGACCTTCTGTCATAATTTCCTTCATACCGATGGAATGGTTGATTGAGTTTCGTATTTATCTTATTTATATAAACAAAACCCTTGGAATAATAAGATACGAGTAGGTGTTTCGATCTATAAGTCGTTACCAAGACAACGGTGCGAAGGCGTTTATTTCCTTTGAAAGTCTTGAGAAATAATTTATAAGGAGATAGAGAGCTATTTTAAGAGCGACCTTTTGCTTTCTAGCGAGCTTGCAGGTAATTTCTAACATTTTAAATAAAATTTTATAAAATTTCCAATGTTATGTTATTATGATGATGATGTTTCTATGTAAAATAGAAAGTCATTGAATACAATGTCAAGTGAAATGGTACTGATTTACTCCCAGTTTAGTGTAGCATTACTTTACAGGTAATATAGATGTTTACTAAACGATTATTTTCCTGATATTTGATATTTGTAAAATTTCAAGCAATTTCAGTAGGTATTTCGTAATAGGATTCGCAATATAACGTATATTATGTAATTTATGTAAAATTGTTAGTTGGTGTCATTTACGGACGCAGTCGCCATTCGGATACTTTGTACTTATTTCATGTTACAATTTTTAGGAAATTTCATTCAAATTCACTATGTTCCCTCTACCTATTCATTAATTTACACATTCCCTTATAAAGTATTGATAAATAATCATTGCTTTGTTTAGGATTTCATAAAAAAAATACATGACATGTATAGTATATAAAAATTATCAAATTACCCCACTGATATTACCCCAATATGCCTCAGGTATATTTTAGTTATGGTAAGGTACTAAGTAATCGTTTATAATCTAGCCGCTGAAATAATGCATTCCAGTTGGACATGACTAGAGATGGGTATAGTAAAATTTGTCTAAAATCGATTCTAACTTCTGAATATAACTATATAAATGACAAACTAAAGGAATATGCTCATTGTCAACAAAATGCATAATTTCTATTTTCATTTCATCAACATTCAATAATAATGAGAATATTATTTTGTTCCTAATAAGCTACTCTATACGTACGTAGAACAATATGGGCTGAGTTTTATTTTTCGGAGTGAACTTGTTCGATTCCCGGCTAGGGAAAAAGATTTATTAAAAATAAGGATGCAGTTTTATTTTTTATCAAAATCGGCCTCGTAGGTCCTTTCAGCATTTTTCGCTAATCCTTATGATTTCATATTTGACCCTGAAGAACAACCTGTTTACTTGTTTATAACTGCCTACCCAAGAGTTGTGACAGGAAAAACAAGTCAATTTAAAGTTTGTTTATTCTATAGGCTTCATACTTTCGATTGGTATTGAATTTGTCTATTAAACGAACCAGTGAAATGTTATTTTTTTATTTTAAATCATATTCTGTACTGAACTTTTCTAGTCAATTTATTTGCAATATATTTATTGACATATTTCATTTGATATAAAATACTTTACAGCCAGCTCGATGATGGCCGTCCTATACTGGGATCCTACTAGTATACTATATAATACGAGTACTAGAAGTAGCTGACTAGCAGGCAGTCTACCTGTAGTTAAGTAGCTACTGCCTTTTATAGACATCTTCAATCAACCGCAGAATAGACCAGATTCCTACCTGAAGTCGGCTACAGATGCGCCGGTATTCCTGAAGACTAAGTCGTCATAGTCGTAGAACAAAGTCGGATTTAACAAATACCAAATTTTACAGGGCAGCCATTTAAAGTTATTCACAAACGTCATTTACTATGAGCGCATTTCAAATCCGTCGTTATGCCGACTGCTTAATTTGAAAACTAAAATACATAGATTTTTTTCTGTAATGCAGGAACATAGATTAGTAAAGATACTTCGCCGCCTTGAAATTGAATGAAGCCACAAACGGCTTATTTGTAAGTTCTTTTTTTGAATTCTAGACAAATAAAAACATTTTTAGAGAAAATTTACGAATAAATAACTTATACTGCGTAATTTATATAATAAATAAATAATTATATCAAATATTTTAGGGACATTTTAGCACGGAGACGTGGCAAAACTTTTTTACGCAACTATTTCAATTGTCAAAACTGGTTACGTTTTCTTGTTAGGAGTGAGTCATCTGTACTAATCTATGTGCAGGAATAATATTTAGACAATATGTTAACCAAATATGATAAAAAGTGAATTTCGCATTTTTAACTCTGCTGTAATAGGTAGAATAGGTGTGCAGGTATTGCCGCCAAAGTTGAATCACAGAGGGTTCTACCTCCTTATAAGCCTCAATACAAAGTGATCGGTAGGAATTAAATAGTAATTTAATAGTTTATTATAAGAATATTGTCTGGAAGGATGGAGTCAGATATATGTGACTTAAGTTAAATAGAAGAAAAACAATTTTATTAAAAGACATATACCTAAGTAATAAGTAAGACATATATTTTATCTAGTGAACAAACTGCGATTTATTAAATGGAATTGTTGGGCGATAAAGCGCATGGGTTATTTATTTATAAACATCGAACGGATTTGATTAAAAGCAGGCTCGCATCGGCGCAACCGTCACACCGCCCGCGGCAGGCTTTGCTAGTGGACGTTCGTTTCGTTCGGTCGTTCCATACTCGCGTATTTCATCTATTTGCGCAAACCTTCCGTAGGCGCCAGGACCATGGCGAGCAACCAGCCAGTTATGTCGCAAAAAATGCGTTTGTATAACGGCGTAGAAATGCCAGCTGTCGGGAGTAAGTATAATTTACTTTGTTGTTACTTTGTATTTGTTTACCTAATTTACCTTAACCAACACAGGTTAAGGTAAATTAGGCAAACAATATTCTGTTGTATATTTTGTTTTTTTTTTACTTAGAACTTAAGCGAGATCTATTTTTATTACGTTTCGTTAATATGACATTCCCGTTACCTACTTAACTACAAAAGAAAAAGTACAACTAATTTATTTAACTTACCGGCGGAATATTTTGAAGACTAACAAAATTTCACGTTTTAAATAAATTCAGTTTGTTTGGAAAATTATAAGTCAGACATTACGAAATGTTGTGTCTATTGCTGTTATTTAAAACCTAAGAGGGTGAAATAAGGGTTAACATTTGTTTGAAAATCCGTCATTTTTTAACTATGAAATTTTGTATTTGATTTTCTGGATAAAAATAACGAGACATTGATATCGCATTTTCTGGAAAAATAAACCCTAATGCGAGTAAAATATGTTGAGATTTATGTGTTTAATCATGTTTGGAAAATTCATTCTTAAGTAAAAATGGGAGTTGGGCAATGTTTGTTTTTTTTTTTTCATTTTATATTTTAAGCGTACGAAGTCGCGGGCAAGTGCTAGTAACACATAACATTATTTTGACCAGCAAGACTATTTTTCGCTCTACACCCCTAGCGCAACCTGCGGCTCGGTTCGCTTCCCACGCTACGTCGCCGATAGTGCCTATTGATAAAATTACTTGAGATAATTTCTGCAACTACGGATACTTTGTACATATACACATAGAAAATTAATATTCTTATTAAAGAAGGAGGTAGATTTAAGTTTTTTCATCGTATTTCAGTTAACACTTATCGTGTGCGCTTGGACGAAGAGGTTCACATGTTCGTGGACAACGCCTTGAGTGCCGGTTATAGGCTTTTCGGTTAGTTTTTATTTCCATTGTATATATGGTATATACCATTCCACTACCAATACCGATAACTTATATCGTCATTTTTTACAGATACTGCGGCCATGTACGGCAACGAGGTGGCGTTAAATCGCGCTTTTGAAAAACTGTTGCCAAAGTATAATCTGAAACGCTCAGACCTTTTTATAACATCTAAAATAGGTAAATAATTTTACAAATTTAATTCATTTATTTATTCGTCATCAACACATTACTGTCCCACTGCTGGGCACGGGTCTCCTCTCAAAATGAGAAGGATTAGGCCATAGTCCACCGCGCTGGCCAAGTGCGTATTGGTAGACTTCACATACCTTTGAGATTTTTTTATATAAATCTCTTAGGTGTGCAGGTTTCCTCAGGATGTTTTCCTTCACCGTTTTAAGCAAGTGATAATTAATTTCTAATACGCACATAACTTGGAAAAATCAGAGTTGCGTGCCTGGGATTTGAACCTCGGACCCCTCGATCGAGAAGCAGAGTTTCTTAACCGCTAGGCTATCACTATTTATTTATTATCTTACAGGAATGATGACTTATTATTATTATTACATCATTTTATATCGTAATTTAATTAATTATATTTTTTAGTTACAAGATCAAGAGCTAGTTACACGGGTATAAAAAGAGTTTTGGAAAAAACTTTGAAAAATCTGGGAACGGATTACCTGGATCTATATCTGATTAACTATCCCACCGGTAATACAAGCAGCCGCAAGAGGACATGGGCGGCAATGCAAGCCGTGTACGAAGACGGAAACATCTCTGCCATCGGCGTTTGCAATCATTCTAAGGAGCTCTTGCGACAGCTCGCTTCCTCGAACTCACCACCTATGGTTAACCAGGTCAGAAACTTCGTGTAATATAAATTTTGCGATTTATCGTTTTGAATTATTTGATGCCGTATTTATCTAAAGTCATCAAATGTCAAATTGCAGGTCGAGTGGAATCCACTGATGCACGACGAACAGCTGTACGCTTATTGCAAGAGGCACGATATGGTTTTACAGGCATATAGTCCTTTCGGGACTCCGTTTGCATCTGATAAGAAATTATTTCATTACCCGGTGATCAGGGGGCTAGCGAGCAAATATGACGCGACGGTTGCCCAGATACCACTCAAGTGGTCCCTGCAGAGGCAGGTGGCCGTGCTGCCCGTTTCCACCGATCCGGCACATATGAAGGAAAATATCAATTTGAACTTCAGGATAAGTACACGCGATATGGATTTGATTGATGCGATTGCGCCCGACTACGATCAGTATGAAAGCAGGGTGTAAGCTCTACGTTCTCCCTTTGCTGATTAACTTACGTATGTTCTCAGTTACGATTAGTGCAATTTTAAACTCCATTATTGGTAACCTGGTAATTATTGTTGGTATTTTAATTTAATTATGAAATATATACAGTATACATTTTCTGATATTATTCATATTATTTTTGTTGTATTGTAATTGTTTCACCATTACGATATTTGTTCAAGATTGTTATTATATTTTTCTCATACATTACATTGTTAATATCCCCTGCACTTGCGCGAAATGTCGATGCGTATAGTACTAATATTCATAAATGTATCTAGAACTGTACACTTTAGGCGCGTGTTGAACTGCTTACCACGTTGTATATCGTGGCTTTTTTTAGCTATTCAGTATATTATTACTTAATGTTCCATGCAAGTTAGGAATACAATTATTGATGTATGTTTACGTGTCTATTGTATTTTTGTCGGTCATAGATACACTGAATATGTTATTAATTGGTATTTAATATAATAGAGGTTCGACGAAACTCTTGTGAAATTGTAGTCGTGAAATATACTCATTTGTGTCAAGGTATGTTTTTTTATTTCAAATACCTATGCTAACACCAAAAATACCTGGTAGATTGCAGGCCTCAAGGGTGAACATATAAGGATTAGTGAACATCTAAGTCGAACGTAGTTATTGTGAAGCTTGAACTTATCCGTATCTGTGGGACTCACAGAAACTATGGTGTAGGTCAGTGTACTTTAACCAAACATTGCGCTACGTTTTAGTTGTGTTTTATTCCAATTTTTTAATTTACCATTCATAAAATTTGCGTATGCATACAATGTATGATGTATGATGTATCTTTTGCGAATGACGTGAGCCTTTATACATGTTTCTGCTTTCGTTGCGTAAATGAACTATATACAATCGGAGTGCAAGCGCGAATCTACTTTTGTGTTTAGCGAAATATTGAAATGTAATATCACAATGTGCATCGCGGTTGCAATTATATGGTGTAATTTGCCATGGCCATTGAACATATACATATGTATGTATAATAATATGTTTATTTCATTATGCTAACAGGGCTTGAAATCTACATTAATAAATGAGTTTATGTGTCATGAAACATGTTAAGACTGCAGATGACATCAAAAGTGATTGAATTTAAATCGCAGATGCGGGATTTCATTTTTTAGACTAATGTTTACCCATATTTTTGTGCTTCAATTTTTTGTTTAATTAAAAATGTAATAAAAAGTGTTTCAGTTATTCGTTAATAAATCAAGAATTATTGAGAGTTAAGTTATTTAAAATGAAGATCCTGAAAGAAAAAATCTTCAATAAAATGTCCCAACTCCCGGAACTCTATCAATATTACTTGTAACTTGCCGAACATCCGTTTCCGCGTTACTGCCGAAGACCGAAGACGAAGAGAACTATACCACATGAAATAGGTTATTTTTAGTTGTAAATATATATTAATAAATAAAGTCATGAACCGGTTACTGTTCACTACTGGGTATGAGTCTACTGTTAGATTGAGAAGAAATTAGGACAAATTCACCGCCTTGCTGGTCAAGTGTAGATTAGCTAGACAACTTTGTAATCTACACACACCTACAAATTTCTATTTTGGCTCTATGTGTGTCTTGTTCTTATATTTTTGTGGTTTACTTTATAAGATATGGCTAGAGTCGTCTAATTTTAGTATCTAATTACTGTTGACGTGATTTTGATGCATTTTAGCGATACACATTTATACTAGTACGTAGACGCTGAATGGTGATCATTTGCGGTGGCTGGAGTACAAACCCCAATTATTATGTGTATACATTCCACGCGCAAATTATGGAATTAAAGCGTTGAATTCAGGAATTGCTTTTCTCAAGCTCGAGCCTACTTATAAAACCAGCAATTCGTTGACAAACGATTTGTTTTAACCAACTCTTAACTAATAAAAAAATCTGTAAAAGTTATAATTAAAAATACGTTCTCTATTTGCGAACGTTGTTCTTACACGCAATATTAGGTACTTTCTATTTCGTATATCGAGCTTCTCAATATGAAACGTCTAAGTTTCATAATTTATTTTGTTATGAACTTATAATTTGATAGGTACAACTTTTAGTGTTCGTTTGAGCTTACGCCGTGCAAATGAATACGTACACAGGTGTATGTAGGTGTATCTCGTGAAATCTATCTACGCAACGGGTGTGGTCGCTATCGATCCTGATAATTTCAGTGTGCTTCTAGGACTACAAAATGAGTGGAGGTTATCAATGTGGGTATAAATGAAACTCAAATTTTGCATACTTCTATATATTAGTGTATACATTTTTTTTGTTAAACGTTTATTACCGTAGTATACAGACATGTATTCTACAACGACATTTACTTTTGACACTACATAACATTCAATATTACTTAACTACAGATATTAATATACATATATGATTGACAAATATTGTTACTTACAAATAGCAACACACTACACATAATATACGTCGTGGGGTTGCTATAGTGAACATTCTAGAATGAATAAATAACAAAGATGTGTAAACAAGTTTATGTGCAAAATTATATTGTGATGGCGTCTATTATATATACTTACATTTATGAAACTAAAGAATGGGTTCACGCAAGAACAGTTGTTCGAGATACGGGGACGAAACTTAGGATACGACTGTATTTTCGCAAAGCAATGTTATTTCATCATCACCGTCGATATCATCAACGCATTACTGTCCCACTGCTGGGCACGGGTCTCCTCTCAGAATGAGAAGGATTAGGCCATAGTCCACCGCGCTGGCCAAGTGCGTATTGGTAGACTTCACACACTTTTGAAAACTTTTAAAGATTTCTTAAGTATGCAGGTTTCTTCACGATGTTTTCCTTCACCGTTCAAGCAAGTGATAATAAATTTCTTATACGCACATAACTTTAAAAAATCAGAGGTGCGTGCCTGGGATCTGAACCTCGAACCTCTCAATCAAGAGGCAGAGTTTTTTAACCACTAGGCTATCACTGCTATCAATTTTATTTTTATTTTTTTATATAATATTGCTTTGCGACATTACTTTACATCGGTTTGTTGGTAACGTTAGATTGTAAATCAGCAATTATGTTTGACAAAACATATGCTCGTTATTGAGATTTCCTTGTGAGAACCGAGCATACAAAAACAGAAATATTAATAAAACAGAATATTCCAGACCGGCTATTAATATTTTTCAATATACTTATTTCACGAGATCAATAAACCCTGTACAAGTCAAAATAACAGTGGAGAGAGGACGGTGCAGAATTAAAAATCAGTAGAGATAACGATAACAAGAGTTAGGAAACAATGTAATAAAATTAAATTATTTATATTCAACGATATATACTAAACAACGCAAAAGTTAAAAAATATTACATAGGAAGTTAAAGGCATTAAAAATATTTTAGTACTAACATATTTCTATACTATGCTATGCACTTACATTATGCAATCTGTTGCCTAAATCAAGTCAAATCTAGTTTGGAGTTGATTCGTGATTTCATGTAGTTGGGAGGGATTTGCTGGAGAGGACACTATCACGAGGGCAGATGGGCATATGGGATAAGCGGTCCAGAATAGCCCACTGGCCTGGTACATCGCATAATGTGAAGTGCGCGAACAATACGTGACAACATCAATGTTACACCAACTTATATCTAACATATTACGATATTTGTCTCCATAAAGGTAACTATTAAATGACAATGTTTAACAATTAGTTTTTAAAATTGAAGAAAGATTCTAATTTAAAAATGTCCGGATTACATGCTAGTCAAAACAGCTCGAGACCGAAACACCTTCTTCACGACTACGCTCGCGAAACAAATAACGTGGAATTAAAATATATTTTTAATAAAGAAGAAAACGTACTAATTCTCTGCTTTTTAATGAATCTTTTCAGCCGAGATGGTGTTCACATCCGGTATTGAAGACAAAGAATATTGCAACTAATACTTATTACGCCTGTTATTTATAATAAATCTATCAATTTTTGCTTACTTATGATCAAAATTGAACAATATCTAGTATGAAGAAAATGTCAAATGTTGACCTTAAGTAGATACAATTTAAGACAGGTCGATTATTAATAACGGACGATTGTCGTCACATTTATAGGTCCATTTGGACTGACTCGTATGTCATCTTAATATCATTATTAAAGTTTTCCACTAATTTTGTAAACAAAATTATGAAATCATCTTCCATATTTTATTTCAGTTAAAATGTACTTCGCATCACATAACATTAACGAAAAATTAAAGTAATTTTTATTGCATCTTAATTAGTTACAACAATGATTTTTTTATGTGCTGCAAAATTCTTAAAATACATTTTTCTGTACGTCATTCTGAATCGAATGAGCTATCTTACATATTTTTAGGAGAGTTATCTCTATTTTTCACACTTTTCAACTTGTTGCAAGACTAGCAATCTTCAGAAAAATGTTAATTTAGTTCAGAATGTTTCAATTTAAGCTATGTCCAAACGGACTTCTTTAAATTGTGACGTTTATAAGTATTTAAATTTTAGTTCAAGAAATATTACAGAAGGAGACATTTAACATATAAACCACTTAATTACTACTAATACTTTTCACAATAGCTACGCATACATATAATAACCATTTTAGACATTTGATCTACTATATTCTATTCTACACAATGTTATATATTTTAACGTAAATATACTTCCAAACGTAACAAACAGAAAATATGAGAAAAACGTAAATACAATTAATAACAAATACAAGTAAAAAGAAGTAAAGATTAATAAATGCGAAGTGATCATGTGCTTGTTTTTTATACGACATAGTTTTATAGTTCTCCGTTACAGTGTAATATGGTACTTTCGATGATCAGTTTCGAAATGTCATTAATAGATGTGATTGATTAAAATCACCATCTTCGGTTATATTTTAATTAGTTATCGCACCTTGAAGAGGGTCGTAACTCATATCCGGGACATTAAGGGAGTTGTTGTGATCACTCATTGTTAGTGTCCTATACCGATTGGATTTCACTGTCTATCATTCCACCTGAGTGCAGATATCATTTATCACTATTATTTCTGATTTGTCAACATTCTATTCGTAAACCTACTAAATTATATAAGGTAAGGATAATATTGTCGTCTAAATATCGCATTACATTTTAACTTTTATCACACATTCTTCTCGATATAGATATAATGAAAGTCGCAAGGAAGTTCGTGATAGAATGGGGAGCAGAGTAAGTTTGTTTTGTGTCTTTGGTAACTTCGTTGGGTTTACATTGAACTCTTTAGTCGCTTAGTGAAGTGAATAGAAACACACCAGTGTAGTGCAAATTTATTACCGAATCGCACATCGGCGCACAACAGATTCTTTGAAATGCAACTTATGACGATAAAGAGTCGCGACAATGCAATATTTACAAGGAGATTTTATATTTTCATACACTTTATAATTATATTAGATAAAGTATGGTGTGTGGTGTAAGTGTTGCAGTAGTAAGCCTGGTGTATCGTATATCGTATAAGGTGCTGATGTTGCAACTTGCAATCAGGGTCGGGTTTCATTCTGAAGGTGTGGAGGCCCTGGGAAAACGAAGGAGCACCAGTAGGCACCTAATTATTTTTCTGATAAAAGGAACAACATATCTCCCGTCAAATATTTTTAAAAATTACTGCCACTGCAAGTGAAATGATTTCAACAAAGAATTTAGTAATCGAAATTTGGTACCCGTCCAAATTTGGCATATTTTTTTCTATTGTAGAGGCTTCCCTCTTGTAGAGGCCCCCAGGATAGCCCGTACAGCCGGGGCAGTAGCCGCGTGGCTGTCCGCAGATCCGGCCCTGCTTGCAAGTAGAAAGGTGGTTGCGTTTGCTATAATCATTGAGCTACCAACTAATGAACGATGTTTTTGCTCGCTATATTACTAGGCTTCCGCTGTCTGTTTATGTGTCACAGGTTATTGTTGATTTAAAGGTAATTAAAATACGTAATTATATATATAATACGTAATTATATAATTATATAACAAAGTAAGTATTAAAATGGGCGCTATAACAACAACTACTAAAAATAAGTAGCGGTAAGGAGACTTTATTTTTTGGGTATTTTGCGGATTATATGTTGTACCACAATAGATGTTTACCTAAAAATATGACAATGCACTTACTTTATAGCGGCTATGACAACAATAAAAAAAATGTGCTAGGGAACCCTCCGTGTACTATTTCGTCCATTTACCGTAATATTGTCAATGTAAGGAACGTTATATGAAATACGAGTATGCTTCAATCTTAGTGGTTGTTCTGCTGCGAAATTGTATCTAACAAGATATGCAGCTCAGAGATGACAAACCACAATTGGATCGGATTCGAGACAAGTCCCTTCGGGGGTAAATCCTACCAATTGGTTTGTACATTTTAATCAACCCGTGGAATCGTTACTTTATTCTTTAGACATTGGAAATGTAAGATTTGATACCAGATGTTGGTAATAACAAGTAATCGTAGACCGGCGTACGTTTTTACGAGATTTGTTGCAAATGATTTTTTATGTCCCATTGCTGGGCATGGATATTTCCCCAATTGAGGGCAATCCTTGTTGCTAGTTTTCAAACCTTCCCTCACTAAAGTTTATCAACTGTCAACGTTTATCAATTAGTAAGCGGCACCAAGGTTTCGTGTTTCCTCCGCAGCAGTAAATATTTTACCACTAGTAGTCATCCATCCATCTTCGTACAGGTTACGAGTTTTCATTTTATATTTAAACAAACTTTTGATTTGATATTCTACTTTTGATATGATATTAGTTTTGATATTCTTATTAGCTATCGTCAATAAATTTGTAATTAATTTCGTGCACAATATTGGTGCGTTCTCAGTCGAAAGGATTCTGGTTGTATTTTAATATGAAATAGATAACTTCTACAATATTAATATCGTAGCATTATTTACACTTTGCTATATTATATTGTATTTGAATCGTTCCTAATTCGATGTATTAAAATTTCGTATACTCTTTACGTTGTCCTTTTACATTGAGCTTTCTAAAATTTTATAATCGATTACAGTACATTCCTAAGCTTGTTTTCAATTAAGTTAGCGGTACCCACTCATTTTTTATACCAAGAGATCAAGATTCTAAAAATAAATGAGCTGGTTGAAGTTGCTCCTTTCCTTTGCAACAGCAAAAGGCAGTCGCAGTTTTCACAGCGGGATCTATTTCCGTCGCGACGGCAATGTAATAATGTAATTATATGAATCTTTTACCGTTATGCTGTGCGGTATCGTGGGTTTTGAAATGAAACATCTACTCCGCGTGCTCGTCGGTGGCGGTAGAAAAACGCTTCGTTAGTTCTTACTAGGAACGAGCCGGACTACGGTAGTTTCGTCAACAGCCGGAGACTTACAAAGTGTTGAGTTGCACGGTGGGGCTCTCGATGAAGACGGCGCCGAGGCTGGTGCTGACGTACTGCGCGATGGCGAACACCAGCTTCTCCTCCTTGAGGCAGCGCAGCAGCATCAGCTTCTCGAAGCTGCTCAGCCGCGCGTCCCAGCCCACCCGCGCGGCGCCCCGCTCCGCCTTGTTCACGTGGATCTCCTGGACGACCGAACCACCGCGTGAACACACATACACATCACGGAGTTACTACCATCTCTTAAAACAATATTATTTTAATCATACATTGGAAATAATGTTTTAAGGAGGTCGTGGTAAGAAATAAAATAATGTTAATGTAATATTGAAATAAAACTTTTCTGAACTGTGATGGTTTTTAAAAGATGCTGGTAGGCCCCCTGGGCACGAACACTAAGAAATATATAATAATTCTACATCTTATACTGACATGACAAAATAAAACTGTATCAACATAAGGTCAAACGTGAAAATACAGAAATAGATAATCGAATCGACTACCCAGTTTTGTAGCACTCGTGTAGCATGAATAGTTGATTCGATTATCGATTTCAGTGACACATGAAATGTAGTAGTTGCAGCGCTTTGGGTAAATGCAACCATACTTGAAAGTAGCATTAAAAATAATCACGTGTTTGAATTACGATTGAAATCCATAACGACAGTTATTGTGTAAATTTTTCGTTTACACACAATGAAGACCGTACTAGAGCCAAACAGAAAAGTCGTCATTTCTATTGAAAAAAGATGTTACCACACTGAAAGAGCCGAGTGTGATGTTAATCTTCTTGAGGCAGTCGGCGACGAGACCACCGAAGCTGGGGTCGGTCTCCTCCAGGTGGTTGACGGCCAGCCACATCTGCTCCGTCAGCGGCTCCACCGCCGGCTTCTTCGGCGGCACCTGGGACAGTTCCTGCACCTTACCACATGTATAGTCTACGCCAAATTGCTAGTCCGCTCTGAATACAGAAACGAGTCGCCTCGAATAGCAAATTACAGATATGAGCGGGACGAAGACAGTGTGGCACCCCCTCGGCACCCTCCGCTGCCCGCTCTCGCCCAGGGGTATTATATTGCCTGTATATTGCTACGGAGTATACATATGTTTGTAGTTGTGCGCAACAACTTCAAAGCGGAATAGCAGTTTGTCGCGAACTATACCTTCACTGCTTATGATCGCCATAAGTAATTTATCTTATAATTTTACTATAGAAAATTGAGGTTATTTAAAACGAAATGTATTATTTCGTGCATCTGTTTTATCCAATATTATTATAGAGTTAAATAGATAGTATTGTTTGATAGATTATCTTAAGAACTGAATAAATATAAATAAATTTATCGATAAGTAAACAATAAGTAAGAAATTCTTTATGAAATAATTATAGAACAATAAAAATCTATTTTATAACCTTTGAAATGCAGCATAATGAACCCCTGAAAATAGTATTTTCGTTTAATCTTATTAAGTTGGTATACTTATGCCTTTCTAGCAATATTTTACTATAAACATTTGGTGCTCTTTGAATACTTGGGTCTTTGGAGCTTAAATTCCTACTTGAATGTACGTTAAATTTCTATTTGAGTCATTAAAGTAGTATTTTATAATAAGCCTTTTATAATTAGATCGTGTACAGTCATAATAAGCCCTACCTTCATCTTAGACCAACATTTATAGAGGAAAATTGTCCTCTATAAACGTGGGTTAGTAATCGGCTTAGATCGGTGACTACCAGGGAAAATTACATTTTCCTACCCTAGCTCGTTAAGGTGCACAAATTATATAAGCTGGAGTACAACTTGATCAACATACTAGTAGGTATATTAACTTCAATCTATATATAATATAAAAGCGAAAAGATACTCACGTTCGAAACGTATTAATCAAGATTTTGCCGAAACTACTGAAGCTACAATCATGAAATTTGGAATATAGCTTCATTTTATAATGTAGATGCTCACTAAGAACGGATTTTTTGATATTCCACCATTAAGGGGGTTAAATGGGGGTTGAAAGTTAATATGAAAGTCCGTCGGTTTAAAGCAAACTGGATGAAAATTGGTATGTAGCTTTCTGATTTAAAGTAATAAAAATCTAATCTAAGGGTTTTTTCAAAATCAACCCTAAAGGTGGTTAAATAGGGGTTGACAGCTTATTTAAAATTTTGCCATTTTGAAAGCCAGCACTATGAAAGTTAGCCATTGCTTTATTTAGCAGATAGCAGGTTAGATATAATAGAACTTTAGTTCTACCGTTTTTGGAAAATCAACCCCTATGTGGGTTAAATAAGGGTTGTAAGTTTGTATGGAATTCCCCCAGTTTTGATGTAAACTCTATGAAAATCGGTATTTGGGGTTTCGATTAAAAATAATTAAATACCTATTTCACCATTTTTGGAAAATCAACCCTTAAGTTGGTAAAATAAGGGTTGACAGCTTATTATAAAATTTGCAATTTGAAAGCCAGAACTATGAAAGTTAGCCATTGCTCTACTGGTTAGATATAGTGGAACTTTAATTCTACGGTTTATGGAAAATCAACCCTTATGTGGGTTAAATAAGGGTTGTAAGTTTGTATTAAAATCCACCAGTTTTGATCTAATCTCTATGAAAATCTGTATTTAGCTTTTTGGTAGAAAATAATTAAATACCCATTTCATCGTTTTTGGAAAATCAACCCTTAAGTTAGTATAATAAGGGTTGACAGCTTATTTTAGAATTTGCCAATTTGAAAGCTAGCACTACGAAAGTTAGTCATTGCCTTACTGATTAGATAGTGGAACTTTAATTTTAGCGTTTTTGGGAAAATCAACCCTTATATGGGTTAAATAAGGGTTGTTAGTTTGTATGAAAGTCCCCCGGTTTTGATGTAAACTGTACGAAAATCGGTATTTGGGTTTTCGATAGAAAATAATTAAACACCTATTTCACCATTTTTGGAAAATCAACCCTTAAGTTGGTAAAATAAGGGTTGACAGCTTATTTAAAAAAAATCCGATTTGAAAGCCAGCACTATGAAAGTTAGCCATTGCCTCAGTTCAAATTTTCACAATGTGTGTACTTTAATGGCTGCTGCAATATTAAATACTAGAAATTTTAAAAAAATGAAAATTTTGGTTGTACTGAACCCTCCAGATGCGGGTTTGACTTGCACTTGGCCAATTATTAATAACGCACAGACCCGCGGGCCACAAGGGAAAGTCGCGGGCCACACACCACCCGTGGGTGTCGGGTTGCCAACCGGTGGTGTTGAATATTAGCTTCCAGAAATTTGCTGATAAAGTATTTATTGATGCACATGTACAATTGTACATAGGATGTTTTTGAAATTCTACTAAGGAGGTAAAGGAAGTGTTATATGTATGTATACGGGAATCTTTTAGGTTCGAACTTAGAAACTTAGAAATTTCAGATAACGTCTATTCAGACAAATATATGATAATGCGTAAGTCTATTCAAATTGGCCTACATTTTGGTATACTGATTAGATACGTCGCAACTACTTTGGACACACTATATGCCAACATTTTGTCCTGCCGTAGGGTATGGTTGTGGTTATGCGTGGATTAGTGATGGTGATGTGATAAATGCATAGATCTTGGATTAAAATTTTGAGCTAGAACAGGGCTACAGTATCCCCTGCCTGTCGTACGAGACTAAATGAGGACTTCTGGAGTTGCGGGTGGTAAGAATGAGAGTTCTCATCGCCCAGTCAGAGATCCTGGAAAGAAACACTGTATGTAAGGCCCCATAGATGGACGGTTCCTATGGAATAGTGTAAATAATAAATATTGTATCCTACATGAAACTTATATTTTAAATAAAGTTTCATTACAGTCCACTAATTAGAGTTTTCGTGTATGTTTCTGAAGAAACCTTGACCAATTTAGGTACACAGTGACGAAAAAAAAGCTTTTATTAATTAAATATTAATGCTACTTTATCGTTAAAATTGTTAAAGGTACAAATTTACGATTACAGTTGTTTGTATGTCATATCAAATTTTTTTACACGGGCGAAGCCGCGGGTTCTGCTAGTATTTATATAAAGATGTTGATTGTTTGTTGAAATTACTATCGCGCAATAATCACTTAAGTAATTTTCATGCGGGCTAACAATTAATAAGTAAAAATAGGACTTAAAATGGATTAATTTGTTTTGACGAAGTTTCAACATGCTCCCCTGTCACTAAAATAAAAATTTATAACAGTTCATCTTGTTTGGTCTCTGTACTAGATGACATGACGTAGCGGAGAAAAAAATAATGACATAACCGATTGCACTGCTGATACGTTAGTTCAAATTATATTATTCACAGACTATTTATTATGAGTACGAAGACAAGAGTAGTGAATATTTATATTATTTAACAGGCAAAAAATAAGATATGGGCTGCCACGCAGACGAAGGTGTGGGCGTAATTCCCTTTGGTAATGATTTTACAACATTGTACGAGTATGTCGCAATACAATCTTATCACTATAACCTGTAATTTAAATCGAATTTCCAATCTGATTCTCGACCCTTAGGGGGAAATGGACAACGTACAGTCACGTGCAATGAAATGTATACACGGGCAGATTTTCAAATAAAAGTCCACTCTGAAAATTTTAAAAACAAATAGCCACTTAACAATGTATGTATTGTTAAGTGGCTATTTGTTTTTAAAATTTTTAAATTATATAACCACAAGAGTTTCTCACAATAATGTATACATTTTTGTCAAAAATATGGACACAGATTGTTTTCAGATATTTGTATACAGAATCACATGCAAAAATATGTATCCATTATGAATTACAATAATATGTAAACGACGTCACGTGCAATGAAATGTATACACGGGCAGATTTTCAAATAAATGTTCACTCTGAAAATTTCAAAAACAAATGGCCACTTAACAATTCATACTATATGACCACCTAATGCATACATGCTATTTTACATTATTAATTAATGAACGTTACAATTATATTATACTTTTCATTAAATAATACTCGCCGTTACTGACGGATTGATGCAATGAAATAAAGGATTTTGTACAATCGAAACGTGTAATTTACTTTATTTATACAAACTACAAAATATAAGTATAAATAATTCAGAAATTAAAATCTTGTGTAACCACCCTGAGCATCAATAACGTCCTGCAGCCTGCTGCATTGATGCAATCATATTAATGCGAACATTGCTGCCTCTGAAACTGTCCCATATTTCATGGACATGATTAATTAAGGCTATGCGTGTCCTAGCTCGGTCACTGTCCCACAGCTGTACCATTAAACCCCAAAGATTCTCTATGGGCTTTAGGTCTGGACTTTTAGGCGGCCATGGCAACGAAATAAGTTCACTTCGATGACGATTAAACCAGGCTCAGCTTTGAAGCAAATTGTGAACCGCGGAATTATCTTGCACAAAAGGAATTAGGAAAATAAAATATTTAACAAAAAGATACAACCGACATCTATGTCACGAGAAAGTAAAAAATAATTGAAATAAATGCTGGTTTAGTACATAGTTCTGAAGTCGGCGCTCAATATATTTTGTTGGACAACGATGTAAACAACGTGTCTAATAGGAGCGCCGAGTTCAGAAAAATGTACCAAACCAACATTTATTTCAATTATTTTTTACTTTGTAGTGACATAGAAGTCGGTTGTATTTGTTTGTTATTTTTTTACCCTTTTTAATGATGACATACTAACGTTTACATTAGTACAATATAAAATTGTATAAACGTGATCATGAATAAAGGTGAGGTCCGAATTTACATTGATTTGGCCCACCCGTCAAATTACTGTGGTGTAGGCTAGCAGTGTCCCTGCGTCATCAGTATTGAAGAATTGAAGATCAAATTTTATATCAATATGTCATTACAAAGTCTACCTTTGATACTGTTTATAAATATCCGAAAGCATCAAATGTATAACTCATACGGTTTAGGCGAGAAGCTACCCTGCATTATCAGGCTCTTAACCCTGCATTTTAAGGTCTTAACCTTGAAGGTAAAATTTTTATCATAAACAGACCCATTCTCAGTAACGTTAATACATGTATGAAAGAATAAAATGGCTAACTCCTATAGATTGGGTTGGAAGCACTCCAGCATCATCAGAGTGAGAGTTGAAGGTCAAATATTTCATCATATAGCTCTGTCTAGCAACTTTATTACAACAAAAGTATAACTTCTCTACTTATGGTGGCAGGCACCTCTGCGTCATTAGGGTTGAAGATTGAAGGTAAATTTTCATCCATCATATGTATCTACTCAAGGACCTTATTACATATTCTTAAGCTCCAAATGCCTTACTCGCTTATTACTCATTCTATCCTTCACAATAAAAATAAACACTACAATAATCGCAATAATGATACTAAACTATAAACTACTAGTTTTTCCCCGCGGTTTTGCCCGCGTTTAAAAGAAATTAATATGACATACTAACAAACATAAAACTGAAAATTCGTACCTTCAATGGAATGGCAGTGGCGCCATCTGGCGAAAATTGGTCGTAACAACTCTGAAACCTTCGTGGGCTCATGGACAACAATTTTGGTAAAGATCATCACTGGATCAAATGCATAGTTTACAATTCAATTCTTACTTATATCGATTAAAATAATCGATTTTTTTGGCACAAAAGATCGATTCTCCGATTAATCGATCTTAGATCCCCATCCCTACTTCCCGTGGGATTTCCGGGATAAAAACAATCCTATGTCCTTTCTCGGGTCTCAGACTATCTTTGTACAAAATTTCATTAAAATCGGTTCATTGGTTTAGGCGTGAAGAAGAGACAACCAGAGTTACTTTCGGATTTATAAAATTAGTAAGGATTAGTAAGGATATTAGTAAGGATGATAATGATATAAGTAACGATTTATCTGAATTCCGCTGCAACACGTAGTTGAGGGTAGATAGGAAAAGCATAACCGAATAAAACAGTCCACGCCACGGATCGCCGCGCCGCAACAATATTCAAAAGATAAAAAAATATGTGTACATTAAAGGGAATTCTAAAGTGTATACACATTTAAGAAAAAAAAAACACAGGCATCATTGCATACATTATAATGACATAGTATCCTTTACATATTATTATAATTTATGATGAATACATATTTTTGCATGTGATAGTATATACAAATATCTGAAAACAATCTGTGTCCATATTTTTGACAAAAATGTATGCATTATTGTGAGAAACTCTAGTGATTATATATTATGAATCGTTAAGTAGCTATTTGTTTTTAAATTTTCAGAGTGAACATTTATTTGAAAATCTGCCCGTGTATACATTTCATTGCACGTGACTGTACGTAGTTAGCATACAACAAAGTGTAATGTCGGTATGAGCTTACCACACGTCTAGTGTAGCTCTCTACGTGCGATAACGTGTAATCAAATACCAATAACGATCGGTCTCAATAATCTACCAAAACTTTAACTAGGTTAGCTACCAGAGATTTTTGGTGATATCCGAATTATATATTACAGTTATCTTTATACCACAATGATCGCAACACTAACAAAAGTTAGTCAGATTCCTTAACTTCGGTGATCTATTCCCTCCGAAGCCTCAGATTCCTCCGATTCTTTTTAGCACGTCGTGGGTCGGTAACAAGCATAATTTGAATTAAAACCCGATAATCACATTTCAGTTCATCTCGGTCCCTTCCTTGCAAAAGCACAGTTATATGCAGTTATAACACAGTATATATTTTTTTACCGTAAGTAGCCAAAGTTGAAGAAAAAATATTAGAACATTATATTAATATCAAAATACTAATTTAAAATAGTCTGAAGGTGGAAGAACCCGCTCCGGCGGCACCACCACCAGTTACCACCTAGTTCTTACTAATTACAACGCTGCTGTGTTCTGGTTTCAAGAGTGTGGTAAGGGAGACATACTTATCCGAGGCGGTCCAGCTTACTCCTCATTGTTAACGCCGCATTTGTGACGACTCGTGTGGCGGAGCAGTCACCATACCGGTCTAATGCGCAAAGGGTTCTAGGATCGATTCTCAGCCAGACATATATTTGAATGATGAATTTAAATATCTGTTGTGGGTTTGGGTGTTTGGGTGTTAGTTAGGGAAGCAGTGATAGCCTAGTGGTTAAGAAACTCGGCCTCCCGATCGAGGGGTCCGAGGTTCAAATCCCAGGCACGCACCTCTGATTTTTCAAAGTTATGTGCGTATTAGAAACTAATTATCACTTGCTAAAAACGGTGAAGGAAAACATCGTGAGGAAACCTGCATACCTGAGAGATTTATAAAAAAAATCAAAGGTATGTGAAGTCTACCAATACGCACTTGGCCAGCGCGGTGGACTATGGCCTAATCCTTCTCATTATGAGAGGAGACCCGTGCCCAGCAGTGGGACAGTAATGGGTTGTTGATGTTTGGGTGTTGGATATACGTCTTTGTGTGTGTCCACGGCACCCAAGATACAGGGAATCCTAGTGTGGGTAGTTGAGTATAGGAAGCGTTTATTTAATTATTATTATATGTGAGAGTGAGGGGTTGGAGGAGTTCACACAGGCCTTTTAAACAACATTTACTAAAAAAACTACCAGGTGTATAGGTTTTCTCGCAATGTTTACATTCACCGGTAGAGCAAGCGATAGTTAATTTCTGATAAGCACATAACTTCGACAGATCCGAGGTCAATGTCCGACGTAGGTCGTGCGTTCTACTTTCCCGTTCGTTTAATACTTTTAATAAAATATTAATCAATCCCTTATCTAAGCTTCAGATAGTAAATTATTATACACAGTACTTTATTAGAGATACCTCTATAGGTTATTGACATAGGCGGGGGAGATAGGCGGGGGAGGAAGGCGGTGTAGGGGTTGAAGTTTGAAAATCAGTACATTTTGTAGCCAAAATTATGAAATTATGTATTTAACTCTCCGGATAGAAATAATAAAAATATCTTTTCGCTTTGTAATAGGTGCCCATAGTGGAGGTAAAATATGGGTTGGTTGTATTGAAACTCCACCGATTTTCTTTGTTTACAAAACACAGAGCCCCCGCCAAACTGCTAGTCGGCTCCGAGAATAGAATCGAGTCGCTTCCCAATAGCAAATTGTAGATATTAGCGGGACGAAGACAGCGTGGCATTCCCCCGACATGCTCCACTGCCCATTCTCGACCACGGGGACATAACGCAGGTAGTGTGCCCTTACGTTACGAAGTATATGCTAACTAAACCTGCGCATTTATTGACCCTGGTTAAAATACTCGGGAAAAACTGAATCGGGATGCAATCTAACCAGAGAATTTGAGTTAAGTTGGGTTTCATTGGGAATTGGGAGTCTTGTCTGAGATAGTGAGGACTAAGTTGGAAAACATTTTAATATCTCTCCCTTATCACACTCGTCCAATCAGTCGCACAGGAGCACTAACACTGTTGCTATAAGAATCGAAGCAGGCGGGTTCTACCACTTCTATTTTATAATACCATCAATTTGAAAGATATCACCTATAGTTCATAATTTGGTGTCCAAAATGTAAACATAGAAATGTCACTGTTAAAATCCGATTACAGGTATTGTAAACCCTAAAAAATTAACAAGAAACAAAAACGTTAAGATTTTCAACAAAAAAACAAAAACCCTAACAACTCCACACAACTTAATAAAAGCGCTACGAAAACGAGAAAACATTCGAGTTCGAGTTCGAGTAGAGTGCATTAGACTTACCACTTTGGTGCCGGCCGGTCCCCGTAGCACGAAGTTGAACTGGTCGTGTCGCACGAGGCCGGCGTGCAGGTACACCGCCATGTTGAGCAGGAAGCTGAACACGAGCTTGTGCCGCTCGAACAGCCCGCGCGACACGTTCCGGTACACCGCCAGCGTGATCTCGTCGTGCAGGATCTCCAGCCGCTTCTCCAGGATGTCGCTCTTCTCGCTTTTCTCTATCACCAGATTGAAAACCTGGCGCGCGACAATGTCATTCATTCAGTTACGTAAATCAATATAGAAATCTATTTGAATGTCAATCACACTTCTTTAAGATAGAAATAAGGTAGCTATAATAATAACATTTTTCTTATTTTATAATATATTTTTATCACAAAGCATTAAAAAAATGACATATTATTTATGCAGTTGTTAAATATATAGAACCAAGCTTGAAGTTAAAAAGAAAGTAAGAATAAGGGTGGAATAGTGTCCGAGACGTATAAGATATATTACCGCAATCACTGACTATTGCTAATTTCACTCCAGATTGATGGTTTATAACGAACTTAAACTAACCTAAACAGTGTTTGTTGAGATGAGACTTGTATACAATTAGCGATTCACAATTGAAGTGTCACCTACTTGTCGGCAAGTCGATAGAGCTAGCTAGATGAATTGTGATTAAAATATTTATAAAACTTATCGTTCCTTGGATATGTTGATACTTATCAATAATTTTATTAAGCTATTGCATAGCTTTTATCGCGGGCTTTGAGCGCGGCGACCGAATCGAGAAATTCCGTAACGAAAATAAGTAACACCTTTCAACAACTCGGTTGCCTGGAGACTTGATATCCAACTATCAAGTCTCCAGGCAACCGAGTTGTTGACTGTCAATAGAAAAATATGGATATAATTGAATAAAGTATTATTTTACATTCCTTATTATTTTATTTGATATTGGCGACGAGATGTCGAATGAACTAAAAAACAATAAGGAAATACGAGCCACATTACGTGGGTTAATGAAACGAACCGAAAAGTACATTTCGGGAATAGAAAAAATTTACATTGAAGAAATAAATATACGACTGAATTCTTTACAAGAAAATTTGAACAAATTCTACGCGATTCAAGAAAAAATTTAATGGCTTACAGAAGAAGAAAATTTAGAAGAGGAAATAAAATACAGGTACGAATTTGAAGAAATATATACAAAGCTAAAATTTAAATTTTTCAATGTACAAGAAGAAAATAATCGGCTAATACCTGAATGTTCTTTTATATCAGCAAGAGCGGAAGTTTATTTGATAAACTGTTAACTGTCAAGGCACGCTTGAGACGTACACCTAATACAAAAGAGTTATCACCTTATCAGTTAATGTTCGGCAGAGAGGTAAGAACACTAAGAACCTATATGCATGCCTTATTTAAGAAATCCGCCCCACTATCCAGATTACATTACAATGCACCGCCAACGCAGGAGTTCGGACAAGGTGATAAGGTATAAGTCCGCAGTTACACCAACCCAAGAGTTAAATGGGAGTTCGGTGTCGTCATCCGAAGATTAGGTAGACTCCATTATGAAGTCAGAACTGAAAATGGCATACTGGTGCGCCGTCACCTTGACCAAATGCTGCCGGCGCCCCTGGTGGTGTAAGTGAAAATAGCGGTGGAGGACTGTTGGATATCAAGTCTCCAGGCAACCGAGTTGTTGACTGTCAATAGAAAAATATGGATATAATTGAATAAAGTATTATTTTACATTCCTTATTATTTTATTTGATAACCTTAATTCGTCAACTTGAACACAGATGGCAGTAATACATATTTTTTTATAATCCGTGCAGAAATCTTAAAATTGCGTGAAGTATATTTTATATTCCCATTATAAAATTCAAAATTATATTACCATATTATCCAAATAATATGTTTTATCAACATAAGCTATGTTGAATTCTGGATTGATAAAATAACGTAAAAGAGTGTTTGTTATTTTTAAACGTACAATTACAACTGACAGACTTGACAGCACAAAATCAAAACGCCATTATGATTTATGGTACAAATAATTTGTGTACAAAGTGTTTTAAATATGAATAAACAAAGTGCATTTATTAATGAAAAATGCGATGTACCTGTAACATTCGGCCAAATGTCACAGGCACATCGCATTGATCCATTTATATTGCTGGTTGTTAATACTTTACGTCACTTATTAAATACTTTTCTATTTTATATTTTAGAATGTTCAGTCTTGCTTGGAGTTATGAAATGTCAGCTGATATTTGCAATGTCTTATATAATGGAGATATGATAAAATAGTGGATAAAGATGTATTAATGTAAATGTTGATGATTATGGAAGAATATATTGTATTTCTGGAATTCCTTCTGAGCGTTTTCATAGCATAAAAAATGCTATGCAATAGCTTTACCGCGGCAGTCTCCGAGTGCCACACGTATTTTTTTATAGTAATCTTTTACTTCTTGCATATGTACACATTCTACGGGCACGGTTTTATTTAATTACTAGCAACCCGCCTGCGCTCGTATAACAGAAGATAAATGTCAACATTTTTTTATCTCGTAGTACCGATTTCAGTCTGTTGCATCGAGCTTGTCGATTATACTAATTAACAAACATTGCTACGCTTACTCCAAACAATATACACAAAAGCGTAACAAAGTATACACATAAATCTTCCTTATGAATCACACTGTCTGTGTATTTTAAAGACCACATGTAAATCTAGTAGTTTGTGATATATCGAATTCAAGTAAGTAGAGTAGAGAAAGACAGATAGATATATACGTATACACATGTTTATTACACCATTTTACAATATTAAACTTATAATATAACGTTAAAGAAAATATAGTAAGGTACTTATATTTCTCATTTCTTTTACAAATTGAAAGCCTTTGAAGTGTAAACGTTTAATGGAAAATTTATAAGCTGACTAAAGAAATGAAGATTTTTTATCAAGATTATTTATTCCCAGACAGAGTTATCAGGACGCCGTCGACAAAAATATACATTGACTTTTATGATACCACATAGTAAAGAAGGCGATGTTATCATTTTTCGTGAAATATTTCAAATAACTTAATGAAGTTACCGATTCGTTTACGCTTTGAATACAGTTAAAAGGATTCTGGGAGGCTTTCATGAAACATGTCAACGTCACTGTCCCTCCATTAAAAGCGTGAAGTGCAGCGAGCGCCGAACGAGTTATAATAGCTGTATATGTGTTGACGTGCCCGCGTGGATAAGAGCCCATGATATCTGACAGGGAATTTAACTCGATCAAACCGAACACTCCATTTTAAACATAACTAATCCAGACTGGTAATAAAATTAACTCTATCTAGCTGCTTTATTCCGAGTAGAGAACTTAATCCGTTACCATGTAATTATTTAATATGTTCAATGTTCATGCTTAAAGTATTGACTGCGTAAAGGTAGAAATAATTATGCCAAAACATTGATAAAATATTCTTAGCAAAATAAAACATCGCGCGAGTCTTTATGCGGAAGATGTTTTTAGAATTATATTTATATCGCAATATGCGAGTCTTTATGCGGAAGATGTTTTTAGAATTATATTTATATCGCAATATACCTACCTGTCATACTAAATCGAAGAAGCGTTTATTATAAGTTGATATTATTAAATATTCCCAATTAGAGAGTCCAATCTTAGTTCTGTATTGCCTCCTACACTCACTGACAACATACTAAGGGTCTCAGTACAGCCGATACCGTGAACATACACAAGGAGGAGTATATAAATTCCCACAAGCCGAACAGAACGCTTGACGGAAATAAACTCTTTACATGTCAGATGTGTGGAGATTGCTACATCAACGACATCAACCTGGAACGGTACGACCGGATATTATTTTTACTCGGAAATTTTAAGTCTGAAATATTTGATCAAAGTTTTGTATGACTTTAAATAGGTACTCGTTATTCGATATTCGTTATCGCTACTTCGTTATATAAGTTTTATTTTAACTGAAGAAAAATGTAAAGCAAGAAGTCATATCGCTGCAAGCCTGCGGAACTTCGAGAGTGCGGCACCAGACGTTCCAAGAATCAAAGTTATATTTCTTCAAAAGGCGTTTAAAAATAGGAATGATGTGGGGCTCCGGCTGTGCCCCGCCATTTCGAGCAAGATCAAAAAAGCACATTGTATTAGGACCAGCAGTAGGACAGTAATGGGTTGATGATTTGATGATGAACATAAATTTACAAAATATTTGTTTATATTTATAAGCAACCTATTATTATTGGGTACAAGTATCCTCTTAGAAAGGGAAGGGTTTAGCAAATAGTCCACAACGCTGACCAAGTCTGAATTGTTATACACTTTTAAAATACAAACATAACCTTAAAAAATCAATGTTAAATGTTTGGGATTTGAACCCCGTATCCAATTAGAGAGGTCGAAGTTCATATAATCACGTTATCACTACTTCGACTCCGTGTGGATGTGATTCCTAGGAAATGAACGGAACAGATCCGAAAATGTAGAAATGATGATTGTATGTATTGAAGGAGATCTGTCATATTATACCATAGATTACTCACTTCTAACAAGAAAATGTAACCAGTTTTGACAATTGAAATTGTCACTGTCATCTATTTTTGTGTTTGAAAAATATTAATGGCTTCCTTCAATTACAAGGCAGTGAGATATCTATACTTATCTATGCATACATATAATATTGTTATATATGACAAATGCGGTCCACTGATTTAGATTATATAACTCACAATATAAAAACATTTACATAAAAAAATGTGTACAAAGTGATATCTGAAAAAGAATGGTGAAAGGACAATGCCCATGAAAGTATGGACCGCCGTCCAGAGTTGCATCAAATTGAAACTTGTTGTGGACGATGTATAATTAACCAAATACTACCACCAATAATTATTTTTTAGATCAGCACCCGGGTTCTGAGGTTATTTACCGAAATGTTACATAACCTTAAAATCGAAAATATCCGACGATAAATTGATGGTCGGTTTTAACTGATAGTAGGTACCTATAATGTAGTTCGATTTTCAAATCCCATTTACTTTTAAAGGAAGTAGGTAAAAAAACCTAAAATAATCCTAAAAACCTAAAATAATGAAATCCTAGTATAAAATACCGCCATTTTAATATTTAACAGCAACAATCAACATTTCGTCTTATTTTATCTTAAATGGAACCCCCTTGTTCAAAGAAACTATTCTGATCGACAAACTATGTAAAAAAATCAAAAAATAATTTTAATATTACTTTCATTTTGATGCATGAGAAAAATCATTAATCAAAACACTAATAGATCTTATTGAATTCCGAGTATAAAATTCCGCCATTTTGTTTTTTAAGAACAACAATCAACATTTCGTCTTATTTTATCTTAAATGGAATCCCCTGTTCAAAGAAACTATTCTGATCGACAAATTATGTAAAAAAATCAAAAAATAATTTTAATATTACTTTCATTTTGACGCATGAGAAAAATCAGTACCAAGAATGGGCATTCTCCTTTGGAATTTACGTAAATTACTTGATAATTTATTTATTTATTTTTAATAAATATAATAAATTTCACTGTATTCAATTAATGTTACCACAAAATCAAGGTTATTTTGTAATTTGTGTGAAACAATAGGAAATTTTTGACGTATACCTTACGCGTGGGTAATATTCAGGGCCGAGATAAGACATATCTGCATACATGTAAACCGAGCCGCGAACGTACCTGGTTGAAGTATTTCAGGGAGAACTGGTACATGGGGTCGATGTCTGCGAGCTGCGCCACCGCGAAGTAGAGCACGGCGCCGCGCGTGGCCACCGAGCGGTACTTCTCGCGCGCCGCCGAGATGCTGATCTCCGTCGCCTCCGTCTCCTCCAGCCGCGCGTTGATTATCTCTGACGTTTCCTACGGGAACATTTTCACATTCAACCCTTGGAGACACCTAACTTTCGCGCTCTTCCAAAGTTTTCCACACATGCCTCACGGTCTTCCGCTAGTCCGTTGTAGTCCCCGCCAAACTGCTAGTCCGCTCTGAAGTAGTTGCCAGCAAGTGTAGTCATATAATTTGCTATGGCGAAGCGATTCATTTCTATATTCAGAGCGGACTAACAGTTTTACGCGGACTATACCATCGCAATATCACGTTGATTGTAATTCGCAACGACTCAATGTTAAATAATTTTCCATATTTAAATTAAATCTCGTTATACTAATGCAAAATAAAGATAGTCTGAGTAAGTTTATAACGATAGAAGAGTTATTAAATACTGATGACTAATTAGTATTTTATATCAATTAATAAGCCTCTTATCGGCATCAACTAAATCAGATTAAGAAACTTTTATAGTATCATTTTCTCTTACAGCGCTAATGAAATTAAAATTTATATTGAAGGTGAAAAAACATTTATAGTTCATACGCTATAGCATAGTGTAGGTGACACTTGCCAAGTCGTATCTCTATGTTAAACGTTGCTGCGATCAAATAATTATTGTTTAAATTAAGAATTATAAACACATATTTAAGTCCGTAACCATTATAGTAATGAAAAATATAAATTTAATGTAACTTACTTAAAAAATATTTAATAATTATTTAAAATTTATTGATTAAATTAATTATTATTATACCTTTATATAAAACAACAGGTGTTACGTGTAACGTAATATGCGGGTCATATAAAGTAATGCGACGATAATGTGCCGATACTTTAAATTAAAGTTATAATTAAAACCACGTAATAATGGAATTGTTTAAAGTCATATTATGTGCGCAGGTTAAATGGCTGCTAATGCCTTAAGTAACATGCCTATTAGGCCCATCAATACTTGTTTACCCAAAAAACAACAAATTTAATGATTAAAATAATGAAATTATAACTTGTATAATAGAATAATATTCAAATTACTTATAAAATTGGAAATTTATGTTTTATAAATTTATGTAAGAGTAACACTAACTTTACTCTCATTTAAAGTCTCGATAAGTTCTTCATCGTCCAGGATGTTTCCAGAAGACGCGTACAGTAAGCGCAAGATCTTGTCCTCGATCTCAAGCAGCGTGGCCTTGTCTGCGTTGATACGAACTATCAGCTGCGTACGGAGTTGCTCCAAATCTGGACGTTCGAGACGCACTACATCCCTAAAGGAGTAAAATAATTGCTAAGAATTTATGTATCTGAAAATGTTTTAATGTCAGTATATTTTATTGAATGGCAAATAGTCTTAAGAAGCATTTGGGCTAACTTCAAATTAACGATTTTTATTGATGACCAATCTTTACGTGTACAATAATAACTCACATATAAATAAATTTAACTTAAAATCAATATTTCAGTTCAATATTAAACAAATTAAGTATTAATACATGAACTCTAAAATTTAATATAGGTAATTCTGTAGAATCAGAGAAACGTAGCGGCGTAGGCCCGTAGAGGAAACCGTAGAGGCGTAGCTGTGTTTTTGCGTAGCAGATGCTTACGTTAAGCATAGCAGTGTAGTGTAGCTACCGCTTGGATTTGGTTTTTAAAGTTTTAAAATTATATTTTTTAAATTATTAAACGTTTTTACAATCCTATCGTTCAGAAATTGTATTCCTGAAGCCTACCAGTAAATGTCATATGGAGTAAAAATTTCTTGTATCATTTCTAGCTTCTGAATAAAAATATAGTGTAGAGATAAAAAATATATTCGGAAAAATTTAATTTTTAACATTTGCGACAATGAAATTTAAATTATTTTAACCATTTTTGCCTATCTTCATATACCTACGTGTAAAAATAAAACCGCGTAAAACTGCTAGTTGCTGCTGCAAATTGTATTAATGCTCGCAACAACTTCAGAGTGGACTGTTCAGAGTGGAGTGTTCGGCGCGGACTATACATTTTTTATATGTCATTCTGAATCGAATAAGCTATTTCTCTTATTTTTAGGAGCTTTATCTCAAGTTTTCACATTTTTCAACTTGTTCACTGGAGTAATAAACAATAGTGAAATTTTCACAATAACATTCAACGCCACTCCAAAGTTACAAAGTTCAGTCATGCACGACATATCAGGAATGCATTCTCAAAGGCTCTCTCTCTCGGCGCCTAAAGTAGAGTAGTTTATTTATAAATTTTATCCTGAAATTTTGTACATATACTTTATACTGTAATAATACATACATAAGATTAAAAAGTAACGTAAATAATATACAGTTGATATAAATTGTAAACTCATTATATGAATTATAATATTCTACTAGGTGAAACAGAAACAAAATTATATGATTGTTATGTACTAATCCGTCAAGTACAGACTAATACCTTCAGCCCTTTATTATTTGCTTAACTAGTAAAAAGTTTTACTAAATATCTATAAATAAATAAAAAAATACATGCAAAAATAACTTGATACGAAACAAGTAAAACGGATAGAGGTACTTACGCCAGCAGTTGGTCCTCGAGGCCGGATAGTGTGACAGTGAAGTTGACCAAGGTGACCTGGATGCAGATCTCGGGCAGGTAGTGCGGGTTGGCGAGCTTCGTCGTCAGGTACAGTCTGAAGTTGGTGTCGTATTCAATGTCGCTGTCCCCAAGGTGTATGAGGAGTCGCCCGGCCTATTATCAATTTATTAATCTGCTGTTTTAATATTGTTTAAAGCCGTTGTGGATTATATAGCTGCATGACAAAAATAAATAGTTACAATTATCCTCTAATTGCGTTAGTATATTATTGCATACATTAGTGCAGTTTGTGGAATTATCAATACTTAATGTACTCAATGTATACATTAATACTTAATAACTTAGGACTTAAAGTATACATTGTACAATCGTCACAATTATCGGGATTCATAAATATAAACAGTATTGATCGCGCTCCGAGAGGGCGTAGTGACTTCTAATTATTTCTCCTTTTATTTTTCCGTAAACAACATTTTAATTAAATTCCATCTAATGGTAAACATGCCTTCAAGCTAAAGTCCATTTGTTTCTGTTTTATCAGACTGTACTGCTTTGAATTTCTTGTATTTCTTCATAAAGTGACTAAGCGCGTTCATAGTACATCCAATGTCTCGCGATCTTAGCAGAGAGTATTAAAAGCACAGCTGCATACCTTAAGTTAATAAGGTCGTCGGATTCATACTGAAATTCTATTATCAGATTTCAAGGTATCTCTAGTCCTCTCGCCATTTTAAATGAAAATCTTAAGAAGGAATTTTATTTAAAATTATACTATTACTATGGCATATGACAATTAACATTTAAAAAAATATGTATTATTACCGACAGTTATATATGTGTAAGCTTTCGCTTGCGGTCACGGCTCTTGTCCGATAAATATCAGATACACAAAGTAAGGTACTTAGGTAAGTTCATAGCGTCAGTGCACTCAGAAAAATATTTTCTCTATTTACTCGACCGCACCGAAAATCTAATGGCTGTTGGTGACATAGTGTCAACTTGTTCAATTCACACATTTATAAAATGTTAAAAGCCTGAAAGTAATGTAAGCCCTGAAAGTATATGACTTATATTTTAATATGAAATATAACCAATAAGTGAACTTTTCAACACCAAAAAGAACGGAAGTAATATATAATTATCAAAAATTATTTTCCGCAAACTGATGTATGATTAGTGCACATTTTCACTGCTCGGCTTTTGGAATTAAGTATACTGCCGACCTCTGTACAGAGGTAGGATATACAGACATTAAAATGACATGTTCAAAAGAAATCAATTATGATAAGATATCAAAAGTATTAAAAGTTCACAGATAACATTCTTTGACGTGGAGTTCTCTGGATGGATAAAGCTCTTGCAAGTACTTCAATTTTAAAAAGTTAGAGCGACGATTATAATCTGACAGATTTTACAATCATTTCATAGTAGTGAAAGTATCTTGATATTATTGATGACAATAATTATGTCATATAGTTATAATAACATTAAAATCGCATATAGGTATTATACTCCCTTTCAGTATAATATTGGAATTTCAAGCTTGGTAAAAATATTTCCTTAGGTTAGGAGGAAAAACTCCTCCTAAAAGTGGTTTATACAATATAATGTGGAAGAAGTACGTATTATTGTGCGTGCTATACAAAAGTATGAACACTAAAAAAACGATCAAGTGATATGAATGTTAAATAATCTGTACGTGTAATTACGTAAGAGCGACGAACAGTAAATAGACACAATGCCTCCAGGCGATAAAGGAAAACTCAAACAATAGAATGAGGAATGCATATAAAAAAGACGACAGGAAGGAAGAAGTTATAAGCTCAGTTTATTTATTAATATCAATATCCAACTTGTGGGATAAGTATGTAGAGTCAATATCAATATTCATTCATAATTAAATGTGCGTAGTACTGTAAAGAAATTAGGACTTTAAAGTCTTTATAATTTTATTAGGGCAAACGAAACGAGCCCTCTATAATTCAAAAATCTTGCATGGTTTCAGCTCCATTTATGAAAAAACAACACCTATACCCTTGTTATAGTTAATTATTAGTATTATAAAATAATTGTTGGCATTTGACAGCCGTACCATTTGTATGAAATAAATACTTAATTAAATTTGCAAATTAATGAAATTTGAGATGATCTCTCGTCCTTAAAAGATCAAATTGATTGTTAGCGGCCTGGATTTATAATAGATCGAAGATAATATACCTAGAGTCCAAGAAAGCTGGACTATATTAAAACTTTAGAGTGGAAACTGTCACTAGTTCGCCCTTCTGTGGTGGAAGTTTTGCTTTCGATTCGCTGCATTTTGTGAAGTATTCCAACTCTAGGACACGCAAATTGAACACTAATTAACCCGAGGCCGCTGAGAGCTCTGAAAGTATCTACCATTGTTTAAGTTCAAGGTAAATTAAAATGGCGAAGTTCTTGTATTGATTTTTCATCGTGTTTATTTATAAAAAAAACATTAATTATATTTATTATATCTTAACATGGAAAACGTCTGTAAACAAACGAATAATTGTAAATTACATAAGTTTGATCTTAGTAACATGCCATAACGTCGTTTGACTAGTGGACTATAATTAACCCGACACAGTGGTGGTTAACCGCAGCTTATGGCGGGGCTAGTATACCGTTTTGTGGTGGTTGAGTGCGTACAATCAAAAGCTGTTCAAAATTAAACTGGAAAATCGGTTAGCCGCCGTCGCCGCGGGGTTTGTGAAGCGTGTGTTACCTGCAAGAAGGTCTGCTTGAGGAGTACAGGAGAGAGCGTGGCCTCGAGCGCCTCGCCGAGGTCCTCGATGAGCATGGGCCAGCCGAGGCGGATGCAGTTCTCCAGGATGCGCAGGTACGCGGCGTCGTTCAGCTTCGTCATCTGCAGCCCATTGTCGCGCTCCATGTTCTTGATCCAACGATTTGCCTTTTAAATAAAAAATAAGTATTACAATGTGGACATAAAAATATACGTGTGTCTTGAAATCGATCAAGAATCTAAGTCAAATATTCTGTTGAAGTTGTTTTATATGCATGGACATGTTTTATGACTGGAAGGAAAGTACCTACTATGTGTGCTCAACCATATATAATGGTCCAAGCGCAATAATGTCCTTATGTGTGTATATCAATTCATGTAATTGTAATTCTAAAAATGTAATATATTTATTTTTTTATTTTATATTCTATATCGCGTGCGTACTCTACTTTATCATGAAATAATAATGTCCGGATCACTGCGAGTCACATTCGACGGATAGGATATTGAAAAGTTATATTTTATATTACAAAATTTAGGAAAGAATTTCTTCCCTTTCTTTCTTTCCAATCCTCTGTAATATGACTAAAAATGACTTTTATAAAAATAATACAATTTTAACTACTTCACAAATATGGTATATGGTATACTTCATATACCTAAAAAATATGGTAAATATAAATATAATCATCGGTCGTGTTGTCTGGTTATCTGCCAATCGCTCACCTGTTCCTGCGGGTCTATCGTGAGTGGCCACCGCCCCGCTCTCGTCACCAGGATGCCGTTCTCGGTGGACACGGCGTCCCGGGGGAGCCCCTGTGCGTTCCACGTGCGCACCGTATAAGAATCCGCCATTATTGATATCAGACTGTACAAAAAAAACCAGAACGTTACCTCTGACTACAAATGTTGACATTTGATGTAATTATTATACTGAGCAAATGAATATAACTCACAAATGTTAATACAATCTGTTGTAATAAAGTAAAGTCACCTATTTCCGCGGTATTTTCACCAAAACTAGAAAGAGCGTCAGATATTAAGCAATTACTACGGCTTAATAAGGAATAAGATAATTTTATCAGAAACTTCATGATTTGTACTCTTGAAATAGACTCGACATTTTACGATTAAATATTGATTTAAATGTGTATTTAAAATAAATATGAACCAAGTCAGAAAACCCTAATTCCGATGTAAAAATCCTTATTCCGATGTATTTGGTTCCTAATTCCGAGTATACAAAATAAGGGAGTGAAAGAGATAGAACGACTGCTACATGGTGTATAAATATAAATGTTATTTATTGAATTAAGTTTCAATTTCGATTTAATTTTTTTTAATATTTAAAGAGTGGCTTTATCAAAAGTGTTCTTAGCTATGATTAAAGGGAAGCTGCCGAAATAAAACATTTTTACAGTATATTTTCTTTAACATATGTATTTCATGCTTGTTTTTAAAACTGCAGTCTATTCGTGTATCTGCAATACAATTTTGGACATTCTTCTTCATGTACTTTATACTAGGGTTTATTATTGTACACCGGAAATAATAATAATATGGAATATCGTCATGCGGTTTATATAATTATTTCGTTTTGAGTAATTTAATCAAATGAAAACGTTGTAAAATGTTATATTTCTTATTTAAATATCTATTAAAATCGTATAACAATTCATCATTAATTAGGATTAAGCGAATTACTAATACAAACAATAGAAATGTTCTTAAAAACCGATGAAAACTTTAAACACCCTGTATAGTATTTTGCGGTTATGCCGCGGATTAATGTGCCCATATAACCTAATTCCGAGTTATATACATCGGAATAGCGTTTCATAACTAAAAATCACGTTTCCAAATTCCGATTATTAAATAGTAAAATACTTTTACACAATTTAGAGGCAGAAAGATGCTTTATTGAAATATGTACATAATAATATACAATACTTGTTCAATATTACATGGATATCTGGATGAACTTCAAATTTCCTCCTCAGTTGACCCATAGAAAAAATTAGGAAAGTACATAGTTAGGTCATCTTTGATATTATATAATTAGGTAATGCAGTACAATGCAGTACCTCGGAAAATGATTTCGATATTAATGGAGTATTAAATTTGTCAAATTCGAAGCAAGACGTGCTTATTCATAAAAACAACTACAAAAATTGAAATTAAAAACAAGTCTATGAAATTGCTATTCCGTGGTATACCTCGGTTTAAGGGACAGCCCAAAATATTTGGCACCTAATGCCGCTGTACTTTTAAACTTATTTTTACTCTTATCTGTTAAGAAATAAGCACAATATTTAAATGTTATCAATTCCATATATAATCAATATAATGTTTTCATCGCAACTCTATCACACACATGCAAATTTATTGAAAAAATCGCTATTTGAGAAATCGTAACATTCACGTGCAAAAGGCCCAAAATGTATGAAGCATACATTTGATGTAGGCACTAATGCAAAACTATGCGATTATTTAAAAAAACATACACATAATACTATTACGATAGCCATATGACAATAGAGTGATAAATTGTTTATTAAATAACATACCTTTCAGTAAAAATGAGTTCGTAAATAGTTTATAAAAGCCGTTATTGTAAATACCACGGAATTTGGTGCCAATTTCAGAACCCCTCGGCATTAGGTGACTTTACCTTACTTTTAGTTCAAGAAAAAGTCACAATGATTGCGCAAGAGCGCTTTAATTTTAATTATACCTTCGAAATTATGGTCTGTACATACATCAATACATACATTTACCAGTGATAGCTCAGACATACTGTGCAATCTGTCGTTCAGGTTGTTAGAACGATAATGGTCGACAATTCAGCGCCAATTCATTAGGGACAAAGCAAGATGCATACTATCGTAATCGTTTGTTTTACTCACTCGAAGGTGTCCGAGGATGGAATCGCCAGGTTCTGACACTCGGCCACCCACTTGGTCTCCAGCTCGCGGCGGTAGTGCGACGGAAACGCGCCGAAGTACGCGATACATCCCGACGCGATTATGATGTCGCCGGTCGTGCAGTACAGTTTGTGTGTCGCCGCCTGGTGTGCCACACGGAAGTATAGATTATCCTACTCGTACCAAGCTTAGCTTAATAGATTATAGATAACTATGTGGGATTATAAACACAAGTTCACACATAAACACACATTTGAAAACACACATACCTATAAACAGAAATGATTAGTTTGAAGGTGTCTACCACCGTCTGTGGTTCGATTTCGGCGGCGCCCCCAATAAGCCTGATTCTGCCTAATAACTGCAGTGTTAAGCTGTGTTGTATTTGGGCTTGAAGGTTGTGGTACGAGAGATACATTTTTCCGAGGCATTCTACCTTAGTCCTTGGGGGTAGTGTCACATCTGTGGCCGACCGCAGGTAGGAATCTAATCTTATCTGGAGTTGATTACAAATGTCCATGGACGGCAGTAGCCCGGTGGCCTTCCTCGACGCTGGGTAGAGGGCTTCGGGATCTCCAAAGGAACGCAACCGATGCCCTCTTAGCGCGTTGCCCAGTCGGGCTCCGCCCAGGTGAGTTGGCGCTCGCCACACCGTCTGGTGCGTACGACGGTATGCGACCACACATACTAACGGGGCCGCTGACCGGGCGGTTCGAGCTCCCACTCTTGACACCCGCAACCTCGGAAGCCCCCTTTTAGTCTTTTACCTCTTACGCCAGGCGCTTTTCGAAAACTGATAAATGAAGCACCCCACGCTTTTTTCAAAATTATACTATTTACTGTTCCTTAATTGATTCCTAGATTGAAAATTATTTTTTACTTTTTAGTTGATTATATTATAAAAGCGTGTTTCTTAGTTTTTTTAACTATATTTATTTACGTTATTAGAAGTAGCAAATGAGTATGCAATCCACACGATCGAAAGTGGCCACTGTTATCACTTTACTTTTGAAATGAATCGAAAAAAAAGGATTTAATTTAAATTCTATCTAAGATCGGCCATAGACCTATCACTACTCTTTCGAGTAAGAGTATAGTATTTCACTGTTGGATAGTATTCTGAAGGGTTATATTAACTTTAGTTAGTTAGCATGATGTTTTATAATGTATATTTTTTACAAAATCACACGTATAAATTAAGTATCCATAAACGTATAAACTTAGGCTTAGTGTGGTTGTATTGATTAAAGCGTAGGTATGTATAATTGACGTTTATTTTTAGATCGTCTGGAGTTGTTAGAATCAATAGGTTGTAGACGTTTGCAAAACGGCCCTGAATTATTTATTCTCACACAGAAACGCTATGCTTATGCTAATGTTGTAGTAAAAAATGGCCTTACTTTATGTTCATTTCTTCCTATCATCTGTTCTTATTAGTATCCTCTAAACTTAGCACTTTTTAAGATGACTCCATACAGAAAAATATAGAGACGAAAATGATGAAATATTATTTTCAAGTTTTGATATGTTATTTTTTTCCTTTAATAAATGATATTTTTTCCCTATGATATTTTTTTCCTTTAATAAATGGAAAATACTTTGTCATACCAGGCGGGCACTTAAGTAAAATTATATTTATTTCTACAAGTACATGAACATTATAGGTACCTACTATTCATTAAAAGTTTTATTTTTATTAAAAAAAACGATTGTATCCGCATAGTCTCTTCAAAATACCTAGCTTCGGTGTCTAAAAATATTCCATGTTTGAAGCTGCTAGCAACCACAAGCGTCAGCAATAATTTATTAAACTTGGGGCTGTTTTGGAGATAAGCGTGTACGACGTGTACGACGTACGTACGCAGTGACACGTGATATTGATATAAAACGAATACTTATAACTGTACCCCTTGGAACACGACATAGTCTCAGGTACTTTATGAAATATTCAGTGTAACAATTGCTGGTAAGCCTTGTAAAATATAATATATAAATGTACTTTTTACAAAAAAATATAGAAGTTCATGGACGTGTTTGTGCAGGTAATGAGAAAGTAAGATATAGTAAGATGGATAACATGATTCTTTTGTGCATGCTGCTTTCTTGGTGAGAATTGATCTGAGAAAGTTGAAGACACTCGTATTTCTATACCCGCTCGTATGCATAAATAAAAACCTCTGTCTGAGGACGTTGTTGATTACCAAAATATTTATTTCATATCTTCTATAAACACAAGATTCCTTATTTAGAGTATTATCGGGTACATATATTTCTCTTCATAAGTACATGTACTATAACCGTATTTGTGCAAAGTAAAGTGCAAAGTGTATTTGTGTAAAGTAATAACAGAACCTAATCTAATTTATCCTTCACCTCTCCATAAGAAACCTTTAAAATATTATCTAGCTTCGGTTTCAATATACCTGCTATCATTACGAGCGGCCTCTCTAGCTACCAGCTAATAACAGTTAAGTTCCACTATACATAACTAAGAAGGTTGCGTAGGTCATACTGTTGCCGTTCAGACGTTCACAGCGATGAGCGGAATCTCATACTTAGCTAAAATGATTGAGACAAGGTAAGTAAAATTCCTCAATTTATTACGTCGGCGCCCCTTGTAATTCGTCTTGCCAAATATTTGTCAACGTAAAATTCAACTTACACCTGGTTAAGCGCCTGCGTGACGTAGACACGTGTTATATCCGATGATATTGTTATTACAACTTAAAAACTCTCAATAACTACAGCATATACAAAATGTATTGATTATATCTCACATTTTTTAATTTTCAGGGTTATGAGAACTCCTATCAAAAATCAGGATCGGGTCAGAATTGTATTCAGAAGTAGTATTCTATTGGTCCGACAAATTATATTGATCTGGTTACCGTCAGTAAAATAAATATGCTACAATTTATAATTTACTGCTTGATGAATATAAACTGTTTCACCTGAGCATCAAAGCCAAAACAGAGGCACGCACTCTATAGGAGAGATTTGTTTGATTTGGCGGACATCACTGTCCTCGGGGCTCGCCGCGGGCAACATTCACAAAGCGGGCTCTTCGAAACTATGCGAGCCTGAAACTCTATATGAGCAGCCCGAGGGCAGACTGATACGTACTGCACGTATTAAATTCCTGAAAATTATTAAATTCAGATAAATGGAAAGTTTACAACTTTTAGTGCATCCGTTTTCAAATATAACATTTATGATGTAAGAGCGAATACCCGTATTCATTGTTCTCGTCAAGTATTTATTTCCCATTATCATTAATTTTACTTAGTTTATTTATAAATATATAATCAGTAATATCCTGACGAGGGGAGACGTAGCTGGCTTCTCCACCTCACTGTAGCGCGTTGCCCCTAGAAACCCTTCCTAGAAATCCCGGTTACCGCCTATTTATATATGTACGTGGGGGCTGTGGTTCTCGGAAGTGTATCGGTCTATTTTAGGTCATAAACACAAAGAGCTGTATTGATTTTAGTCGTCGCGGTTCTGACGTTATTAATGATAAATTGTATGCATTATACTCACTATAATTGACGGTAGGTATTTACATACACCTTAGGGAGAGTTCAATTGCCTTTATTACAGGTTTTTCACCCAGTTTAGACAGCAAACGACACTTAATTCCTGCATTTCTGACAGAACAAGAATATTAATATTTTCTCAAATAATAATAAAAAATATATTTTGGGTCTAAAATTGATGATGAATAAATACGAGATTAACGAAATAATAATAAATAAGTACTAAAACGATTTTTTTAAAAGAAACATATTACTTTGTTAAAAGATTACGTCAAATCATGTTTTTTGTACCGTTTCGTTAGAATTTATAATATATAATCCATACTATTTTGTTATACATGTAGGTAAAGATAGTTAAAAGTAACTACTCAATAATATATATATTTTTTAATTTTATGGTTGTAAATATTTTTCATTAAATATTTCCGAATATCCTGTATAATATTTTTCAAATGGCTCTGTAGGTAAATCCGTATCTAGAAGGATAAACGGAAAATGCTGAAAGGAGTTACGAGGCCGATAGAAATTAAAACTGCATCATTATGCATAGGTACGGATTTGGCCGTGAAGGCTCATTTGAAAAAATCACTCTGTATATTCTTTTATATTCTCATTTTATATTTTCTTTACGCTATAAGTTATATTCAGAAGTTAGTATCATTACAAGCAATTTTTACCAAACCCATCTCTAGTCACGTCCAACTGACCCTTCAACGTTTAGGAATTCCAGCGGCCTATAAGATTAGGCAATTACTACAAAGATTACCCTGTGAATATTGTAAACTATACCTTTGTAATTGTACAAATGGTTAATGAATAAAGAACACAAAGAATTGCAATTAATTATGTGGGAAAAATAGTGAGTCAATTGCCAGTAAAATGGTAACGATTATTTAGGAAAGACCACTAGACAATGTTATTTAACTCAGTGTTCACGAATAATCATTGAAACCACCAATGGGTAAACTTGAGTGTTTGTTTTTTATTACAAGGAAACTGAATGTCGCTATTGTGACGATGACGATGTTGACATGAAAATAATTAGTGATTATAATTAACATTTTCGAAATAAACACTATTCGCTATTTTAGTCACAGAGGAAATTCGTCAAAAAAGTCCAGCATTCATATGGAGGGTGATTCTAAACCCTACACCCTTCCGCGCGTCTGCCTCCCGCCGCCTCCTCGAGCACGTTCCGCTGACCCCGTCCCCCCCAACGCCTACTTCCAACTCTCTCCACCTTCCCATTCCTCAATAATCCTTTATAGAGTTTCACTGTTTATTATTTTTTTACAAATGTGATTTTACCTACTGAAAATCACAATTATTTCGAATATCAATGATTGCCATAGGCAATATTAATATGTATATATCTATATAAATTCTATGTTTCTGATTTAAATCCTTAGAATGAAATCCTTAATTGATTGTATTAATAATCTGTCTTAAAATGATATTTCATAATAGTAAATTTTACAATATAAGACAAATATGAAATGACAATATATGAAATACCATACTCGGTACAAGCAGTGGATGGACAAAGTTTGAAAAAGAAGACAAACATATTATACAATACAAACAAAGAGGAGGACTTATGGGAATCGTAATTGAATAATATGAAGTATAATGACAAGGTATGCTTATCAGAGAATACATTTACTATAATTACTAGCTGAGGATCGATAATAAAATTAAATGTGTTTTTTTTATATTATATTGGAGTAGCAGACAAACATGCAGTCCACCCCAGATAGGCTTAGATATTCCTACCTGAGGGCTAATCTGGAATGCCTCGGATAAGTATGTCTCTCTTACCGCACCAGAACACAGCAGCGCTTAACATTGCCGTTACGAGGCAGAAAAAGGGGTGGCGGTGTGCCGCCGGAGTCGAACCACAAAGGGTTCTACCACCTTCAAACAATTCTATGATGTATCTAAGTATCGACCTTTCGTCCAAATACATTACTCACACGTTACATTGTAACCAGTATGAAAATTATTAACAACAACTACGCATACAGCAGAGTAATGTCTAATCTAGTAATAAATGCATTTCCGTCGTATCCCCGTATCGCTGTGAAACGCAGGAAGGCGCACATCGATTGAATGACCCAGATGTGGCGGGAGCCCGGTCCTCGCGCAACTGGTGACCTCGATATCATCGCGCTCACGTATATTTTGTTTGACCTTTAAGATCTGAACTCGCCATTTTTAGGACTTAAATTTAAACTCAAATAATTCGGATAATTTGAAGATATCTTATTATATTTATCCGTTGTAGATTAAACAAAACAGCAAAGTACTCGTATATTTTATGTAACTATTTTATAATATTTCGCCGTGTTGTCATGTACCTACCTTTATAGAAATTATGGTCATTGACAGTTGTTGGTGCATTTAATGTGACTAAGCTAAGCTTAGTTTTATTAGTTAAAAAGCCGTTAAAAATATTTATCGAAATTAGATGTCTATAAAGATTTTAAGAGATAAATGAATAAAAAAAAAATCAACACGTCGCATCCGTGACACATTTAAAAAAAATCTTACCATTCATAAATGTACGTGTTTACCGGCAGTAATATTTTAACTATAGCGTTTGTGAGTTGCGGTACCAGGGTCAATGCCCTACATACATATTTCAGCCGGGATTCGGTACGCCCGCGGTTATCGCCGACCTTTGCCAAGGTCCACGTTCGTATCCTTATCCTAGGTCGGGAACGGGGGCCACCCCTCGTTGACATTCAAAAACAAAGATCGCATATCAATGCGCAAGTAATTTTGAGGATGATTTGAACGAATTGAGAGTAATAAAGAGAAAGAAATGATAAGTACAATTTGTTGCCTTAACATTTCTTAGCAATAACACTTTCGGAGCTCGTGCATTCTTATCGTATCGAGGGTCGCGTGAATATTTAATAATACAATAAAACACGTTGTAAATAGACTAGGTTACCGGTCGTAATCAATATTTGAGATTCGTTTTACAAGGTATAAGTATTTCACACTTAGTTATTTTAATGCCCCAATCCACAGAATATTTGAAAGAAATAAAGAAAGAAAATAATTTATTCGGCAAAAAATATACAATAAACACAGATAGAAAATTGCATACAAAAAATATTATATATATTTTCTAACCGAAAATGTCTCCACTCAGCTTTAATGTTTCAGGTAAGCTTAGTCACAAACACTGTGTGCGCGCGAGTGATACGTGTATGCGTATGCGTATGCGTATGTGTGTATGTGTGTGTGTGTGTGTGAGAGAGAGTGTGAAAATATGTGTGACAGAATGAGTGTGAATATGAATGAAACAGTCGAAGGCAAGGCAAGTGTATTATTTAATAGAATTTAAGGTATAGTAGGTAAGCCAATGTAAAATGTTGACATTTAAAACTAAATTTGCAAATTTCTAACATGTACGTACATATGTCTCTCAGTTTATTATATATTATTATAGTCAAATAGGCCGTTTTTGTTCGAAAATTAAATAATATATTTGTGGGTGCAGTTACAAAATAAGATAGTAAGTATATAGAAGACATATCGCGTGCATTTATTTTATTAAATTATAGTAAAAAGGCCCGCTTCATTTAGTTAATTAATGTAAATATGAAGGAGTGAATTATGAAGCAAGAGATAACAAACGAAAGTGCATTTCTTTTTGAAATGACGTTTCGGGAGCGGAAGACGCTGACATTTTTTAAAAATCATTTTCAATCGACAGTTGCGATATAAGTCAATGTGAATTATAATACATTAAGAATTAGTAGATATAAGTCCTAATTATTTCCTACAGGAGAAAAAAGTTCAGGGCGTGCTACGCTATATTAAGAATTAAGATCGCAGAAACTTAGATTTAATTATTTTATATCAACTTAATAATTTATTTTATATCAACTGATAATTCATTTCATCAATAAAAAAGTTTTTGTCACTATTAAGTGGGTTGGTAATACATTTATACGAACGTTTTCAGTACAAGAAATTTAATATCTTAGGGCCCACATAGTTAGTAGTGTGACATAGTTAAGTAAGTTAGGAAGTTGATATCGGACATAATTCGCAACTCTACGCAGACGCGCTTATATATAATTTTAAACCGTTGAAACGCGCACAGCATCTCACTATTTATCATCGACGCAGCAAGATGAAACGCTGTCACGAGCCACTGCAATCAATTTCGAGCTATATTGAAATAGTCTGCGGTTATCATAGATTAGTAATGACTACTCCTAACAAGTACGAGTAAATGTAACCAGTATGGACAATTGAAATTGTTACTGTCATCTATTTTCGTGCATGAAAAATATTTAAAAAATGTAGTTTTTAGATCATTTACGAATGAAACGATGTTTCTCCGCATTTTTTCTTCGATTTCGCGTCTTAACTGCGCATGTCGGCATTGTTCCGCGTAAATTACACCATGACAGCCATTAAATGTCTGACAGAATTGTCAGTCGTTTAAGCCATTTAATGGCTTCCTTCAATTACAAGGCGGTGAGATATGTATAGTTATGAATGGCGGTGATAGAGAAGTGTCGTATCGTACCTTGACGCTGTCCTCCCAGCGGGTCTTCTCGTCGGCCAGCGCCTGCGTGAGCTTGCCCGCGCGCGAGAGCCGCGCCGCCGCCAGGTCCACGTCCGCTTGTAGTTTCACGCGTTCCTCTTCTACCGTCTGGTGACAACCATACACATTGTTGCCATTATCATTCAGAAACATTCACACTTCATATGAATTTAATCAAAATAGGTTCTTTACAGAGCACTTTTTGAACGTCAAAACAACTACCACCACTTCACAAGGTTTCGGTACGGAGAAGAAGCGACGAAAGAAACTCCATAACACACATCTTTTAAAAAAATGTTTTTTACAATGTCAAACTTAACCTAATGGTAAATGTGGAGCTGGAACAATGACCATACCGTTTTGTCAGTCAAATAATCACTTACTCGTGGTTTAGTTTGCGCTTTTTTACATAGCGTTTGTTTAACGACATGGTTGAACTTTTTTTCTGTGAGATTCAAAATGTGGTCGGGTATTTTATTGTAGTAGCGAATACAGTTACCCATGAAAGACTAGCCACCTTACATAATCTATGTTTAGGAATTGCTAATTTATTTCTATTTCTAGTATTAAAGTTATGGTGGTTTATACTAAGCATTCAGTATATGTACTAAATAAATGTTAACCGGATAACTTGTTGCACCGGATCCTTTTGACGATCCAATGTTATTGATAAAAGTCTGGAAGCACCACATAACGAGTTCAATGAAGCGCTGAAACTTTCGTGAGAGTTTACCGATAGTGCTCACCCATACATACTTAAACCACGAATGTTAGGTGTTACTTCACTTAACATAAAAGTGAAATCTTTATTTTTTTAGTATTCTGCAAGATTTAAAACACCCCTTTCAGACTTTTGTCTTATGGCAATACGAAAAATACAAATAATAGTGGGTTGCAATAGGTCATGATATTTCTATATGTTAGGCAGACAGATATACAGAAGTCATACAATGGCCGGGTGATTGAAGACGGCAGATCGGTATTACAGTCCCGTTTGACCATTGATATCACACAAAGGAACACGAATATATCACACAAAGAAACACATACATCTTCCTACATGTAGTGAATATGTATACGTTTCAATATATACATTTTCACTATTCATGTGTTTAAGTAATATTAGGTGTCGTCGTTGCTAGGACACTGAAAGCCGTACGTAGGTAGATGATATGGTCTATTGTTCACAAACTGATACGACCGTTTATTAATAGACACTATTGGATATTGTCGCTTATACATATAAACATTAGAATGCACATTGACGTATAAGATGAACTTGTATAAAATAATGCAGACAGCTCATAAAATATTGTATCTGGGTTTCAATATAAGGGTCTTAATTTTTCTTATGCAAAATAGAGTTTTGTGATGATGCATTGTTCCTGTTCGTAATCTTCGGAAACGATATTACCAAACAGTAAGTAAAAAGTAGTAGGTGAAGTAGCGGAATTCATAGTTATTCATCCCAAATGGTATACATTTGTGATAAAATTATTATGTTATTAGTTCGGTTCAGACACAAAAATATCTTTGTTCCTCTGTAACTTTCCCACTAGACTAAAAAAGCAGCTGTGTTTTTATCTTCACTTTGTTTTTATTCTACTACCCGGCCGAGACGTATATCGCAATAGATACAGGATGGTTGCATGTGGATTTCTAGGAAAGTGCTGCCCGCACTGCCTGCTCAAAGGGAGGCTCCCTTTGAGCGGGCAGTGTACATAATTTATGTACAGTCAATAACATGTAGATGACATTACAATAAATGACATTCATGATTTACGATTTGTACCAGTATACGGGCGGTATTTGAATTCTGTGAGGTGGCGTATTTAGAAGTTTTAATAATTTGAAGTAATATTTCAGATGAGTAATGAAGGAATATGTATGTAATTGGGCATTCATATTATGTAACCAAAAGTCTGTGATCACAAATAAATAATTCCACGAAGAGGCAAGAATACGAGCACGGTCTGTCGGTAGAAAAAAAATTACTTAGATATTTGCATTGCCGGAATCGAACCAACGAGCATCGGGTCATCGCGAGCGAATGTTATGTTGTTTGTTACCTTCAGTTCGTCCATCATGGCGGCGAGCTGGGCTTCTATGGCTTCAACTTCTTTCTGTTTGGCGCGAAGCACCGCCATCACGCTTTTTAATATCCCGGCCGCTTCCTTGTGTCTGTTAACAAATTATACAACTTCAACACTATGTTTTAACTTATGTGTATGTATCTACAATGCAGCTGTACGATAAAATATTATATTTTAAATAATATAATATATTTTAAAACAAAGCGATTTTTAATAAAAATAAGCAGTGATAGTGTTGTGGTTGAAACTCAACCTCTCGATCGAGGGGTCCGAGGTTAAAGTCCCAGGCGCGCATTATCGCGAAATTAATTATCACTCGCTTTAACGGTATAACCCGTATTCCTGACAGAAACTAACCTATAGGTAGAAGTTAGTCGGTCCCTAGTAGAACTGTATGGGAGTCCTGAGACCGGAGTACGTTTTTACAAAAATGTGTGTATATGTATTTGTTTACGTATTTGCCCATACATATCCAATCAGCGCCCCCGGCGGAATGTATCTGAATAGATTGAAAATGAAATACGTAAACAAATACAAAAATATTTTTTTTTGTAAAAACGTTAAAACTCATACTAAGGGTACTGAACTCGTTCGATTCCTGGTTAGAGCAATAGATAAAAATATTATGCAATTTTGATTTATCGTCTAAATCGGCTTCATAACTTCTTTTAGGATTTTTTTCTATTCCTTATAGTATCGCATTATATATATATATATATATATATATATATATATATATATATATATATATAATATATATATATTTATATATATATATATAAAGCATGCTTTTTTTAGTGTTTGAAAGCTAATACGACGTAGAATTACATTAAATAATAAAAATAAAATAAAAAGCCTAGATTATTTTGAGGAAATTCACGATTACTGAAATTTAACCTAAAAAAATTGCTTTCTTCACACTAATCTGACTATTTTTTTCTGGGAAGATTGTTTTTTGTTTTTTTTTTCATGGATCAGTACGGCCTATAATTGGCATTCATTGTCATTTTTGTTTGAACATGATAACTCTTTTAGTTCAAAAGTTATAGCGATTTATTTACTTTAGGTGCACAATTCCAAAAAAAAAACTTCAAAAGGTCGTAAAACCCAAAAAAAAAAAATTTATTATTTTTTTTATTTTTTTTTGTCGACAAAATGCGGTTTAATTTTACCTGTTTCAATATGTGCACTTTATGGAGATTCACCCTGTATATATATATATATATATATATATAATAGAGATTGTGTGTGTGTTTTTAATAATTGTCTTGTAATTCCCGGCTAGGGAAACAGATTATTTTGGTTTCCGTACCCAAAGGGTAAAAACGGAACCCAATTATTATTTTAAGCCTCCACTCTCAGTCCTCTGGCTCTTGCAGTTTACAGACACATGAAATCTTTACAGAGTCTATGTAATGGTGGTCTGTATTACTTATCGGATTTTTTTTACAAATAGGTCAACAGTTTAAATTTTCACAATACATTTATTTCTATGGCTGATATGATATTGCTGCTGCTATTAATATAAATGAAAATTAGGTGGTACGGAACCATAGCGAAATCGAATCGTACTTGGTTATTAAATATAATGGTGCAGTTTTAATTTCTATCATTATTGGCATCGTTTATCGTTTCAGCATTTTGACTAATCCTTATAGTTTCGGATTTGCCAACCGCGAACATTTGAATCACTATGCATGTTACTCGTAGTTATATATTTAATACTCACATTATGTAAGCATTATTCGTTTAGTAAAAAGTAAGAAGACGATTTATGATTATTATAATAAATACATTATTAAACAATAAAGTAAACAATTAAATAAATAATGTTAAATTTAATTGTAACTGTATTTTATCAAATTATATTTTTAAGGAATGTTTTCTGTATTATTTTAATATATACCTACATTTGTAATTACTTACCTAAAGCAAATGGCTGTATCTTTTTTGTGTACACTTTTTCTATTATTATTGAATAATCTAAAATTGATTGATTTAAGATAGGTAAATACTTACAAAACGCAGATGTTTTTTTTTCGCTCAGCGTCATTCTTGATTTTCGTTTATATTTTCACCACAAATAGTTTGTTTATGTTTCTTACTAGTGTAGCGGTACTTCGTTTTAAGTTATTTAATTTACACGTTGTTATCACAGTAACGGAGAGTAAATTTTAGCTTTTAAGCACATTTAATAGATAAAATTAATGCAAAACACTACATCGAAACATTATAGCACCCATATAAAATATAATATTCAAAAATAAAATAAAAAGTTATTTTTTTTAATTCGAAAACACATATTAGTCAGAGCTCGACGCGTCTGGCGTCGAATTATTTTTCTCCGATTTGGAAGTTGAATCGGATTCGGACTCTGATCTAAATAATTTGGCTTTGGGTACATCCTTAGAAGCAGCCTTCTTTTTAATTTTTTTTTTAGCAGCGGAAGATTTCTGCACGGCATTAATTTTTGCTACCTCCTTATCATCCGTGTCATAGTTGTCATCCGTAAAATCCAACAGCGAAAGAAATTTTACTGACGGCAACTCGCCGCGTTTTAGCAGCTCCTCCAAGCTCATTCTTTTACGGTCGTAGCTGATCAAACTTCTGCATTTTTTTCTCTTGCGTACGTCCCTTTTACCGGCGGTGGTCGCGGTCGAGTCATCTCGCATCGGTCTCTTATGCCCTCGCGACGTAGACGGCTGATTCAGCTCGTCGTCCTTTTTAGGTTTTTCCGGCGCTCTATCCTTGTTCGGCTCCATGTCTCCGGGGACGCGGGCGCTCGGTGCGGCGGCTGCGCGCGGACTGCCGGACGCACGGGCGCGCTGTCCGCGCGGGAGCGAAGTGCTGGGAGTGCAACAGGCGTGGCGGCTCCGCCCATGCGCTGCGCACTGAGCGCACTGAGCGCACTGAGCGCACAGGCGCGCCCGCCCCACTACTTTTACCACGAATGGCCGCCATTCGTGGTAAAAGTGTACAATCTTTATTACAGTATTATTTTTATTAATTATGCCTTTTCATGTTAATTGCGAATGTTAACATGGATCTTTTTTCATCTTGTGGCGTTTCGCAGACCGAGTCTTATGTTATCTGGAGGCACGGCAGTGCCTCCGCCAAGTCGAGCCTTCTACTTTACTATATGATAATGTTTTCGGCGACGTGAAGTCAACGCGTTTCCATGGAAACGTAGGTAAAATATCTAAGCTGTAGACATTTTACCATCATCGTATTATAAACTATGTAGGAAAATATATGCATGTACAAAATAATTTATTCTTTGTAATTTTGTTATTGATTGAATATTTATAAAATGCTTACTTAAGGATTTTTGGTTCGACTACTCTGAACACCTTGGCGTACATATCTATAGCTTGAACCCAGAGCACCATAGATCTACACACCTGTAAACAATACATAATCTGGTGAAACTGTATAAAATCGGATTAAAATTTGATAAATTTACACAAGTGAGATATTTTCATTATACAGTAAGTACCTACTCCTGGCGCCATCTCTAGTCGTTACTATAGAGTTATAGACGACATCACCGGCCTAGAAATCCTAAACCCGCATGGAGTACTAAATTATGAATTTATATTCTAGAAAATGTAGATTTAAACTAGTTTATGGATTATAAAAGTGCATTAACTATTAATAAATGAAGTGTATCGTTTTTTACTTGCACCTATGAAAAGATGATGATAGACTATAGGTAGGTACCTTGGACACCTTGACGACGGTGTCGGGGTTGAAGTCCTTGTGCGTGAGGTACACCTTGATCTTCTTGAGCGTGGCGTCCGGGATGTGGTCCTTGTCGTACTCCTCCAGGTTCCGTATGAAGTTTACGTCTGCTAGCAGCTTCTTTGTCGAATCCCAGTCAGGCCTGGTATACATTTGTTACAAATTTCACTTATTTACGGAAAGAAATTAACGAGTAATTATTATTATTATCTAAATACATACATATATATGCAGATTTTCTTTTATTTCACTATATTTACAATAAAGCTAAAACAAAATTTCCAGAATAGTAACTCTGTCGTCGAATAGCTGCGTTTCTTCGTTAAGAGCTCCATAATCTATTGCCCACTAGATGGCGTTCTACAGAAGGTTTGGAAAATTGTAAGTATATCAGCTTACTTTTTTAATTAATGTAATCTAATAAGGAAAATGTTCGTAAAGTATCACTCATGATATTGATAAAATTGTTCCTAATAAGCATTTTGTGTGCTTTGTTCATTGTCACGATAATACTATAATAATTTTTAACCCTCGTTAATTCCAATACCCAATACATAGATGGCCTGAAGTAACAATAAAACGATAGTGTTTTCGTTACAATCTTTTCATTGTTTTGAGAACAATTCCGTGCCTTATGAAGTCCTGAAAATTATGTTTGTAGATGATGATGAACTGTCTTCCTTTATAATTTTTTTAAGATATTATTCGCTATTCTATTTTGCGTAGATAGATTATGTGTAGAGTGAATGAAATTTTTGTATGCATGTGTTTTCACATAAAATTATTTACACATTTTAATTGTACTAACTTACAATATTTTTGCCATACAGAGCTACGTAGAACATTTAGGTATAGCTATATATTGTATATCTGTGCTATAGATAATTTTATTTTAATGATTTTAAACTAAAATTATCGCGGAATTGAAGACATTTTATTATGTAACGCATATCGTGAGTACCCGTTACATAATAAAAAAAAGATTTTCGTATTATTTGTATTTTTTTTAGAAACGTGATGTTTCAGAACTGATAGAAGGTAGTCTAGATTACCACTGACAACTTTCTTTATTAATAACCAATCTCTCCATTTTTTATCCTATCAGATGTTCGACATCTAGGTGTTGGTTAATTTTTCTGGGTCTAGAACAAGAAACAGACACCATTTAAAATAATAATAATTTAGATATCTGTATGGCCAGGGATCGGACCCGGGACCCTCTGCGCGTCAGACCGGTGTGGTGACCGCTCCGCCACGCGGGTCGTCAAAATCATAAATTGTCGGTCGTAAATCATTAGATAGATTGATTATTAATAACGTGCATAAAATAATGTATATATCAACAAGACTTGGTATTTGTGTGTATATAGTAGATAGTAATAGGTATGTAATTGTATAGTTGTGTAGGCTGACTTGGCTCCGAGCAGTATGCAGACGGGCTCCATGACGAAGCGCACGAGCGCGGGAGGCTTCTGAAACGCCTTGAGCTCGTTGATGTCCGCCTTGTTGAGCGCCTTGAGCGCGTTCTGCGCCGCCTCCATCGCGGGCATCGCCAGCGCCAGGTCCGCCTTCGCCTCGTCCGCTATCTGCTTCACCTCCTCCGCTTTTATCTACGCAATCAACATTTATACACATTCATTCAGTTGCTTCGTTAATGTGTATCATCAAATATGAGCCGGAGACGCGGAAACATTAAGCCACCTATGATTATTTGTTCTCCAAAAATTTTTGTTACCATATTATTTTGTAAGTAAAAACCAATGAAAGATTGAAGATTGAAATCTCTTTTACATTTTAGATAGATTTTGTAGAGTTTTTGAGACTCTAACTAAATAAAATTAAATAGTTTTATTTTACAAATAATATTAATACTCTGCAGTTAAATGATAGGTAATATATTAAATAATAAAGCACAATATGACAAAAAAAAATATAGGTTTTTACTTCGATGTATCGTGTTTTGAATTATGTAATTATATTTTTAACACCAATTTGCGCATTAATGTAACGATCACGTAATGACCATTCGTTTTGACGCGACACTCGCTACTGCAGCCCTGCGAGAAACGCGTTCAGCAAAGTGGAAAGTGTAGCAACGAGAGTGTAATTGAATCTGCGACTCGAAGCGACTGTTAAACTTCTCCGGCCAGCTGAAAGCTCGGGCCGTTATTGTGGCACTGGGTCATGCACTTGCGAATGAAATCACTTACGTTACTTCATATGTAAGCATTGGCACGATTGCTCTTTTTAAAGGACTTTAATTTAGAGGATATAATACTCTCTACTGCGATAGTATGGAGGTAGGTATACCATATTAAATTGTTTTTTACCTAATGAAATTTACAAGTTTTATACTCAGTTATAATGCACCGTCTATTATACCTAGGCGTTGAGAGAATACATTCCCAACAGGTCATATATATTAATATACCTATGCATCATCAGAGATATTAATATTTTTTTCAAATAATAATAAATAACATATTTGGGCGTTAAATTTGATGTTAAATAAATACAAATTTTACATTAGAAAACAGGAAGTGATAGCCTAGTGGGTAATGCGTATTACAAATTAAATATTTGTTTTAAAGGTGAAGGAAAACATCGTGCAGAAATCTGCATACCTGAGAGATTTAAAAAGAAAGTTCTCAAAGGTATATGATGTCTACCAATACGCACTTGGCCAGCGCGCTGGACTATGACATAAATCCCTCTCACTCTGAGACACGTGACCAGCAGTGTATTTAGTAATGGGTTGATTCAAATTGGGTACTTGACAGTAACCACAATATAATAGGAAATATGTCCGATATGATAAGTAATTATGCAATATTTAGTTTATTTTTAATACATTCTAAGTATTTTAATTTTCAAAAAGAAATTTTCGATTTTTATCTGTGGATTGCAAATTCCAAAACGGCGACGGCGCCGCTTGAAATGTCATGTGACGTCACCACACGAAAACAAAACAAGACTAATAATAATTATATTGTTTGCTGCTAAAGTTGGTTGAATTTATGTTGTGAACCGAAATGAATCCACATTATATTAAAGCTGATAGCGTGAGCAGTATCTGTCAATAAATAAAAATGAATGAACTTCCGTGAAATAACCTATGGAAATAACAAATAAACAACGTAAATAAAATAGTCTTTCTATTTACATTTAATAACTTCGGGCAGTTAAAACATTTCTTAACTAACTTCCGATAGAAGAAAGGTTGTCTTTAAGTGATTATCAAGCTTTTTTTAAATTATACTTATATTCTTATGTGAACTGCTTTAAGGTTATTAATAGGTTATATTTATATTTTCAGACCTTCGCGACAGTTGTATAGTGACAACGCTATAGGGTATGTGCAAGTTTGTGTTTCATGAAAAGTAAAAGTTGTCCTGAATACAACATACATCAAAAGTCATGCTCAGTGTCCTTAATTGTATATGAAAAGGAAAGTATTATAATATTAATATTATAATATAATTATTATATAAATAAAATTCTGAAAATGTAAGTGATAAAAAATATAAATATATCCAGTTGTTACAGAAAATGAGAAAAGCACACACGCAAGAAGCACAAAAATTCAGCTTAGCAAGAGTTTTGATATACAAGTAAATAACAGCTTCAAAATGCTTTGAGGTGATCTGCTGTAATTATTGTAACTGTAACATATAATGATAAATATATACTAAAGTTCTACTGTGTGTACTCAATAATAGAACCATATAAACCAAATAAAGAAATAAAAGACTAATATTAGCAAATCATGTATTTTTAATTATACAGTCCTGTAAGTTAATCAGTGCACATGCACAAGCAATAATAACACAGTCATGAAATATTTTAATTGTGTCCTATTAATTACAGAATGGGCCCTTAAAATAGAATTCTCATAGACATCTTATAATTCTATTCTTATCATAGACATCTATATATTATATTAAATATATGAATACTTCCACTTGCTGTTTTGTTTTGATTACGTCCCGTTCCAATGATTTGGAATTGACGAATCACTTGATAGTTACAAATTTATTCCTTTTTCTCAATAATACTTCTCTTACATAAATAGTACAAAATGTCATTGCTTGCAAACAGAGGATTTAAACATATAAGAATCTGCAAGTTCTTTAACGTTTATGAGATTTGGGTTTAGGAACTTGTATAAGCAAATTTGTTAGGATATTTAGCGATCGTACTTGTACACATCGTCACTGCACACGCCTTGTAATTTGACATTCTTGCATTTGTACTAATAAAAGTTAAATAATTCCCAAGATTTCCCCTGAAGTATGTGTAGCGTCGAAGTTTATTTCTATATTTTCAATGTGTTGACGTCACGCTACGAAATGACACTTGACCGCCTGTTTTGGCGTAACGTTCCGTTTACCGTAATAATAATATGTTTTTTATTAATAAATAGCCCTTTTTTAGAAAAAATGATCAATGAAAGGCATATATTATACGTATATGAATTCATTAAAACAGTTTCCCAAAAAGTGTCAAGTAGCCAATTCTAATACGCACATAATTTTTAAGACTTCTCGAAAACATTGGATTTAAATCAACCTTTAGAAACGTCTAACATCGCGTGCGCGTGCGGTAAGCCGTCAGTCCCGCTTGTCTCATTAGGAAATCGTTTAACCTTGTCGGGAGCCGTATGGGGGTTTGAAGAAATCCGAGAAGCGTTGACCGTTAACTCGTAAATTCTTTCACCTTAATCTGGTATTGAAGCAAGTGATCAACCAACGTGATCAAAACTTTCCATTTTGTTTATAAATACTTGAATCTAGAAGCCATATTACTGGAAAAGTTACCAGACAGCGTGACATTTTGTTCACGGGGAGTTTGGTCATGAAACCTTTTAAAGTCAAAGCCAGGCATTTTCCATTAATATAATTGCAATGTTTACTCGACAAAGGCAGTTCAATTTTTATAATAAAATTTATAAGAGTGAGTTTTTTTTGTAATTATGTAACCTACACATTGTACACCTACCTGGTGAAGTAAACCTTACAAAACCTTGGGCTGTTGTAAGTAGCGATATTGTTGTGATCCAGAAATTGTACTTTAAATTTGCCAGACGTATTTTTAGAGGAAAAATTAGTTAGGCGGGGATAAGATAACGCCAAATGAACAGTAAAATTTTAAGGACATGACATCGCCTGTAACCGAACTATAGCAAACAGAGCGGTGGAACAATATTATTAATATTCGTAGTAGTTTTTAAATAACGGTTATCTAGTCTTAAAATCTAATTAATATTATGTTTATTATAAGTTCTTATAGTCGTCACAATTTAATAGGCCCATTTTGACACATGCCATCGCTAGGATCTAAGCATGTGACATACAAATCGATAACCAAAGAAACCAATTTTTACGACAAATCGATTACAACCACACATCGTATTGTATAAATTACTTAATATTTTGTAAACAGAATATTTATTCTATATTTTTCTAAATCATCTAAAATTCAATTAAAAGGAGAAAAGAAAATAAATTTTAGTGTAATTTAAAAATTTAATCCTTTTTAGAAGATTAAATAAAGCATCGGTCGTAAACTGTATTTTTTTTTCGTTTAACATTCACTAAGAAATAAAGTTTTGATTATTTTATTGATGATATAAGGAAAAAGGGATAAATAATTAGTTATTGGTAATTCTAAGTTTCGATTATTTGAACGTTAATCGATTATGGTTTCTTCCGAATACTTTGAAGTTGCAAGCTCTAACAGTCACGTGGTCGTAATTTCCCTACTAAAAAGTTAGTTTAAGACATTAATGACATTGGGATGGCATGTGTCAAAATGGGCCTATTAAATTGTGACGACTATAGTGTTAAACCATTAACGCAATATGCAAATAACGCAATAATCTCACCTTGGCCTCCGCCTCGTCCTTCATGACCGCCTGCTTCACCTCGTCGGCGGCGCGCTGCTCCACGCGAAGCTTCGCCACCAATGCCATACCCTTTACAAAAACATTCACAACATACATATATTTGTAATTTATTTTAATTTTTCACCAAAAACAGTGGGATCTACATTCCACCCACAGACCTATATCTAAATAGATGACACATGTACCTTTATTTGTATGAAAACCAAGCGTGCCACTTTTTTCCGATCGACTGACACTTGTCAAGAAGGTTTTAGAGATGATGGATATAGAATTCTCCGTCAAATAGAAAATCGATACAAAAGTCGTGTCGATTCATCTATCAAAATCGATTTTGAAATCGAAAATTCGAAAAAAAATAAGAAGAAGGAAAAGTTGAGCAGCAAAAATTTCAGAAATGATCGATAGAAGATCGATTTTCGAGAAATCGTTCGACTAGATTTATTTTACTAGTGCTCTGCGAATGTTGTACGAGTGCGTGCCATTTTATACGAGTAAATGGTTAAAAATAAAAAAAATGTTTTTTTTTTTTAATTTTATCTTATTTTGTACGAAATTGTGGTAGAAAATAGAAAATATATATCTTATTACACATTGGAAATAAAAAACCTTACAGTGATTAAAGTTGTTTTTATATAAATTTAATTTACTGATACAACAAAACATAGATACATCAATACCTTATACAAAGTTGTAAGGATATCGCTATTAGATTGAGATGCGTCGATGTTGCGTTGGCGTACTCGTAATCACGTAACACATGAAAAAATCCGCCGAAATGACCACGACAACTCAGAGATACCATATTTGATAATTATGTTATAAATTATTTGATTTTTTTATACTAAAAAAAATAATATTCTATCTGGCCATGATCCATCCATAATGAATTCATTAAAATGAGCAGCATTGGGATTGACATCACTTGGAAACCTGTAAAGGAGATGTTTCATTTTCGACCATCTCATGTACACTATATCTAAAAAACACGAATCATTTGTATAATTGAAGAAATATACAAATATATTTTCATAACCTAAAGTATTCCTGTTTAAAAATATTTAAAAAAAGCATTCCTCATTGAAATATTAACGGCGGGATATATTAATATATTAATTATATGGCGGGAGACTGTCAATGTCAAGTTTTCAAAACTGTGGATGTCGGTCAGGGAACCTATGTGTACCCCACACATAGGTTACTATACTCTTTGGATGTCGGTAATTCTGTATTTCGCTGTTTTTGTCGTAAAGTTATTGTTACCTTAGCACTTTACAACCTGGCTTTTGTTTTGGGCATCCCGTCATTATTTCTGAATTTAATTAATTATTTGTAATAATTATAACAAAACCACCTTTTAAATAGTATCTGGTTTTATAGATGTAAGTGACATGTCAAATTGAAAAAGAAGAAGTTGTCAATTTGATATGTGTAAAAGTGGATATATACATATTATATAATAGTAGACTCCAATGTAAACGTTGAATAAATATGTACTGATGAGAAGATTCCATTTCAATCCTGAATATGTTTCTGCTCTGTGCTGCTTAAGATTTTGGACTGATTTTACCTTACTTGTTTACCCAGCTTATGTTTTATGGTCTCTTGTGATTATCGTGCGATCGCTGTGGATTGTGTTGACAAGGATTCAATATCATCAGGTAAAATATACATCAGTTAGTTGTATTAATATTGTTATAGTGTTATTAATTTTAAACTAGGGAAGCTAATCTTTTTACATTTCTCTTTTTTTAGATAATTACAATAGCAAGACAAGGACATTCTTGGGATGACAAAATAATCAGTTATTATTGCAACTGCATCGCTGGGCAACGAACCGTACTCGTAGGTAGCTGCGCTCACATTATGACCATTGTTTGATGTTTGGGCTGAGCTCGTCACAGGATATTACAGAACCTGCTACATGATTGGATGAAAATATTGATAAGGGAAGATATTGAAAATGAATAAATAATGTATCTAAGTGAACAATAAATAAAATATTATCTAAATGTGTACTTAAAGTTGTTTTATTTACACACTTAAATGTTTTAACTAAAATAAATTGGTATAGAAGTACATATTTTGGTATGTTTGTTTTAAGTCAAGATTTATGAAAGTAAATATAATTAATGTTTATCCAATATATGTATTGTTTCTCAATACATACAATACAATATTTATATATCTACGCCCATTCGCGTAAAAATATATTAAAAAGTATATAATGTATATAGTAAGTTAAAATAGAATGACAGATGACATTATTACGGTAATCACTACCGCCATGATGTTTTTCCACTGTTGTGTTGCAAGTTTAAGTGGAAATTATTGTTTTTAAACAATTAAACGAACATGGTTTGAAGAAAATGAACCTACGAATTGTTCTTTGCTTGTTTTCTTAGTTTTTAGTATAGTGTACAAAAGGTGGCCGGGAGCCCATACATTTTGAAACATCTCCTTTAATGGTAAGTATTTTGAACAAAATAACTAAACATGAACATGTCATTAAAACAAAAATGTAATTAAAAAATACTTAAACGTTACACGTTTAACAATTCAGTTAAATAGTTACAAAATATTTATTAAGCAAATATTATTCATCCATTTCGAAAATCGATTAAATAGTCGAGAATAAGAAACTGGCATTTACAACACCAGTTACTCAATTTGAAATAACCAATTTGAGCGTCTTTGAGCGACGAGAGCAAATATCGATCGTTTTACTTTTCATTGCGGGTTTTAATACATAAGCTTTATAATTTTATAACCAAAATTGGCAATGTACTATAAATTATGAAAAACACATTCGGTTACTAATTGTCTTTGTAAAACCACAACAAATTTTTAATAATTGATTATAAAATAAATCACACATATTTTATAAAAAAAATTACTTACCCATAAAAGGAAATATTTTCTTTATCGCTGCAATATTTTCTTGTGGAATTTGTACAATTTATTACCGCGCAATTCGGCATATTTATTTATGTTAATTGACATCCGATGTCAACAAATGTTACTTTCGGACTAAATGACATTTCATCAAAGTGAGTTTAATCCACCTCCTTTATTTCGAGGTTTAACCATGCTAAATCGTACACATGCGGGATCTATTTAGATATAGGTTTGTGATTCCACCTTATGTTAGCTCATGGATCATTTTGTAGTAAGTTGACACGGCAATTATATAATTACGAATGGTATGGCTTGTTTCTTATGTTTAAAATACTTACGCATTGGGTTCATGGAATTATTTTTCCGCATTTTAAACTTTATCTATTGCACCGTAACTGATCAATAGTAGAAATTCATTTATTTAAATGGCTGCCATAACAACAAATACTGAAATAAAAAAAATGTAATCTGTTGGTACGGAACCATGCGAGTGGTATTCGACTCGCACTTGGCCAATGACTGAATATGATAAAAAAACTGTAATATGTTTAACACAATTGAACTGCGAGTTCCGAGAGTAATAATTGACCAAGTTCGCTACTGGTACGCTTGAATGCTATTCCAAATTTTACGTAATTATAGTTTATAAAAATATTAATTAGAGTGTACGAAAGAAACCAGTACCAAAGTACTCTCTAAGAAAAATATAACTGGAATTATTTGCTGTCAACGACAAATTCTCAGCCCGTTTAATTAGTTCTTAAGTCGCAGGCAGTAGGTAACGTCGACCACAAATAAGAACACTGGAGATGATTGCATGCGTCTACTTTGATCAAAAAACATTTTTTTTTATTGGGTACAGTTCATGCAAGTAATAAGGCTTTCAATTTAAATTGAATTGAGTGCAATTTCCGTTGTTTACATTAATCAGTTATTTCTCGTTATCGTGTTTTCTCTTTTTTACAAAGTTTTTATTAACTTGCTATGCTATTGCTAGTATTACATGATTTTTTTTAAATATTGCAACATAATTTATTGATTGTACGATTCTCAATGAAGTAGGTGTAAATATATTGTACAATCTTTAGGAATTTTTATTAATTATAAGTGTTAGATTCGGCTCGAAGACCGAAATAGTTAAGAATACATCCGGCACGATGGCCCAAAATGTATGATTTCCGCGGCCGATAGAACAAATAAGGAAACGATTGATCTTAAGGTTGAATGGACTGTATATACGAAAATAAGATGCAAGGTGTTATAGGGTCGCGTACTCACCTGCTGCTGATGGACGCAGCCTCTTGTACTAGGTATAAGGCACCTTCAACTCACCCTAAGCTCGAGCTAGCTAGGCTTACCTCAGAATGGTCTACCAGTTACCTCTACCTCCTTCCTCTTCTCACGTGGCGTCGATCTTACAGCACGTTGCACCGCGAACAATGAATTTAATACGAATTTAAAAAGAACGCTACGAATACGAATAGTGGCGTCTACTTCGGAGCATAACTAAAACGACAAAATTGCGCGAGCACGACCGATGACTCCGAAGCTTCTCGAACAAGTACAAATACCGGTGGCGGCATATACCACCGCGAACGAAACGACGAATACGACGATCTACAACGAACTAGTTCAAACTAGAATCTCTATGCTTTTAAAGCCTAAAGATTCAAATTAATACCAACGACAGATAATTAATACGTAGAACCATAGACAAAACTGAACAATAAGTATAGAATAACAGGGATTTAGGCGACAGTCCACTGCGCTGGCCAAGTGCGAATTTGTACACTTTACACAACACACCCTTAAGAAATTTTTAGAAATCTCATGCGTGCAGGTTTCTTCGCGATATTTTTCTCCACCGTTTAAGCGAGTGAAAATTAAATTTACTCCAAATATAATTATTGAAAATCAGAGGTGCCTGTAATTTGACCCCGGCACTCGCAAATGAAAGACAGACTTTCTAAACACTAGCCTATCACTGCTTTTGTCTATGTAAATAGAGATTTGATTTGGTTCCTTTGAGTAGTAAGCGAAATACCAATAACACTAATAGTTTCCATACCTTGGTTCTGTACATATTTGACTTTACATGAAACCTTGAGCGGTTTCAACGGCGTATTTACGCAGCTACCGTTCAATTATATTAGTTGCAATACAAAATTATTACCAGAGGACCTCGGGTATTTGAAATGTTATGACGATTTCACAATGACCGCAAGTGCATTAGCACTATACATAAATAATAAATATACAACTATTCCATACAAAAAGGCTACCTACTTAAGATAGGATGGTATATTTTAGAGCGGTAGAAACTTATAGAATAAGTACGGATGGTATTTGAAATAAAAACATCTCAATTTCATTTTAATGAGCCTGTACCTGATAATGAGTGATGCACAAAATGTAGAAATTTAATTGTTGGTGAATATTTTTATCTGACCATTTCAGGTACAAAGACAATGTCAGGATAACGTTTAAAAGCTTTTGAAATCGTTGAAAGTTAGGAGATGAATAGTTGATGACAACAACTGAGAGCTGTTAGTGACACGTCCTAGCGATAGCATTTCTTAAAATTTCTGAATTACTTATCGCGTTTTTATCTAAAGCAAAATACGCTGTTGATGTACCCACCTAGTGGTCTGTTTATATTTCTAGTTTAGTGGAAATTTTACATACGACAAACAAAACAGTACAAATAATATTTTAAAATGCACAGTTTTTAAATTCTATCACAAGCTTTAATCGTAAACCGCGAGTCTAGGGAATCTTGTGTTAATTTATTTACATTGAAAATAAAGTGAGCTGTGGACAGATTTTAATAAAAACAAGCTACAACAGCTAAGCAAGTTAATTGCAGTGACCTTTTAATATAACATTGAAATTATGTTTTACTTTTCCTTTCCCACTTTAAGAGTTAAAAAAACCGACCTGTTTTAGTAAAGTGTTTCTTGAAGCGAAAGTTGTAGCACTACGGATGGATTCGTAGCATGTCTACGAATTTTCTACGGCCGATGGCGTGCATACAATTTTACTTTTCTACTTGACTGTAGAGGGGTATATTATTATGTTTTGAGTAGTCGATTTTTTTGTTTTCATTAATACTACTGGTTTCTCTAATATGGTAACGATATTGCTTTAAAATTCTATAGACAAGCTTATCTTTAGGCGTATCAAGCATTTTATATAAGTTTGTATGTCGATGGACTAAAAATCATTACTATATTGATTCAAAAATTACTTAGTAACGTTTAATATTTTTTCACGTAAAAAATACGTACGGTAATTAAATTGATATTTGAAGTAGAATGCAGTCAGCTCAAAGGGAACTTATTGGAAAACGCTTTTCAACTTAAAATATTGTGTAGAAACCTTACTTGGACTTACTTGGACGTCTCAGACGTCTCAGACGTCTGGCAATTACACAAGATATCTTTTCATAATGTTCAATTGCCTCAAGTCTCTTCATAGAATTAATATACGGAACTTAAACGTTTTAAACAATTTTACGTAGTAAATTGGTACGATGAAAATATCACATCTTTATAAGATACTCATTCTGTGGTAACTTATAATGTGGTAACTGTTGCAATCGAATACAAATAATTTTCCATTAGGTTTTTTGATAACATCCTACAAATCAGAACTTATCAGTGTTTAGCATAGCTGTTATAAGAAGAGATAAAAAGTCTAAACGATGTACAATATGTGCCATCTATCTTTAAGCAACGTTCTGTTAAATTACCCGCGTGGCGGAGCGGTCTCCATACCAATCGGACGCGCAGAGAGTTCCGGGTTCAATCCCCGGCCAGTAAGACCAGTGTGCCCATAGATTACTCACTCCTAACAAGAAAATGTAACCAGTTTTGACAATTGAAATTGTCATTGTCATCTATTTTCGTGTTTGTATTATATTATAATATTAAAAAATGTAGTTTTTAGATCATTTACGAATGAAACGATATTTCCCGGACTTTTTATTCGATTTCGTGTTTTTGCACCATTTTAACTACGCATATTGGCATTGTTCCGCGTAAATCACACCATCACAACCATTAAATGGCTGACAGAATTGTCAGCCGTTTAAACTATTTAATGGCTTCCTTCAATTAAAAGGCGGTGAGACATATACACTTATCGATGTGTGTGCCTGTGAGTGTAGAAAGCCTCTTTTAAAAAATATAGATAAAATGCGAATACCGTACCTCTTCCGCCTTCTTGGCGAGGATGGGCTCCATGTCGCGCACTTGTTGCTCCATCACGCCGACAACGTCGTATGTCTCGTACAATTTCTATACGAATTATATACTTATTATTATGGTAGTAAATTGGAACGGACTTTCTTAATTCATCATAATATAAACTCTCTGTACTGTGGTCAAATTGATATAAAAATAAAACGTAAGCGACAACAGAGCAAGGTGAGACATTTCAAGTCTATCAACAATTTTAAGGCATATTATATTTATAGCTCTTTATGTAACGTTAAAATTAATGTTAATTGGTCAGTTTCGCCGTGACCATTTTCCATGTAACTGAGTCGAAATATCAGCCGTAAACAGATTAAAACCGCACGTAACAGAATGCATTAATTCCGAAATTCTATTTGACTAAAACCATATTTTAAATTAATAATTGTAACTCTTAATTGACTGTAGTTACTATATCGCGTGCTTAAAGGTAAAAGGGCCTATAGCTAAGGGTTAATAAGGATTTATGCTGAAAGAGCACATAAAAAAAATATCTGAAACGTAAAATTTTTTTACGTTTCAGATAATTTCAAACCGAACTAAAAATTTTTTACGTTTCAGATAATTTCAAACCGAATGGCAAAAAAAAAAAATTATGTGCCCTTTCAGCATAAATCCCTATTAACCCTTAGCTATAGGCCCTTTTACCTTTAAGCACGCGATATGTGTTAATTATATATTTGCTGTTTTTATTATTGTTTGTCGCTTTTTTACTTTGTATAACACCTGCTGCAAATTATCTACGTCCATCCAGGGTTGACTGGTAGAGAATGCCATCAGACACTCTGTTTGCCCTTTTGTACCAAATAACCGTACAGGTTATTACATTGGTTTTGCAACTTAAATTGGAGGACAAAATTCATAATTAATGTAACCAATATATAATCTACGAAAAATACCACTTTTATTTTTATAACTTTGGTCTGAACACAAAAAAACAAAACTACAATTCGCGTCTCCCTCCCGTGGCTCCCGTGTCCTACTTGCAGTGTATGTCCAGCTCACCTGCAAGCCGCATGAGATCCTGTCGCGGCCGCGGATGATCTGCTGCTGCTTGTTGTCGAGCAGCGCCAGGTACAGCTTCAGCAGGTCCAGGTAGCTGCTCGGCGTCGTGTAGAAGTAGCGCCGCATCTCCTGGTACAGCCGGTCCGTCATCACGTCCACGTCCTGACACACACACACACACACATGTACCAAACTGTATTTACAACACACTACTATAAACTACATATTTTTTTATCATATTGTGTACACGGCCGCATGGCATAGTTTTTAAGTTTGAATTACGAAATAATTTAAAAACGTTAGAAAAATAAACTTTCCATATTTTGTTTTAATAAAGAAGGTCATCCAAAATGGCAAGTTGCGTATATACTCGTAATATGTTGTATGTGCCTCACTTACTAATAAGCGATACGTTAATAGGACTGTATTAATATATTATTTGAACGACGTTCTTGTAACTACAACTACTTACAATCATTATCATATGAAAACTGTTAAATACCTACATTAGAACGATAATGAGTTTACATCAATAGTTAAACTATTATTGTTATTTACTTTTTTTTTATTTTATTTTAGTTTTTTTTATTTATTGAAGGAAAACTTACAGCTAGAAGTAGTACATATACAAGAGAGTAAGTAAATGACAGCCATTTAAAAGTTTCCGCAAATAGATAATACAAGCATAGTAAATAGGTAAAGGATCGGTAGATACATAGATGGTCAAGTTAAGTTAGAGCATGAGAGATAGATTTTAGCAAAGCAATAACGATGATATACATAAATATAAATTTTAATAAAATATTACAGTTAGGAAGTGAAGAAATCTTTTATCAATTTACGCTTGAGTTCAGAATCGGAGGTATGGTATAAATCTATATCTATAGTGTTTGATATGTTGTTAAAGGTTCTACAAGATCTTACCATGAAGGAGATATATGTAGTACAATCTGTAATATTGGTAATGGGGCATAAGATTTTCATATCATCAGCGTATAGGATAATTTTGGATGCTTTAAAAGACGTGTTAATATCGTTAACGAAGATGGCAAACAGCAAGGGGCCTAAAAGCGAACCCTGCGGGCCCCCTGACGATCTATATCATATTCTTCACCTGTATACATATACAGGTGAAGAATTGTAGCCATTTAAGACGACTATTTGACTTCGATTTTTGATATAAGATGCGAACCATCTAAACAAATCACCTCTAATGCCAATTATCATAAGCTTCCTTAACAGGATTACGTGATCTATACGGTCAAAAGCTTTGCTGTAGTCCGTAAAGATCACGTCTACCTGCATTGGATTTGACATATAGGTAGATATATAGTCAGAGGAGACAATCAGATTAGACACAGTGGATTTATTATTTAAAAACCCGTGCTGTTCATCAATAAATGTATTACGCAGGCTAGGGTATACCTGATTGTGCACAATTTTTTCAAGTGTCTTTGCAAATAGGCAGAGTTTAGAGCTCAGCTCAGCTCAGAGTTTAGCTGAAAAAGTATACATAACGGTTGAGTAAGCGAGCCAGCACAGCGGACGACGAAGATTGGGGGAATACCATCCGGTCCCGCTGACTTATTAAGATCAACAGCTTTTAACAGTTTAGACACCTCCTTACCATTAACCTCTACGGTGTTGACATCAGAACCATTGTCACTCGGAGGCAAACTATTTGTGTCAATATTAAACGCATCAGTAGTCTGAAGAAAATTGGAGTTAAAAAATTGATTAAACATTTCACATATTTCTTCACCGTCACCCGATGACCGGTTTATGTACTTCATATTAGAGGGATATGTGTTTGAGAACTTCTTACTTTTGACATAATTCCAGAAGGTTCTTGGTGAATTACAATTATTATTTTCTACAGCCTGTATATAATCATCAAACATGGCACTCTCCAAACTTTTAGCACGGTCACATAATAATGTAAATTAATTTAAATCAGATAAATTACCATACTCCTTATATTTACAGTAAAATTTATGTTTTTCTTTTAAGATTTTAATCAACGGGGTTTTATACCAGCGAGGAAATTTAGTTTTATTTTTAAACAAGGTAGATGGCACATATTTATTTCGTAAAACTTCCAATTTATCATAGAACACAGATACCGCATCCTCCACTGTTCCCCTCCGAAGAGAACCCTCCCACTCAATACTGTCCAACTCTCTACAAATTGAACTATAGTCGGCCAGGTGAAAAAGATATTTAGTTCTTGGGACAACAGATAACGTACGGTGTTGGATAAAGTCAGCGGAAATACACAATGATTTGTGGTGAGGATCTTCAGGGACTAATGGATTGTAACACATCTGGACGTTAATATGGCTATTACAAAATACTAATTCTAGAATTCTGTTATTACTATTAGCGTGGCTGTTAAATTGTGATAAGGGACACAAATCGATAATATCAAAGAAGTCTGATTGAATAAAACCTTGTGTATTTGTAGCATGAAATGAATTCCCATCTTCCGAGGCTTTCCATGTTAAATTCGGTAATTTAAAATCCCCTACGATCAAATATTCATCAGATAAATTGTTTAAAACAATATCATGTAATTTTGTGTAGAAAGATTGCAATTGTGTCAGTAATGAGTTACCCAAGTTTTCATTACAACACAGAGATTCAACCGAAGATGTTTTTGTGTCGTAGCGTGTTTGAGGTTTAAAGTTACCCACAGATCCTCAGCTGTTGAGCACTAGTCAACACGTTCGTGGGCGACTATCGTACGATGAGCGGCGATTAAAACACCACCCCCTAAACTTTGATTAGTATGAACATAATCCCGGTCACGCCTCCATACGAGGTAACGGTCGTCAAATTATTCATTATTACTAAAGTCACTATTAAGCCACGTTTCCGTTAAACAAATTATGTCGAAGTCATTCAGTGCAATACTACTATATAAGCTTTGTGCCTTTGTCCGCAAGCCACGAACGTTCTGATAGTAAATATCAAATATTATTACTGCAGTATTTTAGAAAAACAATAGGCGCATACGTATGATGAAAGTTATTAAATGTTATATTTACAGCATTTCGTATCATTAAAGCAAAATAGATGTTTCGTATTTTAAAAATATTAGAATATATACTGTCATTAAAAATAGTATAACAAACAAACCAAAGAAAAGCAAATTAAAGACGCAAGGTGCAAACAAAACATACACTTAAGAATATAAGCATAAGATCGAAAACATAAACGCGTAAATGACAAATGCGATAACGAGCAATGAATAAGCCATACCTGCGCTTCCCAACCTTCGCGTACACATGAAAAATATTAGCAATAGAACTAATCTTATTAACTTATTTTCTTCAGATCCGCTTCTGTTTTGATCAGGATAATCGGTGAGGTGGTGTTCTTTCGAACAAAGATTTTGCAGTTTTTTACCCACACAAAGGCAAAGTTTTCCTTGGCGAGGCCTTTCGCTCTGTTTAGTATTTTCTTATGAACTACTGTTAAATGATCATTAACAAATATCCTGTTGGAGCCGTTGAGCCAATGTAAAATGGTGTTAAGGATTTGCATTTCTTAGCCGCAGACACAAAGTTGTCCCTTAGGTACCGATTGTGCAAGGATACAATTATATTCTTATTAGGATTGTCGCCATGCGTGGGCACACGTGCAATGTAGTTAATCTGCTCATTACTGACGGTTACATTGATCTTAGTGGATATCTTCGAGAGTATATTATATAAATTTTCTGAATTAGTGCTCGGTACTCCCTTAATTTCGATGTTATTCAATCGAGCCCGTTGCTCACTTTCGTGGGCCGTGGTTTCGAGAGCTTCTAACCGTAGTTGTAAGCGGACTACGTCCTCTTTAGTCTCCTTAAGAGTCTGAACCTCAAGATCAATTTCAGATATCCTTCTTGTGAGTCCATCAACCGAATGTAAATATGATCTAACGAGTTTTTTACGTCTGAAATTTCTGACTTCAGCGATTTAAGGTCCGTTAAATCTTCTTGAATGCTCTTTACGGCAGCTAGCAGTTGAGGTAGTGATGACATTTGGTCTTTGAGGCTACGAAGCTCCACACTGATACTGTCCAGGTCACTTGTTGTGAAAGGATTGAGGCTGGTGGGCGATTTACCGGGAACTGGGCTTGCAGCTCCAGTTTTACAGGTTATGCATTTCCATGTGGCTTTTCTGTCTCCCAATTTCCTGTAGCCAACTTCAGTGATACCTGCACAGGGGAAGTCAAACTGCTTCGAGCACAAGGAACACTTCGTTTCAACACCGCAGCGACCGCACGTAAACATAATTGCAGAAAACTAATACGGATAATTATGTTGAGGTTGAAAACCGTATGCAGCTGCGTTAATGTAGGCGCGTGGGGCACGGGTGTTCGAGTTGTCGTCTACCGACCGACTGAAGACTTACGAAGAGGATTTCTGTTGTGGGATTACAAACTTTCTAAGTGTGAGATAATAATACGAAACTGATGTAACTAGACGTCAACCCACCTGGTGCATAGTGACGCAGAGCGTGGAGATCTTGTCGATGATGTCGTCGTTGGCGAGCGGCGAGAGGCACTGCTGCGCGACCGACAGCAGCGCCTCCGGCGGCCACTTCGTGAACCAGTCGATGGTGCAGCAGTTCACCAGCGACGGGAACATGCGGCACCGACGTCTGTCAACAGAACACCTCAACTATAATCAGTTCGTCTTCAACGATCTGGCGTTTGAACACAGTTTACACAGTTGTAATATTAAACTAGCAAAGAAGCGTATGGCCCATTCAATCGTAAGTACTTTTCCGAAGCGTTCCAGTTTCGTCAGGGGTCACGGTGCATGTGGCCGACCTCGAGTATCATAGATATACATGGACGGCAACAGCCACTTACCAACAGGTAAATAGGATAATTGACTTCTACTCCCATTATATAAAAAGAAGTGGCCACTGCCACCGCCACCGGCGGCAAATTAAATTCTCTACAACTTTGGTTCAGTAACTTTTTGTCGTAAAACTATAAATAAAAAAGTTAAAAGCGAAAATGTTAAGAAATTCGAGAAAAAAATATTTTTTTTTCGATTTAACTTTTTTTTGATCATTTTACGAGAAAATGATATCAGACCATTTTTGTAGCTCGTTTTTTGAGGAACAACTTTTATACGCCACATTTTTTTATTAAGTCAATGGGTAAGGTCTTACAGCGTTCTGAAGTGAGTATTATTAACTGATGACACATTATTAGTACACACGTATAATATATGTATAGTTAAGAGTGCTGACAAATAGTACTCACTTCAGAGCGCTGTAAAACCTTAGCTAATGACTTAATAAAAAAATGTTGCGTATAAAAGTTGTTCCTCAAAAAAGGAGCTACAAAAATGGGCTGATATCATTTTCTCAAAAAATTATCAAAAAAAGTTATATCGAAAAATATTTTTTTTCTCGAATTTCTTAACATTTTCGCTTATAACTTTTTTATTTGTAATTTTACGAAAAAAAGTTACTGGACCAAAATTGTAGTGAATTTAATTTGCAACAAAGAATGCTTATTAATTTTTTTATCAGATAAATAGTTTAAGAGATATATCGTTAAAACCATTTCAACCCCTATTTTCAAGATGGCGGCCGTGGGACAAGGGTGGCGACCCCACAAACTTGGTTTTAGCTTTATACTGACCCCCCCTACACTTCAAAAAAATAAAATTGCGTCCTCTAAAAAACGCAAGGTTAGGCCTAAAAAATGTAACATTTCAATGGACTATAATATTATAGCAATATTTAAGGTTTGTAATTAACTTGGAACAGCATGGATGAGTCTGTCCCTCTTAACACACCTTTCAATCCAGAACACAGCAACTCTTAACATTACTAAATAGATATGACGGCGGTAATTTCAGGAGTCGAACCACATCGACTTACATTACCCTAAGTTAATCTCTTTATGGTTCAATGTTGCTGTGGTTCACCACCATAATTTTGTCTAACTTATATCTAAAACTAGTAAAGTGCTTCTATGCTTTTCATATCAAAAGCTGAGGTAAAAAGGAAAAATATGCCTGTCCCTGAAAAGTTGCCTATAAAATGATCTTAAAAAGACGCTTTCTACACTCGTAGCCCCGCACTAGGATTCCGTGTCGTGGGCGCTGTGTACATACACAAAGACGAATTAACCCCGCCCGCTAGTATTTGTCTAGCGTGGGAGACTGTGACCTAATCTCTACCATTCCGCGTGATAAGCAGCACGTCAAAAATGATGAACGTTATATTATAAACAGTCTGAATAAATATTATACGCATCTATACCTTTCCTAGACAGCGCAACAGTAAAATGCAACGGTTGAACTTACAAGCAAAGCTCACTTCAGCGAAGTCATTGAGAACTGTAAGAGCTTTCCACGCTTCGCTACGGCTTCGTTCTTTGAACGAGAAATATAATATATAAGGCGAAGTTCAGTGAAATGAGCTGTCTTTAGAATTCTTATAAATAACGCAGAAATAAAAGCCAGTTCTCATTTTCCCTGCAGGAATTGTTCGGAGGGAATATTGCGATAAACTGATTTCATTGGAACCTTTGACATTTCAACTTAATACTTGATCCACACGTGAACTAAATATCTCATTCACATGGTTTCAATAGCTGTAAGGTACGAATAAGAATGATTCAATATATCATATTATACTAAGTATTCATACTGATACATGACTTGGAAATTATTTAATATTGGTTACCTAACGATAATTCTATTAATATTCCTTTTCATCTTATCAGATTGTAACTAATATTCGAGATGGATATGACTTTGTTGAATTTAAAAAAAAAGTTACTGTTTAGATATTTTATTTTTCAAGTTTACGCTAAAAGAAATCAATAGCAAAAAAAGGTTTCCTCAAAATAATAAAATCTGTAATACCTACAAGTATTAAAAATCATAAGCGTGGTTGTACTTAATAGTACCTTATTATGTCGGGATTTTATTTGGTAATGGATATAAGCTACTTTAGAAGTCTAACGAAGGCAATTATAAGGATAATATGTTCTTAAAGCACGTTACATCATTAAATGTGGGAAATATACTGAGAACTTAATAAACGCTACACCATGCAACTAAGTAATTGGACGGGTGATTTCTGTAGGCGCTTGTAAGCCTTATTACTGTATTTTATGGTAATGCAGTAGAAATAACTAAAGACTTTTACTGTCATCTCTAATAATATTCAATTTAAATAAACAACATTGCCACTTAAGTGTCGTGAGTCTGTGAATTGATTACATATCTAATCAAGTTTATATAAATTATTGTGATATCGAGAGGCAGTTTCATATTTTTCTTGGAACTCTTTGATGTTAAAAGTTAGGTCCAGTAGTTTTACAGTTTCTTGTTATAATTTCCAGATCGAAGTTCTACGGAGCGTCGTTTTTTCCTTTCGCTAGTAAATCGCAGTATATAACAGTTTATTGTGAGAACGTACACGCTCACAATACTAAGTCATCACGAAGAAGTTTTACGACAGGTATACATGCCTTTTTATATAATATAAGAGTAGCAGACGAGCATGTAGTCCACCTAATGATAATTGGCTACTGCCGCCCATGGACATCTGTAATCAACCCCAGATAGGATTAGATATTCCTGCCTGAGGTCGGCCACAGATGCGCCGCTACCCCTGAGCACTAAGCTGGAACGCCTCGGAAAAGTCTGTCTCCCTTACCACACCCTTCAAACCGGAACACAGCAGCGCCTAACACTGCTGTTACTAGGTAGAAATAGGTGTGGCGGTGGTGCCGCCGGAGACGAACCACAAAGGGTTCTACCACCTTCAAAATGCCTGTAGTATTAACTTAAAAGCAGTGATAGCCTAATGGTTTAGAAACTCGCCCTCTCGAATGAGGGGTCAGAGGTTCAAATCCTAGTCACACACCTCTGATTTTTCAAAGTTATGTGCGTATTAAAACATAATTATCACTTGCTTAAAACGGTGAAGGAAAACATCGTGAGGAAGACCTTCATACCAGAGAGATTTACTCGTATATTAAAAAAATCTCAAAGGTATCTGAAGTCTACCAATACGCACTTGGCCAACGCGGTGTACTATGGCCAAATCCTTCTCATTCCGAAAGGAGACCCGTACCCAGCAGCTGTGGGGCAATAATGGGTTGATGGCGGTTAACTTAAAATAGTATTTAAGTTAAGTACGTGCGTTACCTAAACGCCTCGCCGACGGGGCTCATGCATATGCAGAGGTGCAGCTTGCCGCGCACGCGGTTGATGAAGTAGTAGTAGACGGCGTCGCGGTCGCCGGGGTTGACGCCGGCCTTGGCCGCGTCCGGCCGGCAGCCCGTCTGCACCTGCTCGTACGTGTCGCCCTCGAACAAGTTCGGCACTTCACCTGCACTAACAAATATTACACACTTTGCAACAATTTGCTACAAAAATGTAGGTATGATGGTATATATTTTAAACCATGCAGTATGTACCACCCTCCCTCCCACAAAGGATGCGTGCAGATGCAAAAAAATTAAATTATGAACCCCATTTTTTTGTTATACAGGGTGAACATTTCAAACTGGCCTTCAGGGCCAAATCCGAAACTATAAGGATTAGCGAAAAATGCTGAAAGGAATTACGAGGCCGATTTTGATAAAAACTAAAACGGCACCATTAGTTTTTTAAAATAACTTTTTCCCTAGCCGGAAATCGAACGAGTTCATTTTGAAAAAAAATACACCCTCTATATTATTCCACTATCTGATAGTGTTGCTTATAAGGATGAAATTCTGTGAAGTAATGATAAATGACAAACTCAAGGAAAAGCCTCAATTTTAAGAAAATACGTATTTTTTCATATTTATTTGGCAGTTAAGTTCCAGCCATTCATCATATTAAACATTTCGCGTATTAACATTTTTTTCGCTCAATGTTTCAAATCATTCCAAAGCGGACGTTTTGTTCTCCAAGAATTTATATTTTTACCTTCGACTTAAGTAGTTGAGGTTATTTTTAGGACCATTATAATAGATTTAACTTGCTAGGGGCGAAGTTTCGTTATACAGTTGTAATGTTGACAATTTGCGAGAATGACTTTTTCGAGTAAAATCCGTGTGATTACTAAACAAAGAGATATAGAAAATCATATTTTACGTTGGAACGAAGTTGTAAATAACAAACAATAAGAATTTACTACTTAATCAGTTATTAAAGTTTATTACAAAATAGATCCTAAAACGGCGGGAACTTAGTTGCCAATCTATTACTTTCTCATACTAAGCCGTATATCATGGTCATATCATAGTTGATTAACAAATTCTTCAATGTTTTGATTTATGTATAGTTCTAAAGAATTATACGTAAGTAATTTGTTATGTATAATCCTTAAGGATTAATATGCCAATGTATGAAAAAATATGTATTTTCTTCAAAAAAATCCTTTTACTTTAATTTGTCACATAACATTACTTCCCAGAATTTGATCCTTATAAGGGACACTATCAGATAGTGGAACAATATAGAGGGTGTACTAAAGGAACTAAAGGACTAAAGGAAAATCCTCAATTTTAAGAAAATACATATCTATTTATATTATTTTGGCAGTTAAGTTTCCGCTATTCATTAATTTAAACATTTCGCGAATAAAATTTTTTTAGGGCCTATTATTTTAAATCATTCGAAAGCTAACGTTTTGTTCTCCAAAAATTTATAAATTTATGTTCGACTTGGTTAAGGTTATTTTAGGACCATTGTGCATCTACACGCATCCTTAGTGGAAAGGAAAGGGTATTACATATTGCATGGTTTAAAATATATACCATCATACTTTTTTGTAGCGGATTGTTGCAAATTAGTTTGAATTTTAACTAAAAGCATAGATTTCCGCAAAGTAACGCCTGATACAATTAACTATTACACTGTTTCATGCAGCGTAGCAGGTATAGCCTCGTTGTTTAATATCCGCCTCTTACGCTTAATAATATTGGAAGCACAAACCGTTTCCAATACGAAAAATGCTGTGTTTTGCGGCGAAATAAAATATGTATTTTGCGGAATGTTGCCGAGAGTAGGATTTCTGTAAAAAAAAGTTTACAAAGCCATCTTTGTGAAGTTTACCAATCCGCATTAATTATAGGCCACTTAATTTCTAATTCCGTTCTGAACTATTGGTAGTTGATGGAAAATATTAAAACAACATCGACAACACCTACCTGGAAATTTCACATTTGTAATTAACCCGCTAATAAGATTAGACTCCTACCTAAAGTTGACCACAGATGCGTTACTACCCCTGAGGACTAAGTTGTATCACAGCTGCGCCTACACCTCATCATCATCATCAACGCCCCATTACTGACCCACCGCTGGGCACGAGTCTCCTCTCAGAATGTGGAGGATTAGGCCATAGTCCACCGCGGTGGCCAAGTGCGTATTGGTAGACTTCACATATCTTTGAGATTTTTTTTTTATAAATTTGTCAGGTATGCAGGTATCCTCATGATGTTTTCCTTTACCGTTTAGCAAGTGATAATTAATTTCTAATACGCTCATAACTGAAAAATCAGAGGTGTGTGCCTGAGATTTGAACCTCCGACCCCTCGATCGAGAGGCCAAGTTTCTTAACCACTAGGCTATCACTGCTTTTTTGGCGCCTACACCTAGGTAACTATTAAGTTCGTTATCAAAGGATTTGTTCATCAAAGCTTCGTTAAAGTTCACTTCTGATGCACTAAGGCCGCGAAATTGTTGATAAAGCGCTCCCGAAATTTGCTTTACACTATCTTAATTAAGAGCTGTTTCGTATCATAAGTATAAGTCTTAAGAACAAATCTAAGCCCAGTTCAATGCGCACTAAGGTAACAGTTTATAAGTTATGCAAGTTTGTGTTAAATTCTATTGATTTTATAACGATGGCGTTGAACATAAATGGCTGAAATTATAACCCCGTCTAAAGACCTGATTTTGACATGTATAAAATCAGAAGAGAGAGTTATAAGATGCACTTCTTTTTAGATATTTTTAATATAGAAATACCAAACTGGCAAAACGTCTCCATGGTGTGTGTCTCCACGATATAATGTGGTCTCTGCACCTTATCACACTAATGATTAAGCTATTCTACTGAAATTGCTTTACAAAAATTAATTTAAATTTACAAAATTACCCATAGGCATAATATATTACGTAAGCTCCTGGTAAATGTAATGTATAGTTTCATTACCGCAACAGTTCCTCTCTATGACATTTCAATTTCGCCATTTGGAAACATCAAAGCGTGCTTAAAATGTCCAATACGTCAGCGGTGCGCTATTATAAGCGTGTGGTCGCTATTGCACTCCATGATAAATTAGTTACATTTTCCGTATTGATTACGGGCTCCAATAGCAGAAATGAATTACGGTATCAGTCATGAACATTATTTTAGAAACTAATTATATTTGATGAATTTTGATCGATACTTTTTTTTTTGAATATAGGTACATTATGCTCTATATTAATTGAAAATGGTTCATATAATTATTGTCACTTCTCTGTTTAAAACTTTACAACTCAAGAATAAGCACAACTGTTGGATAAGGTTTGATTAAATTAGCCAGTTATAGGTAACTTGTATCGGGCATATCAGATATCTGGCATCTTGGCATACGCATGTCGAAAGCACAGTTACATGGCCAATCCTACTACTACACTACTACTACTTGTTGAATTATGTCACCTATAATCATGGTTATAATACAATTACATAATAGAAAGTCTTCCTTTGTCTTCAATATCCATGCTAATCAATAGTTCTATTAGGTGCAATTAATTTGATATTAATTACGCAACAGTACGCTTGTGTTGCATGCGGCTATGTGCCGGTGACGTATTGTAAATTGGGATATCATAAAGCGGATGTTCATTTCAGAAACTGAATCGAATTTCATATGCAATGCTGATTGGTTTACATTCAGTACGTTTTAATTGTTTCCTACAATATTATAGTATCATTGATGTACCACTGACTTTGGATTTGCGCTGCGAATCACAAAGAAGCGTTTTTTACAAGAATTTCTTTGTTAGAATTCAGTTACATACATCTATCTATTAATTTAGAATTTTGACACGCTTTTATTAGCTTGGGTTGTATGTATGTATGTATTGTACGTAACAGTAATTAGATATTGGATCAGCTCATTTTAAAGAATAAACAATAGTTTAAATATATTGGATCAGCTCATTTTAAAGAATAAACAATAGTTTAAATGTAAATAAATTACTATTCAATTACATTTAAACTATTGTTTATTCTACTTTATATTGCTACCTAATCGCCTATATATTTATTTACAATGTAAAAAAATCATAAATTTATCACAGGTACAAAAGTTCCGTTCGAGATCAGTAAGGGATACAGGTTTATCTCCCGCTTCGTGTGTTCGCGGAAAAGGAAACGGATTTCCCGCAGATCAGTACGCATAATATCTCTTCCCCTAACAAAGATATAAACAACAAACTAAAACCTTATTAATGATCATTATCAGTGAGATACAATGTACTCAAATTTATTTATTTATTGATTGATTTCAAATTGATGAATTTGATTTGAAAAACTTTTTGTATGTTGTAAGAGTGACGGTAGGATTATAAGACGCGACGCCAGCCGCCTGTCCTCGCTCGGCGCATACTCCTCGTGCTCGTAACCAGGCGCACTTCAACTAATTTTTAATATTATATAATTTTTTCCTCATTTGGCAAGCTAATATTATTTTTCTCATCAACACTTAATTTTATGTCTGCTATTACGCCTGCATGTCGCTCCTAGCCTATTGTTAGTAATTTACGATATTGTAATGGTTAGTAACAATCTGTCCACGTACTTTTATTTTTATCGAGCATGATAACCAAATCGCCAACATTTAATTCTGACATGTCTTTCGTATGTTTATCTTCGTATAACATATTTATACGCTGTTTGTATTGAGTTAATACTATTGACTAAATATTTTAACTCCGAAAATCCCAAAAATACTACCAAAATCAAATATGTAATATTTCTATTTACTTTTAATCTATCCGTACCGACCTTATTCTCTACCAAAAAGGCAACAGGTATTGTTGGCGGATGCATTCAAGTTTTCCTGGATAAACTTTACATTTTTTAACATACCACTCAATATGCCGGATGTTGCCCGATCAAAACAATACCTCTCGTGCGCTTCTCTCACACCGGTTCACACCTTTGTGACCGTCGTGTATTGTACTCGTAAATGTATCCAGAACGAACAAAAACTTTTTGATTTATTTTATTTGTATTGGTATTTGTCGTGATTATCGTGCCAGACCTTTCGTATTGTACTTTATGAATTGATCACCTTATGAATTGATCGAAGCACAATTTACACAACGCCCAAAAAGTTTCCATCGCAGAGTGTTTTAGAAATGGGCGGCGGGAACTCTATTCGGAATCGTGTAACTGAAACACTGGAATTAATTAACGATGCGAGCGAGCACAAACACTCTAAAAGGAATACTAATAACCGTTATCCCCCACTTGTTTTAAAACGCACATTCTTGCCTATCACTAGGAATCTGTTTTAAAAGCTTTCATATCACTATTGTACAGTTGTACACGCACCTACCTACTGTATAAAGTACTTTATGGAAAGCTTTTTTCATATACGTTCAAAGGTTACATTACACAATTAAATATTACGAACAAGTCGTAATATACAATAATGTTTATGTTATATAATTTGTTAAAAATATACTCCAAAAGTGAAAAAGTAATTGACTGAAATTCCAAATTATTTGTAATTTAACTGGTTTGAAATGCTTAATTTCTTTTTCATAATAATATCGTTGTAATTTTTAAGTAGAAAATTAAAATGTGTAAACAGGTTACATCAATAACGTAATGAAGATTATTTTACGGCTAAGCTTGGTAGTTCCTAGTTACAAACGGCTACAGTACATTCTACGATTTTGAAATGTTGACGCAGTAGCAGTCAACCACGGGGGCAGCCAACACCGCAAGCGTTTCCTCTTCATTCCGTCGCGGTTAAATGTGTTCAATTACAAACGATTGCATATTAAACTGGGGAAACGGCCTCGTCAGAGGCGGGTTTATTTAATACACTACCGGTCTGACGCACAAAGAGTTCCGGGTTACAGATATCTGAATGATGTTTGAAAAAAATAGTAGCCATTATAACTTTAATACTAGAAATAAAAATAAACTATCAATAGAACCTACTATACCCACATATAGATATATAAACCTAAATATAGATTATGTAACTTGGCTAGACCTTTCATGGGTAACTGTATTTGTTACTACAATAAAATACACGACCACATCTTGAATCTCACAGAAAAAAGTTCAAACATGTCGTTAAACAAACGCTATGTAAAAAAGCGTACTATAAGTTGAGTAATTATTTGACTGATAAAACGGTGTGGTCTGAAGTAGCTCCAGCTCCACAAGTACCATTAGGTTAAGTTTGCCATTGCACAAAACATTTTTTTTAAAGATTTGTGTTATGGAGTTTCTTTCGCCGCTTCTTCTACATAACGAAACAACTTGTGGAGTGGTGGTAGTTTTATTGACATTAAAAAGTAACCTATTTTGAATACAAAAAAATGATTTGTATTGGATATTTGTGTCCTGGTCTTTGTGTTTATCTATGGCACCTATGATAGGGTTGTGGTTTAAGGTGTGATTGGTGCGAGATCTGACCCGAGTTGAGCATGTTGTTGATATCCTCGAGGAACTCCTCCTTGGTGATCTGCGTGTCGGTGAAGAGGAACACGGTGTCCTCGTTGGCGACGCCCGCGCGCATGTACATCTTGCGCAGGTCGTCGTGGAACTCCGGCGTGTCGTAGTTGCGCTTCAGCTCCATGCCCATGCATCTGCGTTGGGCATTTTTTATTGAGAAATGTTTTCTCGGAAGGACCCATTTTAAAATATAAGGTATTTGATTCCTTTACAGCCCACATCTTGTGAAAACAATGAACTGGATAGGTCTTGTCAGGATCCAGTTTATTCTTTATCATGTCAAGTGAAATGACCTATTCAGTTTATTGTTTTTTTAAGAAGGTTTTTTTTTATAAAAAATACCAGCTATAATTTGATTATTTCAAAGGTTCAGTGTGATTTTCATGACTTTATTAAATGTCAGGTAGAGATTTTTGGATATGAACTTGATTCTTTATTTTGTATAATAGTTGTTTGACCTGAATGCATGACATGTATGTATGAGTTAATATATTCTAATGGATTTTTGTGACGCATTTTTCATAAATAATTTTACAACAATGAACTTATGAGGGATGGTATTCTCCGCGTCAAACTGCTTGTTCGTTCCGAATACAGAAACGAGTTGCGTCGGAATAGCAAATTGTAGATATTAGCGGAACAACGTCAGCGCGGGACTCCCACGGCACCCGTCCGCTGCCCTCGCCCACCACGGGTATATAGCTTAGTTTTCCCTTATAGCTTTAATATTTCCTATAGCGTTAGTATTCCCTTACGTTATTACGGAATATATGCTTGTAGTCGTGCGCAGCAACATCAATTATACCAGGGGAGCAAAGGTTTGTCGCGGAGTATAACAACGTCTTGTCCTCACTTGCACTCGTTGACGTGTCCGGCGAGCGTGGCGACGGAGCGGCGGCCGGAGCCGCCGGGCCCCACCATGAGGCAGTGTCCGCGCTCGGCGCGCAGCACGCGGGCCACGCACACCACGTGCTCCACCGCGTCGCGGAACAGCACCAGGTGCATCTCCGCGCGCGCCGTCGAGTTGTACTCCTCCAGGTACTCCTGCACACACACACACACACACACACGCACGCCGGTCAGCGCAGGGGAGGAGATCACAGACAGTTGGCAGAATCTTTTTTTTATGTTATATAGGAGTAGCAAACGAGCATGCAGTCCACCTGATGGTAAGTGGCTACTGCCGCCCATCTGTAATCAACCCCAGATAGGATTAGATATTCCCACCTGAGGTCGGCCACAGAGTTGTCGCTACCCCTGAGATTAAGCTGGAACGCCTCGGAAAAGTATATCTCCCTTACCACACCCTTCAAACCAGAACACAGCAGCGGTTAACACTGCTGTTATAAGGCAGAAATAGGTGTCAGTAGGTGTCAGAGTCGAACCACAAAGGGCTCTACCACCTACAAATCAACAAATCTTCATTATTGTTATAAAAATTGTAAAATAATTAATGGTCTGAATATTAATTACAAGCTTCTTCCTCTAGCTGCTTTTATTCTGATATACTCGGGTTCGGGGTTGACACTTCGAAATAAAAGAACTGTCGACAATTCACCGTGTGTTACTAGAATCTTTGGAACTAATTCGGATCCCGTAATAACTCAGAAACTGTTATTATATTTCACACATGCGAAATTAAGAAGTTATACTTCTTTTGCAGCGTTTTCTTTTGACAGTTTTTTAAAAAACGACACCGTGTGCTAGTAATTATTGCAAGAGTAGTACAAAATTTTATTTTAAGGAATATGATACGGTACGATACGTGTCGTGTCGCGTCATGTCAATGATTTTGTAATATTTTTTAGGGTTCCATACACAAAAGGTAAAAACGCTACATAAGTATATTTATTTTGGGACATTTGGGAAAAATCTTTTAGTTTTTTTCAAAACAGACAAATTTAAGATTGACACAATGAAAAAAGTTGAAGTTGGCTACACAAAATATTGCAAGTTACGTGTCATGTTATGTCGTATCAAATCTGTATTCGTAATTGTTTCACTTCTAGAGTGTACACCTTTTATATTTTATTAAATACGTCATAACATTGTTATTAAACGTGTTTACTTAAGGACACATACGCGCATTGAAGTGACTCACCATCATACTGTCTATCTAAAGTTTATCGTTAAGGCGTTAAGGCGTGCATATAATATCATAAAATTATCACATCTTATCTTGCGTCATCTGCGTCAACATAAAGATAGGGTGGCGCAAAATTAATCATACTATTTTGTTTTTGAATAACTTTTGTACTGAATAAAAAAAAGTGATTGTGAGTAATAGAAATCTTTACCAGGACCTGTAACTTTTTTTTTGCTAATTAGAAAATATGATATCTTTCATGTATCTCCCACCAGTGTTGACAAATATTTGTGCCCGTATTATCATATTTTCCACGACTTTCCCTAAGATAACACTTCGCATTCCAGTCGAATACTCTCCTTAAAAACCGCGATAAATATGTTTGTAACAGGGACCGAATTAAAACAAAACATAATTTTATAGCGAAGTCAAAATAATGATGCAATACCTTCAAGACGACTATTAGCTTCTGCACATCGGGTATTTCAGCATACACCCTGTTCTCTTTGGGAACCGCCGAGTTCAAGAAGTCTCCGAAGAGCAGCACGGGCGGCTGCTCGATGATGGTGTCATCGGGCACCTCCAGGATCGGCTGCTGGAAGTTCTTCTGGCAGACGGTGCTCATCAAGTGGTAGAAGTAGCTCTTGTCCTCGATGTTGATGAGGCGGTCGTGGAACACGCGCAGGCACTCGTGGTAGAAAAGTCTAGTGAATAAATTGGCGTTTCCTTATCGCTCGTATTATTGATTTTAAAGACCATTATTAATATTGGCTTTTAGTATTATTCTAGTGAATGGATTCTAGGTACAAATGAAGTAATAAATAGATATGATTAATTTTAATTTTTTTTTATTAGAACAAGTTATACTAGCATGTACATAAAATATACATATGTCTAATTATAATATTATGAACTAATTAAATAAACTATATATATTTTTTCTATGCAAATATCTATAGCATGCATCCGCATCTATTACGGATATTTTTGTTTCCACAAACCAATCATTTTATCGCATTGATAGAAGTTTATAGATTACTCCTGTATTTTGACTTGATAGAAAAAAAAATCTATAGCGCAGTACAAACCTGAGCATGCTCTGCGGCATCCTCATGTAAGCGGCGTCCGCTTGCAGCACGCCCTGCATCGACTTGGAGAGGTCGCGCAGGTTGAACACGTAGTGCGACTTGGCCGGCGTGGGCAGCATCTCCGCGCACATCTTCACGTACACGTCCACCGCCGCGTTCACGATCGCGTCGCCCAGCACCGACACCTCCGGCACGAAGTCCTCCATGTGCCCCTTCAGGATCGCCTGGCGGTACCCAGTGTGCGTTACTGTATTGTGTTGGCTGTAACCCTTTTATGTGCCTCATTGGACATGGTTCTCAGCTAAATCTACGGACAGATGACCGTCTGATTGTCTGTCACAGGGTTGTACATCGTAATAGAAAAGCACTTGATTTTTTTTTACAGATTTTTTATAATGGTGGTCGCTTTTATAATTTAAATAACAACAAATACTAAAAATAAAAATTACAAAATAAATGGGGGTCGCCATACAAATTTTCAACGTTTTCCCCTTTATCTATTGAATTGTAATAGGAAAACAATTCAAATTTTAACAATGCATATGCACTTCAATGACTGCTATAATAACACTTAACTAAAAATAAAAGGTAAATGAATAACCCTCCGGGTGCGAATTCGATCTGCACTAGGCCATTTATTTTTAAATTACTCCATATAAGTATATGTAACTGGTAACTTTTTATTTTAAGAAGTCGCTGACTTTAGATGATAGACTTTTAAAAACAAGCAACTAAAGTCGACAATCAAATAGTCAATGTACATGTCGATGTGTCGATAATCACTTTGCAACATCTAGGGAAAATAAATAAAATCTTATGTAAAATCAAGCCACATTAAAACTTACGTACAAAATAAAGTTTCCGACACACTAAATGAAGCCGACACACGAAATAACTGCATAAAAGTACACTTTTAATGAACGAAGTTGGTTAGTTTAAATAACAGTGTACTCTCTACATACTATTACATATGATAGACAAGCATTTTGTAAGTTAAATTCTTTGGTTTTAAGATAAATAAAATCAAATCAAATTATTAAATTTACAGCAAGTAGGCAGTTATTGTAATATTTATATTACAAAATTTGGTTCGGATAATAATCATTAAATAATATTTAATAATAATAATTAATGACAAAATTTAATATTTTCCACTTACGCATTTGGTTTTGAAAAGAATAAAGGTTCTGTGCTTGGAATTTCGATCCGTATATTGCAGGCTGGTAACTATGATAAATATTTTCCTTAAATAGGCGCGTTAAGTACAACAGTGTCCCTGTAGTTTCGGGACCAGAATAGGGCTACGGTATCCCCTGCCTGTCGTAAGAGGCGACTAAAAGGGGGCTTCCGGGGTTGCGGGCGGCAAGAGTGGGTAGCTCGAACCGCCCGGTAAGCGACCCCGGGAAGGACGGCGGTATGTGTGGTCGCATACCGTCGTACGCACCAGACGGTGTGGCGAGCGTCAAGCTCACCTGGGCAGAGCCCGACGGGGCAACGCGCTAAGAGGACTCCGGTTGCGTTCCTTTGGAGATCCCGGAGCCCTCTACGCAGCGCCGAGGACGGCCACCGGGGGGGTTTTAGTGCGGTAAAAATCCCACATAACCCTGCGTCGCTCCCACGGCGCCGGGTACCTTTTGAAGGTTTCCCCCTCGTAAACAAAAAAAAAAAAAAAGTACAACAGACGAGAATGAAATTTGAACTTGTGAATGAGGAGTGAAATTTGCGCGCGTACAACGTTATAGAAAACATTGAAGGTCACTTACTTCTAGTACTGTAGGTAAATACAATAGGTTACTTGTTAAGGGTATCCATGGGTTTGAAATTATTTACCAATATCAATAGTAGGCTACCAGCTTTAGTAGTTAAAAATTCTACATAACCTGGTGTCACTTCCATCTAGCCTTTTGATCTTATGATTGAGGTATCTGGTTCGTAAAAAAAATACACATTTGTAGTGTAGGTTTTGATACCGATATTTTCATATAACAATCTGTGTTTGTCGGTTTTATTAAAAAGGCCTTTTTTAAAACATAGTGTTAAATATTTCATGGTGTTACGTAATTTTCTATGAGCGACTGCGTGTTAGTTGGTCTGGACTAATGTTTATTTTTAAGTGTCTCTGGGAACAAGACCTTGTCGCTGCTGTATCGCGAATTAACAATAAGCTTTCAGTTGCACTACAGTCCTGATAAGATAAGAGTCCTGAGGTCGATCACGGATTACTTGCTAACATTGAGCACGAAGATGCCACGGCTCCCTTGCTAAACCCATCGGCACCACCTTCCAGAGCGGGCAGCTCACCTTGAATATGGTCTTCATGGCGTCGGAGTTGGGCGCGGGTATGTAGAACATGGCGAAGTGCCTGACGAAGCGCGCGGTGAGCGGGTTGCGGCCGCCGCCGGGCGGCGCGCACGCGCACGCCAGCACCACGTCCAGGATCTCCTTCCAGTACAGCTTGTCGCGGTCGTACACGCCGCCGAAGTCCAGGTACTGCCTGCAAGGTTATGTGCTCCGCGTTAAACTGATACTCCGTTTTGAATATACAAATGAATCGCGTCGCCATACCAAATTGTATGACCACAGACCACACCTGCTCGCAACAACTTCAGAGAGGACTAGCAGTTTGGCGCGGACTCTAACTCTCAGGTGGGCACGTGGCCCATTCTTAGCGCGTTCGTCAGGACCGAATACTGCATCGCTGCCTCACGGCAGCTCACAACACCGGTGGGCAGTGTACCCACTGTGGAGATTGCTCGGGAGGGGTTCCTCGAGACCCGAATACCCTGTACCATGTGGCGTAATCACGCCGCGACATAGGACGATCCATATCGTATAGGTACTTTTTGTTTACATCATGTACGTGATACACTTAATTATTCACATTTTGTTTATTATTTTATGTCCTGATTATTTTCATTTAATTTTACATCATCACAAGTAGTCACCATCCTCATGGCGTAACGATCAATCTGACATGCAATGGGTTTCGAGTTCGATCCCCGGCCACACATATTATGATGAATGTAGTGAACTACGTACACCCAAACTCAGGTCTTCTCTATTTGAATGTATTTGACTGTCCATGGCACAAGCGACATAGGATAAAACCTAGTGCGAGTAGATAGCGATACATATGAAATTAAATTGAAGCAAAACAAATTATTAGGCAGGAAATTAAAAAAATGTAAAGATTCAGTTTTAGTTTTTATTACATTGGCTTTACATTGGCTTTGTAACTTCTTTAAAACATTTTATCTAAGTATTTAATTATAGTTTTGATGCGTTTGGTAATACCTCAGCAGTTCGATGGTGGGTTGCGCGCCGTACACGTCGAGGCGCGGCATGTTCACGTCGTCGATGAAGATGATCACCTTCTTGCCGAGCGGCGCGCCGATCGCCCTGCGCGGCCGCTTGTCCAGCCGCAGCTCGATCACCTCCTGGACGAACACCGCGATTGAAAATCTATAAAATTGAGAAGGTGGTAGAACCCTAGTGGTTCCACTCCGGCGGCACCACCGCCACATCTATTTCTCCCTCATAACAGCAGTGTTAAGTGCTGCTGTGTTCTGGTTTCAATGGAGTGGTCAGGGAGACATCCTTTTCCGAGGCGTTCCAGCTTACTCCTCAGGGGCAGCGGCGCATCTGGGGCCGACCTCAGGTAGGAATATCTAATCCTATCTGGGGTTATATTATAAAAAAATGGTCATTAATTTAAGCAAAACCTTGATTTGCCAAGAATTATTTACACGAATATGATTTACACTATAATAAATTATAGCTTACATACCTTATCACTTACTTTTAATTGATTTCTGATTTGCTAACGTTCATTCTCACAATATTTGTCATATGATTAAACTGTAGAGGTTATAGACAAGTATCTATAGAATAAACAATGACTTAAATAAAGATACTATTATATTGATTTTTAAAGTATAGTTATACATTATACCTGAGTCCTGGCGCTGCTGGTCTGCGCAGAGAAGTTCAATATGACCGGTATAAACACACCGGTAGCGGACATCCTGCCGAGACCTTCCGCCACGATGCAAGTCTTGCCAACACCTGGCAAACATGTTAATATTCATTATTTTTCTAAACACTATAATTTTAATTTTCTAAATAGATTAAGTCGAATTTTCAAATTTCTTATGGCCTTTCCAGCGCCGTCTTCCCTCGCCCATCATAATTATTTATAAAAAAATGAATGTACTAAAGCCTCATTTTTAAGCCGTATTAAGTCTTATGTAAAGTTAGTCTTGTGTGGGGCAGACGATCAGAATGACTGGATTTATGGATATGACATAAATGCTGTATGTATTTACATATTTTAATATTTCCATCACGTAAACTGATCATGAAATAAAAAAGCAAGAACATTCTGAGTAGTTATTATAATTATGTATATGTTAGGGTAAATGTGGATAGGGCGGTTATTATGTATAATTACCGGGAACTATGCATAATTACCAGTGCTCGTGGTAAAGGTTGTAAAAACTTTAGCGACTGTAACTTAAGCGAGCAAGGCGCGGCAGCGCCTTGCGAGCGGGTGGGTCCAAATCATGTAAAGTCAATAAAGTACTTAAAATATTTATGGTCAGGTCAAGTTAGACATTGAAATAGCAAAAATTCCGGAAAAGCTGATTTTTCGTAGAGACCTTGGGTTTACCATTACAAATAAAGTGTCAAAAGTACCCATCGATCCGACGTGTGCGTCGGCAATTATTCGGGGTCAAACGTCAAAATTTTAGGTTTTTTGGATTTTTCTCAAAAACGGTACGTTTTATCGAAAAATACTTCAGGCCAAAGTTGTAGCTCTTAAAATTCTCTTTAAAATGGTGCTTATATTTTTTTTCTCTAAAACCAATAATTATTCAGATATTGCGCTTGTAAGAATTACGTTTTACATGATATCCACCCCACCTGTGAAATAGCGTACTTAGTGGGGGTTTTTAACATGGTTTCCCTGGGGGGACTATCCCAAGAACCTTTAAGATGCTATTTTCAGGGACAATACTTATTCAATAGTTTGAAGATTATTGATATTGGTTATTGAGTTCAACTGTCATTCTATTTTTTTGTTACTTTAATCTGATTTATACTCTTCATATTCAACTTCAACAATCACGTTTTCTTCTATTTCTTTTTCTTATTCTTTCTTCATCTTTTTCTTCCTCTTGCTGAATGCTTAGAAATTGTTAAAATGGAGACGAATCAGTTGTCTCTTCATCAGATCATATACCTCTCTTGTATTTAATTAAACATTTGCGCAAGATAGACCTTGGCAATTGGTACACGCAGAAAAACTGTAACCCTACTTTTCTACAGCCACATTTGGCACTACGACCAACTACGACGATTGCAAAAAATAGTGTTAAGAAGTTTTTCTCGAGTGGGGGTCAGTAAAATTTGAATCGATTCCATAAATAACAAGAGGAAGCCGAATTCCCTTCGTGATTTGATTGTTGCTTGAGGTGAAGAAACAATTCTTCAGTTTTTCGGCGTGTACCAATTACCGAGGTCTATCTTGGTCAAATGGTCCATTAAATACAAGAGAGGAAGATTCATGTGATTTTGATGACAGAGACTTCATCTTCGTATGACCAATTTCTAGACATTCAGCAAGAGGAGGAGGAAGAAGAAGACAAAGAATAAATCGAAGAAAACATGATTATTTAAGTGAAGTATGAATCAGATTTATTGAATGTGATAGAACCCTTTGTGGTTCGAGTCCGGCAGCACCACCGCCACACCTATTTCTACCTAATAACAGCAGTGTTAAGCGCTGCTTTGTTCCGGTTTGAAGGGTGTGGTAAGGGAGACAGACTTTTTCGAGGCGTTCCAGTTTAGTCCTCAGGGGTAGCGGCGCATCTGTGGCCGACCTCAGGTAGGAATATCTAATCCTATCTGGGGTTGATTACAGATGTCCATGGGCCGCAGTAGCCACTTACCATCAGATGGATTGCATGCTCGTCTGCCCCCCTTATATTATATATACAGGGTGAATTTTTCAAACGGGCCTATATGTACAGGGTGAATTATATATATATATATATATATATATATATATATATATATATATATATATATATATGTTCATATCGTGTTAAACGTACTCGTAATTCTTACAAGCGCAATATCTGAATAATGATAGGTTCTAGAGAAAAAAAAATATAAGAACTATTTCGTAGAGAATTTTAAGAGCTACAACTTGGTCCTAGGTACTTTTTCGATAAAACTTACCATTTTCGGACTTACTATTTGACCATTATTTTTATGTCTAACTTGACCGGGCTATTATAAGCGATCAGAGATAATAGTTATCGCCCCGTCCGTGCCGTTCGCTCTCCATTCCAAAGCTTTTGTCAACATACACCACGGTCGCGCGGGAGTTTTATATAATTACCGGTAAATGTGGATAATTCACTACATTTACCATGTGCGTTGCCAATTATCTATAATTACCGGTTGCTTACATTTACCGTAACATATACATTTTGTGAATAGTTAAACACATTTATATAATACACATACCTACGTGTTGTTTATTAAAAAAATAGCGTTATATCTTAAGAGATGATACCAATATAAGATTTAGATATAATGCTAGTACCGTAGGTTAGTGTAACGTGTGAACTTACCGGTGTTCCCGGTGAACATGACGGGCTTCCCGGAGGCGAGCAGCTTCCGGAAGAGGTACCCGTAGCGCACCGTGTCGATGGTGGGCACGAGCGTCTCGAAGAACGGCCGGTTCGCGTCGTACTGGAACTCGGGGATGATCTCCGCCCACACCTTCAGCTTGCGCTGCTTCGTGTCCATGTACATGTCGAAGAAGTTGAAGCCCTGGGGGAAGCTGCGATACCACGATACTCATTTATATGCCAACTGTTGATATTTTACATTGAAGATTTGTACTGAGCTATCTCGTTTCCTATATGTTGACAGGAAATGACATTACTTGAAATTTGTTTTCTATACTGTAATTTTATTGTTCTCACATTATGGACGAGGTGTAAGTAAAATAAGGGCCGGGCTGTTATGTATTTGATAATACTGCATGAACGAAATAATCACGATTTTGTTTAGGGAAATTGGCTAAATAGCAACAATATTATTTCTTTAATATATCTACTATACACATATTAAGAACGGTATAACAACAATTATGATTTTTACTCATTATTAAGTAATTCTTAAATAGAAAAAAATGGAAATGTCTTTATTTATCAACTGACATTTTACAGACGAGCAGAAAAGTTTACTCACTACTCAGCCTCAGCGAACTCCTCGAACTGGCGCTTGACGAGTTCCTCGAATCCTTTGCGGTTGGCCTCGAGGATGTTCCCGCCGATAGCCCACACGTAGCAGAATATGAAGCAGTGCGCGATGTACACGCGGATCGCCTGCTTGTCCGGGAACCGGTCGCCCGGCTCCGACAGAAGCGCGCCGAGCAAGTAGCAAAGAGCAGACACCTTGCTTATGTCCACCTGGTAATGTGCAACCGGAATATGAATATCATATTCGTATTAATAAAATTGAAGCGTCATTTGGTAGTAGGTACACGGTACTTATAAAAAAACATTATTATTTTTTTATGTGTGTTCGTTTTTCTGTCAGTTAATCTTCGAAACGGCTTTAATTTTTAAATGCGGGTAAAATCACGGGGAATGCCGCTATAGGAACGCTATGCAATATATAACTTCTGATAGCCTGTTGGATAGAAATTCGGCTTTTCAAAGGCTGGTGTGAAGTTCAAGTTCTAGGCAGGCACCACCAATTATTCATAGTTCTATTCGTATAAGATATTGGTTATTTATCAATTGAGTAAACGATGAAGTAAAACTTCTACATGCCTGAGTATTTGGTCTTCCTCTTTAAAATTTGTAAAGTATGTAATGTCAAATATTTTACCTGTACTTTGAATATTTTGTTATGATTAATCGTCGTTGGTACTTAGATTGCCTATCTGGTAATTTGGTCACCGAAGGCTATACGCCATGATAGTTGAGCTGTCACTAATTTACTTTACTTCAGTGGTTGCCCATTCAACTCATTATTCAATTTAGCGGATCGCATGATTGCGTAATTAATCCGCATGTGCTACGAGCTACAAGCAACTGACACGAACCTGCTTTATCCCCACGCCGCATTTCAAGTTGACGTGGTCGACGCCCTTGTCGAGCATCTTGTACAATTCGTAGATGAACTCTGAGTTCTCCTGGTTGACGACGTTCTTGTCGACCATGGCCTCGAGCCACGAGCGCACGTACGGCAGGTAGCCGAGCTCGTTGGGGTCGATGTACACCATGCCGCAGCGGGACACCGTCGCCGGCGACGCCTGCGCCAGGTCCGCCACCTGACGGTATACCACCACACCGCACGTTAGAGTGAGAGATACACGCATTTAGAGTTATTACTTTAAATTGATTGTTTTTAAAATAAATAACATTGCATTGGTATTATATAGCCATTCAAACTGGGAGTCCGGAGTTCAAATCCCTGGCAAGCTTCATATTGACCATATAGTACTTAAGTCACACAAGTCTGCTCTGAGGCAGCGAGATGCACTACGAGCTTAATCTAACTCTCATTGTAAGTTGACACCCTTACCATTAGGATAAAAAAATGGGTTGATACTGCTGAAACGTTTTTTTAATTCACATCAAGTTCGAAACGCAATTATTTTAGGTAGTGTGACTGTAATAATAAATACCTACAACAATATAACTGGCTCACCTGAGCAACGGACCTGGGGAACTACTTGGTAATCCGATATTGTAATCAACAAGATAGACGTAGGTTTGCGTATCCCTATGTACGCAAGTCGTCGTGTTATTTTGATATTATGGTAGGTATATAGTAATTTTATAATACCCTACTATTGCGAATTAATACTTTAAATAATAACAATTACATTTTTACGAGTACTGGGAACGAAATTTCTCTGAACTCTATTTTGTCCTCACGTTTTATTTTTATTTACCTTTTCACTTAGCGATAATACGGCCTAAATCTTCGGATCAATATAACAATATTTTCTTGTTTCATACTTTTAAAGCTATTTTCACGTAGTGGCTTATAGTTTAAAATTTCATTTTTATTAAAGTCATGTGTATTATCAAGTCTCATACGCACCATCGTATCTATTGAACTTTACTATACAATTTCCAGGCGTAACGTCACACTTTTTTATAATTCAGGAGTAGCAGACGAACATGCAGTCCACCTGATGGCAAGTGGTTACTGCCGCCCATGGACATTTATCATCAACCCCAGATAGGATTAGATATTCCTACCTGAGGTCGATCACAGATGCGCCGCTACCACTAAAAGTATGTTTCCCATACCACAGCCTTCAAGCAAGAAATAGGTGTGTCGATGGTGCCGCCAGTGTTGAATCACAAAGATTTCTACCACCTTCTCAATTGCGAACATTTCGGCACTTCATTCAAACTAGATAGAAAAAATATACTATTTTCTGCGTTAAAATTTAATTGATCGCCCTTAAAATTTTGTTAATAGCCGATGTATTATTATTTTTGGCAACACCATTCTTTTTACCTTACAATACTGTAAAGTTACTGGTTTGGTTTCAAACATGGAACAGAAAAAACAAGTGGAAGTGCGAAGTAGGCGTGGCGCGGCTTCCACTACTAGGCGCTGTTACTCTCACTTGCCTTCAAACGAGTCTACTCATGTTTGAGCATCGGTCCGAGACAGATGTTTGTCAAATTCAATAAAATAAATTATTAAGACATATTCTGCTATTTTGGAATGTAAAAATGATAGCAGAAAGAAGACAATTAAAAATGGAGTTGTTTCGTACCATCACTGAGTACAATTTTATTTTATTTTTCATAAAATCTTAAAAATATCAAATTTATAAATAATTTCCACATAGTCATGCTAAAATCAACCTTACTACTTTCAAATAAAGTTCATTTTTTAATTGATTTCACCATACCAAAACGTCTAGAAAAATCCACGCTACTTAATAAGTGATGGGGGCAAGTATAATTTTTCTTATCGATATTTTATAATATACATTATTATAAAGGTAAAATATTTTATTTAGAAAATAAAATTATATAAATCTAAAATTAGGGTTTTGCGGCGAAAAGTATCGTAATACCTACTACGTAATAGCTGCTGAGGTGTACTGACATATCATATATCTCAAGATATATCTCATTATTTTTCCATAGCTTGGATCTATGAGATAGACAAATGCTATATAATTGTTAAGGATGCGGTCAATAACTAAATGTTTAACATTTATATATTTACTTTATCTCATTTACGAAATATATCTATGTACAAAAATACATAAATTAAGTAGTACGTAGTATTTAGAGTCTTGAACATTTTAACCTATTTTTTTAATATACAGGGTGAATTTTTCAAACGGGCCTTCAGGGCCAAATCCGAAACTATAAGGATTAGCGAAAAATGATGAAAGGAGTTACGAGGCCGATTTTGATAAAAACTAAAACTGAATCATTCGTTTCTTAAAATATCTTTTTCCTTAGCCGGGAATCGAACGAGTTCATTTTGAAAAAAATTACATCCTCTATATTATTCCACTATCTGATAGTGTCGCTTATAAGGATCAAATTCTGGGAAGTAATGTTATGTGACAAATTAAAGGAAAAGAAAAATCTTGAAGAAAATACATATTTTTCCATACATTGGCGTACTAATTCTTAAGGATTATACATAACAAATGATTTATGTATATTTTTTTAGAAACATACATAAGTCATACCATTAAAGAATTTGTTGGTTAATCAACTAATTACTATGATATACGGCTTAGTATGAGAAAGTAATAGTTTGGCAAATAAGTTACCGCCGTTTTTAGGATTTATTTTTTTAATAAAAATAGATAACTTATTAAATAGTAAAACAACTTCGTTTTAACGTTAAATATGATTTTGTATAACTCTTTGTTATCTCTCTAATCACTCTGATTTGACTCGAAAAAGTCATTCTCGCAAATTGTCAACTTTACATCTGTATTAAACGAACTCCGCCCATAGCAAGTTAAATCTATTATAATGGTCCTAAAAGTAACCTTAACTAAGTCAGACATAAAAATATAAATTATTGGAGAACAAAACGTCCGTTTCGAATGATTTGAAACATTGAGCCAAAAAAATGGTTAATACGCGAAATGTTCAGATTGATGAATGGCGGGAACTTAACTGCCAAATTAATATGAAAAAATATGCATTTTCTTAAAATTTAGGCTTTTCCTTTAGTTTGTCATTTATCATTACTGCCCAGATGTTGATCCTATAAGCAACACTATCAGATAGTGGAATAATATAGAGGGTGCATTTTTTTTCAAAATGAACTCGTTCGATTCCCGGCTAGGGAAAAAGTTATTTTTAAAAAGTAATGATGCAGTTTTAGTTTTTATCAAAATCGGCCTCGTATCTCCTTTCATCATTTTTCGCTAATCCTTATAGTTTCGGATTTGGCCGTGAAGGCCCGTTTGAAAAATTCACCCTGTATATATTTTTAAAACAAATTTAAAATATGCGGCAGCCTAAATAGCTAAAAACTTTATCTGTTACCCTATATATGTAACAAAATCTTAAGCTGCCCTTTTCAACAGCATTATGAAATTACTGTGTCATAAAAAATGACAAATAATTGTCTGCTTTCGGGAACATTTTCGTTTCGTGCATTCATTTTTAGGACTTCTATTTACGTAACCTACGTTCATGACACGTAACCTACCTATGTAGGTAATACTTATGTTTTTATTTGTTTTACTTCCTAATAATTAATCCTTGTTTAATTTTAATTCTATTCCACATATATAGCTCACAGTAGATCGATGAGTATCGATATTTTTATCGTAAATAAACTCTTTTATCACTGCGCTATACCAGTAGGAGAAATATTACGCAAGTTTGGTCCGTAAGTTTAATGAGCTTAGGGCTATAATTGCATTAAGCCCAATCACTGCCATCTATGGTCAAGTAGCGGAACTACATTTTCAAATACTAAATGACGTAAATGCTTTTAAATGTTGTAGCAAAATAAACCTTAATATTATTAACGCCTGAGTTGTTTTTACACATTCATTCTGTATATTTTAGAATAGTTTCGGGTTAACTATAAACGATCAATAAAATGATATTTACTTTAGTAGTGTCATATGTAACAAGAAAAACGCAAGTGTGAGTTTGGGGACAACGGTTCCGATACATTCGCTCGTACTTACCACTTCTACTTGCTTTTCTTTTCTATGGTACGATAAAATTATCGATACTCATCAATCTAATGTGAATAATAAATCTATGGGATAAGATTAAAATTAAACAAGGTTTAATTATTAAGAACTGTAATAAAACTAACATAGGTAGAAGTCGTAAAGATCAATACACGAAATTTGTTTTAAAAATATATTATAAAAAAATTAGTTAGGTTAAAATGTTCAAGACTAAATACTACGTACTACGTAATTTACGTATTTTTGTACATAGATATATTTTGTAAATGAGATAAAGTAAATATATAAATGTTAAACATTTAGTAATTGGCCGCATCCTTAACAATTATATAGTATCTGTCTATTTCTCCTTACTAGTAGCACTCATAAATCCAAGCTATGGAAAAATATTGAGATATATCATGAGAGATATGATATGTGAGTACACCTCAGTAGCTATTACGTAGTAGGTATTACAATACTTTTCGCCGCAAAACCCTAATTTTAGATTTATATAATTTTATTTTCTAATTAAAATATTTTACCTTTATAATAATGTATATTATAAAATATCGATAAGAGAAATTATACTTGCCCCCATCACTTATTGAGTAGCGTGGATTTTTCTAGACGTTTTGGTATACTGAAATCAATTAAAAATGAACTTTATTTGAAACCAGTAAGGTTGATTTTAGCATGACAATGTGGAAATTATTTATAAATTTGATATTTTTAAGATTTTAGGAAAAATAAAATAAAATTGTACTCAGTGATGGTACGAAACACCTCCATTTTTAATTGTCTTCTTTCTGCTATCATTTTTACATTCCAAAATAGCATAATATGTCTTAATAATTTATTTTATTGAATTTGACAAACATCTGTCTCGGACCGATGCTCAAACATGAGTAGACTCGTTTGAAGGCAAGTGAGAGTAACAGCGCCTAGTAGTGGAAGCCGCGCCACGCCTACTTCGCACTTCCACTTGTTTTTTCTGTTCCATGGCTCGTACTTACCACTTCTACTTGCTTTTCTTTTCTATGGTTTCAAAGGTATGGTGAGGTATTATCACTATAATTTGGTCGCTGAGATAATACATTCATAATAGGTTCGTTGTCCGACTGAATTATGTGACTTGTAGTGGCGTTGAACATAATATTATTAAAATTTTACATTGTTTATTTGCAGTATAAATTAAAAATATCAAAAACATTAATATTTTCAAAATTAATAATGAACACCATATTTTAGCTTTAATTTTAATGTAACTTAAAAATAAATACTTATTTAAGGGAATAATAATAATTAGGTACGAGTAACGAACCACAAAAACACCAACGAAAATCGACACCATAAAATTATTGGTTAGTAAATATTTTGCAGAAAAGGCTACCAATAAAATAACTTGATACGATACTAAACGTAACAATCATTTTGTAACATTATTTTGTTTTGTAATAGTTTTACTTTTTGTGCGTGTACGTTTGGTGTACCAATGTGAATTACTCATTCTTAAATTTCTCATTAAACATACTAAATCTATATATATAAAAGAAAGTCGTGTTAGTTACTCCACTTATAACTCAAGAACGGCTGAACCGATTTGGCTGAAAATTGGTGGAGAGGTAGCTTAGAACCAGGAGACGGACATAGGATACTTTTTATCCCGTTCGACCGCGTTTCCTTGAAGTCATTTTATAACTCAAGAACGGTTGAACCGATTTAGCTGAAAATTGGTAAAGAGGTAGATTAGAACCAGGAAACGGACATAGGATACTTTTTATCCCGTTCGACCGCGTTTCTGTGAAGTCATTTTATAACTCAAGAACGGCTGAACCAATTTGACTGAAAATTAATCGAGAGGTAGCTTAGAAGCAGGAAAAGGACATAGGATACTTTTTATCCCGTTCGACCGCGTTTTCGTGAAGCATTTTATAACTCAACAACGGCTGAACCAATTTGACTGAAAATTGGTGGAGAGGTAGCTTAGAACCAGGAGACGGACATAGGATACTTTTTATCCTGTTCGACCGCGTTTCCGTGAATAAATAAGAGTTGAAAGTTTGTATTAAAGTCCCCCAGTTTTGATGCAAATCTATATGAAAATTGGTATTTGATAGGATTTCGATAGAAAGTAATTAAATATCTATTTTACGATATTTGCAAAATCAACCCTTAAGTTGGTTAAGTAGGGGTTGGAATTTTATATTAAAATCCGTTAATTTGGAAGCAAAAACTGTAAAAATTTGCATTTGGCTTTAGAAGACACTTCGTTTAGAAATCGGCAGATTTTGAAGCAAAGTCTATGAAAATTGGAATTTAGCTTTTTGATTCAAAATAATAGAACACATTTTTCACCGTTTTTGGAAAATCAACCTTTAGGGTCGTTTAATCGGGTATGGAACTTTAATTTAATATCCGTTAATTTGGAGCACTAAGAAAATTATCATAAGACATAATGAAGCATCTGAGTCACTGTTTGTTTTTTTAGATCAACCCTTAAGACTGTTATAAATCGCCTTTCTATTTACACACCTGTTTCAGCATTTTTAGCTATTCAACAACCCGATTAGAGTACTATAAGTAAATAAACTTTCTTTAAAAAAAACCGTTATTAAAGTTATAGGTACTTCTTTTCGCGTGTTTGTAAAAAAAATAACAAAAAATACAACCGACTTCTATGTCACTACAAAGTAAAAAATAATTCGAACGAAATATATTGAGCGCCGACTTCAGAAATATGTACTAAACCAACATTTATTTGAATTATTTTTTACTATGTAGTGACATAGAAGTCGGTTGTATTTTTTGTTAAAAATTTTTTTACCCTTTTTAGTGATGACATAATAACATTTATATGAATACAATATAAAATTGTATAAACGTGATCATGAATTAAGGTACGGTCTGAATTTACATTGATTGGAACCGCCCGCTCGCAGGGCGCTGCCGCGCCCTGCCCGCTTAGTTTTATATTGTCTTATGTGTTCCAACCTAACCTAACTAAATAGTCAATGATTTGCAATTTCATTAGAACCTCCTACACCAAATATCTTCAAACACGACTCAATTATTCCCATCGGTTGAGGAGTTACATATTTTGTCTCCGAGCCACATTATCAGACCCTTAAATAGTCAATGATGAACTGACTTTGCAATTTCGTTAGAACTTACACCAAATATCTTCAAACACAACTCAAATATCCCCATCGGTTGAGGAGTTACATATTTTGTCTCCGAGCCACATTATCAGACCCTTAAATAGTCAATGATGAACTGACTTTGTAATTTCATTAGAACCTACAATAAAAAATAACACAATAAAAAAATAATTATAAAAATCGGTTCACTAACGGCGGAATAATTCGTGTACATACATAAAAAAAGATACCGGCCGAATTGATAACCACCTCCTTTTTGAAGTCGGTAAAAAAATAACAGAGTGCAGAGAGGTAGAGTGAATTTTATTTAATTGTATTTTTTATTTTCCTGTTCTCCTGTGGCTATTTCCTAATATTTACCAGTAGTTTATGGACATAATACATAAATTACACGAGTGAAACCACGAGGTACAGATAGTCACTCATAATTAGGTGGTACGAAGTTCACCGGGTCATCTAGTAAGTATATACATGGAAGTAATTAATGAACATTCTTTTATAATATTAGAGCAGTAGACGAGCATGCAGTCCACCTGATGGTAAGTGCCTACTACCGCCCATGGACGTCCGTAATTAACCCCAGATAAGATCTGAAGCCTACTCGAGGTCGACCACGGATCTGCCGCTGAGGACTAAGCTGGAATGCCTAGAAAAAGTATATCTCAATTACATTACCTTTCAAACCAAAATACAACAGCGTTTAAAATTGCTGTTATTAGGCAGAAATAGGTGTGGGGGTGGTGCCATCGGAGTCTTCCACCTTTGAATTAGCATGCATTACAGCTGACGATAAGTGACTGCTACCCATGAACGAACATGTGTATAATAGTAAAAACTATAAGTAGGAATGGAATTCTTATTATATTAAATACTAGCTGACCCGGCAAACTTTATACCGTCTCAAAATCTATTTATCAAATATATTTCAAATAAAATATAGCCTATGTTACTCGTAGATAATATAACTTTCAAATGGTGAAAGAATTTTTAAAATCGGTTCGGTAGTTTTTGAGCTTATTCATTACAACCAAACAAACAAAGTTTTTCTCTTTATAATATTAGTGTAGATGTAGATTATAAATGTATGTAAGTATTATAGTTAATTACGTTATTTACTATTCTAGTGTTCTTCTAGTGTAATGTTTAATTTTTATTTATAATAAAAACACAATTTTGTTGTTCGCTTTTTTAGCAGTAAATTCTTTAATTTTAAATAATTGTTTTATTTTAAATACATGACCTACCTATTTGGAGCGTCATGTTTTACTTTTAAATGTTAAGATATTGAATTAAAATCGAGAAATCAACATTAAAATATGTATGCAAAAGTGGAATAGAAATGACAATGATGTGAAATATAATATTTAAATTGGAAGTGTAAAGAATAAAACATTAGATTGCTGTATATAATATTTTAATGGACATAGTTACGTTGCACAATATAGTTTACAAAGTTTCCATAACATTTTAACAGTAGGAGAGTAGTTCGCCGATGGAGCATGATTTCAGGCAGCACTCGGTAGCGACCGGCCTCTTGCCCCGGGATCCGGCCAGGGCCTTGGCGTGGCTCGGGCGCATCCAGGGCCAGGCGGAGTCGAAGTCCGCGATCGCGTTCGGCTGGACTCGCTTGACGGTCACCAGCTTGGCCTCGGGCTCCCCGCAGAGGTTGTCCAGCAGCTGGGCGAGGTTCCTGCCGCACACCTGCACGTAGCCGAGCTCGTGCGACGCCGCGAGCGCCGCGAGCGCCGCGATGACGACCAGCTGCATCTTCATGGTTGTGCCGGTGCCGGGTATTTGATGATCTCAACTTGGATTTTGTCGATACAACGAGCGATGTTGGTCTGTGTCTACTGTGGTGAAACACGCTGCTTTTATACGCGCCGGTCTCATCAATATTCAGTAGGAATTCACCGTGATACTAATTTGATATGATCTTTTGATAAACAGGTTAAGATCGTAGGTGTACAATGTGATTATTATAGCATAATCCACATTGTGCTGATGTGTTCATTGCATATTAATAAGTGTGAGTCTATGAATAAAGAAAATCTAAGTGTGTTTGAAATTTTAAAAGTAATAATTTGCACGTAATAGAATGGTAAATCATGTTTACAATACTTTTCCCTGTCAGAAACAATGATACATAATGAAAATAATGTTCTTTAGAAAATGGTTGAAATACATTTGGCTTGACTTTTAAGTGACAATAAATGATTTACCCGAACAATAGAAAATTTTCACGTAAGTATATATAAATAATTGGCCAAGTGCAAATGGGACTCACGCGCAATAGGTTCCGTATTACTGAATTATTTTTTTGTATTTGTAATAGCCATAGAAGTAAATGTATTGTAAAAATTTTAACGGCATCTACTCGTATATCGGTACGATAGATAAATCGAAAACGCCCAAAAATAGTTGTTTCTTGTATGGGAGCCCCGTTTATTTTCAAGATATTTATCATGTATCAAAAAATGTATGAACTTTAAGTTTTATATATTATATTTATTTATTATTTTATTATATTTCAGTCACTTATATAAAAACAAATGGAATTTTGAAAATATTTGTAATAGTAATTACAATATTCCCAAATGAGGGGGGATTATACAATAATACCTACTAGTTGACCCGGCAAACGTTGTGTTGACATATAAATTAAAAAATCGTTAAGGGTGAACAACCCTTATCACTTAGGGGTATGAAAAATAGATAGTAGTCGATTCCCAGACCTACTCAATATGCATATAAAATTTGGTGAAAATCGGTAAAGCCATTGTGACACGAGAATTTTATATATGAGAAAAACTATCATTAAAATAGATTATTATTTAATATTTGAAACTGCGATGGTAGCGAAGTCTGTCGAATCCAATGTGAAACATTCCAAAATCAACAACTACTTACGAATTAAAAATTAATAAAAAAACTTTTTCCCACGGACTAGATTGTGAATCTAAACCAATCTCAAGTCCCATTGAACACACACAAAAAAATTTCATCAAAATGAGTCCAGCCGTTTAGGAGGAGTTCAGTGACATACACACGCACATAAGAAATATATATATAAAGATGGAAGACAAGTAAACAATAAAAAGAATTCCATTTGAATCTTGTTGCAAAAAAAATAATTTTAATTGAAGTATGTTAAAAGTGATCATTTGGCTTTACAAAACGACACGCGTTGATTTTCGCTTACAGTATCCCCGGGGTGACTTTACATGTCAGTCCATGCGAACAGAATGTATTTGTGAGTGATTCATACAGAATATTAGAATTGTATTTGTTATAAAAATAAACATTTAAACAAATGAAACAGTCTTACAATTACGAAATTATAGCGTATATTATATAGTAAACTATACGACCGTTGTATGACCAGAATTATAAATATGATATTAGCCTACAGTTAATAAGTGCTTACTAAGATAACATGTTGTATCGGTTCACATTGACGCGGTTCGTTGCTCGCTGCATCAGCGGTTCTGCTGCTGGCTATGTATTGCTTATTCTCATGTTGAATGTAATCGGACCCTTTAATGTTCGTTTTGTCGAAGCTGTTGTTATTTATTTTTGCGTTTCAGCAGCAATGTACCTGCCGTTGCTATCTAAATTAAAGTGTATATAGTAATGCAGAAACAGTTTCATAAGAAGTTCTAATCCCGATTCTATTCCAGGAGTAGCAACATATCTATTGAAAGCAACATACCCACTGCTTGTGGGTGGTTAAGTTTATGCGCATGGATTGTACTTCGCTTGGTGTTTCTATCACATAAAAATAATGTGTTTTTACAATGACTGAATTTGCAGTGAACCGCGCAATCCAACTGGTGGCAAGTGGTCACTGCCATATATCTGGAACCAACTCTATAACGAATATGGGTTCTACATTAAATCAATTATTAGATCAATAAATAAATAAATAAATAAATTATCATAGATGCGTTGCCGGTCGCTAAAACTAAAATGGTCAATCCGAACATAAACCGTAATTAGTCAAGGTAGTGTAGTACCTCGAAGACCATGTGCACGTAGGGCGTGAGCTTGATCCGCTCGGAGTTGGAGAGGCACAGCATCTTGTTGTCGTCGAGCACGGTGTTCATGTTCTCTATCCACACGGCGTCCACCGGCCCGTCGCAGATCAGCCACTGGTGGTCGGTCGTCTCGCTCTGTACATCACACTTAACACTTAGTACGAGTTACATATTTCTATAACATTGAAGAAACAAATGGGTACGAAGTCTATGCAGCCACTTACCTAACGACAGTAAGTGTCTACTGCCGCCCCATGGGCGTCTGTATATGTCTGTAAGTATGTCTCCCGTGCCACGTCCTTCAAAGCGGAACACAGCTAGGACCTGCCGTTGTTAGATAGGTAGAAATAGGTGTGGTGGTGGTGTGTACGGAGTCTAATCAAAAACGGTTCTACCACTGTTACCTTAATAAATATTAATAATTTTGAAGGCTGTAGAACCCTTTGTGGTTCGACTCCGGCGGCACCACCGCCACAGCTATTTCTGTGTAATCACAACAATGTTGAGCCGTGAGCGCTGCTATGTTCTGGTTTGAAAGGTGTGGTAAGGGAGACATACTTTTCCGAGGCGATCCAGCTTAGTCCTCCGGGGTAGCGGCGCATCTGTAGCGGACCTCATGTAGGAATATCTAATCCTATCTGGGGTTGATTACATTCTTCTCATGATTCTAAAGAATTGTACATAAATCATTTGTTATGTATAATCCTTAAGGATTAGTATGCCAATGATTTCCTTTAATTTCCACATAACATTACTTCCCAGATTTTGATCCTTATTTTTGATCCTGTATTTTTTTTCAAAATGAAATCGTTCGATTCCCGGCTAGGGAAAAAGTTATGTTAAAAAAGTATCTAATGATGCAGTTTTAGTTTTTATCAAAATCGGCCTCGTAACTCCTTTCAGCATTTTTCGCTAATCCTTATAGTTTCTGCTTTGGCCCTGAAGCCCGTTTGAAAAATTCAGGTATATAGTATATTATTTTCTACAACTCACAATTAAGTGTTGTGACAACATTCTATATTTGTAAATATGACTTAAACACAATGTCAAATCCCGCATTTACTAATGTGTTGTTCAATAAGCTACTACTTGTTAAGTATTCCTAGTAAATATACATCGATGCATTATACGAACTGGCCGCTGAGAACCTAAGTGGAGGAGCGGAGTGAATGGTAAGCTTTGTTTAATACTTGTTATGGAAACACAATAAAGCTCCTTACTACGGAGAACGTTGTGGCACGAACACTGTATACTAATAAGTATTACGGTGTGTGGTGATTATTAGTAGTTTTGTGTTTAGATTCAATGACTCTACTAGTTATTACTATTCGAAATTGAAGAAGCGAATGGTAAGTTGTTACTATCGCAAGACGTTACTCAACCCTGACATAATTGTAATCAAATCAAATTATTTTTTTAATTCAAAATAGGTTCTTTTTAGAGCACTTTTTGAACGTCAATACAACTACCACCACTTCACAAGGTGTTTCGTTATGGAGAAGAAGCGGCGAAAGAAACTCCATAACACACATCTTTAAAAAAATATATTTTCATGCTTGAAGTTCGCCAACGCCCAGGACTAAGTGACTTTAATGTATCACGCGACTCTACGCCAACACGCGTGACTTAACGCAGCCGCAGTCTCCTCGCGAATCGCGTGTGTGTGCCACACATGACAAAAAGTATATTATTAATTAAAATTACATGATGAATGTGAAGCTAATCACGCATGCAGACATAAACCCGGATGACGGGAGAAAGGCCCCGAGTTGGGACGCTCTGTCTCGTGTAAGTGAATCGGCTTAGCCCTTCCGACCAAAATGCAACATGGGCCTAGTTTAAAATTACCTTTCAATATTGCTCTTGTATCATTAAATTTTAAATAATGCTTATTTGTCAATTTGAAAATGAGTCATGAAACCACATTGACTTATTTTCTATATTTTGATTAATTTATAGCCGCGGTTTGCATTTTATTTTTGGCAAGAGAATATTCGTACATGCAAAGGAAGTTATAATTGGACCTGTACTATGGGAATGAATTTTCAGATTGTTTTCGGAGTTGGAATAGAAACGCATTTTTTATTCGTCGTGTAAAAACACAGCTAATTGTTTCAGTTAACTCAGTTTAACCAACCCGGGTCAACTTCGACATCCGCGACATACCGCGCGCCCAAACAAAACAGTTAACAGGCAGTTTTTATTAAAACTTTGCAAATTGGCTTTACACGAATTTGTGGAGCTTAGTTTTCTGTGACCGTTTTTTGATACGATATCTGGAGGCACGGCAGTGCCTCCGCCAAGTCGAGCCAAAAGAAAAAAGAAGCGGCACGGCCGTACCATACTTTTCCCGAAGCAATTCGGCCCATTTTTGACCCCCTGTAACTTCGTTGCATATGAAGCTAGAAGCCTGAATTTTCAGGAGCCAAGCAAGCATTGTATAGACACGGTACATTTCAAATTTCATGCAATTTGAACCAGTAGTTTAAGAATTACAAGTAGTTAAACTTCGTAATTTTGTCACTCACTCACTGACTGACTGACCGATCATCAAAAGTTTAAGGCACTTCCAGCAGACATAGAAGGTTGAAATTGAGAATACAATTAGTGTTTAGTATATAACTCATGGAAAAACTAAAATATTTTGTAATTTCTGTCCAGTTATCTAGATACACCAACTACATTAAATAACTTTGTATCCTATATAAGTAATATAGGATTACAAAGTTATATTTGCAGTTAATGAATCTGTGTTTCTGTCCGCGAAATGTACGAGTAGTAGGGGAGCCCATGATGTTAAATTGGTAGAAACTCGAGCGTCAATAGGACGTATACGATTGTGTAGATTACACGTTAGAGTGAAGAAAAGGTTGTGTGATATTTTTCGATTCACCGTGGAAATAGTTTCTAGATGATTCGAAAAATGTAAAAAGCAGAGTCAGACATACTCAAGGCGCGGCAGGTTAGTGATAGAGTATATATCTCTGATGCCGGAAATATGTTTATCTGCTGGTTTGCATAGGGGGACAGCCATACGAGAGGTAAAAATGAAAAAAAAAATAACCAGCACATTAGATTTTCAAAGGGGATATGAAGTTACCCCAGATGAGTCCCCCATTCGAAAGACTGACGATTCGATTCGAAAGACTGTCAGTGACTCTTCGAAAATGCAAAAAACAACGTTATCTTGACACACTTGAGGGCGTAAGATTATTATACAGGAAATTCCAGCTGATGTTTTACTTATCATAACCCTTCATCTGACGATTTAGTGGAGGGGTTTTTTATACTGACGATTTGAAAAAGAAATAGAATGAGAATATATAAAGAATAATGTATTTTCCATAAAATTTGCCTTTTCCTTTAGTTTGTTGTACACCATTACTTTTCAGGGATCCATGCTAATAAATGGCGCTATCAGATAGTGCATATTTTCTAGCATTATTTCCTTTGTATTAAAAAAAATACCGCACTCGAGTATGTCCAGGTATAGATTTTTTGCAACCTTATTACTCCCTAACGTATTATCCTTATTACTGCCCTCAAACCATCAGATTATAAATTTATTGTTTTCAGCATGTAATTAAGCTACTATAGATAATACGATTTTTTATTAAAAGTCTGATGGACTTCCCTGGTTGAACCCCCCAAATGGATAGTTTAAGATACTCTATAGGATGTAAGGTATCTCCCATATCTTAATCTGCCGCGTTCGAGTCACTCTCGAAATCCCGTCTTGGGCTCCCCTACTATTATAGGCGACGTCAATTGTTTTTATTCTCGAGACAAAAGACGTTTTCAATTCCAACTTCAATTTAAATTCAATTCAAATAATGGGTGAAGTGCGAATCGAACTCGTACACTGAGGGTTCCGTACCACAAAAATATTTGTTTATTTTATTTTTATTTTTACTAATTGATGTTATAGCAGGCATATAATGCATTGTGAACATTTCAAATGAAAAACGCTAAAAAATAGCAGGTCCTTATATGTTTGTCTCTGTAGTTCCTGGACTAAAAAAGGGTTAGATACGATATCCCGTGCCTGTCGTAAGAAGCGACTACAAGGGGGCTTCCGGAGTTGGGAGTGGCAAGAGGGAGCTCGAACCGTCCAATAAGTGTCCCCGGGAAGGACGGCGGTATGTGTAGTCGCATACCGTCGTGAACACCGGATAGTTTAGGAGGAGCGAAAACTGTTCTCCCAGGGCACAGCTCGATCGGGGCATCGCGCTTAAAGGACTTCTGTTACGTTCAGTCGGAGATCCCGGAGTTCTCCAACAAACGTTGAGGACGGCCACCGGAGGATTTTAGTGCGGATAAAGTCCCACATAACCCGGCGTCACTCTCACGTCGTCGAGTACCTTTTGAAGATTTCCTCCTCATAAAGAAAAAGAAGGTCCTTGCATGGCAACTCTCCTTTATTTGAAAGTTTTTTGGAGTTTACTCCTTAAGAAACGATTTGAGTTATAAGGCCCGGTACGGAAATTTTATGAGGAGTAAAATCAAGTGTAACACGAAAAGTTGAGGCGTTACGTAGAAAGAGACAAACATATATGTATATCTGTAGGATTGAACGTGTAAAAGAATGAGATGGAATACATTACACAGCGTCTCATTCTCGGGGTCTCCTCTTTGCGCGATACTTCGTAGTCTCACTGTATAGTTCACTACCTCCAGTCTGAGAGTTGAATGTGTGCGTATGTTTGTACGTGTGTGTTGCGCGCCTGCGTATTACGAAGTTCTGCCACAACTTGTATACTGCTGCCGAGTACAGGGTATGCATGCTGTATAATAAATGCATATAGTAGCATCTATTGTAGACATCTATATATTATTATTATTATTTATATTATTTTGTAACATACTTTATGTAATACGCATTATTGAAGTAATATTAATAATCCGAATAATTACAGATATATGTTTGTTTCTCTTATCATTTTAGCAGATGCGTTCATTTACCCTTTTTTCTATTCGATATATATCATAATTATCGTTCGTAAGGAGTAAACTCCAATCGTGCGTCGTAGCTGACACACACACACTTTTTTGAAAGTTTTTCTTTTTACTTTTAGTACTTATTGTTAAAGCGGCCACCATTATACATATTCCGTAAAAAATTTAAATTTCTATCTATTAAGGTTCCAGAAATAGAGCTCTATGTCAGACAGACAAACGGACAGCTTAGAAATAGGGTTCCGTTTTTACCCCTTGGGTATGGAACCCTAAAAAGTTATGTAATATCAAAAACATTCCGAATTTCTGACAAATGTCATGAGAAAAAACTAGATGTTACAGCTAATGTGCCTAAATCAGTTAAAACGCAGATAGCTTGCCCATTACCTAAAGTACAAAACGAAGATTGTATCAATTTTCACCCCTTGACGTCGACCCGTGCATGCCATGATGCGTCGCCGTGTCATGAATTTACGACAAACATTGTATATTTTCAAGAAACAATATCGCTTTGCGGCACGATGTCGCTATGTGTCACGATACGTCGTCGTGTCGTAGAAAGGCATGTGTTTTAGCCCTAAGAACAAGTTTGAAAAGATGTTTCGAATTTTAACTACATAGTTAATCTGCATATTTTCTAGCTAATCTTAAGCCTAGTTAATGTGTATGCTAACGTATTCTACAATCTAACGGTAACATACACAAAATACAATAACTGTCGTGAGGTTTAGCAACTGTCACCGCATTATAAAATAATAATAAGTTTGTTTCCAAGGAAACAAGTGTTTAGGCAAAGTAGATGTTTCATTTTCGGCCATCTCATGTACATTATAACTAAAAAACACGAATAATTTGTATAATTGAAGAAAAATACACATATATTTTGATAACCTAAAGTATTCGTGTTTAAAAATATTTAAAATAAGCAATCCTCATTGAAATATTAAATATGGCGGAATACTGTCAATATCAAGTTTTCAAAACTGTCGATGTCGGGAACCTATGTGTACCCCACACATAGGTTACTATACTCTTTGGATGTCGGTAATTCTGTATTTCGCTGTTTTTGTCGTAAAGTTATTGTTACCTTAGTACTTTACAACCTGGCTTTTGTTTTGGGTATCCCGTCATTATTTCTGAATTTAATTAATTATTTATAATAATAATAACAAAACCACCTTTTAAATAGTATCTGGTTTTATAGATGTAAGTGACATGTCAAATTAAAAAAGAAGAAGTTGTCAATTTGATATGCGTAAAAGTGGATATATACATATTATAATAGTGGACTCCAATGTAAACGTTGAATAAATATGTAGGTACTGATGAGAAGATTCCTTTTTAATCCTGAATATGTTTCTGCTCTGTGCTGCTTACGATTATGGAGTGATTCTACCTTACTTGTTTACCCAGCTTATGTTTTATGGACTCTTGTGATTTTCGTGCGATCGCTGTGGATTGTGTTGACAAGGATTCAATATCATCAGGTAAAATATACATCAGTTGTTGTATTAATCGTGAAATAATCGTAAATAATTTTAAACTACAGAAGCTAATCTTTTTACATTTCTCTTTTTTAGATAATTACATTAGCAAGACAAGGACATTCTTGGGATGACAAAATAATCAGTTATTATTGCAACTGCATCGCTGGGCAACGAACCGTACTCGTAGGTAGTTGCGCTCACATTATGCCCATTGTTTGATGTTTGGGCTGAGCTCGTCACAGGATGAAAATATTGATAAGGGAAGATATTTAAAATGAATAAATAATGTATCTAAGTGAAGAGTAAGTAAAATATGATCAAATGTGTACTTAAAGTTGTTTTATTTACACACTTAAATGTTTTAACTAAAATAAATTGGTATAGAAGTACATATTTTGGTATGTTTGTTTTAAGTCAAGATTTATGAAAGTAAATATATTTAATGTTTATCAAATATAGGCCTTGTTTCTCAATACACACAATACAATGTTTATATATCTACGCCCATTCGCGTAAAAAATATATTAAAAAGTATATAATGTATATAGTAAGTTAAAATAGAATGACAGATGACATTATTACGGTAATCACTACCGCCATGATGTTTTTCCACTGTTGTGTTGCAAGTTTAAGTGTAAATTATTGTTTTTTAACAATTAAACGAACATGATTTGAAGAAAATTAACCCCCTTCTTTGCAAGTTTTCTTAATTTTTAATATAGTGTACAAAAGGTGGCCGGGAGCCCATACATTTTGAAACATCTCCTTTCGGCCTTATTGAGCATAAATAAATGTCTATGAAAATAATTTTTATATGTAAGCACATAAAAAATTACAATGTTCACAATAGAAAATCCCTAATAACTTCTAAACGGATTACCCTAATTACACAATTCCTTTTGCCCTATCCGTTTTAGACATAAACCTACCAAATGGCATTAAAGACAAACCAATATACAGGGTGTCCCGTAAGTACCACGACAAACTTGGGGAGAACATAGGTGAGGGTCTGACCTCTCTGGGAAAAAAAAAATTACCTTAATAAAAGTGTCACCCTTTTTGCACTATCAATTGTTTTAAATTTTTTGAGAAATTCAGCCCTCTTCATCTTCTTTCGTTAACTGCGTGTACAAATTTGGTGATGCAGTATTTATTTTTTCTGTTAAATACTATCAGATAGTTGGTCTATCATATTGAAATGTAAATTGGTTAAAACATGTAAAGGAACCATGAAAAAAATAGGGATATTTTTAGATTTTAATTTTATTACTATTTTTCCCTCAACTTTGACTCGTCGCGGTGAAAAAAAAAATGTACTGGACTATAAGTGTACGTTGCGCCAAAAAATATGTCCAGTTATTAGAGATTTGAAAAAGGTACCACACTTACTATTTAAAGTTGAAAAAAAAAAGTTAAGGCCGTTTTTGCATGAAAGGGACTAAAACCAACTAAAACGTAATGATCGAGTTTTTATTTAAATTACGGTTTCTACCGACTCACAACGTGTCAGGCAGTACTAAATCACATTATTACCTAGTTACACACTTAAAAATATCATTTTTCATTTGTAAAAAAACAATTTAGTAACTAACTTGCAAACAAAGTATTACAATTTATTAAGTCAATTTTTACCTACTTTGAACTGTCGTTTCGAAGTGAAACTTCGTACATGTATGTAATTTGAATGACTATACCATAATTTGATATCTTGGAACTGATCTGATGATGGAGCCAGGATATGGATGGTAGATCTCTTACCAATTTAGCCCAGACTCGAGGGATTTACTAAGAAATGAACCATGCACTTGCTGACTTCATCATCAGATCTGTTCCAAGATGCCAAATTATGGTATTGTCATTCAAATTACATACATGTACGAAGTTTCACTTCGAAACGACAGTTCAAAGTAGGTAAAAATTGACTTAATAAATTGTAATACTTTGTTTGCTAGTTAGTTACTAAATTGTTTTTTTACAAATGAAGAATGATATTTTTAAGTGTGTAACTAGGTAATAATGTGATTTAGTACTGCCTGACACATTGTGATTCGGTAGAAACCGTAATTTAAATAAAAACTCGATCATTACGTTTTAGTTGGTTTCAGTCCCTTTCATGCAAAAACGGCCTTAACTTTTTTTTTATCAACTTTAAATAGTAAGTGTGTACCTTTTTCAAATCTCTATTAACTGGACATATTTTTTGGCGCAACGTACACTTATAGTCCAGTACATTTTTTTTTCACCGCGACGAGTCAAAGTTGAGGGAAAAATAGTAATAAAATTAAAATCTAAAAATATCCCTATTTTTTCATGGTTCCTTTACATGTTTTAACCAATTTCCATTTCAATATGATAGATCAACTATCTGATAGTATTTAACAGAAAAAATAAATACTGCATCACCAAATTTGTACACGCAGTTAACGAAAGAAGATGAAGAGGGCTGAATTTCTCAAAAAATCTAAAACAATTGATAGTGCAAAAACGGTGACACTTTTACTAAGGTAATTTTTTTTTCCCTGAGAGGTCAGACCCTCACCTATGTTCTCCCCAAGTTTGTCGTGGTACTTACGGGACACCCTGTATATACGAACAAAAAATCATGTTTTCAACTTACGTAATATTAGGTACGTAACATTTCAACGCAATATTACAAAAAAATAGTTAAGTTCGTTTCAAATGATTCGAAATAGGAAACTGTTATATAAATCGAGCTTAGATATCCACTTTATAACATATTCCTGCCATGATCACCAAAAATATCAGCTCCTAGTGGCTTGATAATTGATAGCTATAAAAAAACGAAAATCCACAGTTTAACGTTGAATTTAAACAACCGTCCATTGCACAATTAGGGTATTTTATTTTGCTCCATTGCTTGTACAAAACAGTTACAAACGCGTGTCAGAAATGAACTGACAGTCGCGCACATAGAAAAGAAAATCAAGTAGAAGTGGTAAGTACGAGCGAATGTATCGGAACCGTTGTCGCCAAACTCACACTTGCGTTTTTCTTGTTACATATAACACTACTAAAGTAAATATCATTTTATTGGTCATTTATAGTTGACTCGAAAGTATTCTAAAATATACAGAATGAATATGTAAAAACAACTTAGGCGCGTATAATATTAAAGTTTATTTTTCTACAACACATAAAAGCATTTACGTCATTTAGTATTTGAAAATGTAGTTCCGCTACTTGACCATAGATGGCAGTGATTGGGCTTTATGCAATTATAGCCCTAAGCACTTTAAACTTACGGACCAAACTTGCGTAATATTTCTCCTACTGGAATAGTGACAAAAGAGTTTATTTACGATAAAATTATCGATACTCATCGATTTACTGTGCTAGCTATAAATGTAGAATAGAATTAAAATTAAACAAGGATTAATTATTAAAAAGTAAAATAAAAAACATAAGTATTACATCCTAAAAATGAATGCACGAAACGAAAATGTTCGCGAAAGCAGACCGATGCTGTTGAAAAGGGCAGCTTAAGATTTTGTTACATATATAGAGTAACAGATGAAGTTTTTAGCTATTTAAGCTGCCGCAGATTTTAAATTTGTTTTAAAAATATATTATAAAAAAAATAGTTAGGTTAAAATGTTCAAGACTCTAAATACTACGTACTACATAGTTAACGTATTTTTGTACATAGATATATTTGGTAAATGATATAAAGTAAATATATAAATGTTAAACATTTAGTAATTGTTCGCATCCTTAACAATTATATAGCATCGGTCTATTTCTCCTTACTAGTAGCACTCATAAATCCAAGCCATCGAAAAATAATGAGATATGTCATGAGAGATATGATATGTGAGTACACCTCAGCTATGTGAGTTACAGCTATTACGTAGTAGGTATTACGATACTTTTTGCGGCAAGAACCTAATTTTAGATTTATATAATTTTATTTTCTAAATATAATATTTTCCCTTTATAATAATGTATATTGTAAAATATCGATAAGAAAAATTATACTTGCCCCCATCACTTATTGAGTAGCGTGGATTCTTCTAGACGTTTTGGTATGGTGGAATCAATTAAAAAATGAACTTTATTTGAAAGCATTAAGGTTGATGTTAGCGTGACTATGTGGAAATTATTTTTAAATTTGATATTTTTAAGATTTTAGGAAATATAAAATAAAATTGTACTCAGTGATGGTACGAAACACCTCCATTTTTAATTGTCTTCTTTCTGCTATCATTTTTACATTCCAAAATAGCATAATATGTCTTAATAATTTATTTTATAGAATTTGACAAACATCTGTCTCGAACCGACGCTCAAACATGAGTAGACTCGTTTGAAGGCAAGTGAGAGTAACAACGCCTAGTAGTGGAAGCCGCGCCACGCCTACTTAGCACTTCCACTTGTTTTTTCTGTTCCATGGTCGCGCACGTATGCGCTCGAGTCCCCCCGAGATAACGAGTCGGTAAGTGGTGTCTACGTTTGCGTTACTCCAGCCCACTTTGTATGAAGATTGACCTGTGTTAGTTTTTATTTTGTGTTAGTACCTACCCGGAAAAAACGTGGAAATTATTATAAGAAACCTTTTTAATATAAATAATTTTAAGTATGAATTTGTTAGCGGTGAGTAAACTTACTGAAAAAGGATTTACTGTTAATTTCTTGAAAAACGGTTACACTATTAGTAACTCTATGGATATTATCATCGCAACTGGCCACAACCTAAATGGTATATATACAATTTGTCAAATCACCGATATGTAATTTGACAATGTCAAATAAATATTGGCATAGGAGACTAGCCCATATTAATCCGGAATATATGCGAATTTTAAAGAATATTATGACTGGTCTTGATAATGTGAACATTACCGACGGATATGACGACTAGTAAGAAACCATTTCCAAACCTCTGAACGCGAACGAACGATATACTGGAGATCGTACATACAGATTTATGTAGTCCCATGGAAGCTAGTTCACTCAACGGTTCAAGGTACATGTTATTATTTATCGACTATTATTCCCGAATGACACGATGAATGTTTATTTTCTAAAACATAAGAGTGAGTTTTTAAGAAATTTCAAAAATATAAAGTGTTGAAAAAGGAACTAGCAAGTCGAACAAATGTATGAGATCAGATGGTGGGACGACATTTTGTAATAGAGCTTTCAATATTTTCTTATCAACAAATGGAATTCTACATTAGAAGGCGATACTGTATACCCCTAAACAAATTGTTGTGGTTGAAACAGCTAACATAACTATTATTGTATATGCGAGAAGTCTAAAACGAATGTTATCATTATTAAATAAATATTTCATTTCATTTCAGAAGTCAGAAGTCTATTATAAATTGAAACTAATTTGAGCAAGAGCAGTAAATACTGTGGTTTATATCAAAAACCGGAGTCCGACGAAGTCAGTGAAAGATTACCAATGATTTTTGTCGGATATTCAGAAGAAAGTAAGGGATGTCGATTATTTAATACGAAGACACGTTAAATCCCAATAAATAAATAAATAAATCACAATCAGTAGAGATGTTTTTAGAAGATGTTTTTCCTGAGGATAACGGGCATAATTTCAGTTGTCAAAATAGTAACTTTTTTAGATTTAATTTATTGTCATGTTCGAATGAAAGTGATGATGAATGGCAAGATTATTTACATAACTACAAAGACTACCTAAACAATTTAATTGCCTTTAAAAAATTTGTTGTTGAGATTCAACTAGTGGAAGGTACCGGAAAGGAAAAGAGTAGAAATATCTACAAAAAGGAATGAGATGCCATCAAAAACAATGCTTGTAAAAAGATCCAAGTCTCGCCATTCAATTCTTTTACCGTAAAAAGTCTTGAGATCTATGTAATACCAAGCCGGTAATGTATGCAGTCCCTACTTAAGGGACCTTCTGTCTTAAGGTATTATCTCACTATCTAACCTAACAACATCTCATGGGACCATACCAATTTTAAAAATATTTTATGTTCTAAATAAATTGACGTGGCAATCGTACTTGTGTGATGCGATATGATAAGATGAAAACACAATGTGACTTGCAGTATGACTTGATATATAACTTTTATTTAACACATTTTTGATTATAAATTTTTGTGCACTTTTTTTCCGCTTATTTTCTATTTTAAGGTGACAAAGTATACAATTAGCTTTCTGCGCTCAAAGAAGCACACTATGTTTCCTGCTGCGGGAGTCACGAAACTTCACAAATATGAAACACCTTGAGAGGGAACAGAAATCAATTTGTCAATTAGATTCCTAGCTAGCCAGGATCCGACTTCGGACCCTTTGCGACTCAGATTTATATGGTAACTGCAGCATCTCGCAAGTAGTCTAACAGCATTCATTTTGTTATTTATTTTACTACGATAAGCTTACAAAATTATTATATTTAATGATAATTCGTAAAATAATATTTGAATTATGCCAATAGACATCAGTCTTATAGCCATAAAAAAATCTTCTTCATTCTCTAGTTTTATTAATATTAAATTCATGCGTGAATTAATAAATATCTCAAGTATGTTTACAAAGCGGATTACATAATGCGAAACTCTATGAGTACGTCGGAACGTTGTGAAGCACTATTTCGTCTACGACGGAGTTAGTTTTGGTTTTAGAAAGTTTACGAAGCTACGGCGTGTTTGTTACTGAACCACTCGCTTTCAATCTCTGCTATGAATGTAATGTAGAATTACGTAGCTCAGATAAACATAGCGATATTAGATATACGAGGTGGGGACAGGGCCGGATTTAAGGGAGGGCACCCGGGGCTGCAGCCCCGGGGCCTCCACAAAAGAGGGGCCCCCACAATAGAGACGTCGGAATATTTTTTTTAAATTCCGACTAGTAAACACTAATAAAAAAAATATATCTTTTCCTTTGATAATTTTTTTCGCTGTTTTACCTTTATTTACAGTACTTTGTACAAACATGAATACTAGAAGAATCTACCTGCGTTTCACAATAAAATATTTATTGAAAAACTCAACTGAAAAAATTGTTCATTTTATTCGGAAAATAATTTGGGGCCAGGGGGCCTCCACTCCTTTGTTACCCCAAGGCCTCTAGACCTCTAAATCCGGCCCTGGGTGGGGAAACAGTAACATGAATTGGTTTTAATTTTATCAGAAATAAAAAAAATATAATTGCCCATGTGCGAGTAAAATTTCATACGTTATTTTTTTGTATTCGTTATCGTAGCTCGTATTGTATCGTTATCGCTATCGTAACATACAAGTAAATTTATTGTGATAAACTGTGTACATATTACGTTTCAATAGATAAAGCGAAAAACATCGAATAATTGCGGTTTCTTGTATCGTGACGATCCACTATTTTCAACTTTTAGTACCTATTTGTAGTTATAGCGGCCACCGTCGTACAAACTGCAAAAAATTTAAGTGTTTATCTATTATGGTCAATGAATTGTTTCAGACGGATAGTTAGCAAACGATTAGTAATATGGTTTGGTTTTTACCCTTTGGGTACCGAAAAATAAAGGATTAATCACGCCCAAAACAGCTCAATCGATTTTAATGATTTTTTTTGGCTAGGGATAGGGGGTGAGTTTTTTAAGTATTTCAATTCACTCCGTAAACATTATTATCAGCAATACTTGCTTAGGATACTATTAGCTTGTAAAGGTGTCTTTATGTTTTTTGCAGGACGAGGTCTGCCCGGGTCTTTTGGCTTTATTAATGAAGACAGTGTGTACCGACCTGTACCGCGGTGCGGAGGCTGAGCGGCAGGATGCCGTCGTGCCACTCGAGCGTCTGCAGGTTGACCTCGCCGTACAGCTCGCCGATGCTGAGGCTCTTCGGGTTCATGATGTACTTGTGCACCAGCTGGTACTGCGCGCCCGCCACGCCGCTCTCGCACAGACGCGTGTACGTGTCGCCTAACACCTGCGTGTCATTAACGTCGTCATCGTCATTACCACTGACGTGTCTCAGGTACAATTCAAATATTATTATATGCATAAGTTTAATTTTTTTTTACAGTACAACCGTTTAAAATATTTTAAAAATATTTATTATCATCATCAACATCACTGACCCACTTTTCTCGGGTCTCCTTTCAAACTTTTCAGATTTAAGGTTAACAATTTTTTTAAAGAACTCTCGTGTAATACGAGGACGATTAATTTAATATACCTAATAGTCGCGAAATTACACTAGGCAATTATCGGTGGGTGACACATCCAAGCCGTCAGACACGAGTAGTACTCGTTATAGTGGATCGAAGGCTTATGAGTGGTTTAAATACAAAGATTCCCACTAACGAATAACTGTTCGTCCACCTCCTCCACCAATCCGCATTGAAATAGCGTGGTCCAAGCAGGGAGAGAGTCCGCATTATTAAGTGAAGCGATTAAATAGGAAATTTCAATACAAAAGGAAGTTCTGAACACTCTGGTGAAACACTAAAATTGAACATTTCACATTTGTACGTAACATGTGAGTTTTGTATTGAAAATGCAACATTTATTATTCCATTGACCATTCCATGTACTGAAATCTCCTGTTCATAAAAGTTGTTCAACTTTCAAACTGAGAATATGGAATGACTAGAAACCAACGAAAAACGGAACTATTATTTATATCTCGTATCGTATATATATCATTTACGTTATAAATTTTACTGTACACGCGCACTGATTAATTGTGTAGGCAGTAAAACATCATTAAAGGTGGTAGAACCCTTCGTGGTTCGACTCCGGCAGCACCACCGCCACACCTATTTCTACCTAATAACAGCAGTGTTAGGCGCTGCTGTGTTCCGGTTTGAAGGGTGTGGTAAGGGAGACAGACTTTTCCGAGGCGTTCCAGCTTAGTCCTCGGGGGTAGCGGCGCATTTGTGGCTGACCTCAGGTAGGAATATTTAATCCTATTTGGGGTTGATTACAGATGTCCATGGGCGGTAGTAGCCACTTACCATCAGGTGGACTGCATGCTCGTCTGCTACTCCTAAATTATAAAAAAAAACAATGTATGTGCATAATTGTGCAATTTTTATTGAAAACATATTGTATCGCCGTGTCCACGTCGTAGCTACAATGGTGGCATCGGGTGATTGGCTCTTTTCTGGCTATGCGGCACAGGTACTTCCCGAAACAACCATGTCTCGAGAGCACCTGCACCAGCCGGAAGGTCAGCGACCCATGCCGCCTGTCCAATCTAATCTTCTAACACCGGACGGATAGCTTCCACAGTCCCTCAGGACTGTGGCCTCAACTGGCCTCAGCCAGCCGTGGGTTCGGCCAGCCTCTCTTTCCACTTTTCTTCCAGCAACAATCTCTATTCTGCCAACCACCAGTGCCACAGCCAGAGGAGCCTCCTGCCTCAACCATACAAGTAAGACATTTGGAACTTACGAATATTTAATAAGGTTGATAAGCAGAGATATATGATGGAAAATTCGACCTTCAACTCTTCAACCCTGATAATTTATTTATTTTTTTATTTATTTATTCATTTATTTCGGACAACAAGGTCCATATTACATATACCTTACAGACTAACATACATACTAATATATACTTATAACTAAATCACGTATTTGCGGCGACGTGAGACGCGAGTCTGGTGACTTCCGGGGGTCCTCTCCGTCCACGGAACTTCCGGAACACAACTCCCTTCGGCCACAGCTCCTCCTTCAGGAAGGTCGACAATTGCTCAGTTGGGACGCGTACAACAAATGAACTAAAGTTCACCGCGTTACGCGCCTCCAACTTTTCGACCACCAATCGGAACTTGGTTTTTACCGCCAAATACTCCACTATGTCAGACGGCTTCGTGCTGTAGTGGAGCCGTGAGACATACACGTGCGACACAGGAACGGCAGGACGCAGGAGATGGTTAGATCCCGTCGGTGCTGTGCCACATTGGTTACGACAAGGAGGCTTTTTCTTCTTACGCACCACCTTAATAAAGCCATCCTTGTCCGCCGCATGGTTGGACAACGCACTGCGAGGGGGTTCATTGCGGGGGTTCCCACTTTCCCTCTCTGGCCTCGTTGTTTTCCGCTTCCCGGGTAGCTGGCGGGAGGCAGCTGCAGCGTAGTCACGTTGAGGCGTAGACATGACGACGCACGGCGACACCTCGGCGGGGGGAGGTGCGGGGCGGGTGACGCACGTGTCACCACATGCGGGCGCAACGGTCGGTGTCGTGTCAAGTTTCGCCGACTCGAAACTTGCTGACGAGGTGTTACATGCCCCACGACGCGTGTTGACGTTATTAACCTCTGGCGACCTACTTACTGCTAGCGTATTGCGTAATGTAGCAACTTCAGCCCGTAGGTCGCTGATGGTGTCTTGCGAGGCTTCTAACTTCAGCACTACTTCTGCCAGGCTTGTCTTTAATGTTGTTATGTCCTTCAACAGCCTGGTTACATCCACATGGTCGAACGTGACGGGCGGCAGCTTGTGGATGTTCTTCACCACGAATGCTGGTATGTCATCAGGATCAGTCACCTTAAGAAGATTGATGATGTCCTGGATTCCTTTCTCTCCCTTCTCGTCATTCCTGCGGGAAGGCATACGGTCGCTCATCCCGAGCGACTCAAACAGCAGGATCTTGGCACTGCCGATCTCCTCACGTGTGAAGTTGGTCTTGCATATCTGGATAATGCTGACCTCATCCATGGTGTCGATGGCGTGCTGTAGAAACGCCAACACCTCATTGGCTATGAGTTGTTCAGATCTCATAGCCATTTTAGCCGTGCAGCGGCGATCGCCGCGCAAACCGCGAATATAAAATAGAGTATATTCGTAAGCGCTGTGTTTGCGTCCGTCACCGAGCGCATACGACACCCGAATCAATGCAGAGGTGCCTCCTGCCTCAACCAGATAAGTAAGGCATTTGAAGCTAAAGAATATGTGATAAGGTCCTTGAGTAGATACATATGATGCAAAATATGACCTTCAACTCTTCAACCCTGATAATGCAGAGGTGCCTCCTGCCTCAACCAGAGAAGTAAGGCATTTGGAGCTAAAGAATATGTGATAAGGTCCTTGAGTAGATACATATGATGCAAAATATGACCTTCAACTCTTCAACCCTGATAATGCAGAGGGGTCTCTCATGTAAAGTATATAGATTAGACATTTGTTGTAATGACGTTATTAGACAGAGACATATGATGAAAAATTTTACCTTCAACTTCTTAGATCCTAAAGGCACCTCCAGCCTAAACCACATGAATAAGCCATTTAGTGCTATCACACATATTTTACAGTTCCTAAGCAGATACATGTAATGAGAAAAATGTCCTTAACTCTTTCACTCTGATGAAGCTGGCGTGCTTCCATCCTAAACCATAGGAATTAGCCATTTTGTGTTTTCATATATGTATTAACGTCACTAAGCAGATACATAGGATGAAAATTTTTACCTTCAAGGTCTTAACCCTGATAAAGCAAGGTTGCATCTCGCCTAAACCGTATGAGTTATACATTTGATGCTTTCGAATATTTATAAACAGTATCAAAGCTAGATTGTGTAGAGACATACGGTATAAAATGTGACCTTAAAGTTTTCAATCCTAATGATGCAGGGACACTGTTGGCCTAAGCCACAGTAACTTGACAATTACTTCTTACAAATATAAAATATGGTTAAAGTTTACGTTGTAGTTTTTTTTGGTGAATTGGACCGGCTCACTCGCAGAGTTTACCAATTAGTTTGACTTATTTCTTTTTTTGTCCCAACCTAAACTAGCCAATAATATAGTATTTTATATAGCGTCTCCTTTTTTTTTTTTTTGTTTACGAGGGGGAAACCTTCAAAAGGTACCCGGTGCCGTGGGAGCGACACAGGGTTATGTGGGATTTTTACCGCACTAAAACCCCCCCGGTGGCCGTCCTCTACGTTGCCAAGAGGACTCCGGTATCTCCTACGGAACGCAACCGGAGTCCTCTGAACGCGTCGCCCCTTCGGGCTCCACCCAGGTGAGCTCCAGGACTCGCCACACCGTTTGGTGTTTACGACGGTATGCGACCACACACACCGCCGTCCTTCCCGGAGTTGCTTGCTAGACGGCTCGACCTCCCAATCTTGCCGCCCGCAACCCGGAAGCCCCCTTTTAGTCGCCTCTTACGACAGACAGGGGATACCGTAGCCCTATTCTAGTCCCGGGACTACAGGGACACCGCGCCGGGAGGCGCTATCTGTGCCTTCGGCGCCTCCTTCTCCGCGCGGGATCAGCGCGCTCCCTGGCCCGTTCGGCGTCCTCCTTGGTGAGCATAACGCGCTCGCAGAATGCAACCACGCTATCCCACGCCTCGCCAAAACGGACCATTGCTGCGACGACAGCCTCCAAGGAGAGGTCTGGTCCTATCCGTTGTCCACCAGGATCCGCCGCTCGGACTGCCATATAGCGTCTCCTATAGTGTTTCGTATTGAATTGGTTAGGTTAGGTTGGAACATATAAGACAATATAAAACTAAGCGAGCATGGCGCGGTAGCGCCCTGCGAGCGGGTGGGTACAATCCTGACCTTAGCTTTATTCATGATCACGTTTATACAATTTTAAATAATATATATTTAATTATATAATATAATTTTAATTAATACAAAGTAATATTAATATAAACGTTAGTATGTCATCACTAAAAAGGGTGAAAAAAAAAGTTAACAAAAAAGTAAGCGACTCTTGAGCGCCGACGCTCAATATATTGAGCGCCGACTTCAGAACTATGTACTAAACCAAATTTTATTTGAATTATTTTTTACTTTGTAGTGACATAGAAGTCGGTATTATTTTTTTGGTAATTTCTTTTTTTTAGTAGTATTAGACAATCGTTTTCGAGCACGCGATGGCTGCAACAGCACGTATCGGAGCTGCCGCAGAGCTACACCGCACAACAGAGTAATTTCGGTTGCGGTCTCACCATTGCACCACGGTTAACGACCGTTCAATCCGGTAACGATGTTTTAGTAATTCTAAAACCAGATTTGACGACCAAAAAATATTTAATTGATATTTGTGAAAACGCTTAGAGCGCATTTCAAAGATACAATTTTCATTTTCAATAATATCTTTATCCATTAAATTATGACACATCTTTTACAATACATATTGCAAAAATAGAAACAGTATTTAAAAATGACATAAATTATCTCAATTTACCAATTCTGTGATCAATCAATGACGTGACTAACGTATGATAATAATTTGGACAAATTAATTAAATAGGATATTTTTTCTTTAGTTCTCTTTAATCAAGATAATGGTATGTCAAGAGGCCATTACAATTTCACGACAAGTCTAAAAAAGTAGTGATAGCCTAGTCGTTAAGAAACTCTGCCTCTTGATCGAGGGGTCCGAGGTTCAAATCCCAGGCATTTTTCAGATATGTGCGTATTAGAGATTAATTTTCACTTGCTTAAACAGTGAAATAAAACATGAAGGAAACTTACATACCTGTGAAATCTTAAAAAAAAAATCACACGTATGTGAAGTCTACCAATACGCAGTTGGCCAGCGCGGTGGACTATGGCCTAATCCTTCTCATTCTGAGAGGAGACCTGTGCTCAACAGTGGTACAGATGATGATGATGACAAGTCTGTTGAGATGTATATTGTGTGTTCCAGGTGTTGGTGAGGGTGTTGGTGAGGGTGGTGGTGGTGGTACTGACGTGCAGCACGGCGGTCTTGCCGCCGCCGGTGGGGCCGACCAGCATGACGCCCCAGCGCACGATCATGGTCTCGTGCAGCTGGATCACCTTGCGGATCTGGCACGCCTCCACCTGCAGCTTGCGCTCCAGCAGGATCGCCTCTGGTCACAGTGTTCTCAATGTTAACACACATATATTTAATTAATATTAAATACCTAAATAGCTTACAAATATATATAAAGACACATTAAGTATAGTTATCGATACAAGTAGGTATAGTTAAAGTGTGTTTTTGTATATCTTTGTATATATCTTGAATCGATATTCAGATGAACTTAGATTTTTAACACGCTTTTATTAGCTTGGGTTGAATGTATGTATGTACGTAACAAAGTAACGGAATCTTTGAAACCTGTTTCTATCCACTTTTAACGTTCAGGTTAATTCAAAATTTTGAAAAATTATCCAAAACCGACGACAATACATGATTTTAATAATTTTGTACCATTGTCCTTATGAGGATGTTCCTCAGGATTAACGATTTTCGAGGCGAGAGAAAGCGCCTTAGAAAAAGTTCACGCAAAGTTACTAGATTGATAGATGCTTTTCGAAAACTGATAAGTGGAGCACCCCACGCTTTTTTCACAATTATACTATTGGGTTGTTCGGAAAGTCATTTCGTTTTTTCCCGATAGAGGATTTAATTGTATTTTTTCACAGCTAACTTCACACTTAAGTCGCATTGTCATTATGTGTTTTACAGCTGATATAGCAAGGTTTGTGTGTGAATAAGTTCAATTGATTTTATGCAATAGCCCTTTTAAATATGGAGAGCAATAAGCAGCACTTTCGTCATATTTTACTTTTTTACTATAGAAAAGTTAAAAATACTGCTCAAGTCAGAAAAAATATAACTACTATGGGTATGGAGAAGATGTGTTGTCAGTACGCCAGTGGCAGAACCGGTTTACAAAATTTAGATTCGGATATTTTGAAGTCGAAGATGCACCACGTTCTGGTAGGCCGATTAAGACTGATAAAGGCTTTAGTTAATGCAAACCGGCCAATAACAATACGTGAGATCGGCCAGAGTTTAAATTTATAGAAATAAACCGTTTATGGCCACTTGAAAGGCCTGGATTTAAGCTTAAGTTCGATATATGAGTCCCCCCGATTTCTCATGATGAAAAATTTGCGTCGTCGCGTCAACGTCTATGATCTGCTCCCGAAACGTCACGAAAATTATCAATTTTTGAAGCGAATAAGTGACTCTACCACACCTACCATATTCTCCAGATTTGGCGCCTTCAGATTATTATTTTTTCCGATCACTGCAATATTTTTTGGACAGTAAAACCTTTACTTGAAATAAAGAGGTCAAAAATCACCTGCAACAGTTTTTTGCAAGAATCGACCAAACAAATTAAGAACGTGGAATCACGCTCCTACCAGAAAGATGGCTTAAGGTGTTGGGCCAAAATGGCCAATATATAATTTTATAAAATATTTATTCATTATACAAAAATTGCCTTTCATTTTCACAAAAATAAACGAAATGACTTTCCGAACAACCCAATATTTACTGTTCCTTAATTTATTCCTAGATTGAAAATTAAATTCTACTTTTTAATTGATTTTATCATAAAAGCGTGTTTTTTAGTTTTTTTGAACTATATTTATTATAATACTGATCTGATAATATCAGTATGATAATATATTATATTCTTATTTTAGAAATATTTGAACTATCTAAATATATTTATCAGCAAGCCGTTTGGAAAAATACTCTGTATTATTGCGTTTGCCTATTAAAACACCTATATCTATTAATTTGTTCAATATGGCGTAGTATGAGAATATTCAAAAGATAAATCATTTGATTTATTTTTATTACTTAGTATTTTCCATTCCTTTGTCATGTATAATTACATATCAGAATCTGATAGTGTTAACTATCAATTGATCGATGGTGTAATATTACAGAGCTGTCGTGAACGCATTCTCTGAGCGGGCAGAGTGTATCATCTGTCAACTCACGTATAACGTCGACCATGACGCCGTAGTCGCGCACGGGCAGCCCGACGCCGGGGAACAGGTCGGAGAGGATGCCCGCGAAGAGCACCGCGTCGGCCGCGAGGAACTTGGGCAGGTTGCTGTCGTTGAGCGCGCACAGCAGCGTCATCTCCTCCGGCTGCTCCGGGCTCGCGCGCTTCAGCGCGCCCGCCATCACCTGAACACACACGCGGAGTTACGCGACCGCCGTTACACATTATTAGGGTTCCGTACCCGAATGGTAAGCACAGGACCATATTACTGAGCCATAGCTGTTTGTCTATCTGATGCTCTCTAGAATTCCCTGTATCGTGGGTGCTATCGACACACACAGAGACAAATACACAGACCCAGCAGCCTAAATTTAAATATCCGTCCGGCCAGGGATCGAACCCGGAACCCTCTGCGCGTCAGACCGGTATGGTGACCGCTCTGCCACGTGGGTCGTTATACATATATACTTGATTTTTTTTACATTTTTACTATAATAACAAAAACTATAATGTTTGTAGGTGCTATTATAATTTTATGATAACAAATACTAAAAATAAACAATATGTGTGGCATATAACCCTGAGTTCAAATAAAATTTAGCTAATTATTACTATACGCTACAATAACAGTAAAACAAATATGTTCGTGTACAAACCAAGACGCTTTTAACGGCTCTCATGCCGAAGTCGTAGTGGTCCTGCTTGGACAGCTGCTCGCTGGACAGCTTGTACATCTGCACCATCTTCTTGGCGAGACCCTTCGATGATTCGAACCCTTCAGAGTACAGGATCACCTCGGCGATTAGCGCTGAGTGGGAAAAGCATTAATTTTCATTTATTTTACAATTATCGGATAAAAACTATTTTAATTAAATATTATTCTTTAAAATATAATATTAGAGGTTTAGTATTTAACGCCATGGTTGATATGTTTATTCTAAATATCAATTATTATTGTACCATAGAAATCATTTCATAGATAACAATAACTATTTATCGGTAAGGATTGTTAACGAAACATATGGACACAAGTTTAAAAAGTACGTAATATGACGTATTAAAATAATATACCTAATCATGTAAAGGATCTTAAGTTATAGTGAATACTATTCAATGTTATTTCTGAGTGTTCGCAATACACATTATATGCGACAATATAAATAGATTTCCACAACAGCGCCTGCTGTCGGGTCGATAAACAACTTTCAAATTGTAACTAATCATATGTTTTCAATATTGCAAACGAATCTCGATATTTAATCATATTTTATCGATATATTATATTATTGAAAAAACAATTTGCCTATATCAAGTATTAAAATGAACATTTACTTCTGCATCCGATTGGTGAAATACAAAAGGATGTCAGGAATAGACTTATAGTGAGGTTCTCCTATTTGAAAATCGGGTGACATCATTGAAAAATCGATATATTGATAATATCACGGTGAAATTAACGATATAATCGAATGACTATATTTTATATGCGTGTCCATAATATAAGCTGTGCTGACCGTAATCGGGCACCATCATGGAGATGGGCCTGAAGAGCGCCTTCAGGTTGTCTGGCAGCTCGGTGCGGCCGGCGTACCCGGGGTTCATGGTGATGAACGCCGCGCACGTGCGCACCAGCTTGATCTCGCGCCCCTCGAACATGAACCTGCGGGGACGCTCGGGTTAGAATAACGCACTATTCAAACGCCACACTATTCGGCGAAATTCGATACGTGTAAACCATCTGGAGGATTGAAAGTCTGCAGACGCAGCCTACCAAAGGTCACAGAGGGGACCGAATGCCGCACCGCTGCCTTATAGCAGCTCACAACACCGGTGGGCAGTGTTCCCACTGAGCTTGCTTGGGTAAAAAGCGGTTCCTCGAAGCGTCTTCCTCCGTCCGTCGACAGAGAACGGCCAATATCAATCAATCGATACGTGTAAAGTCAAATCAAATCTATATATTTTTCATGACCAGCCACGCATTATGCTACACAACGACAGTTGATTTGACTATAATGTTTCAGCCCTCATTCTAACAATAATATTATTAATATTGAATGCTAGTTGGATGGTACACGGCTAATATTTTAAAACGCTTTTTTGTTTCAGAGGTTGGCTTCGGTCATTAAACTTTGCCAGACGTTGGGTATATGAAGGCACCCAATACACCTTGGCTGGCTACTATGGTGGCGTCTTTGCATTGCACTAAACTTACTCGCATTTTGGGGGACAGGCCCGGCAGTCAATAGTTTCCTTTTTTATAATGAATTAGCAAACAAGCTCACACACATCTGTAAAGCAAGAGTTCTGACAACTAAGTTGTAACGTGTTAAGTAAGTATAACATCACATCGCTACTACGTCATTGTGATAGTAGCGATACAATTAAATATGATTTTATCATAGATAAGTAAAGATTACTCACTCCTAACAAGAAAATGTACCCAGTTTTGAGAATTGAAATAGTTGCGTAAAAAAGTTTTGCCACGTCTCCGTGCTAAAATGTCCCTAATATATTTGAAATAATTATTTATTTACTATGTAAATTACGCAGTATTAGTTATTCATTCGTTATTTTCTCTAAAAATGTTTTTATTTGTCAAGAATTCAAAAAAATAACTAATAAGCCTTTTGTGGCTTCATTCAATTTCAAGGCGGCGAAGTATCTTTACTAATCTATGGATTTTATGTACACTTATGTTAAAATTAAATTAAATACAAGTTTAAAATACAGTTTCTGAAAGTGTTTATTTGGTGAATGAATCTTTCAATTTTTTAAACATAAAAGGTTAAGTTGGAATAGGTATATCCATTAGCAAATAACATTTCTTTCAATGTACAGTTCGGTTCAATCGTGATGAAATGTCAAGGCTGTCACTTCAAACGCTAGGTCAAAAGTTTTTTACTTCTCTGTGATAGTTCAGTGGTAAAATAAATTGGGATTGCTACTTCTAGCTCTCGGTTGAATATAATTAAACGCTCTTTGCTGGTATAAATGATTTAGACCGTATTTACTGATGTACTTAAGCTAATATCGATAATTTCTTTATTAATTTAATGAAAAAACTAACTAATTAATATTGAAAAGAAAGCTTAGTTGCGTAATTATGTTTAAAGCTCCTTGAGGGAAAGAGCCATTTTACAAAGTTATTAGAACTTTTCAAAGTAACCTGACGTATACCGTGCAACAATTTCTATTATAAAATTTTAACAAATGAAGCCGTAAAAATCGTTATTGTACTCGTACTGAGACAGAATTTCGCTAATATCTTTATTTCTTTGAAATTGGAGGCCTTTACTAATGTAAAAAAACATATCCCTTCTATGTATTACAATGTAAACAATCAATATGCTATCCACCTGGTCTGTTTGGCGACCTTCGCGTTCCTGATGGTGATGAGTTGCTGCGCGATGACGGAGAGCACCTCGATGTCGATGCGGTTGAACTCGTCGAAGCAGCACCACGCGCCCGACGTCGCCAGGCCGGAGAAGAAACGACCCATCATCTTGTAGTCCAGACCTGGGTTAACACCAAATTAATGTGTATATTTAGGTATAGGTGGAATTTCGTACATCAGAAGTGACACGTCAATCAGTAATTCAGTAATAATAAAATTAGTTATCATAGTCGGTCGGTCAAGATAACATAGCGAGGGCTCGGGCAGTCTATTGAAACAGACTGCGATCCGTACAACAAGACGCATCCAAATCAAATGCGTAATGATCAAATGTTACGAAAACGTTTTTATAGCAAGAGCAGGTAAAGAAAATTGGTAGGTAGGAGCGTAGTCAGCTTTCAACGTTTTTCAGACCTGCCCCCGACATATATATATTTTTTAATGGAAGTAGCAAACGAGCTTGACCATATTATGTATGTGACAACCCGCGTGGCGGAGCGGTCGTCATACCGTTCTGACGCGCAAAGGGTTCCGGGTTCGATCCCCGGCCAGACAGATATCTGAATGATGAATTTAGATGTCTGTTCTGGGTCTGGGTGTATTCGTTTTTGTGTGTGTCCATCGCACCCAAGATACAATGTGGGGCTGTGAGTGTAAAAAAGAGTTTATTTATTCAACCCGAGTTAAGCCTCGAATATGAATGTCTCCTTTTTCATAGCCTTCAATGCGGAACAAAGCAGCGCTTAAAATTGCTGTTGTGAGTTCAAGTTTAAGTATAAACTTTTTAAGAAATAAACTCTTTACTCATCACCGTTACTTCTAGTATGAAGCAATAGTTAATTGCATCGATCGGTGATTTCAGTGTTTTCATTGCTTTAATTTATCAATACAATATAAAATAATTAACTTTAACTGCGGCGGCCTCCCAGTAGCCTTTATGATTCAAAAACGTCTAAGTCTACGTCAGATGACGAGGATAATATCGTCAAGAGGGCTTACGAGCTGAAACCATTACGTTACGGATGTAACGAATGCAATATGCATAACCCTTCAACTCGCAGAGAACAGCGTGGTTTCCTTTGCAAAGCATCTTTAACAAGGATATTTGCCTATATTTATTTCAGCTTTCTGCTTAAGATCGTTGTCTAGTAACGAAAAGCTTTTCTGAAGTTAAAATAGAGTAAGATACAATTCTTAATTTTAAAAAACAACAGGAAATGTAATACTATGGTCAAAATAAAAGTAACTATGTTGGAATGTATTGTAAATATAAAAATATTTCAGAAGATCTTAAATTATCCTTAAGCTTTTCTGAACTACTCGTATTTATAATGATATGATTAATTAATTAAATTAATGCATTAATTAATACTATTTGAAGAATTTTACGAAAACGAGAATTTCGATAAAATAAGAGTATTAACTTAAGATGTAATTAACTGTATATTATTAACTTTAAAACATTTAATTTCCTCATTTATTAAAACATGATCCCAACAAACAAACAGTGTAACTGTGCAAACCTGTAAGCAGCTACACGATACAAACAAAGCAGACGGACAAACCTTCCGAGCAGTTGAAGACGACGCACTGTATGGCGAGCGACTTGGCGAGGTCCTTGGTGGTCTCGGTCTTGCCGGTGCCGGCGGGCCCGGCCGGCGCGCCGCCCAGGTCCAGCTGCAGCGCGCCCATCAGGCACAGGTAGCAACGGTCCGTCAGCGGCGTTATCACCAGCACACCTGCACAGGTTACGTGCGTCATGCACATGTCAGGCACAGCCAGATCCTTGTCCCTGTAGTTCCGGGACCAGAATAGGGCTACGGTATCCCCTGCCTGTCGTAAGAGGCGACTAAAAGGGGCTTCCGGGGTTGCGGACGGCAAGAGTGGGAGCTCGACCCGCGGGAAGGATGGCGGTATGTGTGGTCGTATACCGTCGTCTACATCGGACGGTGTGATTCAATCTGACTTGGGCTGAGAGGGGGGGGGGGGGGGGTTAGTGCGGTAAAAACCCCCACATAACACCGTAGTAGTAGTAAGTAGATGAACACTACAGTGTCAGTCACATATCATAATAATGACGTTAGCCACTTTGCACATAATATGATGTCCAGCTACTTTTGACGCGTTAGTATTCATCTAATTTTACACTTTACGATGTAATTATGATACTAGGGATGTTTAGCTACTTATGAACGTTTGAGTGTATTTAGTAGGTATTTTTCGAATTTTAATCTGCTCATATACTAATGAAACTAACTGTACATATTAGAGCCAACCAGTTGTAGCCTAGTGGTTGAATCGGCGACCTCACAATCGGTCGTCTAAGGTTTGAATACCACGTCAGACTTTTAAGCTATGTACATGTTAGAAATTAATCATTACTTGCTTTAACGATGAAGGAAAACATCATGAGGAAACTAATACCTTAGAGCAGGGGTTCCCAAAGTGTGCGCCGCGGCGCCCTGGTGCGCCGTAGAAAGTAAAGAGGGGCGCCGTGAGTCGATCCTCTAATTATTGCACACCACAAATATTGGCGTTTTGGTTCACGTTGATTTGACTGAATAAATATCGTATTAAAATTTTTGTTTTTTCTGAAGTCTTTATAGTTGTTTTCCATAAAGTCTTTTATAAAAATATATTGTACAATTTCATATTGTGGTGCTTTAATTTTCGTTTAGATCAACCTAATGTAACTACTATTATTGTAGGTACCTATTTCTGTCGACTGTCTTCTTCTAATAGTTAGCAAGGACAGGACGCCGTGAAAAAATATTTAACTTGTAACTGCGCCGCGGGTTACAAAAGATTGGGAACCCCTGCCTAAGAGATTAAAAATCGATTAAAGTATTCTGAGCACCTTCATCAAAAACATCCCCCCAATTATAGGCATATTTATCATATAATACAGGTCTCGTGTAATTTTGCATGGTGCATACTTTAACGGCAGTTTTATATGACCAAAACTAATTATGGTCCGGCAAAAATTTCGCTTCGTTTGCTGACAGCACTTTGTACCGCAAACTTTTCTCAAGCATTTTAAGGCTTATAACAAAGCTCGTTATAAAATTTGAGATTCACTCTGGAAAAAGTCTTTAAAAGGGGGCTTGTACGAATTTTTATTAACATTTTCGACGCATTAAGTAACACACAGTAAACACCGCCGGTCGTGAATTTACAACTCAATTTAGGTACACACTGATTGCAGATTAGCTGCAAGTTTAAGTTGAAAGAACTTTTGTGGTTCGATTCCGACGGCACCACCACCGCATCTACATATTTCTACCTAATAACAGCAGCGTTAAGCGCCGTTGGGTTCTGGTTTAAAGGGTTTGGTAAGGAAGTGGCATTCCAACTTAGTTTTAGTTATTACTACTTAGTTTTAATAAATTATGACTATAAACAATTATAGTTTAGTTGTTAGATATTCCACTCCTTACGCTCTATGGTTTCGCGATACGCACATCTGATTACTTTAAAATTATGTAAGTATTAGAAACTAATTAGCACATGCTTTTACGAACGTAGGAAGAAAAAGGAAACTCCCTCTGCCAACTTTTGCAAGTAGTTAAGGAAATGTCGTACCCAGTAATGGAACATAAACAGGGGGGGCTCGCAGACAATCAAGACTAATTTATTGAATGGATACACTGATTCTTATATATATAATAGAAGATACGTTATTTATGGTATTTTAATGTTAAATATAATATATCATTAAGCTATTTCGTTTGCTTTTATTATAATTACAAAATTCTCTCCCATTATATACTCTGTTAAAGTGTAAATGCATCTTAATTGATTTACGGTAATAGGAAAATGGCAGCAAAAAATATTGTCAAAAATGCAATTTTGCACTTAACACGTTTGCCTTCCAGAATATAGGTCTAAAGAATTTTATTCTCATACAAAACAGAGTTTCATTTACAATGAGATACAAAAAAAAGAAATAACTGATTACAAAAAAGCTTCTGCCTCTGAAGCAGTAAATTTTACCAATATGTAGTTGGTTAACTTAGGATACATTATTATATATTTTTTCTAGTTAATACAAAATTTTTCAGTTTATTTTTATACATTTTTATATTTTCACAATTTTTTATATGGTTAGGTTATATATATTTTATAGCTGTACTCCCTCAAATAGTATCGTTTTCTTTCCATAGTTAGTTCTAATCTTAGGTAATTCAATCTTGCTTTTATTTCTTAAATTATGCGAATTGGCTTTGTGATGTTATTTTAAATCAGATTTGATAGAATTTGTTACCACTTTCCTAATAATAATACAAGTATAGTAAGTATATAGTTGGCGTAAGTTTAGTAATTTAGTTTTCTTATATAATTGTGTAGTAGGAGTAAAGATCGATTTAATAGCAGCACTGTCGGGCAACACTGTCGTCCGCGGCCACTCGCTTTTTGCGATATGTAGTTTTTTATTCAATTCGAAATGCAGTAGGCATAGAAAAATGTTTCCTGGATTTCATTCCTGGTAAAAAAAATGGCACTTTGTACACTCATAGTCCCACGTTAAGATTTTTTGCATAGGTACGGACCGCTTCGTATTGTTGCCTGTCTGAGTCGGTCTGGGTTTATATTTAGAGTAATAGATCGATAAAGATGTCTGCTTGGTCGGGGGATAGATAAGGAAACTCTCCACGAACACATCAGTTAGGAGATAGTTTCAGGAGAGAGAAAACTAAGATATAACATAATAGTGAGGTTCTTACAATTATTTGCAAACCTACTTTTAATTATGAGAAAAGTTTTAAGCGCTGCAATGACTTAGGAAGGCGGAGTTAGAGCACGTCATGGAATCACATCCACTGAGCAATTTAATGAAATACCAATATTTTCATACACTTATTTAATATTCCAGTTTATATAAAAGTTATTGTAGGTTACGTGAGAAAATGAATTCCAATTTAGACATGTTAAATGGATTTTAAAAGGGTAGAGCCATTCACTGTTTGAAGACATAACAACTGTGTTACGAAACCTTGTTTTGTTTTAGGAGCTGTGGTAAGGGAAGCATGGGTACTTTTCCGAGGCAATCGAGCTTAGTCATCAGGGGTAGCGTTGTTTCTGTACCGACCTCAGATAGGAATCTTATCCTATCTAGGCTTGACTACTGAGATGTCCATGAGCGGCAGTCATCATCAACCCGTTACTGTCCCGCTGCTGGGCTCGGACCTTCTCTAATAAAGAGAAGGATTAGGACATAGTTCACCGCGCTGGCCAAGTGTATATTGGTAGAATGCAAGTTTCCGCATGTCATGATTTTTCCTTCATCATTAAAGCAAGTGACAATTAAGTTGTAAAACGCACATAATTTCGAAAAATCATAGGAGCGAGCGTGGGGCTTGAACCTCGGACCCCTCGATCGAGAGACCGAGTTTTAGCCACTTACTATCAAATGGATTGCATGTTCGCCTGCTACTTCTAGAGGTATTCTAATGAAAATTAATAAACATATTTTAAAGACAATTGATATAGTCCGCGCCAAACTGCTAGTCCGCTCAAAGTTGTTGTGCACAACTACAACCATATATTCCGTAGCAACGTAAGGGCATACTAACACAGCTATGTACCCGTACATACTCTGTAAAAAAATCGAGTGTCTATCTATTACGGTTCAGAAGATAGAGCCCTGTGACAGACGGAGAGACGAATAGACAGTGGAGGTTTAGTAATAAGGTTCCGTTTTTACCCTTCGGGTACGGAACCCTGAAAGGCTAAATTTATTTATTTTATTTGAATGCGAACATACCGCCAGCTCCCAGGTACTCATGTCCGTATATGTAAAGGGCGCTGGACATCCGCGCCACGCAGTTGTCGATGTCCTCTTCCCAGTAATAACGGATCATCTTTAACCACTCGAAGTCGTTGCTGAGAACAAACGGTTCCTCGTCAAACAGATATGTAAAATAACATAATTAATGTATATAAAAAGGTGGCTTAGAAATAAATAAAGAAGCTTCGAAGCTAAAACTGTAGTCTGTACTTCAAAGTAGGAGAACTAACATGAAGAATAGCAATTTCTATTCTTAAAAAAATGTCTGTCCCTTTGTCTCCGTCTTTGTGTTTATAAATTGGCATGAAACCAAAACTACTAAATTGAATTCAATGGATTAAAATTTATTCTTTATTTCATTTAGTTTTTATTTATTTGTTCTAACAATATGACATGTATGCGGAGCGGAGAATCTTAGTTTAATAGTGATCTCTTCTGTAGGTACATTCGTTTCTTTCGTCGTATTGTCTGGCTGGTCGATTCGTAAATTTCGATCGTCGTGTTAAAGTCCAAAGTCCAAATGCTTTGTTGGCCTACCCGTTAAGTCCAAATACACGCGAACGAAGTCGCAGGATCAGCTTGTTTATAAATAAAAACAGTTTAAATATGATTTCAAAAGAAAACTCGAAGTAAACTAGGAATATTTTACAGTGCAATCATTGGAATATAAAGATTGTAAAAAGGAGTATTTGTAAATAATTTCATGTTGTAAAAACAACATAGTTTACCATTTCCAGGTAGATGTTTTCGAATCACTGAAACGGAATGCTCCTTGCATCGAATGAGCAAACACAGAATGTTTAAAGAGCTCCACATGAATGTTGAAAAACTGTCGGGTTTTCATTTTCTCACAGGTGGGTAGTTGATACGTATTAGCAAACTGAGAACTGATGTTTACTGTGTCTTTATAATTATAAAGAAGTGTCCTAGTTAGGACAATTAAGCCTTGTATTCATTAGGCAACATTTGTTTATAAACTTTTAAGGCATGTTTATAAACAAGTTTACCGCAAACACTGTTTCTGCAACTTGGCAGTCTACACTTGTCAGTTGTTGCTAGGATGTCGCCCGAGGAGGTAGTGATGCTCTCTGCTGCTTACGTTATAATTCATAAAAGTATTAATAGAAAAAAGAAGAAGAAAAGGTGGTGGATTCGAAACTATCTCTTGAATAGAAGCTATGTATTCCATGACCTCTGTGGGTCTGATGGGTCCTTTCAGAATTTCACCAGAATGTCGCAATCTGATTTTGAAACATTATTGAGATTGATTGGACCATCAATAACAAGACAGAAAACGAAATTTCGGGATCCTATTGAGCCCCAAAGAAGACTAGCTATAACTTTAAGATTTCTTGCTACAGGTGACTCGTATGGCTCATTGTCATATACCTTTAAAGTATCAAAACAATTAATTAGCAAGATCATACCAGAAGTTTGTAAGGAATTGACAAATGTTTTAAAAAACTACATAAAGGTGAGTAAAATAAAATCTCGCAACAATTTACTAAAAAAATTATCTAATTAGATCAGTTTATTGTGTGTCATCTTCCAACTGAGAAAATATTTCTTCAATATTATTGAAGTGCAACTCATCACCAGCCGCAGTATGAACTTGGGCTTCTGGTGTATGCGGTGGGGGAGATGCATAGACATAAGTAGACGTTGATGATGTAGTGCGGTATCCGTCGCCATAGCCATGATATCCACCATCGAAATTGCCCATTCTTGCTTGTAACAGTATATTATTAATGTAATACTTGACTTGTATTAATGCTCTTTGATTTTTCACATTTTTTAGTTCAGATGCCACATACTGGCCATAAATTTCAAATTCGTCCTTTGGTTCCTCCATCTTCTTTTTGGCAATTTTCATAATTTCATACGCTTCGTTGAGACTTTCATCACACTTCCGCTTGTTTGAATTTGAAAGCGGCGGCGGCGGCGGAGTCAATGGCAGCGGTGGTGGTGGTGGCGGTGGCGGTGGCACAGATGGTATACTTGACGGTTGGGTTGCAGCACAGTCATCCTGTGAATTATTATTTGTATTTATTACAGGTTCCAAGTACTGAGCAAGAATGGAAAAACAAGGCTCGCCAGTTCGAATTATTATGGAATTTTCCTCATTGTATTGGATCCATAGACGGAAAACATATTGTTATTGAAGCACCATTCAACTCTGGCAGCGATTTTTTTAACTATAAAGAACAATTCAGCATTGTACTACTGGCAATAGTCGACGCAGATTACAACTTTATATATGCAAACTGTGGTGCTAAAGGCAGGTCCTCTGACAGCGGAGTATTTCTAGAAACACCATTTTACGATGCAATAATTCAAAATAATTTAAACATTCCTAAGCCACAACCTATTTCACCAAATGGTCCGAATCTTCCTTACGTAATAGTAGGGGATAGCGCATTTGCCTTATCTGAAAATATTATGAAGCCTTATCCTGGTCTTCACAATCGTGGGACTTTAAAGCGCATTTACAACTATCGTCTTTCCAGATCAAGAAGGATAGTAGAAAATGTGTTTGGTATATTATGTACTGTCTTTCGCGTTTTCAGAAAAGCCATACCTCTTAAACCTGCTACTTGTGAAATTGTAACAATGACATGTGTATACTTGCATAACTTTTTAAGGCGCAATAAACAGTCTCGAGCTGTATATACTCCACTAGGCACATTCGATTATGAAGACTCAGAATATAACATTATAGAAGGTTCTTGGCGAAGAGATATTGGTTCTCATAGCAACATGTTAGATTTACAACCTGTTGCAAGATCGTCACCACTAGCTGCTACAGTCGTAAGAGATCAATTTGCTGAATATTTTATTAGTCCAGAGGGTAGTGTACCGTGGCAAAATTCCCATGCATAAAAGTTATTGTTAAATGTACCTATATTTTCCCAAATAAAGTTTTGATTATAATATTGAGTATCGTTTGTATCATTTACTAGCCCGTTTGTTGTGTAGCTGTATAGTTGTGCGTGATGTTCCACCTGTTAGAAATATATTAAAATTATTTAATTATAGTATTCTTTTAATTAATTATTTTGGTTTATTTTCATGATGTGTTATTTTTAAAATAACAAGTGCCTATTTATATAGTCACTGGCTGGTAGGCTTGTATGAGTTAAGCATTAAAAAGAAAAAAAAACGCTCTTGACGTTTGAGTGTATTTTGCGCGGGAATAATAAAATGTAAATTGATTTAAGAAATAGTTTTATTCTATTATACCGTATAATTATGAATACACATATACGATAGATACCTTATGTAAAAGTAAAATAACATTCAACAATACTATACATTTTTACTCACTGTTCTCATAGTATCGGATGTTCCAGATGTAGTTGCACCACATAATAAAAATTGCAGTGGTTCATACCACTGCCATTTACTTCTAAAAACCTCTTCAGCACCGCTGCCAGTCTTGTTTGCTGATTTTTGTTTTTTTTTTTCTCGGGTAAATTGTGACCGCTAAATATGAATCTTGGTTTCTACCTCCTTTTGGGGAATATGCAATTCTGCAGCAATATCGGCCCAAGCATCATAATTTTTAATTTTATTTTTATAATCTTTATTTAAAACATCCCACAGCAGAGTACGATGTTGATAAATCTCGATGAGCATCGCAATCTGGTCGTTAGACCACACTATTTCCATGTTTATAAACAAGCGCAACACACGTCCACACCTGTCAACTGCTGTTTATAAACTAAATGTTGCGTCTTGCTCCCCATTCAACGTGGGGAGCACAGCAACATGTTTCAGAAACAATGTTTCATCACCTTTTGTTTATAAACTGTTTACAGAGATGATGAAAGATTGATAAACACTGTTTATAAACAGTGTTTTTAAACAAATGTTGCCTAATGAATACAAGGCTTTATTATTGTCCTATCAAGTTGACCTATCAAGAAAATATGTTTCAAATGGTAGTTTCTTATTTTTGACAATATTAAATTAATTCAACGATAATAAAATAATAATTTAAATAAATTAAAATCAATTCACATTTTGCAATATTCATATTAACTCAATTTCATTAAATACAGTAATAATAATAAAAAAACTAGATTTATGATAGAAAATTAAGTTGAGATAATGGTAACACAATCGGGATCCAAAACATTTTTTGTGCCGCCATTTTTAGGTTTCGTTATTGATATTATTAATTTTTGTGATCGTGGTCGAACTCGAATGGTTTCTAGTTTTCATAGCGCGATTTTTTAATTGCGTGCAGTTATTAAATTTTTGTTGAGTTTGTGAAAGCTTTCGATTCTTGGTAATTTGTTATAGTTTGCAATACCTGTAATCGTATTTTGACAGTGACATTTCTTTGTTTACTTTTTGGACACCTAATTATGAATCAGACTATAGTACAATTAGAATTTAGATGAAACGTTCTGGAACTTAATACAACAATGAAATGAACATGAATGAATTTTATACAACTAATGAATTTTTTAACCATGGATTTAACGGTAGGCTATAAAGTTACGGCATTATAGGCGGTTGGTTAGGCTTTGGTAGGTTGCATCATGATGCAACCCATTCTTAAAGTGCTTCATTAAAAATATTTGTTTGGAAAAGCATATGGGAAGTATCTCACATAGGTATATCATTATTTTTTAAACTGACATCGAAAAGGAGGAAAATTGGTTGTATGTATTTTTAGCAAAGTGTTTGTTGTGATCAGGGAGAGGAAACGGCCAATAGCCTCGTTATTGTTTCTATCTATAAAATTACGTATTAGTTGTTTCCTATAACATACGTACTAATTGGCAATTATTCACTTGTTGCGCCCGAAAATAAAGATTATTTAGATTTACTCGCTGACTTTTCCGTGTATTGATCAGTTTATTACACGTAGTATGCTCCACGCCTTCCCACGTAGTACGGGAGAGATTCAAGTCCAACAGTGGGACACAAAAAGGATTGAATCTGAATACATGACTTCAAATAAAACAGATTGTTTAACAACAATGTTACTAGAAATAAGTTTTTAGGTTTGACCCCGGAGTCCAAGTCAGGGCTATCGATCGTTATAATCTTCGAATTATTTCTCTTTTATTATTGTGTGCAGGTTGCCTTTCAGTATGAAGAGTTTGAGCTATAATTCCCACGTTTCTTGCTTTCTGGAAAACTTCGCGAGCTTTTCAGAATTTCCTTTAAGATAACATAAGTGGGAAAACATTATGAAAAAAAAAAATTATATGTGCGTGAGGTTAGGTTTTTTAACGGACTTAAAAAAGGAGGAGGTTTCTCAATTCACCGTACTTATATGTTTTTTTTTATGTTCGCTCGGGGATAACTTCGTCGTTTATGAACCGATGTTGATGATTTTTTTGTTGGAAAAAATATATTTCCAATGTGGTCCCATTATAAAGAAATCTGGTAGGAATGATGGTAGAACAGACAAATCGGGGAGAACTTTGAAAAATTGTAGGTAATCGTAGTACTTTTATTTATATATTATATTAATATTAACTTTAGTATGTCATCACTAAAAAGGTTGAAAATGTTTAACAAAAAAACAACAACCGATTTCTATGTCACTACAAAGTAAATAAATGTTGGTTTACTTGGTTTTGTTTTATTTCTGAAGTCGGCGCTCATATTGGCGATGCTGTATACGCTGTTGTACAAAGAAATATGATGACTCTTCTTCAAATGTTTTCCTACGTAGTGCGTATATGTTATACAACATGGCAATATGGGTATAATGATGACTCACGCGCGTTGCACATGTTTCTCGACCATGTGCGTGATGGTGTCGCGCGCGTGCACGTCGACGGTGATGAGCGCGCAGAGCACCTTGCGGAACAGCGAGGAGAGCTCCCGGCGCGTGAGGGCCGCCAGGTCGTTCAGGTCCGCGATGCACTTCCGCTCGTAGCCCAGCAGCCCGGTGTCCACCCGCAGCGGCACCTCCAGCTCGAATATCTCGTGGACGCCCTTCGCCCACATTATCTGGGACACCGTCAGCACCACCTGCACGGAACGCTCGGATCGGTTATGGTAGTGAAAGTGCTATATTTATTTATTTATACATGACAATAGTCACAATATCATTTTAAATGTTTTTGTCATGACAAAATCGCTATATTTATGTGTTAGTGAAATATAAATAGGATTTCAGGAAATATTGTGAGGACGCTTACGTACCAGAGACTTATTTTTTACATGAAAACTAGATCAATGGAACAAAAATGATGAAATTATACTAGATCGTGCAGGATTAGGAATATCCTGGCAAAGAGGATACTTTTGCATACATATAAAATATATCTTATCAGGCTTAAAAGATCAGACATTATGTCACTAATATACTACCACAAAAATGTAATTTTGTAGAAATTACTAATTAATCGTTTAATTAATTCCAATCAAGTTTTCAATGGAAAACCCTTAATTATTCCTATCCTTGGCACCAAGAGCTCAGGTGCAATACGTCCACTTACATGTAAATTCACGGTCACCGTAAAGCAAACATCGGCGACGGGCGGGAGCTGAGCCAGCGAGCTATATTAGCGCATTCATTTGAATAGTAATTGTTGATTAGATTGATGAATAGATAAGTTCATTTAAGGTGTCTCGTCACGTTGCACTAAATGCGACAATAATTCCTAATAGTATATTGTAAATTTAAATAAAAATAATAAAATGAGATGTTTCGATGTTTTAAAATTTATTTTTCCTTTTGTATTATTTTGAAGAACTTATGTATGAATGTGAGAATTAGCAGACGAGCGTGTAGTCCCTCTGATGGTAAGTGGTTACTGTCGCACATAGACATCTGTAATGAACTCCAGATAAAATTTGATTGTAATAAATTTATACAATCAACCATTACTATTATTAAAAAATTGCAACTTAACCAAAAAATAACTGTTTTGTATTTTGATTTTTGATGTACTTATTTGTTGGGGTCGATGTTCATAAAAGTTGTTTCATTAGTATATAATATCGTCGACATTAATTTCATGTATATTTAAATATAATTATCCTACTTTTACTGATCCATTTCAGGGATTAAAAGAAGTTTTAAGTATACAGAATTTAATGGGTTACACAGGATAGTAATAGGGAGTGTTTCAAGCCAAGAGACCAAAAACTAAAGCTCACTCAGAAGACAACAAAATTTGTTATTTAATATAAAACGAGACGTTACTTGGTTAGGATGCAGCGAGACCCAGTCGACCCTTGCGCGCTGCGTGTAGTCGCGCAGCGCGAACTTCATGCAGCGCTTCACGGACGCGAACATCGCCTCCTCCACCTTGCCCAGCCAGTCCTCCACGTTGCCGCGCGCCTTCAGACCCTGCACACGACGGACGACACAAGACATCACATAGTTTGAATTATAATAAGTAATGTCTGCGTAAAACTGCCAGTCCGCTCTGAATATAGGAATGAATCGCGTTGCCATACTAAATTGTATGACTACACCTGCTCGCAATAACTGCAGAGCGGACTTGTAGTTTGGCGCGCACTATACCTATCCATGTATATTTTATACCATCTGTCATAGATATAGGATGTCAAAAATACACAATGTCAGTTTAAACGCATTACCAAAATTGATATGTGTATGTGTGCGTAATAGTGTTGTTACCTTCATACATTTTATCGATTGACATCCAGTATTAATTTGATGAGCCTGCCTTGGCAACTTGTAATAATTTGGATACGAAAATCCAAATTATTACACAAATTAATAAAATACCATATTTTCATAGATGATTATTTATTAATATTATAAAAATATTATTTGAGTTTTGATAACATAAAAATTTAGAATATGTAAATTCCGTTACAATACGTCAACAAAGTTTTCTTTTATACTGCTTTTGTGATGCATGAATATTATATTATCGACACATTATCGATATAATATGACGTCACCATTTTGTCAAGCCAATAAATTAATTCTCGTATATATTTTGGCAACTTTTCATTTATCTACATATGAAATATATGTATTTATAGCAAGATAAATGAATATATAATTGTAACAACTATGTTGTAACAACCAAATATTGCTTAAAAACCTGGGAATGAAAAATCGCATTTACCTGTGAAACGTATACTTCCGTGGATTATTTTTCCTTGTAACGGTACACTTGACAATAGAGCAAGACACCCTTGTAACAAAACTCGGCAATTTATTAATACTAGTATTAATTTTTGTGAAATAATAAAACGCGCCGTAGTCGGGGGCGCTTAAGGCCGCTTATTCGAAGAGAAATTGACACGCCGTCACTTTTCTTGGCATCTCTTTCTCTCTAGTAGATTGACTATATGAGTTGACATAATATGTCTTTCTCATGCTTTGTTGGTCTTTAGCGTAGCGAAAAAAATCTAAGTCTATGTCGTCTGTAGTCTGTGCTCTCTGTCGTCTGTCCGTGCTGGGTGCACAAGTGCACACAATGCACGACACACGACACCGAATAGTTGAAATCATAATAAGTATTCATGTATATTTTATACAATCTGTTTATAATTAGGTAACTTTCCGATGGTACAAAATATACGATTCGACGACGACACAAATATGTTATGTTTGTAATGTTTGATATAATATCACGAGATAAATAATAAATACACATAAAAATTAGTATTATCTTAGTAACCTAACGACAGCGGGTGGGAGAGATACCTAATAGTAATAAGACAGGTCTTTTTATAAATCTACTTAATACCAATAATATTTATCATGTACAAAATCTGCGCGGAAGATGTCTTGACAACGTGTCTATGTTTCGACACTTACTGTTTCTCTGACGTAATTCATAAGATTTACAACTTAAGGGTGGCAACGAAAGATGGCAAGTTCGAAATAAACGAGGATCTCAGGTCATTTTGTGCTTTTATCACTATGAGTTGGTTAATATTAGAATTAATCAGTAAATCTTAACCTTACCGTACTTTGGGCGTTTACATTTAAACCACTTTTTAATCAACATCAGTTAAGATTTGAGTCCTACCTAAAGTCTATAATACATGTTTATCTACACCCGACTAAAATGAATCCGATAATTTTCTAGCCCTCACCACATACCTTAAACACAAGAATGTTCAACCAAAAAACGAACAGAAGGCAATCTCACGTATGTACTTCATTTCTTATACCTACGCTCAGCCATCGCGCTAGGGTTGTATACTTTAACTGATGCACTCATACTCCAATCCACACTAGCCCGCATAGCAAAAAACGTATTCCACCATATTAAAACTTAGCAATTAACAGTTTTACAATACAAATAGTTTTCACAACAAAAACAACACACAAAACTTTACATTTTACAATGTACACAATGGAAAATTTCTAATAACTTCTAAACGGATTGCCCTAATTACACAATTCCTTTTGCCCTATTCGTTTTAGACCTAAATGGCATTAAGGACAACACAATATCTACACAAACAAAAAATATGTTTTCAACTTACGTAATTATTGGTGGCGTGAGTAAACCATTTTTGTAAAAATGTAGTTCGGTTGGTTTTTACTGATTCAAAATAGGAAACCGTTATATATATCGAGCTTAGATAGCCACTTTAAAGCATATTCTTGTCATGATCACCAAAAATATCAACTCCTAGCGACTCGGTTCAACAGCAAATGCCGACTTACCTCTCTAAAAAATTGGTAGATCAGTTTTATATTAAATTGCACGGTGCACTGCACAATTACGGAATTTTTTGTTGCTCCATTTCTTGCACAAAACAGTTCCGAACGCGCGTCAAAAGCGGACTGACAGTCGCGCACGTACGCGCTCGAGTCCCCCCGAGATAACGTGTCGGTGAGCGGTGTCTGTGTGTGCGTTGCTTGAGGCCGCTTTGTATGAAGATTGCCTTCTGTTAGTTTTTATTTTGTGGTTCAACACTGCTGTTAATAGGTGCGGCGCGCGGCAGTGCCTCTGCGGTTTATCCACAAAGGGTTCTACAACCGCCAACTAATCAAAGCAATTGACAAGGAATGGTGTAACAACAAACCTTGCCCAAGTTGACCCTCTCCCCCTCCGGCGAGAGCATGGCGATGATGTCCGTGGTGAGGTCCTCCGGCCTGGCGGTCTTGGCGAGGCGGGCTTGCAGCGCGTCGCGCGCGTTGAACGACATCTCGCGCTCCACCAGCGTGCCGTCCTCCGTTATCTCCATCTCGCTCTCCGGCAACTTCACGCCGAACTCCAGCTTCGCGATCGCGTCGAAGCATTTCCTCAGGTGCGGCTGTACCGCGTGAGGGTTACGAGTCTATAAGGGGAAATTCGAAATTACGTCGGAAGCGGAGAGTTTATTTTATGAATTTGGAGTGGCAAACGAGCACCCCTTAACTCACGGGTGTCTTAACAAAGTGAAAAATCGTTCATAGATGAGTTACTATCCCTAATGTCTATGTTAACATGTTTCGTCTAACGTCTATCCCTTGTACACCCTTCATACCAGATTATAGCATCCTATTACCTACTACACTCTTAAAATACAGCATACTCAAAAAACCACTCTCATAAGGCAGTGTAATGGTAGCTGTAATATGTAATAATAATAATGATGTTAAAACTGTTCCAATATTGTTTCATTGTTCTTATAGAAGACATCAACGAGATATATTTTACTTAAGAATAACCGACTGAGAGAAGTATTTGTGAATTGCATGTCGTCATTCTCTATCAACCCATTACTGTCCCACTGCTGGATATAAATCATCTCTCACAGTGTGATTCGTAGGTCATAGTCCTATCTGGGCCTTGTGTGAATCGGTAGATTTCCCACAAAAAAATATTTGGATCCTTTAAACATGCAGGTTTCCTCACAGGTTTCTGGAATTTGAACCTCGGGCCCGCTGAATGAAACGCCGAGTTTCTAGCCACTATGCTGTGACTGCTATAGTCACTGCGGCTTCTAGTGCGTGTACACATTAAAGGACGCGCTCTGTGTTATTTTTTTCTGCAGGAAAAGACACTTTTTTATTTATTATTATTTTTTTTTATAATATAGGATTAGAAGACGAGCATGCAGTCCACCTGATGGTAAGTGGCTACTGCCGCCCATGGACATCTGTAATCAACCTCAGATAGGATTAGATATTCCTACCTGAGGTCGGCCCCAGATGCGCCGCTACCCCTGAGGACTAAGCTGGAACGCCTCGGAAAAGTCTGTCTTCCTTACCACACCCTTCAAACCGGAACACAGCAGCGCCTAACACTGCTGTTATTAGGTAGAAATAGGTGTGGCGGTGGTGCTGCCGGAGTCGAACAACGAAGGGTTCTACCACCTTCAGACACTTAGAGGAATCATTTCGATTTATGGTTATGATTTACGAATTATGATTTATAATTATAACTCACAGATAAGATTTACCTAATTAGATAATCTGTGACTATGTTTGACTTCAGATAGACCTCTATTTCTGTTTCAGTTCTGAGGATGAATGCCATTAGGTTGAATGCATTTTAATTATTAATTTTTCATAAAAAATGTTTATGTTTAGAAATCTACAAGTGTTTAAGCCATGTAATAGCCAAGTAATGGCCATGTATAGTAATGTATGGTTATTACTTTCGATGGTTATGTTAGGTCGTTAGGCATAATACTGGACAGATTGACTATTAAATAAGCCGAGCGATAAACGACATAAATGGCTTATACACAACCTGCGCGAGTATCTCGAGCAGCTCGTCGTTGGAGAGGAAGAAGAAGCGCGGGAAGGCGACGCGCTTGGTCTCGAGGTACGCCTCCAGGCACTTCATGATCTGGTCGAGCATCTCGTTGTTGCGCACGAACTCCTCGTACAGCTTCGGCTGCGTCGCCGCCGGCATCGCCAGCGGCACCTAACAACACATCCTATACATTACTAGCTGACCCGGCAAACGTTGTGTCGCCATATAAATAAAAAAATGTTAAGGGTGCACAACCCTTATCAGTTAGGGGTCTGATAAACAGATAGTAGCCGATTCTCAGACCTACTGAATATGCATATAATATTTGGCGAAAATCGGTAAAGCCGCTTCGGAGGAGTACGGTAACTCACATTGTGACACGAGAATTGTATATATAAGATATATTAAGTTTATTTCTGAAATGTTACATTTAAGTTGTGAATCAATAGATGAATATTTATTCATATTTTTTTTTTTATATTATTGTAGTAGCAGACGAGCATGCAGTCTACGTGATGGTAAGTGGTTACTGTCACCCATGGACGTCCATCAACCTCAGATAGGATTAGATATTCCTACCTGAGGTTGGCCACAGATGCGCCGCAACCTGAGTACCCGTCTGAGGACTAAGCTGGAAAAATATGTCTCCCTTACCACACCCTTCAAACCAGAACACAGCAGCTCTTAACTTGCTGTTATGGGGTAGAAATAAGCGTGGCGGTGGTGCCGCCGGTGGTGATCGTAATTTGCGTCAAAATAGTGTACACATATAAAAGCTAGTCTTCCAGGAATAATCAGCTTACAGTATTATAATAAGAATATAAACTTAGCGTGTCTGTGCACCGAATAGATTTGTACATAATTTGTACAGAAAACTTAATTAGAAGAATTGCTAACATTTTATAATTTTCGTTTATCTTTTTGTCTGTGTGTTTGAGATCGCGGCACTCCAAAGCTATTAAAAGGTGGATTAACAGTAGGTACGAATTTACAGTCCATATCTTGTCTTAACATTTAGTCTTTACTTCATTCAAGTCGATCGATATTTTCAAAAATTATTAAATTTTAAAATTGACAACTAATATAGCATTGCATGGCATATATATGTACATAACATTTTAAAATAAACAATTACATAAAAATGAACAATATTGCTATAACATTCTGTCTACACCCATAGCTAAAAACTGGCCGGTATTCTGTGTTATTCGTGCGAAGAGATACACAAAACTAAACTCGCATACACTTAAAACTGAACGATTAGTTTTTATAAGATAAACAGAATATTTTGTTTATCATATTACTAACTTAAGCTAGCACAGTCAAACCAAACTTATAATGCCTAGACTTCCAACATACAAAGGACACAATAGTTTCAAAATTTTACTTTTAATATAGTCCTAATAACCCATTGATCTCAAATCGTAAATCTACCTTAGCCAACTTCCTCATGATATCCTTCCACGACTTGTCAACAATAGTGAAGAGTCTGGTCTCATTCGGCAGCTGTCTTTGGATGTCTGGCGCTGAAAAGATCACCTCCAAGTAGATCCACGTTTGCTGGCAAGCATACCATTCCTCCTGTAAACAAAGTTTTAACATTAAGTTGAATTACTGGTAGAAGAAAAAATATCAGCTTATAAAACATGCATTATAAAAAAAAGTCTGTTTTCGAAATCAGTCTTGTAATGAAGATAAGCTATTTTTGTCTACTTTAATTGTTTAAACTTTTAACTGTGGTGGGCAAAAAATGATTAAGATTCATACGTGTGGTACGAAATAATTGTCTATGTAAAAGTGCAGAGTAACATAGCTCTGTCATTTGAAGATGATGTACAATGTACATGTTAGTCCACACATAATATATTAAGCGTCTTGTTGAATGCTGCAAGACTTGCTTATTTTTTTCTGTACCAAAAGGATAAAAACGGAATTCTATTACTAGTCACTCTGTCTGTTTGTCTATTGGCTCAATATTTTGAACCGTATTAAATAGACATACGATTTTTTAGAGTATGCATAACGGTGACCGCTATAAAAACAAATACTTCAACTAAGACACATTGAAAATAAGTATAGGTCGCCACAAGAGGCGCAGCTTTTTTTCGTTGCCTTATTTTGTCGTCAACACATTACTGTCCCATTACTGGGCTTAGGCTATAGTTCACCACGCTGGCTAAGTCCGATTTGGTAGACTTCACACCCTTAATAGGTAGATAATATATTTTTAAGGTTGCTAAATTGCGGTGGTATGGAAATCGAGATATTCGTTCCTACAACAATATTACGTGGATGCAATGAAATGAAATCAGGTAGTAACCAAAGTCCTGGAAAAGAGCTCCAAGTTCTTCGCCCACTCGTCGACCCTGCTGCGGATGGGTCCGCAGTTCCTGGAGCTGAGGATGGTGCTGACGTGTATGTTGCTCTCGTCGACGCTCGCCTGGATCTCGTCGAGCCCGCCCAGCACGTACACGTCGCGCGCGTCCTTGTGCAGCAACACCGGGAACTCCAGCGCCGCCCATATCTCCTCCACCTGCATTCAAAAAATAAACATGTTGGAGACCATCATACAATAAAAACATTATTTATTGCACACCAAAGACAAAACAAAATAAACAACAATAACAAATAATTAAGCGTACAACCGGCGGTCTTATCGCTAAAACAGCGATCTCTTCCAGATAACCATTGATTTTAAGACAACATAATACAGTAGCAAGTGAAATAGGGTAGGGTATACAAAATGTATATACAAACTTTAATTTGTCATCAGCTTGTGTATAACAAATAGCAATAGGAGGAATACACAAAATGAGAAAAAATAAAACATTAAAAAGGGAGAGATTATAAGGTTAGGTAATATTGCGTCACTTGTTTTTTAAAAGAATCCAATAACTGTGCACGTCGGATAACAATCGGTAATCATACTGAGATGAATTCGTAATATACACCATGGAGTATCAAACATCTTATTATTACTCTTTCTCTTTAAAAGTAATATTGCCATTCATTGTCGACTAATGTAAGACTGTACAATTTAGTTCAAGCTTTGTTAGTAATTGCACTGTTATAAATAATCCTATAAAATTGTACGAATCAGTGAACTTTCAAATAATAGTGTACACGCACCATGAAACCAACGTATAATATCTTAGAATATTAGTTCAATACTCCGTTATGTCTAATTGCCCTCTTAAAGAAAACCTTTCATCAAATTGTTGGGCTGTGTCCGGAAGCTCACAGAAAAAACATGTTTAAATGTCCCGCGTAAACTTTGTCCTGTCCCATATAAGTTTATAGATCTCGAAAAATATTCCCAGCTATATGGTCCAAATCTATCCAGGGAGATAGGAAATAGATGCAAATAAATCATAACACATTAATTATAGTTTCAAACATACCTACACTTGTGTTTCAAAACAAAAAATGAATATGATGTTGTCGTTGGCTAACCATGAAAATAAAGTCATAAATTATATCGTACTAACAACAGTATCAGGCAATACTGTTCTGCTTAGATGGTAAGGGTAATTAATTTACACAATAGAATCGGATATAGTCGGCATTGCTAGCAATTGGCAATATAATCAAGTAAGACTGCATTTTGTGTTCATTATAATATAACAAACGGGTAGCAGTATACTAACCATCTGAAATCTACATCATGCTCGTTTTTTACTTCGATTGCATAAAAAATAAAGCTAATTTAGATCCTTCATGAAAATGCTTACTTTCTTCAACAACGCCTCCAGACCAGCTTCAGAGCTCGCCTGTCCGGCTACCTCCATCAGCTCTTCAGCGTGCTGGAAGGCCTGCAGGTCCTCGAGGACCTCCAGAGTGACGACCGTGTCAGGCGTGAAGCGAGTATGCAGGATTTCCTCGATGCGTACCCAATGTCGCGGCTTCAATGCCGGGTTACGTAAATAAGACATTACCGGCAACTGAAATAGTATTACATTTGTCAGTTTTTATAAAAAGGAAAACTTATGTTATTATCGCTAGGTTATTCCTAATATATTTAATACCTACAAGTCAAATTGATGAAATTCATTTGGGTATTAAAAGTGTTAATAATTGCTATCAAATAAAAAATGTCTTTCATCAAACAAAATTTTGTTTGATCGTTATCATCAAAGTAGAAATCGAGTAACTTTAACCGTACACAAACGGCGCTTCTTCATTGAGCCGACACGACACAGGCATGGCATTGGAACCGACAAAAGGAATAAAATCGATTGATTCGAAACATATATTTATAAACACTGATTAAAATTGAAATTACCACCGAAACATCCTAAATTATGATTTGAGTATTGTTTTTATCGTTTACTGTATTAAATGTTTATATATTGTATTTCGATAGAAGAAGGATAGATGTTTTAAATACTGTTGGTATAACTACGATTAATAAAATGCATTTTTATCGACTGTTGAATTCTACCACAAACTGGACTGCACTGTCGGTTTCCTTACGAGGTGCGGGACACAGTTTAAGCCAGATATTCGGTGGTACAGGAGACGTATGTTCAACGAGTTATGTCCTCCTAAATCCTAACAAATTAAACGTAGATTTGCGCTGACACAGCAATCGTACCGCTGAGTAAAGTATGGAATTTTATGCCTTTGATAGCACATGTGACAGGTTATCCAAATGTATGTGTACTGTCAATTTTACATACTCAAAAATAGGTTATTTTACATGAGGATATCTCGACATGAATCGTAGAGAATATAAGCATTAACGTCAATAAAACTATATTAATAGATTTCAACCTCGTCTATTATTTCCTGGTTTCCTGCGAAGAGATTATAATGCCCTCATTTATTTTGAGTATATTTTGAATATCTCACCTTCTCTTTTATAATATCGATAGTCTCCTTGCAGCCGGGCACAATCTTGTTCGCAGGTAAACCCTTATCAAGTTGATTAAATATCTTGCCGAAATTGATCGTTGTCGTTTGTATGTCGTCGATGTCGAGGGTGTTGAATGGGGCTTCGTACCTGACGGGTATTTTAATATTATTTTTAAGTGTTAATAAACAATTTCCTTACACCTATATCTCACCTATATGAGTGGGCTTAAGTCTTGAGAGCTTATTTTATCATGACCGACTCTCATGTGTAGAGATATTTTTATTATTGAGTGTACCTTAACCCTTATTTTTACATTAAGAACTGAAATGCTTACCAAGTTTGATATAGATCTTTCCATTCCTTTGATGATTTCCATAGGAGCTGACGTAGCTTGACATCATTTATAGTTTCGTCGAGCACCTCCAACCTCGCGGGCGGCATCTACAAATCTTTGAATATTAATTTAAACTAACACAACCTTACGATATTGAAATCTACGGATAAACTTAAACCGAATATCCCTTAACTACCTCGAATTGATACGAAATATCGTGTAGGTATTTTCACCGCGTAGGTATTGATAACGAATATCATAGGGAAAATTTAAAAAATACCTAGTGTATATTTCATTTTAACCTATTTTACGTTTACTAAAATAATTTTATTTTAGAGAAAATTTACTTGAACAAATTTTTGAACAAAAGTAGGCCATGAAAAGATTATCTTATACATCTGCCTGGTCACTCGTTATTGATAACGTAATGAGTAATGAGTTTCAAATAGACTAGGAGTTGCACGTGATGCTGTACGTTTCAAAACAATACATATCAGTGCAGACTGAAGCTAACTTTAAAAGGATGTCACATAATACATATACGTTTCTAATAAAGATGTATTCTCCGTAACTGACCTACAGGATAGTGACTATCGTCACTCCTAATAAAGTTTTGTGTGCTTTTAGTCCAATACAATGTTTATGGAAATTCATAAGCTTACGCGTTAATGGAGAGAACTAATAATATGATCATGATATCAAATTATACAAATTTGGATCAGAATTAATAACTCTGACGAACCGCGAATTGGTTAAATTTACGTGCCATATGCCGAACTTTCTTAAATGCTGTCAACAACTAGTGAAATATAAAGAACTTTACAAAAAAAAAAGTAAGCCATAATCTGTTCGTAACAACAATATCAGTGCGCTATAGAATCATTAAATACTAAAGTAACGAAGGTAAAATAGCGGGTATTTACCCGTTATTATTTAACTCTAGTGAAACTGAAACAAACCATTGCTTAAAGCTAGCATAATATGAAATATTTTTATTTTATTTTTTCATCTTAAAGGTCACACTGAACGGAACGACGAGCAAAACAAGACGATTAAGAGTTGCGAGGGATAATTAAAAAGAGATAGTTAGCAAAGAGATGGAATGATGATGGATGAATTAGGCTCAGTTCATTGTAAGTATTCAATTGAGTAATAATGTAACATAATAAGACATGTGTTTTTACGAATAGCATCATATGTTTGAAGGTGTCGTAACTGTGTTAAGTAGGGTTTGGCAAGGGTACTATACTAAACGATACTAAACGAGCCGCATAAAAAATTAAAATTATCAATCTACCAGTTACAACCTATTTCTGCTCCACTGCTGGGCATGTATCACCTCTCATAATAAGAACGACTTAGATAACTTTATTTCATAATAATGTTAATAATGTCTCACCAAACAATACTCTCCACTATTTTTTTTAATGTTTATATCTAATCTATTACATTTATCGATCTATCCGGCAGCTTTACCTTCACTTTAACTCCTGTGTGAAGGGATTATTTCGTGATTGGATCCAGAACACAGAGTTATCAGTTCTAACTTGTACTTTAAGCGAGCACGGTAATACCTTCCGGCGAAATTTGCTATAACTTTCGTATGGGTGGTTGTACTTTTACCTACTTATTTATATTTGACTTATAAAATTAAATACTAAAACTTATAAAAAAATAACCTCTTTCAAAATACTTACATAATGCACCTTATAGAGCCTCAATGTTATGTAGGTACAAACATAACAAAAGTAGGTATGTACTACCATAACAAAATTCTAGAATAGTATCGACTATTCTGTGAAATCTGTTATGTGTAAGCATCACATATTTTTATGGTATAATTACATTTAAAAAAATGGGAGATGTTTATCTACGTCTTTTTAATTTATATAAGTGTACTGTACACGAACTCACTCTTGTTTTAAAGGATTTTACATCATAATTAAATATGTAATTGCTGCACACGACGCAGCGACACATCGTACTGGACAGGGGTTGGGGTTTTGACCCCGGCTAGACAGACGAATTAATCAATTAATGCGCTGTTTAGATTAGGTTCCTTTTCTAGGTCTGAGCGTAATAGAAGTAATGGAACCCGTGATAGAATACATACTCGTGTGAGAATATTTGCAAAATGCGTGAATAATAGATACATAGGTATACAACTCCACATGATCACATTGATCACCTATAATATGTCTTATACATTTATGGTACGGGGTAGTACGGGTATACATTGTTACTCAAATACAATATTGGATCAAGTAAATTCGTGCTAACAACGTGGGCAATACCTGTCGTGCACCGAGCGAGCCAGCTGCAAGAGCTGCACAGTGCACGTTCATATTGTAATAGTTGAACGGCGATTGTTAGCTCCGAGATTGAATCCAGGCAGGCGATGATTACAACGGTTTTCAATTACAGGTGCTTGATTTTAGGGAGAATAGTTTGTTGGGTAGGTGAGTCTCCCCTACCGTAATGGGCTTTTGCAATAGAATATTCAGGTAACATTTATTTATACAAACTCATGTTTGTACAAAATGTTACCCGAGCGTTGTTTTCAATGAATTTCATTTCCATCGTCCGTCCCGACACAAATTATAAGCACTACAAACTTGGTCAATCGCGTGGCAGATGGTCACCATACAGGTCTGACGGAAAGAGTTCCGGGTTCCATTCCCGGCCAGACCAATCGGAGTGACGAATTTAAATAGGTATCTGTGCTGGATCTGGGAATCTGTGTACTTATTTATCTGTGGCGTTCATGACTGTTTACGAAATCTTACTGTGGGGCTGTAAGTTAAAGTTAAGTTAAGTTAAGTAAAAAAATCTCAGGACATCCTAAGCTCAATTATACCTGATAATGGTAAATATGCTAAAGCAATATCTTAAACCAAAGGGTTTATGCCAGAAGTTTTATATTCTATTTATTAAAAAGAATATACAAATTTAGTTATAATTTAGCTAGCTTAATAATAGCTTAATTTGTATCAAAATAAAATATAGTATAAACTGAAATACAAAAAGTAAAAATTGAATGTCTTAGTATACCTTTTTGTAGTACCGATTTTCCTGGGAAATGGGTACCGTTTACAGATACTGAGTGCGATGAAAATTCCCTGGAATGCCCGGGAGCAAACTTTATTGCAATATACAAAATATCAGTACTTTAATACCACGTGAATGAATCTGTATTCACGCTAAACTATCACACAGTACTTATGATTTTACTACGGAACAGAATGCAAAAAGTTTGGAGAACAAACTTTAATCAAAACAATGAACGTAAATGAAATTTGGTGTTTGCTAAAATTAATTCAGCATGTTCTAAACATCGCACATTAAAATCGGCACTAGATCCTCTGAATTTAAGTTTGAAAAAGGTGTGCGGCAGGGTTGCATTATCTCGCCCATCCTATTTAACATCTACGGGTAATATATAATGCACAAAACACTGGAAGGCTGGGACGGTGTAACTGTGGGGGGCAAAAAAAAATATCAAACTTACGCTATGCAGATGATACGACCTTACTAACAGCTAATGGGACTGAAATGGTAGAACTGTTACATCAATTAGGCTCTGTCAGCCGGGAAATGGGACTCAAAACTAATCAAGCCAAAACGAAGATCATGATAGTGGACAGAGCTGGCGCCTTGAAACGAAGTCCTTTGTTAAGTCAGTATGATATAGTACAGGACTTTGTCTTCCTAGGCTCAACAATATCCAATAGGGGCGGCTCGGAAGCGGAAATCAGACGACGAATTGGCATGGCAAAGACAGCAATGAGCCAACTGGACAAAATCTGGAAGGACCGGAACATTCTCAAAAAGACAAAAATTTGGATAGTATGAACTCTGGTATTCCCGATCCACCTGTATGGTGCTGAGTCCTGGACCCTGAAAGCAGCAGACAGGACACGAGTAAATGCTTTCGAAATGTGGTGCTGGCGTCGAATTCTACGCGTTCCTTGGACAGCTTTCCGGACCAATATCTCCATGCTCCAAGGAACTCAAAGTGAAAAAAAGGCTCTCTACCATACGCCTCCAGCGAATCTTAACATATTTCGGACACATCGCAAGAAAACCCACTAACAACTTGGAGAAAGTAATTATAACCGGAAAGGTAGAAGGCAAGAGACCTAGAGGACGGAGCCCGAAGAGATGGTCGGATCAGATATCCGAGCACCTGGATGCCAAGTTCGACGACGCCTTGCACTGTGCCACCGACCGTCACAAATGGCGGGAGCTCGTACAAAAAAAGACTGACTGACTGAAGGTCATCACGATGCTCAGCTGTGAGCGAACGACCGAAGGAGGAGGTTCTAAACATCAATATAATGTATCTACATTTCGGGATTTTGGTAAAGATCACTATACAGGGAATACTAGAATGGGACTACAAGTAATATACGTTATTTACTTTTAAATAGCAAACAATATTTACCTACACTTATATCTGTATTTTTATGCAACCAGGAATACCTTACGCCCCGCAAGATTCTAAGGCAAAAGCAGTCACGGAAATAGCGAAGTTGTTATTGAAGCGTAATGTTTTACGTACGTAGTGTCATACGAAAGATTTCATAAAATGCTTAAAGCAATAAAACATCGTTTTGGCATTAATTCTTTGTTAACGTGTAAAAATATATAAATAACAAATAGCGGAAATTTAACAGACACCGCAACATGTAATGTATTTTCTTAAAAATGAGTGTCCTTCCTTTCCTTTCCTTTACATTGTCATTTATCATTTTTCCAAGAATTAGATCCTTCTAAGCAATACTATCCTATGATAGAATAGGGCGTGTTTTTTTTATCAAAATTATGTCGAATGATTAGAGAAAATATTAAAATAAATACTACTTAATAAACTTTCAATTTTTTATCAATATTGGTAGCTCCATTCAGATTCCGCCATCCAGACTCACTAGAAAAATTTACCTTGTATATCTGCAATTTAATAAACTATGGAATTAAATTAGGGCAGTACTTAAATGTTTAATATTGACATAAAAACATTTTATTTTTTATAATTGTATTTTGGAAGTTAAATTAACTCAATAGTAAGTATTGAACGCTAATGTTTATAATCCTATAGTGAACGAAAATAAAAAGCACGTATTCCTTTCTGTTTCCAGCCTACAATATCAATACCACCTGTCAAGTCTGTGATCGATACCATGATCACTCGTTCATATTTTCGCTGTCACACTCTCTTTGCATTTGTAGCAGTGTACATAAAAGACCTCAAAACACATAAGTTAGCACGAAATTTTAAAATATGTTTGTTGAAAATATATTTTACATGTCTGCGTACCTACTTAACAATATTTAATTAAATTGCATTGTAGAGCCTTCACGCTTCGGGACTGGTATTTATTTTTTTATCAAAATCTTATAGCGGTGCAAACAACCATATAATTATTTTCGGTTGCTGTGAACATTATTCTAAAAGCTAAGCCAACGCAGTCGCGAGTGCCATGAAATTATTTAATTAGCTCCACTGACTACGGCATCAAACTTGTAACGGAGATTGTGGTAGGTTATGTTAGGTTAGAAGGCTAACCATATAGAGATACTATCGTCTCAGATTTATAACTTCAGAAGAAAACAAATTATTAACAATTTTTGTGATAATGCATCTCGTAATGTAAATGAATTAGATATTGACTACCTATGCCTGTTGTTTTAATATATTAAATAAATTTAATTCCATTAACAAAAAGCCGGACAAATTTGAGGACCATGAGGAAGCGTTCATTTTCCCACGAATTCATAGAAGGAGGATGGCAACACAAAATTTTATTTTGCAAAATGAATAATGTTACCTTTTGACTTCTGTGTTTCAGCGAAGACTTTCTCATAAACAATGAGATGCAGTGCATTTTTCCCTCAAAGTTACAGTTACATACAATTTTATTACGCAAATTTCAAATCATATTTTCTGTGTAACACTGGTTGTGCTTAATGCCTTAATTGTATTTGTGAAATAGCTGGAGCCCAATTGTGGGAATTTACTTGCATTCTTTTTGAATAGTTCTTTTATGTCTGCCGTAGCATGTTATCTAAAAGGACAGAGGTCCAGAGGCTGGTAGAGGTTCCAGTAAATTCATTTATTTTCTTCCACTAAGTGTGGTTAAAGTGAATTTTCTGCAAACCAAATTCGGCGAAGGCAATCGTTACTTTTTATAATTTCGGGTTGAAATGGCGATCTAAAATGACGTGTCGGATTGTCACAGCGGGACGACTATTACTTTAGAAAATTTTGACAAAGTATCAGAATTATTTTAGTGAAGATTACAGTAGTTATTTGAAGCTAATCTTATTTAAATAATAATTTTCTTTGCGCTAGTTATATTCCGAAGTTCACTGGGATATAAATAACTATAACAATATCTATTTCTTGTCCTGTCCAACTGACAGTAACTGACAGACTTCTGGAATGCGTTAACTGACCGGCCGGAGTATAATAGCATAAAATAAAATAGGTAGCTAAAATATATTTATTAAACATATTTATCATAATATGAAACTATGTACAAAATTTACATTGTTTGTCTGACAGACCTGTAGCACTCTTACTCTATAAACTTTCAACTATCATTACTGTACGTTGGTGTTCGCGCATGTTACAATTTATATGTATTTACATTAAAAAATCCCTGAATGCACGCAGATTAATTATTTCAGATTGTAATCGCCAAGCTTATTGAAGTTATCATCATTGACATATCAATTCGTTCAATAATTAATTAATTAATTATCGATAAAATCCCATCGCATCCAATACGCTGTCATCAATTTATCTAGTGCCTGCATCTCTGCAGGGCATTATTATCAACGGCTCGGCCACTCAACACACCTGATCGAATATCGCCGAGCAATATTCATGCGATCTCGGTCGCACTTCACTTGTAATGCTAAACGAACAATTATTTGATTCTAGAATATAAGATCAGATAAAGTTTTGTAAATATTAATTACTTATGCAATGTTTCACATTCTACGTTCATGTACAAAAGTATCACAAAAATAATTTCCTTTTCACAGAAATGATTACAGTAATTTTGTTACGTTAACTAACGCTATATTATTATGTACCTATCTAGGTACCAATATTAAGTACATTAGCGTCACCACATTAATTTATTACAACACTAAGAGACGACAGGAATACACAGAAAGGGGCTCGCTCGCTCAGGTAATGGAAAATAATGGCAATGATAATACTGAGCCTGATATATGAAATGCTGATTGAATTTTGTGAAATGAAATGCATGGAAAAATCCATTTAATTTAAAGCTGTATTATCTTATATTACCGTTTCATACTTAATATCAAAAACAGCGAACAGTGTCACTTTATATGCACATTTACTAATTAACTAATTTCAAAACTTAGAATGTATTTTAACTGAAGTGGCAATATTGGCATTATTTTCATAGCAATACCACAACTACAAATAAATGTTACTGAATAGCATTTTTATCGTATGACTTCATCATTTAAAATGCTTATTTTTCATGGCTGAAGGATTTATTTTCAAAGTAGATAATATCTGACTATATTATTGTATCAAAAATTAAATCTTATCTTATCTTCATTATTAATTAAAGCGGTGATAGCCTAATGGGTTAAACTTGATCTCTTGATCGACCTGTCTGAGGTTTAAATTCCAGGCACGCACCTCTGACATTTCAAAATTATGTGCGTATTAGAAATTAATTATCGCTTGCTAAAACGGTGAAGGAAAAAACATAGTAAGTAAATCAGCATATCTGAGAGATCTGAAAAAAATTGTTCTCGAAGCGCCAGCGCGGTGGACTATGGCCTATTCCTTCTCACTCTGAGAGGAGACGCGGGCCCAGCAGTGGGACAGTAAACGGTTGTCTATATTAATTAAAATGATCAATATATATAATATGTTGCCTTCCAAAGTTTAAAATTTGAAAACTTATGCTAGTAGACATTGTCAAACTTCGATCTTCGGTAGGCAAAACATTGGATAGATTGATTACTTATCCGGCGTTAGTCGTCAATGTTTTAAAAAAATCACGAGTTCAAATAGAAATCATAGCAACTTATTATTATTTTATATATTATAGCAACTTATTTGTCCAGCCCTTTCAATCGAGTAATAGAAGTCTGAAATCTCCAAGTCCTTTAGAAATACTACGTGTATTTCCGGTAATTCTACCAAACGGAACACGTGTCGGTTTGAAGGTGTTCTTGAAAGGATTGGAAACTGCACTCGTAAGGGTGTACTGACCAGGCTTTTCCTATTTCCAGTTTTGTCGTTTATGTCGGTGGAACAACTTTTAACATCCATTAATAAAATAACATGTGGGATTAGAACGTAAAAGTTAAATATAATGTAGGCTTTTTTCATTTCGATTTTATTCTTGGTTTCGTTCTCATTATTTCTGATACTTCTTTTAGCGTATTTGGGAAAAATGACGAGCGTCTACAATACAGACATCTTAAATCGACACTTTAAAAGTGTCGCATATTTTGCAGAAAAGGTTACCAACAAAGTCATTTTAAATATTTCAATTTTTAGGTATGATATGATATGACACGACACGATACAATGTGATACACACCTATTAATCAACTTACATATTTTTCTAAAGATCACAGTGACAGTACAAAGTGAGACACTCGCCGCTTATTCACCCGACTGCCAAGATATGTTTATGTTTTTCGCGCGTATTTGTATGTTTCATTATTACGTCCTTCTTCCAACGACTAGATGGATTTCGAAAGTTAAGTGTATAATTCGTCTGAAATATCTTTAACTTATGATTACTATTTGGAAAAAGAAATAAACAACATGGCGGATTTGGCAGAAGTAGTTTAAAAAAATCGACAATTTTTAAGCTCTATGAAATTTTGTATTTGACTGTCTGGATAGAAATAACGAAACGCCTATTTAAAAAAAAATATTTTTTTTTTTTTACTTAATTGATTACAGGAAAACTTATAAGTCTTAAAACAAAACTGTAAATTTTCGATATTTCAATCGTATGCAATCAAAATGCTACATTTTCAATTTGTAAACATGTTTTTCCATAAACTACGTGTAGATGAACAAGTTTTTCATGTACCTACAGTGTTAAATTTGTGCTGATCCCTCTGCACGCGAGTTTATGTTGCACTTGTACGGTGATTTCTATTACGAGTATATCCTTTATGTAATAAAATTTTTAAAGTTGTTCCCTTTTGTACAACTATTAAATGTGGTTCAAAGACTGAAACTGAAAAGGGAGGAAAGCAACCTCCAGGTCGGTAACAGATGTATTACTGCTTGTAAAGACTAAAGTACAACATAATATATGTAATGAATATCTTAATCCCCAATAATTAGTAAAAATATGTATTTTGTCTTATATGACATGAATAATGTGACACGTTATAAAATTATTTTTGTCAGTACCCAACCTACAATATCTACAAGGCGGATTTGTGGGGAAGCATTCGCAAAGTATCTTAGAACGTACTAAATAATAGAATGTAATATGTGATACTGAATTTCCGGACGATGTTACTATTAAGTATTTAATCTCTATTAAATATTTAAATAATGGATGCTAAAAACCGTAAGACACAAGAGTGGTAGCAATTCCATTTGCATTTCAATATCATTACTACAAAATTGTAACCGAAATAGCTAAGGTTTCATATCGTAGTCATATGAGCCGTCAAACGGTCAAAGGCATTTGACATTCCAATTCCTGAACCAATCTAGAGAGGACAATAGCAAAGCCATCGTTGACATATCGATTTCGATTGAAATCTAGACCGTTAATTCTATCCGAGTACTTCATTAAAATAACGTGTGATAGTCCAGTAGACGTTATGAAACTGTCTAGAAATAAAATCAAAAAGCAAGCTTCGATCGCCTTATTGCCGTTGCATCTCAAAATTTCACCACATTAGGTACATATTGTCAGTATAATTTAACGTATAAACTTTATGAATAAATGAACGTTTTAAGTTAGCCTCGCACAAGGATGTTACCACAATCATACATGAATAGAGCATGGACACACACAAAGACAATAGTCACGATCGATATCTAAATTCATCATTTATTTGTGTACCTAGAAATAGAATGCATAACCTTGTCTTTTATCAAATCGATTGCACTTGTCTTAGACGAATTGACTGAATAGACTCCGAATTATAATTCGTTTACTTGCAAATAAGACAAATTAACGACCGGTAAGTTAATCAATCGATGTACGAAAATTGGTAATTATTGTGTACATAAATTGACACACTTCGAAGTTTGATATGCAAAATTTGGTTTATCCCTATTATTACCAACGTAACTCGTAAGCTCCTGTTATCTGTGAATACTGAACCTTATGGCAGGCCGAATTAGTGATTAAAAAATAGCTTTTATTTCCCTCATTTAATACCTTATTCGATAGGTTTTGTTATTTTTAGGGTTCCGTATCCAAAGGGTTAAAACTGAACCCTTCTACTAAGACTTCGCTGTCCGTCCGTCTGTCCATCTCGCACAGGATTATATCTCCGGAACCGTGAAGGTATGGACACTTAAAATTTTTACAGAGGGTGCATAACGGTGGCCGCTAGAACAACAAATACCAATAATAAAATAAAGTTGATTATTAAAGGGGGTCTCCATACAACAAACCGGTATTTTTCGTATTTTTTTTATCTAACCGTTAAATTCTAGGAAGACGATTGAAATTTGTACAATCCGTTTAATGCTATTACTAACTATTACTATAATAAATACAAATGTGAGCAATAAAATATATTTTAATATAGTAAGTATTTGTTGTGGTTGCGTTGTTTCGTACGACTAAGTATTGTGATGACTATTTGATGGTACGGAAGCCTTCATGTGCGAGTTCAACTCGTACTTGGCCAATTATTTAGTGTTTGAAAGATGCAAGGTCATTAAGAAATTTACAAACATACATAAGACGAGCGAAAAACATATCCATTCCATAGCGGGTAAAAATAGTAGCAACCTAATTTTATTCGTCTGTTAGTAATTGACACAAATTGGAATGTAATCCGTATATTTCTATCCGTGCATTTTGCTATCGGGCGTGTAGACAAGCTCACAAACCTTAAGTTTGTCTTGTTAGCTTCGCATTTAAATAAGTTATTAAATCTAAACCGAACGTAACTATATAATTTTGAAGGTGGTAGAACCCTTTGTGGTTCGACTCCGGCGGCACCACCGCTATACCCTTTTCTGCCTAATAACAGCAGTACCTATTAAACGCTGATGTGTTCTCATTTGAAGGATGTGGTAAGGAAGACATACTTTTCCGAGGCGTTCCATCTTAGGCCTCAGGAGTAGCGGCGCATGTGTGGCCTCAGGTGGGAATATCGAATCCAATCTGGGATTGATCACAGATGTCCAGGGGCGGCAGTAGCCAGTGACCATCTGATCGACTGCATGCTCGTCTGCTACTCCTATATTAAAAATGCATATAAAATATTAATCCGTAGGTACATTCGCGACTTTTCCAACAAACTGTTTTAGTCGTAGTCAACTTAACATAACGCTATAAAAACGCTCCCAATAGACCCATATAAAGACGAATACAAAAACGCCTTGATCCAATAAATTAATCTAATTTAAATATTTAGTTGTTTAATGGCCGAAGATCAAACACGGAATCCTCTATGGTTTGGCTCGGTATAGGTAGTAACCGCTCCCTCGCGCAAGTCAGTCGTGTATAGTAGGTATGTCATGTATTGATAAAAAAACATAGTCTATGACCAGGTGATCATAGACTTGGCCCTGTAGTCCTGGGACTAGATTAGGTCGTAAGAGGCGACGAAAATGGGGCATCCGGGGTTGCGGGCGGCAAGAGTAGGAGCTCGAACCGTCCTGCAAGCAACCCCGGGGAGGGACGGCGATGTGTGTGGCCGCATACCGTAGTGAACACCAGGTGTGAGGAGGAGCGTAAACTGCTTCCCCAGGGCAGAGCCCGATTAGGGGCATCGCGTTCGAAGGACTTCAGTTGTGTTCCATCGGAGATCCCCGAGTTCTCCACCAAGCGCTGAGGACGGCTACATATTTACATAACCCACACATAACTTACATCCCACATAACACGGTGTCGCTCCCTACGGTGTCCGGTACCTATTGTAGGTTTCCCCCTCGTACAATAAAGGTGATCTGAGACTAAGGTTGGTTTGTAACAAAAATTGTTTATTTAGCTACAGGAAATAGATAGTGTTATATACAGTTGTGTTATCAGCTAGACCGCCCAGAGTTAGCAAAAGGTGTTTTATTCTGTTAAGAACGCTGACAACGACCAACATTAATACCAGATCTAATCATACAGAAATAGTTAGGTACATATTATAAGACATGGGTACTGTTTCTGAGAATGGTTATCAATATATTGAAACTGCTTAGACAAAGTTTTTGATCATCTGCTAGCTGATGAAAGTAAGCCTACGCTCATTGGCGTCTTTCATTACTATGGATCTAGCTTTCCGAAATTTCTTTTAAGCCGCTCAGACAGGAAGGGACTTAAGATTTTTTTGCCAGATTCTTAGTGTCAATTTACTTTTATTAAAATGTATTTTGCCAGTATAATTATTACTTGAAATTAATAACACATAAGTAAATTTTGACAATACATACGAGTATATCCATACTGTTATTTTAAATGAACATTGTCGATTGTGCTAAGTGTGAACAGCAGCCAGTCAGTCAGCTGAGCCAGCTAGTATTATAACTTATCATGGGCAGTGTTGGATAACAAAAGGTATTTTATTTTCTTACAAACGCTGATTAAGTTGAAAGCGGAAAGCTGAGCCGTAACAAATATTCGCTTGGGATGCTCTAGTTATATGTATACTAGATTCTTCTCACGATATTGTTCACTACTCGGACTGAATGGCATATCCATTGGACAATGAAAATAAATCGATTCAGATTTTAGGATAAATATTGCTTTTCCTACACAAACACACGGTTACTTAAATCTTCGAAATTAGAAATATAGTTTAAATTGTTTAGTTAAAGCCAAGGTTTCAATATCACGGATACGATGTACATACTTATTCCGAGCTTATCATCACGTAACTTTATTTAGTTGTACACACAAAATGTCTCGTATTCGCATAGATCAAAGCATAATTTTACAGCCATTGTAGCCAAGAACTACACCATCAATGAATATTGTGATACTCATGATTTCATCAGTATTTATTTATCCAACTTTATTCGTCAATATGAGAGTAGTTTTTTACGAATTTACTAAAGGAAACAGATTAACTATTTTCTAAATTCGCAACTTGAGTTTTAATTGAATCAAGTAATTCGGTGCAACCTATGGACAGGGGTAGTTTATGCTGTAAAGAAGCACAACAAAAATCTATTTTTAACTTAATCAACAACGTTTGTAATGAGTGGGAACTTTATTGAGGAGCGAAAAATGTGATGAAGTGTAAGGTAAAGGTACCGGAAATAGTCTTTCCACTTAAGTTTAGCTCCATAATCGGATATATGTTAATTTTTCGGGTTCGAAATTAATTATCAGTTGCTTTAACGATGAAGAAAAATATCGTGGGGAAACCTGCATACCTAAAAGATCTATAGAAAATCCCAAAGGTATGTGAACTCTACCATTACGCACTTGGCCAGCGCGATAGACTATGGCCTAATACTTCTCATTCTGAGAGGAGATCTATGCCCAGCAGTGGTACAATAATAGGTAGACGGCATTGGTATATAGGGTGAATTTCAAAAGGGCCTTCAGGACCAAATCCGAAACTATAAGGATTAGCGAAAAATGTATTATAGTCAATATTTATAGATTATGTAATCACAGGTAAAATTTAAAAATAGCGTTACGAGTATTGTGATATTTATTGATTATATAATCCTTTATATAAAGGTCTAGGTATATGAATGCATCACGGGATATTAAAGCCATTTTCAGCGAATACGCCGTTGAGTACTTCCCGGTACGAATAAAGCAGATTATCGAGATGGAAAATAGAGTACAAAAATATCTCTTTTGATTTGCGCTGCAACGGATAACATCTAAACAAAGAAAATATAGGTATAGTCCGCGTAAAACTGCAAGTCCGCTCTGAATATAGAAATGAATCGCGTCGCCATAGCAAATTGTATAACTACACTTGTTGGCAACAACTTCAGAGCGGACTAGCAGTTTGGCGCTGACTATACCTACCCTTTTCATTCACCCTCCTCAATCTTGACCGACTTTTACGTAATATTTATTTGTTTCCTGAAATGCAATATAATCTCGCCGACTTTCCTTTGTAAGGTAAAATTCGGTTTATTTACAAAAGATAATAAGTACATTTTTTCTTGAAACGTTATTAAAATATAGTCCGCCTAACCTCATTACATTTTAAACAAGTTGTAAGAATCCCTCTCATTGTTTGCTTTTATTCTCAATTATCGTGAAGCTCCCACGCACGTTAGTGAAGTTGAACTCGTAAATTAAGTAAAAACGTTACCAGAGTAAAAATGATAGACTTAAGTACCTAATTTTCTGTAAAATATTTAAAAACGAACTACAACTACACCGACGTCCAAGGAAAGAAAGCGACCATTGGCGGAATATAATGAAATTCCGGCGAGCTGAAGGGGTTTTAAAGCTGGAACTTCATTACGGCGGAAATTAACGCCAAATTAATGCGTCGGTGCATCTCAGCGGTCCTAAATACGTACACGCAGCGTCGTGTAGACAGACGCCTACGAAGCGTGTGCAATAACGTTCCTGTGTTAAAGGACACTACTCGATGCCTGCCTATGCTATAATTAGGTAACTTCAACGATGCGTAGTATTAGTCCTTTAATGGATACCCTATATCATGAAGATATATTACATGTCTACTACAAATTATACTGGTTATCAATTTGACACAATCATTCATTTTTAACGCATTTAATGTAAGGACTAACAGCTTTTAGATGTACTTGTCATAATAGTCAGTCGCCGTATTCTTCGCCACGAAGATTAATAAAAATGGTGGGTCTGCCTTTGTAAACAATAGGGCATCGAATTTAAGCGATAAACCAGCGGTGGGCCGATGCGGTGGTGGTGGGAAAGCGGGCGGAAATAATTATGAAAAGGGTTGTGTCTATTCAGTATAAATAATAAGTTTTATTGCATTGCTGTAATTCAGTACGGTCGGTTCCGTGAGCGGATGGTTTGTGCATGCGCGACAGCGGCCCGGCGACTCAGTTATCCGGAGCCACAATACCCTGTGCCCGCTACGGAGCTACAATAGGCACTCGCCGCTCGGAGCTCGTAGAACTCGGTCGCCACCAATCTACTACGCTCACCTCCCGGCTTGGGTATCATCCTAAAGTACTTTGGGGACTTTTGCAAACCTTAAAAAGTTTTTGCCAATCCCGTATCTGCCGGTCGCGCGCCGCGCACGCCGTCAGCTTCTCCATCAAGTCTTCTAGAACTTCCAGCACCTTCTCGATGTCGGACTTCTCGTCGTAGAGCCAGGGTTGCTGCAACATTATCGGTCTGTTTATACAGGTACGCTATTATTCAATTTTTTTCATATTACTTTGATCACTTTACTTATTGTTTTCTTTAATTTCATACTAGGTTATTTTTATTATTTTGACAACTATTTATTTTTTATTTAGTTTGTAAATTAATTTTTAAAATAATTTTAAACTTGTTACTTTTTTAGTTTGTGGTTTTGAATAAATGCAATATTCTCGTGAATTATCGTTACAACTAATTTTAAACCCGCGATTTCGAATTCGAGTCCGTTTTGTTACCCGGTATCAAATCAAAATGCGTTGCGTGATGTGATGCGTTTTACTTTTTAACAATAACGTTTAAGATTAAAAATAGACTTATGACGTGTCTATATGTAACATTATTGGTGGCTTTTGCAAAGGATATTAGCTATTTCCCATGTTTTGGAGTTCCAGTAGACTTACAGTATATATTATAAGTATGCAAGAACGAATATAATCATAATTATATATCTAACTGAATTACGAGTACAAGAAAAAGAATCAAATAATCGAAAATTTTTATACAAATTCATTGGCTAACGAGAAATGTGTCTATACATGTGATAGGTATACTGACGATGGAATTTATTTAATTATATAAAAAATATGTAGAAAAAGCTTTATTCGGCGACTTTCGGCGCTGTGTCTAAATATTCGCAAAGCCTACGTTTCTATTTATTTCACTTAATGCTCCATATGAGAACATCAAAACGGAGTTTGTGCTTCCGTGAACGCAGGCTACAGTTGTGATCTAAATAAAAGTGTAGAAGAGGCATGCTCAGAGTTCGCGTATAGCGTAAGCCTTCGCTTTACCCTACCTAGTGTAACTTTGTAGATTTCCGGCGATAAAAGACTAAGCAACCTGCAATTCTAAAAATAGAATTGCGAAGCGATCCTTTGCCTTGGTGGTCATGATAAATTCAAAGAGTTGCAAGAAGTTTTTAAAACCTACTTTCGAGATAACGCTCGAAGTGGATTGAAAGTTTCAGATTTTTTACCGATCTGAGCTAAGGGAATGAAAAATAAAACAGATAGGTAGGTCCCGTGTATAATGAAGTAGATTTTGTCCATTGCTTAAGGTTGTATTCACTAGTCACTTGACTTTGATTGTGATTTGAAGGTGGTAGAACCCTCTGTGGTTCGACTGCGGCCGCACCACCGCTACTCCTATTTCTGCCTAATAACAGCAGTGTTAGGCGCTGCTGTGTTCCGTATTGAAGGGTGTGGTAAAGGAGACATACTTTTCCGAGGCGTTCCAGCTTAGTCCTCGGGGGTAGCGGCGCAACTGAGGCCGACCTCAGGTAGGTATATCTAATCTTATCTGGGGTTGATTATAGATGTCCACGGGCGGTAGTAGCCACTTATCATCAGGTGGACTGCATGCTCGTCTCCTACTCCTATATTATAAAAAAAAAAGATTTCCGTGCTCGTGGGCCGTCAATAGTTTGCATATAAGTTAAATTAAAACTGACAAACGAATGTTATCTTAAACCAATTACAATAGCAGTTATTGTACATACATATTACAGTTAATACATAGGTATATATATATATATATATATATATATATATATATATATATATATATATAATATATACAGGGTGAATTTTTAAAACGGGCCTTCAGGGCCAAGTCCGAAACTATAAGGATTAGCGAAAAATGCTGAAAGGAGTTACGAGGCCGATTTTGATAAAAACTAAAACTGCATCTTTGGTTTTTTAAAATATTTTTTTCCTTAGCCGGGAATCGAACGAGTTCATTTTGAAAAAATGACACCTCTATATTATTCCACTATCTGATAGTGTCGCTTATAAGGATCAAATTCTGGGAAGTAATGTTATGTGACAAATTAAAGGAAAAGGAAAATTTTGAAGAAAATACGTATTTTTCCATACATTGGCATACTAATCCTTAAGGATTATACATAACAAATGATTTATGTATAATTCTTTAGAAACAGACATAAGTCATACCATTGAAGAATTTGTTGGTTAATCAACTAATTATTCGATGTTATGACTATGACATACGGCTTAGTATGAGAAAGTAATAGTTTGGCAAATAAGTTACCGCCGTTTTTAGGATTGATTTTTTAATAAATATAGATAACTGATTAAATAGTAAATACTTATTGTTTGTTGATTACAACTTCGTTTCAACGTTAAATATGATTTCCTATATCTCTTTTTTTAGTAATTACTCGGATTTGACTCTAAAAAGTAATTCTCGCAAATTGTCAACTTTACATCTGTATTAAACGATACTCCGCCCATAGCAAGTAAATCTATTTTAATGGGCCTAAAAATAACCTTAGCTAAGTCGGACATAAAAATATAAATTATTGGGAAACAAAACGTCAATTTCGAATGATTAGAAACATTGAGCCAATAAAAATGTTAATACACGAAATGTTTAAATTGATGAATGGCGGGAACTTAACTGCCAAATTAATATGAAAAAATATGTATTTTTTTAAAATTGAGGCTTTTCTTTTAGTTTGTCATTTATCATTACTTCCCAGATTTTGATCCTTATAATCAACACTATCAGATAGTGGAATAATATAGAGGGTGCATTTTTTTTTCAAAATGAACTCGTTCGATTCCCGGCTAGGGAAAAAGTTATTTTAAAAAAGTAATGATGCAGTTTTAGTTTTTAACAAAATCGGCCTCGTAACTCCTTTCAGCATTTTTCGCTAATCCTTATAGTTTCCGATTTGGCCCTGAAGGCCCGTTTTAAAAATTCACCCTGTATATACATAATATATATATATACTATATATATATATATATATATATTATATTTATATATTATAAAAGCAATACGTGACATACCACAACTTCATCTCTCAACTTGTTCACATCTAGTATAAGTTCCATGATGTCCTTCCCAATCTGGCTGGCGAACATTCCCGCCAGTTTGCTACGAGTTTCTAATCGCGCATCGACATTCGTGCGAAGAGTCCCCAAGATGACGCTCAAACCTGTGTAACGATAAAAACAATTATCCTATATGATTCATATTTATATTTATATATATTAGATAAGTGTCGCTGTACATTAAAAGGGACATTAAAAAGGACGGATAACATTGAAAGAATCACGGTTTATTTAAATAAATGACATTAGACAAGGTCACATAAAATTAAATCTTTGACGGCATTTTACTAGAGCTTACTTTCAGTAGATCCGACGCGCTGTTAAAAACATAATATATAAAAAAATTCAATATACTTAAGTTATAAATAGTAAATAATGAGTAAGCCCATAAATGTATCTCAGTATCTTGTCGAGTTACTAAGCGTTGCAATCGAGACCGCTTGTTAGTCTCTGCGGATGAACGGTGACGATTGTCACAAATTCAATAAAATTCTACTGAAGCTGGATTTTTGCTTTCGTGTTTTTTATAACTTCAATATCTAGTGGAAATGTGTGTCCTGGTGGTAATAATGAAAAATATAACATGAACAATTCGAAGCTTAAAAAACAAGATGTTTCATTCATTTTATATTATAGTTTACTTTATATACAGATATTTAGTTTACTTTATATACTGGTATGCCTCCGATGGACATTTCCAACAATAAAAAAAATACAATTTTGTCACCAAAAAATAATGATGGGATGACCCACTCACTATAAGTTTAATAAAGAATGCATACATAGGAAAAGTTGTTTTTTTTATATTTCAATTTCTTTCATAAATACAGATTCAGAAATATTTTATCTTTTCGTATCATGAAAAAATTAACATGGATTTCGACAAGGAGTTTCGACAATTGCAAATGATCTGCCACTCCATGGTAAGTAATACATTCATTAAGTACTTATTATAATTATATTTTATATTAATTGCCTCGAATGCATATTATCATAATGCTTAACATATAAAAATATTTTTAAATTTTCAGAATGGTGCTCTACTTTAAAATTGAGATCGCCAGCGCCCAAGAAGGATACGATCATGTTTTAGAAAACATAAGCAAGTCGTGTAATTAACATAAATGATCGATATTTCACATATTTTATATTGTAATAGTATTAATGTTCTCGTTAATAAAATAATAAAGACTGTTTTGTACGTATTATCACACGTATACTTATTTGCTAAATCTTGTTTTTATTTTCTATCTTCCAAAGAAATTTAAATTAGCGTAGCCGTTGATGATTCTTAAAATTATATTGAAACAGTTTATTAATTTAATTATATTATGATTCAAGCTCGATTACTTAAAAAATCGAGCATTTAACGATGAAACTTGTGGGACAAAATTAAATGTAACACTATAAATGAAAAACATGTTCTACGTAATGTATGGAAAAATATTTTTACTATACTATTTCCATTTCTTTATTTTCTCGATGACAGTTATTTGTAGTGTTGTGACCAAATAAGCAATGATATCGATCGCATATATTTATTATATGTATTTTGAATAAAGACAAATATGACAAAGCTTTACATGTAAAAACCACGGCATGTGAATTTTTTAGGACCATGCATTTCTTATAAGTTTTCCCGAAATATTTAAACTTTTTACTTAATTCTAGCCTCGAAGGTTTCGGAGTAAACGTTGGGGGGTAATGGTTATATTTGGTATTTTTCTTAAATTACTTTAAAATTATGAAGTGTAAAACTATAATCATCAACAAGAACAACATAAATTTATATCCTTATAACACGCTCTTTCATCAGATATACTCCTCGATACATTTTGCTTATAACAAAGCATTAAACAACGCTAAATAATATTTGCAAGTTACAAAAACGACAATTATAGTATACAGGTTAAGTTTTTCAAATAGACCTTCAGGGTTATTCGGACTTAACCCTATAAGGATTAGCGAAAGCTAGTGAAGCGATAGCTAGCAAACAAATTAATACAATTTTTAAATTCAAACTATATACAGCTACGAAGTTTGACTTCAACACGTCAGTTAAAAGTAGGTAAACATTTACTTGAAAAATTGTTTTACTTTTTCTTCAATTCTAAATAGTGGGTATGGTACGAGTACCTTTCTGAAATCTCTATTAACTAGACATATTTTTGGGCAATATGCACTTATGTTTTAGTACATTGTTTTTCACAAAGATGGGGTAAAATATTAGAAAGTTTAAAATCGCCCTAATTCATTTAATAGCCCTATTTTTTCATGGTCGCTTCATATCTTTTAATTAACACCAAACGTCTCCAATCCAATCTATTCTCTTATTCTCCGTCTATAATCCAAATATCTCATTTTTCATGTTATTTTTTTAATATCTTGACAAGACTAGTAAGGGCTAATATATATTTTGTATTCTATCAAAAAACGAAAATTATTCTATTTAAATAAATAAGATAAATAAATATTCAAAACGGTTGACATCACACAAAACTCTTTCGAACACGATATTGTTCGTATATGAGTCAGAATTAAAATTATGTAGAGGCGAAAGTCCTATCCCCCTTATTGATAAAAAAATTAAACGTTCCTTACGGTTACAATTATAGGACAATAATACAAATAATAGTCATATATTCAAATCTCAAATGCTAATTTGTTGAACTATTTTTGCGTGTTTGAATAACGTACATCCACTCTTTCACATTTATAATAATATGTTAATAGGATAACAGGATAATAGGATTAATTATTATGATTCCTGAATATACAGAAAAGAATAAAAATGATCGACTGAAAATGACTTAAGTGAAGTCTCTAAACCGTGTGAAGGCGTAGCGCCGGATGGTACAAATTTCCTAAACGTCTTAAGCTGGGTATCCATTTGAGGCAGCCTCGGGCCGAGCGGCTGTCTCGACCCGAGGCAGATCTAGTGGAGACCGTGCCGCGAGTCGAGGCTTGCCGCGATTTGAAACAAACGAGGCGGCCGCGCAGCGAGCCAAATCGTGTCGGTAAATGGCCATGCTCAAAGACGCCTCAGTGTGAGGCATGCGTTCAATGGAGACGGACGTTCGTGTGCTCGGTACGCGGCAAAATGGATAATCAGAAATGTATCGAATTAATTAAGTTGTATGAAAACCACCGGCATTTGTGGGATCCAACTTCACCGCATTATTATAATAAGCAATTAAAAGAAGATTCATGGAAAATAATAAGCCACGAAACGAATCTACCCGTTTCAGAAGTAAAAAAAAAATGGCTCGGGTTGAGGCTTGCCGTTCAATACGATATTATATGAGCTCAAGTGGAGACGTATGTACTTTCCGCGGTCCGCGGCACGCTCAGGATGAGGCAGCTCGCCACGAGGCTGCGCAAGTGGATACCCAGCTTTATAGAAATTCTTATTTTGTTGTTGATCGTAAGATAACATTACATCATAAAGACGTATATTAAAATAATTCATATATATATAATCATTTTATTTTCTTCAAACGCTGGGCATTTCTTGTACGCGACAGCTTCAGTCATACCTACGCACGTTTGGGTGAAACACTTGCTGTCATTTCATGTTTGATTAAGCTAAAATTAATAGTAGTACCTGTACTACTTTGAATTGTGACACTCAACCCCATATTCAGATTATATCACTTGAAGATTTAATTATGAAGCACTGCGCTGAAGCGACGTAAGTGACGTAACTTAATAGAGTTACAAATCATTTAGCGGACTCATGTATTCTACTGCGCCTTTGCTTTATACAGTCTGTGGTAAACAATGCCCACCGCTCACGAACTCAAGCAATACCAAGCTACTTGCAAATATTGTTATCATCCTAAGCTCCGCGACTTAAAGATGCTTCGATAATCTCAAAAGGCTTTGTGGCATTAGCGAATTATGAATAAAACGTTTTTTTGACGTCATCAAAAGGTTGTACTTACGTAACAATAGCTTTATCTATACTAATATTATAAAGAGGAAAACTTTGTTTGTTTGATTGATTGTAGTGAATAGGCTCAAAAACTACTCGACCAATTTAAAAAATTCTTTCACCATTCGAAAGCTACATTATCCACGAGTAACATAGGCTATATTTAATATGACATATATTTGATAAATAGATTTTGAGGCGGTACAAAGTTTGCCGGGTCAGCTAGTGTAATGGATATACTTTTAGTGTTGTAACGCTGTAATAACCTTGATATTTTGCCGCAAATGCAAAATCAACTGTCTTTCTTTCAGTTTCGGTATTAACTATTTTAATAATCAGGCTATTTAGCCGCCTAAAATATATTGCCTATAATGGAGGTATAGTCCGCGAGGTCAAAGCTGAGCTTTGCATTTGTGTGAGTGCACATGGATAGTGTAGGTGTAAAGTCAGATTTAACACGTTCAGTGCCAATACGATTTTGTTAATTCCTTCTTAAGGTGCCGTCTATATTTCACGATGAACTCGCACGGCAAGTCGCTGGCACTACATATTAATTTTAAAATTATCTTGAATCGGAATTTAATATCATCGTTATACTTTTCTTCCAAAACAAAAGTACATAGTCAGCTTTAATAATAAATAATTTTATTTAATGTTTTTATTGGTAAAAAGGTCAAAGACCTGCGGCAGTGGACAATGCAATTGTAATTCAAAGCATTTTAGGAAATATTGGCAAAAAACATTGGGCTCGCCCGGCGAGTCCCAAGCACATGAACGAAATATATGTCAAATCGCAGGGCGAGTCGTTGGCACTGAACGTGTTAAGCGCGATGCGTCTTTTAATTGATTTAAACCGGTTTATACTGCTCTTTGGCAATCGTGCATCTTCCTCACTTCTTGTATTAATAGCAGAATTGTTTAATATTTAATATTTTGTTTTTGTGTTACATTTTTTTATAAAATGCAATATAAATAAACGTGCAAATAATTTAAATTAACAAGAATATTTTTTAATCCTTACTCCTTACTAATATTATAAATCCGAAAGTAACTCTGTCTGTCTGTCTGTCTGTCTGTCTGTCTGGTTGTCTCTTCTTCACGCCCAAACCACTGCCGATTTTAATGAAATTTTGTACAAAGATAGTCTGAGACTCGAGAAAGGACATAGGATAGTTTTTATCCCAGACATCCCACGGGAACTAGGGATGGCGATCAAAGATCGATTAATCGGAGAATCGATCTTTCGGACCCAAAACATCGATTATTTTAATCGATATTAGTAAGGATTGAATCGTAAACTATGCATTTGATCAAGTAATGTCGGGTCTCCAGACTATCTTTGTACAAAATTTCATTAAAATCGGTTCAGTGGTTTAGGCGTGAAGAAGAGACAACCAGACAGACAGACAGACAGAGTTACTTTCGGATTTATAAAATTAGTAAGGATATATATACAAGAATACCTCTTCAACTTATGTACCTAACTAAAAATTATAAAATTTATTTTTGAAAGTTTTTTATCTGACTCTACTTTTGTGTTCACTCACACGAATGCAAAGGCTCACCTTAGACCTCGCGGACTATACCAATGGTAATTTAAGACGCAAAGACAACTCTTTGCATTCGTGTAAGTTTATTTGTACTTTACAACATCAAAATATTATATAAATAATGGGATGGCTAATGCTTGGTAAAAAGTAATGATTTTATCATCAATAGAAAGTGAAAATAACAATGTGCAACAGTCAGTAATATATTTAATGTCGGTAGACGAGAAATTCAGGATATACAGATTATAATATACATACCTATAGGTACAATTATTTCCCAAAAGAGAAATTCGCAAAGCTTAAAGGGTAAGAGGATTAGGGAGCCGGTCTATATCAGACCGGGGACACATGTCACGCTTTCATGACTTTATCGCGAATTTGCGCACACTATTTTGTCTCACCACGAGATGCATTTTATTGCATATTTAAGCATAGGTGTCTATATGTTCATTTAATGCGTAGAAAAGTTACGACCCGTTATAATGCTTTTAAGGTACACCTTTCTAAAATCTCTTTTAACTAGACAAGTTTTTGTATAATGTGCCGGTATAGCTCAGTACATATTTTTTCACTTCGGGTAGTCAAAGCTGAGGAAAAATATTAGAAAGTTATAAATCTCAAAATAGTCGTTATTTTTCATGGTTCCGTTATATTTCTTAATCAAACTACATTTTAATGTATTAGATACTAATCTATGGTAGTATAACAACTATGTGATATTATTTTACAAAATAAAAAATATTTAATAAATAGTGTCATTTTTTATCTCAGAGGTCAGGCTCTGACCTATGTTCCTCTCAAGTTTGTCGTGGTAATTACGGAACACCCTGAATAAAGGGAACTTTGCAAAAAGTATTGATCCTCTTCAAAATACATCCATCGAACAACTCAACAATAATGAACCTGAAGACAAATACCTCTAAACTGTAAAATGAAAGTTTGAACCTTTTTAACAACTACTGTGGTGTAGGTACTCTACATAGATAGATATTCCACTATGTTTATTACAATATAAGTATATCAAATATAAAATAGAAAATACTATAGGCTAAGCAACTTAATCTTATTTTATTTTTTTCACAATTTTAATGATAGAACTAGAATGATTAGACCGAGGAAGTACCACCATGACATATATTGTTAGCGTAAAGCAGTTCTTGCGTTTGGTGAAAATTTGTGGTTGACTTTCATATGAGATGAGTATATTATGCAACTATAATATTATTATAAGTATACATTTTTAAGGCTATGTATAAGGCATGTTTATATGTACGAACTATGAATGTACGTAAAAACGAAATACTGATTTAATGGCTTAAAATTATTTAATTTACTTCAACTTACGGAACGGCTTGATTTTCATGAAAATTCTTTCCATACTTTTTATCATATGGACTTATATTTTATATGTTTGAAGGCTTGGCCTACGCCCATTTTAACGGGTACATCTATCTATTCAATTTATTGTCTACTATAGCTAGATCAAATTTGACAATACTGGTATACTTGGTAGGTTTGAGAAAACAACGGACAGATTGATTATATTTGTATTTGGCTTTCTGGTTACAATACAAATAATGAAATATGCTCTTTGTAACGTCAAGCTTTCTGAGGGAAAAATCGGGGATTAAAGTTTATTTTAAAATTCGACAATTTTGAAGCGAGCACTACGTAAATTGACGTACGTAAAATGAAAACAAAATAATTCTCTTGGCTCTCAATTTCAGTTCAGTTCCAATAATAAAAAACAATGAAAAGAATTGTAGCTGTATCTATCAAGTTTCGATCGCATCGATCCGAAGGCGTATTGCGTATGCCAGATAACCGTGTTTATTTTTTTCAATACAAAGTCTCCACTGAATGTAGACTGAAGTAGCAAATGAGCTTACAGTCCTAATGAACGTAAGATGCCAAAACCGCAGATGGACACTTGTGACCAGCTCTATATGGAATCAAAATAAAATCTCGGATCGGATGGCTATGACATGCTGCAACCCATGAATTGCTTTGACCGTGGAATAGACGGCTGGTTAGAAATTTGCTAATGTTAAAGTTATACGGTGTAAACCTGGACAAAACACTGAAACATTAACAGCCTTGAGGAATGCATTCTTTCAGCGGAAAAGAAAATAATTTATGTCAAAAAAAAGGGTTATCCTATAATGTGGTTTAAACAACCCAAAGATATTTAACACACATATTAAGGCTTTTGAGGAGGTACGAACTGTTTTCGAATTATGTATTTTATCAAAAATAAAATATACTTCAATAAAATTGAAAAGGGTGAATTTCAAGTTTAATTTTTATCCTGATATAATTACGGTTGTTATTCGACCGCTGCGGTGAGCGACTAGTTTATATTAAAATTCAACCATGTTCTCACCTTCATGATTTCAAGCGCGCTTTCATGAAACTATTATCATCTGTAAGCTCCTATTGTACGGGGCGTAGGTACTCATTGTAATCCTACATACATTGAATTGTTACGTTGTGCGTATTAAATGCGAGTGCGACCTAGTGCGAGGTGCAACGTGCACTTCGATCGAGAATGAGGTGTTCACTGAGACACTAATGGCCCTAGCGGGCTGGCTACTTTGGCATCAGCCATTCGCTTTATGACAATTGCATCCACAGACCTGTATAACATCTATCGTTCGGTGCTATATCAGAAACATGCATTTTGCTACCGCACATATGCTGAATAGCTTTTTCGAAAGTAGTAGCTACTGGCGTTTAAATGTGTATGTGATGTGCCGTTTGATGGCTGCATATACATAGCTGTCTGTACTCATCCAAAGACTAAGTTGTTCTACAATACTACAATACGAGTATATGGGATCTAGAATATACTACTAGATTATGCTCTACCAAATTACTTTAAAATAATAAATATTAAATTCATTAGCAATTAAAATTTGCAAACATGCAAGTCATGAAGAGTAGAACGTGGTGTAACAAGAACATGGGTACATCTTATGTACCCATCTTCTTGGTAATACCTAAATATATTTGAATTTAAATTTTTCGAAACGGACCTAAATCATCGATTGACGATGCTAAATACAGCATGTCTGCGGGTATCCTAAGACAAGTTCTTATCGCTTTAGTTGTAGGTAGATCATTGACAAAATTAAGTTAACGATGCACTTGAAGGATTCGAAACAGTTACGGGACATTTAGTTTACTGTTATTCGAAACTTGCATATTACCACCATTACCACCACCGAGACAGACCAGTTTTTAAATTCATTAATAACTCAAACAAACGCGACCTAATGCGAGACTGACTCTCACACGAAGGGTTCCGTACAACCGAGCCTTGAAACCGCTGTGACTTGACTATTATGTTACATACAACACGGCTAGATTTCTATCGCAGCTATATGAATCTAGAATTTAGTATTTACAGAGCCCGAAGAAAATGCTTAACCCAAATCACCCGTAATTAGGATAAAGTTTTACGCCCGTTATTAATAATGATTAATATAGGTTCAATGTTTTACGTACCAAGTAAGTAGTAATAAAAATTGACTAATTTCGATATTTGATATGCAAAAATTTGATGGATTGATTATGAACAATGGGCGATAATAGATCACAATTTTATCAGCCGTACATTATCCACCTCGTCCGATCTGCATATGTACTAAGTCACAAAAATAAGGCTCGCTGGAATCAATTCAGTAACGCGAAATACTTATCAATAACATTTCATTAAATCCCGATAACATACGAGTAGTTTTAAGGCTGACTTGAATAGGCTTTTATCAAACCCATATGTAGGTAATGTACAACCTATCTCGTTACAGATTATAATCATATATGGCATCATTTCTATTTATGTCTCACTTTGTTCTTTATAATCCGACATCGAGAAATATATACAAAACGCGGAATTTAAAATAGAATTATTTAATCTACTACTAATGAATGATGTGCACAATCATAGAAACATATTTCTCAAATTTATTAATTAGTTCTGAAATAGATTTTATAATTTTCACTATGGTCTTGTTATAAACTGTAATATACAAATTGCCTTCATTCTGTGCCGGATGCAATCTTAGTTAAACTTTAATTGAGTTCTTATAAAGACCTTACTAAGCCAGTTAGTTCCACTTCGAAATGATTTAGATATCTGACGTGCTAAAGATTTTATATTATAAAACCAGCACCTAAGTATATTTTTGATTAGAGATCTAATTATTAAAATTTCCTTCTATTGTCTGATTAAAAGAAACTACTGATCTAATAATGGATCGAATCAAATTTATATTATGTTTATTAAATATGCCGGGCTCAAAGTATACTTGATCATTCGGCTATACAACAATCAAACAATTGAGATGCCTGTTGCAGTACAAACAGCTTCCGAGCATACTTGAGAACTTGCGTTGCAACAATATATTTCTTACTCAGAGAGCAGAAAATATAAAACTGTTTAAAAACCTGATAACATTTTGTTGAACCTTCGTCTCGATAAAAACGGAACGAAAATTATTATTCATGTTTATATTAAGTAAGTAACTCATTTTTTAAATAATCAGACCATAATCTGGACACATTACAGAACTGTACTAGCAACGATAAATTGCAGTGGTAGCCTAGTGGTTGAGAGACTCCGCCTCTTGATCGAGGGCTCCGGGGTTGAAATCCCAGGCATCTCTGATTTTTCTGAAGAAGGAAAAGAGGAAAGAAAAAAAAAGAAGTGTGATATCACAAGCACACATTTTGGAATTGGTACATAATGCGACACAGAGTGGAAACTAGCCACTTTGTGCGAGGATTAAACGTTTCAATTGGAACACAATCCGTTTCACAAACAACGACTTAACTAGAATTTACTCGGTCCGTGTCTCCATTCAACTGGGTCAGTTGCACTTGAGTAATGAAAGCATCTACCGGTCAGGCAGGGGATGGTTGACTGGCACTTGGAATTACACTCCGATGATGTTGAAATTAATAATAATTTGATAAGTACCCTAACAAGTTTTTAAAACTGTTTTTATTGTGTTGTGGAGACACCGCAATTCCGAAGCTACAATATTAAATATTAAATTAAATTAAATATTAAATTATATTGTGTTTTTGTCAAATTCCGTAAAGGTTCTATGATTTAATTATCGTAAGATCGTCAAGAATCATTAAGTTTTAAAAAATAAATTAAAAAACGTTGGCATTGGTGATTTTTATTTAAAATCACCAATGCCAACGTTTTTTAGTAATGCCAGTGGAACACATTCTAACATTTTTTTACCTAATTACCTATTTGACTTACGGAGAACAATACTGAAGATAGAAACCGATTGACTGTAGAGAAAAATACAGGTTTACCACTATTGAAACATTATTGAAGTCTATTAAAAATTGGAAGAAAAATTTCCGGTATTTCAGGAATAAACCGATGTTCATGTGTTGCTTTCCAATAGAGTGGACTTGACTATGCTATTTCACTGTAAATCAACAAACATCGCTTTGTTGCGGTTTGTAGCGCGCCGGTTACAGGAATAACGAAGAGCAGATAAGGCATCTAACGTAAATCCACGAAAATTTAACGGTAATCCAACTTGAGATTGCTGGTCAAGTATAAATAACAAAGATTAACTAATGACTATAACAATGGCGTATAGGTAATACAAAAAAATCTTGAACCAGTTCATAAATAAATAAATAAATAAAAAGCCAGTGACCGATACTCCACAAGGTACTACTAGTCTACACATGGTTGCACGGGAACATAATTATATAGACCAATTAAAAACCATAAAATACACCCATAAATAACAAATAAGTAGCAATCCAATAAATAATAATTATTTTTAACCAATTACGAGTATATCTCAAAAAATCTATAAAATATTTGGTATTATGTTAGTCACACAAATCACGGCAATCATCTTTGTTATTGAGCACAGATAAATAAATATCTTGTACGAAACATCGTTCATCCACTAGGGGTATTCAAAGGAAACACGTAGCGCAAGCGTATTTCAATTTCCGCGTTGTCCTAGGGAGAAGCTGAACTCGTTGCATCTGCGCCCTATTGTAGTACTTTCCTGTTGTAGATTAATACTTATGGTGTACTACACCCATATAATTTGATACCGATTGATCGTAGAGCAATGATAGCTTAGTGGTTAAAACTCTACCTCTCATTTAAGGCTCGATTTTTAGGTACTCAAAGAGTAAAACCCCGTTTATCTCTTGTACCGGAACCCTGTTTATCTCTTGTAGCGTAATAGATAGACATTTACGGCCTTACAAATAAAAATATACTTATACCATGGTTATGCTATGAATAGTTATATTTAGCATAAATTATGCATAAGAAAATTTAATTTTCTAACAAATAAACTCGGCATAACATCGTCATAACTATACCCAATTTACGTATAACTGCACGAAACGGCAACGTCGCATTTCACAAAAAAAGTAGACAATTGTTTATGGATATTATGTCAATTGTATCACCAAAGATTACAGTTGACGTTTTTAATGTCATTTGAACATATTTATTATTTTCTCAAGTTCAAATATTCAAATTATTCACATCGTATATTTTCATAAATATTGAAAAGTTTATTGTAAAACATAAAAATAAAATTCTGCATCATTGAATAATTCAAAAGGATTTTCTCTTTTTTTATAAGTTTTTGTCCTTCTTACAATATGTAAATTGTTTATTACATAATTAACTTCCTCTACTTCATCTACAGCTCTTACTCCCATCATAATGCTTTCAATTTAATTAAACAAACAATTTTTATAAAAAAATGGAGCGATGTTATATTATAGAATGTCAAAGATTTTATGTTATACGGAACTTAAACAAGGGTGAGGGATTGTATAACTCTTGTATGGACGGTTATATAGACGATATACTATGTATAAGCTATTACAAGTTTATTTGTAGGAATTTCGCTTATTATGCTTAACATAACATTTTATGACACGTTTATTTGTAAGGCTGTTAATGTTTTTACAGAATATGTGTTACGGTATTAAATATTTAAAATAAGTGTTGATCGTCATACTATTTTTTGGCGTTTATCATTTTATCAATACAATGCACTTACTTCTACGGCTGCTACGATATTAAATCCTAAAAATAAAACTATAACAACATTTTTCGTGGTATGAAAACGTCCATGTGTGAGTTCGTCTCGCACTTGGCCAATTATTCTAAGGTTTGGATTTCGATATATTATGTGCGTATGAATTTCTCATACGCACATAATATTTCAATTGTCACTTGTTTTAAGAGTGAAGAAAAACATCGTGAGGAACTTCTGAGAGGTCTTTGAAAAAAAAGAGTTGTTGCCGACAGGTACTTCACCAGGGCGATGGACTATGCCCTAAACACATATCGCTATGAGAAGAGTCCCGCGCCCAGCAGTGAACAGAAATGCACACTAGCCACACCAAAATTTGCTTCTGCTATGTCAATGTATTTGTGATGTTTAGGCTTCCGACGGACTAATGAATATTTGAATTTGGTGAGTTGCGAAATCCATTAGTTAGCATCGTATCAATTGAATTGCATATTTGTATGGTGAACTAAAAGGGTAACAATATACTTTGTTTCATTTAAAATCGGTCGTCACTACGAAACTCAGTTGATTACAATTATTTAACATATAAGCTTTACAGCCTAGATTTTATTAAATAAAAGAACCAACTTTCTTATACAAGTAACAAGTAATATCATTAAAAAATCAAAAACTCAACTGCAGTAAAAAGGACGAAAACAATTTTCAAAAACGGTCAAATAAGTCTTATTATTTTTACCCAAAAAAATACAAAAAATTATAATATCTGTTTCAAAGTGGCAACATTTTCAAAGAACCTATTTTAACCCTTTAAGTAATCTCAAAAACACTTTTTTAGTTCTCGCTTACGCTATATATGAAACTAACATGTGCAAATTGTCAGAACTTTAAGTTCAGCGGTTTCGGCTGAGCGTTTATCTCTGGCACAGTCAATTAATTAGTCATTTAGTCAGTCAGTTGCCTTGTTATGTCCACGTTAAAAGGAGATTACAACAATAACATTATTAAAATAACTTTCTCGTATTATTATTTTTTGTAATCGCGGGGCCGACTAACCGCGTGGCGGGCATCTCTATATCATAATTTTGTGAGCGTTAAGTGCATACAATCACAAGCGGTTGTATATTAAAAAGCCGTGCGGTAAGCCGCGCGACCCCGTAGCTAACCGCTAGTCCATAGAGGGGGCTACATGTATCGGAATATTTAATAAGTACTAAATAACTACAATATCTTTTACGTAGAAACTGGTATTGTATTGATTGTATTCCCACATTAAAACACTATTACTGTCTATTTTAATATGGCATCACACAAGTGTAAGTGACAGCATAATTACATAATGAAACGTTCTTGTATATGTACGCTAACAACTGTATGCATATTTAAAATTATTTGAATACTAAGAATGATAGAAAATTAAACTTACCAAGATACTCGGTCATGTCATCAGGCGGTATGCCAATGTTGAATTCGCCCATTAGATCGTATAACTCTCTCAAGTATTCCAGCCTTTCTTCGAGCCGAGCCACTCGCGACTCAAGTCCATCGAGCACGAAGTTGAAAGCCACTAGCTCTCCAGCTGTCTCTGGCTCCTTCGTTATGTCCTCGTTGATGGACTCGATGCCAGCTAGTATATCGTCAATGCATTCACGACCGATTCTGTGAATTTTAATAAGGATACGTATAGCCTCGTCTGTGATTTCAGATTAGTTTATTTATATGCCTAGCTCTAGTTAATGTACATACTACAGTTAGCATCGGCAATTCGCGTTTTGGCGATTTGTTGCATCCGATCACAATCTCGAATGCGCATTTTGGTCAATTAATGCTATATTCAGTATTTTGCGTTTAGTTCCTACAACTTGCGTCTAAATGTAATAGCAATTAGTGCTCAAACGCGTTACGCCTGTAGCGTTTATTCGCTACATCTAGCATCCGAATAGCAGTACTAAAATTGAAACGTCTACCGGAGCTTTAAAAATTTAAAATGATTTTTATAAGTGCATATATAAGTAAAAGAGCTTTAAGTTAAATAAAATAATAATAAATAATATTAAAAACTGTTATAAGCTTACTCAGGTGTGACATTAGCAACAACATCGAACAGTCTTTTCGGTTGCGGTCGGAATAGCTCCTGGAAAGGACTGAGGCAAAGGAACAGTAGCCCCAGCGGTTGATAACTGACGACATCTTCAATAGCCTCCATTTGCTTCACGAATCTGTCGCAGAGTAACTTAAACGCGATAACGTCCCTTTCCTGTTTTATAATTTCTATGTCCATTTCGTGAGCTTCTCTGAAGTTGTTCATGAACGCATTCATGCGTCGAAGGAACGTCCAGACGCTTTCGTATCCACTATGAATCGAATATGGTATAAATGCTATGTCGTCTAACATTTCCTGGTCCTGATTCATCAAGAAGTAGAGATTCGGCGACTGCCCCGCTGACCACTCTACTTTCTTGCCCATTATTGTGGGTTGAACGAATATCTCTAGTGTCTCTTCGTTCAGGAAGTTATGGAACGTTCTCACATACTGATCCCAATAATTGGTTATCTTTTCGAAGTGTGTAGATATAACATTCTCGGCAGGGTTCAGTTCAACTTGGCCACTAGGAAGGACGTAAGCATCCACTTGGAACAAGGCCCACTGATGATAGAAATATGATAAAATAAAATACTTATCAATGTTTAACTTTATTATTTAGATTACTTTGTTTACTAAAAAACTTAAAGTTACTACATATGTTTAATTTTTAAAAGGTCTTTCTTAACTAGCAATATCAGTACATATGTATAGCAATAATTATAAATTTCCCAATTAACGTTATAACTACTTTAACTCAACTGATTGAGATTGCAATACTAATATAATTTGAGGACAGTGCCGTGATACGATATTATTGAGATGAGCCGGTGATATTATTGATGGGTCCAGCCGTTCGTTAAGGGCGTTACTAACGGCAGCTACACAACCAAACACGATATCCTTGTGATTTAGTTCGTCGTCTGGATGGACCGTTAATTTTTACAAAATTAACGGTCCATCCAGACGACGAACTGTACGGGAGTAACTTAATTAATGTGTACTATAGGTAGTTTGACCATTGAAATAATGCATCCCTGATAAGTCGTGTCCGAATGAACTATGTAACTTTAAAGTGCTGCCGAATATATTATGAAAATGTCTCAAAATATAATCAACAACATATTGGGGCTAAATGTGACGATCAATAAATATTTCAATAAAATAGTGACAAATAAGTAACGTATAAAATCCACTTGTGCTGTTCAAATTTTACCATCCTCAATAATATTTTGTTATACGCGTAGGTAAAGATGGTCAAAATATAGACCAATAATATATATATATATATATATATATATATATATATATATATATATATATATATATATATAAGCTAAATAAATATCATCAAATAAGCTCGTTTTTATTTTTCTTACGGTGTGGTTATGTTCAGAAACGATATTTTCAAATCTCTAGACGTGTGTAACGGACACCTATTGACAAATTTCAGGAATGCATTGTATAAGCAGCCGCACCATAATACATGAATTAAAAAATAAAACCTTGATTACATTTTGTTATAATACTTTAAATACCTTACAAGTGTCAGTTTCGCGAGGCAACACCTCGAGAACCTCGTCAACCTCTGTGCCGGCCAGCAGCGCGGGCTCCGGCGTGAACCCCACGTGCTTCCGGAGCATGTCCGCCATCATTTGGTTAGAACGCTTTGTGAGCCGGTACAGCATGTAATTTGTCATGTAGTCCGCTAGCTTCACGAAGCTGGTATATCACATATAAGATATAAAAAAGTGCTTTTCGCTCGTCAAATAAGAAGGTGGTAGAATGCTTTGTCGTTAGAATTCGGTGGCATCACCGCCACACCTGTTTCTACCTTCAACAAGGCATATCTACTTATCCGAGGCGATAAGTAGGTATGCCTCGTCGTAACTTTAGATTTGGGCACAGACCTACCATTGTCATTGTATTTGAAAATTCTAATCGATTCTTAGATTACTACAACATGACACATGACGTAGAACTGGTTAATTATTCATCCAAAATGAAGAGTGAGTTATTTTAAAACTAATTAATTTTAGCGCGGATTCAGATTCCATGCAATGGATGAAATCGAAACCGCCTCAAATTATTAATTTCTTTAATATAGGTACCATATGTACAAAAAAGTAACGCGCTCGAGTAGGTACCGATGTCAAAAGGATGATGTATTTTTACCACGCTTTTATTAGTTTGACGTGTATGTATGAAGATATGTGGGAGTGTAACCGAAACTTTGCAATCTTTTTGCCGACTTTAAACGGTCAGTGTAAATCAACAATTTTAAAAATTATCAAGAACCGAGGACAGTCAATGCACGCTTTTAATAATTTTGTTTCTTTGTATTTATCACGATCATCAGGATTAACGATTTTCGGGCCGGTGTTCTAACGCCTTAGAGAAAGTTCATGGCAAATTTAATAGATTGCAACAATTATTACTTTTAAGTATGATTAACTATAATAGTTTTTTAAATAATAATTTTATTGCTTTTCTAAATGTCGCCGTGAGCTAGGGTCACATCCCAATCGTCAATTTTTTTTAATGGGAGCTTCGTTTTCGGATCACCTCTGAATATCCGATGCGCTCTCTCTCGTACTTTATAGCTCTCTCGTACGGATGCAGCCCCAATGCAAACCGGTAGATTGACATATTTCCGGCATCAGAGACATGTGGGTTACGACGTACTCTATCAATAATCGGGCGATGCTTGTATGACTTATTGTTTTACATTTTCACACCATACAAACTCCATCCAAATTGGATCAGTAGTTTCTGAGAAATATACGGATATAAAGGTTTACATACATAGCGATTGAATACAGAACCTTCATTTTTGAAGTCTGTTAAAAATAAGATAGGTACTTTTTACGTCTATAAGAGTTACTATTTAAGTCTGCTCATACATTTATTGATAATTCTAGGTGATCGTTCATCAACGTTGGCCGTCGATTTGTAGCAAATGCGTTTCAAAATATGAAGTCTTTAGTTTACATACTTTTTAAGAGGAGAAGTAGCCGATATGATTATTGATTATTGTCAAGAGGTAACGAGACTGCCCCGCTCAATGCGGATCATTAAATTATACCTACCAATAACGATTTATAATAATAAAAGTAGTTTTTTGGTTTTCATTTTCAAAGTAGAACTTACTTACGATTCTATAACGGGAGCATAAAAAAGTATTTAATATTCAATCACTGAATATGTACTCATTTAGCTTGATACTATTTATAAGCAGGGACAATAGACAAGTTTTAGTACGACTTTAAAACTTGTCTACACACAACATATACATAATTTACCAAAGTACTTGAAGTGTATTTTTGTTGTTGTTACATTTTGGGTCTTTCTAAACACTATAATGAAATCCACTTCGAGGTTTTACCTAAAAATGAATCAATCAATTCGTCCGGTCACGAACTGGCAAACGGAATTCTGTGCAATACTACTAACCTGGCGAGTCTCTCGCAATATTTTCGTTTGTTCGCTTTTTCCGTGTAGGACATGCCGCCGGTGGGTTTCCCGCGTATTATTTGAAATGGCGGCACATTCCTGTCGTCAAATAAGAAGCCTTGCAGGTAGAGCGCTGCGTGGCACGCCGCCGTGACCACCTCCAACACCACTGATCGGAATTCCGAAAGTTTGTCGCGAACATATTCCAATCGTTTCATCTAAAACGATTCAACCTTTATTTGATTTTCATAAAATTTAAGTCGGGACGAAAAATCTTTTATTGATATATGTAGGACTTATTTATTTGAGTTGCCTATCGTCCTTCTATACTAGTAAACACTTGAACTTAAGTCGTCACTAATCGTAATCAATCTATCCAATTTTTGCCAACAGGCAAACAAAGATCGAAATTTGACTATTCCAAGTAGTCAACATTGTCAAATATACCTTTGGTGGGAAAATCGTTTTTTAATAACTGAAAACTAACCTGCAATTCGATGAAGTAGAAGAAGGCGATGTCCATATCTCTTGACAAGTCAGCGAAGCTTTTTGTTTCCATCTCACAGCACATGGCCTGAATACCGAGCAGCGCTTTTCCCAACACTGGGGTCAGTATGAAGAGGTTCTTGGCGATCTTATTGCGAAGCTTGCTGAACTTTCTGAACAAGATAGACTTCCTCCACACGTAAAATGCCTTCCAATATCTATATACTCTGAAGAACTTGATCTATAATGTAACATTAAAGCGGACGTTGTAATCTACGTGACGGTAAATGGTCACAGCCGCCCATGGACATATGTACCCAACTTTATATAGAACAGGTCGGAAGTTAATGAAAATGAAGCAATGCTTTGTTCTCGTATAAGCCGCATTCAATGCGATTAACTTATTGCGAACAATTTATTTAGTAAATTAAATTGATACGTCGAATTGAAGCCAATAAAATAGGGGAATTCGTAAAAGTGTAGACGTGAAATGGAATAATATTTTGGATGGAGTACCTATAATAGTGACGTATCTTTTAAATTTAACACATTTAAGTTATATTACCAAGGTTAAATAATGTAGTATGGACTCATAAATACTATCATAATTATATTATCAAGGTATAAATGGAGTTATTACATTTAATTTAGTGTTTCTTTTATGACCGCTAAAATGAGACATAAACAGGATGAAATAACAGTGTGCACTGTAAACGCTTGAACTTAGTCCTGAAATGCTGAAACGATCCATGAATTACTTAACGGAATTACAACTAAAGTGCTGTAACGCGATAAACGTCCACGGACTGCATAATAATATTCCACTTGACACTACGTACCCGGTATCTGCTTACTATCCCTATCTAACAGAAAAACACATTTTTATACGCATAGCAATTTAACATAACATTGTATAAGGCTTCAAAACAGAGTCGTTGTCAGTTTTAAACTTAATACTTATGCCACACGTTTTGCCTATTAAACAGGTAAGATTTGCCGGTAAGTGGTAAGTAATGTGGAAATTATTTGTACACTGGAAAATGCGATACTTAGGTCGTACGTCGTCAACCCGTTACAGACCCGATGCCAACAACTAGGCTTTCGTTTTCGTCATAATTGAAAATAATAACCACCACAAATCTTAAAATACGATCAGAAGGTACGTTTAACGCGAAATATAATAGCGTACAACGGTACAAAAGGCATTGTCTATGGATGTTATTTTTGAATTGACTTTAAACAAAGTACTTTCTTAATTTTCAACCCCAATCATGAAATATAAAGCTTCAGTTTTCCAAATTTAAATTCGGTTTAAAATATCCCAAAATATCCAAAATTATTGTCGATAAAATTATTTCTTGGTTTCAGTTTTATTTACAGTTTATATTTATGTATAAGCCTAAAGCATTTTACTCAAGTCATATGTTATGTATAATCCTTAAGGATTAGTATGCCAATGTATGAAAAAAATTATATTTCTTAAAAAAAATCCATTAATTTGTATTTTAACATAAAATTACTTCCCAAAATTTGATCCATATAAGCAACACTATAAGAAAACTAATATAGCACAGAACTTATTTAAATTTATAGATTATTTATTATAAATCTCTCAGGTATGTAGGACCTACATATCTGAAAGGTGTAGGCATCCTCACGATGTTTTCCTTCAACGTTAAAGCAATTGATAATAAATTTAAGCACATAATATTACAAAATCAGAGGTGCATGCCTGAAATTCGAACCTCGGAGCTGAGAGGCAGAATTTCAACCACTAGGCTACTATGCTGTTATATATAAATTTAATGAAGTACGACCAGTTTATTAAAATATTTTAACTTTAACTAGAGTATGAAATTAGTTGGATACAACGAGAGTGCCAGCTTCGCCATTAATTAAAAATCCGTAGTTACTTGCATTAACGTTTGCACCGTTTTCTTTGACTTCCTCGTTAAAACTTTACAATCCCAATGTTGTATTTCACTATTCATTGTGAGCACAACATATTGTAATCTAATTTTAATAAATGCAGTTTTTTAATTCAAAAATAATGTACCTAGTTACTAAAGCAGTTAACGGGAAATCATGCAGATATGAAAATGAAATATTAAACTTATTGAATACTTATAGCATTCTGTATCTACTCAGCTGCCACGTACGTATACGACAAAATAATCCTAGTTTATTTGAAAGCTACTCATTAATAATCGTTTAATAATTACTAGTTATTTGCTAAAGTTATTACATGCCTATTTATTATTATCATAAGACAATAACTTACGTAACATTTCAAATTGTAGTTGCACCAAGCAGTCTTTATTTTGTTAAACATACATACATACACCTAAATATGTTGAAACATTCAATTTTTATTTTATTTCTGCTACAAAACTGTTCTCAGGTCTCCTCTTAAAGAGAGAAGTGGGCTAAGGTAATAATCAACTATACTAGCCAAGTACAGATTAATAAACTTTATTTGCCTTTGAGATACTCTCAGGTATGTAGATTTCCCCACGAAGTCTTCCTCCGTCGTTAAAGGGAGCGGTAATTCATTTCTAAAACATAACTTCAAAAACTTCAAGTTTCCACCAGGCATTCGGAACTCTCTCTCTAAAGGTAAAAGGCGAATTTCAAGGCACTAGAGAATTATTGCGTGCACTAAGCTATCAAATGATTACAACTCCAAAACTTTTCTATAAATAATTTAAATAATTGTACATCATTTTATATTCAATTGGGTTTGCATTTTGTCACAACATTAAGCCTAATATTCTATATAAAATTAGTAACTTCTGAGATTCCCACCTGGAAATAGAAGTACCTGAATTAGGTTTGTTAACTAAGATAGACAGTCTAACGAAATATCGAGACTAACCTACAAATAGTTTCTTCCAGACCTGCATAATATATTTTCGGTGGCATGTTACACAATTTGCGAACGAGGTCGCTTTTCCGGATATAGATACTTAACTTTTAATGATTTTCTAAAGTGAATTCTATTTATCATAGCGCGTATTTATTATAATCTGATTATGATTGTAGGGTATCAAAGCGTAGAATATATGCAGGATATTGATGGATGGATGGATGGATGGATGGTAAGATTTCTACTTACTTGAATTTGAAAAGAAAGTTGTGTAACTTTATTCAATAAACATTTTAAAATGCAAGCATTTCTTTACATCTCTCTTTTAGTAATTCGTGCTCGAGAAATAAGTACAAGCCATTTTAATAAGAATCTTTATTGAATCTAGTTACGTCTATAGCAAATACTATTTGTTCTGTCTATGCTGATTATTGCATACGCAAGCTAAAAAACAATGCCACATAATTACAGGGTATTATTATAACAATGATCTTACGTCTGTCAGTTTCACGAATATCGTGTACTCCTGCTCCCAATCGGGCAGCTTAGTGAACACCATCTCGTTGGTGAAGTGAGTGACGCCGCATGGGCTTATCGTCAGGTAGTTGCGCTTATCGATCTCCTCGTAAGGGACCACCCTGGATGAATATTAATATGTTGTAATATTTTTATACTAATATTACAAAGCTAAATAAATTGGTTGGTTGAAAGCGGTAACCTTTGGAAGTATGAGTGGGACTGAAAAATATCTTTGAAACTGAAATGCTTTTAACTGAATAATATTTTGCCGTTTTAAAATAATCGCTAATCTGGAATATGCGATCCACCTTAACCTGATCTTAAACACAGAGTCTCATTCATGAACAAAACATGATCAGATTTATTGAAAGTAATAGCAGGGCCACACATGGCGACTTTTTGCAGCGATTTCATTAGCAACCCATTATTGGCTCACTGCTGTGCATGGGTTTCCCTCTCAGAAGGAGACAATCCTTCTCATCACAATCCACCACCCTGGCTAAGTGCGAATTAGTAGACTTCACAAACGTTTAAAAACCTTTTTTCTAAAGATCTCGTTAATGTGTGGATTTCATCGCATTATTGTCTTTTATCGTTAAAGCAATTGATAATTAATTAGTAGCGATTTAGTAACGCGCCATGCGCGACTGTTTCGCATATCGGTTTCGCATCAGAGCTGGCATGGTGGCATCGGATAGAGCAGAGAAAACTCGTCATGTGTAACAGCGCTAAACCGTCAGTTATACCTCCATTACAAGACCACTGGAAAGACAAATGAAACCGTCATAGTCATTCTACGTAGAATACCTTAACAATTTCTTTGAAAAGCAAAGCTTGTGCTTGCTGCTTTGAACTGCTTTTACTGGGGCGTTTCAACTTAGTTCTGAAAGATACACGGTAGTTTCGCAAATATTCGTAACTTTGTTAACTGAATTTATAAATCGTCTTAGCATATTAAATTAGTATTATCTTGTAACACATTAACAATAATTTCAGCGAATGTATTCTCATATCTTGAAGTTTGTATAAGTAAAAAAAGTAGAAAAAAGGTTATGTTATGAATATTTAACGGTGTTGAAATCAACCTACCCCAATCGTTTCCTTGTTCACTTTGGTAGTGTCGGCCCCTTCCAAATGTTTCAATTACACCTGACCTAGTTACACTTATGCTTTGACAAATTTTGTTTATAGGTTTCGCTCTTATTTAGGATGTAAGTAGTAGTAGGTAGTACCTAATGCAATTCAATTATGAATTGCATTAGGTTTACTGATGCTCACATTAATAATGTGAGCACTGAATAATAGGTATTCTTCAGAACACTACACTATAAATAGCATAAAGATGGACAAAATCTTTGTGGCGCGACTCGTGAGGCACCACCGCCACGATAACATCAGTATTTAGCGCGGCCGTTTCGGTTTGAGATGAATGTGTGGTATTGGAAACGTTCTTATCCGAGGCTTTCTAACTTAATCATAGGACAGGTAGAAATCTCATCAGGTCAGTCTACAAGCTCTATTACTTACTTTATTAGCGTTATTACTTCAATATTGTAAAAAAAATGTGGTTTAAATCTTTAGACTTACTTAAGATAATATGGTGTGAAATACACATTTTGTGGATGCACAGCGTATATCATGTAGAGGAAGCCGCAAGACGGGTTGCTCCTGACATACGCGATGACTTCCTTCTGCGACGCCACCTCGGGCTTTATCTTTAGCGGGTCGTGCGTGTGGTCCTCTCGATGTACCTCGGTACTGCTGACTGACTCGCGAATCTTAAGTTCTTTCTTCTTTTTAGCTTCACCTACAAAAATGTCGAAATATTATTAGAGGCAATGGATGTGATTTCTTGGTCGTAGTTGAGTTGTAAGGTCCAATCATAAGAAAATGCAGCAATAATCGTATAGCATTTTAATTTGATAATCATTGTACACAAATATTTTGTAACGAAAAGTCTAAACTATTCGGTTTCTATATTTTTTCACGTATATATATTTTAACGAATTTGCAATGTGTATTAAGTACCGACTTGAGCAGAGTTTCTCTATAAAGATATGATATAAATTCAATAAGGGGTTCCTTACTTAAGCCGTCTTCAAGCTTAATTGGCTCGAGCTGCAGCTTCGCGGGCTTCCGTTCCTTTCTGTACCGTTCCTCTTGGGCGGCGGCGAACCCCGTCTACAAGAGTAAATACCTGCTTTATCATAGGTAACATACGCTACCCTAAACCGCTAGGTATTCGTAGCCTACGACTATACTTTATTGGAAAATGTCTTATCGCTCGTAACTTTACACCCGTGCGTTCGTAAAGCATACTTAAGTATAAGCGTTTCATGCATGGCATACCTTATTGAATTCCTTAACTCAGAGAGCGTATGTCAACTCAGCAGTAGGATATCAAAATATAACTTGTTATTACTTATACCATACTTATACGCAATACGTTTGAACATATATTAAATGGTTTAAATAACACTCGAATATAAAAAGTTACCAAAGGTTCTGGTTCTTTCTCCACATGTTCGATTTTATCCAATAGTTTCTTGTGTGGCAAGTGGAATGGAATATCGCGAGGTTTCCTGCAAACAAAATACAATAGGTACTCATACTTTGGTGCCTATATATAAAACACAAAATAAATGAAGTTCACAAGGTTATCAATGACTACAATACAGTACAGTTTATATTATACGCCATGCGTTTAATACACGTAACAATTAATTAGGTAGGTATCAATATACCCGTATCAATAGGCATTATTTAAGACTGCGTCATTAAAAAGTTGCCGTTCTGCAATATTTCAAGTCTCTATTATAACGACCGTTAGGTATATAGAACTATAGGTAAATGAAAGTAAAATTAGGCTTCGGTGTCAGACGGGAACTTTTGGTCTTGAAAATGGGTCAATTAAATTTCCGCTAGAGCTTCCTACTAAGACGCTCGGAAAGGTTGGTGTGCACTGTGCAATTGCATCCTTGTGCTAATAACGCTTTAACAGTCGAATCCACGTGATGGCAAACTACCTTTTTTGAAGGATTACTCGTAATAAACTAACTTCCTGAATTACACTGGCAGTGGACAGGGTCGGATTTGGGACAGGCCAGACGAGGCTATAGTCCCGCGTCAACGAGAAGGGGTCCACCATAATAAACAGAAAATAAATATTAAAACGCACAACATTGTTTTTGTCAGTAAAGATCTCTAGAAGGAATGACCTTGCAATTTAATGTAACTAATAACTAAAAGTGCTGCAACCCATTAACATACCGCCGTTGGACACGGGCATTTCTCCTCAAGCTCCTATTTGTATCGCCACGCTGTTCCAATAATGATTGATGGATACAAAATAAGACGATTAGTAGTAGGGAGCTACAACACTCTTAAATTTTTAAAGCCAAAGATCTTTGATCAATCATAAAGATAATAATGATTACTGCCACCAACTGCTTCAATTCCCATGGATGCCTATGGAACTATCAATGATCCTGATCACCCACTGTAGTACACTGTGTACTACATCACGTTCACGATCACTGTGTACGTTCGATAATTAAAATGCTTAAACGTACCTACTGTTCGCAATACACAAGCCAGACCTATCAGACGCCTCGAGCTCTCGATACCAGTTTAAATATATAAATAACGGTTATTCCTTTAGTGACTTTACTTTGAAAATGCTAACAAGATATAGAAAGGATACATCAGTGTCAGCTCGGAATGTACTTACACTCTGGAGTAAAACTTACTGAAATAATATTTGCAGAAAACAAAAATTGGCATTTATGTTTATGTTTAAGATATAAAATTAATGGAAAATAATCAACAAATAACATATATTTTCGAATGCTCAGTAGTACATGTAATACATAGATTCGTAAAAATTACTCGCTCCTAACAAGAAAATGTAACCTTTGACAATTGTCACTCTATACTTATCTATGATGTAATAACGAAAGCTTATTATACATGTAGGTAAGTCCGAAAGGTCTAAGCTGAGCTTTGCGTTAGTGTGAGTGAACATCAAAAGTAGAGTCAGATTAAAAACAATCAAAAATAAATTTTATTATCTTTTCGTTACGTACATAAGTTAAAGAGACATTCTTGTTTATTAAAATATTTTCTGTCTGTGTCTGTGATTACATATCAATTCAACAAATATGGTGTGTTTAACTACTGCAAACTTTATTTTCTTTATTTAAAATTATAGCAATTCTTCTATATCGGACATTACATCATCATCATTTTCATTATCACTCTCGCCTTCATCTTTACTTTCACCACTTTTTGATTGGCTTTAAACGTCAGCAGTGGATTTGGTATGAAACCGTCCTCTCCGCCAGCATCAACTATTATCAAACGATTTCCTTTAGAAATTGGGCTGATGTATTGACACTTGACATATTTTTATCTTTTATGTCTTTAAAATAACTCTTTAAATTGCATATAATTTCCTTAACTTGACTATTTAAAGGTCTTCGTATTATACGTTTTTTTTTTAAATATTGGATGCCATTTTACTAATAAATGTAACATAAAAACAAATTATTAGAAATTAAACAATTCTGCTACCGGTACAAGAAGTGAAGAAGATGCACGATTGGCAAAAAGCGGTATAAACCGGTTTAAAACAATTAATGGTAGGGGAGCCCAGGATGCTAAATGTCTAGAAACTCTGGCGTCATTGGGACTTATACGATTGTGTAGATTAGACATAAAAATGAAGAAAAGGTTATATATTATATTTTTCGGTTCAGCTCGTTTTCTTATTCTGACGATAAAAAAAAAATTATGAGAATGTATGAAGAATAATGTATCTTCCTAAAAATGAGCCTTTTCCTTTAGTTTGTGATGCATCATTACTTCCCAGGTATTCATACTAATAAGTGACACTATCAGATAGCATAATAATACAGGATGTTTTTTTTTTTCAAAATTACTTTTTTTCACTACTTCGACGTGTGGTAATTGGCAGATTATGATGTTTCCCGTTTTCTATTTCATTATTTCCTTTATATTAAAAAGAAAATTGACCACGCTCGAGCATGTCCAGTGATCGATTTTTTTTTAATTCTGCGAACTCCCCGACATAGAAAGCTCATTTATGGTTTAGGATACTTTATAGGGTGTAAGGTATCTCCCATATCTTAGTCTGACGCGCTCGAGACACTTCCGAAATACCCTCTTGGGCTCCCCAACTATAAAAGAATCATCGTGCTTTTGTTTGATTTCACACCTACACTATCCATGTGCACTCACACAAATGCAAAGCTCACCTTAGGCCTCGCGGACTATAACATTCCTATCGCTTATATTAAATCCAAATAAAAGAGGTCAAAACTGCATTTTAATTGATGTACCAAAGTATTATTTATGTAAGACAAATAGAAACCAAATAAGACATAATAAGTTTGTAAAGATGATTACAGTTGCAACCTTGAGGACTATATTTTATTGGGACGCGTTCGCATTATATAGATAATTACCTATTATGGGCTTTAAACTCCCTTCAAACTAAATTACTGCAGAGTCACGAGGCGCAACATAAGGCTACCTACCTAATATTTTATTGTATCCTAAGGTTGAAACCACAATATTACACATAGGTACATACATCGTAACTGATCTACAAATGGAAGCAACGTCGGTCGTGGTCACTGGCGGCCAATTCCACGAGAGCTTCCATGCTTCAAGGAGCACATAACGGCGTATGGACACCTAATGTGCTCTCCAGAGCACATGCTTCTATGCACAGATAACAGCCTCTCGGTACCTATAGGTATAGTAGTCATCACACATTGCTGGAGGCTTTGTAAACATCCGACACGAGTTGGTCACTAATTCATATCTTCTTCCAAGAATCCGTATCGGAGCAGCTTAGTGGAACACACCCAGACCTTGCCAGTTATGTTTCTCCCGCTTCATCTCCCACGGGTGCATACACATTGTAATGTTTGTAAGAACCTAAAGGGCTTTAACATGCACTGGCTCACCACTACACCAGCTCCGAGCAGGGCTGCGCGTCCGATCCGTATCTCGTACGTCACCAGACTGACTTTGACAGCTACCCTCTCTACTGGCATACGTGAGACAATGTTCATACATATCTATTAAATAGATACATACACTACATCCCTTCCTTTTTAACAAATTTTATTTACTTATATATACATAATTTCCAATCTAAGTAATATCTTATTTTCATTTATGGTTTTACTTATTCAAACCATTTGTTTTAATTTTGAAATCAATAATATTACTTAAGTATATTTTATTCTTTAACTGCCGATTCTTCGATTGACAAGTCTTCAGCTTCAACCGCTTTCTCACAAGCCCTTTCGCACGCTTTTATTGACTTATGTTTCTCGAAGTCTTTAGCCAGTTTCTTTATTCCTTATTGTTATATCCCGTACAACAAATTATTATATTATGTGCGGTGTGTTATTATTTTAGCTATACTTTCCTACCTTCCACCAATTATGGTTTTTACACTCTTCTTTTCCGGTCTCCATATTCTTTCTCTTTTTTTCCTAAATTATTTTAAGTCGTTTTAAACATCTCGGTTTTGACGCTCAATTCCGACAGTGGTGAATAGTGGATAAAAGATTGATGATATACCAAGGAAACTCACTATCTCCACTCGTCCACTTCTCGTCTCCACTCTTCCCATTCTATGCTTTCGTCTGTTATACAAATCCAAGTATCTAATCATATTCGTTGACCTTCCCCGATAAGATTACAAGTTAGTATTTTATTGTCAAATATTTCAAATTAAAATATGAAATATGTTATCCTATGATTACAACAGACATAGAAACAGAATAACTACCTACAAATTTTAGCTATGGTTTGTATTGTAGTAAGCCCATTAAAAACAAAAATGTTATCGTGCATACTTTTTAAAAGATAAATTCTTTTAAAAAGTAATATATTGAATAATGATTCTTCTTTTGAATAAAGATTATATTTGAAATCTATTAAACCATCGACATAAAATGTTAAAATTTTTAAAACATAAAATGAGTAATTGCGGTTACACGTAAAAGATAGACATATGCTATCGCGGACTACCCTGTAGAACTTTTCGTAATAATCGATAGTGCCATACACGACTTCTAGATAATTATAACCATTTCTGCAGCGTTCGCCAAAATAGGAATATGATGAATTATCCTTTTTCAATTTATTCGATATTTAGTAATTAATTTTACAAAATGTACTGAAATTACAATAAATAAATGTTTCCACATAAAAACACTCTCTATGAGTGGAAACTTATTATATTCCATGTTCAGGTCAGTCGTTTCCAAAATAAATGTTAACATCTTTGACTAGCCCTAGAACCACCCCAAAAACCACTTTAAAGACTTCGTTTATTTATCAGACCTGCTGGATTAGGGAGGTCAATGAGGCAGTTACATTGGTGCGCAAGACGTTTCGTTTAGAAAAATCTATTCTATTAATTTCTTCTATTCTATCTATTCTATTAAATTATTTATAGCGTAGAGCCTATTTTAAAGTAGAACTTATTTTAAAATATTGATTGAAATTGAACCAATATTTCCAATACTTGTCCTTGGAAATCGGAATTATTGGAGAAGTCCACGGTGAAGGTTCATGTACCCCTCCTATTATCTCTAAATCTAGCAATTCTTTCAATTTCCTCTGTCATTTCTTCTAATATTTGATATCGGTATTCTTCGATAGGATTGCATAACTGGTTTTATTGAAGTATTTATTGGAATTTGATCTAGGGTTTCTGATCAATGTTATTTATGTTATTTTAACACGCCCAATTGCATTGATGTGAACCACTAAATTTCGAGAGCCATTTTCAATAATATAAATAGTTCTACGTTTTATTTTACCATTGACTCTTATAGTCGCTTCTTTTTGAAGCCATGAACATTAAGTCTGTTTCATTTTTATATGCTAGCAATAATCAGCTCTTTTACTTTCTTGTTACAAACTATCTTATTTTTCTTTAAATACTCCCATGCTTTATTAGATATTCAGTTTCATTTAGAACCTGAATCAATCAGCATTTCTAAATTTATTCCTCCTATCTCCTATTTAATTGTTGCTAAAAGAATTTGAATTTGATAATATTCAAATTAAATATGTACTCAACTGCTTCATCATCATCTTTACGTTGGAGAGAATTAACTGTTCTTTTCTTTCGTTTATAATATTTTTTCCTTCTTCTTTTCGTTCTAATTTACGTTTTTGTTTACAAATTTTAGTTCTATAACTCCTTTGATATATCCAAATTTTCACCCCCGTTACATTTCTTTTCTTTTGCAGAAAGCTCCTTGCTCTTTGTCCGACTTTCCTCCTTCCTTACTAAAACTTAAATTATCTTTGCATCTTTTGATTAAATTAACTTAATTTACATTCGTTTTTTCCTTTTGTTCATAACTTTCTACCTGACAATTTATAATTTCTAAAGTATAAGCTATTGTTATCACTTTTTCAAGTGTAATTATATAACATTCTCTGCTAACTCAGCGTTTGCTCCAGGAAGGAATATAATATCTTTTGTAGGGCATCTTCAACTAAGAATAAAAATGTAGCCCGTTTCTTTGAAATGAAATATATTTATTTTGTTTAATATATACTTGGCGGCACTTACAAATTGTCAGTTACAATATTTTTTCTTAAACTACTACTGGATCGGAACTACGACCTTACCTCTCAGATCTGGAAGATCTGGAAGAGAAAGATCTGGTAAGAAACTCAATGTGTTTGTCTTTTTCCATAATAATAATTATTCCTTTTTTAATGCCATCATTTTTACATATAATTAAAAAAAATAACACTAGGCTGAATTGGCTGAATTCATGATATCAGCGGTTTCGAAATAAATTCTCGGTGATCGCTTCCATTTTTCCCATCTCAGGTTCACTGACGTACCTTCAAGATCCAATTTCTCAAGAGGCGTTTTGTCATTATTGATTGTATTAAACGACTTGTCATTTAAAAGAACTCAATAAGGTATTTTTACTAAATTAAAATCTAATTTAATAGAAGTCTCAATTATTTGTAATTAAATTTAATTGATTTCAAATGTCATATAGTTACTTCCAATTTAATAGAAGTCTTGTCAGTAATTCAAATTTAATGCAATTCTGTAATTTAATATAATTCCAATTTAATGGAATTCCGTAGTTCAATATAATCCCAATTTAATGGAATCCTGTAGTTCAATATAATTCCAATTTAATGGAATCCCGTAGTTCAATACAATTCCAATTTAATGGAATCCCGTAGTTCAATACAATTCCAATTTAATGGAATCCCGCAGTTCAATACAATTCCAATTTAATGGAATCCCGTAGTTCAATACAATTCCAATTTAATGGAATCCCGCAGTTCAATACAATTCCAATTTAATGGAATCCCGCAGTTCAATACAATTCCAATTTAATGGAATCCCGCAGTACAATACAATTCCAATTTAATGTATCCCGCAGTTCAATACAATTCCAATTTAATGGAATCCCGAAGCAATTCCAATTTAATGGAATCCCGCAGTTCAATGCAATTCCAATTTAATGGAATCCCGCAGTTCAATGCAATTCCAATTTAATGGAATCCCGAAGCAATTCCAATTTAATGGAATCCCGAAGCAATTCCAATTTAATGGAATCCCGAAGCAATTCCAATTTAATGGAATTCCGAAGCAATTCCAATTGAATGGAAATCTAAATGTAGGTACTTGCTAAACGAAAACAAAATATGAAATTCTAATCTATCATCACACTCAATTTCTAAGTTAGTATTTTTAACATATTATATAGCTTTATACTCAAGCTATTTTTATTAGAAATATAAAAATGAAATCAATAGGTACCTATAATTAATTAATTAGGACCGTTATTTTGTCATTCTAATATATCGCACGTATATGTATATGTATCGCATGCACACAAAGGTATATGTAAAATAATTATTTTAGTATGAATTATTATATTTGCTTATATTTATAACATTACATTATATGTATGAATTATTCCAATCCAAAATGATAATAAAATAAAACTTTAAGCAAAGTAAAATTAAACAGTAAAAATATATCTCTAATGCAATCTCGTACTAATATTATTAAATAAATTAATATCAAGTAAATTGCAAATACTGTATTATGCTTTAATATTTTATGATTATAATTGTTATAAATGTAAATAGCAATATCTACAAAATTAAATTTTATACTTTTTTATTTTTTAATTTAATATTTCAACATTCTTGGCACAATGTAAAAATAATGCACGCAACGCAATAAATAAAAAAAAATAATAAAGACCTAATAAACATAGAAAACAATTGACAATTGATAATGCGCAATAACACAAACTACGCATTTAATTATATTTTACTACTTTGTATAAGTACTTTAAAATTATTGTTATTGTTGTATTTTTATAAAATGAGCTTTGTAATTTAAGAACCATATTTTCTGTATGTTCCGTACCATAACAATATTAAATCACTAAGTATGACATTCAATAAATGGTTGCTATATGTTAACAAAAGCTATTATAGTTTAAACTTTTATTTATCCCACAATTTAAATGAATTTCCATCTATATTACGAATTTATAAACACTTTCTTTAATTATAATTTTTTGCCGCGTTGCAATAAAATTTATGATAGGACTTACCTAATTGTTTCCGTCACATACATAGATTAATAAAGATACTTCGCCGCCTTGAAATTGAATGAAGCCACAAACGGCTTATTAGTAAGTTCTTTTTTTGAATTCTTGACAAATAAAAACATTTTTAGAGAAAATTTACGTATAAATAACTAATACTGCGTAATTTACATAATAAATAAATAATTATTTCAAATATTTTAGGGACATTTTAGCACGGAGACGTGGCAAAACTTTTTTACGCAACTATTTCAATTCTCAAAACTGGGTACATTTTTTTGTTAGGAGTGAGCAATCTTTACTAATCTATGGTCACATATATAACACAAGATTGGAATGGTCACTACCTTTCTTTACCTTTTTCCCTTTTTATTTATTATTATTTTTTTTTACACGCCTTTCACCTTTATCCTCGTCGCCACTTGTAATGTTTGTAAGAACCTAAAGGGCTTTAACATGCACTGGCTCACCACTACACCAGCTCCGAGCAGGGCTGCGCGTCCGATCCGTATCTCGTACGTCACCAGACTGACTTTGACAGCTACCCTCTCTACTGGCATACGTGAGACAATGTTCATACATATCTATTAAATAGATACATACACTACACACATTATTAATAGGACATGAGAAGAGTTGCAGCTTACCGTTATTTTAAAGAACTTATACCTATTTCTTTACTTAATGCTGGTTTATGTATTTTATACGTAAACATTTGAACACAACAATAATAATTTCAACACAATATTACCAATAAAGCAGTATAATATATTATTGTTCTTGTATAATATTTTATCACCTGTTATAATAAGTAGGTACTTTTCGAACATTTCGTTGCAATGTTTCAATAGCAGGCAGTGAAGTAACAGTCGATCTACGTTTAGCATTTTCATTAAACATGATAAAACACAATATACATCACTCCGAAGAAAAATGCGGCACGATTATTTATAATCATTCATTGATATGTTTGCTATCTCCAAGGAAACGGTGTGTTTTGTCGTTGTCTGATGTTTGTTTACGTGCCAGCGTATACTGTTTAAAATAAGAAACTCGTATTTGGCGCGCTTTATAGCTACCTGTAATTGTCTATGGTTTTCACTAGCAAGTCTGGCAAGGGTTTCACTAGCGATCTTAGTTTTGCTAGGTTGTGAAATAGGGTATTTAATAAGTTTTGGGAAAGTGTTTTATTATTTACATATATTTATCAGAAAACTTTTTCATTGTTTTTTTTCGCAATAGGGGATATTTATTATCAAAAACATATTATATTACATTAAACGAAACGTCGCACGAAAACAGTCGGCCACTAGGGAATAAGGGATAACGAATAGAAAGTATCGATACTATACTCATGAGTAGTATTAGTATTGAAAAAAAGTATCGTACTCGTAAAAGTATCCAAACAAAAGTATCAATACTGTTCTTAATGACGTCAGTTTATCTGCAGTAGTAAAAATAATGAAAAAGCTAATTGTACCACAAATAATAATTATAATAAAATAGTGATAATAAAAAAAAACACTAAATCCCAAATCACAATTTGTATTAAAAAACAAATACTTAGTAATGTTATAAATGCGACAGTATTTTTGTCTGTTTGTCTGTCTACTACGTTTTCTCGGCCCAGTTTCTAATAGAATTTTGTAGATAGAAATCTAGCAAATACAAAGATATTCTACATAGTTTTATACCATGTGCCTAGTAATCTAGTAATTTAAGGAAATAAAATGGTTAACCAGTTCATGAATCACAGAATAAGAAAATCTATACAGTTATGAATATACTCAAACAACATTCTGTAACACTAGAATTCTAGTAGCGTCATCTACAATCATTCACTATTATTATTTACAGATACAAAATGCTATTACAAATCTAAATGCTAAGCATTTATCATCTGTGTAGAAAATGTTGTCTGTGGGTTTTGTAAATTATATTGGAAAAAAGTGGAGTCGTTCGTAATGTGAGGTGTTATTGGCGCAATTTTGCGGTAAATAAATTACTTATTCAATAACAACATTGTGAATTTCGCAAGTTTTGGGAACACCTTGTGAGAAAATGTGCGATTCGAGCAGTAACTGATAAGTTTTAAAAGAAAGTTTTAACAAAATAGTAAAAAAACAGATCGAATTGGATACAACTTTCATCGCATCTGCCGTCGTGCTCTAAACTATGGCTTTACTAAAAAATGTGAATAAATTTCGGGTCAAGTATTGTATCTGAATAGAGAGCGTGTAATACCTTATTCCTCAACGAGAAAAACACGCCGATAATTACAATGTTTACCAATGGTTATTTCCGCGTTGCAGTCACTTTACGTGACTTATCGTGTAATTCGATTGCGCTGGGTGGTTTGTTATTATTTTATTACGTACATTATTTAATTAGACGTCATTTATGATGTGAAACTTTCAAGCGGGGGCTATGTGTGTGGTGTAGTGTATTGACATTGGAGACTAGTAAATCAACAGTGAAGCTGTGGCCCTAACACACGTATGTATTGGAAGCCTTATGAATGTGCGTAGTGTTTAGCGAAATAATGAAGTACTTAAGTTTACAAGAACCGCTCTTTTAATAAATCAGTAAGTTCATATATTTCTAGTTTTTTATTTTAAACAATGGGCCATGTGTAAGTGTTTCCTCTAAGTAAATTAATATGACTTGGATCTTATCTGGCTAGCGTTCTTATACATTTAATAATTACAAAGTATAATGGCATTATAAAAATGCATAGTATAAGTAAGTAGTATTAAGCATTATCTTGAAGCTGTTACTTGTCCTCCTTAGAATAGTTTTAAAGTTTTAAACCTATTACATATTATAAATATTTTAGTAAACATAAAGTAGCATTAATATTTCTGTATGACACTTTTGGTTACTGTCTAGTCAGTAGTGTTAGAAAGTACAAGTTTAATAGTGCATATTAGAAAAAATTGCTAATTATCATGTCACAGTGTTAATAAACTTTATTCAAAGTACTTATCGAATTGTTATTTTCTGTCTTTTTGCCAAAATCGTTCGAGTGTTTATTGCATAGCTCCATTCATTATTTTTAAGTTTACAGTATACTTGGTACACATATATTCTATCAGTTTAAAACAAATCCTGGTCTCATGACACACATGCTGTTAAAATATAGAAGACTGATATTCACATTCATAATTAAAAACTTGGATTAGGATGGTTTTATATTATCGTTCAAAGAAAAATAAAGGCAATGTAGAGGGCAGTTTGATATATGTACATATAACAAATTGGCAATGCACCCAGCAAATTGGTAATGCACCTACAGCCGTTAGCACCACTTGCCAGTAATTAAATATAAAATATCAAGTTTTGATTTGTAAATTGACTAACTTTGTTAATACTAACACTAACTGTGTTAGTGTTAGTATTTGTCTTTGATTTATTTATTATTTCTGTCAAGTTTTTATTGATTCTTTATATTCATCTAAAAACAAATAGAAAAATACTTAATATTATTATTTGAATTTGAAAAGTAATATTATGTTTATTATATAACAACATATTATCACTAACTTAACAACTTAGAAGTAAGAATTATAATAGATTAAATTATCAAATAATAATATGTTTCTGTTGACTATACTTTTTTGTTTCATGTGCTGTCACAGTAGTGATAATGCTACTAGGTTCCAGTGCAATTGCAATTTATGGAAATTATACACATACATGTATTCTATTTCACTTTTATGTACATATGCCACACTTAATTAGACTTATATAGTTACAAAAATGTGGTTTAGAAAGATGTAATCCTAAATTTCTAACATAAAATGACAGTTTGCAAAGAGTGTCTCATTGAAAAAACGTTTGCATGCACTTACTTAAGACAGAGATTAAACATTTCATTATTTGTATAGTGATTTGAACATATGAGGACTGATAGAGATGACAGTGTGGATTGACACTTAATTTACATTATTATTCCACAGGCCGCACCAGAACTCTACTTCATAATAATACTGGCCTTATGGCCATGTATTATTATGCAAGCAAGCTTAATGAGGCATCATGTAGCTCATGCTCACTGAGAGTGAGAGAGGTAATTAGAAATTATATTATAGAACAATTATAAATTGGATGAAACATATTATAAATGTTTACTTTTTGCTTTGTTACTAGGTATGAACTTTGTGTACGTTAAATGTTGCAATGCAAAATAGTTTTCAAAATTGAATACCTTTCGTGTTTGTAGTCCAGATTCTACGTAAAAAATACCTCATATGTGTGTTATCTATTTAACTAAATTTTGTCTACCAGAAATCGAAATTTGGCAATTTTAGTATGATAAATTGGTAAATTTAAAATATCGATCTTAGGTAGGCAAAACACTAGAGGGATTGAATATTAATAAAGGGTGATAGTGTGTCCATAATGACTTTTCGAGCCATTATAGCACATATTATGCGCCATTGAATGTTTACAGGACATTTATTATAAATTTATTCCTAAATTTCTTTACTTATTATTTACTACTAGTTTTTCCCCAGTGGGATTATGAAAAAAACATGAATTTTCATGTGTTGAATATCTTTAATAAATAACTCTAAAGACTACCAAACAATTGAAGAAAAGCTACAAAATTGTTTTCCTTGCCTGTTTATATATTGATTATTATTTGATTTGATGATTGAAATGGCTTAAACATAATATATTTAGAGTTAATTATCGTGGATTCTGACTGAAATTTTTAAAAAGCAGTAGATTGGCAAAAATATTGCAGTTGTTATCTCGTTCCTTGTTGTTGTTAGGGTTGTGGCTTGATTTTCATATTACTTGCATGTGGTCTTGATAAACCAAGGTGAGGTATTAATACCAGGGCTTTCTTCACTTCTGAAAATATAGTGACGAGTTGCATAATTTACAGTAAAATTTGGAGGAAAATTAGGGGCTGGAGTTCAGCATAACCTTAAGCATAAATATAGACAATATAATACATGACAGCATGGCAGAAGGCAGCATGAGTATGCGTTGTCATTACAGCTGTTGGCTATATTCGTTCATATTTAACTCTAAACTTGCCGTTTTTCGGAGATCATGGGGGACCTAAAGTAAATGGGCCATTATTACAATAATAATTCTTAATGTCGCAGGCCAGAGGCCTATGTTCGGCAGTGGACAGTTAATGGCTGATAGAATAAAAAAGTACAGAAAATTCTGGTCTTTTTTAATGGCTATACCAACAAGAACTTTGGCATAAGATGCAATTTGCTGCATAATATTTTTAAGATGAGACAACATTATTACATGTCAGGCGTTTAGTAAAAAGTAAACGTTAATAGTTTGTTCCCAGGAGGTCCTTTAGGAAAGCTCTCTCACATGAGATGCGAAAATTTTTGAATTTTATTAAATTACCTGGAACGAAGTAGACGTCATATGAAACTTTAGCAAGAACTCTTGTTCCTAATATTTAATACCGCGCTCGACTCGGGTAACGTTTGATCATAAACATGCATATGGCACATATTGTAATCATGTCACACCTACTTAAGTGCTGTCCTCTTACAATACCTACATCTTTTATATTTTGACGCGATAGATACATATTATTTATAACATTGTGTCAGTACAATATTTCTTGAGCGACGACGATTCTTGTGTGTACCAATGTTATGGTTTCTTGTAAGATTATGATATGACGGCTACACTGGCGTTATTCTCGTTATTAGAGTACAATTCTACTTAACTACTACCTATAGGATAGTAATTAGGTAGAATTGTTCACAATTATGAGAGTTCTGTAGTTAAAGACAGTGTTTGCGTCGGCAGGTGCCGCCGGCGCCGTCGGAGCCGGCGCCCCAGCCGCCGGCGACTGAGCTCGCGCCGCTGTCCGACCCGGCGCTCATGTCTGGATCGGGACTGTCCTATTATGATGTAAGTTTTCCGCTTTTAATCGGTGATCATATCCAAGTGAATATATATCATTATTCTATTACTAAATTAAATTATTAATTCTAAATTTAATCGATCGGGGTATTTCATAATAATATCAATGTGAATACTAATAAAATATACTCACAAAATATGGAGTGTCTGAATTAAATGGAAATAAATGAATAATATTGTATTTTGCTGGACATTAAAATTCACTACTAAATTAAGCTCTGTAAAGTTACACAAATTTATATTTTTGTATAAAAAACTATAAAAATAAAACATTTTGTTTATTTAACTGAAATATATACGTTTATAAGGAAATGTGTCAAAATGAAGTAGTATGAATGATAAAACAAAAGGATGTAAAAAACCGCTTTCAGCACGTTTTACTTACAGCAAAGAATATTATCTGTGTGTATCCGTCTGGATTCGATGTACATTATATATTTTTTATGAAATTAGAGTACATACATAATTAATTATTTCATTATGCAGTCCATTGACAATGAGTGGTAACACTTATGGACATCCGAAATTAACCCAAATTAGGGCAGGAGTCTCCCCATGTTAGCCACAGTCGCAGTCGTATGCGGTCTACACGGCCTTGGACTGGGCTATGGCCGTGGCCAGGGGATCCATCTGAAGCCTATCTATCTGATGCATTACCACCTTAGTAAACTGAAATGATTACTCTTATGATAGTCATAATTCATGAACACCGTTCCACGGAAACGCAGGCTTGCTTTACGCTAGAAATACATACGAGTAGGTGTTTCGGTGGCACCTCCCCGGTCGAACCAGATTTTACATTACCACCACATTCGAACCACGGAAGGTTTTAATCATCTTTAATATGTAATCTTTGAATTACGTTTTCTGTATTGGTCACTCATTTAAATTTTATGTTCTTTTTCAGCAGGACGACTACTATTCTATGGTGAGAGGAAACAATTTTAGGTCTGAAGCTACGTGCCAGCATTTTGTGATGAACGGTGGAATTAACTTTGTCTCTTCCCAAAGTAATGCTCAACAGGTAATACTGCCGAGATATCCCTTAGCCCTATGAATAAACATTGCTATTCACGCCTCATGAAGAATTTCCGCTTAATAGTCTCCGGAATCATATCGTGGTCTGCCTGCAAATCAATTTTATAACTCTAACATCAATTATATTATGGTAATTATATCATCAACATACCGTCATTATGTTATTAGGCTAGGTGGTTATGTCATCCATTTGTGTTCGTATGCAATTTCTTCATACATAGTGGCGTGGCGTCTTTATCATTGGCTATGTACATATATCTTAACCAATATTATAAATTATATTATCATAAATTGTGGCACACATGTTGTCTTCAGGAAAGGACTTAACATACCTTTCACTCATGTTAAAAGTACTGTTCGCTATGGATATAAACACTGTTAAGATCCCTCACAGTAATAGATGTCATCGATCGATAGTAGAATCGCTTATTCTACAATCGATTCGGTCATTAGTTGTTGGTTGTTACCTTCTTCTCCATGATACATTCAGAGTTCTGTAAATAATCCGCTATGGATAAAAAGGTGATTTGATTACCACAGTTGTCTGCAATCATGCATTAGAATTTAAATATAGGTAGAATCCATATTCTATAAAATTTACTTAAAATATGATTATTCATCGGGTTGATATTTGTCATGTCAATATGAAATAATTGGTAAGTGAACTAAATAACAAATCATTTGGATTATTTAAAAGGTATTATACCTATTAATTTTTGCAGTATCAATAAGCATTACATACTAACAATTTTTTATATGATATTACATCTTTATTATCACAATGTATACTTTGTTTTTAAATATTTTACAAAAAAAAAAAATACTAAAATCTTGTCGAAATTTAGAAATGGACGACGATTGTGTCCGAGTGTCTACGGTAATGTGAATTGAATGCGTGATGCATGACTGAGTAAATAAATTTTATGTATTTTAGTTTAAAATTGAAGATTAATGTAATTTATATTTTTACTTTTAAGATTATTCTATGTTATAACTTTAATTATTTTTATTAATTCGTATAAATTGGAAACTGTTCTAATGAATTAAATAAATAGTAAATAATAATAATTGATTCCATTTAGGAATCGACTGTGTTATTAAAATCGTGATATCGTCCATTTTGCCTTTAATTTGTTAGGTTAGATAGTTAGCGGCGAATATTATCACAAACTGAGGTGCGATTAATTAATGTGAAACACCATTGTAAGCACAAAAGTGTTTGTTACTAGCTGACCCGGCAAACGTTTTACCGCCTCAAAATCTATTTATCAAATATATTTCATATAAAATATAGCCTATCTTACTCGTGGATAATGTAGCTTTCGAATGGTGAAAGAATTTTTAAAATCGGTCCAGTAGTTTTTGAGCCTATTCATTACAATCAAACAAACAAACAAAGTTTTCCTCTTTATAATATTAGTATAGATAACTTCAAATATATCTAAGTGTATCTACAGTGTACATTTTTAATTTCAGCCGGCCGTCATTACCCCGACTGTTAGAACCCTGTCCGCGCAGTTCATCCCGGAGCCCCCGGATGTGGAGTACAGCGAGGGCCACATTATATCTGCAACTATCGATGGATTGGTGGAGCTGCTCCGCCCCGGCGCGAGCCAGTCCTTCACCTTCACCTTCTTGCTGTGTTCTCGGCTCTTTATTAAGCCCCATGAACTTTTGTTGAAGCTGTGCAAGAAATATGCAAAGTACATCGACAAGCTTGTAAGTTCTTTAAGTGGATTTCAATGTCGTTGTCTCAGTGATCATCAACTTATCATATTTCTATTGCTGAGCATAGGTCTCACTTCATAATGAGAAAGTTTGGTGCCATTACCACTTTGATCAAGCACGTTTTGGCAGCTTAAACACATTTGACGAAGTAGATAGAGGTAGATAGAGAGAAATAGAGAAACTGTTTTTCTTCACCGTTAAAGCAAGTTGTCATTGTACTTATATATATTAAAAAAATCATTGTCGTCAAATAATAAATTGTGTCTAGAATTTGCACCAAATTATCAGTGCTAGTAGTCAGATTCTTTGTTAGTTGTCTTAATGAAACGCAATTATTTTTATGCAATTAATCGCTAAGTGGCAAATTTAATCCTATAAACCAGAATCTACATTTTTTTGTATTGTTACGTATGTTTTTCAAAATTCCGCGAGTCTAAACACTCGTATCTTATATGCCACCAACCAGTCTGGTAAAATAAAATTAAGATAAGAGTAAGGTAAGATTTCTACTCGAGGTTGGCAACATATGCGTTCTTACCCCTGAGTACTAATACGTAACGCCCACAAAAGTATGTCTGCCTTCAAACCAGACCACAACAGCACTAAGACTGCCAGTATTAAAAAACAGCAGTGTTAAGCGCTACTAAGCCAGCAGCAATAAGTGTGACGTGGGTAAAAAATATGCATGTACAAATGTGTTGTTTTTGCAGTTTCTTAGCGCAGCGCAGACCGATATGCTATTGCAGTGCGAAATGCATTAAGCTCTGAGCAAAACATTAACTAAGCAAAAGATTATTATTGCACGTTGACGATACTAACTGTGCCGTGAAACGCAATGCAATGCATTGATAAGTAATTAGCGTCGAATATGCGCGTAGATGTTTCCGAACGTATAGTCCTACAGAAACAAAAATAGGGATACAGTGGTGGTCACTTGTGATTTTGTTCAATCTTGTTTCTTGTAACAAAGCGTCAATAATATCATTTTGCATCTTAAAATAACGTATGATAGCCTTAAACGCAAAAGAGTGCCTGTATCAATGTGTACACGCGCAAGTGAAAATATTACAAACAGAAAATGTTACGAAATTATTGGTCTCATGTAATTTTTGTAAATCGCTATAAATTAAATATTATAGTTGTAATGTTGGGCCCCTGAAATCGTTTCTTTTTAAAAAATGTAACGTTGAGCCTTTTTTGTTGAGCCTTTCATGACTCACTTAAATAAGTTTCACGTCACAATTTTGACAAAGAATGTATAATGTTCATATAATTTAAACATGGAGCGCAAATGCAGTCAAGTACAATCCCAAATATCCATTTTTTATTAAATAAGACAAGCTTTGTTGCTAAGCGTCATTTGCGAATATGTTTTTATTGATGAATTTAAAAATAAAGGCTGTTAATTGAAAATAATTATGGATTTGACAATGCGTATTATTGTAATGGTAGAAAGTAATATATATATTTATACTATCTGACCAGGCAAACGTTGTGTTGCCATATGAATAAAAAAAAAGTTAAGGGTGAACAACCCTTACTGAACGTATGAAAAATAGATAGTAGCCGATTCTCAAACCACCTGATTATGCATATAAAATTTGGTGAAAATCGGTAAAGCCGTTTCGGAGGAGTACGGTAACTAACATTGTGACACGAGCATTTTATATATAAGATTATAGTCACAATAATATATTAAACACATGCAGGTAATAAATAATGAGGGTTTGTTATAATTTGGGGCAGGTGTCAGGCACGGTGGAGGTGCGCGAGCCGCCGGAGCGCGAGGTGGCGGATATGGCGGTGCTGGTGCGGCTGCTCAGCCAGTGGATGCACATGTTCCCGTACGACTTCCGCGACGACCGCGTCATGGCACTCGTGCGCAGCATCACGCAGAGGTATCGCGTTTATACACACACTAGTTATAAGCCCCTCTTTTTTTTTCTTCACGAGGACCTTGGACATTCGTGGGAGCGACACGGAGTTATGTGGGATTCTTACCGCATAAAAACCACCGGTGGGTGCCCTCGGCGTTGCGTAGAGGACTCCAAGATCTCCAAAGGAACGTAACTGGAGTCCCGGTCAGTGCACGGTCCCGTCGGGCGCTGCCCAGGTGAAATTGAATCACCATACCGTCTGATGTATACGACGTTATGCGACCACACATACCGCCGTTCTTCCCAGGGTAGCTGACCGGGTGGTTCGAGCTTACCGTCCGCAACCCCGAAAGCCTCTTTTCGCCTCTTATGACAGGCAGGGATACCGTAGTCCCATTCTGGTCCCGGAACTATAGGGACAAAATAAGGTGGTCAAAAATGTTCATTTAACCATTTATGTGCGCCATTCTTGTCAAGGGGAATGCTAACCGTCTCTCCTTTCACACTTTTAATAGACACATCCGGTATATGCCCATGGCCTGTATAGCTTAATCGGTATAAAAAGTCAAACCGCCTCGCTGTTGGCTATTGGATGTGTCACTATTACTTTCTATTTACTATTCTGTAAACTTGTATAATATTTAAAACATGCAAAATTGCACAAGTATTGTGTTTCTTTCTCCGTATCTCTCCATAGTGATACACCTTCCGAAGCAGTGGTAGATTGTTGACATTCAGAAAGAGTTCTATATGAATTTGAACAGCAAAGGTTACTTACTAAACCATTAACCATCCCTACCAGTTATTGATGGAGTAACGTGATGATACGCTCTAAGGGTGGGTTGCATCGAAAGCCCGGTTAAAGTTTGCGTTAAAGTTAAATATAACAGTAACTTTGACGGTAGCGATGGTATGTAAGAACTCTGTGTTGCCCCAATTGATTTGTCATTAACGTCATTTGTGTCGCTGTCACCGAAATTTTTAGTCGAAATTGACAGATAGGGAAGTTGACAAATACAGTAACTTTAACTGATCGAAATCGAGCGGTTAAAGTTAAGTATTAGTTATGACGTAATTTCAACCTCAACTAAAATGATGCAACGAATTATTCTTTTAAGCATTGATTTGACGGTTGGTTAGGCTTCTGTAATAGTTAAAGTTACATGATGCAACCCACCCTAAGTCTCTCTCAGTTGTGAATAGAGCCCAATGCCCATAGATTCAAAATGTCTGTTCAGGGTTAGGGTACACTTATATGGGTGTTCGAGGCGCATACATCGGAATCCTGTGTGCGACTGAGTCTCCAGAAAATGTCCCAAAACTTTTAAGATAATTTTCCTTCTTCTACAAAAAAAAACTTTCTCGTTCGTCGTCAAAGGAGTTTTAAGATGAGTAAGGATGAGGTTTAATATCATGTCATATACATTATATTAGTATAGTTAAAAGGACCTATGTATTATAGTACAGTTTCAAGAAATAAATGTGGTTATTTGTTGGCTCTTTACATAATGCCATTTATTTTTTTCTCAAAAACTTCTTCATTTTAAGAAGGTAATTTAAAAAGGTGATTTCAAAAGTTATTAATTAAGTTCGACATCAATTCACATCATTATTCAGTATATTTATGTAAGCCCAGCTGCAAACAATGAAGAGTAGACATTCATAGTAACGTGGTGTTGACAGATGCGCTTCCGAACACATGGACTCGCTGCGGCTGCAGGTGTCGTCGATGCTAGAGAAGCTGCTGGACAAGCTCACCGCGCTGGAGCAGTATGAGACCACCTTCAAGGAGGTGCGCATAGTGGCCACCGTGGAAGAGGTGCCCCAGGTAGTTATAGTTCATTGTAAATATAATGTAATATCATAGCGTAACCCATCACAAACCTTAACCAATATGATAACACTATATACGATATACTTTCTATATTTTATTTATACACACAAAAAAATAAGTACACATTTTTTTATCTGACAATGTGCATCAATGCGATGGCATTATTAATATTAATGTTTGTTTACGTCTCTGTTTATTCAAATAATAACAAGTAGGTCTTCTATTGTAGAGAATTTTAAGTGGAAGTAACTGATCAATGAAGATAATAAAATGTATTTTTATTGTGTTTCTTCAGCCGATCCACTAACTTCCGATTATTATTTATTCAATAATAAAAAATAAGTAAATAAGAACACGCCCAAAGTTTTATCTAACATTACATTTATACATTGTTATCATTTATTAGGGTGATATCATTACTCTCGGGTTGACACCCGCCGAGCTGGCCAACCAGCTGACCATCGTGGAACTGCAGCGCCTGTCCTTCGTGGGTCCCGAGGAGTTCGTGCAGGCCTTCGCCCCCACCCCTCCTCCGGTCAAGGGTCCGCCTCCGAAGATTCCGCCCCCGGTCAAGATGACCCTGCCGGCCAGGCCCACCACGTCGGGCAAGCCGCCTACGAAGAACACTATAAGCCTTCACCACGGGGAGAAGACCACGCGCAACCTGGAGGCGTACGCTGACTGGTTCAATAGGCTGAGCTACTTGGTCGCAACCGATATACTGAAGGTAATTCGATTGACTTAAAAGATTTCTCGTTGTAGCGGCAGAAGATTTTCAGTTCTAACTTGTTAATTGCGTCTCCAGGCGTCAAAGAGCAAGTACCGCGCTCGCGTGATCGAGCAGTGGGTGATGACTGCCCGCGAGTGCTTCAACCTCGGCAACTTCAATTCCATGATGGCGATTATCGGCGCGCTCAACATGGTGCCTGTCGCTCGCTTGAAGAAAACCGTACGTATTTGTTTGTGGCTATTTCACTATGTAGTGACTGGCACAGAGGTAATCCTAACTATCCATAATAATCGAATATACCCCATGCCGGAATTGATCATATACTGAGCTATAAAGTTGGGCGCGGTCGGTGGTAGAAAAGGTGATTTATTAGGGTTTCCTACCCAATGAGTAAAAACGGATCTCTATTACTAAGCCTCCATTGTCTTTTTCTGTCCGTCTGTTACATAGCTCTATCCCTGGAACTATGATAGATAGACACTTGAAATTTTCACAGAATATATAATGGTGATCGCATTAACAACAAATACTGATCATTATCAATCCTGTATCATCATTACCAACCCATTATTGTCACACTGCTGGGCACAGGTCCCCTCTCAGAATGAGAAGAATTAGGCCATAGTGCACCGCGCTGGCCAAGTGCGAATTGGTAGAGTTCACATACCTGTCGGACCTCATGATCAAGGGGCCGAGTTTCTTAACCACTAGGCTATCACTGCTTATTTGATTAGCATTGTAAACTGTTCTGGTATGTGCTTCACTTTTTCCATCATCTAGACATGATCAGCAGGGTAGTACACTTTAGTTGACCCCAGTCGAGGAGACCCATACACACATATTCAGTGTTTGGAATATATATTTTAAATAAAATAATTCAAATTGATCTGGACTACATAAAATTGGAGAAATATCCTATTGATAATATAAATTATTCCATTCAATAACATAAGTGATTTAAATATTGAGGATTTAAATGAGGAGTGAGGAATTAACATGGTTTATTATAACACATTTCAGTGGGCTCGTACTTCCACGGTCTGCGGCCAACAACTGCGTCAACTTGAGTTGTGCATCGAGCCAAGCTCCAACCATGCTAGGTAATTAAACTTCTATTATATTTTGTAATGGAAATAAAACCACTGTAGTAAGGCTATATCTTTTATGGGTCATAATAAAGGGTTAACATAGACATATATAAAATGTGGATCTTGGGGCTTTCATTACTTTTGTTTTAAGGTGAACATATAAAATATGTTTCCACAATAAGTGTTAGTATGTATGTATATATTAAAAGAGATAATTGGTTGTGGATTTTTTATAATTTGAATGCAACTGCACTGAAAAATCACTAATATGTCATTAATTATAGTAATATTTTCAGTTCCCTGTTTCATAAGACATTAAACTTTGTAAAATGTAGTTCAAACTATATAGGTAATTTTGATCGAAGAAGTAATTTTGTATAAAACTAATTATCTATAAACTATTCAATCCATGAACTTTTGTTTGTTACATGAGTTACATAATAAAATGTTTGCATTTTATGTAGATACCGTGCGGCGCTGGCAGCTGCGCCCACTGAGACGGCCGTGCCGCTCCTCTCGGTGACTTGCCGCGATCTGCACTTCGCTAACCAGGGAGCGCCTTCCAAGTGAGTTATGTTGATATTTGTTCACTATTAATTACAGATTCATTTAAAAATAAAAATATAATGTCTTATTATTGACTTTAGATATTGTGATTTTATTTTTTTTTCTTATAGTGCTACCAATAGCTATGGAAAGAATACTTCCATTATTTTTATGCTATAAAGTTAATTTCATAAAACACAGATAGTCTTTCTGCACATTGCTTGCTAACATCATATTTATTGTTGGGGATGTTAATTGCCTCACTAGACATTTTCCATTGTTACCTACTAATGAATTAGTGAGATCTTTTGAGTTGGGGTGTGATGCTATTTAGACCAGCAGACTAGCTGTCCGGTAAAACGGTGTGAGAAGGATTCAATGGTAATTAAAACATAATCTTCACTTACTGTCTAGGGTTAATGACGCGAGGGACTTGGAATATCAGGCAGTAGTGAGTTTGTATCTACCGCGGGATGTTTGTTACAGAGAACTGCTAAAGTATTCGGCGAATGTGTGGCTAATGAATAATCTGAAAACAAAAGTTGATTATTCCACCATTAGATAATGTCGCTTATAAGGATCAAATTATGGGAAGTTATGATGATAAACTCAAATTTAAGAAAAAACAATCCTGTACTAAGCTTTAATTAATAAATATTTTTTTGGATATTTTGTCGATCAATTAAGGTTTAGGCTGATAATGGTGACAGCTTAGTCATTAAAAGTAAATTTTGCCATCCACGCTTGAAAAAATGTACCGTGTAAATGTATACGTGTTGAGTTGGACGTTTGTCCGCAGGTTGTCCGGCAACCGCATCAACTTCGAGAAGTGTGCGCAGCTGGCGCGGCACGTGTGCGTGCAGCTGGCGGCGCGGCGGCTGGCCGGCGAGGGCGCGCCCGTGCCCTCGCCCGCGCACCCGCACCTGCCCGCCTGGCGGTTCCTCAACGAGACCAACGTGCTCAACGAAACTGGTAAACAGCCATACATTACTACACATTACTCTCTCCTAACAACAAAATGTTACCAGATTTGACAATTTCAATTGTCACTGTCATCTATTTTTGTGTTTGAAAAATATTAAAAAAATGTATTTTTTAGATCATTTACGAATGAAACGACATTTCTCCGCATTTTTCTTCGATTTCGTGATTTTGCACTGTGCATGTCGGCATTGTTCCGCGTAAATTACACCATGCCAGCCATTGAATGGCTGACAGAAATGTCAGCCGTTTAGGCAATTTAATGTCTTCCTTCAATTACAAGGCGGTGAGATAGATATCTCTATACTTATCTATGTAAACAACACACCATACCACCACAACCACACCACAGTTTGCCTTTATTTGTTTATTGACGAGAGCGTTGGTTACGACTTCCTGGGATCGATGTCCGGGCGATTTGAGCTTTCACTCTGGCCGCCCGTAACCCCTGAAGCCCCCTTACGACAGGCGGGGATACCATGTCCCTATAATAACCGCGGATCTAAAGTGCTTTGTCTATGAACACATTAAAGTCGAGACGCCCGTATTCATGGCATCATAGTGATCATAATTTTACTTTGTAGAGCACTTGTGTACGTAACATCTTATACATTCCAGCGCTGGAGTTGATGTCATTCGAGCGTGAGCCCCCAGTGGACAGCATGGAGAAGGAGCGCATGAAGCGCTTGCGCGAAGGCATTTGAAATGTGTTTCACACTCGCCTTCACACGTGCGAGGCCAATCTAAAAGACTATCGGCTGCGTACTTAACGCAGCCGATAGTCTCTTGCTAGCTACCCAGGATGAACAGTGCTAAATTTTAAGCCCAGTGTCAATGCAGTGTTTTGTTACGTAAGCGGTGATGTTAGTGCGTTCATTATGGGCCGTTACATTTTTACGGCACTTTCGAATAGGTTGTTGGCACCTACAGGCGATAATCTTCAATGATTTGACTATATTATCAACGGCATCATCTGGACGGCAGTTTTGTAAGACAAGGGCTTAATATTTAAATAATAGCATTAAGATAATACTACATTACTAAATGTTAAGCTCCTAGCATTCGAAGCGCTGTTTCCATTACCCTTCCATCAATTACAAAGAACGTATTGGATGGAAGGTTTTACATTAGTTACTTTATGGAGCTTGACATTTTGTATGAGAAACGTTTTAAATAATTTGATTTCATTTTTAAATTCTTTAGGCATTCCATTTCAGCGTACAAGTACTAAAAGTGTTTGAGCCGATAATGGAATTGGTGTCATTTAATAATTGATCCATCATATCAACGGTTTGTTAAATTTGTTTTACCTGTTTGGTATTTTGTTTATTACAGATAAAACTGTATTTTTTTAGTTTTATCAACATTTCTGTAAACAATTGCAAACATTCTAGTACAGGTAATAAATAAAAACGATATGCAAAACACAAGAAATCCCATTGGGCAGCTTATAAGGCATAGATAATAGACCCGAGGAGGCAGGATTCCCACTTCTTTCTTTGTCTAAGATAGTCGACCAGAAGGGAGTTGTTTCAGCTCAGATATGCTCAACTATATTTTTGAAGGTGGTAGAATCGTTTGTGGTTCGACTCCGGCGGCACCACCGCCACACCTATTTCTACCTAATAACAGCAGTGTTAGGCGCTGCTGTGTTCCGGTTTGAAGGGTGTGGTAAGGGAGACAGACTTTTCCGAGGCGTTCCAGCTTAGTCCTCAGGGGTAGCGGCGCATCTGTGGCCGACCTCAGGTAGGAATATCTAATCCTATCTGGGGTTGCTTACAGATGTCCATGTGCGGCAGTAGCAACTTACCATCAGATGGGCTGCATGCTAGTCTGCTACTCCTATATTATAAAAAAAAGTTAATGTGTTACATAATTCACTAACTGCCAAGACCCAAGATTCCGTTGAGATATCGGGGACGCCCCTTAAAACACACATTTCTAATACAAATTTTTATTCCTGTGCTAATTATAGTTCAGATAATAATATTTAAATGTCATTTAGTATTTTAATAAATACCTTTTCTATCAATTTTGATTATATCCTATACATTCGAGAAGAATAAATACTATTTATTAATTCTGCCAACATGATTAAACATAATACCAGACTGAAAAACATTTGCAGACATCGTTGATTGTTATCGAATACCAGAATCGGGGACATAGTCGTTGTGATGTCGCAGTGCCCGCGGCGTTGGCGTCATACGTTTTACTATCTCATTTTAGTACCTTGGCACTTATGTACTTACTCTTAGTATTATTCTATAAGGTTGCTTTAACTTACATTCAATGTACTCATTTGAGTTTTAAGTATTTATTTAATTATGTACAATTTTTTGTACTTATGTACTGCGTTTGTACCTTGCAAATAAGACAGCTATTTTTTTTTTACTTACGTGTCGTAAGTTTAAGTAACTCCGCCACCGATTTGCATTTCGCAACAGGGAACTGTTTTTTATATTAAATAGATTTATTCTGATTTTCTTTTTATAGTTTGTTTTTAATTTACTTATAAACATAGGGATAATATTTTAGAATTAAGTTAAAATAGGAGGACTTATTAGATCATTCCTGCTAGTCAGGCTCAATATCATCGTCTAGTATTAAATACCGCGTAAATTGTTACTAAATATCGTAAAATATTATTAAATTATTTAGTAAGTTAGTTAAATGTAACAACCGAATATAATTTATTGATTATTATCGAAATAGGCGGATGTAGTATGTTCGGCTGCATTTTTAAAGATCATGGCAACCGACCGTAAGCTACATCAGAGCTAAGTAAATTCGTTTTCGACTGCAAAATTATTCGTATGTAATCATAAGCAAACAATACCAGTTATAAAAACCAGGTTCGTTTGCGAAAACTCCATCGCCACCTCCCTACCTCTATTGCCGCGAACCATCTCAGGCTTTAGTGTATGGTTGGCAGGCATTAAACGCACAACTGGTGTTCCCATTCACTCTTCAAGGGAAGGGAAGGGTCGCAAAACATCTGTATCTATCTAAAATAGGACTGTTATCCAATCTTATTCGTTGCTTAGTACAAGAAGGATATGCCTATAATTTAAGTTTCTCATTATTTCGGTTGTAAATTTTTAGAACTTATCTAAATTTTATTTCTTACTTTCTAGTAAGATAAGCTCGACCCGACTGCAATCAGATAGATTAATATTTACTAATACAGTAATCTACGTAACTGGGCCTCGATCCCAAGCAGGTACGTAAGATAAGTAAATAGTATTGGTAAATGCTAGAATAATGTAAATGAATCCTGGGTAGTTAAGAAAGACAGCCAATTTATTAATAGACGTCGTTGGGTTAAGGAGCATTAAAATTTAAGATATAATTTCTCAAAATAAGCACGAAACATTTACCATTTCCTTAGATCATTAATACCCATTAGTAATTTCAATTGTAAATCAAGGCATTTACAACCAAACTAAGATGATAATTCTGCGGATAAGATTCAGAACGGAAACGGATCTAACGACTATTTGGTTGACATGTTCATCTTGTAACGTCTAGTAGACTCTTCATTCCATTGTATGTTAGGTGTTAGCATGAGGATTAGTAGGTATCTAGTACGTAGCTAACTTTAATGTGCCAGTATTCGGTGCGTTAAAGTTAACCAGCTAACCACTACCATTGTTCGAAATGACGCCATTTAATATAGAGGGTGACTCAACAACAGACGTCTTTAAGTATGTTATAAGACACGTCTTCATTGCCATCAACATTGTAATGTGCACAGTGCACCGTGTAATGAAAAGCCTGTTGCTGAGAAGACTTAAAAGGAATCGAGGCTGCGATTCACTTCAAATTGGCGTCTGTTGGTGGACACGCGGTTTAAGTAGTATAATTACTTGCAGTCGGGTCGTACACCCTACTTTATAGTAGGGCTATTTTTCATTACGCATAACACGAGACGATTTGCGGTTATAGCACACCATTTGACGGACTAAACATGATCTGTCGTTCATTCGATTTTCCGCGAGACGATCATTGCGTTCATGCAGATTGCTTTTTTGGCCACACGCCCAACTTGCATCCGGGGGCGTTATGACTATTTGTCGTCTCAAAAACATATACCGAGGTGCGATATCACCAGTTCATATTTGTTTTATCCGATGAGATCGTAACGTTGTTCGACGCCTCTTGTTGTGTCGTGTCGTGTCGTGTCGTGCGCAATGGCAAAACGAGATAAAACAACTTAAAATTAAGGATGACACTATAGTCCTACGTCGAATTGCACGCGAAACGCGTATAGTTTATCATGGAATTTGCTCTACCCTAAGTTTATATTAAGATCTATTTTGTCGTCGAGGCCATCATTTATTGAAGTTCCTGTAATCGTCAGTATTTAAATGCGTTGTAAAACGAGCCATTATCCAAGAATCTCATATTATATTTACGTCTAAATTTTGTTTTAAACGAATGGCCCGGTACGGCATTCTTTAAAACACGATTGTTTATGGTCATTAAATTTTTGGTAAACGTTATAATAATATAATATTAGGTTGTATTAAGAATATTTATGTATGTCCTAATAATTAAAAATATTTTGGATATACACTTATGGTGTAGGGAAAATGAGTCAGACGGACTGCATACATTCTGAGAAACAAGAGACCAACCATACTCTATTTATGATCTCATGAAAGTTGATTTTTTTCGATACAGCCCAGTTTATTCATGTTAAATTAGCGTGTGTGTGTGCGTGAACTTAGCTTAATTTATATTTTCTCGTATGGTTTTTGCGTGTGTATATGTGTGTATGGAGTGATCATTTAATTAACGTGTATAATGCGTACAAAAGGACTAATTTTGGCTACATGTAGCTGTGCTGGAATATTTGCACCTCCTGATCGTAATTGTGTGAACTACAGTAGAAACGCTGGCAAATAGCCCGTTTATACGCATTTCTAGTATAATGTCAAGTACTTAATTTTTTTAAATTATTTTACTTTGTTGTAGGTTTAAGCTTTGTTTTTAGCGTATTACGAGATCTTTTCTCTTGCCACGATTTATAGCGTTCCTCGTAAACGTTTGCGTCATTCTCGAATAGCGCTCAATTTACTATATAAAACACTATTGTTTTCGGCCAAAGTACTTAATTAATACATTGTTGTATATAACATCATAGTTTTCACTTGAATTTAGTAGCATTTTCCTACCAATTTGCGTAACCTCAAGTCACTGTAGTATTATTCATGTTTGGACATGATTATGTACTGTATTTATTAACATGTGTCTTATTCTGCGTAATTTTATAATTTTAAATTACACCAACAACTTAAAATAAACCATTTATAAGCACAATCAAAATAACACGTATTTATACACTTTTGAATACATCATTTTGTGTTTTTAAATTATGCGATATTGTTTTGAATATCTTTATTTGAAACAAGAAATTTGATAAGAATACATGCTTTATTTACTATTTTTATTATATATACACATTAATATTTTGCGGGAAATTTATAATTATGGGTTACGTAATACATATTTGCAGTGTGGCGTAATAGTTCTGAAATAAGAATAAAACTATTTACTTGGCACTCATAATTCTTTGTATAAAATAAGATTACTAATTCATTCATCTTTATTAAGCCAAGTAAAAACGTACATGAATACATCAGTTTTACCACGTGGTGGTAATGGTGCTTCAGAGTATCTTTTACTCAAATAGTAGTTTTCCTGTAAGGAGATACTCCTCTTAATTTCTTTACCCGCACGGTATATGACTTTCGAAGCAGTTGAATTCTTAAAATAAATGTTTATTTTAAGACACTAATTTAATTCAGTGAAAGTAATACGTAATAAACTATTATAAATATAATAATAAAAATACAATAACATATAAATGTAAAAATGAAAATGCTGATGTCCTAAATTTTTCAAACTTTTGAAAAAACAGTTATGGTGCCAGTTTCAAATGCCATACGGCAGTGCTTTTTAGAGTTTTTATTATTATTTTGGTAGGTTTTTATGAGCTTTAGTTTTATCGATAATAAATGGAAAGATATTTGAACATTTATGATTATGGTCCTACATCGACTACTGGGGGAATTCGTGTCAAAATTAACTTTCGTTTATGTGAAAGCTTATTAAAATTTCCTTAGTAATATATTGTTCGAACTTTCTATTTTATTACGCTGCGAACTTTATATTATATTTTACTCCTCATGATCCCCTTATAGAGGGTTTGCAACCCCCGGGAGTCGCGATAGTGTTATAAAATCACTGCCGTATGATACACAGCACTTGGTACACACACTACCACCCCAAGCGGTAATAGTATCAGAAGCGGTCATGTCAAGGATTTATTATGCATTCGTGTTTCATTACATTCATTTGGTGCTTCAAGAAGTGTATTAAAATATTATTTCAACATGTCAAATATTTGCGATTTCTTTGGTATGGTATTTTGATGTGATTTTTGTGCTTAAATAAAAAAACACAGAAAAAATAAATCAGACTTGAAAAAATCCCAAATAATGCGCCATCCACATAATTCTTATTGAGTTGTGAGCTTTTTAATGACAACGTGAATTTACGTCCCTAAAAACTAAATGATTTTGTATGTTTTAATGCGCTTTATCATTAGTCAATATTATGGAATGTACGTATTTTTATGGTAATTTTTAAAAAGGGAAGATGTGTACTTATTTAAACATATCTTATTTGTTAAGGAAGAATTCGATGTTCCCCGTGACATTCGCGTTTTAAACTAAAGCTTTTTTATGACTATTTTGCCGGAATATTCCATACTAATACTTCAACACTTACTCAATGATTTCCTATTTATATTGTAAACTTTAACGTTATATTCTACGTTACACATCGAGCACTGCCGGTTATTAATTATAAATTGTATGTAAACAAAATATATACAGTTTTTTTACGTTTATCAAATTAAAAATATAGTAGTTATCGTAAAACAGTCAATCAAGGTTTCATTTTGTATCTGTCAGGAAACTCCGTCTACGAAATGAAGGTTTGTGATTGGACAGCTATTTTATGTCAAAATATACGACATAGTAGTTTTGTGACTAACATGATCGTAAGTCGCCCGGAAAGAGTTCTTAGCCTATAAGTTTCTATATATTGTAAATTACGATGCGTAATAGGGGTCTCGATAACAATTTTATGTGTGAACGCGGTGTCATTTATGTTTTGCTTGTAATACTCAATTCGTGAATACTCGTAATGACATACGTTTCATATTAAGTAATCTAATGTATGTACTCATGTAATTACATGTTGATGTTATGAACGCTTGATAGTAGTTCATATTTTATGCTAAAGAAATATTTGAGTCATAATTAATCGCTATTGTTCTAGAAAATCTTATTCTCTATTGGGAATTTATTCTCTCTGTTAACATGATTTATTTAATTAATCGGCATGACCATTTCATATTTTTTATATTTAATTGTAATCTATCTACCCATTATTATATTACGTTTACTATGACAAAAGAATCGTTACAGATCTTTTAATGTAGTTACGAAATAAGAAACAGGTACCTATACAACAGAATATTTCTATGCTTGGACATAAAATGTATCTCGTTATTTGGTTAAAGTCTTTACAATAATCTTATAATCCTTCTATACTTATAATAGATCTTATAATCTTAATAACAATATGTGTATATATGGACGAGTGAACAGCATACATTCCTTTTATCAGACTGACATATATGATATTAACCCAGTGATTTAGCAAATACCTTTTAGTAGTAATGCAGTTTCCATTTTAATGTTACTCAAATTAAGAATCGTTTTGAATTAATGCGGACAAACGTAACTTATATAGATATGTTATATTGTTATTAAACGATTCCTGTGTTTCCAGATAATAATTTTATAACCGCACTATATCTATTCATGTATCAATATAAATTAATAATCACATAATTTGTAAGAAATTTTATCTCTGAAAATTTTTAAAAGGACCTTAAAACTCAGAACAACATCGTGGATGTATAATGGATAATGCATTAGCTGCTAGTTTGAGTACGTTGTTATAATGCAACATACAACTGGTCAGATATGATTAACAAATAGGCTGTTGACATATAGGGGCATCGACATTGCACTTCGCACAGTTTTTCTAGTTCTGCATTATTTGATTGTTACACATTTTAAATCTTAGTAGGTACAACCAAACAAATGAAATCCAATCGATCCAATTAAACTTAAATTAATAAAAATAACAACATTTTTAAAGAATGGTAATTTAAGCATATAGATGTCCATTTTTAAATTATGTTATTATAATTATTTAATAATTTATATTCTACCTTATACCCATATGATATATACCTTTAAATCAGAACAATTTTGTTAGTCAACAACTATATAATAGTTTACAATTTTATAATATTTTGATTTACATAAATGACACCTTTTATCTGGCCTCGTTACGCCATGATTCGTATACTTCCTACACGTATGGCACAATAGTCGACCCTGACATAAAAACAGTGTTCGGAATATATCCATATTGCATTATATTAAAGTATGTATTAATAATAGTAGTGCTATAAGATGTAGTGGTTATTAAAGCCCCGATTACCTATCTTGAAATTGCGATTATGTAGGCGTAGACAGCGTATCAGTATTGATCAATAATCTTAAATTGACTTATGATAATGATCGAGTTTTGGCAAAAACACTACCACAATTCGGCGACTAAAATTTTTTAGACAAAAACATGTTTTATAGGTTTTTATTATTTGAATTAGTATATTTTATGCAAGTCTTAATAGTCATGGATATTAAGTAAGCTACACCTAAATTGTTATGTAATTTACACGACACGCATTATGTAAACATGTTTTAAATTATTATTAGATCATACCTAATTATGGCTTAGCATCTACGTCAACATACTCGCTTCATCCCTTCCTTATGTGTATCTTTAATATGTGTATATATTTCAACGTAATATAGTAAAATTGAAAAAATATATCCATCGTTGATTATTTAAACTTTTGGACGTGTAAGTCAGTATTGCATTTGCTTTAATATTATCCTGTTGGTTGTCTATTACTCTGTGTAGTTGGAATTATAGCATGAAAAATGTAATGTTTTCGCGAGTAGCTGTTAAAACAAGAAATATACATATTCAGAGGCATAATTCTACTATTCTGAATGTATTAATCGCGAAGGCAATTGCAAGCTAATGTAATGGGTTTTTAAATTGGAATACATGTTTCAATAATTGCATAATTATTAAAGATAGGAAATCCGATCGACCCCGTCTATATAAGTTTGCAATTTTTGAAATACATAAAATATTTTATCGCGCTATTATTGAGTCATTGTAGCATGCACATGGTCACCCAGATTCGCCGTTATGTTGTTGGTAGAATTAAGCCTCTACCATATTTGTGACTTGAAATATTGATTTGTTGTATATGAAAATGCATCTCACATTCCTTTAACCTGTCACAGATTTTTATCAAAATTAAAAAAATAATAATATTGTATTTTACAAAGATTGTATTTAATAAATGTATCTGAGTAGATCTTCATGTTGTGTCTTCTATAAATTTAATTGTTACTCTCTTAAACTGAAGATTGTTTGTATAAAAGTACTTTTTTGTCTGATTTCCAACCGTGTAGGCAAAACTAGCGTGTTGAATTTCACTCATCTCCATGATTAGGTGTATATTCACCAACACAAACCAAAAATATTACCAATAAATATCTTAATGTTAGATTAAAAATCCAATGCTATAAGGATTAATGAAAATGTTGACATTGTAAGCACTTTTATAAAGATAGCCTTCGTTCAATAAATTTTAAAAGATTTGTAACCAATATTCATATTTAGTAAAGAGAGCTGTATGAATTATCGTAGCTATACTTTAATGCAAAGATAAATTCTTATGTACACACTATTTGTATGTAGAGAAAGTTTATTGAACAAGACTCATTTTAATCGTTCCTTAAATTTGATATAATTCTATAAATTACATAGTTATGCAATGTCAATATATTAGGTAGTGAAGCGCAAAGAGAGCATTTATTTGTGAACTTGTAACAATTCTGATACTACTTTAGATCTTCTTTTGTATCACTATTTTCCTTATTGATGTGATTGCATATTTGAACAATATATTAATGTATGTACCTAAATTATATCAATAAATGTATCAAAATAAATTGTTGTTTCGTGTTAAATTTTTCCTTGTAGCACTAAAGTTAGTGTCTTTTCGCAGATAAATTGAAGATCCAAAATATAATTGGCCAAGTACGAGTCGAACTCGCACATGGAGGCTTGCGTATGTTGATTGTTTTTTTACTCATTTTTATTCATTTTCTTATTTTCAACAATACTTAGTTGTATGAAACGACGCCATCTAGTCAATCCTAAAGAACTACCAATACATACGCCATCTATCACTATTTTCTGACAATGTACCTATCGCCATAGATGGCGTTGGGGTCATGATGAATGATACGTAAGCAACGTACTATAGTAAAATTAAAATAAATATATTTTTTATTGTTCTCATTTATATTTATTATAATAGCAGTATAGTAGTAAATGGATTGTAAAAATTTCTCCTACGGTTCAACAGTGAGATCGAAAAATGCCTAAAAATACTGGTTTGCTGTATGGAGACTACCTTTTATATTCAACTTATTTTATTTTAAGTATGTGTTATATCCTTGGCAGTCGGGTAAAAATCAAGTGTCTATCACGGTTTAATATGTAAATAGAGCCCTGTGACAGACGCGCAGACAGCGGAGTCTTAGTAATAGAGTTCCATTTTTACTATTTGGGTACGGAATTCTAAAAAACAGTCGAAGCACGTGGCTATTTTGTCCGTACCTACTGATATATTTTTTATAATAATTACGAGGGCAGTCAGATAAGTACTTAAACGCTTATTACACAACCCGATATGAAGGGCCCTGCATCCAGAGTGGGCGTGTACCCTAGTTAGGGAGCTAGGCAGATCGGGATGATCCGATCGCCCTAAATAGGGACACTAACTCCCTAAGTCTTATTACACCACTCTTAGTTAGGGTTAGGGTCCCTCAAAATTGGGTGGTCTAATAAGGCCTTTAGCCTTACCGCCGGATGGCGCCCCTATCGAAACAAAATATTTACTATCATCTAGAATATTCTCGTAGACGGCTACTGTCAAAATTTCAGATGATTGGAACTCGTATTTTTGTTTTGAAGCGCGTGCGAAAACATCCCTGTCTGCAAATTTTAGAAAAATGGAAAAAGAACAATATCAGTCGGTGATTCACTCAAGGGAAGTAGCGCAGCGAAATCAAAGAACGTTTGGATGCTACGTATGCGGTGACTCTTCTCCTTTGATGGCGACCGTCAAAAATTGTCGTCACGTCATCTTTTGATGAGCCACGCCCAGGAGCTTCAAAAACGGCCACCAAAGAGGATAACGTAACAAAAATCCACGATCTTGTATTGGCAGATCGATTGAAGGTCGGCAGTCGATTGAAGGTGCGCAAGATTGCTGAGACAGTAGGCATCTCAAAGGACCGCGTGGGTCATATCCTCCATGAAATTTTAGGCATGAGAAAGCTATCGGCGAGATGTGTGACGCGTTGACTCACTCCGGACAACAACCGCAACCGTGAAACCAGTTTGATTCTGTTTAAGCGCAACCCAAAAGAGTTTCGTGACCGTCGACGAAACATGGATTCACTGGTACACACCAGAGAACAGTTGAAACAGTGTACTTCATACGGCGAACGTGCTCTGAAGAAGGCAAATACTGTACAATCGGCCGGAAAGGTGATGACCACTTTTCTGGTATTCACAAGGTGTGATTTACATCGACTACCTGCAGAAGGGCAAAACGGTCACAGGGCTCTACTATGCCGAATTATTGGATCGATCCGACGCCGAATTTTAGAAAAAACAGCCCCATTTGGCGAAGAAAAAAGTGCTCCTCTACCATGACAACGCACCGTCTCACATCTCCGCCGTCGCCATGGCCAAATTGGTCCACCGTATTCTCCTTATTTGGCTCCGTGCGACTTCTTTTTGTTTCCAACCTTGAAAAAATCTTTCGGGCAGAAATTTGAGTCGAATGGGGAAGTCATCGCCGCCACGGAGGCCTACTTTGCAGACCTCGAGAAAAAGTATTTTTCAGACGGAAAAGTTGGACCATCGCTGGGTTAAGTATATGGAGCTAAAAGGAGACTGACTATGTTGAAAAATAAATCACTTTTTGAAAATTTTTGTTTTTCTTTTGTAGGTTAAGTACTTATCGGACTGCCTTCGTGTATTAACCATGAGAACATTTACGATACCTTTTTGTAGTCTTATTTTTAAGATAGTAGAGACCTTAATAATTGAGTAATATGATGTAAACTAAATAAATCAATAAAACAATATAGGTACTTCGGGTAGAATTTATTTTGGCTAAAATTTTCCTAAGTCGATATAACTATAATGGTTCTTAAATCTAACTATACAGCTAGGCTTCTGCCCTATGTGTAGTCTAGGAAGTACGTAGGTACTTAAAAATGTAACATGACTTTTCTTTACGTATCGGAATCAAATATCTGAAGACATAAATTACAATGCAATATTTCTTATATATAAAAGTGTCGTGTCATAATGTTAGTTACCGTACTCCTCCGAAACGGCCTTACCGATTTTCACCAAATTTTATAAGCATATCCAGTAGGTCTGAGAATCGGCTACTATCTATTTTTCATACCCCTAAGTGTAAAGGGTTGTTCATTTTTTAAATATTTTAAACAATATTTTTTGTTTTTATTTTTCTATAATGTGGCATTACACAATACATACAACCCTAATTTTTTACCCTTTTATCATCAACCCCTATTTTTAGTAGCCATTTCAGTAATTTTATCATTTATCAGACCCCTTGGTGTTAGATTTTTATTTTTTTTTATATGGCAAGACAACGCTTGCCGGCTCAGCTAGTTATATAATAAATATTGTGATGTTCGAATATTATTTGAAATGCTACTTACTGTGCATTGTGAATATACAATACTATGTGTTAAAATATCATAATTATCAATAAGTACTAAAATTAGAATACTTATGTCGTAATTTTTTTTTAATTGTTTCAGGCGTGCAATATTAACATCTAATAGGTGTGCCATCTGGATTTGTGGGTATTTTCGGCTTGCACACCTTCTTCCTACCGTCGGCGCCGCTTACCATTGTGCAAGTGAATGTAAAGTAGCCACACGATGACGATTTTGTATAGTACGTGTGCGAATATTGCTTGCGTATATTGTTCTCGCTGTCCAATGCGCGCGTTACAGACTTTGACACAGAGACGTATCTGTCGTCGTGTGGCTTGCGACTTTGAAGTGATCTTAAATCCTTGGGACTAACATATTTTCCGGAGTAACTCGGAGGGTACAAGTAATTCACTTTACCCGTTCCAGGAGTCAAAGTAACCGTTTGAGCTTGTGAAGGCGAGTGCTTTGAGCCTACGACATATGTTTTTTCTTTAGACGCTACTGACTTTACGCTGCCCGTGAAACCACTAGGTATTCTATAACCTCCTGTGCCTGGTACTCGTTCTCCTGGCTGGTACACTTTGCTTTCATCTGGTTTTTCAGAATTTTTCTGTGTAATTTCAGCATCATGGCTTTTTAATGAACCGAGTACAATGTGCTGTGTGTTACCGCCCGTTGACTGTTGTACTTCAATTTCTTTTCTGTTTAGACTTTGCAATGATTCATGAGTAAGAGGGTCTTCATCGTAATTTGGATACTCTTCAGCCTCGGTCTGCTCTACTTGTGTAGGATCGTTTCCTTCTACAGCGTATCCGCCCTCAGTGTCATATTCTTCTGGCTGGGTTTCCTCTTTGTCTGTAGTATATTCATAATCAGCGCCATTATTTCCATAGCCGGACTGAAATGATCTGCGGTTTTCTACTGGCGTCGGATCAGGAGGTAGAGTAGTTTCCGTATTATGATGATCTAAATGCGTATGGCCAGAATATCTGCTTTCTGAATGTTTCATTGTTTCATCATTTGCTTTTTGTGTAGTTACTTCTTCACTATTCACCTTTGTTTCAAGGGGAATGTCTGAGGTTGGAACTACTTCGATTGACGGTATTTCAGTTTGGGGTTTGGTTTCAATATTGACATTAATGTTTTTTTGGCTTTCATCGAATACATCTATTTTGTCAAAAGTTAGTCTATTAGGAAATACTGCATCCTTGTCTAGGCTTGCGCCAGCTTGAGCAGCTCCATTATACGTTATTCCATATTTGAAAGTGCCATGGAGCTGCGATTGTGACTGCCCTGTACGGCCGCTTGATTGGGCAGATGCGACACCACCTCCTACGAATGGTGTTTTTTGTAATTCATGACCTTTGTCACCGTCTTTATAGGGTGTAAATCCTATTTGTGCTTGTGATGAGGTGCTGCCTGGGCCCTTTGCTTGTGCATCAGCCATGCCTCCTTTAACGCTGCCTTGAACTTGTGAATTAGAAGAATGCATAGCACCATTGGACTGCGATTGTGTTTGCACAGAACCCGTTTCTGAACCCAGTTGCACACTCGCTTGGGATTTATTATTTCGTCCACTACCGGTAGCAGAACTAGAAGCTCCCTTTTTGCCTCCACTCACTTCACTCCCTGCTTCTTTATTTTCGCCTGTAATTTGGGCTTGAGCTTGGAATGATCCGCCGCCGGTGTATGTTCCATGAACATGAGTTTGCGCGCGTCCTTTGTCATTGCCACCTTTAGAAGAAGCACTCGCGGTAGTACCGTTGGCAGCTTGAGAGACACTTGCTTCAGCTTCCGAGTCGTCGCCGTCAACTGCAATAGCATTCGGGTCTACGTAGTTTTGTGGTATACCTGAAAATAATCCGTTAATATTTATTTATTGTATTTACTTGGGTTCGACTATTTTTGGTGACGTTATTTAAGCATAAGTTTGTCATGTAGATTTTTCAGGATGATAATTCCATAAAGTATGAACGGGCTTTCTTCTAAGTTGTAGTTCTAAAAAGTCTTGCATTGTTTTATAAGTATGTGATGATGATGATGATGATGATATATTATGATGATACATTTATTATTACTGTTATATTCCAAAGGGGTTAAATTATTATTTTCTCATAATAACTTACCATTATTTTCATTGCTTGGCAGCGGATTCTGCAAACAATAAAGCATAGTGTGTAAAATGTTTCACTGTTAAGTCAATAACATAATTTATGGTGTAGAAAGTATTAACTTACGCCTTGACCATCGAATCCATATTGACCTTTTCCATTGGTTCCAGGTCCTTGGTTGAACGGCTGGTTTCCGTGAACGCCTGTATTTCCTCCTCCATAAGTTTGTCCACTTGGGCCTTGAGTTCCATCATACACTGGAGGTCCCGATCCTGGCAATCCATTTACAGGTTGACCACCATATGCTCCCGGACCGATATTTGGATACGATCCACTATGTGGACCTCCTTGCTGGTATGGCACGTTTTTATCGCGACCGGCCCCGTAAGGTCCGTTTCCCCCGACCCAACTATCTTGACCACCTGGCGATCCAGTTCCATAAGTTACTGGGCCTCCAACTGTACCTGTACCTCCTGAATGACCTGGTCCATGTATTCCGTCTTGACCGCCTGGTCCAGGCGTGCCAGTGCCATAAGGACCTTGTATATTTTGAGTACCTGGTCCACTGGGTATTCCTGTGCCATATGTTCCAGGTGTTTGCATACCATTTTGAGTACCGGGACCACCGGTGATTCCTGTACCATATGTTCCAGGTCCCTGCATACCAATTTGTCCACCTGGTCCTCCGGAAGGTCCTACGCCATATGTGCCAGGCATATTATTTTGACCTGGTCCACCAGTGATTCCTGGTCCACCGGTGATTCTTGTTCCATATGTTCCAGGCCCTTGCAATCCAGTTTGGGTCCCTAGTCCTCCTGTAGGTCCTGCACCATATGTTCCAGGTCCCTGAAAGCCATGTTGTCCGCCCGGTCCTCCTGTAATGCCTGTCCCATATGTCCCTGGTCCACCTGTAGATCCAGTGCCATATGTTTCAGGCCCCTGCATACCTCTATGCCCCCCCGGTCCACTAGTAATTCCCCCACCGTACATGCCAGGACCTTGCACGCCTATTTGCCCTCCTGGTCCACCGGTAGTTCCTGTACCATACGTTCCGGGGCCCTGCACCCCAATTTGTCCTCCTGGCCCACCGGGGGTTCCTGTACCATACGTTCCGGGACCCTGCACGCCAATTTGTCCTCCTGGCCCACCGGCAGTTCCTGTACCATACGTCCCGGGGCCCTGCACGCCAATTTGTCCTCCTGGCCCACCGGGGGTTCCTGTACCATACGTTCCGGGACCCTGCACGCCAATTTGTCCTCCTGGCCCAACCGGAGTTCCTGTACCATACGTCCCGGGGCCCTGCGTACCAATTTGTCCTCCTGGCCCACCGGGAGTTCGTGTACCATACGTCCCGGGGCCCTGCATGCCAATTTGTCCTCCTGGCCCACTGGGAGTTCCTGTACCATACGTCCCGGGGCCCTGCATGCCAATTTGTCCTCCTGGCCCACTGGGAGTTCCTGTACCATACGTTCCGGGACCCTGCACGCCAATTTGTCCTCCTGGCCCACCGGGAGTTCCTGTACCATATGTTCCCGGTCCATGCATTCCAATTTGTCCTCCTGTTCCACCAGTAGCACCTGGGCCATATTTTCCAGGTACTTGCCTACCAATTTGGCCTCCTGGTGCGCCAGCAGTTACTGTGCCATATGTTCCGGGCCCTTGCATACCAATTTGTCCTGGCCCACCTGAAATTCCAGTGCCATATAATCCAGGTCCTCCAGGGATGCCTGTTCCATAAGATCCAGGTCCTACAGTGCCGCCAGGTCCAAAATGACTTGGTGAACCGCTAGTAATTCCAGTACCATAAGGTCCACGATTATCAGCCCCGCCAGTCGTTCCAGCGTCATAAGTTCCTGGTGTTCCAATATTATTTGGTCCATTCGTTACCCCACCGGGAATATTAGGGCCACCTGGTACATATGCAGGACCAATGAGGTTATTTGGCGCACCCGCTGGCCCCGAGGGTCCACCTCCATAGAATCCAGTACCAGCAGGTGATACAACGTTACCACCATTTCCGACGTTCTGGCCATATGTATTAGGTACAACACAGCAATAAATACTGCTGCCTGGCGGGCCAGGATACGGGCCTTGAGCCAATGGCCAATTGCCATTAAGAGTACCACTGCCAGGTGTTCCAGCTTGACCAGGTGTGTAAATTTGATTATTTTGTCCGGGTTCATATCTACCACCTGGAACACCTACCACACCTCCTGTTCCATATCTGCCAGTTCCTCCTGGTAGTCCATTGCTGTAAGTTCCCGGTGTTCCGCCTTGTACTGGTTCATAACCCTGACCTGGAGTTGGTTCGTAATTGTTTCCCGGTGCTCCATTTTGCCCTGAACCATACCTTATATCAGGCGAACCATTTTGTCCCGATCCATAGGGCTGTCCAGGCGTGTAGGAAGTTGGGGGTCCACGTTGCGCAGGTCCAAAATTTTGAACGCCACCTGGACCGTCTCGACCAGTATCAAAAGTATTTCCACCTGGTCTTCCCTGGGCGGGCCCTAAGACTCCATTGCCGCTTGGGCTAACTTGTCCAATTTGCCCTGGTATGTGTCCATAATCCCCTCTTCCACCTGGAACGCCACGTTGTCCGGGTCCATAATTTCCTAAGTCAGTACCTTGTCCAGGTTGTAATCCATTATGACCCGGCGCATACCCAGTGCCGGGTCCATACATTCCATTTCTTCCGGGCAATCCACCTTGTCCTATGTTATAGCCCGGACCACCGCGTTGACCAGGAACTTGACTACCGGGAGTTCCTGGTGTTAGTCCGTACCCCGGTGCCGCGGGTCCGCTCCCTTGCTCAGGTCCATAGCCTCGATTTCCTGGGTATTCTTCACCAGGTCGATAAGCGCCATTCTTACCCCCATTACCACCTGGGACGTACCCTGGGCCATAAGGGCCATTGCCACCTGTGCCAAAACGATTTGATCCTGGTCCAGCCCCGCCTCCTTCGGGAGCGCCTTGTTGGTTGTTACCAGTATTACCACCTTGTCGTGGTCCGTAAATGTCTCTACCTCCTGTATTGGGTCCTCCACCTTGTCCGGGGCCATATCCTCCAGGGGGGCCATAACGACTTTCTGTATTAGTGGCGCCATTCCATCCAGGTTTATTTTCACCTGGTCTGTATCCACTTCCTCCTAATGCACCTGGTTCGTAAGGGCCTCTTTTTAAGCTTTCTGGCTCATGGTCAGATTTTCCGTAGCAATCGTCACAACTAGGGTCAAATATTGATTGACTCTGAGCTTGACCCATCCCACTATTGCCACCTATCAAACATAAATAATCTTTAAAATCTTTAAAATTATAAAAGTTATACAAATCGTTTACAATTTTGTAATAATAGTGGAAGTGGCCTGCTATTTAGGGAGAAATTAAAAGGAGAAATATTATGATTAAAGAAATTGTTACTATACATTTCTCTAAAACTGTTTATAATCTTTGCTAAATCCTAATTTATACTTTATACTGCGTATAATGTGCAATTTTGATAATATTTATATATCAAAAATGTTACATACAAACGTCATATTTAAATAAAACAGATTCAATAAAAAATATTCTGACAATTATAGGTCCGTGGATGAAATTAATTTAAACTCTCGACAAAATAAAGAAGGTACTACTCACTGACGCTTGCCCTCGAAGAATCTGCTGCTGAGTGCGCTTCGGCTTTACCTTCATCCTTTCCATTCCCGCGATCGATGGCCAAGTATTGTGATTGTGTTTGACCTCTGTACCGGCCTCTAGAAAACCCCGTTTGACGACGAGATCGGCTTAAGGTGTCGAGAGCTTTTTCGATCTGATTCCAATTAACGACGTCGCCTTTTAGCTTGGAAAATCCTTTGCAAAAAAAGATCTTCGTTGGACTACTCCTCGCCAGTGACTTGACCTGCCACAACATAAATTTAAGCGGTGTTAAACCAATCATATGTAAATCGACTACCGACATTAAAAAGCTTATATATTTTAGCGGATATACAGGGTGAATTTTTCAAATAGGCCTTCAGGGCCATATCCGAAACTATAAGGATTAGCGAAAAATGCTGAAATAAGCTACGAGGCCAATTTTGATTAAAACTAAAACGGGATCATCAGTTTCTTAAAATATATTTTTCCCTTTTCGGGAATCGAACGAGTTTTAAAAAAAAAATACACCCTCTATATTATTCTACTATCTGATAGTGTCGCTTATAAGGACCATATTCTGAGAAGTAATGATAAATGATAAAGTAAAGGAAAAGCCTCAGTTAAGTTCCCGCTATTCATTAATTTAAAGATTTCGCGTATTAACAATTTTTCCCTCCTAAAAACGGCGTGAACTTGGTTGCCAACCTATTACTTTCTCATACTAAGCCGTATGTCATGATTATGACATCGAAGAATAAGTTGATTAACTAAAAAAATATTTGATGTTATAACTTGTGTTATGACTTATACAGGGTGTCCCGTAAGTACCACGACAAACTTGGGGAGAATATAGGTGAGGGTCTGACCCCACTGGGAAAAAAATACCTAAATTAAAAATGTCACCGTTGTTGCACTATCGATTGTTTTATATTTTTATAAAAATTCAGCCCTCTTTAACTTCTTTCGTTTACTGCGTCTACAAATTTGGTGATGCAGTGTTTATTTTTTCTGTTAAATACTATCAGATAGTTGGTTTACCATATTGCAATGTAAATTGGTTAAAATGTGTAAAGGAACCATAAAAAAATAGATGTATTTTTGATTTTATTTTGTTTACTATATTTTCCTCATCTTTGACTATTCGCGGTGAAGAAAAAATGTACTGAACTATAAGTGCTCATTACCCAAAAAAATATGTCTAGTTAATGGAGATTTCAGAAAAGTACCACACTTACTATTTAGAATTGAAGAAAAAAAGTTAAGGCTGTTTTTTCATGTAAGGGACTGAAACTAACTAAAACGTAATGATCGAGTTTTTATTTAAATTACGCTTGATACCGGCTCACAACGTATTTAACAGTACAAAATCACATTATAACCTTACACATTTAAAAATACCATTCTTCATTTGTAAAAAATAAACTAAGTAAGTAACGAGCAAACAAAGTTATATAACTTATTAAGTCAATTTTTACCTACTTTTAACTATGGTCTCAAAGTTAAACTTCGTATCGATATGTATGTAATTAGAATGACAATACCTTAATTTGATATTTTGGGAGTGATCTGATGATGGAGCCAGGATATGGATGGTAGATCTCTTATCAATTTAGCCCAAACTTGAGGGATTTACTAAGAAATGAACCATGCACCTGCTGGCTCCATCATCAGATCAGTTCCAAGATGTCATATTATGGTATTGTCATTCAAGATTCATTTTCCCAGAGAGGTCAGACCCTCACCTATGTCCTCCCCAAGTTTGTCGTGGTGCTTACGGGACACCCTGTATGTATAGACCTTAAGGATTATACATAAGTTCTAAGTTATGTATAATAATTAATGATTAGTATGCCAATGTATGTATATGTATTTTCTTTAAAAAATCCTTTTCCTTTAATTTGTCACCTAAAATTACTTGCTGTAATTTTAGGTGACAAATTGTAAGTGTAAATTACGTGATTTAACGATAAATGAGACAGTCGTGAAACAGAGATACATGGCTAAGAATTCTAACGATATTGTTCTCAAAAGAATGTTAAGTTTATTAATTCGCTTTTCTGACGTGACTACTGCTTGCAAACTTATATGCTTATTCGGAGAACCGCGGTAACCGCAGAGAAACAAGTTAGTTACGAGTATAAAGTTATTTAAACAACACTTTTATGTTGCAACTTCTCTCCTACAAATAAACTAACTGTCCTATATTTTATAAGTAATCTCTAATGCAATGGGTCAAGGGAACAAAAGCAGCCTTGACAAAATAAGTTATCAAATGTCGCGCGGGTAAGATAAAAGTTTCAAACTTAGAAAAATATTTGATAAGAACGTTACTTCACTCAGTACATACCTAAACGATAACGGTCTTTTCACTTTAAAGTCAAACAGAATGTATGAGTCCATTGAAATGTTACATTTGGGTTGCAAATGTCAGAGGGCGAAATTTTGTGTGTAAAGCATTTTGTGTAAAGCTAAATCCTAGTTTGTTGGGTCGCAACTCAGGCCCAAATTTTTTTCACGCGTATATCAAGCAAGCTATTCGTCGCACAGAAAATTGATAATTCAATTATGGTCCCAAACTGAATCATCTACAACTTTTCGTTGTAAAATTAAACAATAACAAACAAATAAAAAGAAATAAACATTTTTGAACAAATTATGGAATTTGGAACAAATCATAGTATGCATTATGGCAAAAGAAAGCTACTTAGTAATTCTACTCATTTTTTGATGTCTACAATACCGTTTTAATAGAACGAACACTCGTTAGCAAAAGTAGCGCTTCTCAACATATTGACAATATTTCTGGACAAAAAACCCTAAGTTAAGAAGATTAAATTAATAATATTCTTATAAATTCTTAGAGTTCAAAATGTAGCTGTTTGATTCCCGGCAACGGTAATCAACTTTAAATAAAAAATATTCATGAAGTTTCCTTTTAAATTGGCTCTGTAACTATTTTTATTATTTTGGCTATACTTTTTAGTTTCGTATTTGGCCATTCACGTACGCTTGAAAACATAAACTTGAGTAGAACGTAGTTGAGGAGCTGATCTCTCAGTGTCGCTTATCGCCAGTTATTAATACTCAATGTATCCAAATTTTACCTACCAAAGATCTACAACAGTTACTTCATACTCGAAATTCATAAGTAATTGTCGTATGCAATAAATAAATTTCATTTCATTCATATGTCGATCTTTGATAGGTAAAACATGAGATAGATTGATTATTAATAAAAGGCATATTGTAAGGGTTAAGTTCTCGTAAGTAATCATACTCGTAAATGATACTAATTGAAACTAATTGAAAGTTTAATTTTTGAAATAAATATTTTGAAAAGAATTATTTCACTTTTCATTTAGTTTTAAATTTAATATTTAATTATTAATATTGTTTACGTATGTGTAATTATGTACCCCACGACCGCAGTTTAGCGAGGATTATTGTAGCCACAGCGGCCCGCGCCCTTAGAAATTTAGTCAGCAAAATTGTAAGTAGGAGTATTATTTGTTGTTGCAGACAAATTGCCGAGATACATAACTAACATATTTTTACGTAAATCCAACGTTCAAATCCAATTACCGACCAAAGATCGAGGATTTCGATTCTATAAGTTGTCCGCCGAGGGAGCGGAAACCGAAAACAACCGTACAAGCCGCGTAAATCATTGTGCCGTGAAAACGGCAACTTTCATTTTAGAGGATTCTAGTCGATTCCAGGACGACCTTCACCGAGCTGTTTAAATTTGCCCTAATTTTTTTTTCTGTCACAATCCTTGGGTAGGCCAACTTGTTTACCTGTTAATACCTTTTGTTTTTCTTCGAGGGGGAAACCTTCAAAAAGGTACTCGATGACGTGGGAGCGACGCCGGGTTATGTGGGATTTTTACCGCACTAAAACCCCCCCGATGGCCGTCCTCAGCGCTTGTTGGAGAACTCCGGGATCTCCAACGGAACACAACCGGAGTCCTCCAAGCGCGATGCGGATCGGGCTCTGCCCTGGGGGAGCATTCGTTCCTCCCACAGCATCTGGTGATTACGACGGTATGCGACCACACATACCGCCGTCCTTCCCGGGGTAGCATACTGGACTGTTCGAGCTCCCACTGTTGCCGCCCGCAACCCCGGAAGCCCCCTTTTAGTCGCCCCTCGCACGACAGGCAGGGGATACCGTAGCCCTATTCGAGTCCCAGACTACAGGAACTACCTGTTAATACCTGCCTACCCAAGAGTTGGGGGGGGCATTGGGGCAGGCAAAAATTGTCCGGTGGCGCGCAGACCTCCGGCTCCGGGAGGAACACCCCACGCCCAAGGAGGAGAAAGAGCGGAAGTTCCACGCTCTGCAGTCCATGACGGAAAAATGGAAGGAGAGGCTGGCCGAACCCACGGCTGGCCTCAGGACTGTGGAGGCTGTCCGTCCTGTGTTAGAGGAATGGACGGACAGGCGGTATGGGTCGCTTACCTTGCGGCTGGTGCAGGTACTCTCAGGGCACGGTTGTTTCGGGAGATACCTGTGCAATACGGCTGGAAGGGAGCCAACCACCGAGTGCCACCATTGTGGCTGTGACGAGGACACGGCGCAGCATACACTGGAGGTATGCCCAGCCTGGGCCGATCAGCGCTGTGTGCTCATCGCTGCAGTGGGGTCGGACCTCTCTCTCCCCGCCGTAGTTAAAGCTATGGTCGGGAGCGACAGGTCATCTCGCAGAAGGAGGCTGCGGAGAGGGAGAGAGAGAGAACCTCAGACCTTCCTATCCGCAGCCGGAAAACCGGGCGTAGGAGAAGGGTTCCCCACTTCCATCTCCTACCCCCATAATGGAGACATGGCGTAGGACACGGGGGTGTCCTGCGTCATAAATAGGCCTCGAGGTGGCGCGCGCGGTGTACCCGCGCGCACCTCAAAGATGAGGGGATGGAGCAAACTCCATCTATTCGCCAGCTTGGCGAAGGTACACCTATATTGGGATCTCAGACCATTTACCTAGATTTTCATATTTGTATGCGATTTGAAGCGGAAAGGAAACGCTCCGTGAGTTCTTCTATTACCACTAAAATATTTCGTTCAAAAAATGACATAATATAATAAGAAATATTTCTTGAATTTAAAATTTACATAGTTCCATTGGATTTTTGTATGAATAGGTATTTTATTCTATGTTACAAAAATCATATTATCTTAAGAACAAAAGATGTACAAAAGCTTTATATTTTAAAGTGAGGAAGAAATGTCCTTGCGAAGTTAAAGCTCTCTGAGTGGGCTGTGTATAAAATAAAAGCCCGGGAGCTTACAGCGTCGCGCTGGTTGCACCAGGTTGGGAAACACTGAGCTCTATCGACCGCTGCGAGCGACACTGGAGAACCAAGTTTAATTGAAATGGATACGTATACCTACTCAAAGCTACCAAAATGCTGGGAATATTGGTATTGAAAGCGGAGTGATTGGTTACATGATACGTGTTCGTAGATTCGTATTTTCAGAGCTATATTTTTTTATTTATTTCGTGAGGTTTACTTTTCTGTCAATGAAACCCATATTTTTCCTACCTTACGTATTTTTCAAACAATACAAAAATTAATGCAGGAACGAAACATTCACCACCATACAATTTTGAAGGTGGTAGAACCCTTTGTGGTTCGACTCCGGCACCACCGCCACACCTATTTCTGTCTCATTACAGCAGTGTTAAACGCTGCTGCGTTCTGGTTTGAAGGATGTGGTAAGGGAGACATGCTTATTCCTCAGAGGCAGAAATATGTAATCCTATCTTGATTACATATGTCCGTGGACTGCATGCTCGTCTGCTCTTCCTATATTATTATGAAATAAAAAAAAAACAATGGTTCGTCCAGAATTCATTACTGTACCACTGCTGGGCATACGTCTCCTCTCAGAGTGAGAAGCATTGGGCCATAGTCTATTGCGCTGGTCAAAGGGGTATTGATAGATTGATAGACTAAGAGTACCTTATACCTTATATACCTTTGATATATTTTTTAATATTTTTCAGGAATGTAAGTTTCCTCAGGGTGTTTCCTTCACCATGTGTGACCATTAATTTCTAATAAGCACATAACTTTGAAAAAAAAAATGGCCGTGCCTGATTCGAACGTGCCCTTCGATCTAGAGGCAGAATTTTAACTAGGCTATCACTGCTTTTGTAAGCTTCGTAGTAAATAATAGCTGTTTTCTAATTATGTACATATATCATTAAATATAAAATTCAATCTATTCAAATTAAAACAAACCATGTTATACCCCGGTGAATATCAAAATTCGTTTTAGTAGATGTATGAACTGTATTTAAAAATTATAAAGCAATAATATAACATTATAAAGCAATAATAAATAATTTAAAAATGCACAAGTCTCTGCAATTTAAATCATTCTAAGAGCATGAAGTTCTTTCATTCCTTATGAATGGCGCATATATTTCCAAACCTGAATTGTTTAATCTCTTATTAAGGATCTGACCTACTTCTAAATGCAGCTATGTTTAATTTGGTACCCCAAACTTCAGTTTGCTTTTCTAGCGGAGTAAGTAGAGTACCTACAAGTTTTAATTGATGCAAATACACTGGGAATCTATTCATAAAGTTGGAATGCTAAACGAATAAAATCTAAACGAATAACGAATAAAATCTACGTGTGCTGCTGCTTCAAATAGAGAACTGAGAGTAATGGAATGGAATGGATTTTTGTAGGCTTATTGTGTTAGTAATATTTATTTTTCTAAACTTAAATATTATAATAACAAAAATAATATATTCTCAGGCTAAGGAAACGGTTAAGTATGAAAAGCTAAAATTACTCTTAATTTATTTATCGAAGCTAGAAGTATGAATTAATGAATGAATGTTATAGACATTTTTTCAGTTAATAAAACGACACAAATTTGGGAAACATCATTAATTTCATTAAAAGAAATACATAAAAAGGAAAAACAAAACATACATAATTTTAACACACGACACGACATACACATAACACGAAAACAGTCTCTCCTCTAACTGCCAGGCATTAGGCATGCTATTTATTAAGTTCAAAAGATCTAGCGGGACTAAATGTAAGGAGTACGGGGATGAATGACGCTCTAAATGGTAAGACTTTGCAATCTGTCAATGAAACTGTTTTCTTGGGGATAACCATTGATTCTAAACTCCGCTAATTTTGCAGTCAGAAGAATTAGACAGTTAACAGACATCCCCACTGCCAGGCTTGTCTATTTCAGTTACTTTCACGGCATTATGTCTTTCTTATGGCATTCTGCTGTGAGGTAGTGCTGCTGACATAGACTCTATATTTACTATGAAAAAAAGAGCAATAAGGTCAATATACAGTTTGCGACGTGGTGAGTCCGTGAGAGAACTGTTTCCCACTATTAACATATTGACGGTACATAGTCAATACATTTATGAAAATATTATGTATATAAGAAAACACACTGATATCTTTGAAATACATAGTAACCACCATAACTTTAATACTAGAAATAGAAATAAATTAGCAATTCCTAAACATAGATTATGTAAGGTGGCTAGATCTTTCATGGGTAACTGTATTCGCTACTACAATAAAATACCTGACCACATTTTGAATCTCACAGAGCAAAAAAGCGTACTATAAACTATGTGATTATTTGACTGACAAAACGGTGTGGTCTGAAGTAGTTCCAGCTCCACATGTACCATTAGGCTAAGTTTAACATTGTAAAAATCTTTCGCCGCTTCTTCTCCATAACGAAACACTTTGTGAAGTGGTGGTAATTGTATTGACATTTAAAAAAGTGCTCTGTAAAGAACCTATTTTGAATAAAACATTTTGATTTGATTTGATTATTGGTCCGTTATTCAAACAGTAGATGGATTCTCAGGACATATGTTGACATTAACGTGCAATTTTTTTTTAGACGGTGCTTTTAAGGTAATTAAACTCGTCTTGTAATTAAAATCTTCCAAAATGAATCGACGGTTATATTAGTAACGATAAATGAGTACTAAATTCAATATATTAAATTGCCTGTAAATCTGCACTATAGTGGTGTGGTTAAATAAACCGCAGATCACTTTTAGCAGCGTAGTCCTGTCTCCAGGAGGACACGTGAAAATGGATAATTTTGATTCAGAAATTTTCGTAGATGTTATTGGAATTCGGTAATTTCTTTTTATTGTCTGATAAGTTCAGCCATTTCTGTTACAGATGAAAAACTAACTAACATATGTGTTAGTTGTAGATAATCACATCATTGCCTAGCAGTAGAATATTGATGGATTAAAGCCACTATTTCAAAGCACCGCAAATAGGTTATAGCAGATATTTTTGTAAAATGGGCCTTTCAATTTGGCGCTCACACAGCCAATAAACTTTTACAAAGTGCTTGCCGTTGTCGATTTTAATTTTGGTACGGTTTAAAATATAACGGTACGGTCTCAAATACTTGATATTGATATACTACTTCAATATAGAGATCAATATGTTGTCTTTACTTAGAAAGAAGTTATTAGTAGTTCATACTGTAATAATTTATCTGCGCATGAGACATGATAAGTGAATAATTACCTACTTACATCAGGCAAACTAGGTCGCTAGATTACCGTTTGCTTCCAACGGTCTTATACGCAGAATGACATAAATCAAATAAGTTAAAAATGATAACAGTTATCGCAAAGCTTCGAAATTAGGTAACGATCGCTATTTTCGCCATTTAACGCCCAGCTACATCATTTTTTGGGTTTTATGATACAGAGAAAGATATAGCACAATTTAGGTAATATGTATACTGATGACACACAATCTGATCAAAATACAATACCTAAACGAATCCTAAAAAAATGCTTTGTAGTCAAACGTGCAAGTTTTTATGTTTAGGTTTTTAAATAGGAAAAAAATTGAATGTGAACTATTAAATCTGCATATTCGTAGAGGAATGAAGAAATCAGACATCAATTGATTTAGATATTTCTCCTATGGAAGAAGTTAAAAATTGGGCGTATAACACACAATTTGTATAATACCCATTTTTTTACGTAAGAGTGAAATATAAAACTAGTAAAAAGTGGATGTCTCGCGGCACTTACCGTTATAAATTTTCTATGCGGGAGAATTCGTTTGAGGTCGCTGAGGCCGCATAGCTGGGTCACATTCGGCGGGCTCTGTTCTAGAATGGTGTCAGGATCAACTTTAGACTGCAGCTTCCAGGACACGCAAAGTTGAGAGTCCGGCTTCTTGCAAACCAGGTGACCCTGCAGAGGAAGTTCAACTTAGAAAGATCGTCACTACTTAGTGAAACTAGATATAAATTCTTATTAATATATACTTAAATAAAATGAAAAGTTTAGTCAAGATAATTGTTTTAAATGGTCGGTTATGTAGGGAAATAAAACCGCTTCTTACCTGGGTTATAGATATATAATGTTCTTGTACAAGTTGAGAAGAAGTACTTGCGAGTACCGCGAAAAACAGTAAGACCGCGAGCTGCGGCCCCGCGGGCGCGCTCCCTCGACGCATGCCTGCCGGCTGGAGAGCAGACGGGTCTCTGCCGCGCCGCCGGCCCGGCGCACCGCCCGCCTCTTGACCCCCGAACTGAGATGAACCCACACCAGATATAAGGTTCACCCACCCAATTTCGGCGATAGCGTTTTCTGCTACACTTCGCTCGCGCACATAAGGAAGTAGCAGATACCGAAAGGCGATAATGCGCGTCAAGTGTGCTGAATCCGTTAAAAAATCTAGGTCTTAGGTTTATTTCCTTCGCGCACACCCACGTCTAAAAATGCACTACCAGTTGTTTTTATTAATTTGCTTTTACATTTTAGACACTTCCTAGGCACAATATTTTGTAACCGATGTAGGTCACAAACCCTATTTGTTGCACTGGTATATTTTGCACCTATCTACTCGTTATTAAATATAATACGAGTTGCGGGGGCCTAAACTATGAGTATAATAGGAGGAATAATAATGTATGCTAAGCTGTCAAGCGTCTATGAAAATAATGTAAATACTACAACTTTATAAAACTGAAACTTAAAATAATAACTTTTTAAGTACGTAGTATCAATAATTATAAATAAATATTTTTTGCAACTCAGGGATATAATTAACTTCAATGGTTCAAAATTAATTATACCCTTATAGTATCACCCGTGCGTCTGTCCGTCTGACTGTCACAGACAATTAGCTCCAAAACTACTGGCACGAATGGGTACTCGTATGCTTTTTCGTGTCCTAAAGACGAAGGAACATAAACAACTGAATTTTAAATTGGGGGGTGACTTTTGTAGGGAGAAATAAAAATGTTAAAATAAGCTTTGCAAACTGTGTTGATTGAATTTCAAATATATTATTGTTTTAGTTTAACAGTACGTAGTACTTTTAATCGTTTGCACACAAAACTTTTAAGTAACTTTTGAGAAAAAAGACGAAAACGGACTATTTCCTCACTCTTATCTTCGAAACTACTGAGGCTAGAATTAAAAACTTACAGAAAATCGACCCCACCTACGTATAAAATCGTAACCCACAAATGTACCTTTTGGTTTTTGTTACTGACAGAGCGAAGTTTGTTACAGAGTTTCAGAGTACATGTTTCATCAGTCGCACATGGCTATATTGAGGGTATGTGTCACGTCGTGCCTCTACCCTAAAGATGTCATGGACACACTTCGCGTCGTGCCTCTGTCCTGACAGTGTTAAGACACGCCTCACGTCGTACCTCTGTCTTACCAAATACCAAGCCACGCTTCACGCCGTGCCTTTGGCTTGGCTTAAGTGTTGTTTCTTAATAACAAATTGTGCTCCTTATTTCTTCATTTTTGGGAGCTCCCGTGTCTTAATTATATATGGGGGTGTTTGTGTGTGTGCCTTTGTTTCTACGTAGACTCAGAAAGTGAAGATAACGGGAAGTCTACTCAAGTTTATGTTGAGCTGCAAGACTAGCAACAGGAGTCGACAGGCAAACTCTACTCCGGCCCTTACAAGGTCTTGCGCGCGCTTTCACATCTCCGCTCCGAACTAGAACTTCTCGCCGGCTCGTATGGCAAGATGACTCGAGCGTCGCCCCAACACATGATGCTGTGGCACGGCGATTGGACTCTGGATTGGTACTAGATGGTAGAGGTGGGCACTGTGGTGATTTACTTCCCATTTCAATGGTAAGGTGGACATCTTTATGCTTTTACTCCCCATTCTTTGCGGTAAGGCTGAGGCGGATTCGGCCGGATTTTGCTTCTTTTCCGCGTAAGCGCTGTTCCGTTAATGCTCATTGTATCGGTGAGCATTGGGGACAACAGCGTACTACTTTATTAGAACGTTTTCTGAATGGGCTAGCCATTGTATAGGTGTCGTGCTTGTGCCTTGAATTGCGCGGTTTGAGACATGTGTACGACATTCGTCTTCTATTTGTATTCTCTTGCCTAGATCTCTGTTCTACACCTTTTCCAAATTTCATATTGGATTACTTATTGCTGATGCTTGAGTTCACGCTTGCGTCTGTAATGAGGGTTCTGAATTGTTGTTTCTAATTATTTTCTCAAAAACGAGGATCTGAGGACATTACACACATAAATAAGTATGAAACCTTAAATATGTGCGCTCGATTAAAGAAGGTGAAACAAGCTGAAGTCGCTGGTCGAGACATGCCGCTGTTGGGTGATGAAGCGATTGAGGTCGCCTCGCCAGTATGAACAGCAGTTTTACCGAATCTAAGTTCCTCTACATCAGTACATGGCGCGCGCACCTATAAAAGCGAGAGCGCACTAAGCCTTTTAATTTTGGCCTGGCGTTTTTTGGATCGGTAAGATAAGATTAGGAAGGTTGGAATTGGTCTTTCATCTACAGAGTCTGACATTGAAGAAGACATTGAAGAAGACCTTGTCTAGCCGTGGCAACAGCTTCGTCTACTACTTCAGCCAGGATAGTCAACGCATCTGTGCCTCTACTGCACGCGTACGAAGCAGTTCCTGGATCTACGAGACGTGTATAGGTACATGAAAGAGTGTGTCGAGGACGCCACACCGTCAGGAGAGACCGTATTAGGAACGACTGTAGAAGATAGAAAATTTAATTGTCAAATGAGGGTATTAACTAAAAATGGGCGTATAAAAAGGCATTGTAGATCGCCTTCTGGGTAATTATTTTCCCATTATTGTAAAGAACGTTACTCTGCCACTTTTGTTGTCGAATTTATAAATTGTGCTTACTCGTTATTTTGTTTACTTTAGTGAAGTAAATGTTCCCGGTCCTTAAAAGTTGTTTTTTAATAATTTCCTGACTATATATATATATATTCCTAACAGTATTTATTCTACACCACATAATATCCTTAATATAATATATAAAACAATGATCGTCTTTTTTGAGTTCAAAATACATCACGTGGTAAGTTACAGAAAAACAAAAGTATGTAGCCCGGTCAAGTTAGACATAAAAATAGTGGTCAAATAGCTAAAATTCCGGGAAAGCCAAATTTTTGTAGAGACCTTGGGCTTACCATTACAAATAAAGTGTCAAAAGTCCCCATCGGTCCGAAGTGTGCGTCGGGAGGTATTCGAGGTCAAATGTCAAAATTTTATGTTCTTTGATTTTTTTCTGAAAACGGTAAGTTTTATCGAAAAAGTACCTAGGACCAAGTTGTAGCTCTTAAAATTCTCTACAAAATAGTCCTTATATTTCTTTTCTCTAGAACCTATCATTATTCAGATATTGCGCTTGTAAGAATAATGTGTACATGATATAAACATATGTCCACACCACTTGTGAAATAGGATACTCAGCGCGTTTGTTTTAACGTGGTTTCCCTGGGAGGACTGTTCCACGAACCTTTATGATGTTATTTCCAGCAACAAGACTTATTTAGGATGTAGTAATAGTACGAAGAATATTGATATTGGTTATTGAGTTCAACTGTCGTTCTAATTTCTTTGTTACTTTAATATATTTTTTTATAATATTGGAGTAGCAGACAAGCATGCAGTCCACCTTATGGTGAGTGGCTACTGCCGCCCATGGATATGTATAATTAACCCCAGATAGGATTAGATATTCCTACCTAAAGTCGGTCACAAATGCGCCGCTAGGACTAACTAAGTTGGAACGTCTCGGAAAAGTATGTCCATGTGTATGGAAATGTGTATGGGTATGTAACCACACCCTTCAATCCAGAACACAGCAGCGCTTAACACTGCTGTTATGAGGCAGAAATAGGTGTGGCGGTGGTGCCACCGGAGTCGAACCACCAAGAGTTCTATCCCATTCAAAAAAATTGATTCATACTCCACTTAAATAATCATGTTTTCTTCGATTTATTTTTCGTCTTCTTCTTCCTCCTCTTGCTGAATGTCTAGAAATTGTTCATACGAAGATGAATCAGTTGTCTCTGTCATCAAAATCACATGAATCTTCCTCTCTTGTATTTAATAGACCATTTGAGCAAGATAGACCTTGGTAATTGGTACACGCCGAAGAACTGAAAAATTGTTTCTTCACTTCAAGCAATAATCAAATTACGAAGGGAATTCGGCTTCTTCTTACTATTTATGGAGCTCCAAAAATGATTGCGTAGATACATAGATATATCTATGCGTAGATAAGTACAGACATTTAACATTTGTGAAATTTAACAAAAAGCAAGTATAACTATCTTTTCCTTCTCCAACATCGGCATCTGTTATTCAACACTTGTATCAGGTCAGAAATGGCAAGGCAATCAACTGAACCCTGAAGACTGGGGTTCAAAATTAATGAATAATACTTTGGAATCGATTCAAACTTTACTGACCCCCACTCGAGACAAACTTGTTAACACTATTGTTTGCTATTGCAAAAATGGTCGTAGTGCCAAATGTGGCTGTAGAAAAGTAGGGTTACAGTGTTTTCAGCGTGTACCAATTGCCAAGGTCTATCTTGCTCAAATGTTTAATTAAATACAAGAGAGGTATATGATCTGATGAAGAGACAACTGATTCGTCTCCATTTAAACAATTTCTAAACATTCAGCAAGAGGAAGAAAAAGATGAAGAAAGAATAAGAAAAAGAAATAGAAGAAAACGTGATTGTTGAAGTTGAATATGAAGAGTATAAATCAGATTAAAGTAACAAAAAATTAGAACGACATTTGAACTCAATAACCAATATCAATAATCTTCATACTATTAAATAACTATTGTCCCTGAAAATAGCATCCTAAAGGTTCTTGGGATAGTCCCCCCAGGGAAACCATGTTAAAAAACCCCGCTAAGTACGCTATTTCACAGGTGGGGTGGATATCATGTAAAACGTAATTCTTACAAGCGCAATATCTGAATAATTATTGGTTTCAGAGAAAAAAATATAAGCACCATTTTATAGAGAATTTTAAGAGCTACAACTTTGGCCTGAGGTATTTTTCGATAAAACTTACCGTTTTTGAGAAAAATCCAAAAAACCTAAAATTTTGACGTTTGACCCCGAATAATTGCCGACGCACACGTCAGATCGATGGGGACTCTTGACACTTTATTTGTAATGGTAAACCCAAGGTCTCTACGAAAATTCAGCTTTCCCGGAATTTTTGCTATTTCAATGTCTAACTTGACCGGACTAATGACTATGATTCGTAATAGATCGCCTTAAACACTCACCATGGTTATACAAGTTATCAATATGTTTAGGTTTTGCAAATAAAATAATATAATTATTATACAATACCTACTAATGGTGTATAAAATTACTATTTTAAGAAAATGATGCTATTGTAAAATACTACGATTAAATTAATAATTAGCATGTGCTTTGCATTAATATTTTGTTATTGTCACGTTAGTATTCTGCATTTTGCTGATGTAGAAACTCAACGATAATGCTGTAAGATGTATTAAGTGAATAGGAATCAAATAAATAACTTTTAAGATATTTGTTCTTGTTTATAAACACTCTATACGACATACAAAGAGACTATATTTTCCAAAGTATAATATAGTATAAGGTCGCCACTCGCCAGTAAAGTGTAGTATGAAGCACATATCATATTAAGCATCCCCCGTTAATTGTTGTAAGAGCAATATCTTAAAATGAATAGTCTTTTTGTATGATTACTCTATTACATATTATAAAGCGTATAAAATAAAACCTATATAGCAAATTTCACAGAGATGCAGATTTTATTCGCATTTTAGCATATTCGAAACTTTGAAACGGTCTCCTGTAAAGTTGTAATTAATTACGCTATTATACGGAGGAGGGCTCGAAATAGTTCTTTACTTATTTATATGTTACAGGAAAACTAATGAAATACGAAGTCAATTACATTTTTTTTCACACACATTGCGTATGGGAGAACATGTTTTTAATTACCATATTAAATTTGTACGGGAACCTCTCCACGCGAGTTAATTCGATATTTGCCCTGTGTTGAAATACTTTGTCTTGCAGTTCTTTTTCTTTCTGTAACATGCGAATCCCAATAGAAGGTCCACAGAAAGAAACTTACATATAGATACTTATACGCATCCATAGCTTATTCTATACAATAATAGTAATTAATAACTTATAATTCCCGACTGTAACATCTTCGAGTAATTAAGCTACTATTTTATAGAACTATTGCAAAACATACATACATACTTTACTATGCCCATATACTCGTAGATTAAATAACGTGACTAATGTGTAACATAACTACTAATTCTAATATGTAGCATTTTAAATAAAAGTAATTTATAAAAATTCGCCTCATTTTTTTACAAGGGCTCTTATCGCGAAGTAACGCAATTATTAATAATATTAGATGGGTTATCATTCACGCGTCATGAGGCAGCAGAATTAAATATTCATTCATAGATTTATTTTAAATAAAACACATATGTACGTTTTATTTTTTATTCAAAACTATAAACCAACGAGTATAAAGCCGTTGAATGATCATAATAATATAATATTATGATCAGAGAACGAGAAATGAGAAACGAGTTATAAGTAAAATAAGCAACATATATTATAGCTTCACGATTTTTAATGTTAACATTTAATGAGCATATTCTAAAGAAGAATAAAAATTAGGTCGTTGCGCAATAATAAGCATTAGGCTAAAGTAGTTTGAGCAATGATAACGTGGATTCTTATAATCTAGTTATTTCTGAGCTGACATTGGAGTCTTTCTTTTTATATGAATGAGTGGGATATATGAACCGTTGAGTGTAATATCCCGAATGAGAATCTCCTGGGCTCTTCGAGGGGCCAATTCTACGGTAGTACTCTACGGAATCTCCACAATCGCAAGCGAGCCTGCTCTCCGATCCACTGCTCTCAAGTTGGTACTTGGGTACTACAATCAAACTCTCCGTGGATTTTGTTGGTTGACAGTGGCTGTGAGTCCGCGTGTACACGGGGTAGTGATGGGATGTGCTGCTTTGGCGGTGCGAGTGCTTCTCTTGTGCGTGATGCTGGTATTCGTGGTGGCTTTGTGTACTTCGGCTGCTATGGTTTCGACCATGGCTCTTAGAACGGCCTGAGTGCTTCGTGCTAGTATCCAAGTAGCCGTACCCGAATCCATATCCACCAATTGCTTTGGTGGTCAAATTATCCCACGATTTTGGTTTAATGTGTTGATGTGGACTTTGGTACTGGATTTTAGGAGATGACTTTGTCTCCGAACGTTCATTGTCCCAGAACAGCGTATCGCTGCTTAAAGAAGTACTGTAACTCGAAGCTGAGTTATCGCAAACCACGGTTGCGTTACTCGTTGCATATGACTGCAAGCTGCATTGACTAGTTTGCGTCGATTCAGTCGTCAAGTAGCGGTATCGATTTGAGCAGTGAGCGGATGAGCAAACCTTTTTTGCGTGAGTATGCGATGGACAACTATCGGGTTTCTGTGTCGACTTGTCTACCTGCTGGCATTTTTCCTTTCTTTTGTATTCTTTAGAGCATTCCTTCTTACGACGTATCTTCTTTCTTGAGTTGGGCACGCAGTGTGGGTCGCAGCACGGACTGGCCAGATCGTATGCCTCGAGGCTGTTGGCATCTTGATTATTGTACGCTGGCACACACGGAGCGCAACTATGACTGTGATTGCTGCTTCTATGAACTTTGCTGGGTTGTTTTCCGTTGGTAACCTTGTAAGAGTCGGTCGCTCGGTGGCATTCCCCGGTAGTTTTGACGACGTAGTGATGACAATCTCGCCGGTTTCTCGGGGATCCTACGGTAATTACGAAGCTGCCCGTGCGTATGTTTGGTTGAATGATACACGTTCCATATCTGGGATCCAAGTATTGATACATAAATACATTAGGTTGAGGTGGTTTTGCAGCGGTCACGTTCTCACTCGATAGCGTGGGTCTACAGTAAGCGCCGTTGATGTTATCTGAAATGTTATTTTCCTCCGAATCGGATATTATATCAGAAGGCGAGGTTTTCTTTTTCTGAGAGGGCAAGCTGTGCGTTTTCCAGTTGGAGTCGTAGACCTGTCTCTCGCGGATGGTGAGTTGTTCCAGTTCTCTCATCTTAGACTGGAGTATTCGTTGAAGATTGATATATTTGAGGTGGAGCTCGACCTTCCGTACGCAGTCCTCGAAGATGACCACGATACGCATGCGCGCGTCGCAGGCGTTGATGGCGGCGACGATCGCGGCGTGGTCGGCGCGCTCCACGTCCACCCCGTTGATAGAAAGAATGACGTCACCCTCTCGCATCCCCGCCGTGGCAGCAGCGCCGTCGGCCTCCACGTGATCCACATATGTTATCACTTCGATTTCTTGTTCCTGTTAGAAAATTAATTGATATTAATTTAAAATATCATATAGCAGTTTATACATATTGCGAATATAAATTATATTTATGGTAAATAATGTAATGCTTATTTCGAAAAATTCATAACCTGAGAGTGAATGGTATCTAGGTTTTTGGTCATTTGATAATACGTACAATAGTGTAATAATTCATATCACTCACAAATATTATGTTATGATATACTGAAACCGTATAATTATGCAGATGTTGAAACTAATCACATCTTTACATACGAGTACAGTGAATCAGATTTCCACTAGTTACCCACTTCAAAATACGGAGCTTAAACACTTATTAAAAATACTGGGTAATGTATAAAATTATACAGTATTTTTACGATTCCATGCTTTGTGTCCACATATAATTCAAGTTGGTCAATTAGTCTTCAGCAAAAAAATGTAGCAAACGTCATAATTAGTCTATTTAAGTAGTTTAATAACACTTGGCCATACTAATATTAAAGAGTTAAAGATTTTTTTTTTATTTCAATTATTTTTTACTTTGTAGTGACATAGAAGTCTATATTTATATTTTTTTTCACATGTATGTTTAAATATTTATAATTAATTCAATTATATTTCAGGAAATTAAATGAAAATCAAGCTAGCTGGTAGATTTGACATACATCCGTATTGCGGCTACCTCGTATATCTGGTAGGAGTGCCTGACTTGAGAATTGGAAAAAAATATAGTGTTATATTATTATGACCCTGTAAGATCGCGCCGCTGTACAGCTAATGCATGACTGTGAAAAATGCATTTGGGTTTAAAAACCTACTATAGGTATTTATCTTAGGAAACACATCGCAGACAAAATACAATTATGAATCATGTTCTTTATCATATATTATGATTACTTTAAATTAATATATTTAATCCATAAATGCAATGTTTATTTTTGTTAATATTTTTAGGATGTAGATATCTTTTGTAACGGTATGGATAACATTATGTTTACCTATCCTATTCTATAATGAATAATTGTATATATAATATAGTAATAAATCGGTTCCTAGTAATAGTTGTCTTCTAGTCACATTTTTAATATTTTACCAATCGATTAGAACTAACGAATGACAAAGATGAAAGAGCAATATTAATATTAAATATCATTAACAATAATCTCTCATAGAAGATTCTTTATGAAAACTTTAAGTCCCTCTTGCTGATGTAGCTTTAACTACGTATCTAGATTACGGTTCGTAGCTTATGGTGTCTAGTTGTTCTGCATAATAATTTTATAATATGAAGTAACTCATTCTAGCAAGATGGCAGCACTTTCATGTTGAGATTACTACGCGGGTCAGCTGCGAGATAGTTTAAGCACGTGCCGCTATGTGGCGCTGGTGATGCCAATGTGAATTTAGAATTCGCTAATATAATTTTATTTCCATCTAGGCACATACTTTACATATGAAAAAATGAGTATATTGTACTCGTAATCTAATACAATACATTAACAAAAATATGCAAATGCGCGACATTCATTTTACTGGTTAAATTATTTCTATAACGCTTGAACCCAACTCAGTGACTTTATTTTATCTCTGTCTCTGAGGAGTAAACGCTTTAAAAGAAATGTTATGTGTACATAGATTAGTAAAGATTACTCACTCCTAACAAGAACATGTAACCAGTTTTGATAATTGAAATAGTTGCGTAAAAAAGTTTTGCCACGTTTTCGTGCTAAAATGTCACTAAAATATTTAAAATAATTATATATTTATTATGTAAATTACGCAGTATTAGTTATTTATTCGTAAATTAGATATTCCAAAAAAAGAACTTACAAATAAGCCGTTTGTGGCTTCATTCAATTTCAAGGCGGCGAAGTATCTTTACTAATCTATGTATGTGGTTATTTTGAAGTTATGCGATGGACAGATTAGTTAGAACTTGAAGCTGGTAGAACCTCCTGCGCCTCACCACTACCGGTTTCAAGGGTGTGGTAAGGCAGACGTACTTATCCAAGGCGTTCCAATTTAGTCCTCAGGGGTAGCAGCGCATCTGTTGCCAACCTCAAGTCCACAGCTTGCATTAGCCACTTACCATCAAGTGTACTGTACCTATAGTCGTTTGGCACTTCAATAATATAAAACAGCTAAGTCATAGAAATATGTACCTTTTTATAATGAATGCCGTAGCTCTGCAGCGTGAAGCCGTAGCTGCCGTTCTTCTTCTCGACGATGATGGTCCGCCGCCGCCAGTCCTCCTCCGACTTGCTCGGCCGCTCCGACTTGATGGACTCCCGGATCTGACGTTCATATAATATAAACGTTAGTTATGTTTGGACATAAATCAAGAAGTAAGCTAGCCTACATTTTAAGTACTTAGAAGAATTACCCATTTATCATACAACCTAAGTAATTTTGAAGGTGGTAGAACCCTTTGTGGTTCGACTCCGGCGGCACCACCGCCACACCTATTTCTACCTAATAACAGCAGTGTTAAGCGCTGCTGTGTTCCGCTTTGAAGGGTGTGGTAACGGAGACATACTTTTCCGAGGCGTTCCAGCTTAGTCCTTAGGGGTAGCGGCGCATCTGTTGCCGACCTCAGATGGGAATATCTAATCCTATCTGGGGTTGATTACAGATGTTCATGGGCGGCAGTAGCCACTTACCATCAGGTGGACTGCATGCTCGTCTGCTACTCCTATACTACAAAAAAAAACCTAAGTAATGCAACATTAACATATCTGATTATTGCTTTTAAATATTTTATTGCCTAGTAGGTAAGTATAGGTATCTATTTATATAGAATAATACGCTGTACGCAGAAGAATGACTGGAAAAAAGGGATTTAAATAATAATAAACGGGTACGCAGATACCGAAACAAATAGAAGTAGAGATATTCTTTAAAATAATGAAATTATCATTGACACAGATGAGAAACAAAATCTTTACCATTTCCGCTTTTGCGTTTCGGCAAATAAATCTAATGTAATGTAATGTAATGTCCTTATATCTTAAAGCAACTTGATTTCAGTCTCACATAAGGTACTTGCGATCAATCTTACATAATATCAAATTACTTGCTTCATTAATTAATTAACGCATGTCTCAAACACGTATGTAATTAAATCACAGCACTCTACGTTTGCACGTGGATTTTGTTTCTATTCCGTTGCGCGCAACGGCGTAACATAATACATCAACAGGTACAATCATTAGTTACAGAAACTCAAGTATTTTATTTTAACTTGAATATTTTAACGTAGTAAGCATTTAAAAATCTGTATTTTTTGTTATAACATAGGAATCTTAAAAAAAAGTTCGCATTCGCACTTGGCTAGCGCGGACTATGACCTAATCCTTCTCATTCTGAGGAGACTCATGTCCAGCAGTGGGACAGTAATGGTTTGATGATGATGATGACAATTCATCAGCTTTGAATCTATAAGTTTATAGTTTATGTAACCGAGGCTCAATCAATAACTTGCACATATTGCGTTTTTCCCATGTGAACTACTCATCTGTTTCTTTCTGTGTTACTTCATTTATTAAAAAATGAAAATAACAAGTAAATTACTCTATAAACAAAAAGTCCAACGGATTATAATATTTAACTAATAAATCAAAATTTCAATCCCTACTTTACCCGTTACATTATTTTTATCCCGAAAGCCAAATACAAAATTTCATAAGTAACTACAAAATATAATATTTCATAGTGTTTGCTTCAAAATTTAATTTATTAATTATACACATAAAGAACTCTATTACCTAGTCATTACGTTAGTCAATTACTGCTGTTTTATTTATATGGATATATAATTTTGTAATCCCATTACAATTCTTCCTTTACTTTGATAGATTCGATTATCATTTTAACCGACTTCGAAAAGGAGTAAGTGCTGTATTCAGCTGTATTTTATGAAACTTATTACTATTTATTTCGCGCCATAAAACAGCCATTTTGTTTCTTTACATAAGGACACTTGAGTATTTAAAACGACACCTGTTGTGAGAGTTATAAAATGATATACCTAAACCCATAGATAAAATGCAAACCTTTTGACCCAAAGGTTTTGTAAGAACTTAGGGTTAGAAGTACATTAGGAGAACTTGAATTGGCAGATGGCTACGTGGTATTGAACCTTGTTGCGTTTATATTAAGAATGCAATCTGTATATGAACTGGAACACAACGGGCAAATTATGAAACATAGGCGAGAGATGGCGCTACCAGTCTGCTGAAACACTCAAAATATTTTAACTCACCGTAAATTAAAAATAGAACAAATTCACAATTTGGCTTTTTTTTTAATAAACAAACCCTAATAAGATTTCCCTAGGAATGTAATTAGTTATTAATACAAATGTAAACATGTAACTAGCATAATATACTTATTATTAAAATTCAGTTAATAACCTTTTTAACACATATAAAATAAAAACAATTATATCACATTCATTCTTTTTTTTCATTCAATTTTACTTGTAATTAAAGTTTAACATTTATGTTTATTTACACGTGGCCTTATATGCAAGGTTATGTTTACATAAGAGTCGTATGTCCTTGAAAAGCACAAGTCACAAAATCACAAAATATGAAAATTAATGAATTAGTCAAGACTTGCCTGTGTCATTGGAGCACCTCAGGGAGACAAAGAGAAGCTGCAAGAAGCCATGTCTCCACGACGGTCGACGTGTAAGACAAAGACTACAAACTGTGTTTCGGATTGCACCACCGTGGTCGCCACCGTCATAACCGCCATTGCGTCTAATAGACCACTCGTAACCCGCTTGTTTCCGTGCTAATGACGCGCGACCTCTCCGGACGAGCGAGCGTGAAGGCTAGCGCGTGCCACTCACCGAGTTGTCCAGGGAGTCTTCTTTAGATTCTGCATTAAGGTGCCGTCTGCTGTTGCTCATGCTACTCGGACATCTCTCGTTTAACTTTGGCGAGCTCATGCCGCCACCAGCCCGCGTCTCCACTCTCTGACACTTCTCGCACCCTACCGGAATTCAAGTGTTTGTTATATGCACACGATTTTGCACTCTAGCGCATCGTAATAAGACATAATCGATAAAAAAAGTAGTATTACGATGCAAGGGGAACGAATTTGTGTGAAGAGCGCATGCGCTGCAAGTACGCATGCGCCTCGGGGGCAGCAAGGTTGCCAAGATGGTTACCGGTTGTAGCGAAAAGTTTCAAAAGTTTGGCAGTGACAGGGCACTTGAGTCATTTTCATTACCCCAAAATTCATTCGCACATGCGCCTTACCGGCATCAGCCACGCCATCAGATCGTGAAAAGACCGCCAACATTCGAAAATGCTCATTTTCTTGAATTAGAATAATTAGATTTTTATACAGATATACTGCATAAATGCTTCTGGTGAAATCAAAATATAGGCATACATTAAACGTACACTTAAAAGTTTGGCAGTGACAGGGCACTTGAGTCATTTTCATTTACCCCAAAATTCATTCGCACATGCGCCTTACCGGCATCAGCCACGCCATCAGATCGTTAAAAGACCGCCAACATTCGAAAATGCTCATTTTTTGAATTAGAATAATTAGATTTTTATAAAAATATACTGCATAAATGCTTCTGGTGAAATCAAAATATAGGCAATTAGGCATACATTAAACGTACACTTATTATGATATTACATTACTTGGCTACGACTTTTCTACTTCGCTATTTTGATCACGTGATCATTGATAATTTCATACATTTTAGCGTTTCTAACAGCGCAAGCGACTGTAGAAACGCTATAGACAACCTTTTGACTTTTTTGTCAAATTTGTTAGCGAAGCGTATTCTAATATAAATGTCATAGTGAGCGATCGCGCCGACCCTGTAGAAAACGTAAACGCTAATAAAATGGCGGATTCTGTATCAGCTGTTTGTCACTTCACTACGCACTATCACTGCATTATAGACTTTAATTACTTTTGATCATTCGTAAATGAATACTTTAAATGTGTTGAAATTTGAATATGGCTCTCTATAACTAGTGTATCCTAAAATATTATAGAAATGAATTGCACAGCCGTTTTCTATTTTAAATTAATATGAGCATATAATATAATAGATAGATAGGATAGAACTTTGTCCCTGTAGTTCCGGGACCAGAATAGGGCTACGGTATCCCCTGCCTGTCGTAAGAGGCGACTAAAAGGGGCTTCCGGGGTTGCGGGTGGCGAGAGTGGGAGCTCGAACCGCCCGGCTAGCGACCCCGGGAAGGACGGCGGTATGTGTGGTCGCATACCGTCGTGCACATCAGACGGAGTGGCGAGCACCACTCTCGCTTGGGCGGAGCCCGACGGGGCAACGCGCTAAGAGGACTCCGGTTGCGTTCCTTTGGAGATCCCGGAGTCCCCTACGCAGCGCGGAGGACGGCCACCGGGGGGGTTTTAGTGCGGTAAGAATCCCACATAACCCCGTGTCGCTCCCACGGCATAGGGTACCTTTTGAATGTCCCTGTAGTCCCGGGACTAGAATAGGGCTACGGTATCCCCTGCCTGTCGTAAGAGGCGACTAAAAGGGGGCTTCCGGGGTTGCGGGTGGCAAGATTGGGAGGTCGAACCGCCCGGTAAGCAACTCCGGGAAGGACGGCGGTGTGTGTGGTCGCATACCGTCGTAAACACCAGACGGTGTGGCGAGTCCTGGAGCTTACCTGGGTGGAGCCCGAAGGGGCGACGCGTTCAGAGGACTCCGGTTGCGTTCCGTAGGAGATCCCGGAGTCCTCTTGGCAACGTAGAGGAAGGCCACCGGGGGGGTTTTAGTGCGGTAAAAATCCCACATAACCCTGTGTCGCTCCCACGGCACCGGGTACCTTTTGAAGGTTTCCCCCTCGTAAACAAAAAAAAAAAAAAAAGGGTACCTTTTGAAAGTTTCCCCCTCGTAAACAAAAAAAAAATATAGGATAGAACTTAAGGTGCTTAAATAAAAATATTGTCTCAATTTAACTGTTTTATTGAATCATTATTAATCCTTCTCATATTAGCTTTACTTGTAACTATACAATTTATTTAAACCTTAAAAGAAAAATATAATATTAATATCCGTATCCTTTTTTCATTATTATCTCCTGTTTCCCTGCAATCTCCCTCACTAGGTATGAAGCTGGTGGTTATGAGGTTTAATTTGTTGGCATGGCATGTATGGTATACACCCAGTGCCATATCCATTTATAATTATTGCCTCCTTGGAAGCCACTCCTATGATGGAAGAGAATCCTGCGTAGCTCTCCTTTTGATGAGCTTAAAAGTGCGGGTGGATTTCATACGCTCACTAGCACGCTCATTGGGGTGTCTTTATATGACGACTGTTTATATGATTTTAGTTTATTTGTCACTTCCTCTTTTCCTGTTGTCTCTGCGGCATCAGCTATCATGCGAAGCATTTTCGATTGGAAGCGTTGTGTGATGTCCAAGTGTTGGGGAGTTCGGGTCAGCAAAGCAAACTCAGATTGTTGTTGTTCCATATATTTACCATCTTACATCAGTTACACCTAGTACATCCATCACTGTCCAAAACACGACTCCCCTAGAAACTTCTATATTAGCCCCCTTTCCCTCCATTTTTTTCGCGCGCAAGCTTCCATTTTTTTTTTAATTTCATACCAGAATGTCATAGATACAGCCAACAATGAAACCCGAATACAAGGTTTTTAATCCATTTTTTTTAAATCAATGTTTTGTTTTATTTAAACTTAATTAAAATGTAACCTTACACTCGACCATCCTGATATCGTGTATGACCCCATATACGCCTCAATTGAAAACCTTATACTCGGCGAGTCGAGCCATTATTACATTTTTTATATAATATTGTAAAGTACAATAAGTTATCTTCTATCTTATATCTTTCATGGTACTCTGTCTTTATAGAATAAATTATTATTATTCCTAATAACAAGTTATGAAACATTGAAACAATGTAACAAAAATATAGTACAAATCCAAACTATTCGAAACCTCGATTATTTACTATAATTTAAAATATTAATTGGTAACTTGTTTTCACAAAACTTCTATGACTAGGAACATAAGTACAATTGGCAAAATTATCGCATTTATATATCGAATTGGATATTTATACATTGAAATTCCCGACATTAAAGCAACTAACAAACTTATTTAGGTAACAAAAATTGTTCCAACCTCGTTTTGACCTCTATCAACAATATACCATTCCAAAGTAGTGAACCCATTCCATTCTCACTATCAATAAACCAATCCAGAAATTTCTAGCTTAGTCAGGTAGCAAGCCCTTCCATTTTCACTCCTGACCTCAGTCTGAAATTCTCAAGTAGTCAAGTAGTAAACCCATCCATTCTTACTCTTGACCTACATCCATTTAACACTTCTTTGTACTCATTGTTAATCTTAAACCAAAACAATTACTTTTAAACTTACAATATGTTCATAATGAAATCAAAATACTACTCCTTTTATGTAATCATAGTTAAACTCAAATCAAAAACAATTACTTTAAAACTTACAACATATTAATAATATAATCGAAATCTTTACACTTTTTTGTACTCATAGTTAATATTAAACCAAAACAATTACTCTTAAACTTACAATATTAATATTGAAATCAAAATCTTACTCCTTTTATGTACTTATTGTTAAACTCAAACCAAAAACATTTACTATTCAAGTTACAATATGTTCATAATGAAATCAAAATACGACTCCTTTTATGTAATCATAGTTAAACTCAAAACAAAAACAATTACTTTAAAACTTACAACATATTAATAATATAATCGAAATCTTTACACTTTTTTGTACTCATAGTTAATATTAAACCAAAACAATTACTCTTAAACTTACAACATATTAATAATATAGTCAAAATCTTAACACTCTTTTTACTCATAGTTAATCTTAAACCCAAAAAATTAAACTTAAACAATTAAACTCTTAAACTTACAACATATAAGATAATTAAAATGTGAGATCATACTAATAAATATAATTAAAATGAGAGATCATTCAGTCATCTTTATCATAGATAGTTTCTACACTAATATCGTCATCGTCTAGCTCTAAGGATGCTACATGTATCCATGGCTGCAGACGGTCTGCAGCGACAGTGGTTTTACGTTTATTTTTAGTACCTTCAAATCCAGGAATAGGAGCTACCTTATACCGATCATGCCCCAAAATCTTTATTATTTTAAAAGGCCCTTCATATGTAGGCAGAAGCTTTGAGCTTTTGCCATCATTCTGAAATACCGTTTTTGTGATCTTGACTAAATCTCCTTTATTTTACATCCGTGCTGGCTTTCGTCCCTTATCATAATATTGTTTTTGTTTACCCTGTTGTAGATCGATTTTATTCTTTACTTCCCTACGTATGGATGTTAGATCACATGGTTTATGAGTGAGCTCAGTAATATCATTTAATATGGGATTACTTTCACTATTCATCTTTGTACCAAACATGACCTCAGCTGGGGCTTTACCTATTGTTTTTTGTATAGTATTGTTAAGGCCCCATTGTACTCTTCCCAATTTACTGTCCCAGTTTTTCTCATCGTTCCTTAAATTTTGGGCTGTCAGTGAGTCTAAAATAGTTCTATTATAGTGCTCTACTTGACCATTAGACCTTGAGCTTACCACAGCATTCAAAATGTGTTTAATACCACGTTCTACACAGAACTTTTTAAAGACATGAGATGTAAAGCAACTTCCGCGATCACTAATAATTCTGTCAGGACTTCTAAAGGTATCAAAGATGTCCTCTAATACTTTAATCAAGCTTACAGTTTTGGTATTTCTAACTGGTCTTATGAAAACAAACTTAGTGAACGAATCAACAACAACTAGTAAGTGAGTATTGCCTTTTTTTGATTTGATAAATGGACCGAGATGATCGACATGTAAGGTGTGTAAACTCTAAACTTTTTTAGGGCACAAACTACAGCTAAGGTTTCTAGTTCGTAGGAGTGGAAGTTTTTCTCCTTAGGAGTTGTCTGCCGGCTGAAATATGTCACTGGTTTAAAAGATTTTTCGTTATGCGGCCGTTGCATCAATATTGCACCTATGCCAAATTTACTGGCATCTGCATGAAGCTCAGTTTCTGCAGAGTGGTCAAACGAATGGCAAGAACTGGTCTACTAACTAACTTAGCTTTAAGTGTTTGAAAAGCCTGGTCCTGATCGGTTTTCCATTCCCACTTCACATCCTTCTTCAGTAATTTTGTTAAAGGACAGGCTATTTCCGCAAAATTTTGAATAAACTTTCTAAAATAGCTGACTAATCCCAGGAATTGACGTACGGCATGTACGTTTTCAGGTTGGGGAAAATCAATTACACATCGAATTTTTGCTTCGGCTGGTCGCATGCCCAAGGAACTAATTTCGTATCCTAGATATTCTATCTGATTTTGTAAAAAACTGCATTTGGCAAGATTTAGTTTAAAATTGGCATCATTAAGTAGCTGCAATACATCCTCAAGTCTAGCTAATGCTTCATCTGGATCCCTACCATAAACTAATAAGTCATCTATATACACAGTCGCCTTATCAAACCGTGCTGTGCCCAAAACGTGGTTCATCATGCGTTGGAATACTGCGGGTGCGTTTGCTAGCCCAAACGGTACGCGGTTGAATTCATATTGTCCGTCTGGCGTGACAAACGCAGTCCGATGCTTATGCTGTTCGGCAATTGGTACCTGATAATAGCCGGATAAACGTGCTATTTCATCTTCAATTACTGGCATAGGGTATCGTTCCTTTATTGTTATTGAATTCAACATTCTATAGTCTATGCACATCCGTAATTTACCGTCCTTTTTTTTACTAGAATAATTGGACTAGCATAATTTGAGGAAGACTCCCTAATTATGCCTGCTTCTAACATTTCCTTCACCATCCCTTGAACTATTCCACGCTCATGATGCGAAAGTCTGTATGGCCTATACACTACTGGAACATCACTATTTAATTCAATTTTCATTTCTGTAACATTTGTGCATCCTAATTCTGTCAAATTAAAGGCAAAACAATGTTCATATTGCTGTAATAATTTAAAAAGTTTCATTTTATATTCTTCGGTTACTGAATCACCTAATTTTATTTCGCATGTATCTAATCGATTAACACAAGGATGTTTATTATCACTGAGAGTGTTGGATAAGGGATGAGGTAATTTATTGACCACTGTTACCTTCTCTGCCCTTGAAAATATTGAATCTTCCTGTACCGAACATACCTTGCAACAAGGCGTAACAGTAACATTTAAATGACCGTTCCGAACTTGATAAATACCTCCTACAACTACATATTGTTCATTGGGTTTGCCAACAATTTTTGTATGTAATAAAACATTCCCATCAAATGTGGATTCCAGTTAAGCTCTAACACTCGCTGTACCATACATTCGACTACACCCTAACATACGAACACGTATCAAACATTCATCATCATCATTATAATATTGAGATGGAATTTATTTACTGATATCTAAGAACTGTAATTTTGTCGCATCTTTATATACTGTGATATGCGGTTGCTCTGAATATGATTGACCCACAAGCATAGATTTATCAAGTAAACAATCCTCCACAACTTTACATGCTACTATTGCAGCCACCTCATCTATTACCAAATTTAAGGATACTGTTCCCAAAGAATGAACTAAATTATTACCAAACCCTTTCATGGTAGTTGGAACACCGTCATGAGTTATTCCTAATCTTAACATGCTGGACTTGCTTATTAAGGTGACTTCACTACCAAAGTCTACAAATGCATCCAAGGTTACACCGTTAATAATAACATTTTAACATATTTATCGCAAGGATTAAAATTAGATATACACATTGTTTGCGGTACAGTGTGGGCCTTTGTAGATTCTTTTCCTTGTTTAACCAAACAGTTCTCAGTCCTGTGTCCTATCTTGTGGCAATTATCACATTTTAATATTGGTTTGGGACATTTGATGTAAGGATGACCCTTTTCCTTACAATTATAGCACAACAATGACAGGTTAACATGTGGTTTTGTGGGTAATCTATTGTATTGACTGTTATTAACTGTAGTTCCATTCATTTTATTCCTAAGCAATGTCTGATAATTACATTCTTTGTTACTTAGTAACAATTGTAAAAGTTGGTCAGGCTCGGAGCAACGTAATGATATAGCACTGGATTTGATAGTTTTGTCGCTTAGACCATGTATGATGCAGTCAACTGCACGTTTACCTGTGATATCACACTGATTAAGGAGAGCAAGCTTCTCATAAAAATAGTTTTCCATAGGCTCATTGAATCTATTTTTACATCTCAACATATCTTCTAAAGATTGACCATAGTTTTGTTCACATGGAAATGCTTTAAGTAACTTTTCTTGCCACTCTGACCAAGTAAAAAGAATTGTATTTAAACTCTGGTACCAAGTTTTAGCTAACCCCTCAAGTTTTTGCATTGAAAAGTGGATGGTAGTCTTTTCATCCTAACCATAAACAGAGGCACATTCATTTACTTTCCTAAGCCATACATCCATACGCTGATTCTTTGTGGAAGGGTCGAATTCTGGCAATATATTTTTATAATCAAATTTGTGACTGGATTGTACATTGGTATCTATTAGCTGCGGCTTTGCATTAGACTTTATGGACCTAAGAATGTTATATACATCATTCAAAGAAAATGAAGGACTACATGACCTCGAACGACGCTCAGCACTGCAGTCGCGTTCCCGACGACCCCTTTCACCACGCCGCTGGACTCGCGATGTACTGCGACGGGGCCCCGCCGCACTCGTAGCTCAGGCGCCGTCCTCGATGTTCGATGTCCCGGCGCAGCTCATGTTGCTCGCTGCGGTGCACCCGATGTTCGGCGTCACGCTCCTACCGCAGCGCATGTTTGATCCGGTGAAGCCCTTGTTCGTCTCCGCGCTGGCTCCGATGACGACTGGTCACACTCCTGCGACTGCGCGAACGGCTTCGGTCCGCACCACCCTCGTCGCGCCTTCGCTCCGCACCAACCTCCTCGCGACACGGAGTCACCAACCGTCGGTGATCATTCTGCCAGACTCCGGAAGCTTCCATCTTTCTGGAACTCACAAACATTTCCAATATTATTATTCCTATAAATACATTGTGATAACTTGACACATTGTTTAACATGTAACCTGGAAAGTATTTTGATGTTTCTCTTTTATAGTTAAAGTAGGACTTTCCCATCTATAAACCAACTTTGTTTAACCTTTATTATCCACTTTTACATATTTAGTCTTAATAGCGTTATAGTGAAATGATAAAAACATGAAAACAGTATAAATTTAACGCGGTTTAATCCACCAACCATATTTTCCTTGCATGAAATAGTAGTCATAATCAATAATTAATATCATTATATGCTTACGCAGTTTTTACATGGGCGATCCCACTGGCTGAAGTTGTTGGGGAGTTCGGGTCAGCAAAGCAAACTCAGATTGTTGTTGTTCCATATATTTACCATCTTACACCTAGTACATCCATCACTGTCCAAAACACGACTCCCCTAGAAACTTCTATATTAGCCCGAATGCAAGGTTTTTAATCCATTTTTTTAAATCAATGTTTTGTTTTATTTAAACTTAATTAAAATGTAACCTTACACAAGTTTGAGTTAGATGCGGTTCCCCAAAGCTAAGATCCATATGACCATATTGGTTTTAGTATGGTTTGTAGTAGTCAAGTTTGTTGCTGAGAGACATCCGTGCCATGAGCCAGTAAATTTTACGAAGTTGGACGTCCAGATATTTTCTTTTGGTCATAAGCTTAAGTTGAAATAGGTAATTTTATACAAATTACATGCAATCGCTGTTACTGTCATTAGTAATATCGCTATAAACAATTTGTATGCTCTTTATAAACAATCACCATAGTTACCGTTCGTAGACACATTATTAAGTTTAGTTTTTGCAAATTGATTTAATTAATAAAATACATGTACTATAAAATATGGTATATTTTTATGTATATTATGATGTTATATTGTAATATTACTTATTAATTATTACCATATTAAATAATTAATAATTACCATGTAGGTATTTTGGCTGGTGTAGAAACCAGACGATATTGTATTTGACGGCTCATTGATATTAATGTGATCGCTAACCATAGACTTATCATATATGTAGAATGATATTTGCTAACGAATATAATAGAAAACGAATAGAATGCAAAGTTTGTAACATGGCTAGCCCCCCAGATGACCATAAGTCATCCGATTAATATACGCGTGCATAATTTAACCTTAATCGAATACCGCGAAGTGATTGAAATCTAACGCCGTTTTTCCACCGCCGCCATCACCGAACCGATAGCGAGAACGAGATTATTTCGGGCCGATTTTAATATGACGTGACGGCGCTAGTTTGTCCACCGCGACCGATATCACCGGTATAGTTTGTTCCAGCTGTCACACGTGTGACGGCAGTGTATGGACAAGTTCTAAGGTATTTTATATTGCGGGCACATCGGCCCGTCAAAATCGGTCACGCCGATCTACTCAAAATATCGGCGGCCGGGATGACGGTGCTCGGGCGACGGACGTGCGGTGGACAAGCGGCTATAGTTAATGTATGTACGCTACTTCGGCGACGTCATTCATTATCGGAATCGGCTTGGTGACGGTGGCGGTGGACAAACGGCGTAACTAGCAAGATTTGATGTATATTCGGAATACATGTTTAATAATTTATATCCAAAAACATGTAATATGTGGATGTTTCAATTTAGTTTGTAAGAATGAAAGTGGGAAAAAATCTCCTTGTTTCCATCCATTCTTAAAAAAAGCAGAAATAAATATCATGACGGTCATGACTTAGTTTTGGACCTCGAACGTGTAAACCTTATAAATAGCTCATCGCATTTCGCTGAATGCTTCCTCAAACTTGGTGACTTGAATTTATGCTATAAGTAGCTAACTCAACAAAAGTTTGACTAAAATATAGTTGATAAGAATCCTTTGTGTTTCATCTCCGGAGGTACCAGTGCCCCACCTTTTTCCTGCCTAATAATAAGAAGTGTTCAGCACTGCTGTGTTCTGGTGTGAAGGAATCGTAGAGATATGTGCTTGTCAGAGGTTCCAAATTCATTTTCAGAGGGAGCAACGCATCTGTGACCAACCAGATAGGACTCTTATCTTACATGGGGTTGATTACAGATAAGCATGGGCATTGGGCATAGCCCTTAACCATTTTTGTACTACTCTATTAAAAAGTAAAAAAAAATATTAAAAAATTAAAAAAAAAAATGAATTTTCGTGCCAAATTCCAATTAAAAACATATGTTAACTCTTACCCCCACAATATGGCTCCTGATTTGCAGCGACGACATTATCAAAATACATAGTCAAAATTAAATTAGCTTTCGTTACCACACAACAATATATTGCTTGATGTGAACACTGAACATTCTAATTGGGATATGCATGAAGCGTTATTATTTGAAACTAATCACTACATGATTATACCTAATTTCAAAATTAATTTATTTTTTGATATAAAGTTGCACATTTGGCATAAAATCGTATATTACAAGAAAATTTTATATAAAAGTAACCAGTAAGTAAGATTTTGATTAAGAACCGCGTCCGTTTCATGCTACTCGACAACAGATGGCTGCGCATACCAGGTCGTTCTTTATGTTTAAATCGAAGAAAAAGTGATGAAATAAAGATAATTATTCCTATACTCCACGTTACAATTAAAAAATCAATTATAAAAACACAACTACTTAAAAATACTTAACTGAGAAGGGGAAAAAATTAGAGAATTAAAATTATAAAATTGAAACTAAATATGGGTGTGGCAGGCGGGGACAACTCTAGCTTTACTAATAATTTTCGGTAATTTTGTTGATCTTTGACACTGATAGGAAGCATTCGTTTATTTTTATGAAAACGAAAAATAAAAACGTCCAAAGAAATCTAACCGGCTAAAATCGATAATAGACTCTTTTTGTGAATTTTTGATGTTTCACCGAGCACGTTTTTTGTTTAAGATCCGTGTCTGTTTCATGCTACTCGACAACAGATGGCGGAGTCTACCGCGTTGTTCTTCACGTGTAAATCGAAAGAAAAAGTGATAAAAGAGAGATCATTATTTTTATACTCCAAGTTACCATTGAAATTCAATTATAAAAACACAACTAGATACTTAAAATAATTAACTAAGAAGGGAAAAAAACATGAATTAAAATCATGAAATTGAGACTAAATATTATTAGGTGTGGTAGGCGGGGATTACTTTAGCTTTACTAATAATTTTCTGTAATTGTTTTGATCCTTGACACTGGAAGTAAGCATTCATTTATTTTTGAAAAATAAAAAACAAAATCGTTTAAAGATTTTTGAGAATGGATATATTTGCTACGCCCGGAAATAGTTATAATTGTGGATGCGGTAATTATAGGACCAATGACGTGTAAAACAATCCTTTGAGAGTTTTTGATGCGAAAAATAATATCGAAAATATAAACAACATTTGTTAAATTTAACTGAAACCTGCGGTCTCACCATGCGAGTCAAACGAGTACATGCCTGAATTGATAAAATGAAATACACTTTTTATTGTGACGACACGACACCGGCACGGCACCAGCGCCGAGAGAACCGGTTTTTATTGCTTTTACACAAATAGTGTGTAAAAATATTTACAGAAAGCAAAAATAGAAAAATGTAGAGACAAAAATTACAAAAAAGACTGTTCGTTCGAAAGTAGTTCGAAATTGATATAATCGAAAAGCTTGATAACGTGAATTTACATTATTTGGACACACCCGTAATAATAATGTAAATAAAAATAAATACAAAATTAACCGAGCAGGGCCAATCACATGCATTAGCATGCATAGCAAACTATTAAGTTTATCGTGAGTATTTTTAATATGTCGGTGCAGATGGAATGATTAATATTATTACTCAACACAGTAGCTTACAACGTATTAGCGATAGATGGCGTTATGCGTAACAAAACGTCGGAGAGGACGGTTTCGTCATGGTGGCAATTATAGGAGGAATCGTTGTACCTCAACATCGCGATGTATTTTATTTTATTTGAGTAATTTTATATTATATGATTTATTTCATTGCGAAAATAATCCTATATCATTTTGAGAATCTCGTAATTTGGAAAAAAATACATACCTACCACAGGATGAAGATTACTACGTGCAAATAATTATATTTATGAATAGCCCTTGAATAGCCCTATATGTGTATTTTCAATCAAATCAGTGTCAATTGTATACTTTATATAAAATCTTTCTTCATTTTTTCATTTCATTATATGTATATATACAATAATGAAATGTTCTTGCCAAGCATTCCTATTATTTTCACTCATTTAGCAAGAGCGAAGCGAATATATATATATATATATATATATATATATATATATATATATATATATATATATATATATATATATATATATATTCCTTTTTATATATATCTATATATATATATATATATAAAAAGGAAAACCTACATTGTGATTGCTGGTACATTATAATGTGTTCCTATTTTGTTTATTTAACCTTTAAGTACGCGGGATCTGCGCGATCCCAATAGATTTTCAAATCTAGCTGCTATCTGTTTGGTATTTTATGCTAGCACGTGGAATTTTCTGGTAGCTAGATTTGTTGTAAATCAGTGCTTGGGGTCGCAGCGACCCTGCGTGACTAAGACGGTAGTTCAAATTTAGTTAGATATATATTTGGAAATTATTAATTTTATTCATTTCTTTCATTTATTGTGTTGATTTTATAAATACACAACTGTATAATGTTATGTTTGGACAGTTATAATGTTTTATGTTTTATTAACTTTTAAAATAATTCATATTTTTTTGTAAGCATATTGATGGTATAATTTTACGTTATTTATAATATGTATAAGTTTAATAAAACAATATTTTTATATTTTTGAAAGATATAGAAGTAGAAAACAAGTATAAAGTCCATCTGATGATAACTTGCCACTGCCGCCCATGGACATCTGTAATCAACCTCAGATAGGATTGGTGTTCTTAAGCCCAGTCAAGTGGCTATGGTGAAGCTTCGCCCCCCTCGCTCCTCGGCTGTAGTTATTACTTTGCAGCCGGAGGCTGAAAAGCAAGGGGTTACCTTTGCCAAAGTACTGGCGCAAGCGAGAGCTTAATATAACCGGCTTGAAGTTCCGGACAGCGGCCACGGGTGCCCGCATCCTAGAGGTGCCGGGTACCATCAGCGGTGACAAAGCGGACTCTCTGGCGGAAAAGATCAGGAAAACCCTCGGCGAAGGGATCGAGACAGTCTCAAGGCCTATGAAAAGTGCAGAAATGCGAATCACAGGTCTAGACGACTCGGTGACGCTAGAGGATGTCGCAGTTGCGCGATTTGGAGGTTGCCCGAAAGAGGGAGTGAAAGTGGGTATCATCCGAACTACCCCTCTGGGTGTTTGCTCCGTATGGGTGCGGGCCCCCGTAGCTGCTGTAAAGAAGATACGAAATCTCAGCCGGCTGCTGACTGGCTGGGTTTCAGTACGAACAGTGGTGCTGCAGCCGAGAACATTGCGATGCTACAGGTATGTGCTCAGCGAACACGTGAGGGCACAATGCACCGCAGAGGCTGACCACAGCGATGAGTGCTATCCTGCGGTAAACCCGGCCGCAAGGCCGACGCATGCACCGACACACCAAAGTGCTTGGTATGCGCGGCGGCAAACAGGCCGGCCGAGCACCGGTTGGGGAGCAAAGCGTGTTCCCCGCCGAAGACGAAAAGGAAGGGCATCAGAACAGCTGCCACATCCGTCCTGGTAGCCGCCGACTGTCCCCCATGTGAGGGACTGGAGAGGTAATCGCCACCAAATCCAATTAAGTATAGCCCACCGCCTAATTCAGGCTAATATCAACCACTGCCGCGCTGTTCAGGACCTTCTTGTTCAGAGCAGCAGTTCGCGGAGTGGTTGATAGAAGTGGCGGTGGTAGCGGAACCCTAATTCGTCCCCCTAACGGGTAACTGGGTGGGGGGATCAGGATGGATTGGTGGCCATTGCTAGCTCCAGGATACTCCGTGTGCCACCCCTCACCATAATCAAGAGGGGCAGGGGCTGTATGGTGGATGGACTGCGTCCTCCTTGGGGTCTACTTCTCGCCCAACAAAATTCTTGCCGATTTTGAGGAATTTTCTTGGGCGGGTTGGAGACCCTAATAGGACAAATTCAGACTCACCGCGTGCTGATCCTTGGGGACCTTAACGCCAAATCAACGGCATGGGGCTCCCTATTGTGGATGTCTCTTTCGCATCCCCCGCTGTGGCAAACATCGTCCGGGGCTGGAAGAATGTTCTGAAGGGGGTAAAAACACTGTCGAATAATCTTTACATCCGCTTCGACGTGGCCCCCTCGCTAGAACACCTGGACCATCGTCATCCAAGATCATCGGCACCGAGATGGGTGCTGGGGAGTCTCAACAAGGAGGATCTGGTAGAAGCTGCCATCGTCCAGTCCTGGCTATCTCCACTCGAACCTGCGGAGGTTAAGGGAAAATCAGAATGGTTCTGGGAATCTTTGCGGCTTGTGACGCAAGCATGACCCAGGCCAAGCCGCATCCCCCGATACGCCGGGTGTAGTGGTGGTCCCACGAAATCGCAATGCTTCGCTTAGACTGCGCAGTGGCGCGACGCCAGTAACACCGATCACGGCGCAGTGGAGCAACAGCTGTATGAGGCTTATCGAGAGCCATGATTAGCCCTACAGCTGTTCATAACCGCTGGAAATTCCGCGAGCACTTTACTCGCCTGGCTCCCCGGTTAATGGGCGCAGCAGCTGCGCTAAAGTGGTGCGGTCCATGGCCTTATACGGGCCACCTGTATGGGCGGAGGCCCTGACAAGGCAGAACATCACTTTCCTAAAAAGACTGCAGAGGGTGATGGCCGTCTGGGTTATCCGTGGACACGGGGGTGTCCTACGTCAAAATAACATTAAGCCTCGAGGTGGCGCGCGCGGTGTTCCCGCACTCACCTCAAAGATGACGGGATAGAGTACCTCTAGCTCGATTCCACACAGAGATGGGCCTGGTTATGAGCAGGCGCCGTCGGGACCGCGGACGAATGCTTTTAGCGTACCCGCAGTCCCGTCGAAGGGCGTACAGAGGTACACCGTGAGGTTTTAGGCGATAGGAGACCGGCATATCCTCTCCGCTGCCCTCGCGGCTGAGAGGAACCCATGATAGATTTCCCCAAGTAAAAAAAAAAGGATTGATGTTCTACCTGTGTTCGGCCTTATGTGCTTTCGAAACCTAAGAACTAAGTTGGAATACCTTGTGTAAGTGTATCTTTTTTACCTCAGGCTTCAAACCAGAAAACAGTGTTCTTATTTCGGTATACGGTGTTGTTATTCGTTTGAAACGGAGTGGCCGCAGCGCCTCCAAAGTCAAACCATGAAGGGTTCCACCGCCTTTACATTTCATTCAATTACATCCTTCTGCGACATTTGGCGCTATACAACTACCACAAATACTTAGAAGATATTTTTCCAATATGATCAACAACAAAACTGTTAAAATCACGTGGATGAGCGTCTTTTGAAGGAAACAAACATTATACAGTTTTATTTTTAATAAAGCGCTGGTCTAAACGCTCTTACTGATAATAATATATAATCCTGTTCGAAATAATAGTCTGAAATTAATTGATAACATCGTTTCTAAGGGCACTCAAACTTTATTTCGTGGCTATATTCGACATCCGTCGTACCCGACATGCTTGGAGCTCTTGTATCTCACATAAGCATCCCACATAAAACATAAAACACATCCTCGCAGCTCTCTAGTTCAAAATCCAATCCTCAGTGCGAATTTTTAATCAGCGAGAAAGCCGCAAAGTTTTCCATCCGTTCGTTTCTGCGAGCGACTTCAACGGTCTTACTCCACATATCACTTAAAATATTTTACCGATCCTTTTTTTAGATGTAGCAGGAAAAGGATTACTGAAGGAACTCATTACGCTCACAGCTTTAATTTTAGCTACGATATTAATTAAATGTTGCTGTCACAAATAAGGATGGCGGCATTCGGCTTCGATTATTATTTTGGAAGTTCTGCTGCCGTAATATGCTTTAGTCTGGACTAACCTGGGCAGCTTCAGCAGCGGTAATTCGGCGTCGGAATCAAGGGACGCTGCTGGGACATTTTTAAGTAAAAACGATTGCAATGTTTTTTACGAAAATGCAATTAACTTGGTAGAAAATTAAGAAGTCCTTCTCAAGGCAAGGCTTTTCCGGCAGAACAAGAAAGAAAAGTCGTTTTGATTATTAACTTATATCATGTTTTAGTGGATCAGTAAAATCATGAATCGATCTCTAAAATTTCGTGATTCAAACTGGCGGAATATTAGATAGGCCGACTCTCAGAAACAATTCAGGCTACTCCGGTTTTTAGCGCTTTAAAACCGAACATTCGTTTAGCAGGTATTACAGTCCAGCGTGAAAGCGTAATTGTTGAGATTTGACCATAGACTTCGAATTTTTTCGCTACGCTAAAGACCAACAAAGCACGAGAAAGACATATGTCAACTCATATAGACAATCTACTAGAGAGAAAGAGATGCCAAGAAAAGTGACGGCGTGTCAATTTCTCTTCGAATAAGCGGCCTTAAGCTCCTCCGACTACGGCGCGTTTTATTATTTTACCAAAATTAATACTAGTATTAATATATAGCTGAGTTTTTGTTACAAGGGTGTCTTGCTCTATTGTCAAGTATACCGTTACAAGGACAAATAATCCACGGAAGTATACGTTTCACAGGTAATGCGATATTTCTATCCCAGGTTTTTAAGCAATATTTGGTCAAATTTCATATTAATTGGTTTCATACATAGTTGTTACAATTATACAGGGTTACTGATAATTCGATACATTCCCTTGGAGGGGTAAAAGTAGAGCTCATTTGCAATAGATTTTGTCATTAAGTACCCTAGCCGATAGTGATTTGTTTTTGAGATATTCAAGTTTTTGTGTTTTTATTTCTCAATACCGATTTCAGGCAAAAAATAAAATATTCCTAAGTGAATGTCCTATTTTGATCCTAGTTTGTGAATAATCTTATACCTAACATCCCAACACTTCCTTAAAATGACAATACGCCGTAGTAGTACTCTTAAACTTTACGTTATGGAGGTCAATTTGCTAGGGTCCCATAAAAAAACCCTTTTTATTTCCACTTCAGTGTGAATTTGCATAAAAAGCATGTATGGAATGTGTCGTACAAATTATTAAATTAATAGCCCTATTTCACTAGCTATCCAAAATGGTATAAAACTTTTATCTCCATTGACAATCACAACAAAAACACAGTTAAAAAGTGTTAACTAAGATAATGTGCTTGAGTAAGACTCTGTGCAGTACCATCTGATTGGCAATGTGCACGGCGAAAGAAAAAGATGTTGCGGCGTTGCCCTTTTGTTTTGCAGTTATTCAACTATTTTGTGAACATAAGTGAACATTTCGCCACACGTAACAATTATTTGAATCAAATTTTTCGTTATGGCGTCTTTCACGAATGCAGAGTATGCTGATATCATCCTTTGTTATGGGTTTTGTAATGAAGATGCTTAAGCAGCGAAAAGGGAATACGTGCGTCGTTTCCCTAATCGTCGAACACCTAATGAACGTGTTTTTTCTGGGACATTCCGCCGCCTAAGAGAATTTGGAAGCTTTCGTACAAGACGAAGTGATGCTGGTAGACCTCGCATCCACGATCCTGAAGATGAAGAAGAAATACTTGCACAGTTTGAGGAAGATCCTACTGTATCTACTACAGTCGTGGCCAGACGACTTGGATTCACTCAATGGAAGGTATGGTTCACAGTGCATACGGCAGGGTTCTACCCGTATCATTACAAGTCTGTACAAGCTCTAGAAGAGGGAGACCCAGCCAGAAGAATTGACTTTTGCCGCTTCATTTTACACAACGATATGGAGAACCGTAATTATCTATCCAAAATTTTGTGGACGGATGAATCCAAGTTTGATCATAATGGAATAACTAATTACCACAATAGTCATTTTTGGGCTCAAAAAGGTTGTTATCTAAGGAAGAAGAAAGAAACGGCTCATCAACATCGATTTTCCCTTAACGTATGGATGGGAATAATCGATGACAACCTCATCGGGCCCTACTTTTTGCCACAAAATTTAAATGGCGAAACGTATGAACATTTTCTTCGAAATGATTTAACATCATTGCTGGATGATGTACCTCTTGCATTGAGAAGGGAGATGATTTACCAGCATGACGGCTGCCCAGCCCATTTCCGCCGAGAAGTGCGAGAGTTTCTCGACCAAAATTATCCCCAACGTTGGATTGGTCGAGGAGGGCCAATACCTTGGCCAGCAAGGTGTCCTGATTTGACACCTTGTGATTTTTACCTTTGGGGCCACATGAAAGCGCTTGTTTACCCAACAAATAGTAAAATAAATAATGTTGAAGAGCTCAGGCAGAAAATATTAAGCGCAGCTCAACAAATAAGACAAAGTTTAACATCTCGTGTTACTAAGACCGAAATGCGGAAGAGACTCCGTGCATGTACTAGGGAACAGTGGCTCCCATTTTGAGCAGGATTTGTAATTTTATGTTTTGAGTAATGACGTTAAGATTCAACCGATTTTCAATTCTTTCCCATTAAAAAAGTTTGCGAATCCAAAAATTACCGAGGTAATTAATATTAGTTTTTGGTTAATAACTTTTTTATTAAAGAAAATACCGTAGTATTTCGTAGCAATTTGGATAGCTAGTGAAATAGGGCTATTAATTTAATAATTTGTACGACACATTCCATACATGCTTTTTATGCAAATTCACACTGAAGTGGAAATAAAAAGGGGTTTTTTATGGGACCCTAGCAAATTGACCTCCATAACGTAAAGTTTAAGAGTACTACTACGGCGTATTGTCATTTTAAGGAAGTGTTGCGATGTTAGGTATAAGATTATTCACAAATCTAGGATCAAAATAGGACATTCACTTAGGAATATTTTATTTTTTGCCTGAAATCGGTATTGAGAAATAAAAACACAAAAACTTGAATATCTCAAAAACAAATCACTATCGGCTAGGGTACTTAATGACAAAATCTATTGCAAATGAGCTCTACTTTTACCCCTCCAAGGGAATGTATCGAATTATCAGTAACCCTGTATATTCATTTATCTTGCTATAAATACATATATTTCATAGACAGATGAAAAGTTACCAAAATATATACGAGAATTAAATTATTTATTTACGCTAGGGCTTGACATAATGGTGACGTCATATTATATCGATAATTTATTTATTTATTGTCAAATAGAACGGTTTCGCAGAACCAATTATACTAATTGACACACACAAATTAAATGATGTTAAAAAACAATTTGGTGTCAACATAAAGAATAAATACAAATCAAATAACAATAGTACATCTACAATTTAAAACATAATAATAATAAATTAATAATTACAAAAATAATAATAATTAATTTAAAAATAATAATTATAAATAATGTGTCGATAATATAATAAAGATCATTTCATGCATCACAAAAGTAGTATAAACGTAAACTTTGTTGACGTATTGTAACGGAATTTACATATTCTGAATTTGTATGTTATTATAACTCGAATAATATTTGTATCACCTATATCTTTTCAAGGATACCAAGTCGATCAAGTGAGGTACGTGAAAAGTGGATAAGAATAATAAATCGACCAGAATCATCGGTAATATGTAAAAAAACTATTGAGGAAAAATAGTTTATACCAAGGAAGTCGTCGTATTAATTTGTATATTACAATACTTGTTTTATAATATTAATAAATAATCATCTATGAAAATATGGTATTTTATTAATTTGTGTAATAATTTGGATACGAAAGTTACGTTGCCACGGGAGGCTCATCAAATTAATACTGGATGACAATCGATAAAAAGTATGAAGGTAGCAACACTATTACGCACACATACACATATCAATTTTGGTAATGCGTTTAAACTGACATTGTGTATCTTTGAAATCCTATATCTATGGATTTGGCCACGTCTTCGGAGCAATCACGAATGGGCTCATTCAGCATAGGATGGTTTTTTCGATAGAAATTAAGTTTAGTTTATATAGTTTTTCCATAGAAATTAAAAGAAGGAGGTTAGGTTACGGCAGATTCTAAAGTTACAAAATTATTGCAATACGTTTGCGAGCGTCGGCCAGAAGTTATTCAAACTTCAAAAGAGATTTACAAACCAAAGGATAAAACTCAAAGATAAAATGCATCTGAAACCCATCTGTAAGCGCGCGCAGTTCAGTTTATATAATTGTTTATTTCGTTTTTATATTATCTGTATTGTTTTATATTTCACCCGTGTTTTGTGATTTCCTTTTAATAGTTTGAGTTGTCAAAGAGCCTTGTCACGATATATTTGAGCTGCTAAATAAATACGTTAAATATTGCTTTCCAAATCTTTTCGTGGTTATAACCCAATCATCCTTCGGTCCACAACATTATTTGGTCTTCGAGCCGGATTTCGCGATGTTCAAAACACCTCCGCGAAGTGTTATGACCACTAGAAGTGCTAAGCATAAGGAAGCAATACAAAAGGACGTTCTGAAAAAGGATGGCGAATCGAATCGGAAACAATTGGAAGATGAACATTCAAATGTTGAAAAGGATGAAATAGGCGTTGTAGGAACTAATGAAACCGGGAGCATGGTGGAAAAATCTCCCGAACCTTCTACAAAACACAGCGTTCGTAAATCTTCCCGACGAAAGTCTTCGATGTCGTCATCAACTATGGCGAGAAAGAAAAGGCTTGAATTTGAAGCAGCTCAAGCGAAGGCTAGAATTAGACTAGAGTTGATTGACAAAAAGCTGAAAGCAGACCTCGCAGAGCTAGATGATGAAAAAAGTAATTGCAGTCTGCCATCCGAAAAGTGCTCTAGTGAAAACCATAACCAGGTAGTGGTAGGTAACCAGTAACCCAATCATCGTTTGGTCCACAACACCATCTTTTCTAGAAGTTATACTTTTCAGAGATCGTAAAAGGAAGGGAGGAACTTATTTGTTTTTTTTTTACGATAAATGCATTGTTTTTTCCTTAACTGCATGTATAAATAAAGATTTGTACATGTACAGTTAACGAAAGGAGATGAAATGGGATGAGAATAAAAAAAAAAGTATCCATATTTCTAAAACTTTTACTGAGGTATTTTTTCTCTGGGAGGCCAGACCCTAGCCTTTGTTCCGTCAAGTTTGTCGTGGTATTTACTGAACACCATGTATAATCGTATCTAGGGGACGTCGAAAAGCAAAAGGTATGAGCAACGTTTTCATTAGTACACGAGCAATTGTCAAACATATCTCGTACTGTCACCGGTGAAGGGATTCACCTGATATTTGCGGTATTTCTGCTCCCGCTGGGGGATTCAGAGCCGCAGTCACCACAGCCGCCACACATACTAAACCGGCAGACATTTATGACGGATATTGAAAGGGTAATGTCAATGTGATTCAAGCTATGGCTGAAAACGGTCCTGTTGTTTGTGTATCAACACGTTTGCTAAACGCACGTCATACATTGAAGTCTGTACACAGAGCGTTTGACTTGGCTTTGTGTAGGTTTGCGACATAGATTAGTAAAGATACTTCGCCGCCTTGAAATTAAATGAAGCCACAAACGGCTTATTAGTAAGTACTTTTTTTGAATTCTTGACAAATAAAAACATTTTTAGAGAAAATTTACGAATAAATAATTAATATTGTGTAATTTACATAATTAATAAATAATTGTTTCAAATATTTTAGGGACATTTTAGCACGGAGACGTGGTAAAACTTTTTTACGCAACTATTTCAATTCTCTAAACTGGGTACATTTTCTTGTTAGGAGTGAGTAATCTTAACTTATCTATGGTTTGCGAGCGCTCGTAGCAAAGGTTTTGTTGAAGCTTAACGTTCGCAGGCTTTATAAATATTACTCATAAAGAGGTATTTAAACTCTGTTTTACGTACATATTGTTGTTGCCGCATACTGTACCTTCCTTAGGAAGTTATTTGAAAAAATCATCCAGTGAGTTATAATTGCATTAATCTGTATACAAAACCCTTTGCTCTTGCTTTTACGATCATATGGAATAAATACGAGTACTACTATCCGATTGAAATATTAGTAGGAAGATATTATAAGATATATAGGAATTTGCCTTAATAATAAGTCGATTCGAAACATAGATGCTTAAGCTGCAAATCAGCAATATCTAACACAAAAAATATGTCTCATAATAAACCTTCTATGGCAGGAACATGATGGTTATATGTACATGGTTGGCCTAACATGTAATACATTTTAGGCAATCATTTAGGCATATTCAAATTCATTGCTGAAAACATTTATTCCGGATTAATATAGGTTACAAATTATTGAAATACTAAGAAAATTATCAATTATCATTTTATTCATTATTATTTTTAATTAATTTTTGTAATTCATTTTATTCTTTCATTTATTAATTTTTAATAATAATCATTTAATCAGAATAATTAAATTATTATTATTAAGTATTGTTAGCCCAAAAAGAAAATGCCTATACAGCGAGGTAACGCTGCCAGCTTTCTTGGCACTATGCCACATGTAGGAGTTTTGGAAGATATTGAATTAGAATTAGAATTTAATTTCATTAACTTTAAGTTAAATTCAGTTTAGTCCATTGCTTAAGTTGTACTTTTGCAAAATCCCTTACTCGTACCGGTACGACTTAAGTATTAAAAAATATTTAATAAATTACTTATTATTTTATCAGCTAATTAATATAGCGAAGAGAAAGTATTTACTTGGAAGCAAGAGGATATGAACGAAGCTTTAGAAAAACATTGGAATGTTGAAATTGGATTTAATGAAGCTTGTAGAAGGTTTAATATACCGAAGTCTACCCTGCGCCGGCATTTGAAAGTATTAAAAAGAAACAAAAAAAAAAACAACGGTTGACTTAAGGATGTGACTACAGACATGGCAGAATTATTAGCACAGCATTTCAATAACTTGGAGTCGTGTTTCTTTGGCCTAGCCGAATTTAAGAAACTTTCTTTGATATTAAAGTGGTATTACTGTATAGGAAGGAGCATCCTGATTTGTACTTGCGTGTTCTAGAACCAATATGGATGGCTACAATAAAAGGGATTCAATAAAATACGCTGTAGAGTGTAACCTATAAACCTTCTATCTCTTGAAAACCTAATATTTTAGATGAAAAATAAGGAATGTCAATGAGGATGTCATGTCAATCATATATACAAAAATTAATATTTTAATATTTTAATTATTCTTATTGTTCGCTTGGTTTCGTTTCTCAATTTGAATATATACATTTATAGAACATAGTGTGTCATGTAAATAGCTTCGGACTATTATTCTATCGGACCACCGATAGAAGCACGGCATTTACGAAGATGGAGAAGTACGAAGTCGCTATACCTATAGAAATGCGTGCCGTTGATCGTGTTGGCGTTAGCATTACGCCATTTTCACTGTCTTCATCGTCATTAACATCCTCTTCAAATTCAATGGAAGCTACTCTGAACCTGGTGGCAAAGCAAATAAGCGAACTTATTAACCAAGTGGCCGAGCTCAAGACTAGTCGGATGCCGCGGAATCGGTCGCATTCACGTCTTAGATATAGACATCACTTCCGTAGTCACTCGCGATCGACGCAACCGCCAACTAACCATACGCACTGCTAGTATCACTTCACTTACGGGTCACGCGCGAAGAAATGCATCAAGCCTTGCAGTTTTGTTGACTCGGAAAACTCACTGGGATTAGCGGCCGGAAACAGCCGGAATTAGCGGCCACTGCCCTTCATTTACAGGCCGCCTTTTTATTACTGATCGCTACACGAAAGTGCTTTTCTTAGGGGATACTGGTTCAGATCTGTGTGTTTTCCCGCGTTCAGCTTGCAAGGTGCCCTGTACCAAGTCTAGGTTTGATCTAACAGCAGCCAACGATTCTGTGATTCATACATATGATCTCATACACCTAGATTTGTACCTTGGACTCAGGCGTTCTTTCAACTGGAAATTTACGATAGCTGATGTTACACAACCGATAATCGGAGTAGATTTTTTATCCTATTATAATCTTCATGTGGATCGCAGAAATCAGAGACTTATAGATAACACTATCACTCTCTCTGTGTCTATGCATGAAGATTCCTGAGGACGTCGTGTTAGTTAAAGCAGTAGCTGCAGACACCCAATATCACGAGATCCTGCATGAGTTCCCAGAGGTAACTTGACCTATGGGTATGGTCTCAGCACCCAAGCACAACACTGTGAACCACATCAAAACCACACCTGGACCTCCAGCCACCATCAGACCACGACGTTTAGACCCTGTCCGCCTCAAAGCTGCTAAGCTGGAATTCGAGGGTATGATTTCTTCTGGTACTGCTCGCTCTTCAGAAAGCCCTTGGTCCTCAGCCCTGCACCTGGTCAGGAAGAAGGACGATGGATGGTGACCTTGCGGCGATTATAGAGCTCTTAACGCCCGCACCATACCTGACAGGTACCCCATCCGCCACATTCAAGATTTCTCTTACCAGTTGTCTGGATGCACCGTTTTCTCCACCATTGATTTGGTAAAAGACTACAATCAAATACCTGTTAATCCGGATGATATTTCCAAAACAGCCTTTACAACTCCCTTTGGTTTATATGAATTCCCGTTCATAACTTTTGGACTCTGAAATGCTGCACAAACATTTCAACGTTTCATGGACGAGGTGATACGCGATTTTGAATTTTGTTATAGTTACTTGGATGATATTTTGATTTTTTGACCTTCTGAAGAGAAGCACAAAAATCATCTACGCCAGCTTTTACATCGTCCCAAAGAGTACATCGTGCTTATCATCTCCGCTAAGTGCACATTCGGATAATCTGAGGTACAATTTCTTGGATGTCTAGTCTCAGCAGATGGAACCAGACCTATGCCAAGTCATCCAAGACTTTACTGCACCTAAGACAGTTTCTAAGGCATTAGCTGGTCCGAAAATCAAAGGTGCTTGTCCAGTCCACACGACGCCCGAGATAACTGAAGCAATTCAGCGTTGTAAGGATTCGCTTGTCCAAGCTACTCAATTAGCACGTCCAGACCCTTCTGCTGAACTAGCCATTACAACTGACACTTCTAACTCAGGCATAGACGTTGTATTACAACAACGTACAAACAAAGATTGGAAACCACTTGATTTCTTCTCACATAAGCTAACACCATCACAGAAAAAATATAGTCCATATGACCACGAATTATTACCCATACATGTTTGAACCTGTGGTTTATTAATGCTCATTGCAAAATATATGTTTACCAGAAATGTAGGCGTTTAAATTGGAACACTCAAACTGCAAAGTTTAGGTGGATTCAAGTTTTCTAATAAAATAACAGGAGAAGCTACTTTCAACATGATTTTATGAGAAGGGAGTTCAGACGCGTTTAAAGAATTTAAAAATTCTGTAGGAAAATGAACAGCTTCATCCAAATCGAGAACAGCATCGACCGAGTAGTATATATGCGTCGACGCATCAATCTTTGAAAAAATCAAATTATTTACAATTTGATTCTTTCAAAGATTGATGCGTCTACTTGTTCGTTAGTTGGCGATAGAATCGCTCTTTCTTTAAACCAAGATATACTCTTACAATGTATGTTATCAATGCCGGGACAGACATTGCTGACCAACTCTTGGATGTTGTCTTTCAAAACAAAAAGGTTTTCTAGGTTAATCCTTCCATCACTTTGTGTTAACCCTCATGTTAGTTTTAAGTTCTAATTTATTGACGTATGGCCAAAGGCTGGATCTTTTTGGGGATGTATTTATTTCGTCAGCACGTGTCCTCAAGTCACAACTGGTAGGATTTGTCAGTAATAGAATTGTAAATCCGCCAATAGGTGAATTTTTGCTACGCATATCGCGTATTGACCTATCTACTGTCCTTCCACAGACATCTTGTTTGGCATTGTGGCTTCGTCCCAGACTATTAATGAGCGCAGTCACGCATCAATTTTCCTGTATTTCTCTGTTTATAAACACTACAGACGCTGTTATTATCATCAGTGGCTAGTTTCAGCGGGAGATTGAATGTAGATAGAGTGTGCGGTTCGGGCTCCTTCTAAAAACGTAGCGGCAATTCCTGATGTCGCGACAGCTAATGCAATTATCCCGGTAGATCTTACTTTTTTAAAAGCAAATTGATCAAACATGTTTTTCCTGTACCTCCTGGTGCATTAAGGAAAAATATTTTTTCTTCATTGTCAATTGATGATAGTAACGGAGTGAATATTTTTTCTGATCGATGTTCAATTGTGGCTCATTTTGAGGTATATTTTGTAAAGGTCTCCATTGATCGTATGATGTTTCTATTGTGTATTCGATACTATTCGTTAAATCTGAGTTTGTAGTATTAGCTAGCATCGGCAGTCCAAAATCCTAATATCACTGGCCATTTTCTTGAAATTTATTCCATAAAGTAAAAGAATCTGTTACTTGACAAAATGTTACTATAATGGCAAATAAATGTCTTAATGATGTAGCTGAACTGATAATAGCTGCATCTGATAATGTGTTTTCCCAGTGAGAATCGTCTTCCAAGAGCACGAGCAAGAGCGTTAGCACTTCTTTCATAAAACAAAGCGTCTGAATACAAATAATGTAGGAGTTTCAATTAACTCGGTTTCAAAATTAATTAGACTCAGAGTTCAGTGAACTTGACAGATTAGACAACTTAGAACTTGACAGATTAGAGTTCGGGTTTCAAGATTAATTAAAAAATGCGTCAATCAATACGTTCAATTAGTCATACAACAATTTTGTTATTTAAACATTATTAGATCATTGTTAATGTATTTAACTTTATCCAATGAATGTAATAAAAATACGTAACTTATTTACTTAGTTACCGGAAATCTGGTTTATCAGGTATGATTTTGACAACCAGACTTAACGGTACTTTAACAAAATATTATATGTGGGTACCCTCTTTTTCTTGTATTGCTATTTCAATGAAAACAAATACTTCTACTTAAAAATAGCAAAGACTTTATTTAAGTTTAATACATAGCCGGCTAGTAACATTCACGGAGCAGAGTGAGAGAAAAGAAAACAAACTTGACATAAGTGACAGCGCAAGTCAACTGAACAAAAGGCACGAAAATTAAATATCACAACATCTTGACTTAGTACTTGACATATGAGGAAAATCAAATGATACGTCATTGAATTGCAATCGTCCCTTGAGCGTTACTTATAAATGTAAATTAACCATAATGGGAGAAAGTTCTTCTAGTTCTAGTATGTTTGATTACATACATAAAAAAAATGTAAAATTCTTGTACGTGCAGGATATCAATATTGTCTTAAAAAGAAATATTAAAATGGAGCAAAGAAATGGGAATGTGTAAAAAGAAAGAAGGAAAAGTGTAATGGCTCTATCACTATTCATGTAAGTTCATAATGGTTATTAACATATTCAAGATTAATTTTAGACTTATGTATATTAAATAAAGGAGAATGCCCATGCCAAGTTACAATGATGACAATGACAATGTCAACTACAAAATGAAAATATTTTACGAAAATTTCTAAAATATTGGTTATTGACGAGTCTATTGAGCTCAGTGTGTCTTGCGATTTAATAACAATAGCTTATTAACCATTTGCGAAACGTTCGGGTCGTGCCGCACTAGCCGGCTGGCACTCCTTTATAATGGATGATACGTTTTTGTAGGTGAATCAAACGAAATAGGCGTAGCAAATGAGGAGATAAACAATATCGAAAAGGAAATAGAGTGCAATGAAAAGCATTTACTTGAGTTCGCTGTAAACAGTAAGAGATTAAGAGGAGAAGAGCAAAGTACGTCAGAGGAAGGATGGCACACAGTATCGCGAGGAAACAAAGTAATACGAAAGGTTAAACAAGATGTAGATCCACAAGAAATTCAGGTTATCGCATCTTGTATTACTGCTATGCCGAAACAATTTGCTTTAGCCAGACTGTTTAAGCAAAATAACATTAATGGGATTAGACAAGTTAAGTATATCCATCAGTACAAAATTCTTATTACTTTTGAAAATATTAGTCACGCCGATATATTTATACAATGCCAGGCTTTTTGTGATCTTGGTTGGCGATGCCGTAAAACAACAGAAGTAGGTATAACTTTTGGAATTATTAGGAATATTGATCTAGAGATTACTGAGGAAGATATAATGAAAAACTTACGTTGTGATGTTGAAGTTTTATATGCAAAGAGATTAAATAAGAGAAATTATAATGATGGTGCTGCTGCTGGATGGATTCGGTGTGAAGTAATTCGACTAGCTTTCAGAGGTCCTGCGTTACATTCATATATCTTAATTCATGGTATGAAAGTAAATGTGATACCATATGTTCTTCCTGTTACTCAATGTTCTCAATGTTGGAAATTCGGCCATACTCGCTTACTTTGTCCATCGAAAAAGGTTGTGTGCCCCAAGTGCACTAAAAACCACGAGAATTGTGAGTCTACATCATATCGGTGTGTTAATTGCAATGGAGATCATATGTCTCTTCAAAAGATTTGTCCAGTATTTAAAAAAGAAAAGAAATTAAGAGAGTTAAGGTCGGAATTTAACTGCACTTATAGGAAGGCCCTCTCATTATATGTTCCTCTTTCTCCGATTCTTGGTAAGCAAAAACTACAAGATAAGATTCCGATTAAAAATTTGAGACCTCAGCAATCACAAATAGAATTAAACTATGATATTGAAGATACCGTTCAGCCAGTTCAGAAGAAAAAACGGATGTCTGACTTGTTTGTTGCTTCTGAAAACAAAAGAAGCCTCTGCGTTCAGCCTCTTCCCCTATTTAGGTTCCGCAACCGATGGATTCTGTATCAAACAAAGAGTCGGATGGTTCTGAAGATGATGCGCTTACCAGCGGCGAGGAACCCAAGAAAACTAGGTTCTCTAATTGTATGAGTGGTATAGGTTTTGGTAGGTTATTGTCTAAGTTATACAGAGTAGTGGTGAGTAGTGATTCTTTAGAGGTTAAAGTACAAAAAAATGTTAAATATAGCTCAGAATGGATTATATCTATAATAGTTAGCGGTTTGTCAGCGGATTCCTTATTTAACTTTTTTGGTAACGATGAATAATTACATTATTAATACAAATGTTAATATTTTGCAGTGGAACTGTCAAAGTTTACGTTCAAAGCAATTACCTTTAGAATCACTACTTACACAGGAGAAAGTGCACATAGCTGTATTATGTGAAACATGGCTTGAACCTCAGAGTTATTTCCAGATCAATGATTATAAGGCGTATAGATTAAACAGATCAGATTCATATGGTGGTGTAGCTATTTTAGTACATAAGTCTATTAAGAGCATAGTCTGTCCATTACATTGCCCTAATATAGGCATTGAAATATTACATGTTAAAGTTCTTAATTGTCAATATATTCAAAATATAATTTCTATATACTGTCCATCAACAGTACATACGACTCAAAATGACTGGGATTATGTATTCTCAATTGTTAACAGAAAAAGTTTAATATTAGGCGATTTTAACGCTCATCACACTAATTGGTCTAACAGGTTGGACCGAAGAGGGCAACAAATTCTTGATTCCATGTTAGAATATAATTTTATGTATTTGAATAATGGTAACCCAACTAGAGTACGTTTTGTGAATGGCTTCATGCAACAGTCGTCCCCCGATATTTCTTTTGTTTCCACAGATTTAGCAACGCTATTTTCTTGGAAAATTACTAACGAATCTCTTATTATAAAATTATCTATCAGCTTAAATATTCCGCAACAAATAATCAAAAAGAGAAATTTTAAAAATAGTGATTGGAAATCATATAACTCATTTATAGAAAATGCATTTTCCGGCTTCTCTATTCCTTTATGTGCGCAGGAATTTTATGATAGGTTTGAATTCATCCTGCAAACAGCGGCTAAGAGATTTATTCCGTATAAAACATTCCTCAGCATATAACTAGTAAATTTAGCCCAAATTAATAAAAATTAGAAAATACGGGGAAAAAGACTGATACTGCACCAGGCAGTGACGACATATCATTTTCTATGATTAATCACCTTCCACTAATTGGTAAGCGACTTTTAGTTAAATTATACATTTTTTTTTGAATTCTGGTTATAATCCTACTCAGTGGCGTCAGATTAATATAATACCTATACCCAAACCAGGTAGCGAGGTAAACTCAGGCACATTTCGTCCTATTTCTCTGATTTCATGTTTATGCAAATTTTTTCACTCTATTTTGAATAAGAGGATAGAATGGTTTTTCGAAAAACATAAGATTTTTCCTGATAATATGGTAGGGTTTCGTGAAAAACGGGCATGTTTTGACAATCTTACAAACTTAGTTTCTAAAATTCAAATTGGATTTTCAAAAAAAATATTAACAGTTGCATGTTTCATTGACATAGAAAATGCGTATAATAATATTGATGTGAGAAGTTCATTATGTTTATTGGATCAATTTGGGGTGGGATCCAAGATATGTTTGTATCTATGGTCTTTTTTAAAAGACAGACATCTAAGGGTATCGGTTGATAGATACGAAGTGGTTAGACACGCTAGTGTCGGACTAGCACAGGGAGATCCTTTGTCTCCTCTTCTGTTTAATGTAGCTACTATTAATATTTGTAAAAACATTCAAAATGTAAATATTTCTCAATACGCTGATGATTTTGTTTTATACGTATCGAAAAATAATGTGAACTCTGCGTTTAGAGAACTTCAGGTTGCTTGTACGGAGTTAAATTTAATTTTGAATAATTTCGGCTTAGAAATTTCTCCAACAAAAAGTAAAGTGTGTATTTTTTAAAAAGGTGGTTTTTAGATCTTCCCCAGAGTTTAGGTTTAGTAATCAATGTCTTCCCATTGTTAACTGTATTAAATATCTCGGCTTGTGGTTAGATAGTCCCCTTAGATGGGGAAAACTCATTTCGGAAACAATTGAAAAAATATCTAAACACTTAAATCTTTTAAAAAGTTATTTCAGGGCCAAGCTGGGGAATTCATCAAAAACATTTAAGACGTTTATATTTATCAATCATTCGTAGTAGAATTGATTATGCTAGTTTTCTGTATGGCAATAGTTGTAAAACAAATTTGTCTAAAATAGACAGGGTTCAGAATCAAGCCCTACGTGTAATTGGTGGATATGTTCGTAGTACTCCAATTCACGTAATGGAGAATGAGTTGTATATTCCACCTCTTCACGTTCGAAAAAATTATCTAGCAGGAAAATACTAGCTAAAATGTAAATCTCAAGTTAATAATTATTCAATAAGTTTATTGGGAGAGTTAGCGTTACTTAATAACACTCGATATTGGTCAAATAAAACATTTCCATTACTCATTAACTTTCAAAATTATTTTGGTTCTCTACCCATGCATAAAAGTGAAGTGCTTGAGATGTTTTCTTTGGATACCTGGGTCAGTAATATTGATGTGCAACATATAATATTTGAAAATATTCCAGAAATTGATCGAGCCAAACGCACTTATGACAACTATGTCAACTCTTAAAGTCATTTGTACTCGTTTCATTGAACGAATATACGGAGGATGGTATCATATTTTTACAGATGGATCTAAAAGTAAATCAGGGGCGGGTTCAGCGTTATTAGATTCTAAAATTGGATGTCACATGAAGCTCAAGATTGATTCTGATATTTCTATTATGCACATTGAATTGATTGCCATAGCAGAAGCGTTAGCGTATATTGATTCCATAAATTTTGATCTCTTTGTAATTTTCACTGATTCTAAAAGCTCATTACAACACTTGGTTCGCTGTACCTCTCATGAGACAGGAATACCGATTGCCTATGGTATATTAGAATCTATCTTGAGATTAAAAGCTTGTCAATAAAAAGGAGTTCTTCAGTGGATTCCATCCCATTCCAATTACAGGAAAATGAATATGAAGACTTATTGGCAAATCAAGACGGACGGAGTACCTCTTTCTACACTACCTCTTTATTCGGACCACATCAAAATTATTAAAAACCAGTGCAGAAATTTGTGGCAGGAATATTTCGATACTAGGTCTTGTGAGAAGGGAATCTGGTATCGAACTATTCAGCCACAAATATCAAAATTTTCGTGGATCGATAATATACCTTTTAAAAGAAATTGCCTAAAAACAGTGCTTAGGTTACGTTCCGGACATATTCCATCAAATAAATTTGCATTTTTAATTAACAAAATTACGTCACCAAATTGTGAGAATTGTGGTGTGATTGAGGATGTTACACATATTTTGATGGAATGTGTTCGAAATGAAACATTTCGGAATTTATATTTGGGAATAAAGTCTGCACATGTTGGCTATCTGAATAGCATTTTGGCTTCCCCGATGTCGGAGGAAGCTAGGGTGCTATTTAGGTTAGCTGACTTAGGTTTAGCAAAAAAATAATTTGGGTTCCATTCTAATTTTTTATTATTATTTTATCTAAAATGTTCAAATTTGCTTTACTGAAAATTGATTAATATTGATTTTTTTTCGAACATTACCAAAATACCACCGCTTTGGATAGTGGTTCGTTATGAAGAGGAAGTGGCGAAAGAAACTCCGTATGTGCGCAATTTAAAATCTTTTAAAAGTATGTACTCGTTTTATACAATGTTATGAGATGAATTGCTTAATAGTTTGTTTGTACGGGATGATGTGTTCGCCCAGCGAAAAAATCCCACTTTTAATTAAAAATAAATAAATAATAGATTTTTCTAATGCGTCAAAATGAAAGTAATATTAAAATTATTTTTATTAAAGAGAATTAATACAATTTCTTTTTTTTTCTAAGTGTATGCTATACAAATACATACCTTTATACACAATGCGTTTGATATAATTCACACCTACGGATCATAAATATTAAATAGAAGTTTGGTGGAGCTACGCATGATTCACTTATATGGTCGTCGAGCAAAGTGGAATCGTATATGCTTAGACTTCATCAAAGTAATGAAATAGTAGGATTATTAGGTAAGTTGAGAAAGTATAAAAATATCTAATTTATATGTACATAGTATTTCATTGTTCTGTAAGAGATAAAATTTTCAGGTGACTCTGGCTGCCCTCAACGAGTGTGGCTTATGGCACCTATCCTCATTGCAGTAAACGGTTCAAGGGAAGAACAGTATAGCCAAAAGTATGCGAAAGTCACCGTAACTGCATTGAGCGATGTTTTGGATTACTCAAAACTCGGTGAAGATGTTTGCTCAATGACAGAGTACTGAATGATCATCCCAACATAGTTAGCAAAATCAGCATGGCGTGTTGTGTGCTGCACAACATTACGTTAGAAGCTGGGTTACCGCCACCACAACCTCTTCCGGGTGCTCGTGAAGATGATTTAACAATGCAAGCTTACATCTCCATCGATGTGGGTAATCAAAACGAGGTACTATAAGGGAGAGCCATGGTGAGTTACCTAGTGGCAAGACTATATTGGTTTTAGAGAGAGTGGTTTTATCATTATGTTATATGGTATATTGCTATGGGGTACTTCTTATACCTTAATGATATTTTCATATTAATGATACATTCTAGTTGGTTTCAGTCCCTTACATGCAAAAACAGCCTCAATCTGTTTCTTCACTTCTGAATAGTAATTGTTTGGACCATTCTGAAATCTCTATTAAGTAGACATATTTTTGGACAACTTGCACTTATAGTTAAAATATTAGAAAGTCTTAAATCTCAAATACGTCCATTTTTCCATGCCAGAGATTGCTTAAAAATTAAAATAATATGGGACAAGTACCAGTCAAACTCGCACATGGAGGCTTCCGTACCTTCAAATATTCATTATTTTTTATTTTTACTATTTGTTGCCGTAACAGATGTAAATACATGTATTTTGATAATATACAGTAACTACATGAGTTTACTTAATTATTGGACAAACATTTTTATTATTAATTTTGTGTAATGCCATACCACGTTGATATAAGATATTAGTATAACGTGCATGTGGGGAAGAAATCATTTGTATTAGTATAAATAAATAAAATAAATTTAAGTATCTTTAAAAGTACTGCGTTTTTTAAACACATATAGTTTACCAGTGCCTGAACAAACCTTTAAAATCTTTAAAATGAAACTTTCGTTCTAAAAAAGCGCTGATTAAGAAAATACTCATTGTTTATATATTATTGATTTTGTTCTTTGTTTCATTAATAGATGTCTAGTGATTCGTTATTACGATGCCCTATCTGTGTTGATAATAAATTTTATAAAGGCCAACGGGGGTTAAAAATTTATTGCAACCGCATTCATTTTCATCCTATACAGAAAATAAATCTACCTTCCGTCTCACATCACATATTAAATAATACAGATGAGGACCGTAATGACGAACCATTACACAAGATACTCGCAAATTTTAAGCATAACATCAGGGTGGTCAAAAGAATCCCTAAAGAAGAAAGGAGCGCGTTATGCCGTGGCTGTGTGTCTTACCGAGCACGTGGCCAGAATAATGGCACAAAATAGCATTAATGCTTGGAAAGAACTTTTATTAACATTAAAAATTAACTAGTTTAATTAAACATAATATTTCTCAAAATGATCTGCCTGTTAATACGTCTTCTATCAATTCTAATTTCTTACGTAACAATATTCTCAAATTCATTGAATACAAACTCTCCGTCGGAGATGTAAAGACCCATCACTGTTGGATGTACGCTCCGAAGATTGGCTTCGAAGTTGTGCTGCCGTAACTATAGTGAGCTTTTGGCTACACGGTTCAAGTCGCGGCAGCTCGGCTTCGGAGTTAAGGCGGCTGTGAAGCAGCAGTACACGCTGCTCGCACGTTTTTAAATCACAATGATTATAATGTTTTCCCCAAAATCAACGTTACAAATGCTTTCAATGTGGTATAGATAGGGGGCTCTTCTCGCAGAAATTCAAAAAGAAATGCCTGACATTCTCGGTTACATGTGGCAATGTTATGGGACTCCTCAAAATTATCATTTGGTGCTCATAATCCGTTTTAATAAAATTGGTTTGAGTTTAAAATTTAATACATCTTACTAATATTATAAATCTCTATCTGTATAAATATAATCTGTGGCTGACCTCAGGTAGGAATATCTAATCCTATCTGGGGTTGAATCTGTATTCAACCCCAGAAAGATGTCCACGGGCGGCAGTAATCACTTACCATGACGTAGACTACATGCTCGTCTGCTACTCCTATTTTATAAAAACAAAAATTACAAGCAGTAAACGAACATGTAATTGCATTCCCTGTGGTATGTAGTCAGCCTCTACTCAGCCTCTTATTCTGATAGAATTTGTGTTAGTAGCCCATCGTTTCCCAATACAACGTTATGTACTTGACATTCTAATTGGTCTACTACATGATGGATATTGTCCTTTCCGTTAATATAATCAATCTGTTGTTGAGGTGAATGTGGAAGTTGTATTTGAGATTAAAGAGCATTTACACTTTTTAAATATTGCTTTAGGCTCGGTAAACTTTATCGACATCTACAATACCCTCCCACATTATTTGTGATTTTGTTGGTATACCTCGTACCATAATATACATTTCAGGGTTAGTCATCGGGTGTTCTGGTTTAGGCAGCTTTTTCAAAGATTTTTGATGAGGCAAATGAAGGTGAAAAGTCTGCCTTTTACTTTTGTCACCATATACCTATTAGGTAAATGTGTTTTTGCAACAGAATTCAATAGGCTTACTATCTGAAATGTTTTGGCGCGTTGAATTAATATATTTTCATAGTCATTTAACTCTGTTATTTGTGGTGGAACAGTAGTGACGTATAGATCATTTAGAACACAGGCTGCTGGCAATTGATTTGCTCTGTTTTTTGTAAACACGTGTGACAAATGTAAGGGCTGTGATCTAAATTGTTAGTTTTGTAATAATTGAGAAGATTATTTCAAAGACTGGTGTCTATTCCTTTTCTAAATCTGTTCAGATATGAAATATCTCTTGCATAACAAAGTTTTATACACAACATGCACTCAAGCTTTGGAGTATCAAGACACTTTCGTTTTAGAGATTTAAACGCAGCCTTATGTTTGTCTATGACCTCATCCTCTACAATTTCATAGGACTCTTCACTTTCTACAACAAAACTGCCAAATTTTTGTTGTATTCCGTGTTCTTTTATTTTTTCTACGTCAGATTTTTCTAATGATTCATAGATATTTTTTAGAATATTAAAAATGTATCTGTATATTTCTTGATATATTTCTCTTGAAATATCCGTTAGACGAGGTAAATGCGCTTCAAGAGTGGTAATATAATTTAAATTCTCTAATATTATTTCTTCTTCTATTATTATGTTTTACTGAGCTGCAGATTTGTTGCCCAAGCTTTCGAAAATGTTTTTAGTTGTATGATTACGTTCTCATCTAGTGCATACAGATCAATACAAGACCAAATTAAACTATAACCATGCTTTTTCACATTCCCAAAGGCCGCTTTCCTGTATCATCAAATTCAATGGCTTTGTCCATGATTTCAAATAATTTGTAAGCTTTTTCTTCGTAATATGACTCCTGGTTACTTCTATGCCCTGATTTGCCAAGAAAATATTTTAACTTGTCATTTAAAGAACTATCTGTACGGCATAAACTTAATTTTCCTAAGGATTTTCTCATTTTACCTTACAATTTACCAATAGTTTTATTGCAGTTCTTTAATGTTTGCTGTCCGTAATGAAATGCCCATTTTATTAGTTTTTCCGCTTCTAACCTATTCTTAATTTTATTTGTTAGTGATTAAGTAATATTTCCATTTTACTAGCTGACCCGGTAAACGTTGTGTTGCCATATAAATATAAAAATGTTAAGGGTGAATAACCCTTATTACTTAGGGATGAGAAAAATAGATAGTAGCAGATCCTCAGACCTACTGAATATGCATATAAAATTTGGTGTAAATGGGTAAAGCCGTTTCGGAGGAGTACGGTAACTAAAATTGTGACAGGAGAATTTTATATATAAGATTATTAAATCGAAATTGTAATTTTTCGTTTGATATTTTCTTTTGGACAGATTTAAGATTAAGTTCGGGGTGTAAATGTTTATAACGTGCCAAAGCTTATCGGTAAACTTCGGGATGAGAAGCAGTGCAACGTTTAACTGATTCACGGTTAACTACGGGGTGAGAAGCAGTGTAACGTGCCACAGCTTCTCGGTGAACTTCAGAATGAGAAGCTGTATACAGTGATACTGCTTCTCGGTGAACTTCGAGATTAGTCGCTGTGTAACGCGCCACGGATGCTTTGTCAACTACCGTACATGATGAATTGTAAAGACTTCTTGTCTCCTTACGTTTATCGGGGTTGTTTTGTCGATAACGAACCGCTGCTTCTTTGATTTGTTCAGAACGGGATAGCGCCGTAGTTTTAGGTCTTCCTTTAATAACCTTTTTAGGTTTTCTGTCCTTTTTAGGAATATTTATATTATTTTAATTTATTCGAATTATCATTATTCGGAAGCACTTCTGGTAGGAGAATGTCATAATTGCCGCCTAAGAAACTTCCAGAAAATCATAACGCTTCGCTTCGCCAACGAATGATCATTTTCATAAACCTCGAAAGCTAACGGATAGAAAGCAGCCGCCTCCATAAATTCTGTGGCGGAACCATAGGTACTTGTTTTTATCATTGCCGTCGTGTACAAATCAGCGTTAATTTAGGGATCTAATACTCTACTATAGTACGTCTAATCTCAGATGACGACTCAATAACTCCCATACATAGAAGATGACAAAAAATGAAATAAACTTGAATCATTGCCAGGAATGGTGACAACCCAGTGCGGATAAAGATGGTCATTCACATACAGTATTTTTGAATCCATTAAGACTACTAGAATTGGTACGCAAGAGTTTGTTGTGTGCAGGAATACTAAACGAAAATCACAATATTAAGGTAATATACAACCTTAAAATTGAACCTTAAAATTACCCAAACAACGTCCAAATCGTCAGATCATTAAACCAATGTGTAAGCCTTTCAGTCGTCAAACTAATATAGCAATCGGAATCATGAACGAAAATCAATACTTCGGCCAAATTGGAAGAAAAATGTTCACCAATAATCGTTGCTTAGTAACGGGATAACGGCGATTTAATTTTTTAAAACATTGTAAAATTAAAACAGTTACCTATCAATATCAAAATAAATACACACTATGTCTAATTCAATATTGTGGTTGTGGTGTACGAGGTCTGTTCAAAAAGTATCGCGACTTTAGAATTTGCGCGGGTTACGTATATATTTACGATTTTGTATGGCGTTATGTAGTCCCTCATTTACACCGAAGAGTTCGTCCATTTTGAATATTTCGTTAATTTTTTACAAATGTTTTGCTTGGACGTGCTTCGGCTCTTCACCCATTTTTTCCTATTCCAAAAAATGGATCAAATATCTGTATTAAATTTTGTGTAAAAAATAAATTTAAGTGCGCGGACGCATTTCAAATATTGACTGTGGCATTTATTATGCTGCGTGATGCAGCATAAATACAATAATAATAGAAACTGCTCATATAAGTATACTAACATAACCCAAAAACCAGAATACAACAAAAAAATCTATTTTGTTGTGTAAGTATACTTATATGTGCAATTTCTACCTAGTTCTCAGTATTAACTGAAAAATATTTACAATTATAATTAAACTTACAGAAAATTAAAAAAATTAAATTAAACTATAAATATAAAATAACTAATTTACAAACAAAAATTACCTCATATTTTTCTTCAAAAACATTTGATCATTCGAAACTGGTCTCTTTGACTTCTCCTCGTGGGTTCAGTGATCCGAGATATCTGAGGTCAACACGTGCTACAATCTTTGACCAGAAAAACGCCTTATTTCGTTTCCAAGCCTTTTCTGCGGAAGAAAAGCAACAGATAATAACATCCAAGATTCTTTTCAAGAATCCAATATGTCTGTGAAAATAGAACATTTTCAAATCAATTATTATACGTCAACGCCAGTTAGGTAATGAGAGATTTTCTGCCGGGCTGAGTGGTCATGCCCGGGGAGCTACCGCACTCTGACGGGAAATCATCATCTCTTCATGACTTGCGGAAGGTCATCGTCATTGCGAAAGGTCGCTGTACCAGAATTTGTCCAACCAGGCGATTGGAAAATTCTTAAGCATATTTTTTATGTTCCGATTGCAAAATCTCACTGTGTTGTACATTGTAACTTCAATCAATTTAATATAGTGTATATGGGACATATATGATTAGTCTAAAGTAGGTGCTTTATTTTCTTTGAATCTAATTTCGCAGAAGTTTAGGGCTTTTCCGTTACTTCGATAGCAAGCAACTAGTACTTGGATCGACGTCAAACCTTTCAGGTCTAGATAATTATATCATGATTCATAATTTTGCTGATTAAATTGACATGATAAAACCTTTACAATTTATATATAGATTTTAATTAGCAAAATTTATACTAATTTCATAGATTAGTAAAGATTATTAACTCCTAACAAGAAAATGTAACCAGTTTTGACAATTGAAATTGTCACTGTCATCTATTTTCGTGTTTGAAAAATATTAAAAAAATGTAGTTTTTAGAGCATTTAGGAATGAAACGATATTGCTCCGCACTTTTTCTTCGATTTAGTGTAGTTTTTGCACCACTTAACTGCAAATGTCGGCATTGTTCCGCGTAAATACACCATGACAGTCGGATCCGTAAGGGGAAAACAGACAGCCATTTTACATGTGTCAGCCATTTAATGGATTCCTTCAATTACAAGGCGATGAGATATCTATACTTATCTATGACTAATATAATGAACATGACAATTTACATATTTTTAAGCTATTGCATAGCTTTTATCGCGGGCTTTGAGCGCGGCGACCGAATCGAGAAATTCCGTAACGAAAATAAGTAACACCTTTCAACAACTCGGTTGCCTGGAGACTTGATATCCAACTATCAAGTCTCCAGGCAACCGAGTTGTTGACTGTCAATAGAAAAATATGGATATAATTGAATAAAGTATTATTTTACATTCCTTATTATTTTATTTGATATTGGCGACGAGATGTCGAATGAACTAAAAAACAATAAGGAAATACGAGCCACATTACGTGGGTTAATGAAACGAACCGAAAACTACATTTCGGGAATAGAAAAAATTGACATTGAAGAAATAAATATACGACTGAATTCTTTACAAGAAATTTTTTTTTCTTTTTACTTGTGTCCATGTATAATAAAGAAGGTCTATAACAGTAGGTCTTTGTATATTTTATCCATTTCGTACTTTCAAATGATTACTCACGTGTATAACAATTACGTACATACATATGACTCGTTATAGTTTCTAGTCTTCTTTTAGGATAACATAGGGTCATTCACATACAGAAGATTGGATTACAAATCGGACCAGGCAAATAATGAAATATTGATGGAAATGGAAAAATGCAAAAAAAAGTTATGTCTTCTGAAAATCAGCCAATACCAAATATATATAAACATTGGCACGAAATATACATTGGAAAAAATTAAATTTCAACATAAAATTCCATATGAATCTATAAAAAGCGATTTGTATAAACAGCGTAATTCAAAATTAGGCGTTAACAAAACATCATTTCACAATGCCAGTGAGGTCGAAATACCTAACTTATTTTCGAATTTCCTATTAGCTTACTATAGTTGTATTACTTTGAATCGCAGATTATAATTATAGGATTTTGCTTAAAAGAAACTAGAGAGATAATTCCGACAGTCAAACACGTATTTGCTGATGGCACATTCAAAAGTACGCCCGCACAAGTATAAAGTTGTAATCTGCGTCGACTATTGCCAGTAGTGCAATGCTGAATTGTTCTTTATAGTTAAAAAAATCACTGCCAGAGTTGAATGGTGCTTCAATAACAATATGTTTTCCATTTATGGATCCAATACAATGAGGAAAATTCCATAATAATTCGAACTGGCGAGCCTTGTTTTTCCATTCTTACTCAGTACTTGGAACCTGTAATAAATAAAACAATAATTCACAGGATAATTGTGCTGCAACCCAACTGTCAAATATACTATCTGTGCCACCGACAATAATACTTCACTTCAATAATATTGAAGAAATATTTTCTCAGTTGAAAGATGACACACAATAAACTGATATTATTCTGCTGGTAGACTCTGTAAATTATGTCCATATACAATAGGCAAAGGCGAAGGAGGTATGGGACTGTTTGGAGAATGCTTTTGACGAGTCAAGGCTGACACATCGTGTGGGTTTACTCCGAGACCTATGTACAACAAATCTTGCAGGATGTTCAAACCTAAAGGAATATGTGAGTAAAATAATGAAGACAGCTCACACACTGCGCAATATTGGTTTTAAAATTGACGATGAGTGGCTCGATACATTGCTTCTCTCCGGTATACCTGAAACATATAAACCCATAGAAGAGAAAAACAAGTAGAAATGCTAAGTACGAGCGAATGTATCGAAACCGTTGTCCCCAAACTCACACTTACGTTTTTTTTGTTACATATAACACTACTAAAGTAAATAACATTTTATTGGTCGTTTATGGTATGGCAACTCGAAACTATTCTAAAATATACAGAATAAATATTTAAAAACAACTTAGGCACATATAATATTAAGATTTATTTCGCTACAAAATTTATAAGCATTTACGTCATTTAGTATTTGAAGATGTAATTCCGCTACTTGACTATAGATGGCAATAATTGGGCTTAATTCAAATATAGTCGTAAGTACATTAAACTTACGGACCATACTTGCGTAACATTTCTCCTACTGGAATAGAGTAGTGACAAAAGAGTTTAAAATTTACGATAAAATTATCGATACTCATCAATCTAATGTGTATAATAAAAATCTATAGAATAAGATTGAAATTAAACAATGTTTAATTATTAACAACTGTAATAAACACAACATAGGTACTGTAAGCGACGCACTATTTGCTTATTTATTTTATTATTTATGTTTATCGCAGAATGTTTTAATGTATATTTCTTTTAATACGTTCTTATGTATATTGTTTTTTTCTATGTCATTGTTTCCTTCAAAAGTTGTCATTAAATTTTCATCGGTACTTCTGGCTTTTTATATTAATGTTCCTCAAATTCCACTAAACCCTACGTTTCTACATGCCTATCACCTATAAACCTGGTCCTTCGAGCTGGATCTTACCACTATGTTACCACCACCACCACTGGACTATGTTTCATACTCCCCCTGGTGATAGGCTGATGCCTAATGAAAAGGAACTTAGTGAACGCTTGGAAAGTGAGCATGTGGTTGCCGTGGGGAACAATAATAGCGGACAAAGGATTTGTACAAGTGAAATGGTAAGCTCACAAATCCCTTCGCAACAAAATTTACCGATGCCATCAGATGTAAAATTAGAAGTTAAACGAGAGAATCTGGCCTCGGCGTCCGCGTCATCTATGTCAACGTCGTTTTCACGCGTAAGGCGCAAGCAGCTTGAGCTGGCTGCAGCTGAAGCCAAGGCGAAGATCCAACTAGACTTAATTGAGAAGAAACTAGAATATGATTTAGCTGCGGATGATTACGAATCAGAAATTCATGAGCCACCACATAGCAAACGTGCATCAAGATGTCGTTCAAATGCTAGCCGAGGTCATGATTGTAGCAGTAAATCACTGTTGAACGAGTGGATGGATCAAAACGAGGTGTAGCAGTCGCCTATTCTACAAGCGGCAGCGACAGCGACGGAGGCAGCGCGGATACCTACTGTATACCCGATTCGTGCACAGTCTCAGGGCCCTCCTGTCGACAGCATACTGCAGCTTGCGCATACATTGAAGGACATTATGGTGACTTCGTCTACTCAACAGGAGGAACGTTTACTCACACGATTATCTACACCGCGTGAATTATCGAGCTTTGCTGGTGACTATATTGAGAGGTTGCACTTTAAAAGAGCATACGAGGAATCCACTTATGTATGCCATTTTAGCGACTCGGAAAACTTGTGGCGTCTGAGAAAAGCCCTTAAAGGTGAAGCTAGTGAGACAGTAACGGAGCTGCTCATAGGTAACACTTCACCAGATGTCATTATGGAGGCATTACAATTGAGGTATGGCAATGCTGATATTATTATTAAATATCTCATCGCTCAAGTTAAGAAGCTCTCACCGCTACAAAATAATTATCAACACGACATAATAACTGTTGGGAAATGGCCACAGGAGAACGAGAAAAAGAACTATGCAATATAATAAAATAAAATTTACTCCAAAAAGATACTTTTTATTATATCGAATCATTGACAAGAATGACAAATCAGAAGAAATAAAATATATGTCTTTCAGCTGCCAGCTTTATCATATACAACCTACTTGAATATTATACATTATGAGAGGCTTGGATTTTTGCTATATTCCAACAGCCCCCCTCAAAAATTCAAGTATAAATCTATTTATAAATACGTTCTTTGCAGAACACTTTTGAATGCCATTACATCTACCACCACTTCACTAGGTGTTTCGTTATGGAGAAGAAGCGGCGAAAGAAACTCCATAACACACATCTTTTAAAATACATATAAATGTTTTTACAATGGCAAACTTAACCATGGCACATGTGGAGCTGAAGATACTTCAGACCACATCGTTTTATCAGTCAAATATACAAAGAAAACTTCAAACAAAACCTTATACTCGTACTCTGCTTTAGCTGATGAGACTACGACAGTATCTACATTGTTTTCGTGTGTTTCACAAAATTATGCAGTTTTAATTACTTTGAACAAATCGTTCCTAATACTATGTTTGTGCGTCTCGTCGCTTTCTCAGTTCCTCAGTCAGAGTCCAGATAAGCAATATTTAACTATTAATAATTACAGCTTTCATTGATTAGGTTTAACTATTCATATCTTTATATAACATTAAAAGATGAATTAAACATTTACACAATTAAGACAAAAATCTGGATGCGTACAAAAAACATTGCGTACATTTACTTTATATTTCTATACAATACTACTTTTATTTGACTCTTCAATGTGCACCATGGTATAAGTCAGAATTTAATACTGAGTAATTTATAAGAAAAAGTGATCAGGATAAATTACACTTATAGAATATTTTAAATACATTTTACAAATTAGTAGATTGATTTAGTGATATTGTATTTGCTATTCTTTCAACATCTATATCAAGAAATAATTTCATTTATTTTGTATTAACAATATAAATTATTTGAATTAAAATGTTTTTGCACTTTAAGAGTTTTTAAACCCTATATTTAAGTATAACAAGAAGAAGTTAGAACCAAAGCCGCTTTAAGCCGTAAAAGCTTTTATTTAATTTACTGACTTTATTATCTTTAGGCAAATACTGGTACTGCCATATAAATATTATCTGTATGAAAACCATTATAATATTTTTTTCTAATTATATCAAATGAAATTAACAAAGGTAGTCTTTTAGCCCATATGGTGTACATTTAAATCAAACTGATTTACAAAAGATAAAAAAAAATATCTATATCTAAAGATAGTAAATCAGGCTATTTGTGCGAATGTTATATCGTAATCCGGTAAAATTTCTTACTGAAACTGAATTTCTTAGTGAAGCTTCGAGCAACCAAACGAGCTTTGTTTTCTTTTTTTTGGGGTTTACCTAGTTCATTATAATTCGTGGTAAATACCCACTTGCAACTAATTATGTTAATATCTTTATGTCTGGAGACAAATACCAGATTTGATTGCTCTTTTGTGGCTTAACTTCACTTTGTACTGTTTTTACCATTAATCAGGCACATTAAAATACCTTTAAATTATTTAGCTAATAATTGCAAAGTACTTAATAAAGATCAGCTATCAGGATTGTGCATCTGTATATAATATTCAGGGGTTGATCAAGTATTTAGTAGTTATTTGTGACGCATTATCATTTAAGGACTTTTTTGTTAGCTTTCAATTAGTTTCGCCGAATCAGAGTCAGGCTTTCTAATTTTATATTGATATGTATATGCAAACATCACAGTGAATAATAAAAAATATTTTTTTACCATTCGCTGGTCAGTCTTGACTTTCAGAAATTCAAGATCACAGATTACATATAAGTATTCAAGATTGTCACATGACGGTCAATAATAAAATCTTTAAAAATATTCAAATTTCATCAACCCATTTATTATCCCACTGCTGGGCATGAGTCTCCTATCAGAATGAGAAGGATTAGGCCCCAATCCATCGCGTTAGCCAAGTGCGTATTGGTAGACTTCACATACCTTTGAAATTTTTATTATATAAATCTTTCAGGTCTGGAAGATTTCTTCACGATGTTTTCCTTTACCTTTTAAGCAAGTGATAATTAAATTCTAATACGCACATAACTTTGAAAAAGTCAGAGGTGCATGCCTGGGATTTGAACCTCGGACCCTTCATTAGACAGCTCGAGTTTCTTAACCATTAGGCTATCACTGCTATTTAAATTTAATTTCTGTTTATTCAAATGACCGTTTGTGCAGTAACTAATACGATTTCTAACTTTAAATTAAGTTTATTTTATACTGTGATCTATAATTTTTGTGAAAAAATAATTATACTATCATCCTTTATACTATTGGGTTGTTCGGAAAGTCATTTCGTTTATTTTTGTAAAAATGAAAGACAATTTTCGTATAATGAATAAATATTTTATAAAATTATATATTGGCCATTTTGGCCCAACACCTTAAGCCATCTTTATGGTAGGAGCGTGATTCCACGTTCTTCATTTGTTTGGTCGATTCTTGCAAAATCTGTTGCAGGTGATTTTTGACCTTTTTATTTCAGTTAAAGGTTTTGCTGTCCAAAAAATATTGCAGTGATCGGAAAAAATAATAATCTGAAGGCGCCAGATGTGGAGAATATGGTAGGTGTGGTAGAGTAACTTATTCGCTTCTAAAGTGGATCATTTTCGTGACGTTTCGGGAGCAGATCATAGACGTCGACGCGACGACGCAATTTTTTCATCGTGAGAAATCTGGGGACTCATATATCGAATTTTAAGCTTAAATCCAGGCCTTAGCAGATCATAGACGTCAACGCGACGACGGAAATTTTTCATCGTGAGAAATCTGGGGACTCATATATCGAACTACAAGCTTTAACCTTCTGCGGCTGAGGTGGTAGTCTGACAGACACCGCTAAACGAAAAAACGTTACCATTTTGGAATGCGGCGTGATGTTGTGGTCTCTCGCTCAGTACCTTCCTAACATGGTTCGAGCTACGTGATAGTCGCGGCTAGACGATCACACCATGCTTACTTTTCGTGTTACAAGGTGCTAGTGTCTCACAGACGTAAGTACAGCAATAAAAACTAGACTCTAATAGACGTCACATCAGCAAGACCATGTTAATTCCCTTGTCTATAATACGTGTCCACAGTAGATCATCAATATTTCCTATGTATCTTAGACGTAACCTCATTTTCATCATGGTAAGACATATGTTTACCATTCCAAGAGACTCGGGATTGATTCCTGGCAGGAATAAACACTAAAAAATTACAATGTTTGTTTATAAGTTAGTTATGGTTGTCGGCGGTCGATAAGGGTTTTTAAAAAATAAAATGACTAACCTAACTGGTCTCACTACTACACGAGCGAATAGGAGAACCAGGGACGACTGTTCGCTTCAGCGATTGAGGCAAGAACTCCTGTAGAAGTCGTTACACCGAGCGTTCTTCACAATGGGTGGCCCATGGCGAATCTTCCAAGAACCGATGAGGTGGTCCGATGTTCTTGTGCAATACTCCCTGAGCGTGGGAACGATACCGGGCCGACAGGGGTGTAAGGCCATGGTAACACCTCCCCTCGAAGATCAGCAACTATTTGCCAACGTCTAGTGAAAATGTTGCTGCACGTCGGGCTTCCAGAGGTTCTTTAGGAGAAGCACGACTATGTTCCTGTTTCCTGATTTTCCTTCTGAAGAGTAATATAATTATAGCAATTGCACTGAGTATTGCTATTCCGTAGAAAGGTACCGTCGTGTGAAATATACTTGTATAATCCGTTGACTCGATTCTTACTGGGGCTTCCATCATAATTTGATTCTCAATATTATGTAGAGCATTAAGATTGATTGATTTAAGGTTCAATTTTGCTTCCATGTTCTTTGAATAAAGCGACGTATTTGCATAAGCAATAATTTCGACAGCCTTCCCATGAATTCGATTATTCTCATTTGCAATTGTGAACTCTTTTGTTTTAATTTTGCAGGTGTGAGGTAGAGTGACGAAATAACTTCCGTGAAGTATCTTGTGTAAGTTTTCGCCGCAAGACAGGTGCGCTTTGGTAGGACGTGGGAAACTGATAACGTAGTGGAGATCGTCCAATTTTATCAGTGCCTCCTTAGACATAGAGATGCGCCTAGAGACACATGATGATGAAATATCTTGGAGTTGCAGTAGGTGATGAACGCAATCCTCTTCTGTGCGTGTCTGGTGATACGCGCTTTGCTCGCATATGTACCAGCTGTCAATCTTCGGGCATTCAGCCTCCATGTACATGAACGCCTGAGAGTCAGTTGCTAAATAGGGATAAGGTGGTACTATGACGGATAGGTTTTTATTTGGAACGGGACAAAGTCTATATAATTCATAGGTTTGCGAATGGGTGATAGGAAATTTTAGAATTACTGCAATATTTTTATCCGTAAAATAAGAACCTAAGCTAATTAGATCATAGTAATATCTGATATCTAAAGGAGATGTTTCAAAATGTATGGGCTCCCGGCCACCTTTTGTACACCATCCTAAAAACTAAGAAAATATTCAAAGAACAATTCGTAGGGGTTCATTTTCTTCAAATCATGTTCGTTTAATTGTTTAAAAACAATAATTTACACTTAAACTTGCATCACAACAGTGGAAAAACATTATGGCGGTAGTGATTACCGTAATAATGTCATCTGTCATTCTATTTTAACTTACTTTATACATACAAATTACTATAAATAATAATTAATGTATTTTTACGCGAATGGGCGTACATATATATAAATACTGTATTGTATGTATTGAGAAACAATACCAAAATATATACTTCTATACCAATTTATTTTAGTTAAAACATTTAAGTGGGTAAATAAAACAACTTTAAGTACACATTTAGATAATATTTTATTTATTCTTCACTTAGATACATTATTTATTAATTTTCAATATCTTCCCTTATCAATATTTTCATCCAATCATGTAGCAGGTTCTGTAATATCCTGTGACGAACTCAGCCCAAACATCAAACAATGGTCATAATGTGAGCGCAGCTATCTACGAGTACGGTTCGTTGCCCAGCGATGCAGTTGCAATAATAACTGATTATTTTGTCTTCCCAAGAATGTCCTTGTCTTGCTATTGTAATTATCTAAAAAAAGAGAATTGTAAGAAGATTAGCTTCTCTAGTTTAAAATTAAAAACGATTATTTCACGATTAATACAACTAACTGATGTATATTTTACCTGATGATATTGAATCCTTGTCAACACAATCCACAGCGATCGCACGAAAATCACAAGAGTCCAAAAACATAAGCTTGATTGAAATGGAATGTTCTCATCAGAACATTTTTATTCAACGTTTACATTGGATTCCACTATTATGTAATATGCACATATCCACTTTTACACATATCAAATTGACATCTTCTTCTTTTTTAATTTGACATGTCACTTACATCTATAAAACCAGATACTATTTAAAAGGTGGTTTTGTTATAATTATTATAAATAATTAATTAAATTCAGAAATATTGACTGGATATCCAAAACAAAAGCCAGGTTGTAAAGTACTAAGGTAACAATAATTTTACGACAAAAACAGTGAAATACAGAATTACCGACATCCAAAGAGTATAGTAACCTATGTGTGGGGTACACATAGGTTCCCTGACCGACATCGACAGTTTTAGAAACTTGACATTGACAGTATTCCGCCATATTTAATATTTCAATGAGGAATGCTTATTTTAAATATTTTTAAACAGGAATACTTTAGGTTATCAAAATATATGTGTATTTTTCTTCAATTATACAAATTATTCGTGTTTTTTAGATATAGTGTACATGAGATGGCCGAAAATGAAACATCTCCTTTAAAATTTCGTTAATATTATAATTCTTATTCAAAATACTTATCATATTCTTAAGAGAATTTACTGGTAGAATAGAATGATGAACGGATTTTTTACGACTAAATGCTAACATATTTTCTATTCTAATTATTTCATCTAATAATTCCTGAAGATTTTCATTAAGGATTGTAAATAATTGCGATAAATGTGCAAATTGGATAAGATGTTCATTGTCAGTATTTGTCCTATTTACAACATACAATAAAGATTTCGCTAATTTTTCCTGATTAATTTTTAAATTTAATAGCAATTGAGACTGCTGAGTTGACATTTCTTTAAATAGAGTAATATGATTGTTTAACGTACTTGCTAATTTACTATTGTCGTTCTGAAGAATTTTTATAGCATTTTCAAACTTCAGGGCGTCATTATGATCTAAATTTCCCGTTATACCTTTAATAATTGTTCCTAAAGGATTAATTAATCCACGCTTAGTACGCGAGATAGGTCTGAATATTTCTAGCTGTCTTGAAGCCTTATTTAACTTTAGATAAAGATATTTTATCTGGTACATAAACATATTAGTATCAGTGTTAGTTAATGAATTGGTTATATTTGTTAGTTGAAATTTTAAATTATTAAGTTCAGTCTGCATGTTTTCTAAGTCTATGTCAATAATAAAGGAGTGGTAATGGGATATAATTTTGGTTTTTCCTAATTGGAAAGGTAAAATTCCGGGTCCATTGTCAAGGCTGTTAAGTTTAATTTCCTGTGCTAGGGCCAGGCTTGTCATAGTCATCCTGTAACAAGTCAGAAGGTTTATTTTTTGGTAGTCGTTTAAGTAGCGCTTTCGCTACAGGTCCACGTTTCCTAGATGTATAAATGTGAATAGGTAAGTTTGCCATGACTTTGTCATGAGTGAAACGGGGTGCTAATTTTTGTCTGTTAGATAGCGGGTTGCGAATGTAAACGTCCTGGTCAGGTGAGTAATTAATTTCAGGTTCTCTATTCTGATTACGGCGGGCCATTATTGCTTCACGTTGTGCTCGCGATGACTCATGTATGATATCGTAGACTGTTTCCATTTTATCTCGGTGAGTTAGTATATATTGTTGCAATAAACGTTCCGATAAATTCGTATCGATAGGATCGTGAGGATCAATGTGTCCTGTTAATACTTCGAATGGTCTACACATAGTTAAACTATGAATGGAACTGTTATACGCAATTAATGCATAAGGGACTAAATTTCGTGCTGGTTCATTAGTATGTATTAATTTTAAAATTCTAAGGTGTTCTAAAAGTGTGCTATGGGATCGTTCAATCACTCCATTGCCAGTGGGTGCGTGATCTAAAGTTTTATGATGCTGGATTTTATGTAATCTTAAAAATTCGGCTACTACTTGGTTAGTAAACTCAGTACCTTGATCTGTAACTAAAGTTAAAGGAAATCCATGGTGGGTACCAAATTTAAGTAGGCTTTTTATAATATTCGGAGCTGTGCAATCTGATAAGTGATATGCTTGCGCATATTTTGAAAAAGCATCAATGAAAGTTATGTATTTTTCCTGCTCTATACTGATAACATCAGCATGTATTAACTCGAAAGGCTTCGAAGGCGGGGGTACTATTCTGAACTCCGGTTTTATCGGGTTCCGATCGTATTTAGCACGGTTACAAATTTCGCATTCTGCAATAAATTTAATAATGCTTTCCTTCATTTTAGGCCAAAAATAGAATTTAGATAGTGTAAGGTATGTTTCTTTAGTACCGCGATGGTTCGTTTTTCCTTCATGGTACTTCCTAATCGCGTCTTGTTGTAACAAATAGTCTTTAATGTTTTCTAATTCCGTTTTAACCATAATTAAGTTTAGGGAAGAGTTTTTAAATTTATTTTGAAGAATGGGTATTAAAGTGTATGTATAATTAATAGGTTGCACTAAAATTGCGGTTTGAAATTTGGGGTAAACACATTTTTTGATCACATCTAAAATGTAGTTTTCTAAATTATTTTCGCTTATCTCTAGATCCGTTCTAATGTATTTATCGAATGGTTTGGTAATTATTGGTTTAATTTTAGAGGGGCGATTTACTATTTTTATAAGGAGCTGTCTCTTGTAACGATTTAAGGGGTTTTCACTAATAGGTATTTCTAATATAGGATTTTCAGCGCTGGTATGTGCTGTTTCAGTGGACGTATCTGAATAATTTTCAGCATTCTGATTTACGCTGAGTTGTGAAAGATTCGGTATAAGGGATAACGTTTCGTCGTTGTGAATTTCAACTCGCGATAACACGTCGGCGTTCGTATTCCATTGCCCTTTTTTGTAAACGATGGAATAATCATATTCCTCTAACTTTAACCGCCATCTAGTCAATCTAGCATTGGGTTCCTTAAGGTTCATTAGCCAAACTAAAGGTTTGTGGTCCGTTACAATTTTAAATTTTCGTCCGAAAAGATAGGGTCTGAAATATTTGGTTGCCCAAACTATAGCTAACAGTTCTTGTTCAATAGTTGAGTAGTTCATTTCGCTGTCGTTGAGTGTACGCGACGCATATGCTATTGGTCTATCACTGCCAATCTGACCTTGCGATAGCACTGCACCAAGGGCTACATTAGAGGCATCAGTGGTACGAATAAATTCTTTACTAAAGTCGGGGAACTGCAATATTGGATCGTTACTAAGTAAGGTTTTACAATGCTCAAAGCACTTTATATAGTCGGATGTTAGGTTAATTTTCGCGCCTTTTTTCAAACAATTAGTCAATGGTTTCGTTAATTTAGCAAAATTGGGTATAAACCGTCGGTAATATCCTAGTAGACCTAAAAATGCTTTAATCTGTTTAGTTGTACGTGGAATGGGGTATTTTAAAATGGCTTTAATTTTATCAGGGTTTGGTTTTACTCCTTCCGTAGTAATAATGTGTCCTAATATGGGGTTTCGCGTTTTAAAAATTCGCTTTTATCCATTTGGATTTTAAAATTGGAGTCGCGGAGTCTTTGAAAGATTTTATGTAAATTTACTATATGCTCCTGAAGGGAAGTTGAGTAAACTAATATGTCATCTTGGAAAACTGTACAGATGTTATTAATAAGTCCTCTCAATACGTTATCCATAACTCTTTGAAAAGTACATGGTGAATTTTTTAATCCCATAGGCATTCTAAGAAACTCGTATTTACCGTGTTCCACGTTGAATGCCGTCTTGTGTATATCGTCAGGGTGAGTTTCAACTTGGTAAAAACCGCTGGCGAGGTCTAACGTACTGAAATATTGGCATTTTCCTAACTTGTCTAGTATGTCTGTCACGTTTGGTATGGGGTATCTGTCATCTATAGTTTTCTCGTTGAGTTTTCTAAAGTCAACGACTAGTCTCCACTTAACTTTACCGGAGGCATCGGGTTTTTTGGGCACTATCCAAATAGGGGCACTCCAAGCGGAGGTTGAAGGTCTAATTATATTCTGTTGTAGCATCTTACTAATTTGTTCCTGAGCTTCTTCCTTATGTACATGAGGATATCGGTAAGTTTTGCTATGTACGGGTATTTCATCTGTCGTTCTAATACGATGTTTAATTTTGTTCGTAAAGGTTAAATTTTCTCCTTCCAGATAAAAAATGTTACTGTATTTTTTACACAAATTAATTAAATTCATCGGTTCTTCCTTATTTAGGTGATCTAAGCGCAAACGCGATAGTACCTCGTTATTTCGAGATGTGTCGTAAGTATAGTCAGTTTGTTCATTAAATATGTGTGCTTGAACCGGTTGAGAAAGTGAAAAAATTATGTCGTTTTCTGTCCGATTAGTTATTTCAACTATGGCTTTACTATCACATGATTTTGTTAAACATTCAGTAATAAAACAATTTGAAAAATTTTGCTGGTCAATTATGATATCTCCTTTAGAAATAGTAGTAGGTAACTTTACTAATTTGCTTGAATTAGCTGGAATAATTATTTCACACAAATTTACACTTTGCGAGAAATATGATTGAATAGGATTTACAGCAAAAGTAGTCTTAAAAGTATTAGTACCTAAGTCAATTTTCGCTTGCCATTGCTTCATTAAGTCACATCCAATAAGTCCGTCAAAATGTTCGTGGAATTTATAAATGAATAATTTTATAAAAGATTCGTCGTTAAGTTCCTTGAAGCATGGTATAGTTATTGAATAAAAGTTATGTGTGGTTGCATGAATGTTAGATACAATGAATGGGTCATAATTAATATGTGAGTTTGGGAAATATTTCTCTACAGCGTCAGGACTGATGAAAGATTGGTTTGCACCTGTGTCGATTAATAGTTTTAATGGGGGATTACTTATCTGTATATAAGGTAATTGTCGTTTGTTATGTAAGTTAATGTCTATTCGGGGGCAGTTTTCATCAAACTCTGGCAAAAATTTTGATTTTCCTGAGAGTAGGAAGCATTGAGGGCTTCTTCACATTCAATATGAGAGGAGTATTCTTCCTCGTAGTTAATAGGCAAGTATTGTTGGTTATCGTCACAATAGTCATGGGGTAAGTAAGTATAGTCATCTGTTTCGTCTGTGCAATAGTTATCACTAGGATTTAACATTTCCGTCAGGTTCATTTCTCTGGGTTGGTAGCTATTATTAACACGAGAGTAATTCTCTGTTCGCGGTTCGAGAGTACGCGCTACCGGGTGACTAATACCGCTCATAGGGGTAGGTTTGTTAGTCTGTCGGGGTGGAATTTTAAAACCTGTAGACATGTTAGATCTGGGTAAAGCTCTAAACATCTGTTGAGTTCTGTTCAACGCGGGGTTTGCATTATGATAATTTTTAGGTAGGGGTTGTGGTAAGTAGCTATTATTAGGGTTAGTATTAGAATAAGTAGTAGGGTTAGATTGCATTGGGGGTAAGAAATTGTTAAAATAGGGGTTATTCTTAGGTTTAAAGTTATTTAGTGGTTGACCTGTAAATGGGTTGAAATTAAATTTCTTAGAATTCGTTGGTTGATTCCTGTTTTGCAAATATAATACATTTATTTCCTCCTGGACTAACTCTAAAGTTTGTTCCAAGGAATCAGGTCTCATACAATGTATCCTAGATCCTAGAGGTTCTTGTAGTCCTCTCAAAAATGACTGCAAGGCTAATTTTTTATAAAGTTGCCGCTTCGCTTCAATCGTAGTGGCTACCGTTTCGTGAAGTTCCACATAGGTGATAATAGCACATAATAAATTTTGAACACGTTCGTAAAACAGCTGTGGAGATTCAGACACTTTCTGAGATAATAAAGCAATATCGGTGTATAATGATGATTCGTCCCTGTGGTCTGAAAAGCAATTAACTAATGTGTTTTTAATGCTGTTCCAGTCTCCTGGAAATCCGGTTGTTGCTAAGGTTTTAGCAGCAGAGCCAGTAATTTTATTCAAAATTCCGTTAATTAGACACTGATTTGATAACTCATATCCTGGGGTTGGTTTAATGTAAGTGAGCACTAATTGGTCACAAATTCCTAGAAATCTAACAAGTAAATGCGGGTTACCATCAAATTCGGGTACTAGGCGTAATGCCTTATATATGTATATTGTCACATAAATTCTGTAACTGTTCTGAAGTACAAGTAGTCATATTGAAATTATTTTCAATATGACTACTTGTACTTAATTCGTTAATTCTAACTTATCTAACTCTAAACTTCTAAGGGCGTCTCTCTGCGCGTTGCGGAGATCGTTCCGAAGGTCGGAATTTGAGCCCTGTGATCGCGATGATCGTGGATGAAAAATTTTCACGAAAAAATACAAATTCTCGGGAAAAATGTGTAGGTACAATGACAGGATTAGCAACCGCTAACAAGAAATTCAATGTACTTACAATAGATACAGCATTGCGGATCACTACTAGACCTTTATCATCGATTTTCGGATGAGTCCTCTTGTGGTTCCGGCTGGTTTTTTCCTTTTTCGACTGCCGACGTAGGTTCTGGATAGTGAAACATCTATAGCCGCACGTAAAACCGATTTCTGGCGTGGCGGCGCATGCCGTGGCAGGTATATATATACAGTCTATATGCAGTAGTGTGTACGGTGTGGCGACGCGTCGCCATGCGCAATAACTATTACCGAAGTCACTGATTAAACGAATTAAGTAGTCACGATTTGAAATAAATTCGTAATTTTTTGTATTTAATGAAAATAAATGTTTATTCAATAAATAGTCATCGTTATCTGGAAAAAAATCGTAATATTTTATTTTATCATTATGACATATTTAGTTCCTATCACAATCTGTTCTTTTCTGCATATTACTTTTACAAAATAATGTCGATGTTTCACATCTGCCAGGCGTCCCGTGACGGCTCACATTTTTTACTTCATGTTTTTCAATATTTTACGATAACGTAGCCTGAGCCCATAACCTGTTGGGAAATGGCCACAGGAGAACGAGAAAATAAACTATGAGATATAATAAAATAAAACTTATATTTTTTTTACTTTTTTATTTCTATGTCATTGTTTCCTTCAAACGTTGTCATTAAATTTTCATCGGTACTTCTGGCTTTTTATATTAATGTTCCTCAAATTCCACTAAACCTTACGTTTCTACATGTCTATTACCAATAGGTACTATACATTATTGGTAGGTTACGTGTCGAGATCGTACGTTTCGTAAGTAGAAGTCGTAAAAATCAATACTCGGAACTAAAATGTTCCCAAAAGCATACTCATTTTTAGGGTTCTGTACCCAAAGGGTAAAAACGGAACCGTCTTACTAAGTTAGCTGTTTTAAACGTTGTTGTGTTCTGGTTTGAAGGGTGGTAAGGGAGACATACTTTTCCGAGGCATTTCAGCTCAGTCCTCAGGGGTAGCGGCGCATCTGTAGCCAAACTCAGGTAGGAATAGCTAATCCTATCTGGGGTTGATTACAGATATCCATAGGCGGCAGTAACCACTTACCATTAGGTTCATGCTCCGCCTCAAGAAGCCTCCGCTATTCGTCCGATTGCCATCTGTTCGTCTATCATAGGGGTCTATCTCCAAAACCTTAATATAAAAATAGCTTAAAAATAAATAAATTGAAATAAGATGTATTTATTAAGGAATTATCGTTTCGAAAGTTTTATTTTAAATTTTAAAAGCTGATCTATGCGTATGATACTCGTAAATTTATGTTTCTCGATGATGGCTTTCATCAAACCTGCGACGTAATTAGATGAAGGGAATTCTCGTAACTGGTGAGAAATAATATTATTAAATATAGAAGTTCCTACAAACTTCCGCAATATTTGCGCAACAGCAATTTTCTTTTCAAAATCAACAAAATTCATATTTTTTTAAATGTCTCTGTAGTTTGACAAATTTTTACAACATCTGGTGAAGTATTCAACAAGCCATTATCTCATGCTATTATGAATTTATGGAAAGGATGAAAATGATGAGTCGCTAAAGCGCCAACACAATCGTCGCATATGATCGTTTTGGTCACTATTGGGACAATGTAACTTGCTATATGGCCCATTGCTTGGTTGCTAAAGTCAGAAAATCGTGCTTCAAGTTCAGCAATTTCTGAGTCACCTTTCGTACCTCAGAGTGTATTATTGTTATTCTATGTTTAGTACGGTCATCAAATAGTGACAAATCTTGCGATGTAGGTTTATTTATTCTTTCAACTGCTGGCGAGCAATTTAAAATAAATATTTGTCGTAATGCCTGACAGTTCCCGATATCAGTATCTTTCAATTTGACGTGTATTAATATTTTTTTATATGCTGATATGAACTGCCTTACAGTTAGATTATTGGTTGTTCCTCCTTGTGCCCGAATATTACAAAAAAAAGGCCAATATGGTCTTGGCTGAACTTATAAAATGGTAAATATAAAAGAAGTTTCGATTCAATTAAGCTAGAATATAAATGTTTCGAGGCTTAAAAACAGCCCAAAACCCCAGAAAATCCAGTTTTTCTTCGACTATTTATTAAAAAAGTACCATTTCCGTCTGTTTAACTCTTTTATATAAATAGACGCTTTATCTAATAATTAAAAAAAATATTTTTTATATCCATACAGATACAGGTTGGGCAAGTTAAATATATCGAAAATATTATTTCACATTAATAAAAAAATCTCCGTGGGCTCGCTGTCTCAGGAAAATCTGATTCCCTACAAAATTGAATAGCTTCTTCAACACTCACACTAAAAAGTTGTGTTGCCAATTTAACTTTCATTTTTTCATTTTGAAAATTGATATAGCGGTCACGTAAAATATTCGACAAATGCAATGTTTCCTTATACTGTAGGTTATTCAATTCGACTAAGTGTTGCCACTGAATTTTGTTTCAATGTTTATCTACTAATATTTTATGCATTTCGAAACAGTTGCGTGATAATTTTATCATATGACAAGGGTTTAAAATCGCAACTATAGTGTCTTTAGTAATTGGATTTTCAAATTTAACATTTTCTTGTTTAAAACAACCTAGATGTTTCGCTATGGATATATTTGCCGCACAACCATCAAAAGTGACAGCAAAAATCTTAACACCAGTATTATGAATTAATTTTAAGCAAAGATGTACGAGAACAGAGCGTCGATCTCCAGTTATAGACTACAGGCCCATGTTGAAAAAATTATTGGTCATTTGAACCACCAGGTGACCTATCTAGAACGATATAAGAGCATAAAATAATAAGATTGAGCACTATGCCGTCACTTGTAAGCTGTCCAACTGAGTGCAGATGAGAATTCGAAAGTACAGGTCGAGTGTGTACATTTTGGTCACATATTTTTGTACGGCATTCTTACCACCGATAGATCCATTAAAAATAATAAGAAATCGCACAGTGCCGTACAAAAATGGTGCGCCACAAAGTCGGAATTCTTTTTTATTTTCCGACAATGACCGTGGTAAATTTGGTCATTTGATTTTGTACGGCATCTGTGTCATACTATTTCAATGCTGCTTTTAATCCATTATTCCGCAACGCCGTACAAAAATCATGCGACAAGGGGAAAAAATCGAGAGTTGCAATCCCCTCTTTTTCCGTAGTCCAGGGAGTGATTTGAAAAAGTACGGCTTCGATTCCAAAACATTATCTAGCACTCAAAAGTACTATTAAAAGTAATGCCGTCAAAAAATGATTGTTCCTTTGAATGTACTCGTATATCAATAATCATCTTAATTTCATCGTATCCTAGATTTATAGAGCTGTAAAGTCATTTGAACCTGTACGGGAACTTTTTTTTAACATGATATTGTAAAATACAATTGTTATATAGTATTGCCGTTCAAAAGAAACCGTTCTAAAAAAAATATAGAGAAATGCAAAAACTGAAATTTTGCAAATTATTGTAAAAGTTTAAATATCATAGACTAAAGAAATATAATAGTTTTCTATATTTTATTCCTTAACTTAAATAATATTAACATAGATAAATTAGGAAAAAATGATGCCGTACATTTTTGTGCAGACCATATCTTTTAGGCTGATGAAAGCGACGCTACAATTTTAAGGGTACTTTATGGCCATCTGATACAGATATTAACATATTTTTGAAGAGAACAATTGATAATATGATAATATCACTATGACGTCTAACTGAACTGAAACGGTGTGTATATTATGTCCAAGAATTGAAACTGTCAATCTTAGTATCAACAGTTTTATATACTTTTTGGTTTAATATATACTTCAAACATTGTTGATAATGATGGATAATGATGATAATGATAATTATTGTAATGATGTGAATAAATAAAACAATCATTTTTTTAGAAAAAAACGATAAATTTAATGACGATAATAAAAAATATGGTTTTTCTTTAAATTATTCAGAATCGGAATCGGAATCAACGTCTTCATCGACGTCCGAATTATCTTCTCTATTATTTTCTGAAACATAAATATGTCTGTCAAATTTGTTTGATTAAAGATTGTTGAATTGGCTACTTGACACTTTTTGGGAAACTGTTTTAATGAATTCATATACGTATTATATATGCCTTTCATTGATCATTTTTTCGAAAAAAGGGCTATTTATTAATAAAAAAACATATTTTTATTACGGTAAACGGAACGTTACGCCAAAACAGGCGGTCAAGTGTCATTTCGTAGCGTGACGTCAACACATTGAAAATATAGAAATAAACTTCGACGCTACACATACTTCAGGGGAAATCTTGGGAATTATTTAACTTTTATTAGTACAATTGCATGAATGTCAAATTACAAGGCGTGTGCAGTGACGATGTGTACAAGTACGATCGCTAAATATCCTAACAGATTTGCTTATACAACCTAAACCCAAATCTCATAAACGTTAAAGAACTTGCAGATTCTTATATGTTTAAATCCTCTGTTTGCAAGCAATGACATTTTATACTATTTATGTAAGAGAAGTATTATTGAGAAAAAAGAATAAATTTAGTAACTCTCGAGTGATTCGTCAATTCCAAATCATTGGAACGGGACGTAATCAAAACAAAACAGCAAGTGGAAGTATTCATATATTTAATATATTATATAGATGTCTATGATAAGAATAGAATTATAAGACGTCTATGAGGATTCTATTTTAAGGGCCCATTCTGTAATTAATAGGACACAATTAAAATATTTCTTGACTGTGTTATTATTGATGGTGCATGTGCACTGATTAAGTTACAGGACTGTATAATTAAAAATACATGATTTGCTAATATTAGTATTTTATTAACCGATTTCTTTGTTTATTTGGTTTATATGGTTCTATGAGTGAGTACACACAGTAGAACTTTTGTATATATTTATCATATGTTACAGTTACAATAATTACTACAGATCACCTAAGCTAAATTTTTGTGCTGCTTGCGTGTTTGCTTTTCTTCATTACTAATTTTCCGTAACAAATGGATATATATTTTTATCACTGTCATTTTCAGAATTAAATTGCAATGCAATAATAGGAACTGTATGGTCACTTTTCTTCCTTCATCTTGTTGGGTAGGTTACGCAAGTAAAGAAGTACTATTTCCCGTGTATTTTACTTTATGTATTTCAGACTGGTGCCCACTTTCGAAACTTTTGGCTCCTCACTTCTTCTAGGCAGGACAGTCATCATATTTTCATTTTCATTGATGTACCTTGTGTTCAGGACAACTTTTACTTTTCATGAAACACAAACTTGCCTTCCTCTTAAACTGCACATACCCTATAACGTCGTCACTATACGATTGTCGGGAAGATCTGTAAATATAAATATAACCAATTAATAACCTTAAAACAGTTCACATAAGAATATAAGTATATTTAAAAAAATCTTAATAATTACTTGAAGACAACCTTTCTTCTGTCTGAAGTCAGTTAAGAAATGTTTTAAGTGTCCGATATGATTAAATGTAAATATAAAGAATGTTTTACTTACGTTGTTTATTTGATATTTCCATAGGTTATCTCACGGAAGTGTTTGTATCCATTTTGATTGATTGCACTGCATATATGGATCTTCTTTAAGCAGGTTCACGCTATCAGCTTTAATATAGTATGGCTCCATTTCGGTTCACAACATAAATTCAACCAACTCTAACAGCAAACGATTTAATTATTATTTGTCTTGTTTGGTTTCGATGTAGTGACGTCACATGACATTTGAGGCAGCACTGTCGCCGTTTTGGGATTTAAAATCCACAGATAAAAAATCTAAAATTTCTTTTTAAAAATTAAAATACTTAGAACGTATTAAAAAATAAACGAAATACTGCATAATTTATGTTTACTTATAAGCTATCATATCCAACATATTTCATATTTTATTGTTATAACTGTCAAGTACCCAATTAAAGATTTATTTATTTATTTACCAATGACGTTATCATCTTCGCCTGATTCCTCATCGGGTTCCGTTATGTCACAGACTTTTTGGGGGCATTCCTCGCCGTGAAACCAATCGAAATCGTACCGACCGTCATTAAGAACCCATCCATAGTTTATTGGAAACAAGGTGGACGGTACTTGTTTGTAGGCATTATCTGCGCTATGTAGGTACTTCTCTTCAGATGTTGCTCCAACTCCCGGAAACAAGGGGGAAACGACGTTGCTTCCAATTTCATAGCTGTCTTTTTGAAAGCTTCATTACTACTTTTCGGCGTATAAATCCTTTCAAATATGATACACCTTGCTTCGTTGACTGTTTTTCTTGCTTTTACGTTGTATAAAACGCATACATATTCTTGCAGAACATTGAAAGTTTGTTCCATGAGTAGTGGATTTGCAACAAGAATATTATGCCCCATTTTAATGAATGCATCTTGGAACTTCCCTGATTTCTCCAATACTTTGAATGGTCTGTTTTTACCCTTCCTATAAAATGCGGCATTGAAGTCGCATCCCGTAAAAGCATGGAATGCAGCCAACGAAGAACAGAGATTTTCACCCAGGATTCTGTACACAGCACAAACGTCAATGTTTTTCAATTTAAAAAAAAATCACCTTACATTTCGTTATATGGATTTTTTTTTCAGTTTGTTTCCCCTTTGAACCAACGAAAATGTACGGCACATGAAAAAATATTATTTATGCATAAAATACTTTCAAAATACATTTATTTCATGTTGTGTCAAATCACCCCCTGGACTACGGAAAAAGAGGGGATTGCAACTCTCGATTTCTTCCCCTTGTCGCGTGATTTTTGTACGGCGTTGCGGAATAATGGATTAAAAGCAGCATTGAAATAGTATGACACAGATGCCGTACAAAATCAAATGACCAAATTTACCGCGGTCATTGTCGGAAAATTAAAAAGAATTCCGACTTTGTGGCGCACCATTTTTGTACGGCACTGTGCGATTTCTTATTATTTTTAATGGATCTATCGGTGGTAAGAATGCCGTACAAAAATATGTGACCAAAATGTACACACTCGACCTGTACTTTCGAATTCTCATCTGCACTCAGTTGGACAGCTTACAAGTGACGGTATAGTGCTCAATCTTATTATTTTATGCTCTTATATCGTTCTAGATAGGTCACCTGGTGGTTCAAATGACCCATAATTTTTTCAACATACTCGTAGGCCTGTAGTCTATTACACCATGTACCCAAAAATAAACAACAGGAACTTTTTAAATTACTATTTATCGCAGTCACTAAATAAACTAAAGCTTTAGTCGCCTCTACTAAGTGATCGCCATCTATGTCCGTCCCCATATCGACGTATCCACGAAATTTTTGTCCAGCCCATTCCACGTAATAGTGGAGCGTCAGGGCATAGCTGCGGAGTGCTGGAGAATATTTTTGTCTTGATATTACTTCACACTCTATATTCTTAACGCGCCACTAAATCATGAACTTAAAAAAGACATAAGTATTAATTGTATTTTTTGCTACCGACATGGTAAATCATTGTACATACTACTGTAGCACTACCATGAGTTGGCATCGAAACGCCACTATACGTATACGTTAGTCGATAAAGTGTAAATTATCTTCGAATACTTTCTGATAAAAATCGTACCATGACTTAATTTTACTCGCTAGGGTTAACTCGATTCTATTCCTTGTTATCAATGTTGGTAACAAATACTATTGTACCTAACTTCACACCTCATGACACTGTCTCTTTTTAATTATACTATGAAAGGACAGAGTAAGATAATAATTCCCGAAAAAAAACAAGTATCCAAGCCGAATAATTAACTTTTTTACATAACTCTGCAAAATAAAAAAAACTCATTAAGAGTTCTTAAACGTTTGAACAGACGTGACTTTTAAAATTATATCGGTTACGTACTGAGTCTCTAGGCAACGAATTTATTGATTGTCATTATCAGTCAGTAAAAATGGATATAATTGAATAAAATATTATTATAATTTTCCTTAATATATTTATGAGAGTTTTGATAATGTATTTACGATAACTATAAAGGCACGGCTAAGGCGAACGCCTAATACAAAAGGGGTTATCGCCATATGAAATAATGTTCGGCAGGGAAGTAATAACATACATGCATGTCTTATTCAAGAAATCTGTTCCATCATCCGGATTAAATTACAATACACTTCCAACCAAAGCATTCGAACGAGTTAATAGCCTACAAGTCCGAAGCTACACCAACCTAAAGGTGAAGTAGGAGTTCGGATTTGTCAACCGACGACTGGGCAAACTTCATTATGAGGTTAGGACTGATGATGGCAGACCGGTGTGTCGTTATCTTGACCAAATGTTGCCGACACCCCCGGTGGAGCAGGTGGAAATGGCGGTGGAGGGCTGTTACATACTGAGTCTCCAGGCGACGGATTTATTGGTTGTTATTATGTAAAAATGGATATAATTGTGAATAAAATACTATATACTTTTCCTTAATATTTTTATTTGATAATATTAGTTATAATCATTTGGTTATAATCTATCATGTCTTGTGAAAAGTCAAGTGTCAACATCGTTGGGGCTTGCAAATACTCCTTTCAAAATTTGCGTTCCAAAAACATTCCTCGTCTTTATATGCCGCCGCATCTAACATGTTCCATGCTAAATATGTTCTTGCCGACATTATTTTCACAAATAGTACATAAAGTCAAATTAAATTATAAATAGAAAACTATTGTCATGCCCAATTTTGCTAGTGAATAACTTAACTTTTTTTTTTTTTTATAATATAGGAGTAGCAGACGAGCAGGCAGTCCACCTGATGGTAAGTGGCTACTGCCGCCCATGGACATTAGTAATCAACCCCAGATAGGATTAGATATTCCTACTTGAGGTCAGCCACAGATGCGCCGCTACCCCTGAGGACTAAACTGGAACGCCTCCGAAAAGTCTGTCTCCCTTACCACACCCTTCAAACCGGAACACAGCAGCGCCTAACACTGCTGTTATTAGGTAGAAATAGGTGTGGCGGTGGTGCCGCCGGAGTCGAACCGCAAAGGGTTCTACCACCTTTCGGTTTTTTTAACTACTATCGACACGGTATTTCTTGACAACGTATGTCAAATTAATGACTCATGGTACCGAATTTGTATGGCAATAGATCATAATGATATTTGCTAGCGATTTGATTTCGATAGGTGGTGGTGCTTTATGGTGACTGGTAATGCCCCAAAAATAGTAAAAGCAGTCAAAGACATTATAGGATGGAAGAATTTTGGGTGCTACGCACATACTTTGAATTTGGTCGTCGAGAATGCTCTCAAACTAGACGAGGATAATATTTCGAAAGTAAAAAGGATTGTAGCACATGTGAAAAAAAGCACGCTTTCATCAGAGAGGTTACAAAAATACCAAGTCCAACAACGCAAGGAACCAAAACGTTTTAGCCAAGATGTAGATACCAGGTGGAACTCAACATATCTAATGCTGAAAAGATATGTTGAGCTTGAAGAAGCTGTTCGTGACACTTTAGCTTTCACAGATGGTCGTTTAGCTGTAATAACTAATGAAGATTGGATTTTATACTCACAATTGTGTCAAATATTGATTTTTGAAGAGATAACAAATTCTATGAGCGGGGAGAAATACGAATCGGGAAGTTCCGTGACAGTAGTGACAAGATGCCTAAAAGAAGCGTATGAAAAATTAATTTTTAAAGCGGATTTACTATTTGCCGCTAAAGACACCGCTTTGTCCTTAAGGTCCGGATTAATTGACCGTTTCGGAGGCATTGAACAAAGTGGTACGTTTTCTTTGTGCACCTTTATGGACCCCCGCTTCAAAACGCAAGGATTTGGTGATCCAAATGAAGCAATCAGAACAAAAGAAAGGGTAAGAAAATTGGTTGCTGCGTTGATCGCAAAAACAACAGAAACACCGTCTACTGGTTTACTCTGTGATTAAATAAATAAGAATGATGAATTAAACCCCTGGAACATTTTTGATAAAATGATTGCGAGTACTACAACTCAGGGAACGCTGCTTTCAAAACCAATCAAGGAAGTAGATATGTACCTATCTGATGAGCTATTACCTCGCAAAGATCCATCGGGAAACTTATATTGTCTACTAGAATGGTGGAAAAAACATCAAATCAAATCAATCAAAAATTTAAAGAAAATATTTGTGAGGCACTGCAATATAGTGGCTACGTCCGCCCCTTTGTATGGATGTTCTCAAAAACTGGTCTTATTATCAACCAAAGACGTACTAGGCTGACCACGAGTAAAGTTGAGCAAATCATGTTCCTTCACGTGAATTCGCCTGAAGATCGGTTCAAGGGGTACCTATGAATATAATACAATAGTATATAATAAATGTAAATATAAATTATAATAATTGTAAAATTATGAATGTACTCAGTAGTCATAAGTTACAATAACGTTATTTGTTTTCTTTAATGATATTTCACGTTGTAATGTGTATTTGTATACTTGTATACCTTTGAAACTCGTAGCTATGTTACTGAAATTATGTAACATAATTTTTGAATGACTTGTGGTTTGATTTCAATCTATAAATTAGTTATTCTTCTAAGTATGGGCAATGCCATTTATAGTTATCTTGTAATTTTTTTTTAATTCTTTCATGAAGGCGACTAAAGTGCACGCATTGACACGTGCGTTGACAAACCAAAGCACGGTTTGATTCGCTATGACATGACCTTTTTTTCTGAAAACGTTTATCGAAAACGAATGCCCATTTAAACAGGTACTAAAGAACCATTATAGACTACAGGCCCATGTTGAAAAAATTATGGGTCATTTGAACCACAAGGTGACCTATCTAGAACGATATAAGAGCATAAAATAATAAGATTGAGCACTATGCCGTCACTTGTAAGCTGACTGTCCAACTGAGTGCAGATGAGAATTCGAAAGTACAGGTCGAGTGTGTACATTTTGGTCACATATTTTTGTACGGCATTCTTACCACCGATAGATCCATTAAAAATAATAAGAAATCGCACAGTGCCGTACAAAAATGGTGCGCCACAAAGTCGGAATTCTTTTTTATTTTCCGTCAATGACCGCGGTAAAGGAGATGTTTCATTTTCGGCCATCTCATGTACACTATATCTAAAAAACACGAATAATTTGTATAATTGAAGAAAAATACACATATATTTTGATAACCTAAAGTATTCCTGTTTAAAAATATTTAAAATAAGCATTCCTCATTGAAATATTAAATATGGCGGAATACTGTCAATGTCAAGTTTTCAAAACTGTCGATGTCGGTCAGGGAACCTATGTGTACCCCACACATAGGTTACTATACTCTTTGGATGTCGGTAATTCTGAATTTCGCTGTTTTTGTCCTAAAGTTATTGTTACCTTAGTACTTTACAACCTGGGTTTTGTTTTGGGTATCCCGTCATTATTTCTGAATTAAATTAATTATTTATATTAATAATAACAAAACCACCTTTTAAATAGTATCTGGTTTTATAGATGTAAGTGACATGTCAAATTAAAAAAGAAGATGTTGTCAATTTGATATGTGAAAAATTGGATATATACATATTATATTATAGTGAATAAATATGTACTGATGAGAAAATTCTATTTTAATCCTGAATATGTTTCTGCTCTGTGCTGCTTACGATTTTGGAGTGATTCTACCTTACTTGTTTACCCAGCTTATGTTTTATGGACTCTTGTGATTTTCGTGCGATCGCTGTGGATTGTGTTGACAAGGATTCAATATCATCAGGTAAAATATACATCAGTTAGTTGTATTAATCGTGAAATAATCGTTATTAATAATTTTAAACTAGAGAAGCTAATCTTTTTACATATCTCTTTTTTTAGATAATTACATTAGCAAGACAAGGACATTCTTGGGATGACAAAATAATCAGTTATTATTGCAACTGCATCGCTGGGCAACGAACCGTACTCGTAGGTAGTTGCGCTCACATTATGACCATTGTTTGATATTTGGGCTATTATTTTGGTTTGTTTTAAGTAAAGATTTATGAAAGTAAATATAATTAATGTTTATAAAATATAGGTATTGTTTCTCAATACATAGGTACAATACAATATTTATACATCTTCGCCCATTCGCTTAAAAATATATTAAATAGTATATAATGTATATAGTAAGTTAAAATAGAATGACAGATGACATTATTACGGTAATCACTACCGCCATGATGTTTTTCCACAATTGTGTTGCAAGTTTAAGTGTAAATTATTGTTTTTTAACAATTAAACGAACATGATTTGAAGAAAATGAACCCCTACGAATTGTTCTTTGCAAGTTTTCTTAGTTTTTAGTATAGTGTACAAAAGGTGGCCGGGAGCCCATACATTTTGAAACATCTCCTTTGGTCATTTGATTTTGTACGGCATCTGTGTCATACTATTTCAATGCTGCTTTTAATCCATTATTCCGCAACGCCGTACAAAAATCATGCGACAAGGGGAAAAAATCGAGAGTTGCAATCCCCTCTTTTTCCGTAGTCCAGGGGGTGATTTGAAAAAGTACGGCTTCGGTTCCAAAACATTATCTAGCACTCAAAAGTACTATTAAAAGTAATGCCGTCAAAAAATGATTGTTCCTTTGAATATATATCAATAATCATCTTAATTTCATCGTATCCTAGATTTATAGAGCTGTAAAGTCATTTGAACCTGTACGGGAACTTTTTTTTTAACATGATATTGTAAAATACAATTGTTATATAGTATTGCCGTTCAAAAGAAACCGTTCTAAAAAAATATAGAGAAATGCAAAAACTGTTGCAAATTATTGTAAAAGTTTAAATATCATAGACTAATGAAATTTAATAGTTTTCTACATTTTATTCCTTGTTTTAAATAATATTAACATAGATAAATTAGGAAAAAATGATGCCGTACATTTTTGTGCAGACCATATCTTTTAGGCTGATGAAAGCGACGCTACAATTTTAAGGGTACTTTATGGCCATCTGATACAGATATTAACATATTTTTGAAGAGAACAATTGATAATATGATAATATCACTATGACGTCTAACTGAACTGAAACGGTGTGTATATTATGTCCAAGAATTGAAACTGTCAATCTTAGTATCAACAGTTTTATATACTTTTTGGTTTAATATATACTTCAAACATTGTTGATAATGATGATAATGATGGATAATGATGATAATGATAATTATTGTAATGATGTGAATAAATAAAACAATCATTTTTTAGAAAAAAACGATAAAGGAGATGTTTCATTTTCGGCCATCTAATGTACACTATATCTAAAAAACACGAATAATCTGTATAATTGAAGAAAAATACACATATATTTTGATAACCTAAAGTATTCCTGTTTAAAAATATTTTAAATAAGCAATCCTCATTGAAATATTAAATATGGCGGAATACTGTCAATGTCAATTTTTCAAAACTGTCGATGTCGGTCAGAGAACCTATGTGTACCCCACACATAGGTTACTATACTCTTTGGATGTCGGTAATTCTGTATTTCGCTGTTTTTGTCGTAAAGTTATTGTTACCTTAGTACTTTACAACCTGGCTTTTGTTTTGGGTATCCCGTCATTATTTCTGAATTTAATTAATTATTTATAATAATTATAACAAAACCACCTTTTAAATAGTACCTGGTTTTATAGATGTAAGTGACATGTCAAATTAAAAAAGAAGAAGTTGTCAATTTGATATGTGTAAAAGTGGATATATACATATTATATTATATTAGTGGAATTCAATGTAAACGTTGAATAAATATGTACCACTTCAATCCTAAATATGTTTCTGCTCTGTGCTGCTTACAATTTTGGACTGATTCTACCTTACTTGTTTACCCAGCTTATGTTTTATGGACTCTTGTGATTTTCGTGCGATCGCTGTGGATTGTGTTGACAAGGATTCAATATCATGAGGTAAAATATATATCATTTAGTTGTATTAATCGTGAAGTAATCGTTAATAATTTTAAACTGGAGAAGCTAATCTTTTTACATTTCTCTTTTTTTAGATAATTACAATAGCAATACAAGGACATTCTTGGGATGACAAAATAATCAGTTATTATTGCAACTGCATCGCTGGGCAACGAACCGTACTCGTAGGCTGCGCTCGCTCACATTATGACCATTGTTTGATGTTTGGGCTGAGCTCGTCACGGGATATTACAGAACCTGCTACATGATTGGATGAAAATATTGATAAGGGAAGATATTGAAAATGAATGATACACTATTTTTGTATCAGCTTCTTAGTGAGCACTGCAGGTATACTTTTCAGATACTTCGCTAACGACAGATTCTGCCACTTTTCTGTAAGAATGACACAGCTGATAATTTAGAAACACTTTCTGTGTAGGCTTAATCTACGTAGCTTTGTCTTGGGTCGACCAATCATTGACGAGGAACTGGACAAATGCTTGCTTGAATTTAATGTTCTTTAATTCGGCTATGAAATTTGCCGGACGTTTCGTTTGAGGTCCTTCGATAACGAAATCATCATTTCTTAAATTATCTCTAATAGAATGCTCGTAATCTTTTATGCTTGGTGTTGGGTAAGTATCAAAGATCACGTGGATTTCCGTAGCGGCATATTTTGTTAGATTACGGAGCAAATTATAACTTATAGCGCCAAAGGTAGAAGGTATGTCTCGAAGAGTATAGAGATAAAAAAATCCATCAATAATCACGACATCCAATTCCTTAGGAATACTCTCAACAATATTTTCTCTATCTATCAAAGGTTTTACCAGCTTCGATTTATCTGTTTTATTGATCGTTCCATCCATATGACATAATGATAGTGGAACAGGGGTCAGTGGGTACTCCAAAACTTCTCAATGTCAACATTTTGTTGTAGAGATATACCTAACAATCTTCCAAATAAATCTCTGTGTAGTTTAACCTCTGTCGCCTTTCCATTTTGACGTTTCACTATTTTCTTGGCTTTGAAAGTATGAATAACATTTCTCTGGATACATTGTTCAAATCGATGTGGATTTGATGCACATTGTTCTAAAAAAATTTTCCTTTGCTCTTCTCCAATTTCTACAACATTCATCAGAAATTTATGGACTTCATGACTTGCAGACTGTCCATTACTAATATTGTATAACAAGTTATCTTTTAATGAAGATGAAAATGGATTCAATTGTTAATACTGTCTTCAAACTGTTGTATTTGTCGTTGACTTTTTTCTATTTTGCTTTTCCTCAAATCATTAGTAAACTCTTCTCTTTTTTTCATTAGCACTTCGGCGAGTACGTGAGAGATAATTTCCGTTCGTAGAGCATGGCTTTTGCTCCACCTTTGCCGAGCAGATATTGAGTTCTTCATACACGCAATGCCAGTTGATCGTTTAGCAGCATCAGCGTTGATCGTAATTTCAACAGTAAAGTCTACTTCTCGCTTGGAAAAAGGCTTATTAGTTCTTTTTATCCCTACTACGACATTCAATCCAGGATGCGATTGTTCCACATTTTCCAAGTTGCAATGGTATAAAGTGAGGTATCTAGCATAGTTTTGGTGATTAAAGACAAAAAATAGATTGGTAATGAGTGGCAGAGTATATTTGTACAAATCGATATCACCTGTGCGAATACTTCGGTCGAAAAGAAAGTAGTTGTTAACCATTTCAACATAAGTAAGATAGAATTTCGGTGTACTTCCATGATCACCACTTAACGTTTTTCTACGGAAGTCTTCATATTTAGATAATATATTTATAACATCAACATTATCTACTGTAGGGTATGTAACTAATTTTCCACTAATATCTTCACCTTTCCTATTTTGAAAAGCTTTCAAGAAGTGTAAACACTCATCGCTTACTATTACATTTTCTTTCTCTGTGAAAAAATTGAAATGCATTCTTTCAATAGCAACAGAAATAAGAGGATGTAAGCGTTTACATCTGTTGAAGTGCTTCCCCGTAAGAAATGAGTTTACAGATCCGCTTGCCAATAAACCAGAATCAATTAAAATTTCCGATAAACCACAATTTTCAATGTATTTAACAATCGCTTTGAACTGCGACATTGCTATGTGGAAAGGTCCCAAGTGAACAAAAATGCGTTTCAATGTTGAGTCCTCATTTCTTCTCAGCTCAGAATTTTGTATTTTCAACGATTTACTAGCTATGGCCAAATCATAATGTACCTGCGTGTACTGTTGTTGGCATTCTTCAGCACCTTTGATACTCCGCATCATAGTTTCATGTACCACGTAATCCTTGGTAGGTGTTTCATTGATAGGGGTTAAATAAAATATATCTTGAATAATATTTTTGTCATTGACAATTAAAGCGTTAAATCCTACCCACATTGGTGTAGGTATATTCAAAGCATGGCTTATCATCCATACTCTATCTAACCTTCTAGCTTCTTCTAAATTAGTAGGTGCATTAACGTTTTCTGGTAATTGGAGAGTTCCTTCAAACTTTAGAGTTTCTGTAAGTGGTAGTATAACGAGAGTATCGGCTTCGTAGTGTCTGCGGAATCGTTTTCTACGAGACTGGTCACTTCCAATACCATCGTTACTTTCCACAGAAGATATGTCAACTCGTGGAGCGTGATCTTGAAACGAAATTCCAACCGTATCGTGCATAGTGTCTTTACCATCACATGTTTCTACATATCGATCAAAATTATCGAAAGCAAAACCACTATTGAGAGATGGTTGCAATACCATACCAGCAGGGCATACCTTCTCTGTTTCCGATATAGTATAGGTTGCTTCCGTCTCCAATTCTAATACTTTCGAGTACGAAATGCAATGTCCGTAGGAATTTAAGAGGCGTAGAAGCTTTTCACTACTACTCAAACTTTTGACTGTTATTCCAAGAGTTATATGTTTGGATGTCTTAACTCTTCCTCTGTGAATAGTATAGATAACATCAGAAGCATAAGACTTGGCTAAGACCAACACTTTCGGGTCTTTTATTTTATCCACGTCACCTCCAGTCAACAAAAGACTATAAAAACGTAATAGAGCATATGGAATTTCACATTCACCTTTAATGAGTTTTGGCGCAGTTACATTATCATTGATTGGATTTTTTTCAACTCCTAGAACAATCTTACGCAGGAACGTTACGCTGAAGAATTAATGGTGTTTTCTTCATTCACGTACGTCATATCAATATTTTCTAGAGTTGCACTAGCAGAGACAACGTGTTTGCATCTACGATTGTAAATAAAGATGACAGCGTCCTTGAAATGTTGTAAAATTTCACTCTGTATATTGGACGTGTCAAAACACTTAGGTAACTTCTGATTATCATATTCTTCCAATAAAAATTGTCTGAATAAATTGAGCAAGAAGGAATATTGGAAAATACGCATATTTTCCACAATTTCTTCCTGAATAAATGTTAACAGATTCTTACGAGCTCGCTCGTGTTTTTGTCTCCTTAAGTGCCAAAGTTGAGTTTTACAAATCCTATGATATGGAATGGGTACTGACATCTCTTGACATTGGTCAATCCTTTGTAAAATTTCTAAATCATATTTTGCAGTAGCTAAATCTAAAATAATACGAAATGTTTCGTAATTTTTTTTCGGTTCAGCAAAGCTACATGCCATGAGCTGACGGTTATGTCGTTTGCGTACTTGCGCACAAAATACACAAGCAGTTGGACCATGTTCAAAAAATACGTGCTCTTCAGGTTCTTCGTTATTTCCGCTTAAAAAAAATATTATTTTGGTTAGTCATAGTCAGATTGTCACAATACCTGTAATTTTAGTCAATAATAGAACAACAACATTTTTTTTTTCAAATATAACTGTCAATAAAGTATTTGTTGTATTCCCTGTTTAAAAATATTGATTGAAAAAAAATCACTATTATGAGATTTTTATAAGTTTTATGAGAGTTAAAAAAAAAACTTTTTACAACTTTTTTTTATCTATGATAAATAACTTTTAGAGAAAAGATTGATAATTCAAAATTTCAAATTTCTTTTTCATTACATTTTTACAAGATTAGTTTTTTTTATAACATTTTTTTTATTTACCTTTTTATTTAATTGTTATTAATTATAAACACAATACTCGACCATCGAACGTCCTCATACTTCGAACTCAATGCTATTATTCATGTATATTTTAAATGATATTTATTGTCAGATTATATGAAATACTTGCTACTATTAATAATAATTATCGAAAATACAAAGGTATAAATATGATGAACTAGATATTTTTGGCAACTTATCATAAATAAAAATTAATACCTTAGATTATTCTCGTTGGCGTCGGTATCAACAATTTCTTCTATTTTTCGTTTGCCGGATAAATTTGTTAATTGTTTATAACACTTTTGATGGTATCCTTTTTCCTCAAGATCTTTAGGCAATTGAATTGAAGCAACATCAATGGATCTTCTGGAGGTGTTAGACTGTTGCTTACTCCTAACCTCAATTGCTTCGATGCATTTTTTTAAAATTGCGCTTGACAGACATTTTATCCGATTATCAATAGGATCACCTGGCAAATTACAAATAAAACACTCACGTTCTTGCTCTTTTTCTTGAACATTTGTTTCACTTTCACTAGAGTTTTCATTCTCCATGAGGTCAGACATGATCGGAGTGCTCGCAACACATTTATATTCAATTATTTTCTCACATATAATGACATTACACAACACGTTACAAATCGGAAAACTGTCAATGTCAAGTTTTCAAAACTGTCGATGTCGGTCAGGGAACCTATGTGTACCCCACACATAGGTTACTATACTCTTTGGATGTCGTTAATTCTGTATTTCGCTGTTTTTGTCGTAAAGTTATTGTTACCTTAGTACTTTACAACCTGGCATTTGTTTTGGGTATCCCGTCATTATTTCTGAATTTAATTAATTATTTATTAAGTTAACAAACTACCCTCACATTTTTATTATCAGAATATAAAAAAAAAATCACCTTACATTTCGTTATATGGATTTTTTTTTTTCAGTTTGTTTCCCCTTTGAACCAACGAAAATGTACGGCACATGAAAAAATATTATTTATGCATAAAATACTTTCAAAATAAATTTATTTCATGTTGTATCAAATCACCCCCTGGACTACGGAAAAAAAGGGGATTGCAACTCTCGATTTTTTCCCCTTGTCGCGTGATTTTTGTACGGAGTTGCGGAATAATGGATTAAAAGCAGCATTGAAATAGTATGACACAGATGCCGTACAAAATCAAATGACCAAAGGAGATGTTTCAAAATGTATGGGCTCCCGGCCACCTTTTGTACACCATCCTAAAAACTAATAAAACATGCAAAGAACAATTCGTAGGGGTTCATTTTCTTCAAATCATGTTCGTTTAATTGTTTAAAAACAATAATTTACACTTAAACTTGCAACACAACAGTGGAAAAACATCATGGCGGTAGTGATTACCGTAATAATGTCATCTGTCATTCTATTTTAACTTACTATAGTCTGATTCATAATTAGGTGTCCAAAATGTAAACAAAGAAATGTCACTGTCAAAATTAACAAGAAACAAAAACTATAACAAACTCAACAAAAAACGAAAATTTAACAAATATACACAATTTAACAAACGCGTTATGTAAACGAGAAAACATTAGAGTTTCATCACAATCACGAAAATGAAAAATATTAGTTACGAAACTTAAAAATGACAGCACAAGAAATGTCTTGGAATCCGATTGTGTTACTATTATCACATTTTAATTTTCTACCATAAACGTTTTTTTATTATTATTACTGTATGGAACGAAATTGAGGTGATATAATTATTAGAAAATGTGAATTAATCTTAATTTATTTAGATTATTATTTTATTATTGTTGTATTACTTTAATATCGACAAAAATAAAAACTACCATTTCTAACATATTTTCTTGATAGGTCAACACCTTTGTTTACATTTTGGACACCTAATTATGAATCAGAGTATATATACATATAAAGTACTATGAATAATAATTAATGTATTTTTACGCGAATGGGCGTACATATATATTAATATTGTATTGAGAAACAATACCAAAATATGTACTTCTATACCCATTTATTTTAGTTAAAACATTTAAGTGTGTAAATAAAACAACTTTAAGTACACATTTAGATAATATTTTATTTGTTCTTCACTTAGATACATTATTTATTCATTTTCAATATCTTCCCTTATCAATATTTTCATCCAATCATGTAGCAGGTTCTGTAATATCCTGTGACGAACTCAGCCCAAACATCAAACAATGGTCGTAATGTGAGCGCAGCTATCTACGAGTACGGTTCGTTGCCCAGCGATGCAGTTGCAATAATAACTGATTATTTTGTCTTCCCAAGAATGTCCTTGTCTTACTATTGTAATTATCTAAAAAAAGAGAATTGTAAGAAGATTAGCTTCTCTAGTTTAAAATTAAATACGATTATTTCACGATTAATACAACTAACTGATGTATATTTTACCTGATGATATTGAATCCTTGTCAACACAATCCACAGCGATCGCACGAAAATCACAAGAGTCCAAAAACATAAGCTGGGTAAACAAGTAAGGTAGAATCAGTCCAAAATCGTAAGCGGCACAGAGCAGAAACATATTCAGGATTGAAATGGATTTTTTTCATCAGAACTTATTTATTCAACGTTTACATTGGATTCCACTATTATGTAATATGTACATATCCACTTTTACACATATCAAATTGACAACTTCTTCTTTTTTAATTTGACATGTCACTTACATCTATAAAACCAGATACTATTTAAAAGGTGGTTTTGTTATAATGATTATAAATAATTAATTAAATTCAGAAATATTGACTGGATATCCAAAACAAAAGCCAGGTTGTAAAGTACTAAGGTAACAATAACTTTACGACAAAAACAGCGAAATACAGAATTACCGACATCCAAAGAGTATAGTAACCTATGTGTGGGGTACACATAGGTTCCCTGACCGACATCGACAGTTTTAGAAACTTGACATTGACAGTATTCCGCCATATTTAATATTTCAATGAGGAATGCTTATTTTATATATTTTTAAACAGGAATTCTTTAGGTTATCAAAATATATGTGTATTTTTCTTCAATTATACAAATTATTCGTGTTTTTTAGATATAGTGTACATGAGATGGCCGAAAATGAAACATCTCCTTTACCGCGGTCATTGTCGGAAAATAAAAAAGAATTCCGACTTTGTGACGCACCATTTTTGTACGGCACTGTGCGATTTCTTATTATTTTTAATGGATCTATCGGTGGTAAGAATGCCGTACAAAAATATATGACCAAAATGTACACACTCGACCTGTACTTTCGAATTCTCATCTGCACTCAGTTGGACAGCTTACAAGTGACGGCATAGTGCTCAATCTTATTATTTTATGCTCTTATATCTAACTATGATATTTTTATTATTATTACTTGCGTTTATATTTCAATAGACAAGCTTGCGGATCCGTATATATTTATTACATTTTGATAAAATAGAAATCAAGCAATAGGATCTTAGGTTATACCATGCCGAGACCGAGCACGTTACGTTATTACGAGTATGTATTAGTGAATCAAGGCCCAGGGCGTAACCATGATTTAACTATCTGTGACGAGGGTGACGTCGAAATACGGTGCAACATAGTTTGACTTCCGGTATGAATTATTTGGTTATTGATTTTGTGGAGACCTGGGGACTCATCGATGTTTTAGAGATAAATTGCTGAACATAAATGTTTTGCAAACTCACGGAGGATTAATGTTTCCTAGAGCATTTTGTTCCTACCAGTCTATATTTGAATTTTGTATACGGTTCAACTTAAAAAAATGTAGTTTCTAGGATTAATTCTGCGGCTTTCTCATCTACGGATAAGATTGTTACGAATTTTGTCACGTGTCACAAAGACATATTCGGGTCTCAAAGTATGCTTATTTAACACGAGGCTTTCAAGTCGAATGTCAAGGGTAGCCTGGTAGAATTATTTTAGGACAGCATTATATTTAGAGACGATTTTAAATACCCATGGAGCAGTGAGGAGACATTAGATAGTCTGCATTGTCGTCAAAATATTACTGTCCCATTACTGGGCACCGTCTCCTCTCGAAGTCAGACCGCGTTGGCCAAGTGCAAATTAATAGCCTTCATTCACCTTTGACACTTTCAGACATGTAAGTTTTCTCACGATGTTAAATTTTACCTTTTAAGCAAGTGATAAAAAATCTTGCACAATTTTAAAAATCAGAGTTGCTTTGAGCTTTGTATAGGGGACCGACCGAGAGGTAAAGTTTCAGCCACTACGCTATTACTGCGTCTAGACTGACATAAGGGTATGCTTATTTCTTTGTGTAAAATAAACATCGCAAGATATAATACATGGGAGCGGTAGCACGCCGAGTAACTCCGTTTGTAATAAAACATTACTTCGTAGACTCGTAGTGAGTAAATCGTAGTAGTAAATTTACGTTCATTATTAGCTTTTACAGCTTAACATGACGACGTTTAATAATTGTTAGATACTCGATGGATGTCCGATAATTTCATAATAAATTTATCTCTTGTACGACGTAGGTGCGCAGGTAGTGTAAGTGAATATACTTAGTGTGGGGTGTGATATTACGACATGCAGAAACGTAGGATGGCAACAAAGAAGGAATACAAAATGGAAGGAGAGAAGCAATAATGAATAAAATAACAAAATAATGAAGAAACAAAGGGAGAAAATAAGCAAAGAAAAGTAGCAAAGATGCTACGAAAAAACAGTAGCAAACGTGCATCAATCTACCAGTAAGTGGCCGTAATTGCTCACGGGTAGGATTCGAATTCTACCTGAGATCAGTCAAATACCCCTACCCCTACTCCTTAGGACTAATTTAGGAAGTCTTGCAGTACTTATCACTGCTGTATAATTCACAGTACCAATAATAACACAGTAATAGCCGCAGAAATACAGCATGCATTTTCGACGTTGCTTAGTAATTAATTTAGTGAGGCGGCGTGCAGCTTACACGGAACGAGAACATTAATGCACGTCGAACGTGGAAATTTGGTCGGTCGCCGATAATCCAGAATTGAATCAACTGTGATTTTGTAACTGTGTATATCGAATATCAGAGACCAGACGTGCAACTCGGATTTTGATTCAATGTTTGGCAAATAAACACGTGTTATGATGATGAGAACTAAGCTAGGAAACGTAAATCTTTATTCATTAATAAAAGCAGTATGAAGACTACGGTCGTTCTGAACAATACTGCACCTGATGATGATGGTGATGATGATGATGATGATGATGATCAATTTACACCTGTTTAAATAGGGAAAAGGAAGTGGCGGGTTATACTCCTTATGACCAGTTACTTCAAGTTATGATGAACTGTAGTTACTATGTGTTTAACATAAAAAGACATAAAACTTGTCTAAACATTTTATTATTCAATAACGAATACTACATCATCTTAGTCTTAATAAACAATTTTTAATTTATGGGGTGTGAACAAGAGTGTTTACTTTAGCATAGCTGACAACAGACACATTTGGTATCGGTACTGGAATTTTGGACATGTTGTTGTTTAGGGTGAGAAGGGGTGGTAGGGCGATGGACTGAACGCCGGTTTCCTTCGGAATTAACGCTGCGCCCTTCTCTATTTTCGCTGCGGTCTTCACTACGTCGCGCTTCGATATTTTATTAACTTGGGGCTGGACTGCTCCTGAAATTGCATTACTTTTACATTTTCGGTTCTAAATCCGGCCTCCCTTTGGCTCACTCTGATATTAATCTGTGAGTGATTTATGTTTATGTTATCTTAATTGATTTCCATTTTGTCGCTATTTAACTGTATACTTTTGATTAGTGTAATGATGTTATAAATAATAGTTATTTAACACCTACGTTTTGTAACGGCAAGTATTTGGTGGTACCGGAGTATCCAACTGAGGGCAGTTGTTTTCTTATTCTTATTTTTACGCTCGGTGCGGGGGCAATATTTTTAGTTTCCGGTGAAAGTAAAAAAGAGAATAAGTAGAGCAAGGGTAAAAGAAATGAGATAATTACATTGCTGATATTTTTACTTCAAGTACTTTTACGCGAAGCTTTAGTTTGCTGTACGCAGTTCACAAGAATCCGCGAATGAGTCATCGAAATAAATGAACTATAGTCGTCACAATTGGGGTGTAGACACTGACTGATTAATCAATACAAATTATATGTTTTCTTATACTTCTATAGATAAAAGTCCTTGGCCTTGAATCATAAAAGGCCTTGAATCATACTATTAAATCACATACAGTTGTTTTCTTTTTTTTATAATATAGGAGTAGCAGACGAGCATACAGTCCACCTCATGGTAAGTGGCTACTGCCGCCCATGGACATCTGTAATCAACCCCAGATAGGATTAGATATTCCTACCTGAGGTCGGCCACAGATGCGCCGCTACCCCTGGGGACTAAGCTGGAACGCCTCGGAAATGTGTGTCTCCCTTACCACACCCTTCAAACCGGAACACAGTAGCGTCTAACACTGCTGTTATTAGGTAGAAATAGGTGTGGCGGTGGTGCCGCCGGAGTCGAACCACAAAGGGTTCTACCACCTATTAGGTAGAAATAGGTGTGGCGGTGGTGCCGCCGGAGAATAATTGTATATATAATAATGAAATTAATAAACTATATTTTTCGCTAGTTGTCACGTGATCCCAAACATGGGATGACGTCAGTACCCTCTAAGCATACTGACGTTTGGTTGCCATTACTTGCCATTAGTGTTCTATGATTGTCATTATGTCGAACAGTTGCGTTACGATCGGTGGGCCGACGTCATCCGCACGCCATGACAGGTAATAAGCGTTTGGGCGGTAAAATTCAAAATTATATTTTTTATTTTGAAGTGCAATTATATAAAAAAATCGATTTTAAATTTATTCAAATATATTTACGTGTCTACAAATGCACTGTTATAAATTTAAATAGATTTGTAAAAAAATGTCTCTACCCGTATTTAATAGGTCCGTTTTGACACCGGCGCGTCGTCCCTGTAGTTCTGGGAATACTACGGTATCTCCTGCCCGTCGTAAGAGGCGACTAATAGGCGGGCTTCCGGGGTTGCGGGTGGCAAGAGTTGGAGCTCAAACCGGTTTTAGTGCGGTTAATCCTACATAACCCCGTGTCACTCCCACGGCATCAGGTTTGCTTTTGAAAGTTTCCCCCTCGTTAAAAAAATATAGTTCCGATTTGACACAAGACATCGCAAGAGCCAATCAAATTGATCATATCATATCGAAATTAATCGAACCTTAATATATTGTAAGTAGAATATTTGTTCCCTATTTTTCTAAATTATCTTGAATTATAATAACAAGGAGAAAAGGAAATAAATTATTTTATTTATTTATTTTTATTTTTTCGTTTCGTTATGTATTTATTTATGTGTTAATATGAAAAATGGAAAATTGTATGTAGTCGTAAGCAACTGTTTGTGGTCGAGATGGACTCCCATTTACCTGTCTTTTTTTGGAATTTTCAAAATATATACAATATTATTAGAATCGGAGATAAATTAGGGGAAACATGACCATAAACCAGAACAATATTTAATGGTGCGGTAATATTACAACATTGACATATCCAACACGCTTTTCTATAAACAATAAGCCAATTCTAAAGAAACAATTCTCAATAACCACGCCACAGTTTTTAGACATCTGTCCCATCTGTCATTCCTGTTATCGTCATCGAGGTCATCAACTATTTCTTCTTTCTATTCGGCCAGCTTAGCATCGTTGTGGTTATATTCTCTTTGCTTAGCATTTTAGACACAGTAGTGACATCTATGTAGTTTCCCATTTATAACACGGCCATCCTGACATTGTGGCGTTCTCGACACATCCTTCTCATGGACCATCGACGTCTCGTAAATGCAGGAACTGCCTCATACGCATGCAGCAGGCTGAAGTAGTAGACGGAGATGTTGCCACGCCCGGACACGGTGGTGTTGTCATCATCTTCATTCACCAGGCCGAACCTCACCATCTGTCTGCGCACAGCTGATTGTAGAGTTTTATAGACATAAATCTCTACTTTTTAAGTAATCGCGCAACTTGACATAAACCATAGGCACGACGTTAGCATAGTTTAGGTACATAGTACTGCAAATAAAAAACAAATGACCACATGACATAGGCACGTCGTTAGCATATCATGGGTTACCCACATGTGTATAAGAGACAAAATAAAAGTAAATACCACATGACATAGGCACGTCGTTAGCATATCATGGGTTACCCACATGTGTATAAGAGACAAAATAAAAGTAAATGACCACATGACATAGGCACGTCGTTAGCATATCATGGGTTACCCACATGTGTATAAGAAACTAAATAAAAGTAAATGACCACATGACATAGGCACGTCGTTAGCATATCATGGGTTACCCACATGTGTATAAGAGACAAAATAAAAGTAAATGACCACATGACATAGGCACGTCGTTAGCATATCATGGGTTACCCACATGTGTATAAGAAACTAAATAAAAGTAAATGACCACATGACATAGGCACGTCGTTAGCATATCATGGGTTACCCACATGTGTATAAGAAACTAAATAAAAGTAAATGACCACATGACATAGGCACGTCGTTAGCATATCATGGGTTACCCACATGTGTATAAGAAACTAAATAAAAGTAAATGACCACATGACATAGGCACGTCGTTAGCATATCATGGGTTACCCACATGTGTATAAGAGACAAAATAAAAGTAAATGACCACATGACATAGGCACGTCGTTAGCATATCATGGGTTACCCACATGTGTATAAGAGACAAAATAAAAGTAAATGACCACATGACATAGGCACGTCGTTAGCATATCATGGGTTACCCACATGTGTATAAGAGACAAAATAAAAGTAAATGACCACATGACATAGGCACGTCGTTTGCATATCATGGGTTACCCATATGTGTATAACATAGGCACTTCGTTAGCTTATTATACACATGGAGGAAAAATAAAAAATCTGCAGCGCCCGTCAGTTTTCACACCGGCTATTGGCCCTCGACAGCGCCCACAATGCTGCAGCTTCTAGTGCAGCTCACAAGCATTGGGCAAGCTGCACCCGCAGCACATGGCAACGCTCAACAGCGTGTGACAGGGACCACTGCACTCGGCAGCGCAGCGCCCGCGCAGACCTGCAGCGGATAGTGCACATCCATCAGCGCACGTACAATTCGGCGTAGGCACCACATGCCAATGTGTCATATACCTGTACATTGAGAATAAATTATTACAACATGGTTTATGTACATTACACGAAAGTAGTGTGTAATAGGGAAATAGTGCAAGTCAGCTTACACAAGCTTCTTGGTTCGTCAGGCTCTTAACAGGTAGAAACTCATATGCCAAAATTTGATGGTTGGGCTACACATAGCACTGTATGTCACCGGTGTAATATAGTTGAATGCAGAGTAAAGAAATACAAGTGAATGGTCATTTCCGTCGTGATGTTGAAAATGAAGTACAGTATACTCACTACTTTTGACCATGAAAAGTACTGACAACACCCCTGTCAAAACTATAGTTTAGGTTTGACGCGTTGCATATCACAGACTTGCTGAAAGAGCCAATTCACAAAATTCGGACGTCACTACATATTGCATTTAACAATTAACGCTTTATAACTCACTAATCTCCCGTCGTTAAGTCAGAAACAAGGTAAGATTTGAAAAACACCTATCTTTATCTAGAACCAACACGAGCTCGGCCGTACCTGACCAAAACTTATGTTTGCCAATGTACACAATTTAGATGTATAAAAACGAACAATTTAAATTTTACCAAAACCTGAAGTTGTCAAAATTGTACGAAACTTCCTTTCAAAGCGACCATCGAATAATAATATGACCGGTAGTTCATTGAAGTTTTGGTAGTAAGCCATGCCATCCATGTAAATGTTACATGGAGTAGTACGGCTCACTAAATAATGAGAATTAATGTTTACAGTTTCATCAAATTTAACAAAGAACAAGAATAGTAGAACGAACGATCATACTTTATTCATATAAATGACACACAGTACATGTTAAACTTTTTTTTTAACGATGCTGTGAAATATTTTTAAATTCACAAGTTCAATAAATGAACCAAGAAACGAACGAGTTCAATTCAATAAAACATTTTAATAAATAAAGTTTAGCATGTGATCCATGGTTATGATTCACACAACCTAGTTCTTTTATTTTTTTTAATTAAAAAGGAAAATAAAAGTTTTAATAAAGTAAATAAGGCTTAACTTTCTTATTAAAGTAAAAACTTCATCTAAAAGCAAGTCCCAAATTAATTCAACACAATTACCACTTTGTTTAGTCCAACACAGCGTCAAGCTCCTATAAAGCTACAACGCGAGCGTCTGTAGTGCCACAGACATCGGTGATTCCATTGAACACATGCCACCAACGCTTATAGAATGTCCATACACCGGTACCACCGTACTAAACTTGAGAGAACTCTTTTACAGTTTTTCATTAATTAGGAATTCAATAACTCACCCAGGCTCAAATTCGAAACGTCCACATCCTTACCAAAGAACAATTTATATTCCATTTGAAGCGCCCTTAATGCTAGCATTGCACGGTAGACCATGCAGCACACGTTAGCATTGACAGTGCTCGCAGCGCACGGCATCGCCCTAAGTGAATGGCAGCAGTGCACAACAGAGCCCGCAGCGCCGATAACGCGCGGCAGCGCCCGGCACGTGATAGTGTCCACAACGCTTATAGCGCGCGACAGCGCCCACAACGCTTATAGCGCGCAGCAGCGTCCACAGCGCCCATAGCGTGTAGCAGCGCCCACAGCGCCCATAGCGCGCGGCAGCGCCCGGCAACGCCAGTAGCGCCCATAGCGCGCGACAGCGCCAGAAGCGCAGAACAGCGCCTGTAAGCGCCCGTTAGTGCCAGGAGCGCAGGACAGCGCTTATCAGCGTCGGCAGCACCAACAACGCACAGAATGCCGCTTGGTAGCGCACGCAGCGTTCGGTAGGGCCTTTAGCGCCAGGTAGCATCCGCAGCATTCAGTGGCGAACGTTTTACACAACAAGCAGCCGTGCAGCACTAAGCAAACACCTCTTGCAGCCTTCGACAGCGGCTGTAGCACTGGAGAACGCCTGCAGCACCAGCAGCTTATAGTAGACTTGTCTGACTATCTTAGCCTGAGTTCCTTCGTCATCATAAGTTTCTGTGCAAAACAAAATATTAGAGACAATTAATTTACTTTCGACTTCATAATGCGTGCGTTAACATACTTGTTGCACTACAACAATACTAATTTAAGCCAGAATTAACATTTAATTAATAATGAGAAAGAGTGGTTGCGAGGAAGCTGTGCTGTCACTTTGACCTTACAAAAGTATCTCAAAATTCCAACCCGTTAATAATTAATTTAGCGGCAGGCATTAAAAACATTTTACACAGAAAATCCCCATATGCAGGTTCAGAACTTAATAAAATAGCACTAGCAATAGTATAGCGCTATTATAGCAATTAAAATTAAATAGATGGTGAAGAATTTCGTTTTAACTTCTATGAAGATTCGACGATTGCATCATACATCATACATGGACGTTTTGACGTTTGGCGACATGGTAAATGTCCATAAAAACATGAGTACAAAAGCCCAACTCCAGCAACATACATTACAGCTTGTTCATAATGAAAACTATAGCGGAAACATAAAGACACCACTCTCCGCACCATGAATGGTGTATTTCCTCAACACTTGTCTTGAATTGCCATAATACCGGGGATCTCAACTCGAACCGCCCATGCAGCATAAATACTACCATCTGATGATGATCCACATGCTAGCTTGAAACGTTTAATATGTCGACTGAGCTTGTTACCTGCAAACATAACTAACCAAGCATACGAACTATAGAAGTTATTAAACATTATTTGGTGCAGCGGATTCAACAAAGGCTTTAACATCATCATAGCTCGGCCAATCCTGACCTTTACTTATGTCGGCAAGGTACAGAATTTCGGTGCATAACAATTATCGGATATTCATAAATCATTTTTAAGGTATTTGTAATTGACCATCTAAAAGTTAACTGGATAATTGTATTTTTGTAATTATTACATCTTTCGGGCGCGTTCACACGTGAAATGCATTATTTCGACGAATCCTTACAATTTTCACACACCACACACACAATAAACATGTTTGGACCAATAGCGGAAATATGAAAATGTTGATTTGATTTTACCGTGTTACCAATCCAATGAATGGCGTTATGTTACCATGGATGATGCCGCAGTAGAAAGCATATCCACTTTACCAGCAAATACATCTTACTTAAGTCTCAAGCGTCAGTGATCGCGTGACCGATTCAGACAAAGGCAGTATCATCCACGCCGGCGCAAGTCCACCCGTCGTCTCTCCGTTGAGCGGACCAATCTATCCTTGAGCATACGGCCACGATACTCGATGTTGGTCTCGACTTTGCCGATAAACGCGGTCTGAAATCTTTAAGGGGCGTGTGGGATAGAATCACGTGGATCCTATCCCACTTCTGATATTAGAATCGGAGATAAATTAGGGGAAACATGACCATAAACCAGAACAATATTTAATGGTGCGGTAATATTACAACATTGACATATCCAACACGCTTTTCTATAAACAATAAGCCAATTCTAAAGAAACAATTCTCAATAACCACGCCACAGTTTTTAGACATCTGTCCCATCTGTCATTCCTGTTATCGTCATCGAGGTCATCAACTATTTCTTCTTTCTATTCGGCCAGCTTAGCATCGTTGTGGTTATATTCTCTTTGCTTAGCATTTTAGACACAGTAGTGACATCTATGTAGTTTCCCATTTATAACAATATAATATGTAATTATTAATGATGTCACATTCTAGAATTGTAACCTAGCCGCATAACAGAGGTGTAGCTTTTAGGGAACGTAGGGGACGTTTCACCAAAGGCAACACATTTAGGGAGCATAAATAGGGTTATTGTATTATTTTACGTGTATATCCTAAAGGAATACCTTAAAATTAAATTATGGCCCCGGGAGGCACCTTTCAAATACCATTTATTCTAGACGTTCTTTTTATATGATTTTGCTTTATTGAACGCGGGTGAAACCGCGGGCCACAGCTAGTAATAAATAAATTATTAATTATATAATTCTGTTACAATAAAATTTAAAAGCTTGTAGCGCGGAAGTAATGTAAAATAATAAAAAACATGGTAGCCATTATAAAAGGTGGCGCAAAATTAATCATCCCATTTTGTATTTGAATATTTTTTGTAATAAATAAGAAAGTGATATTTCGTAATGGCAATCTTTACGTAGACCTATAACTTTTTTATTGCCTTTCAGAAAAGATGACATCTGTCAAGTGTATTCCATCAGCGTTGACATGCATTTGCGCCCGCTTTACCATATTTTCCACGACTTTTCTTAAATCATCTCCACATCCTCGTTTCTCGTACTTCTCTCGCGTTCTCGCGAGAATATGGAGCGGGCTACAAATATCGGAGAACACAACGAGAACGCGAGAAGAACACGAGAAACCTCTCTATATAATGTCTTTTTTTACTTAAAGTCACGCTTTTATGGCAACAAGCCTCAGACAAACGCAAGTAAAGATTTCTATTACGCAAAACCACTTTTTTATTTGGTGCAAAATTATTGAAAAATAAAATTGGATGATTAACTTTGCGCCCCCTTGTAGTAAAAATAGTCAGTCATGAATTACTAATTATTTGGATACCTTTTCACTCTCCTTATTTTATAGTATTTACTTAACTCTTATTAAAATAAATACCTTTATCACCTTTGACATGTAATGTTAATAAACATTCTTTTTTGCACTAAATAATTTGGACAGATAATTTAAAATACGCAGACCTAAATATGTGAAGAAATAACGAAATACGTGAGAAGAAATAAAATTGCACAGATTTTAAAAAAGTATGTAAATACAAATGCAACCAAGGGAAAGGGATTATTGTTTGGTGCCGGGAGCACAATCTGTAAAATGTTTAAAATTCAGTACTGGGAACGGAATTGTCGTTCACAATGCACTGAATACCTGAGTAACTTTCTATATAGCTCTAAGGGGCTTGTGAATTGCCTCAAATTTATTGATTAGTACAACTACAACATTCGTTCTATAAATGTTTGTAGCAGAACTAAATGAAACAAATTAGTAACGAAAAAGATTTTTTCTTTTAGTGATTGATCGATTTTCCAGAAATAATTTACTTTTTTTTTCATTAGGTAACTTCATTAGAAAATCCCTTATCACTGAATAAAAGGATGTATTCTTATAATTTTATTAAAAGAAGTTACTTATTTAATTTTATTTAAAATCATTGTCAAATTATTTATAACAATGAGTACAATATTCATATAAGTAAGATCTTTCCTAACGACATTAGCAGAGTACAACTGATTATGGTCATAAGTAATGACGTTTCTAACTACGTCTAACTGCAGAATACTTTATAATTTCTGACACGATATTTAAAAGTTACATGAGACTTCACGACAATATGTATCGACGAACATCTTGACGAAACAAAGAGGGTAAAACGTCTCTGCGCTTCATTGGCAATTTGTAGTCGCATGAATAACCTTACAGCAAAAGGATCTTAAATACTTATTATTTAAGATCCTTTCCAACTTGAATTTTTTTCTTTGTATTCTCGTTTTAGAAAAATATTACAGTTTAAGTAGTTGTGTTTGCCGAGTTAGAACTATAACAATGACAGATCACTGTATTGAGAACTTGTGGAAACTTTACGATGGCACAAAGTTTTAAGAGTATTACAGTTGTTCTTCACACCTGTTGTTTTACACTGAGTATTTTTATGTTTGAGTAGCACATGCATTTGGTATTGATTTCATTTAAGATATGATTATACTGTTAATGTCTGTTCAATCCATTCTCCCAAAAAAACAATATAAAAATAAAAAGACGTGTTAATATTTGTTGTGTATGTATAATGTTATAGTTATGTTTAGGTACATGTGTGTTATAGTCTTGCAATAGATAATTAAAAGTATTTCAGGAAAGAAGGCTTACATTTACAATTCCCTTATCTCCGAAATTATTGTTTGACCTGAAGATTTTTGTTTATGAGATTAAATTCGCGATATTGCAATGTTATGCGAACGATGTTATTTTTCCATTTAGTACAATTTCGTTTTAATGTGTATCTGGTACTCACGATACGCGGTGTTCAATTTCTTTATTGCTTATATTTCGACCCAGTTGCATGGAGCATTTTTTCATGTACAATGTTAAATTTGCAAATATAAATCACTCATTGTTAATGGGTTCCTTTTAAATTGTTCTTTATTGGAATAAAATAAATTAAAGTTTTGTAAACTTTACTGTACTAAATTCATGTAACTTCAATTTGTTTCTTACATATTTGTACTTGCACCTATAGTTATCTGGATTTGGTATGTATTTTTTTATAATATTGAAGTAGCAAGCGAGCGTGCGGTCCACCTGATGGTAAGTGGTTACTGCCTTGCTATCACTGCCCAGTGATAGCAAGGCAGTAACCACTTACTTAGCCACTTACTTACTTAGTGCTCACTAAGTTGGAACACCTCCTATCCCTATATGTTTTTCTTATCACATCAGCCTTATGCCGTTATTAGGCAGACACACTAAGGATTCTACGGGTGGTATATTATAGTTATTGTTTATATGATGTTTAAACAAACTTTACATTGAATGATCTATAACTTTTTTTACTACATATACCTACAGAACACAACGTTTGCGAGTCCGACTCGCACTTGATCAATTTGTTTTCATTTTTAAGCTTAATTTTACCTCGTTCCGTAATGATTCAGTATCGTCATCATCATCAACCTATTACTGTCACACTAGCTAAGCTAATATGGGACGTCTTACCTCCGGAACAACATATTACATTGCGGCATTGTCAACATAAGGGCTAATTTGGGTCTCGAGGATACTATCTTTGCCCGGAGAGGGCAGGTGGACAAATGTCCCCTGGATTCCTAATATTTATTCATAATAATCAGAAATATTAAGGCCCGGCTTTGGCAGGAGGTATACCAAAATGTGTGCAGGGAATGGACAAGATTATCGGAGGCAGAGAAAAAAGAAAGGTATGCATGTACCTGCTGCGTAGGTATAATTTTAATATTGAAATTTAATTAGTTGCAATTAGTTATGTTCTCATTAGATATTGTCGTATTGCCAATTTAAAGCCTCAGGTCGAGATGTAAAGTTGAAAATGTCAAAAAAATTAGCCGACCTGTATTATAGGAATCCGGATGATTTTTTTAACTGTTCGTATATTTGCCATGAATACAAAAAAACTGTTTTCAGAAATTTTAGATGTCGCATGTTCTCCCAAAAGAGAAAGAACGTTTTGGAGTCGCTTGGCCGATGCCTGAGCCCTCCTTACGCTCCTGCGGTGGGAATGGATTTTCGTGTGTTACGCTCCTGCCACTCTCTTACTATACACAGCTCACTCACAGCTGTTTTAACCGTTGGAATGATGCTCACTTAGTTGCCTTGCGTTGTGAGTTGTGTGTTTTGTGCAGACTTGTTGTGAAAAAACTTGAAAAAGTGAAAAAAATTACTAATGAGACACTGCAAAAGTGTAAAGAAGTGGCTGAATTTCGGAGTACCAAGCAAATTGAATTACCACGTGGTGTTGATACAGACTTATATAAATTAATAATGTAGATTCAACTCGAGTGAACATTTTCACAAAGACATATAATATTAAAAACGACGAAGCTTCACAACTCTGAATCTGAAATTATCCAATTACGACGCCTGCAATTTGCGACCATGCAAAGTAGAATTGGAAAAAAACATTTATTGCGAACGAAATATATTGCCCAAGTATGGAGCAACGCTCTTAAGAAAACTCCAACCGATCTCAACCCTGCAGATTTCGGATGGTGTGAAGACGAGGGACAGTTACAGTTTTCGTGGTTCTCCGGTAAACAACAGAATTGAGTGACGTTGTCTTGGATCACGAATCAACAGGTACAGTTGATGTGGCTTTTGTTGATATTTCCACAAATAAGTTCGTGATGAAGGAGGCGACGTTACATACGTACATACGTTAATCTTTTACAATCCTTACTAATATTATAAATCCGAAAGTAACTCTGTCTGTCTGTATGTCTGTCTGTCTGGTTGTCTCTTTTTCACGCCTAAACCACTGTACCGATTTTAATGAAATTTTGTACAAAGATAGTCTGAGATCCGAGAAAGGACATAGGATAGTTTTTATCCTGGAAATCCTGCGGGAACTAGGGATGGCGATCTAAGATCGATTAATCGGAGAATCGATATTTTAGACCATAAAATCGATGATTTTAATCGATATTAGTAAGGATTGAATCGTAAACTATGCATTTGATCAAGTGATGATCTTTAGCAAAGTTGTTGTCTATGAGCCCACGAAGGTTTCAGAGTTGGTACGACCAATTTTCGCCAGATGGCGCCATTGTTATTCCAATGAAGGTACGTTTTCAGTTTTATGTATGTTAGTATGTCATATTATTTTCTTTCTGAATACGATTTTTGAATAATTTTGAGGTATCGAAAAGTTTTCTGATAAAGGAGGTGCTACACTGAATTCTTCTGATATATTTTTCATATCTGGATAATTCATTTCATCACGTTCAACAATTTTCAGACAGATTACTATGTTACCGATCGATAAAATTCTAACATACTTAGAATGGTCTCAAAATTTGATGCATCCAAATTTCCTTCTGAAAATCATTTTTTTCTCATCAACTAACCCTAATTTACCCGAAAAGAATATTTTCAGACGGATTGCTATCATGATTTTCTTTGTCTCATTTTAAAATTTTCTAAATGATTTTTTGGGTTCGCGCTACACTACTAACTGACAAAATATGTTTTCGGTATCTTATAGGTCATTTAAATACAGTCAGAAAATCACACAGATTGCTATTATTTATTTATTTATTTATTCTTTATGAACCTTACAGAAATGTAAAGGCACAAAGGCGGACTTAATGCTATATAGCATTCTCTGCCAGTCAACCAACAACAGTGCTATAATACAGTTCGGTAAAATTAGTTAACATTTTTTGAAAATTCAGTCCGATCAACCGCTACGCAATTAATGTCTGTATTTTCTAGTTCGAAATAATCAAATCTATAATTTGATGTGGCTGTAGATGTATTGCTATGAGACAAAAATTTTGGTCGTGGCCTCTCGTATTACTATGAAAAAATCGCTATTTATTTTTCATAGTCCCAATTGTACATTCAATTATTTTTGGGCACATGAAAGTCGGTAGTTTTATTTCTTTTCCTTCATAGTTAAGTTTCTGCTTGGGTATGGCCTCATAAAAAGTTTTAAAAGTGGAAAAGGTTTATCACCGACAAATACGAATGGAATTTCAGATCCTTCATTGTAATTTGGTATTACTGAGCATGCTGGTAAATCCAGCTGATTTGCTAAAAGTCTTCTAACAAAATTTGAATTCCGGAATAGTCACTATTGGGTCCGTATGGACCAACGTCAATAGCCACAAAGCTATAGTTAGCTTTAGCAATCGCAAAATAATAGAATAGAACTTTTTGTAATTAAATGATTATGAGCCAGTCTAGTCGGGTCTTTCGATTCGTATGTGCTTGCCATCAATCGCGCCGATACAATTTGGAAAGTGTCTTTGTTCAGAAAACTCTTGTACTACATTTAATCATTCTTCTTTTGTCATTTCTTTTAAATATACAGGCTGCAAATACAACCATAACTGCTCGCATGTATGCTGAATAATTTTACTAATAGTCGAAGCGCCCATCAAGTATTCAAAATACAACGATTCTATGCTATTTCCTGTAGCAAGGCACCTGTTAACCAGTTATAGATTATTTATTTTTTATGTCAGGAAACTCTATACAAAAAAATGGGAAAACATGAAAGATTGTTTCACTAATTGTTCACTGTTTATGATATAGAGACCGTCATTGTACAACTTATCTTGTTAAAATGCTAAATGTAATACTGATATCCATACACACACAACACAGGTTAAATCCTACAATGGATACCAGGGGTAACAAAACGCATTTCTTTTAAGAAACCAACATCTTGTTCTATAATAATATAAATATTGTACAAAACCTTTGGAAGAATAAAGTTATTATTATTATTATTATTATCACTAAGGCAAAAACAGAGCAAATCTGGACAGGCTGCTCCTCATAAGATAAAGAAAGTATCGTCATTTCGATTCAATGCTTTCCCTACTTCCATCGATGCAGAATCGAGAAACTAGCAGTAATGTACTGTCGCCTGTTTATACTCCGGATATAAATGTACCGTCGCTAGTCTCTACTCAGGATATAACATTGACTACTCCAGATGGCCATTCACATCCAACCAGTAAATATAAATATTGGGGAAAACACGATTAGGACATCAAAGGGACACGTCAGTCAGTAATTCAGTAACAATAAAATAAGTTATCATAGTAGTCAGTCGGTCAAGTATAAAAATAACAATAGCGATTAAATGCGTTAATTAGGTAAACTGACAGTTTCGCATTGGAGATGTGACCGGGTCCGTGTCTCACGGTAAACTATCCTCATTCTTGAATACGACTCACCGCGACCGCATGGCGCACTATTTTTAAATAAAAGTGACGTCACGGCGTCTACCTGCGTTACAAATAACAAAATTAGCAATCTTATCAAACAACTATATCGATATCCACGACATACAAAATAATTACGAAAGAAGACTGATGAAGACAACAATTCAAGAGAATACTAAAACCAATTACTTGACATATTAAAAAGCAATGACGACGAAGAAAACAACTTTGCGCTGATGTTAGTTCCTATGTTACGTAAATTAAATGATGATCAAAAGCATTACCTACGCTAGAAAATCTGAATGTTTTAAAAAAAAACATGTTTGCATTCATCGCCACAAACACACGTTTGACTCAACCACCTCCAATTCGAGAACCGAGAATATCCTGTCCATCATCGTATCATACGAGTACATATCCAGCAATACCCAGCTACAAAACACCTATCAGTACTCTCCAAAATCTTCATCTTTAAATACAATATATTAAATCCAATCGCCATCGTCATCGATTCTTCCTCCACCAGATCCATCTCCATTATTCTTGCTTTTATAATTAAAATTATGATTTTATAATTAATGCTGTTCGCCAGAAATCCATGATGAGACTGAAATAAAATGAAGATTAAAGCCAACCGCAGTGCGTATTCGTATGCGTTTTGGCGTTTTCCGCTATTATTCTAAGCCTAAAATGTTTCGCGAATCTTTTGTCTTTTTTAAAGCTTTTTATTAACTTGCAGTGTATGTGTGTTTGGGTCATATCTTGCAAGTTAAAGGAGATGTTTCATTTTCGGCCATCTCATGTACACTATATCTAAAAAACACGAATAATTTGTATAATTGAAGAAAAATACACATATATTTTGATAACCTAAAGTATTCCTGTTTAAAAGTATTTAAAATAGGCATTCCTCATTGAAATATTAAATATGGCGGAATACTGTCAATGTTAAGTTTTCAAAACTATCGATGTCGGTCAGGGCACCTATGTGTACCCCACACATAGGTTACTATACTCTTTGGATGTCGGTAATTCTGTATTTCTCTGTTTTTGTCGTTTTGTTACCTTAGTACTTTACAACCTGGCTTTTATTTTGGGTATCCCGTCATTATTTCTGAATTTAATTAATTATTTATAATAATAATAACAAACCCACCTTTTAAATAGTATCTGGTTTTATAGATGTAAGTGACATGTCAAATTAAAAAAGAAGTTGTCAATTTGATATGTGTTAAAGTGGATATATACGTATTATATAATAGTGGACTCCAATGTAAACGTTGAATAAATATGTACTGATGAGAAGATTCCATCTCAATCCTGAATATGTTTCTGCTCTGTGCTGCTTACGATTTTGGAGTGATTCTACCTTACTTGTTTACCCAGCTTATGTTTTATGGACTCTTGTGATTTTCGTGCGATCGCTGTGGATTGTGTTGACAAGGATTCAATATCATCAGGTAAAATATACATCAGTTAGTTGTGTTAATCTTGAAATAATCGTTAATAATTTTAAACTAGAGAAGCTAATCTTTTTACATTTCCCTTTTTTCAGATATTTACATTAGAAAGACAAGGACATTCTTGGGATGACAAAATAATCAGTTATTATTGCAACTGCAACGCTGGGCAACGAACCGTACTCGTAGGTAGTTGCGCTCACATTATGACCATTGTTTGATGTTTGGGCTGAGCTCGTCACAGGATATTACAGAACCTGCTTCATGATTGGATGAAAATATTGATAAGGGAAGATATTTAAAATGAATAAATAATGTATCTAAGTGAAGAATAAGTAAAATATTATCAAATGTGTACTTAAAGTTGTTTTATTTACACACTTAAATGTTTTAACTAAAATAAATTGGTATAGAAGTACATATTTTGGTATGTTTGTTTTAAGTCAAGATTTATGAAAGTAAATATAATTAATGTTTATCAAATATAGGCATTGTTTCTCAATCCATACAATACAATATTTATATATCTACGCCCATTCGCGTAAAAAATATATTAAACAGTATATAATGTATATAGTAAGTTAAAATAGAATGACAGATGACTACCGCCATGGTGTTTTTCCACTGTTGTGTTGCAAGTTTAAGTGTAAATTATTGTTTTTTAACAATTAAACGAACATGATTTGAAGAAAATGAACCCCTACGAATTGTTCTTTGCAAGTTTTCTTAGTTTTTAGTATAGTGTACAACAGGTGGCCAGGAGCCCATACATTTTGAAACATCTCCTTTGAGCCACTTCCCGATATCCGATTGAGCTGATATTTTGCATGCATATGTAGATCCGATGACAATGCAATATATCGTAATTGGATCTGCTCTGACGATGGAGAGAGGAGGTGGCCATAGGAACTCAGTAATAAAACAACATAACCATATCGAATATGGATTCTTTTCGTTCGTTTTGAAAAGGCTCTAGTCCTAGATGCATCCACGTTCTGATGATGGACTTGAAAGATGGCCATGGGACCCCATTTTTTAAACGACGCATCTAACTAGAGTTTGGGCTTGCTTAATTCGTATTGGTCGGGGTCCTGGCCCTCCGCGTACCTCTAAACACCGAAGTCAAGGTGAAGTCGTGCTGAGGACTGGACACTGGTTGATGATGTTGTGAACAAATCACTTCAGGAACCGGAAGCGGAATGAATCCTGTTGTATTTTAGCTTCTAAACGAAGATCTGGGAGGGTCGACTTGTGGGAAAAAATTAATAAAAAAGAAACATTAACACAAAGGAAGAGGAGATTAGAAGCCTTTAGGCTTATAAGGACTACTTCCCAAAACGACAATTTCCCAAAAGGTCTACTTCCCAAAACGTCAACATCTAAAATTCTATCTAAAATTTCTAGACAAGGCAAATACAAATTATTTGCTCAAGATCTCACTAAATCTAATCTTGGCTATAATTAAATTAAAATAAAAATTAATCCAAAGAAAATGTATCACATTTTAGTTAATAGTCTATAAGTAAAGTTAATTGTATTATAAAAATATTATTCTTAGTCTAATTTTTACTACTGACATTAATTTAATCAATGTATTAAATTTAAATTAAATTTTAATTTCAATATATTTAATTTATCTAAGTTCTTATTAATTGTATAAAATTTTATTATGTAGTTATATTCTTATCTCATATTTAATGTAAATTGTAATCTTAACTTCATTATATATTTTAATTTATTAGAGAGTCAATTCTGTAAATGCCGTGTTCACCTATAATTGTGGGTACACGAATTATTTATCTAACTTTTGCAATGTAATTTATATAAGTGTATACTAAGTTGGTGAACCTTTAATAAATAGATAAATAAATATCCCATTAGGCCGACTTCCTACTACGACCACATCCCAAAAGGACCACTTCAGAAAAATTTCAATTCCCAAAACGACCGCTTCCCAAAATGTCTACTTCCCAAAAGGAATATTTTAAATTAAATGTGTGAATACATATTTATATTGAAAATGTGTTGACTAAAAAAATTCAGTGCAGAAGAATTATGATTAATTAACTATTTTAAGAATTAAAAAGTCTCACTGGTTTGGCTAATTGACAAATTGATACCAAAAGAAAGTATGAAAATAGAATATGACGTTAAAAATATAATAAATTATACAAAATACATATTAAATGACACATTCAATTTGATATAAAATACTTTTCACCCATTACCCAACTCTGTGAAGGCCAAATGCCTCCGTTATGGGGGTAGGAGATGGGCGTGTGGAACCCTCTTCCTACGCCCGGTTTTCCGGCTGCGGATAGGGAGGTCTGAGGATTTCTCTCTCTCCCTCTCCGCAGCCTCCTTCTGCGAGATGACTTCCTCGCAGAAGGATTTTACTCCTTTCCAAGACCTGTCGCTCCCGACCATAGCTTTTACCACGGCAGGGAGCGAGAGGTCTGGCCCCACTGCAGCGACGAGTACACGGCGCTGGCTGTCCCATGCAGGACACTCATCCAGTGTATGCTGCGCCGTGTCCTCGTCGCAGCTACAATGGTGGCACTGGGTGGTTGGCTCCCTTCCGGCTATGCGGCACAGATACTTTCCGAAACACCCATGTCCCGAGAGCACCTGTGCCACCCGGAAGGTCAGCGATCCATGCCGCCTGTCCATCCAGGCTTCTAGCACCGGACGGACAGCCTCCACAGTCCTGAGGCCAGCCGTAGGTTCAGCCAGCCTCTCTTTCCACTTTACAGTCATGGACTGTAGAGCGCGGAACTTCCGCTCTTCCTCCTCCTTGGGCGTGGGGTGTTCCTCCCGGAGCCGGAGGTCTGCGCGCCATCTATACATCGCAGCACAGACCTCCGCCTCCAGATCCCAAGGAGGGCACCCCGCCAATAAGCACGCTGCCTCGAAGGAGATGGTGCGGTATCCACGAATGACCCCGACGGCCATCACCCTCTGCGGTCTTTTTAAGAGGGTGATAATCTGAAGGTGATATTCTGAAGGCCACCCTATACCAAGACCTGAGACAATCAGTGGTTGGTAAGTTGAAAATAAATACTAAAAATATCTCTGACATGAGTCAAATTTGGTTGTCACAACTCTATCATAATTTTATATTACTCCTAATTTTTTTTTGATTTGGTTCGTTGTTATTTTAGCTTGTTGCTTATAAGATGGATTTGGTTATTATAAAAACACAAAAAGATAACTATTGTGCTTTACTGAATTGTCATCGCTACCATTTATGTAAATATAACCAAAATGGGACATCCTTGTGGAGGTGTGAAATCGTAATTCGTGTTCTGCTACAATGACACTTGACCAAAGCCGTACAAAAGTTTTGAGAAAGACGAGTCACGCATGTGCTGCAAATAGTACACTCTACTAGTGTATTAGTAGTAGTAGTAGTATTAGTACTAGTAATCTTAAAAATTAAATAGATTAATCAAATAATACTTCCTAAGATTATTTCACATACGTTTGTAGGAATTGCCAATTAGATTCTTTTTTATTAAATTATCTTCACCAATTTAAGATGCAACATTTCTTGAAATAAATTGTCACTGTTTTGAATACGTTTCGTTATCGTGCCGACGTCTCAAAGATATTCTGAAAGCTATTTTTTTCGTTAAGATTTAGCGATCGTTAGTTCATTTTAGTTAGTTAATTAGTTAATTTTCCTTAGTTAATTTCATCCTAATTTCCGATTAGTCGTTTTTGCTACAAGAACTAACAAACATCCATCCATCCTCACAAACTTTCGTCTTTATAATATTAGTAGGATTGCAATCGAAATGTTTACATTTCAACGGACTAAAATGGCTTGACAGATTTTTAGTTGGATTAGTCTAAATTGTGGGAGTGGCAGTAACATTATATGAATTCGTTCTAACATACATATTACATAAGCATCAACGCTAGGAATACTTTTGCAAATAAGATTTGCTACTAACCTGTTGGTTGTAAAGTGAAATCTTTCAGGACGTTCCAAGGTAACATCTGCTTGGATGTCTTATTTACAGCTGCCACGCCTACCACGTTCTCGGCGGTCACGTTGGTCAGCAGTGGGCGCGGGATGCTGCTCAAGTCGATGTTGGAACCATTTGTACGATAAAACGTGATTGCTTCTTGTTTACCCCTGAAATTTATATTTTATACTTGTTTTTAAGTGACAAAACATCTTATTTAAAATTAGGTACTTGTCTATTGCATACACTATGAATTATTGTGATTATAATTAAAGATATCTGAACTTTTTGTGCTTGCACGGCCTTATCTACTTCTGCTTTAAAACAACGGCGTAATACTACTATTCTAGTTTGAAGGGAGTGGAAATTTTAAGAGTATTCATAGGTATAATGCCAATTAGTCCTCAAGGCATCTATTACCACTCTTTTTGCCAGTTCCGTTTTTATCATAAGACCAGTCGTGGCCCATGCTCAGGGTCTCCGTCCTTACGGGAGCCCCGAAACGACAAATAAGTAAAATTTATAACAACAAGACGACTCTGCATCTTTTTGGTAGCGGAACATTGATAAGCAATTTTCATTCTTAATTTAATTTAAAAAATATAACTTTGCAAAGAAAAAAAGAACTTTATTCACACGTATTGAGGATTACACAATCATTTAAATGTCCAACCTTACTAAAAAATATTTATGAAATAATACAGACGAGCATACAGTCCACCTGATGGTAAGGACTACTGCCGCCCTCTGACACCTGTAATCAAACACAGATCAGATTAGAATCTTACCTGAGGTCGGCCACAAATGCGCCGCATCCCTTAAGGACTAAGCTGGAATGCCTCGTAAAGTAAGTCTGCTGTCATTAGGCAGAAATAGGTGTGGCGGTGGTGCCTCCGGAGTCAAGCCACAAGTTAATAATTTGATCATTGGTAATTACATTAAAATTATTATTATTTAGGTTACACAATCGACAGCTATTTATGTCTTCCACAATGAACTTGCATTTCTTACAAACAGCTTCGATCTTATGTAATTGTTCATTATATTATAGTCTCTCATTCTGTGCTAGTACGAGATGCGTAAGGTTTCCCTCAACAAATTTCTGGTTATATGAATAGGGAACATTTTGTAGTATAGGTGTGGGCCACTGAAGTTCATATCTGCGCAATTGACGTTGTTGTATTTATAACTCTGTCATTTTGTTTATTTTTAAGTAGAAAATAATTCTTTGGTATTTCTGTTATAATAACGTTTGTGTTAGTTATAGAGGACAGCCAAGCATTTAGGTGTGAAGAAAACTTGTAAGGGTTTTTATCACTACTCCCAGCTATCAGCATTACGTAGTCATTCATTGTTAGATTCCTTATTTCTGATTTCTTAGGTGAAGTCACATGCTCAAGGGATGCGTTGGTTTAACAAAACTCATCACATGGTATTCCGACCCTAATAGAGTTTTGGTGTTTAGGTGTATTTTTTGTTATTTCAGCTGCGGCTCCATGTGAGGACTGTTCTTGTTTGTTCTCGTCAGGTATACAACTTTTGTTATTTTCTAAAATACTTTCCGCTGAGTCACGCTGAGTTCCCTGTTGGTTTGTTGATTTGCAGTCCCTGTTGGTTTGCGATCTATTGTTAGTAGTAGTAGACCCTTTTTTCGATGGGTGTGTTAACAGCTAGACTTGCATTTTTCGTCAAATGAATATGGGACGTTGTAGGAGTTCTCAGTTTAATTTATGTTAACTGTTTGCTCTTGGGAGTTGCACAGGATTTTGCAGTAACGGTTTCCTTTGTGACATTTTTTAATAATTCAATTTGACGCAGTTGTTCTTGGATGGTTAACTTCAGTTTGACAGATTGTCTATTTCTATGTCAGCGCTCCGAAGTTTTCGACGTACTGATTCCAACTCTTCTATCAACTCTTGATTGATACTCATTTGACGTTCACTGTGCGTACTAATTATCGTCGAGTCAAGGATTGTAGAGTGTAATAGATCGTCATTGCTATTTGCTAATATTACTACATTCGTTTCTGAAAATGAACGTCGATTTTTTTGCGTATGGTAATATTGCTATCCATCTTTGCTTTTGTATAAATTTTTAACAGAATTTATTATTTATTAGAAAAATAAATTATAATTTTTTTTCAATGTTAGAGGTTTGAACCTCCGACCCTTGACGCGAAGTACAGTTGTCGTGCCTCTACACCACGGTACAACCTTCTAATGTCCTGGAGACTGATAGCAAACACGTGCTTTATTCGGCAAGATAGCATCTCAAGACTGGATAGCGTTCGTGGGCCATAATGAAAGCTTCTAGTATTGTGCACCAATAAGCTGCTAAGGGCAGGTGATCTTTTTGGGCTGCTCCCGTCCCTGCCGAAAACACTCCGGCTATGTCCCCATTGAAGGAAGGTATTGTTTATTTGGCCTCGCTTGACATTCTTGATACCCTTTTTAGAGCAGAGCTCACTTGTGCTCCTTTGAAGACGAAATCCCTTCCGTATTCTAGCAAACTTGGGGAACTTGAGGGTTATACCCCCCATAATGTTTCTTGGAACCACTTAATGTATTCACCCCTTGTCATTCTGAGCCCCTCTAGGGTGGCTGCGTTGGGTAGTCTAAGGTAAATAACTTGATTATCCCCTTGACCTGTTAGGGTAACAATGGTTCCCCTAATCCGCATCTCCAAGATGCATCCAGTATCAAGAGAAGGGTCGCTAATGTCCGTCCTTTTTGTCTCAATCCCTCCATCCAAGACTCAGGACCATGTATGCATCTGGGACTATTTTCTGGTAATCCATCGTGACCTTACTTGGGCGGACAGAACCTGTCTTGAAACAGGAGTATAGATTCCAGCGGAAATTTTTGAGTATAAGCAAACACATTATCAATTCCTAGTAGTCTGTCTAACTCTTCAAAAAAGGGAGTTACACCCTCATGCTTGAAGCTAGTACACCAGCTAGAGAAGTCCATGGCCATAAACACATATCTACCCTCCTCTGTACATTTCAGAGATCCTTAATAGATGCTTAAATAAGTCCTATTCAGTTTTTGTCATGGTTTGATGAGGTATATATTTGAATACATGTTTTATGTTGTTCTCAGTTGCAACCTGGAATGATCTCATCTCTAACGTTAATTTCCCAAAGAACCGTGCTTTCCTTTTCTTCATCTCTCTTTATTTTGCAACACCTACAGTGACCTTTCAACTTTTAGGGACCTTACCCTCTGATACTGTTTCTATGATCTGCTTCACATTTACCTCCTGTCGTTCTATGTATTGCATAATAACATTATTACTCTGCCGGGGAGGTGTATTGGGAAAGAACACATGATTAGTCCTGTGGGCTTGAGCATCATACTCGTATGGCCAATGCTCCAGACTTGGTATAATAGCCTTATCAGCTAGGAGGTCTGCAGTATATATTTGATAATCAAACTCCATAGTCTTCCCGAACTGTATGTTGCCGAACATCTCTACTGTCCAAGGTTCATTGGGTCTTTCTCCCCAATAGCCTCCCTCATAACACTGCCTTATTAAGGGGTCAGCTCCTGGGTGGAACACTAAATTAGGCCATTTCCTCTTCTGCTTATAATATTTTCTTGAGAGTTCCAATACGAATGCTCTTCTCACAGTTTCTGCAACCTCTTCTAGACCTGGTTTCATAACAGACCTCTTCTCTATCCATGTGGCAACGCTTTCATCTATCACCAATTCAGGATGGCCAAAGCATTTTGTTAATCCAGTCAACTCAAGGGCCACGTGGACACCAACAGCATCAGTAATTCGCCTTGTTGCTATCTTGATCAGCATAAAATGTGGGTGTTTTTCTACAACTTCACACAGTGAATTCATAAAATGAGGATTTCCTTCTATGTCCTTTACTATAGTAGAAATCACAAGAGGCTGCCAACTCTTAAGAATGTCGTAAGAATTATCCCCGTAGAGACCTATGTCATGGAGCACAGAAAATATAACATTTGCAACCTCATTGTACAAGTTATATCCAGGATATTTCCGTTGGCACATATGGCTATAAGCCAATGCTGAGAACCAAGCATTCATGCAATCTCTTACAGCCAGAAAATGGCTGTGCGTCACGACATAGGCGAATTGGTCAGAGACCCAGATTACATGAAGATTTCCGTAGCATTTCCCTTTACACCCAAAGAATGAGTATCCACTGAATGTTATGTATTTGGAGAGGAGGGTGTCTCAAGGGTGCTCCTTATACGGACACACCACAGTAATCAATACTTCCCAAGTTAGTAGCATCATTGGCTACTCTTATATGTTGTGACAGATCAGGTGTAGATTGTTCTCTTGTGGCTTTCTTACTTACATGGAGTAGAGCCCAGTGAATAAATTGGTCTGATGGCAGATAAGAGACCCCTTTTATGTCCTTCTTTAATAGTATGTGTTCTTTTTTCAGCCCTGGCGAATTGTCCCAGTTTTAGAACATATAGGCTATTTCTCAATTATGTAGAGCAGATTGAAGATGTCTATCTCTTCTGAATATGGGTTTTCTCTTCGGTTGTATGTAGCGGGGATCACTGTCCTCTTCCTCCATCCTCGCAATGGTCATTCTTAGAACCTGTTTTACTATGTCCAGGTGGGTTGCCTGATCTATGAGAGACTGACTTCCTAGATAGTTCTTCTGAACCTTCTTGGTCCTTCTGGCCCATTCAAGTGTCGTTGCATATAGGTTGGGATACTTTACGTGGTTCAGTGTGGGATATTTCTTATTATCCATAAGCCTGCACACAGAGTAATTCTCCCCTTCTATAGTCTTGACTTCTGAGAGTGCCCTGTCCAGTGTCTCGGTGTCTCATAGCCTCGGAAAGTACGCTAGGTATCTCTACTGCAGTGTTTCCTGATGTGGAGAACTGTGACATGAGATTTACAGACTTCAGGTACGCATCTTGGTACACCAAGTCAAGCTGACTGAGAACTGCTTTTACAATTGATGGTTCTCTGTCCCGGGTTGTCTTTCCTCTCAAGTAGGCATCCAGTAGCTCTATTCTTGCATTCATATGACAATACAAGGAGGCCCTGTTATCTACCAGGTATTTCCATACTCTTGACAAAAATCCATCATTTAACATGGACGTCCTGCTGACTCCTGCCAGCCCAGCGGCCCATCTCTTCATTCTGGCTGGTTGATTTAGAGCTGTGGGCTCTTTTACTAATCCTATTAGATATGCAAGCCCTATGAATCCTGCAACTTGTTGGCCAGCTGCTGTTGCAACTGCTCCTCATGCTGCTTGCTCTGTGTATTCGACTGTAACTGAACTGGTTACATTCATCACCTAGTACGCACAGGATATCATGAGACTATCTGAGAGTGACATGCCCTCCGAATTATTACAGACAGACAAACAAAGAGTAGTAACAGCATGAATACCAGTGATCTCAACAAAGTTACTTTCTTATACAAAATATAATTCTTTCTTAAGAAATGGCAAATGGAACTCTTGAACATAACAAAGTACTTTACCGACGTTTCTTGTAGTTTTCCGCACATGTAGAAGTTGACAGTGACCTTCTAACCTGTAGCTTCTAGATGCGCGCGCATCACAGCAACGAACTAAAGCACTAAACTTAATAAGCATATAAACTTTCCAACACTATGATAAAACTTCCTAGTGTGGAGATTTTGTATACATGAAAATCATGTAAACAGGGGTCTATATTTATTAAGTTAGTACACTTTTACATACGACCAAAAATTTTAAAAATGTTTAAATAAAAAAAAAACATGTAAAGAAAGCTTTTCAGTCACAACAACGATGTATCTTCGTTAAAAGTATGAATGGTTGAAAGTACCAAAAAAATCCCATAGCTCTAATTGTATGTGACTATGACGGATGACATATGCACATTGCACGTATCACGTCTGCGTAATGCATCCATCCATCAAATTGTTTTCAGTACTACCTATATTAAATTCGCTCGCTACACAATGTTTTCATTATTCAAGTAACAATTGGCCAAGGATCTTAATGAATGCCAGGGACTAGTTGAAATCATGAAAGGAAAACAAACCCGACCAGTGAATGATCAATATATCAATTAATTATGAAGGTGTCTTCCCAAGAAAAATACATCAATTACCTCTAATGTGTACGCCACCCTAACATCATCCAAAGATGTATTTAAGATCTCTCAAGGTACCAATGAGTGCCTCTCAATACTAAACTTTGACAATTGTAGCTGATTATAAACCTATCCCAATTTTGTAGGAGGTCCGATGGTAAGTGATCATCCCAGACGAGGTTTAATTTCCACTAGTCCTGCATGATATATTTTGCTTCAAAAGTACACGGTGAAATAAAACTCATATATACTCGCGAGGATATTTTTTTTTAAATATAGGAATAGCAGACGCCTGTTGGAAAGTGGGTACTGCCGCTGAATTACTCTAAGCTAGAATGCATCCCAAAAGTATGTCTCCCTTACCACACCCTACAAACCCGAACACAGCAGTGCTTAACACGGCTGTTTTAGGCAGAAATAAGTGTGGTGGTGTTGCCGCCGGAGTAGAACCACAAAGGGCGTTTGGTATCTTTGTTATCATTTATATTGTAATTAAAAGAAAAGAAATCACATGAAGACAACCACGTGAACCCTAAGACCTTCAGCCATGACGATAACTTCGTAAAAGTTAATCTCAGATACTTGATCTGATTCCATACAGCCCAACAACTCGGAACAATAACTTGCTTACTTACGCAAATCAAAACCGCCTTTTTAAGAAGGGATGTCAAGTAATCTTGCGACGTGCAAGCCTCGGAAACAGATTGACACCCCCATAACCCGTCGTCAACATAAACTTGCAGAAGGACATGGAAAACGAGGCTACTAGACCCTTAATCTTGAACGAGCTGATGCAACGAGTGATTGGGTCTGATGGCTGATTACGCCACAACATGAACACGAATCCACCGTCACCTGCATCTATGAGCACGGCTCGATACATCCTAAATCATAAAGACAGAAGTTAAGGATTATTTTTGTCTGATATTAATCAGATACGTACTTTTCAGAAAAGCATTTTAATATTTTTTCATTTGAGTTACAAGCTAATGAAAATGCAACACAAAAGCACACTGCTCAAAAATCAGGATTTACAAAGCGATGATTAGTTATATTTAGTGCTAAATTAACTTCTTTTAGTCGTTATAGTCTTCAACCAATCTGCCTAGATGGAATTATTTAGTTTTCCCGGAAATGCTGAGAATTTTGATACCTTTTATTATGAGACATTTTGTTCGTTAGTTTATACCTCATATTCCGAAAATAGATAAATTCCATTATTTATTTACGTGCACAAATGTATCCGCCTTCAATATATGCAGTTAAAAAGGGTCCAATTTCCGCTAATGAATATGATATTGTTTGACAAAGCCATAGATAAGTAAAGATACTTCGCCGCCTTGAAATTGAATGAAGCCACAAAGGGCTTATTATAGTAAGTTCTTTTTTTGAATTCTTGACAAATACAAACATTTTTAGAGAAAATTTACGAATAAATAACTAATTTATGTAATAATTACGTAATTTACGTAATAAATAAATAATTATTTCAAATATTTTAGGGACATTTTAGCACAGAGACGTGGCAAATCTTTTTTACGCACTATTTCAATTCTCAAAACTGGGTACATTTTCTTGTTAGGAGTGAGTAATCTTTACTAATCTATGGACAAAGCTTACAGATAAATATCAAGAAAACGTTATTTAATCGGTATGTATTTAGACAAAATGTAATATTTCACAACTTTAAGAAAAGAAATGTGTAAATCACAGTTAAATATTTTTATTGAAACCTTTAACCATAAAGCTATTCAATCATTAAATATCGTAAACATAAATAACTACATATTTTGTCATATTACTTTGTGAGGCCATTTAACCATTAGTCATATGAACAAAATTTAAATCAAAAATGTATATACATATTAATTTTAAATAATTTGCTACAAAGTAAACGTCAACTAATAAACGGTACTCCGAAGAATTACTTTTTTTTTTTTTTTTTTTTTATAATATAAGAGTAGCAGACGAGCATGCAGTCCACCTGATGGTAAGTGGCTACTGCCGCCCATGGACATCTGTAATCAACCCCAGATAGGATTAGATATTCCTACCTGAGGTCGGCCACAGATGCACCGCTACCCCTGAGGACTAAGCTGGAACGCCTCGGAAAAGTCTGTCTCCCTTACCACACCCTTCAAACCGGAACACATCAGCGCTTAACACTGCTGTTATTAGGTAGAAATAGGTGTGGCGGTGGTGCCGCCGGAGTCGAACCACAAAGGGTTCTACCACCTTCAAAACTTCTTGCATACATCGTCACCTGTTTATTCTAACAATCAATATGTTTAAACTATGGTGACAAGCAAATGATATTTCGTTGTGCTCAGTTTCGTAAACTGAACTCTTCGCAGCGCGGCGTACTGATGTGTTGAAGTTGACATCATAATGCGTAGGGGAGTATAAGAGCGACTTTAAATACGTGGTCATAATTGATTGTTAACGGCCGCAGCAACGCCGAACCATACTCGTTTTCGTTTAAGATGACCCCCCCCCCCTTATTATTAACTTACTTTAATAATTAAGTTCTTTTATTTTTTTCCGAAACAATAATATTTTTATTTTAATATAATTATAAATAAATGACATCGGCGAAAAAAGTTGGTAAAAATTTTAGTATTTAGCGTAACAGTTCGAAAAGTTGTTTACAAACATTCGTTCAGCGGTTCCGAGGTATAAAATTCACGGAGCTCCACTAGTCGAATACCGTAATAAACAAAAACTGAAGTCTGAAGTCAGCGCTCATATTAGACACGTTGTTTACATCGTTATCGAACGAAATATATTGAGCACCGACTTCAGAAATATGTACTAAACCAACATTTATTTCAATTATTTTTTACTTTGTAGCGACATAGAAGTAAATACAACCGGTATTTTTTTGTTAAACATTTATTTTAACCCTTTTTAGTGATGACATACTAACATTTATATTAATACAATATAAAATTGTATAAACGTGATCATGAATGAAGATAAGGTCTGAATTTACATTGATTGGAACCGCCCGTCTTTTATATTGTCTTATATGTTCCAACCTAACCTAACTAAATAGTCAATGATGAACTGGCGTTGAAATTTCATTAGAACTTACACCAAATATCTTCAAACACAACTTAATTATTCCCATCGGTTGAGGAGTTACATATTTTGTCTCCGAGCCACATTATCAGACCCTTAAATAGTCAATGATGAACTGGTTTTGTAATTTCATTATAACCTACACCAAATATCTTCAAACACAACTCAATTATTCCTATCAGTTGAGGAGTTACATATTTTATCTCCGAGCCACATTATCACACCCTTAAATAATCAATGATGAACTAGCTTTGCAATTTCATTAGAACCTTCACCAAATATCTTCAAACACAACTCAATTATTCCCATCGGTTGAGGATTTACATATTTTGTCTCCGAGCCACATTATCAGACCCTTAAATAGTCAATGATGAACTGGCTTTGTAATTTCATTAGAACCTACACCAAATATCTTCAAACACAACTCAATTATTCCCATCGGTTGAGGAGTTACATATTTTGTCTCTGAGCCACATTATCAGACCCTTAAATAGTCAATGATAAACTGGTTTTACAATTTCATTAGAACCTACACCAAATATCTTCAAACAAAACTCAATTATACCCATCGGTTGAGGAGTTACATATTTTGTCTCCAGAACCCGCTCTGATCCTCATCATATTTAAATGGGACCAACTTGTAGCAATTGTACAAACACAAAATTAAAGGCATTAAAATAGGTTCATAAACGGCGTAGTTATGGCTGTTATATTTACATGGGTTCATGGGACATGGGACATGGGAGGGGAGGGAGGGTACATGGGAGGAGTTCCCCTCATTTTCTCCAGAACCCATCGATGGATCCTAACCATTAAATGGGACCAACTTTCAGCTAGTGTCTATACAATACAAAAATAATTATTAAAATTGGTCCACTAACGGCGGAGTAATTCATGTACATACATAAAAAAAAGATACCGGCCGAATTGATAACCACCTCCTTTATGAAGTCGGTTAAAAAGTAAAAAAGCTCAGAACCCGATTCAGTGAATGAATTTTCGTGAAACCTATTCGTTTTGCATTGTGAAAATTGCAACTGTGTATGTAACGATTCAAGGTATAAGGCGTTAAATATACAGCAGTAATGGACCGATTTCTTTCAAAGTCATTATTCGCTATTTTTTTTCTTTAATATGCTTTGTTGCATTGAGGCCATAGTGATAAATCTTAATATATAAAATTCTCGTGTCACAGTTTTCGTTGCCATACTGCTCCGAAACGGCTTGACCGATTTTGATGAAATTTTTTGTGCTTATCCGGTATCTATGAGAATCAGCCAACATCTATTTTTCATCCCCCTAAGTGATAAGGGTTGTTCACCCTTAACATTTTTTTATTTATATATCAACACAACGTTTGCGGGTCAGCTAGTACTGTGTAAAAATTTCATGTGCCTATCTATTATGATTAAAGTAAAAGAGATCTTAATATATAGACCAACAAAATCATATGCCTATCTGTTACGGTTCATGATATAGTCCCCTGTGACAGACGGACAGATCGCGAAAAATTTGTAATAGGGTTCTGGTTGTAACCTTTACATATAGTACTCTCAAAAGTAGAAATTTTAATTTCATAAAGATTTAATAGAAAATTATAGCATACTGCAAAGAAAACAATATTTTTTTATTTTAATAATTAAAAAATGACATCGGCAGAAAATGGATAAAAATCTGTGCACTTAGTGTAAATAAAATTTCTGAAACGATTTTACAACAATCCGTTTACTGGTTCGACCCCGACCCCGGTTCCGTGGTAGCTTTTACGGAACTCCAATGCCTACTGGCGAAAGTCAACTCACTAGGTAATTATATTATTATTATTATGTGAGTGTAAAAGTTACTTATTAACCATCCATTTGATGTAAATTTGGAAATGTAAATAAAGATAAAATCCTTCTATTCCAAGCAAACAGGATAATTGAAGGCGGCAAGGATCTATTTTTATGAATGGCCTATAGTGAGTAACACAAAAATGTCTAGTACGGCTGGAATTTAGCAAACATGCAATGTACGAGTATTTTGATATACATTGTTGCCAGTTAAATACTATCAACCTATAAGACACCATGCAAAACAACTTCAGTTCAGATAATTACATTATTCCTCGGAAATGCCTTAATTGCAACTCACTTATGTGCAACGGTTGACTTATTATGTGAGGCGACTATTTTAGCCCTCAGGAGTCGCGACGCACCTGCAATCGATTTAAGGTAGAACTCCTGTTCTTCTATGGAGTCATTTATGGAATATGTCTATGGGGGACTGTAACCATCTCGTTTATTGCTTTAATGTTGTAAAAGTGGTGTTCATGGCCAATTCGACGCAGCTTACGGCAAAAGCTGTTCGTATGTATGTGGTCATGAAAGCTGAAGTGGTCACCCTTAGTAGTGACGAACTTATTTAGTTGCGATTTACATGGACACATGTAACGACCCGCACAATTGTGAATATAGTAGAGCTTTTACTGTGACCTCTGACGAATCCCGCGCTTGAGAGTAGAGCGAACAGTTGCCGCTCCGCCCTACGACAGAAACATTGTGCGCTACTAGATCACTACTGCGCTTTACCTTCGGAGTGTTGTCGTTAAATAAGCATCATGTGTATCGTGATTTCTATTATCAGAATTCTGAAAAGAATATATCCTTACGATTTGAGGGGCCTGGTGGAATCTCTCGTGGTGGTAAGTATACCAACTTGATAAACAGTCGCGCGCACGACGTACCTGTAATTTAGAATACTTTAAAATGTGTTTTATTTCAATTTTGCACAAGGCGAATGTGTTTTTGATTTTAAGTTGTAAAAGTACTTCTAAGTTAAGTAATTTTGAATGCATTTATTCGTGCAGAGCGTGCGTGTGCCGGTATTTTTATGTATTGATTATTTTGGAAATAATTTTGCTTGTCTTGTAGATAAATATACGAAGTAAATTTTCATCATTACTCTGTTTAACAAGTGATGAAAATGTGTTTTGTTTCTTTGATTGAGAAGTGACATAATTAAAATATTAAGATGGATATTTTTTTTTTATAATATAGGAGCAGCAGACGAGCATGCAGTCCACCTGATGGTAAGTGGCTACTGCCGCCCATGGACATCTGTAATTAACCCCAGATAGGACCAGAAATTCCTACCTGAGGTCGGCAACAGATGCGCCGCTACGCCTGAGGACTAAGCTGGAACGCCTCGGAAAAGTATGTCTCCCTTACCACACCCTTCAAAACGGAACACAGCAGCACTTAACACTGCTGTTATTAGGCAAAAATAGGTGTGGCGGTGGTGCCGCCGAAGCCGAACCTCAAAGGGTTCTACCAAGGTGGTAGAACCCTTTGAGGTTCGGCACTGGCGGCCTCGGTATTGTAATGTGTTATTAATGCTAATGGAATGCTGTTAAGAGAAAAGGTATGATATCAAAGATAAATTTCAAACAAACATGTCTTTGGGTGTCGTCTTGTTGAGCGCGGCGCTGGGGAGCCCGGAGTGTGCTCCCACATACACGAAACAGAGTATGACCACCTGAAAATATATTATCATGAACATTTTCCATACTTTTTGATATCTAATTAATTTTATCATATATCATCGTATCGTATTCACCTATTATTTTCCATAATATGGGTATTTAGATTTTTTGTAAATTTGAAACCTTTGTGTAATATACGTGTTTTGCATTTTGAAATGTATATTTTCAGGTTAATGCGTTTAAAAAAAGCAGTGATAGCCTAGTAGTTAAGAAACTCGGCCTCTCTATCGATTTTTCAAAGTATTGTGCGTATTACAAATTAATTATCACTTGCTAAACGGTGAAGGAAAACATCCTAAGGAAACCTGCATACCTGAGAGATATATATAAAAATCTCAAAGGTATGTGAAGTCTACCAATACGCACTTGGCCAGCGCGGTGCACTATGGCCTAATCCTTCTCATTCTGAGAGGAGACCCGTGCCCAGCAGTGGACAGTAATGGGTTGATGATGATGATGCGTTTATATTATCCGAAATCGATTTTTAATCTACCTACATCCTAATAATTTTGTTTTATGAAATGAGTATTAAAATACGTTTGTTAAACAAATATGTTATTTTGGGATACCCATATCATATTATTACCAATTCCTAATTTCTTCTGACAGAGGCAGAAAATTTCTTTTTTTTAAAGGAATTTGATATTGTTCTTAAATAAAAACTCGTCTAAAGTCGGTAATTCTAGTTAAGTATAATCTGAATGGTTGTAGTTACCAAGTTGTTTCTGTTCCGAGAGATGTCGCCACTGCACTATAAACGTAAACCTTAAAATAAAATATTTCGATCTTTATTCTTTTAACATCGCCTACGATTCTGACCTTGAATTTCTATGAAAGATGATAAAAATTAATAATTAGTCTGAAACTGTTTGCGTCGGGCATAGATTAGTAAAGATTCTCACTCCTAACAAGAAAATGTACCCAGTTTTGAGAATTGAAATAGTTGCGTAAAAAAGTTTTGCCACGTCTCCGTGCTAAAATATTCCTAAAATAATGCTAAAATATTTGAAATAATTATTTATTTATTACGTAAATTACGCAGTATTAGTTATTTATTCGTAAATTTTCTCTAAAAATGTTTTATTTGTCAAGAATTCAAAAAAAGAACTTACTAAAATAAGCCGTTTGTGGCTTCATTCAATTTCAAGGCGGCGAAGTATCTTTACTAATCTATGGCGTCGGGGCTTAAAAATACCATAATATAAAACACGTTTGCTTTAATCTCGTCTACGCGTGCATTAATTCTTCAAACGAGAAATTAAGTTTAAAGCGTATTAAATTCCTGAAAACAGGTTGGTTCTGTGAAGTTACATATTGTAACGTCAATATTGTACCTACGAGTATATTGATTTTCATTCAGGTCAGGAATTTCGTTTGCTTTGATGATAGTACTAATTGTTACACTACACTGGGACCAAGATCTAATGCAGTACTGAGCCCTACGTTGGACCTTTGAGACGAAAGTAAAACTATATAGATACCGACATCAATACATGCTATTCTGAGAACAATTAGTCATAATCATCATCAACCCATTAATGTCCCACTGCTGGGCACGTGTCTCCTCTCATAATGAGAAGAATTAGGCCACAATCCACCGCGCTAGCCAACTGTGTATAGGTAGACGTCACATACCGTTGAGATCTTTTATTTTTATAAATTTCTCAGGTATGCAGGTTTCCTCACGATGTTTTCCTTCACCGTTTAGCAAGTGATGATTAATTTCTAATACGCACATAACTTTGAAAAATCAGAGATACGCGCCTGGGATTTGAACCTCGGACCCCTAGATCGAGAGGCCGAGTTTCTTAACCACTAGGCTATCACTGCTTATAAGCTACATTTACCGTTGTCAATGAATCAATCAATAAAAATGTATTAATAACAGCTGGAACTATGCTTCAGTTACAGATACAATTTCCCGTGTAGGAAAATTCTAAGAGCTTCTATTCCTTCAACAAAGCTATTTATAGTCTAAAAGTGTCCCCCGCCGTTAGTTGTGTCCTACAGTAACGTCCCTGACTAGTTGCTACATCAGCCATCTGATTCTGAGAAATATGTAGTTAACCTTTACGCTTCTACGTCAATATTGGAGAAATGTAATCCACAGATTTCTCGCTAGCTGGCTGAGGTTTATTTTAGCCTAATTTTAAAGCGCTTATTGGAAACGTTTAATACCCTGTAATTAATAATATATTTCAATATCGGCAACGTATTTATATATTATTTTCGGGTGATATGTGAGGTTTAAAGAAAAAACTATTAACCCGACTGGGGAGGTTTCGGGGGACAGGGAGATGGAGAGGTTTTTAGCGCAGGCGGACCGGGTGCTTTTGGAGCGTTTGTATATTACATTCTTTGGCATTCCCTAAAACCTGCACGGCTTAACGGATTATGATATATGAAGTGTCGTTGGGTTCGTCTATATAGTGAGATGGACATAAAATATACTCTATATTTTTAAGTATAGCATCTGTGAATAAAACGCAACGGATAGGAGCGATAATTTTTTATCATATTACTATCTTCACTGGAAACTCTAAAAGTATAACAAAAGGCCAAAAGGCCACATTACGGGAGAGCGATTAAAAGTTTTTTGGGAAAAATGGCGAAACACAGTAATGGCAATAAACTATTGCGACGTCATTATCTTTGTATTGCTAATAATATTTCGTTTATATTCCTTTTAATTCAGGATAAGTATGCTGAATTACAATATAATAGTTTAGGATTAGATATATAATAGTTGGGGAGCCCGAGAGGGGATTTCGGGAGTATCTCGAGCGCGTCCGACTTAGATATGAGAGATACCTTACACCCTGTAGAAGTGTAGAGTATCCTAAACCATAAATGAACTTTCTATCTCGGGGGTTTGCACAGTCAAAAAAATCGATCACTAAAAGGAAATAATGCCAGAAAACGGGAAACATCATAATCTGCAAGATTACCACACGTCGAGTTAGTGAAAAAAATAGTCATTTTGAAAAAAAAACACCCTGTATTATTATGCTATCTGATAGTATCACTAGCATGAATCCCTGGGAAATAATGATGTATCACAAACTAAAGGAAAAGGCTATTTTTTAGGAAAATACATTATTCTTCATACTATCTCATAATATTTTTTTAAATCGTCAGAATAAGAAAACACCCAGCTGAATCGAAAAATATCATATAATCTATTCTTCATTCTAACGTCTAATCTACACAATCGTATAGGTTCCTATGACGCTCGAGTTTCTACACATTTAGCATCATGGACTCCCCTACTATAATATTTGATTTCTAATTGAACACATTAATTTCATAATACTTCTTTACTGGCTTATTTTTCCTTTCCAATCTATTGTTTTAAGTTAACGGCCATGCTTTGACAGTCTCATTTCGGAGCTTCTAAATATTCACGATGTTGAATGTTGATATAACTTCTAAAGCGCGATTTAGTAATGTGTGGCGCCATCTCTTGGCGAGTTGCGGTTGAGAAGCTACGAAGTATATTCAAAATATATTCACGTCTCAAGACAACAAATCTCATTGAACCAGGATGCTATACCATTGTCTTAACACTTTGATATCTTCGAGTGCGATTTTTAAACGACCCAAATCATAACAAGTATTTGATAAGTGCAATTATACTTATTCTAAATCCTCCTTGATGGCTGCAGCGCTACATACAAACGGGTTCCGGAATTTAGAACGGAATGCCACTAGAGGACTGCGCGGCGCCCCTCGCTACCTGTTCACGGGCGGAAATAAATCTTCATTGACACTTTCGATTCACGATATTCAGTTACAGGAAAAAAACAGTCGAATCAAATGGAACACTTCTGGGAGTTGGTTACTTAGGTTAGGTTGATTACGTTTCAAGTTTAATGTAGCTATATTTTGAAATGATGTAAGTAGAATCCTTTGTGGTTAGACTATTTCTGCCCAATAACGGTACGGTACATTGAAACACTGTTTGAAAGTTGTGGTAAGTTACACAACTTTTCCGAGGCATTCCACCCTAGTCCTCAGGATTAACGGCGCTTTGTGGCCGACCTCAGGTAGGAAGCTAATCCTATCTTACTTCTTTAGTATAAAAAAGTCGCATATATACCTAGTACGGTTCACGCAGTCAAGTCTTAGGTGATCAATTGATCATAGATAGTTAATTATCATGAACCATGCATTATGACTTAGGCGAATAATCTTATCGATTAGCAATAACATTAAGTCGCTTTCCCATGCGTGATATTATTATAATTATGTACCTATATCAAAGATTAGATTTGCCGACCGCCTACTGAAGCGGTTATCCTATAATTGCATTCGGACTTCACAAAGTATTCAGAATATCATTTGATCGCAAAGTTAAATATGAAAATCAACTTTAAAATATTCTGTGATCGCCTCTGATCCATGTTAAAATGAACTGCGTTTCAAGTAATGGTCACTAACCAACCAACCATCCGACCCATTACTGTCCCACTGCTGGGCACGGGTCTCCTCTCAGAATGAGAAGGATTAGGCCATTGTTCACCGCGCTGGCCAAGTTTGGTAGACTTTACAAACCTTTGAAAACTTTTTTTTTTAATATTTCTCAGGTTACTTTTCATAAGATTTCCTCACAATGTTTTCCTTCTCCGTTTAAGCAAATAATAATTAATTTCTAATACGCAAATAATCTTTAAAAATCAGAGGTGCGTGCCTTTTTTTTTGTTTACGAAGGGGAAATCTTGGAAATCTCAAAAGGTACCCTATGCCGTGGGAGCGACACTTATTAGTAATATTAGTAAGATTATATTAGTAACACGAGTAGTAAGCGATTATATTAGTAAGACTAATGGCCTTAAACATGTTTACAATTCAACGGTCTTATTCATAAAAAGTTATAGCACACTTATAACGTTGCTATAGTACGATTGTCAAAAAGTGTTATTCATAAACGCATTTTAGGCACTAAACCGTTCTATAAACCTTCTATAACTTATAGAGCCCAGAACCCTACTATAACAGTGCTATAAGACAAAGATGGCCGACTCTCAACAGCTGATTAGTGATTACTAACCTAATTTGACAATACGTTTTGAATAAATTTTAAATGTCAATGTCCGTTTTGTATACAAACTTGATATAATTTATTTTAATATCCGACAAATAACATTATTATATCACTATTTTAAATTACAATGCAAATTTTACAAAGCTTAGATATTATTAAAAATTTAGAAAACCGTCCACTTCGAAATACATTGCACCAAAGAGTGATCCGTTTTCTTTAAACGACGAAGACTTTCGGAAGCGTTATCGCTTTAATAAATCGACATTAAATTTTATAATTGATCTCGTGCGTAATTATCGTAATTTAGATCGCAGAGGTCCTGGTACACCTTGATGATATATTGCGAATGTTTACAAAACGAAACTTAACATTAATATCAAACCAATTTTCACTCCTTTATCTTTTAACAACTTTTGCTTCATATCCCATTTTAACAAATAAAATATTTTTAAATTCGCGGTATTTACAAATACAATGACACTGACATTTTATTTGGTTTTATCGACAACGCATAGACAAGAATGTCAAGACAGAATATTTTTTTAGTATGAAATAATGTGATTTAATTATGTTTATCTATGGATATTTGTCAATTTGTTCGCCGAACTTCACTATAATGGCAACATTTTCATTTATAGTTGACTTTAGCGCCACATTAGTTATAGAAGGTTTATGGAACGTTTATGAATAAGCAATTTTATAGAACGTTTTATAAGCTTATCGAACACTTTAACTAATGAGTGCTTAAAACCTTCTATAAGCATTTTTTATGAATAAGACCGTAACTTTGTATCACACGGCTACAAGTTACAAACTCAAAATAAGAGCAAATCACGTATTATTACTATTCATATAATATAATTTCACATATTATAATTTATATGAAACATAGCAAATAATGTTGAAATAATTGATCTTCCTATTTTTTATCTAGATCCATGTAAAATATATTTCATAATATTTCACATAGATAAATGTAGTCGTATGTTTGCTACGATGCTGCCTTAGAGTGCCTTTCCATCGAACATATGCTCGCTAAGCTACGAGTAGCACATAGAATGCTAAGCTATGGATTTCAAATCCACCGATAGTATTACTTTATCTTCATTGAAAAAAAATTGACAATAAATCAAGTAGTCCCTTGGCACACATCCATAGATTAGCTAACTCGAACATATTTATGTGAAGACACCCTTTATTCTGTAAAAACTTTATTTTATAAAAACTCATTCTCAGAGCCGTTGCATAACATGAAATTCTCGAGTCATGGTAATATTAAAAAAAAACATTAACATCTCTAGAGTTCAGTTTCAAATACCTATAAAATATTATAGGAGGTAATAAGAAAGCTTTACATCAATTGTTTATTTAGTGGAGTTCTTTTTCTCGCAACAACTTGTACTGTTAGTATTATTCCGCCGCACTTATAGGTGTACTTTCCAATTGACTTCTGTAGTCTTTGGGGAAATAATTTTCTTCAAAGTTCACCTATTGTTCTGCAATACAATTCAATGGCAAAAAATGTTATGTATTTTACGTTAATGAAATAATAGGTTTTGATTTTGTATTGTAGCTATGAATATCTTATGCCGGGTTTCTGAAGTCTCGAGTTAACTGCTCAATAGCTATTGATTCAGTAAAGTTATGGATTCGATAACTGCCGTTTATCTACTGGTAGGTTTCTCGTCTTTCCTTACGCTCCACTCCTTAGCCCCATTGCCTATTATAATATTACTAACCCTTAGTTGTCTAAATTTGACCATAATCATTGTAGAACATTAGGATTTTTTACTGATAATAAAAACTCGTCAATAACTACAAAAGAAACATAAAAAAGAAAATAGATCGACAAAGAAAACCGAAAAAAGTAAGTAAGCCTTGGTTTTATTAAAATATGAAGATTTTTTGTAAGTGGGGATAAGAAAGAGGATGTAATTACAAATAAAAGACTGGTGAATTTAGTAGGAAAACTAGTTGAAAGAAAATTAAAAAGGGGTAACGTAGCACTCCTAAAATATCACACCCACCTGGGGTCACTGGAAAGGCTAAAAGTTTAAGACGCAAATAAACCCTTTTCTGTGATGTACCGTGTCAGACTTTTAGCTTTATATTATTATTACGTTAGATTACGTTATATATAATGTATAGAAGGTATACCAAACTGGTTACATTTTTTTCTTAAACTAATTGACTCTTGACTTAATTTATTAGATTTGCTTAAATATGAGACCGGAACGTACTTCGTTTTTCGTAACATACCCCTTTTCACAATTTAGTGGGTGGTGTAATATTGTCGCTTGAAAGGCTAAAAGTCTAAAGCGCCATATTGTCGAAAATGAGTTATAAGTATATATCGTTGGACTGGAAATTTCACGCCGCGTCGGTCGGTGGGCTTCGTGGCGATCTGAGCACTTTTTTGGTCAGTTAACAACTAAAAAAGGGTGTTTTATAGAGTTTAGATTTTTTGAAATATAAGTATATTTTACTTAAATGTTGTCGGTTCAGCAACTCAAAAGTACCCTAATTGATTAGCTAATGTCACATAAGAATGTTTGCCCGCCGTAAGTCCTAATTAATATAGGAGCTAAGTAAAAGCAATTAACATAGAAATTAGCGGGACGTTATTATATTTTGGTAGCGAACTTCTATAAAACGGATTGATTTTAGTACTTTTGCTATATTTCCCGATTGTTTGAAATGTCTGTTTAGTATTTTTAGATTATAATGAAATATTGCTAAACAGACATATTTATTTTACTTTATTTTTACTGGCTGCGGCTTTGCTCGCGTTAAAAAATATAACATGACACATAATTTTATAAAAATAATAGGATTGATACTTATAATTAATAAAATGAGTTTTTTTAATATATTTTTCGTTACTATGTTCCTAAATTGGTGAAGTATTATTGACGAAAATATCAAAATACGCTAAAACTCTATTTGGCGAACTTTAATGAAATCTTTTTAACGGGCCTTGTCAGATACAATTATTTTATACACTGCTTAAAACTTCATACAAACTTCTTTGATAAAAACTTTTAACCCTTTCAGGGGTGTATTTTATTGGGTTTGCGGACGTAACGCAAGGCGCGCGTGTTGTCAACCACGTTCCAACTTTACCACGTTTCGAAGACAATCTGTTTTCATCCGACCTACCACTGCATATTTTATTATTGTTGTACTTTCATCTGCTGTGATTAAATAAGTCGAGTGTACCGCGACTTTTATTTTTGTGAATACGACATTGTACGATGAGCGAAGAACTGAATAGCGATAAACTGCCACATACCACTTCGTGTGTGGAAAGATGAATAATTAACAATTACAATTTTTTTTCTCCTTTGTTATAAATAAAATAAGACTAATTACGGAAAAACTAACCAATACAATAACACTACACAACAACTACAAACAATCAAAATGGAAATTCATTTTATTACGTATTCTCATATATTTTCTTCATAGTACATTCTCTCATCTATAGTACATTTGTATGAACTCGCTTACTATTAAATTATTACTAATTAACTTATTAAGTCATAACTAATTAGCCAAGTGATGCTGTTATCGATCTACAACGTTAACCACCGAATCCCTAGATTGCGTTAAATATTGGGGAAAAGTTTATATTGAAGTTATTAAGTTGCCAAAATTATTACTCTTATAAAAGCGTAGTTTTTAGGTTTTTAATTTTAATCTATTATTAAAATCATATTCACTGTTTCAAACATTTTCTTATATGAATAGGATCGAACGATGATTGGAAGCTTTGAAAATTCTTTTCACCTCTATAAAAGACTAATTAGATGAAATTGAGGGTTTTCAAGACGCTGAAAATTAAAGATTGATATTTATAAGTATTCAGAATTCTATAGTGTCAATTAGCACGTAAAATATAAGGTGGTTGAAATGCGGTGCGACTGCGGCACTGGCGTCACACGTATTAAGCACTATTGTGTTCTTGTTTGATGATAGTGGTGAGAGGAAGTTACATAAAGCAGGCATACCAATTTGGTTCTCGGTAGTAGGAAGTAGCAACGCATTTTTAGACCACAAGTTGAACTCTATTTGAGACTGATAATAAATGTTAATGAAGTGGTCACTTACCATAAGGTGGTATAACTTTTATAAATTAAATATAATTAAATATATTAAACTAAATTTATTTAAAAATATCTTACCAATATCGACATTTTCAGGTTACAAATATTACACATGAACTAAGCTGCATGTAACGCAGTTCACCTTTTATATAGTTTGGATATTTTAGCGTATGCGCGAGATGTCGCTAAATTTATTAACGTAAGATCAATAACTAAGAATATTCAGTAACATTGTAATGAACAATGTTTTGTTTGTAAGTTATAGTTGTCATTCCTTAAGTGGCTATTGTCACGTAACAACAACCAACGTTTGTTGGCGGGCATATTTTTATATGAAAGTGCGCATTTTTATTCACACATAGCACATTTTTCCATCAAATTCGACTGTGTGGACTAATGACTACTTTGCAACCACATCGCAACAACAATTCAGCGACACCGTGTTTTAGATATGTCGGCCGCTACATCGCCAAAAATATGTTTCTATATGTTTAGGACGAGAAAGCTTCGCAAATTAAACTATACAAATTTTGGTTGATGGCCGTAGCCTTAGTATTGTACGTAACAAGGTAGCGAATTTTATGAAGTGTGCTTGTCATTGAGTCGTTGATTTGGATTCCTGGCATAGACAGTGCATGATATTTTTTGTAATTGTCCAGAAATATATTTTTTGCGTTAAGCCAGTATTAAATTACCTAAGGCTGTTACAAAGATGTTAAGAATAATAAGAATTTCCTTATATTTATATAATTTATTTACCTATTGACATTTAATACAGTTCGTTGTAAGATAAATAGGGTAAAATAGAATTGACATTATACGAGTACTTAGACAAATAACATGAATTATCTTAATAGATATCATTCCGTGGATCCGTATATTCAGATATTTCGTTATATTTGTATACTTGAAATGTACGAACATTTTTAACTTCAAGTCTCCCAAAACGTCACAAATAGATCGAAAAAGAAAGACGACAAAAGTGATGAGACGAGTTGATTTTACGCAACAAATCTATCTCGTGCTATCTAGATATAGATATCAGATATGGATCATCGGGCAACTGAGAGCGACAGGCCCTTACTGGTATCAGAGTTGTCGGGATCGTTTTATCGTTGAGAATTAGGACCGCCTTAGTGCGATGCTGGTCGTGGCCCCGGTCGCCTCTCCTCTGTCACATATTATACTCCAGTAAGGAGTCAAGCACTTCCGTGATTGTAGCTTCGAGCTCGAAATCTCTGAAAAATGATGAAAAATAAGATGATTATTTTCGCGGGCACTGCTACCCTGGTACGTCATTTTTTGTATTTATTATAATCTGCCTGTAATAAGGTTAATTTAAATCGTTATTTGGTCAATATTTTATAACACTTGTGGGTGAAATATTTAAAAATATTACGAGTAAATGAAATAATTTTGAATGTAATTTTGTCAAATCTCCCGCAGTTTGGATGCTTTCAAATTTGGTCCACGCGTAAGAATGAGGTCTCAAATAAAATTATACTTAAGTGTTTGTTTTGGGACTATTACTGTTTACAGAAATAGTCTTTGAGTTTTTAATAGTAATCGTTTGTAATAGTTTCATTTACGGTTTTGACATTAGCCGAACTTCTTGCAAATTGACGTTAAATAATAATCCTGATGTAAAAAAAATATTTTACTTACTGTTAAATATTTTTATTACGTCTGAACAATTCGTTATATATGCTGATGTAAGTGTATTCACGGCTCTTCAGCTTTAAAGTAAATAAATATTGTTCATCGTAGATAAAAATAACTTGACGAAATATCCCATGTATAACTTTTGTGCACAAATAGTTCAGCCGGAGAGAACGTTTGTATAAAATCTCCGGTCGCCTATATCGTCCTCTTGTATATCATACAATCATAGTATCTGATAGTTACGCATGTTATTGATAAGAATTGAATGTTTCGTGAAGTGTGTTGAAATTATATTTTGTGAGTACTTTTTTTTACAAAGACTAGTAAGGAAATGTATTAATATGCAACACATCTGTGGCCTACCACAGGTAGAACTATGTCTAATCTTATTTCGGATTCATTACAAATGTACGCTCATTTGTTACATAAATTAAAAAATACATCATATGTTTTGTCATGTTTATTCATATTTTGTAGCTTATGCCTTATAATCTAATTAACAGTATTGTTTACTTGTATCTACTTCAAATATAGTAATACTAGAGTAGGTACTCGTACAGAAAATATTTTAATATTAGGATTAATTGTTTTTAAGTTTCATGAAATATACTGGTATGTCAATGAAATTTAATACTTAAACATTCACAGAGAAGCAATATTACTTTAATAACCTTTCTGACAATGAAATTCAATTATTAGAAATTGGCTGCGTTGGCTTTTAAGGGCATTATTGAAATATTATTCTGTTTGCGATGCAATGTTTATTATGAAGGTAATGGCGAAACAACGTCAAATTTAATCCTCAAAGGCGGAAATACGTTTGTATTAACGTTAAAAATAAATAATTGATAATAGGCATGTTTGTATCATTGAAATAACATTTATCACGCTATTCTGTAAAATGAGTATGTGGTTTCAAAAACTGAATGCGCCATAAAATTAATTGATATTTATAGGCACCTTACATAAGCGTATACAGGTTAGATGGTATGGGGTACATAAAATTAAATCGCATTTTACAAAATAGCACTACCGTTCTTAACTACATAAACATTTCCTTAACAGAATCATAACTGAGTCTCCTGAGTCGCCCATTGTTATGTTATTGCATATAATGAAGTCTCGCACCACTTGCGAATTGATCCTTGAACTGCGCCGAGCGATCTTATAGTTGTGGCGTGGCAATGCACTGAGAACGGAGGTGCATAATGGGTAAATTGCTCCGTCCTCCTCACATATACTTGTCAGGCGTTTTGTATTGTCAACCGATTAGCATGGACGCGCCTTCGTGCGATACTTTTATATCTATATTTATTAATGCTTCAGCGAACTTATATGATTATTGATGCAATGCAATTTTATAGTATGCTTTGCCATGGATAAATCAAAAGTAATTTAACAATCGCAGTGATAGCCTAATGGTTGACGCTCGGCCTCTCAATCGCGGGGCCAAGATTCGAATCGTTGACAAGCAACTCTGAGAATTAGAAATTCATTATCACTTGTTTCTTTTATGGCGACCCCCATATATTTTCAAGATTTTTATTTTTAATATTTGCTATTACAGCGGCCAGCATTATACATATTATGTACAAAGTTTGTATAGTGGAGCCAATAATTTCATCAAATAATGAAATCCCACTGTTTCAACAGTATTTAGATGTCAACCATTTTTTGCCATGAAGACTATTGCATTATGTATTTGAACATCGTTAACATTATTATCAAAAATAAAAATTCAAAAATCTAAATTTAAACCTATGTTTAAAAAAAAATTTAAACCTATGTTTAAATTAGTTGACAATTGCCAATGTACATGTCCTATAAGGAGCAGATGTTCCGACGATATACATATGCTTCGTGGCCGTTGAGTGAACTTGATGATAAATTTTATTTTTGTGTTCTTGCCAGTAAAGTATATGGCCATACTTCAGATGCACAACTGCTTAAATAATACTTGAATTATTCATTTAAAACCTGACTTTCATGTGCAAATGCCTTTCATGTGAGAGAGTTTCTTCTTCACAAGTAACTTATGGAAGTTCCAAATTTCGTTTTCTTTTTCATATCCTTCTGCATATTCCTCTTTTATCTTGTAGAACTTGTTGTTGACATTTAATGTTTAAAGTTAAACTATTTATTCTGTTGATAGCTCGGTAACATGCTACGAGTAATTTCAATTTGCCTGCAAAATGTTTTTTTAATCTGGGTACCAAAATGGTTGCAGCTGCTAACAAATTAATTATTATATTATATATTATTTTCATTATATTATGTTTCAAATAGGCAAGATAGAATTGGTATAATTTTAATTGCTGTGACATAGTCTTCTCCTCATATTTTATTTAGTGATTGTCATAATAATAATAATAATAACATTATATACATTTATTGGATCCTTTATTAACTCTAACTGCGTTGCAGTTAGCATTGTTGATTCTTATTTCTTAAATTGAATTGGTGTTATTGTTTCGGAAAGATCAACAAAACTTTTCAATTGGTAAAAAATAGAGATCTATCGGGTACATACAGATTGATTATTTCTGTGTTGTATTGTATTAATGAAAGCATTAATCTCATTCAATTACTTTCTCATTTCAGAAATATTTTCTTTTTTTCTGGGAATTTGTAATCCGTGATATCTTTGCGAAACACTTGAAGTTCTCGTGCGTCGATGTGGATGTTTGCGTTTGCGAATTGTAATTTGTCGTTCCATTGCAGCTTCCATCTGTGATCCACTCCTTGCGGGTGGTGAATGCGTCACGCTCATGACTTGACTACACGATAATATGATACACCGATTCAAAAGTACTGGGTGTATATTTTGTTTAGCAAATTTAAAATAATGCTGTGCGCATTAATTATATGTGACGTGAATTTTACAATGAGTATATTACATGTACGGACATCGAGCGTGTCTGATTCCATCCTATAAATATATTGTAAAGTTTGAGTCGGGTTATTTTTGATTATTAACAATGGAGGTAGGTGAGTGCCATTGTCAACACATTACTCTCCCATTGCTGGGCACGGGTCTTGAGATTGAGAGGGGTTTAGGCCATAATTAATCACATTGGCGTTTAGTCTTTGGTATTTGTCATTGGTATTTTTAGGCATTTAGAATTGATAGTCTTCACACACCTTTAAGAGCTTTATTTAAAAACGCTCAGGTGTGTAGGTTTTTCATGGTTTTTCCTTCACCGTAATCGAAATGATAATTAATTTCTAATACAGACATAATTTTCAAAACTCAGAGGTGCGACTTTGGGATTTGAACCTCGGACTTACATTACATTCACACTGACAATGTCTACACACAAAACGCGTACTGTCAATAATGTGCGATATCTATGTCAAAGAACGCATAATTATTTCATATTGATTTTAACACAACTTAGACAATTAAGTCAACGAAAAGCCTTTTTCTATTTGCCGTATTTTTCAAATAACTCTAAAATTAATGCAGAAACTAAATAATTATAGCTTAAAAAACTAAAAACCACGCGAAAATCGTACAAGGATAATCGTTAATCCCGATCATGAGCACGCAGGATTATATATTAATGAGTGCAACAAACAAAATTATTAAAATCGTGTATTGTCATCGATTCTTGATAAGTGTCCAAAATTTTAATTTAACTGGACCCTTCAAAGTGGGTAAAAATCGAGTTAAAAGATTCCGTTACATACATGCGTACAACAAGCTAATAAAAACATGGTAAAATACTTGTAATTCTAAGCTTTGCAGTACATAAAAAGTATTTTCGAAGTATGTTTGTATGTAGTATTTTATTATTTATAAAATTTTGTGTATACAAATTGAGAACTATAATTCATGTATATAATTTAAATATGTACTTCGGTGACTATAAAAAATATTTTTATTTGGATTTATTGTACGGTTGTATCGCGATCAATGCGATGGACGAACAGTTTCAACATTTTATTTCACCCTGTATTCGTTGTTTCAAAACCGCTTCGGAATTATTCTCCTGAACTGATTTTGCTACAGGCAGTATACGTTTTTTATGTATAATCAACCCGGTTATTATTATTGTCTGCCAGGTTTTTATTTCGATGTATATTTCAGGGTAGGATGAACTGTATTTCAAGGATAGTTCCTGTATTCATAATAAAGAGTGTGAAATTCGCCAAGTACTTTTCTTTTCGCCCGCCCGTAGCTGTGGCCGGCACGTTAAGAGAAGTAGTCGGATTATATACTCGTAACTTTAAAGTAAACGCTGACGGCTGCCAAAATACGGTTAATCAATTCATGGGTTCCACTATTTTAGTTACAAATAACATGACCTTATAACTAACACTTAAAGTTAACCGCTCGATTTCGGTCGGTTATAGTCACAGGTCAAAGCTATTGTTATTGTCAACTTCCGTATCTTTCAACGTCGACTAAAAGTCGATTTTTCCGTAGTTTCTGATTTGGAAAGTTCAAAAATTCGCACAACTTAAACCCTTTATGCTGCCACTATTATCGTCACCATCTCATTATCTAACTATTCAACTTCACCATGTTCTTCACTGTCACCTTCAATATAATATTTCATCACCAGCATCATCATGGTCACCACCACTACCATCATCATTAACTGCGAATGATCACCCACATGATCACAATCATTGTAATCACTATCACCTTTAGTTTCGTTTTTACCATATCTTCACTTTTACCTTCGACATCGCCTTTATCATTGATTCTACCATCCTGAATCCCATTACATTCACCAGTATCCTCATCATCATTTCCATCCTCAAAAATGTACAGTAATGTCAGTACATACTGCAGTTAATTTTTCTTGTTTCGATGTTGTAAACTTACGGTGAGATTACCGTACCTCAGGCTTTTACAATAACATAATACTATGACTAACTTTAGCCTGCTATTATATATAACAGCCAGATAAAGTGATTAATTTATCACATTGTCTGGACAAATCAGTCATTATACATAATAACCAATCGTTATGTTAATAACTATTTGATCACTTGGACTTTAATATATACAAATTTTGCTATCATACCTGAAATATCAGATATGAAAGAAATTCTCATAAAATGTTCGTAAGCTCTTTACCAGGAGTAATCAGTAATATTTCGGTACTAGTTATTACCCGCGCCTTCGCCCGCGTTTCAAAGAAATTAATATGACATACTAACATACATAAACTGAAAATTTGTACCTTCATTGAAATGAAAGTGGCGCCATCTGGCGAAAATTGGTCGTACCAACTCTGAAACCTTCGTGGGCTCATGGACAACGACTTTGCTAAAGATCATCACTTGATCAAATGCATAGTCTACGTTTCAATCCTTACTAATATCGATTAAAATAATCGACTTTTTGGTCCAAAAGATCGATTCTCCGATTAATCGATCTTAGATCGCCATTCCAGTTCCCGTGGGATTTCCGGGATAAAAACAATCATATGTCCTTTTTCGGGTCTCAGACTATCTTTGTACAAAATTTCATTAAAATCTGTTTATTGGTTTAGGCGTGAAGAAGAGACAACCAGAAAGACAGACAGACAGACAGACAGAGTTACTTTCGGATTTATAATATTAGTAAGGATTATTTTCTTACAGTCCCATCTATCAATTTCAACTCAATCCAACTGTTTTTACAAAAACCAATCAACAGTTCACATTCACATATGAAATTGAAACATTGAGAGAATTAAAATTAAAAGCTCGTGTACAAACGGTTTTCCCCTTTCGTGGATTATATTTACCGAAGCACAAACATTGAATAGTCGCATACTCGACATATTTCATTTTATTTTGCCCACGTCCAGCTACTTGCGTTACGAATCGAATAAAATAAAAAATAGATGAAAAGCAAACAACTCGTTTCTCTGAAGGAGGTTGGGTTTATTACTTTCAAAGGTGCAAGGGTGTAGTCAATACGCCACTTTTCGTTTTTGTTCAAATCATATTTCAATTTACAGTTGTATTTCTTTCGCAAGTTTTTAGAATTGTGAACAGTAATACCCCAGTGGTTCGAAACTCGGCATCTCAACCGAGGCGTATTCTGGGAGAGTAACAACACAATAATTTTAACCACAGTATTTCGTCGAAGTTATAACAGATTATTTGGACTGCATTAAGGAGGTTAAAGTGTAGAGCTTCAATTTATGGTACAATTTTACAACTTTCAAAGTCGTAATAGGTTTCACGTATACAAACAAGCAGGACCGTTAAGCTTGTATTGGTAAATTTTACTCCTAGAGTATAATTAATAGACAGAACCCGTTTTATTTGAACAAATTCCTAATTTAAAACTTAATTTTCGTATTAGCCCATAAAAAATTACAATTTTAGTCTTTCCTTGCAAAAGTCACAGGTTCTCACAGGACCCAATTTTATTTTTTGGATGTTTAACCTTTAATTAGGCGCGCGGGGTCTGCGCGACCCCGCGCGCCTAATTAAAGGTATTGATCATGTAGCAGAAGTAATTAGATTTGCTGTAAATTAGTGCTTGGGGTCGCTGCGACCCCGCGCGACTATCAACTTAGTTCAAATTTAGTTATGCATATGTTTGGAAATTATTAATTTTATGCATTTCTTTTATTAATTTTGTTTATTTTAAAAATATATAACTGTATATCATTATGTTTGAACAGTTATATTGTTTTATTACTTTTTAATATTTTATAAAGTTCATGTCAAATTATTTTTGGTAAGCATATGAATGTTATTATATTACGTTTTTTTTAATTTAATTTATTATTGTACTATTATATAATATAGAAGTAGAAAACAAGTAGTAACATGAAGGGTTTCACCACCTATATATTGCATTGAATTATATCCTTCTGCGGCATTTGGAACAATACAAGTACCACAAATACTTAGAAGATATTTTCCACTATGTTTGTAACTCCATCTAAGTATATCTTTGAAAAGTTGTTTATCTGATTGCGAAGTTTCAGGTCCTTCAACATCTAGCAGAGGCTAATATGCCATGAAAGTTGGAAGGTAGTAGTTACCTGTTGATCTATCTACGTTAAAAAAAATATAAAAACAACTGCTAAGTGGCATAAATGTGCCAAATTAATCTGTTGTCACCACACGAAAAAACGTATATAGCGATTATCAACTAAATTTGTACTCACGAAAAACATTTTTTTTAAATGTACTGTTCGAATATTTTTTTTTTGCTATTTTCTTAAAGATAAATAGTAAAATAAAAATTAATAATGTTGATAATTACTTAAAACCTTTTTTATATCATATCAAACATGTTAGGGTAACTATCGACCCCGCGCGACTAATAACGTAACTTTTTTGGCGCGCCTAATTAAAGGTTACACCGAATAAAAACAGTTAAAATCGGGAGTGCGAAATAAAGGGACATCTGAACTATAATATTATAAATGCGCACGTGGGTTTGTTTGGTACGCTTTCATGCCTCAACTACCAAATCGATAGTCACGAAATTTTGTACACACGTTGTCAATGATCCAGAAAAGGGCATAGGATACCTTGAATCTTGAAAAAAGCACTATTCCCAACGGATAGTTAAAAATAAATTATAGTTTAAAAACTAAAAACCACGCTAAAATCGCACAAGGAAAATAGTTAATCCTAATTCCTGACGATCCTGATAAGGTGAATGGGATAAAATTTATAAAATCGTGTCTTGTCATCGGTTCTTGATAATTGTTCAAAATTTTAAATTAATCGGACGGTTCAAAGCGGATAAAAATCGAGTTCAAAGATTCCGTTACATACGTTCATACATACAACCCAAGCTAATAAAAGCGTGGTAACAACTATTGTCATCGACTTCGGACCGCGATAGGAGCCGCGGGTAATAGCTAGCTATAAGCTACATATTTATTATAATAAATAAGCTACAATAAACCAGTCCGCAGTCGGGTAAAAAATAACTATTTTTTGTATCTCATTGTTCGGCACTTAATATAATAAGATTTATAAGAGCTCTTCACAACACTTTTTATTTTATAAGTATATTAACTTGCAACGCAAACAAAGCAACACGTCTTTGAATGTTGAGTTAGCAAATTAATTTCGCGCCTTCTACTTTTATCCATGATCCATCGTCTATGCTTAACTAGGTTGACAAAGTTCAGTTTAACTAATGTACATACATTACCAGCTTAAATATGTAGTACCTACCTATTACGTTCTAATATGTAACACGTTAAAAGTACCAAGTTGACATTTCTAACTTTGTCCTCAGTCCTCTTAGTGCTATGAGGTACGTCTATACTACTACTACTACTATATACTGATATTTCAGTCTGTCCAACTGGGATCCGATGTGTCAGGCACTGGTCTCTGAATTTTCGAGAACCGTTTGCTTGGCTATTCTGCTAAAACAGTGGCCGAGTCACCTACATTATTAGAAAAGTTAGTACTGTTTTACCCACTTTTAGCACCAGCTAAATTCGCCTTAATTCTAAGCTAGCAGGTATGCATATTGCATACACTCAAGTATGTACACTACTTTATTCGTGCGAAAATAAGTAACGTCTGGGGGCCTTGGAATCTTGAACTATAATTATGAAGGCATTGGTAGAATACTGTGAAAAACGTTCACGCGATCAATACGGCAACGTGACGCCTTAAGGTAAAATAACCGAAATAATATTCTTCAAAAAAGCTGAAAAATCACTATATACGATTATAGAAATTATACCGATAGAAATAATATAGTGCCAAAAGGGTAGTAACAGTAAGAAGACACGTGGGATGTCGCATAAGTTGTTAAGTACATCTGAGGATTAAGTTTGAATGCATGTAGATTTTCAGGAAAAAGCTTGATTAAAAAGAATATATTTTTCATCACACATTTTAATAAATGCGCACTTTTTCATACATACAAGAAAATCTCCTGTGCATTTCATAATTACGTCCAAGTCGTCCTACCTCCGTCCTCGCCTAAGGCGCGGCCAGCGAGTTCGCAGACTATAATTAATTTTTCCATCAAACGACTCAATGACCGCTAGACGACCGAAGAAGATATCGGTGTATGGTGCCTTAGATAAAAATAGAAGTATAAATAAGCCATAGGAGACGATATTGTCTACGTTGAAACATGACACTAACATAATATTTTGTTTTCATAATCCATACTCATATTACTTACTTGTCCTGACTGGCTGGCTGATTCATCATTACAGTGGGTTACTGATAGAAACGTGCAATTTTGACCATACTCGTATGACATTCTCTTTATGACGTAGTCATATACCTACTAAGTAAACATTTTTTGATATTCCTTCTCTAAGGTGAGTTGAAAGTTTGTTTGAAAAACTGCCAATTTTAAAACAAACTATGAAACTTAGTACGTATTTAGTTTTATTTGTATAGATATAATAATACACCTATTTCATCATTTTTTGTAAAAATCAACCCTATGTGTAAAGTAGGGGTCCAAAGTTTGCATAATATTATGTTACGATATAAGCGTACGTAAGGCTAAACCAAATTATTGTAACATATTTTTGAATACAACTGCTATAAAATGATCGAAAAAGTTACTTTAACATTATAAACGTTTTCATCGGAGTAATAATTTTTAAATGGTTAATTTTTAAGCTGAAATTAGTTTCCTGTCTTATATATAAAATTCTTGTGTCATAATGTTAGATACCGTACTACTATGAAACAGCTTTATCGATTTTCACCAAATTTTATATGCATATTCAGTAGGTCTGAGAATCGGCTACTATCTATTTTTCAAACCACTAAGTGAGAAGGGTTGTTCACCCTTCACATTTAAAAATGGGTCAGCTAGTAAATAGCAGTATCATATCCCACTGTTGAGTAGACAAAATGAGTTACAGCAATCTCAAACATTTTTTATTTTATGTCCGTCTCCTCGGAACGGGTCTACAAACTAATGCTCCTTGTCACTGCCTTGCAGGAGTTTATTTGAATGTAGAAATGACTTACACTAAACAGAATACTACCTTTTTCAAGTTCCATAGCTGGGCATTCATCTGTTTTTAGGTGATAGAACCCTTTGTGGTTCTATTCCGGCGCCACTGCCACACCTAATTCTACCTCATAACTGTAGTGTTAAGCGCTGCTGTGTTCTGGTTTGAAGGGTGTGGTAAGGGAGACACACTTTTCCGAGGCGTTCCAGCTTAATCCTCAGGAGCAGTGGCGCATTTGTGGCCAACCTCAGGTAGGAATATCTAATCCTATCTGGGGTTGATTACAGATGTCCATGGGCGGTAGTAGCCCCTTACCATCACGTGGACTGCATGCTCGTCTGCTACTCCCATATTATTAAAAAAAATCATTCTTACAGATTTCGTAATGTTTAATATTACTCAAACAAAAATTAACTTGTATCAAAAATGGTTTATGGAAAAACTTTTAATATTTTTTCTATTAATGCATGTACATTAAAATCTATACCACCAATAATACCACGGGCTCTCGAATATTTTTTTATGACAAGTAAACCTTCTCGAAGAAAAATAAAGCATTTTCGTACCTCACCCAAACGAAGCCACTCAACCTACGACGTTTCAACCCGTTATTAATCATTAAAAAATCGAGGTCTATTATTTTGATACTCACTAGGAATAACATAATATACATAAACTTGACCTAGGTATACATGGATTCTATCGAAATTAATGTAAGTGAAGTGGTAGGAGACACGTCAAATAAAAATAGACTAAAACTCGATTGAATTGCCTTAGTATAGTGAAACGTCATTCAACGTTCGAGTTAGCGCCATTTGTGAAGCCAGGCTTTGAAAATTTAAAGACACTTCTGGATCTGTTATTTTCGTTTAACTTAAATATTTGATGCGACGTTAGGGCTAATTACATTCGTACGATACGACATTGAGTCGTGAAACGTTGCGACGTCGTGTAGCATTACGATTTCGTTACGTATAAATCTGTGATGTGCGTCGTAAAACAACACTACACGATATCTCATGCAACGATGTCGTTGAAAATTAAAAATATATTATAATCACAGTTGATTGAAAGGCGCGAAGATTGTTTCATTTACGTCACTAGGTTCGGCACACGATAGAATATTTAGTATGTCGTGATTTTATACATGACCGGTCTGGAATGGCAGAGTACCTAGAATCCACAGCGTGTCAGCCCGATGGTGACTGTTGCGCCACATCAATGTTACGCAGTTTCTCGAATAATAATATGGAAACTTAATCCTGAAGTCACTTTTACCTTTAATTATGCAAATACCTTTATCCCAAACTCATTAATATTCAACCCTGGTAAGGTCACATTATAATAATATGAAGACATATACAATCATGTTAATATAACTGACCTATTTATTCAGCCACTGCAAGAGCGGTGTCTACATTACAATCACGTCACTTTCGAGTTAATATTAGATATGCAATGAAAAGGGATAAAGAAGAAACCAGACATGGTAATACTTTGAGGCGATTAATTACTTTGTGGTTCGTTTTTGGAGGCACTACTTTTTATAATATAGGAGTAGTAGACAAGCAATCCACCCGGTAATTCGCAACTTACGCCCATGGATATCTGTAATCAACCCCAGATAGGATTAGATCATACGTGAGTTCGGTTTCAGATGCATTGCTATCACTGACGACTAAGCTATCTCTCTATCTCCGAAAAGTATATCTCCCTTAACTCACCTTTCAAACTAGAACACAGCAGCGCTTTATACTACTGTTATTAGGCATAAATAGGTATGGCAGTCGTGCCGCCGGAGTTGAATCATAGATCGTTTTACCACCTTCATACCACTGCACTGCCACTGTATTTATATGTATTTTTTTATAACAACAGTTTTTAAAAATCCTGCAATTCGATTCGGGAAACATAATTATTAAGCGAGATGACTTGCATGACATAATTCTTCTTAAGTAGCGAAGCCGATCTTAGGAAGTCAATTCTATATGAAGTTGATTGAAGATGTCACGAACATATTGCGACAATTTTTTGTTTGCTAATAGTAAATTATAAAATAGTTGCATTTCGAGTTTGTAATACTTAAGCGCTATTTGCTGCGCTACTTGTTGACGAGGGTGGCTACCCCCCTGTCACCCCCAACACGTCCACGTTGTGTAAATAATAGTTCTGTGATAATGAAGTAAGTCATTAATTAGTTTGAAACATTACCACCTCCGTCACTTGTTCAAGTGACGGTTTAAAGGCGGTTTTTCTTCTTTCCTCTTTTACTTATACAGATGTAGTATTAAATATCTGGCAATAAGTACAAGGTAATGGTAAAGTGATAAAGTGGTTAAGAAACTCAGCCTCTTGATCGAGGGGTCCGAGGTTCAAATCTCAGGCAAAATATATGTGCGTATTAAAAATTAATTATAACTTGGTTATACGGTGAAGGAAAACATCGCGAGGAAACCTGCATACCTGAGAAACTTAAATTCTGAGCGCCCTTATTAATTCGGACGACACGATACCGGCGCGGTAACGGCAACGACATTAGTGGGACGCATTATGCTATAGAATTTTGCCCCACACCCGCACACAGTATCGACATGGTATTAAAGTTTACATGTCGTCGGCGGCGTTTCAATGTCATGCTGGCATGTTTATATTATGTATGTGTTTCTCTCATATGCATTCATATGTATCATATTAATTCGTATCTGTTCGTGATTCGTAATTAGTATGAATTTCATCATTTAGATATCTGTCTGGCCGAGAATCGAACCCGGTACTCCCTGCGCGTCCTACCAGTATGGTGATCACTCCGCCACGCGGGTCGTCAAAAAAATCTACTTATAACATCTCAAAAGTGATTTGACTGGCTACTGGCACTTAGTTAGCATTTAATTACGACGGGAGTTATGCCCAGCAGTAGGAGTAATGTTGACAATAACGAGCAAACATTCACTTATCAAAGTAGTTGCCGGCGTAGCATCTCATTTCCGAGAAAACTCAATCAATACAAACACAATCGCGTTGAAATTGAGATGAAAGTTTCATCATACTTACATAAAATATTATTAAAACATACATATATCACACTTCTTAGCTGAAATATATATCTAGTGTTATCTATATAGTGTTGGAGGGTTTCGTACGAGTATAAGTTTATCTAGCAATTATTGAGTCAACTGAGCTTGAGCGTGAGGTTTAGCTGTAAATAAATCTACCTGCGTACGACCTAATTAGGAAAGAATAAAAAATACTTACGCTGTACGAACCTTTTCATATTTCCAAGTCGTTAAAAACATATTTGTTCCAATTTAAGCTTCTTAAATGTTATAAATACGATCGATGTACGGTTTTTAAGTTTGCGGAATGAGGGACAAGGAGGGAAAATAAAATGTCAAAATTATTTTTAAGCTATTGCATAGCTTTTATCGCGGGCTTTGAGCGCGGCGACCGAATCGAGAAATTCCGTAACGAAAATAAGTAACACCTTTCAACAACTCGGTTGCCTGGAGACTTGATATCCAACTATCAAGTCTCCAGGCAACCGAGTTGTTGACTGTCAATAGAAAAATATGGATATAATTGAATAAAGTATTATTTTACATTCCTTATTATTTTATTTGATATTGGCGACGAGATGTCGAATGAACTAAAAAACAATAAGGAAATACGAGCCACATTACGTGGGTTAATGAAACGAACCGAAAATTACATTTCGGGAATAGAAAAAAATGACATTGAAGAAATAAATATACGACTGAATTCTTTACAAGAAAATTTGAACAAATTCTACGCGATTCAAGAAAAAATTGAATGGCTTACAGAAGAAGAAAATTTAGAAGAGAAAATAAAATACAGGTACGAATTTGAAGAAATATATACAAAGCTAAAATTTAAATTTTTGAATGTACAAAAAGAAAATAATCGGCTAATACCTGAATGTTCTTTTATATCAGCAAGAGCGGAAGTTTATTTGATAAACTGTTAACTGTCAAGGCACGCTTGAGACGTACACCTAATACAAAAGAGTTATCACCTTATCAGTTAATGTTCGGCAGAGAGGTAAGAACCTATATGCATGCCTTATTTAAGAAATCCGCCCCACTATCCAGATTACATTACAATGCACCGCCAACGCAGGAGTTCGGACAAGGTGATAAGGTACAAGTCCGCAGTTACACCAACCCAAGAGTTAAATGGGAGTTCGGAGTCGTCATCCGAAGATTAGGTAGACTCCATTATGAAGTCAGAACTGAAAATGGCATACTGGTGCGCCGTCACCTTGACCAAATGCTGCCGGCGCCCCTGGTGGTGTAAGTGAAAATAGCGGTGGAGGACTGTTGGATATCAAGTCTCCAGGCAACCGAGTTGTTGACTGTCAATAGAAAAATATGGATATAATTGAATAAAGTATTATTTTACATTCCTTATTATTTTATTTGATAACCTTAATTCGTCAACTTGAACACAGATGGCAGTAATACACATTTTTTTATAATCCGTGCAGAAATCTTAAAATTGCGTGAAGTATATTTTATATTCCCATTATAAAATTCAAAATTATATTACCATATTATCCAAATAATATGTTTTATCAACATAAGCTATGTTGAATTCTGGATTGATAAAATAACGTAAAAGAGTGTTTGTTATTTTTAAACGTACAATTACAACTGACAGACTTGACAGCACAAAATCAAAACGCCATTATGATTTATGGTACAAATAATTTGTGTACAAAGTGTTTTAAATATGAATAAACAAAGTGCATTTATTAATGAAAAATGCGATGTACCTGTAACATTCGGCCAAATGTCACAGGCACATCGCATTGATCCATTTATAGTGCTGGTTGTTAATACTTTATGTCACTTATTAAATACTTTTCTATTTTATATTTTAGAATGTTCAGTCTTGCTTGGAGTTATGAAATGTCAGCTGATATTTGCAATGTCTTATATAATGGAGATATGATAAAATAGTGGATAAAGATGTATTAATGTAAATGTTGATGATTATGGAAGAATATATTGTATTTCTGGAATTCCTTCTGAGCGTTTTCATAGCATAAAAAATGCTATGCAATAGCTTTACCGCGGCAGTCTCCGAGTGCCACACGTATTTTTCTTTTTCTACATATTCTCCTGCAAGACAAGACATTTTTCAGATCTTTGTATTAACTGAGGGTTTAACTCATAAAAAAAATGTTTTTTCTCCTTGTCCTTGTCCTTTTCGGAAAAATACGAGAAAATTGCGTCCTTCTTCGTCCTTTTTCTTCGTCTGTACAAAATTTCTTACCACGGAGCTCTTTTTTCATTTTTGGAAAAAGACAATAATCGCTGGGAGCCAGGTCTGCACTATAGGGTGGGTGATGTAAAATATCAAAGCTCACCTTATACAGGGCAGCCAGTGCAATACGGCTCTTGTGTATGGGCGCATTGTCGTGCATCAGCAGACTTTCCTTGCTTGGTAAGGAATTTTGTAATGGCGCGATGCTCGATTTTCTCCATACTTCAAATTTTCTTCCGGATTGAGTTGTTTAGTTGTCGATAGTTTTAAATTAAAACTAATGATGCAATTGTGATAAAACTTTATATTTATACTATTTATGAGTCACTTAACACGACGAATAGTATGGTGCTTGAGGCTTAAATTTAACCAGGTGTATTATACATGTTAGTTACCAGGTTATTTAACATGTACCGACGCGCCGGGCCCCCTGCGAGGGGATTTTTTCTTTTCTCTCTCCTGTAAGTCCTGTTCCGGAAAATGTCCGTTAATTTTTTTCCATTGACAAATGTAGAAATATTGGTTTTACACCTATTTCTACCTCATAACAGTAGTGTTAAGCGCTGCTGTGTTCTGGTTTGAAGGGTGTGGTAAGGGAGACATACTTTTCCGAGGCGTTGCAGCTTAGTCCTCAGGGGTAGCGGCGCATCTGCAGGCATTAACTTCAGTCATGCTCCTCAGTTTTGGTTTCAATAATAATTTAAGTATTCCTATTATTATTTTTTTCGAAAAGTATTAATCAACAGACTACACGTACTACGGACTATGGACTAGAATATACGTGTATTGTGTTAATCTCATTTGATTGTCGTGTTATTATATTTATCTATATTAAGTTTATTATACTCTAAATAAGCTTTTAAGAAACCGAAACCTCATCCTAAATTGGATCAGTACTTTTTGAAAATCGCGGGCATAAAACTTACATACATACATAGCGGTCGAATACGAAAACTCCTTTTTTGAAGTTGATTAATTTATAATGGTATGTACAAAAGTCGCGATGAAAGCTGTGATTATTTTCTACCTGTGTTTTATTTGAGGATCTCTATTATGAAATATTAGCTGGCACGCGATTTCACAAGCATTCAAAAACAATTTCAACATTATGTGTAATCTTACACTATCCTTCTAGACATTATTCCCACGTAAAATATTCAATATTCATTTTATTGACTTCCCGCGTACTTCGCGGCGCATATTACAGGGAGGTCAAGATATATCTGTAGTTACAGATGATAGTTTTTAATTAATTAAATGTATTCTAGAAGCTCCTTCAATAAATGGAATAACAAGAGACGAAATAAATTTAATAAAACTGGTACTTCTGGAGATGGAAAGTGTTAAGTGCGTTAATCTTATTCTATATGCTACACAGTACACACGCTTGGTACTTGCCGCAAACTCCATACTTGTATAAACGCTTAAACGTGTTGTCACAAGCGCTTGTGGCAATTTTATTTGATATGATATATTAGACTTGCATATCTGCACAAACCAAATGAAACGCTCCCCACATTATAATGTGTATCTAACGGTTTGTTCATGTTTGTCAAGCGCGTGGCATTAAATTTCGTTAAGCTTTATAAGATTACTATAGGTAGATGAAATCTGTCTATATTTGCACTGTCTACGCCACGTAGATTGTAGACAATATCCGGTTTCCCCCAAGCGCTTGCTTGTCAGAGACATCTTGTTACATGTTTGATTTGGAAAGTTTTATATCATGGACAATCACTTGACGTTATATACACTGATTTCTGTAAGGCCTTCGACAAGGTAAATCATGATACGTCGTTGCACAAGCTTTCAGCGGTTGGAATTTCCGGGACTGTATTGCATTGGTGCAAATCTTACCTGACAAATAGGCAATCTGTGGTTGTGGCCGGTGGATATCGGTCTAAGTCATTTACAGCATTGTCTGGTGTACCTCAGGGATCTCACTTGGGGCCCCTTCTCTTTAATATCTTTATTAACGATATAGGCAAGTGCTTCCAAAACTCTAAATTTTACATGTTCGCTGATGATTTAAAATTTTTTAGGGCTGTAAATACAACCGAAGATAGCTCACTTTTGAGCAAAGATCTGGATAGCCTTGTCTGCTGGTGCCAAATGAACGGTATGATTTTAAATGTTGATAAATGCCATGTGGTGCGTTTTACCAGAAAAAACATCCCTCTTCTCAGAACCTATAACATCAATGGTGTAGCTCTAAATGAGTCGGATCACATTAAAGACCTAGGAATTATTCTTGACAGTAGACTGCGCTTTAATCTGCATATCGACAATGTCACTAAAAAGGCCTTCAAAATTTTGGGTTTTGTTTTACGTACCTGTAAAATATTTAAAAATCCGAGCACTAAAATAGCTATTTATTCTGCCCTTGTACGTAGTTTCTTGGAATATGGCAGTGTCGTGTGGAACCCGATATACACAGCAAACGTTTAGAGAGTGTACGGAAGCGATTCTTGTGGCATCTATCTTATAGTTGCAACTTAGCCAAAATCTTACCGAGTTATGAGGACCGCCTGCAACATTTTCACCTTAAATCGCTCTTTCATCGTCGGAAGCTGCTGGACATCATGTTTCTGTACAAACTTATTAACGGTTATATCGACGCTCCATATATATTATCCCTACTACAAATATGTATTCCTAGGAGATTGCCGAGGTACACGAAATACACTCCATTTGTTCAAAAACTTGCGCGATCTAACTTAGGACATTATGCTCCATTGAATAGAATGTTAATAACCTACAACAGGATACACAATACAATCATTGTCAGAGATAAGACATGCGACCAGAAAGAAACTGGACTGAAACCTAGCTCGGTGGATATCTTTTTAAACCCTTTAACACAATTTAAAAGGTTAATTTCTGAGACAATTTAATAAGCAAATTATTATCATACTGCAGTTTTAAGTTACCTTGATTATATTTTTTCTGTTTTGTAAAAGTAAGTAAGTATTTAGGTATTATTTTAAATTATTATTTAAATTTTAATACAGATATATTTTTATAATTGAAACAACTTAACTTTTACACATAATATTTTATTCTTATTAGTACTATTATAATAATTTGAGTAATTTGGACATGAGCGAAAACGTGACCGTGAAATCTTTTCGAGCAAATGTACTAACTCATATTAAGGGTACAGAACAGCCGTAAATTTCATACCGTTCACCTAACAGTGACCACCGTTAACCACACGCCGCAGTATATTAACTAGTATGCGTTTTTACGATCTTTGTTATAATAACTAGCAGAAGATATACATACGAAAAGAAAGCTATCATAAACAAAAAATCTCGCGATTATCCACATCCACACACAATATGTAAAATAATATTTTAAAGTTTGCGCTGTTCCATATGTGCTATGCAGGATATTCGTAGATGCGAAAAGAGCCTTATAAGCCGGGAACTAAACTCCGAGCGCCGCTGTAACATCCAATCTGCGTATTGTCCTTCACTTAATTACGGTGCACCCTCTGCTACATTTCGATATTCATGGCATCTAAAATAGCTGGATTCCGAGGGAAATTCATGAATAGTAAGTGATATACTGCAATCACAATACAAGATATTACATTCGAAAACTATGTGTATGTAGAAATCAGTATTACTGTATACATAATGTCATCATGTTTTGATAATCACGTCTCCCAGTTACGATTGTTGCATGTTGTTTTCGACCATATTTGTAGATCGTTATTCTCTTCTTCATATAGTATTCCAAAGCATTCTAGCTTAGCCCTTTGGGGTAGCGGAGTATTTGTGACCCACCTCAGGTACTGTAGCTCGTTTGTTACTCCTATGTTATTTAGTGCAGTGTGAGGATAAGAGGAGTCTAAGAGATTTCCATAAGTCTTAAAAGGTATGTGAAGTCTACCCGTGTTTGATCAAAATAGTAGATTGGTGGCGTGTGGCAAAGTTTAAATTGTGGATGGTTTTTAAGGACAAGTAGAGGTCACCAGTGGACCATTGACCCGTGCCCACAAGCGGCAGTATTACCATCACGTGAACACATTGTGCCGTTGATAGACAGATAGATTGCATTAAATTGGACTTCTGTGTATCAATCTAGACGTGTTGGAATAAGTGGGAAATTGCAGGGGTTAACAGCAATTTGAGTATCCTATGTAATATGATGCACTATTTGCACATGCACATGACATGTGTAAGAGGAATAAATCTTTGTAGGTTGTTTGTAAAGGTTACATACGTGAATCTTCCTGGTTAAGGCGTTTTGTTATAAGAGAATAATATTTAAATATTGCTGGTAAACTTAACCGATTCAATTTAAATTTCGAAACTTAACTTTGGCAACCGCTGGGTCCGAAATACTTCCTCCCTCTAGCGAAGGCGGACGGTCCAAGAAAACGGTAACGGTGACCACAACCATCACATCCTTCCAGCCTACAGTCATATTATCCATATCCGAAGCGTTTCAACTTAGTCATTACATACGTCTATGCTCAACAGTAGCAAATAAAACGTCAAGTAGGCTACATGCTACTTCAATATTTAACAAACAAAGGTAACATGACAGCATGAAACATGACAGCAACGCCTAACCGTTTCTGTCATGTAAGCCACGAAAAGACTGTAGTGATTTAATTTATGCATGCCGGTAATCCTCCCACGTACAGCTGTGAACTCTTTTGTTGCTTTAAACAGCGTAAGCTTCAAGGGAATGTTTATTTACATTAGCCTTCTGCCTGCGGAGTTAATTGTCCAGTTAAAAGCTTGAGATGGAAAAATCCATCGGAACATTTCAAATGTATTTTCTTAATAAACAATCGATATCTACTGAAGCACCTGCGCTAACTTCTCGGTAAAAAAATAAAGAATCGGAGTTGTCTATTTGCGAAGTTAGCGTATTATGAAGAGAAATATATTATTTTTCTCTTAAAAACGTATTTGCTTAAGTATGCCTTTTGTTTATATAAGTACCTACGAGTACAAATAAAACGTCTTTGTAATAATTATTTATTGAAATATATTGATTATCAAGTATTCGAATAAACAAAACATTTAAGAAGTTCTCTAGAATCTAGCACTAACCTAATAATTGTCTATCTGATTATTCCCCGTAATTGATACAAGGTCCATATTACGTTCTATGATAAGGGCGGACCTACACGATAGCTACTCGCATAGTTTCTGTTTATTCAAGTCGTCAACTAGTACTGTTCGATTATTGGGTACGGGTCTTCAGGATGAAGAGGATTAGGCCATAGATCAGATTGTCTTCTGTGTTGGCCCAGTGCATATCTTTGAGATTTTTTAAGATCTTTCACGCAAGTTATATGCATATTAGAAATTAATTATCTCAACAAGTGATAATTAATTTTTAATATTCTATATGTCAACAAGTGATAATTAATTTCTAATATGCACATAATTTGGAAGAACCTGAGAGGGAACCTCGGACCCCTCCATCGAGAGGCCAGTATCACTACCACTGCAGTTTATTCACGCGTAGGATAAACATAACACATGTCAGCAACGGAATTGTCGCATCATTGGTTACTTTGTTATTTGTGCTTTATTGTACGATGCGGTAAATTTGTGGTAAATATAAAAACCTGTCTGCGATACAGTGAGTATTCATACCCGGTGTCACGTTTGTAATTGGGTTGTGGTATGTGGTGGTGGTTGGTACTGTTGGTAGAGTTCACAATAGTGAACATTGCCGATTTTGAACAGGGATATCATGGATGCATAATTTCGCGACTGGATATCGATACGGATGTTTTAAACACACATACATTTTGTATACGGTTATATTGTATTGTTTTGCGTCAAACATTAGTAGTCTTGGATAATTTCGGTTACAATTACCTACTATGTACATTTTAAGATAAAGGTAATTAAAGTTAAAGTAGATAATGATTTTATTTTATTTGTTAGAGACCTATACAGCGTCGGTTTGGTCGAGCGTAAACTTTTCGTAATGGTGTTTATCTTTATTTTATTTTATTAAAATTACTTAATTTTATTAAAATTACTTTAAAAAACGGCTGATTCAAATTTTTATTTTGGACGTATAGATAGTTTCGATTGCGGTAAAGGAGCTCTCTTCCATTGGGAAGTCCGTTAAAAATATAAAGTAGTAATGATTTCAATTAATATTTGCAACATAAGCAGCAGCATTGTCTCATTGTACTTTTAAGAATGGAATTGAAACGGATTAATGTAAACTCGCCCTATCACGACTAATGAGCCTTAAAAGCATTTAGATCAAGAAAGTGGAGTTCAATGTTTTTCAAAATTAAGATAAAATAGAGACAATTACTCTTTTGCTACCGTTATAGTGTTTGTTATAAGATCTACCTGTCTATCTGTTAACCTTTATATTCCTTTATGTTTTGAATGAAAAAAAATCGCGTTATCTGTCTAACATATTTACAACGGCTATCTTCTGAATATGTTTTTGCTTCATACTTTTTAGAGCACTGTTGTTATAGATGTAATATTTTTTTTAAATTCATGACTTAATGTTCTCTAGATGATCTAAAGCACTTCGTATTTCGACTCCGGAGGCACCATCGTCACAACTATTTATGCCTAATAACAGACGTAGATAAGAGAGGGTCATTTACACATCCGAAACGTTTCTACTTAGTCCTCAGGGATAGCATCGCTTATTTGCCCGATTTCAGACTGGACTCTTATGTTTTTACAGATGTCCATGAGCGGCAATAGCCACTTACCCGTGATCTGTGTGCCTTCGCAAATCAGAAACCCCATTGTAGTCGGGTAAAATGACTGGCGTCGACATAATAGAGGGTGGCATATTCATTACAGAATACTTCCTTAATTAGGTTGAACATTACATTTAATGGAAGAGAAAAAACATGTATTTAATGTATTAAAAAAATGTATTTAATGCCATTTTTCACACACTTTCTTTTTGGACACTGAAAATTACCTCTTTTATTATTATTTGCATTCGCTTGACTGTCACTGACATTTTCTTATTTTTCTAGTCGTTACTCGCTGGCGATCCAACAACAGTAAACAACAATATTCAATGGCCTCTGATTAAGGGTAGTAACTACCAAAATTTCCTATTACACAGCGGGTGGTTTTTAGAATTAGTCTTGTCCCATTAAAGTCAACAGGTATATATGTAATCCAAGGCCCAAATAAGATAATTGATGTATTTTTGGGTAATTTGGAGAAATAAGTAGGTACTTATGTCGTAAATTTCAGCGTAATATATACCGAGCCAACGAGAATAACATATTATGTAACAAAACGTAAAAGTCGGATAAAATAAAAATATTACATAACATTATCTGCGATGTTCATAATCGTAACATAAAATTTTTGAAATTGGTAAGCAGATTTACCTAGCCAATCTGTTCAGAATGTTCACTTTTTCATGTTATTGACATAAGTATCTGGAAATGTTGACACACACAGTGTAATGTTGCGATATTAAATTGCGCTGCTATTAAATAACGTAGACTGGAAATAAACAAATTGGAAATAACCGATTTCCGAAAGCATATCGGGAAAATAACGGATTTCCGAATGTATATTGGAAATGATACCTGGTTTCATTTCCAAAAATAAGTCAGAGGTTTGTCCGCAGGGTGAACTCATTTGTGTCGGAATATGCCGTATCCGTCAATGCTCGTATTACATTTTCCATTTCCTATTTTGGAGTACAAAAAAAAATAAACAGTTTCAAAGCTAGCATGAACAATGCGCTGCAGTGTTCATGCTAGCGTCAAACTTTTTTATCACCAGTTTTTATCTTGCTTGTTAGTACGTGTGTATGTGAGGAAAATCTAGCAATTATAAATCAGTTATGTTTAATAACCCCAACCATTTGAGCTGAAATTCTTCATTGACATTGTGGATGACAAAGCGTGGTTAGTTTCGTGGCATTATTCTAAATGCGTCCTAAGATTATGAACCAATTGCTCGTATTATTAATACACCCCTATGATATGATATGGGTATCAAATGAAAGGGTTTTCTGAGAAGAACGCGAACAATAAAAATACGTCAGTTAGGTTGTTTTAAAAAAATGTATACAATTATTTAGCATATAAATAAATTCGCGTTTGGCCTCGATCTCACCTGAGAGTAAGATAGATTTAAAGATAATTTTCAATCTATCTGTAACACTGTAGGGACCTTGTCCCCTCTTAGTCTTAGAAGAGTTTTCGCCATAATCCATCAGCTGAAAAGTGTTCAGCTGAAATTTGAAGACTTTAAATATCAAGTTTCTTCAGTGCTTTCTCCTTCCCTCACCGTTAAAGCAAATGATGATTTATTTATCCATCCATCAGCCTTTTGAGGTCCACTCCCCTAATTGGTGCCACTCCAACCGGTCCCGTGCCCTTTGAATCCAGCGGTTTCCCGCCGTCTTCTTCAGGTCGTCGGTCCACCATGTCGGGGGGCGGCCTGAACTCCTTTTGCCTACGCGTGGTCGCCACTCGAGGACCTTTCTTTCCCATCGGTTATCGGTCCTCCGAGCGATACGTACCCTGGACGCTAACCATCTTCTGGATTAAATAATTTAGTAACCTTTTGTGAAATACTCGAGACAATGTCTATTGGGTCAGTCGATAAGACACAATGTGGGCCATACGTCAATGATATTTTCGCCGCAATTATATCATTATCATTTACGGCAATTATATCATATAATCCATAAAAGTCACAACGAATATAACGTGTCTGCCAATACTTTTAATTCTAAAAGCAGAATGTGGTAGGGCCGGGAGCGTCTGTCCCAGCCGGCGATCACTACAAATGGACTCTTAATTTAGCATGGTTTGCATTAAATATTGGAGCGATACCTGCAGTCGATCAGTTTCCAAAATTACCGACCTTATTTTCCAATATTTTGGGAGGCTTGGATCGAATTCTATTTAGTAATAGATTTAAAAAAAAACTACACCTATAAGCTAGAGACTTCAAATATGAGGCATAAATCAAATTGAGATAATAATACTTCCTTAACTATTTCATAAAAATATTTTATATGCCAAAACAGACTACATAGTATCAGATAATTTCACATAGTCTCATAAATAAATCAAAGCTCATACAAACTTCTGAAGGCGGTAGAACCAGTATGGTTTGATCAGGGAGGTAAAACCACCACACCTATCTCTAATGTGAAGTATCGGGAGGTAAGCTATCGGGAGTTACACGTGTTATTGTGAGCCAACCATAAAAGATAGACATATGCTGTCGTGGGATATTTTTTATATAATTTTAAGGAGAACATTTCCGTCATACATCATTTCTGTGTAGCTTTAACATTAAGACAGAAAGACAGACAGACAGAAAATTTACTGATTGCATTTTTGGCTTCAGTATCGATCCCTAATGACATTTAATGTACAGAATTGACTTCTCTACAGATTTATTATAAGTATAGAAGATAACTTAATTTTTGTTTATCCTAACGCATAGAACTTTATTTTTTTATAGATTACTATTTTATTATTATTTATTTTTAATTAAGAGTGGGATTTTTTCGCTGGGCGAACACATCATCCCGTACAAACAAACTATTAAGCAATTCATCTCATAACATTGTATAAAACGAGTACATACTTTTAAAAGATTTTAAATTGAGCACATACGGAGTTTCTTTCGCCACTTCCTCTCCATAACGAACTACTATCCAAAGCGGTGGTATTTTGTTAAAGTTTGAAAAAAAAAAGAAATAATATTTTTTATAGATGTATGGGAAACTGGGGACACTTGATACTCTTTTGTTTTTTAACCACTATTTGGTAAATATTGATCCGAATTTAAATATATGGGTACTGAAATACGTGGAATTTCATTGGCTTTACTAAGTATAAAAGCTAATGATATCGGTATATAAATTTTGTAACCAGCCCACGAAAACTTCGTATAGGGAATGATATCATGTGTCCCATATATGTATATGTCTGACTTGAACCCCCCCTCTGGAACACTTGATCCTGAGGGAAATAAGTCTCCTATATTTTCATATGATACTAAATGAAAAAAAAATATATATTAAAATTGATTTATCATTGATTTATTTGCTTAGTAGAAACAACAACAACATATCCACTGTTTTGATAAATCACATATACGAGTAACTATGTTTTCAGCTAACATTACTTAATGTTCCTATTATCACAGAATCTTATGGTTGATATTTTTTTTCTTGCACCTTCTATTGTTTTATATACTCTGGGCATATTGAATCCTGAAATTATTAAAAAATAAACATTAATGGACGCTTGATCCGGTGGGATCATATCTCCCATAAGAAAGTGTACCATGTCTACCCTAGCTATACTGTGGTTATAAAAAGATATTGTAAAAATATCTACTACTATTAACACTATTCTATAAAGCAGACGTTTAAAAACATAGATAATGAATAGTTTAAAAGTGATACTTACCCAAAATAAGTTTACTAACCAATTATTTAATCAAAATGAAAACTTACGAAAAATATTTTCCTGCGACACGAAACAAACAATCATCCGCAATCTGCTTAAATATCAATTTGGACAAGAGTACTAACTTTAGAAAGTTATAACGTATCATAGACAACCCATGTTGCCACACTAAAATCATATAGTGTTCACAGAAGCTCTGTAAATCCAGTGAACCTAGTCTCCCGTAAGGATCAAGTGTCCCCAGTCTCCCCTATTATATATTGGGAAGCTATAAAATGAGGAAAACACCGCGAACACATTACAATTCTTTAATCTGTCATAAAACATTTATTCCTCTATCACAAGATGTGTGTTGGCGAGAGCATTGTTATTAAATTGACAAAACATGTAAACTCAATTTTTACAACTAACTAACCAATGTAACTAAATATTTCATTTATCCAAAAATAGGTGAAATACCAAAATTTAAACTGTTTTAAAGGGCATTCGCAACGTGAAATCAAAGAGGCTTACAGGGATGCACGCGACAATAACGTTCATTTCAGAGATGTAGTTGTTCCGAATGCCAAATTACTCTGCGTCGGTTCTGTGTTGCAGTGCAAATAAACGATCCACATTCCAAACCTGTTGAAACTTTTGAATTGATAGATTTCACGTCCTCTGCGCTACTTCTATTGGCATGGATGAAAACACAATTCTATGGTGCGAATGTTACAAACACTTTTTAGACTTTTTTGGATCGAAAGTGGAAAAGGTAAAAGTGAACGACAGCTCGTTGTAACACGCTTTCAATATATGTACATTTATCTTTATATTTTGTCCATATAAACTCCGAGCGCATAATATTCAGATCCTAATAATGATGAAAAATTATTCCAATACTGACATAAAATTCCATAATTCACATATTTTTTAGAATATATTAATAGAGCTAGTGGCAGTGATAGTGGTAGTATGGCGGTGATAACCTAGTGGTTAAGAGACTCGGCCTTTCGATCCGAGGGGTCAGAGGTTCAAATCCTAGGCACGTGCCTCTGATTTTTCAAAGTCATGTGCGTATTAGAAATTAATTATCACTTGCTAAACGGTGAAGGAAAACATCGTGAGGAAACCTGCATACCTGAGAAATTTATAAAAAAAAAACTTCAAGGTATGTGAAGTCCACCAATACGCACTTGACCAGCGCGGTGGATTATGGCCTAATCCTTCCCATTATGAGAGGAGACCCGTGCCCAGTGGGACAGTAATGGGTTGATGATGAAGAGATCTAATGCTCTATATAATATTAATGTGTATGTTAATACTTACACACTCGTACAAATGATAGCCTAATATCTAATTGAACTATCAGTGTCCATATGACGCCACTTGTTAACACGAATACTACATCTATACATTCCGATACTCGTATCTTATCAGTACGCGTCATTCGGCACGCCGCGGAATTATCACTTGAGAACTTTAACTGACGAAATCGTATTTTGATAAGACTTATCTAATGGTTTCCTATGTACATATTTGCAAAGAAATAATAATCTCCTTACGATTTACAAAATGTGTACACAAACACGTATGTATGCGAACATACGTACATGCATGTACGTGAATGTGCACGCATACACGCGCGCATGCAGACGCGTGAGTCGCGCATAGTCACGCACCAACACAGGCGGGAGCCCATACACACGAGTATACACCAAAACCTACAAACATGTTGGTTTTTGTGTCATTTTTAAAGCGACATTCAACGTAAAAGATTGATCTATTTCGTATGGGTCCTCAAAAATATTTACATAAAGCGCTATAATGTTTTCTTTCAATATTAATTAAAAGGTGCCCAAGGACACGACACCTTATCAGCTTTGTTTTTGAACGAAAGCTAAGATATACCTGGCTACGTACTATAACTATTTTTTTTATAAACACAAAGAAGCTCTAATTAAGATTAACTAAAGTACGGTGTGTATAAATTAAATGCACTTATTTTATTCTCCTTGTTAACTTGAAATGCTGTGATATTATGTTGATATACTTTCAAGTCATTATTTTTGAATTAACTAAAGTAGACTTAAAACTACATTTATATTAATTTTAATAGGGATTTATATTTACAAGCGGTCACATTAACATTCACAACCATGTTCATTTATTTTTAAATTACATCTTAATATCTCATAGGTAAGTAGTATAAATGAATTGCAAATAAAATGAATGTCTTTGAGAACAGTACCCTAACCATAAGGTTTCAAAACATCTCACAATTTACGTTACGTTTACTCAATTTATTCTGCTCCGTTTGCTTCAGTAGAGTGAGTAAACGTAACAATAAGTAAGTGCTCAAGTGACGATGAACTTTTTGTCTCCGACACATATTCGCAAAAAAGAGACAAAACATAACGCGTCATTTTGTAAATATAGACATTAAATGTTATGTTACTGATGCTATAGTTCTGATACAATGCGCTTGGGGCGCTGATTGGAAATTGTATGGGCAAATACGTAAACAAATACCAAAACAGTCATATTTGTCAAAACGTAAAAACTCATGGAGTTTAAATTTTCAAAGGAAGTAGCTCATTATTAGAATTTCATTATATTTATTATGGATTTAAATAAACATTTCAATATCTTTTAAAGTTTATTCATTAAAGAACTGGCACACGACCAATCAGTACTTATAAGTCGTAATGTAAAATTAAGGTGGTAGCACGATTTGTTGTTTGACTCCGGAGGCACCACCACCAGACCCATTTCTGAATAATAACAGCAGTGTTAAGCTCTGCTGAGTTCTGTTTTGAAGGTTGTGGTAAGCGAGACACAATAATCGTTCCATCTTGATGCTGACAGGTGGCGGTGCATCTGTCGCCGGCCTAAAGTAAGAATCTAATCGTATCTGGGGTTGACTACAGATATCCATGAGCGGCAGTAGTCACTTCAATTAGGTGGCCTGCACGCTCGTGGGCTCCTATTTATTATATAAAAAAGTTTTGATTCGGTATTGTCTACTAAAGTAGAAGTCTTATATTCATTGTACCGCCAAACGGAATCTTATACTTGAATTGTATTCAGATAAAAGTACATTGAAGTATCAAATCAAATCAATTTCTTTTTATTAAAAATAGGTATTTACAGAGCACTTTTTCAATGTCATAAGTAATGTCATAATGTAATAAGTGGTTTTAAAATTCATTTCTTTTTGTTTTAGATACAAGCTGTGTTTCAGTTTGTGTTCAGTGTGGGGTGCATAGCACAATATTACTGTATCATCGACTTCCTAAGGGGATATCCTATATTTTTATATATCAGGATCCTGTATTTTCATAGTGAGTATCCAACATTTTTTAAAAACATTGTTTGTTATTGCGTATTGTTAAATGGGTGAGTAAACGGTATTTGAAAATTTTGTGTTCCAAGAGAAAAAGTTATCAGTTTTATTTCATTTCAAATATATCTCTAGTTAAGGATATTTTTGTATGAAAATGTTCTTGCCATACCAGAGATGAACTCGCTAAAATTCGAAAAAATAAACACTACTTTCATGACGTACTCGTACATCGATAAGATTAACAAGAAAAATGTGGTTTTCCTTGTTAATCTAAAACTTACAATTGAACAGAATAAAAACAACGTAAGATAACTATTTAGTTGCTCAAAATTTCGTAAAAAAGCCCACCCTGTATGTATGTTTCCTCATAAATAATGTGTATCAAACTTATACTTTTTCTTACATCTACATATGACGTCATGTCATAAAATATGGAAGTGGTACGAGCTGACGTTTAGCTTAGACCGCTTTGACTATAGAATTAGGGATTTTCATATAGGTAGTTGCTATTCTTATATTTATCAAAGGCGTATAACTTGAGCCGCAGCGCCAGAATTGGTCGCTTTTGTCTCAATATGACGTTCTGCCCCCACATTAAACGTGCATCAAAGCGCATGATGAACCATTTGTATGGACACTCTGTAATACAGCGGATACCAATTAGTCTCCAATGTAAGCACATATGACGTATTATTGGGAATTCTAATTACACATGCAATCACAAAAGCACAGCCACCACGCAAAATAATTTCACAAGTAGCAAAGGACTTAGTAGCGTTTGTAGTTTAGATATAGGTCTGTGGTTTGTAGTGTTTAAGGACTACATATGTATGTAGTATTAATTGTTATTAATACTTAATTTTAAAAATGTTTCTTTATACAGAAATAAAACTTTAATGTAAAGACAGACATTTCAAAATTTTACATAAGCCCACTTTTGTAAGCCATACAAGTCCCTAACATAATATATGCGTATGTATTTTACGAGGATAGTTCTTTTTTTATTTAATATAATTGATAATGTTTATTATTACTTAGGAAAACAAAAAATAAATTTAACGTTCTAAGAACTCAAACAAAATTAACAACAAAAAATATTTACAGTATTCTAAAAATAACTAAAATTATAAATAAATAAATGAGCCACATTTTTCTTGATTTTTTTAACACTTTATTTCCTTGCAGATCCTGAGGTGTGTAACCGCAGAATTACAATAGGGCATGTCATTCCTGAAATACCGGACCAGGCTTTTGTGACGCTCTCCCGTATTCCGGACAGCGTCACGCGCACATTCATTCTTAGCTGCAGCAGCATAGGCATTAGCTTTTTCTGGCTCTTGGGATCGTTATTATTATTGGGTAAGTGTAGTCTTATCGTGTAGTCCAAAATGCAAATTAATCGTACTTCTATGATATAACATTGAGTTGGACCTTGTCAAAATGGCGGAAATTTCCCTTATCTGTATCGAAATGTAAGTTTGTTAGTCATAAAAATCACTTTATTTAAAATTAAATAGTGATTTTAGTTAAAGCTAAAAGTCCACTAAAAACAGTTGACAAACATCGATCATCCAGTTTTCTGATAAATATTTTGATGTCCATATTTTATTAAGTTTTATCTTCCTCAACTACATTACATTTGTAGGGGTTCGGTTTTACAAAAAATGGTTTATTAAAAAAAAATCGAGATTAAAACGTGACCACTTGCCACACTTGCTAGTCACCGAGAGAGAGAGAGAGAGGGAGGGGGTGAGGCGCGGGTGGAAGGCCAGCGCGTGTGCAGGGAGCGCTCTCATTGGTAGTTATTACGCGCGAAGTTTGAAAATACGCACAGATTATACAAGAGAAATAGGGAAGGGCGCCCTACACATTGGAATAGTCTGGTCGAGTATGTTCCAGGCTTTCCACAGTTATGAAAAGAAGTCCGTAGCAGCACCCAGCAGTGCGACATAAAATAGAATGCACCTGCAGGTGTGGAAGCGGTGTCGCTGTAGTCCTATTATGACGAGTTCTTCATTTAGTACTTTCTTCCTTTAGTACCTATGTAGTCCGGATATTCCCAAAGTGTGTGAACTTAGGCAAGCGGTTGCTCAACAGCTTCATTTTATATATGCTTTAAGTTTGTACCTACCTATCTATTATCGTGTATTTCAAGTAGCTAGGGTGAGCTGAGAAATATAATATTAAACCTGTAAGTGCGCCGCGAACTGATAAAGTACAGGATCCTCGGATAAAGTTAATTGTTATACTGAAAGCACTGGAAGCATTTTAAGAAGTGCTACATAAAATACTTTTGATAAATTATCTAAATCGAAAGGGAATTATTATCCTAAATCAAGACTACATACTTATTGATGAATGTGACGTTGAATATATTCTCTTAAGATTGACAATAAAATAATATGGAGTTACTTACTTACTGCGATGGCGCAACTGTCCTACGCCATCCCAGTCAGTTCTACCCGGAGCCAGCGCAGGTCCTTCACGACTTCATCTGTACAGAGATATGTGAAGTTAAAAGTTTATTTTAGACTCATTCTTTATTATTCTTGTAGGCACCACCACAAGAGCACGAGACACGGGCATTCGTTGGCCATGGATGGCAAGCACAATAGCGGTTTGTATAATTGATATGGTCGGAACCATATCATATGCTAATGACTCATTTCATACGAAGGTAAATATGTTCTACTTTTCATGTACTACATCCAGACTCAATCTGAAAAGACATTCTTTATTTTACCTACATAGGCCAGACAAAACAAGGAATAGAAATTTTGTTAATGATAAAAAGGTATATTTTGAAATTTAGAAATTATAAAAGTAAAAAAATTAAAGTCACATAACTTCTTTTATGGTTTATATAGCCTAAAAATGATTGTTAACAATGACGCTTTCGTTTCTTTTGACACAATAAAAATACAGAATGCTGTATAATTTTGGTTTACAAAATCATTATTTCCTCTATGATATGTTATAGGACATGGAAGCATAAGTCTTTACGTGATATTCTATAAGATAAATAATTTCCAGACGCTTACCGACCTTCTTAACTACGTCAGTGGTACCGCGAGTGGAGTTGGCAACGTGGAGCTGAACACTAGCTGGGCGGCCTGGGTCATGGTCCTGGTGTTCGCTCGTTTCATATTCTTCTTCATTCTCAATCTACTTCTTTTGTTCCTTATGATCGCCGATGCTAACGTCCATCGTAGGGCTCCAGAAACCATAATCGTAAGTAACATTTTTATTGATATTCATCAGGAATAGTAAGAACTGATTACGATAATAATTGCCTTGATATGCCTTGAAATAATAAAATGCCTATGAGAATAAAACAATAAGCGCTTTTTTAAATTACATACTTATATGTAATTTAAAATGACAATTATTATTTTCTTTCACTGAGAGCGGTCTTGAAGATATGGCAAAATTTTAAAACTATTTATGTTAAAATATTTACAGTACTCAAGTAACAGATTTTTTTGGAAATATTTAACCAGATTTATTGATATTTTCCATTTCTTGAACAATTTCATTAGTTGGAGGTACCACCAACCCAAGACATAGAGATGGTGGATGTACTTAGCTTCAAAGACGAAGATGAACAATGTTCGTCAATCGTAGAGCCAACCAAGATACCACGGGTCGGACTGAGCAAGTCCTTCCGTCGCATGAAGGACTATCTTTTTGCTAGACAGACTCCCACGTTTCCCAAGCGAGCCCTAAGTACTCCGACACTCCCCGTGAAGTAAGTATAAGTGAAGGACAACGAAACATCCTTTATTAATTTATCAAAGTAGAAATTGATATTTATCATGTAGTTAATGTATTTGTAGTAGAGTAAAAGTAGTAAAAAGTAATGGATGTTGTAATGCATGTTATTGGAATTAATTGTTGTTTTTGCTGTGATTATTAATTTATTGCAGGTTGGAAGATAGTAAGTTAGTAAATCGTGACCAGAGTTCACGTAATCAGTGCATAAAGAAAATCCTTAGGGATTTCCATAATTCGATAAAGTTAAATAATATACGATATAATACGATAAATAATTGACAAAAAAGGTCTAGAATTTTTTTCTTACTTTAAACCGTGACCTCCTCAAATTTTAATGATAAAATAGATAAAAACAACTTGATAAACTTTAACATTTCAGACTACATCCATAGTCTTTTAGATTGATGTTACTGTGCTATTTCTATAGACCGCCTTCTCCATCGCGTACGGACTTCGACAAGAAGCGCTCAGTAAACTTCCCAGAGAACTTATTGTCGCTCCCCCAACGCTTGGAGAACATGATCGCGGAACAGCAAAAGCGTCTCGATCAGGCTGTCATCGACACAGCTGGCAGGTCAAGTCCCACTCGCGTGTCGCAATCCCTGCCTCATCTCAACACTACGAAACAAGACTCTGCCCAAACCAGCGATGATCTGCTGAACTCCATCTCTAGGCGGGGGTAATGAAAATATGAAGTGATGTTTCATCGTCTTGAATTATTTCATAAGATTCTTCGAGAATCTTCCCTTGTTCGTAACCTGAATTGGTGATGGCGACGGAAAATATTTTAACTTTCTATTATCTAAAGCTTCCTTCTTCTTAATTATTCCATTTTTATTGGCATATAAGAAAGTTCATTTATAATAATAACACGCGTAACACTATTAGGTATATTTGAGAATATTAAAACATAAAATGTCTGATACGTGTAAGCCGCTGTAGAGCTATGGTCCGAAATTTTTAAATGGCTTTTCAAGTTTTCTTTCAGTACTTACAGGCGGTTTTATAATATTAAAATAATTTAACAGTTTAGGCTTATAGCTCTTATTCACCTTTGAGAGAAATTGACCAAATGGTAATTTAATTTAAGGTAAGAGTCATCATTATTTACGTAATTAAAATAATTTTATTTGCAAATTTACTTTGTTGGTACAATTAATATTACTATTAATACAAAGAAGGATAGTATTTCTTCAACTAATAATATTTATATCTTTTATTTTCTATTATGGATAATGATATATCATATATTTTACATTTACTTAGAAGTTTCTTAAGTGTTTAAAGGGCTATTTATTAATTAAGTAAGTGCCCTCAGGGGTTTGGTAGGATGTCTACATACTAAAATTCTTTTTTTACGTTATATTTTCCACGTCGATATTTTTTATTAGAAAGTTCGCGGTCAAAACATATTTTATTTGCGTTTGGAAGGTTATTAACGTGTATACCAATATTTTATTATTTTAAAAAACGAAATATAATGTGATGTGATAATTCCCCCTATTTTTGTGGTGAAAGATCTTACATAACATCTTACGTACATGGGGTAGCGGAGGGAGGTCAAAAAACTGCCACAATCTTTATGTAATTAATGAATGGCCCCTCAGTATTACCTTGACAATACACTGCACTTTTATTTCTGCTTTAGGCATCTATGGCTGGTTGTAGCTTTCGCTTTTACTACCTACATTGTATCTCTAATATCGAATATTGTATTATCCTAACTCTCGTTATATTCATTATAAATTTATATTATAAATGCGAAGGTGAGTTTATTTTTGTTTGTTAAGCTTTCACGCCTTTAATATTCAACCGATTATTCACCATATGTCATAGGAAATTTTCAACAAATCCGTCGTTCTTTATATTGAAATGAAATGAAAGAACCATATATATACATATATTGAAAGAAGTTTTTAAGAACAAGCAGTTTCGTATTTTTCTCAGCAATCACTTTCATTTAATAACCTTTTCGGAAGGTTGATGATACATAAAAATCAAATTGGTTGCCATCTTGGCGCGTCAGCTATTGAACTTGAATTAAAGTGACTAAACTAATAATGCAACGTCGTTGAAACCAAAAGTTTATGCAACTTTTCAGCTCAGTTGGTTGCGGTTAACTGGTTTAAAATTAAGTAGCAATTCGACTGACGCGTATAAATTAACAAAACAAGTCAAATAAAATTGTTTTGTAAATCGTCTTGTAATTATTACAATAGACGCCGCCGCCGCAGCACTGTGGCCGACTTGCACAGCCAACTGCCCTGGGCTTACATCGATGCCTCCGGAAACCGCATGAGAGACCACCTGCCTGCTGACGAAGATCTGCCGCCCATGCCTCTGCCCGACTACGCTGCCCTTAATACCTTCAGGAAGGCTTGTAAGTGAACTCGTTTTAATGATATGTGGGTTATGACAACTTATAGAACTTCTGCATTGTTAGTTTTTGTTATTTGGTTAAATTCTTTTTACTTACTTGACTTACTATAAGTCGAAAAAATATGTGTACAGGAGTTACTCGACCCGGAGGCACAGGTTTAAAACTTTTAGTCCGTAAACGATGGCATCACACCGTTAATTAACATCAATTAAGTTTAAACCGCGACAAATTGAAACTTGTAATGGATCAAAAATATGCACTTTAACTACTTATAGATGTGAAACCCATTATATCCCATTAGCCAGTAATAGATTGATGGCAATATGGTTACGTAAAAGCCACAACCATAAAACTTGTTCCTGTTATTATCATTTTTCCATGTTGTTATCGTCAGTGGGTGCTTCTTCATTGGCATTACTTCATTTCTCACGAGTGGCACCACAGACAATATAATTTAACTAAACGTGAAGAATCATCAAAATATTATGTAGAATAAGTCTTCGTCAAAATGTATCGAATTAGCCCGATTTCGATGAGATTGCGTCGGTTGCCACTATGGTTCTATGGCCACCTTTCACCTCCATCATTAAACCCTGGATAGCATCTACGACTAGAGTCATTGTCAAAACGAGTCAAACGAGTCAAAACTTGATGGGGTAACGTAAATTGGGGTAACGTTGTCCCATGACAACCTTCAGACTCCTTCATCAGACAGGTTTCATATCAAAATAATATTGCATTGTCATATACTACCCGCATACAATATTTTAGCTCAATCGGGTACCGGGAAGGTGAAATTTAACTTGCCAGATTTGATCCAAACCTGCTTGTACCGAACACACACTGCAAGTTAAATAAAAGCAGGGTACAAATATCTATACAGTATTTTATCTACATACAAACGCACGAATGGCAAGCGCCTCGAGATCGGTACTCACTTGGTACACGAACAGTCGTGAATGTGCCACAGTAACGAGCGGGTGATGTGACGGTTTTGTAAGCAGTATATTTTTTGCTTCAATAATAATATGGCGAAGAAAAGTTGTAGACTATATTGTGCTGTTTTGGGTTGCTTCAATTCGACAATAACACATCCAGATATATATTTTTTTTAAATTTTTATGTTAATACTAGATACTTAATCTCCTAGGTACTATTTGATATTTTAAAAAAATACGTATGGTTGTTGTAATTTTGATTCAGTAGATAGGTGTTAGTGTTTGTTATTTGAGGCTATCCCTCTTCGGAATTAATAGAATAAAACTATTTCTTTGACCAAATTACAACTTTTCTTATTCCCGCGTAAAATACCACTCGAAACTGTTGATAAACGAAGGGCTTGCACAATGCACGCGTCGTATTTATGTTCTTTTTAATTGTTTTAAGTGAAGTAATCTGTAAATAGTTATTCATAAAACTGTAAATAATTAGATCTAACTTATAAGATAGTTGTGTACTGTACAGGTTGTATGAACAATAATAGAAATATAGGCAATGATTAGACATCGCATTATATGCAATTGCATATTTACATATCATATTCAAAGTTACCATAAATACGACATCGTAATTTACGAAATAATAAAAGTTTAAATAACAATTACCTTGATTTTTCAGAAATTCGGAAAAAATATTTTTCTTTAATACAGATTTGCTAATGTTAGTCTTTTATATAGCTTTAATATAGTGTGGCTTCATTTCGGTTCACAACATATATTCAACCAACTCTAACAGAAAACGAATTAATTATTATTTGTCGGGTTTTGTATTAGTGAGGTGACGTCACATGACATTTGAAGCAGCACCGTCGCCGTTTTGGAATTTGCAATCTACAGATAAAAACATGAAAATTTATTTTTAAAAATTCATTTTCTTTCTAAGCTATCATATCGAACATATTTCGTATTTTATTGTTATAACTGTCAAGTACCCAATTATAAGAATAGTTTTGATGTGAAACATCTATAGCCGCACGTAAAACCAATTTCTGGCGTGGCGACGCATGCCGTGGCGCGTCGCCACGCTATACGATGGTATATATATACAGTTTATATGCAGTAGTGTGTACGGTGTGGCGACGCGTCGCCATGCGCAATCGAATTCAATAAATAGTCATCGTTATCTGGAAAAAAATCGTAATATTTAATTTTATCATTATGACATATTTAGTTCTATCACAATATGTTCTTTTCTGCATATTACTTTTACAAAATAATGTCGATGTTTCACATCTGCCAGGCGTCCCGTGACGGCTCACATTTTTTTATTACGTAATATATACAATTTAAAAAACCTAACATGCATTTTCATTCTACACTTCCTATATAATTTACCATAATATTCATTTGTTTAAATAAAAAATACAATATTTACTATAAAAAAAAACTAAATAGAAAGTCAAGTACGCAGATGTAATTAAAATATTGTAGGCGGGCAGCCCTAACGCGTGACGTTGCTCAGCGCTCTAATTCAAGGACAGCGCCGAGTTAAAATACTGTATAGATCCTTATACTGTGAGAAAAGCATATGAAAATTTATTTCTGGATTAGATTTGGTGGGTGAATTTGAGAGATTTAATTTCCTTTTCCATTTCAGCCGTACACCGCGCAGCGTCTAGTCTGAGCTCTCTGACGCAAAAAAGAGACGAATTTATGAAGATTCCCCGCCGCGTGTGTAAGTTATTTATGTTTTATTCTGCGCTTTACGTTCGTCAACGCAGCTTCGGTTCCGAATTTAAACGATAGGACGTGTATGTCGATCGGGACTGCCACCGTAACCTATTACTACCCAGTCGGCTTACGTTTGAGCTGACTTAGTTTTTTTTAAGTACTAAACGAGGATGCAGTCGATGTGATGGTAAGTGGTTACTGCCGCCCACGGTCATCGTTAAACAAACCCGCATAAGATTAATTTTCAACATCTAGTGCTTCATCTGTAATCGGCTTCAGTTAGAACTCCCTTTTCTATTCATACCTCTATTCAAGTTGGTTACTATTGGTTTACTATATTTATCTTCACATCTGTCTGATGGGAACGGGAACGGAGGGGCGCGTTTGTTAATAGTTAAAAATGGATGGGCTGAAAAAGTATATATTTGGACTAGTTGGAGAGCGCCTGTCATTTTATAACGGAGCCACTTTTTGAAATTTCGTTTGTTCTGTTGGATATGTATGGATATAGGCATTTTTGGCAATGAAATAAATAATACGATCAAAAAGTTACATTTTAATAGTTATACGGTATTGTTGAAATATATTTCATTTCATCGATTTTAGCAATTTCTTCTGTTTTTTAAAGAGTACTTTTCACGTTTCCATGGATAACAGTAACCATCTTATATGGTGTTGTATGCTCATTTGCTTCTATCATTACATAAGGGCTGAAGCCTAGGACGTCGATTAATAATAGCATATTCAAGAAAAATCAAATAGCATTAATAGGTTGATTAGAGACCACATAGGTGTATGTATACATATACATATACATATGTATAACTTGAGCATTTAGTTCATCATCAGTTTGAAGTGCATTTTCATGAAATTGTATGAAAATTAATATAACTGTAAAACTATATTCATTTTACAAGGGAACTGAAACCAGAATTTTTCCAAATAACGCCTTGACTGGTCACGCGGAAGAATCGTTTCACAAAAATTGTACATTTGCATGATAATATCCCTGAATACAGCATCCCCTTTTTGATGAACTTTCTGAATTTTGCGCGCAAACAATTAGATGCGCGGCGCTGGAATGCATATATTACACACCGCCGTGACATTAAATTGTTTTAAAATATAACCTTTGACAACTGTTTCAATTCAGATATTCCGCTTCCAGTAAAATACTTGTACAGTAAAATACAGTATTTTACTAGTAACTGGTAATTTGTAGGGAATGGAGAATTCTCACTTAGAGATGTGAGAATGCTCAAACCCCGGCGTAGTGTATCTATTTATAACGTGCCTTATTGGAGTTTCTCACAGGGGTCTCTGTTCACAGCTCCCTTAACTCAGTCGGACGTATTGTACTAGAGCGCTGGAAGTACGGACGACGACAAATTAAAACGGATTTTACCTTTGCTGGACCACGGAATATTGCAACATTCTTCGATGAACTTCATTATTTCCACATATAGTTAACTATATAGCAGTAGAGCGGACATGGGCAGGAAAAGTTACGTTCTAAAATATGTGTCGAAAAGGTGTCAATGCGAAGAGGGGTGAGATTCTTTGTATGAAATGTTAACTGTGTCTGATCTATAGCTTTATAATTGTATTCATGTTGCTATTGTCTTATATACTATTTAAAAGATTATAATAAATTATTATGATTATTATTATCTAATATACCAAAAATATATTAACTATAACATACTAATTTTGTTGTATCTGATATGATATAAAAAAGATGATCTCGTATGGTTCACATAATTGAGTATAATGATTAATTCTAATTTAATTACAAAAAAAACAATTCTTTAAATGTATCCTTAATATTATATAAATGTTATCTATAAATATAAGTGTTTACTGCTTTATTGGAATGTTGGCAAAACAATTGGTTTAATTTCTCACGGAAATTTAAATTCAGTTGCAATGGTGTAGTGGAATATAAAAATAAAAAATATGGTATCATAATAATTTACTCATTACTTTCCCACAGCTAGGCTTGAGTCCTAAGGTCAGTGTTATTCTGTAAAATAGTTTTTTTAGTCTCGCTGAATTCGCTGTCAATCGTTAGCGCCGCACTTTATAGTGTGGAGGTGAGATTAACTTGTAATGTATGTGGACTCGAATTAAAGTTGTTATTTTACAGAATAGCTGCACGGTAAACAAAATTAACGCAATCTTTTTCTTTGTGTGAACAAATAAAATGTATTGTTAATTTAGTAGTAGTAGCATATGTAACTTTGTAGGAGATAGTACATAGGTAGAATGTTTCAAAACTATAATAATATCATGAAATGAAATTTTTCATGAAAACAATAAGCATTATTATTACAACAGAGGAATATTTACAGTTGTTTAATAAGGAAATTTATTTTATATTAAAAATTTAAAAAAGTACATTTTAGAAAGGAACACACATTGATGTACCTAAACCTGTAATATTGTAGTGCAAAAGAAGTATAATAGAACAGAGAAATATTTAAAAAGTTATAGTATGAGTAAAATATATATGTAGTTTAATTGGTCATTGCAGACCTTATTAGATATTCAACAATACATTTAAATGTTTTTTCTCAATAGATACTAAGTATATAGGATAAGGTAAATATGTTAGCATATTAAGATAATTTGTTTATGTCTAATCGTTCTCTTGAGGGTATTTGACTTAGGATTATCCAGTACCACCTACGAAGATTAAAATATTTCGTAACACCTTACAAAGATCTAAAAGAAATCCGCCGAAAGACGCCGATCCTTGATGAGTCTATCAGATTTCTTTCATTCCTATAGTAATAATTATATCACAATGATGGGTACGGGTGTACCTACTCACAAGTAATGAGTCATTTATTTTATTAGATCAGAACTTTCGGAATATAAAATAAAAATTGGTAATTCGATAGTAGAATGGTTGTTTATATTCATGGTAATTTATTTCATTTCATTGTTATCAAAAATTATACTGTCAGATACCCTCATGTATAAGTGTTATAATTCTGTGTTTTTTCACTTCTAATGTTATATTAATACCAATGTAATCGTTAATAAATGTTGTGATTCAATAAATTGAAAAGTGTTGTCATTTCTGTTTCCATCGATCCCAATGAAATGTGGTAACAAGCATAACTACATATATAACATATTTTGTTATTTCCAAACGAGGCGCCTACGTACTAGATACGTGCGACAGCGGACCGATCGGCATGATGACTCACCTAAGGAATCATCGAACAGCGATGAAGCATCGCTAGATACGCCGCAAGCAGGGATAAATATTCCTACGGTCAGTTATTCCTCTCTGTCGCAAGCGCAAGTAAGTGATATGTGCATCTCAAGTGCAATGGAGCCCACAAAGCGCGTGGAGGCCCGCAGTGTCATTACTGCGGTTTCGGCGGACGCAGAAACCCAAGTAGTTGAGGCCCACCTGCCTGCGCCTGAGCAAGTGTTAACGGGCGGGCCGTCGACATGCCAAGGGACGAATGTACGAAATAATGAAAATAGTATCAGGCGCATAGCGTCCCCTAATACAGTTAGTAGGAGCGAACAAAAAACCTTCTCAGAAATTGTTAGTAGAACGGGTGAATGGAAGCGAGAAACTCCAAGTGAAGAGTGGATACAGATCCAGAGAAAGAGACTACGAAATAGATTTATAGGACAAAGAGGTGAAGCCCAGATAAGTGATGATAATAAGTTTAAAGCAGCTGATATTAAAGTGCCTTTATTTATTAACAATGTAGATAAGGGCGTATCAATAAGTGACATTTCCAGCTATATATTGAACAAAACACAAGTAGTTGTAAACCTAGAAAAAGTGAATATGAAACGAGAAAGAGAATACAATGCGTTTAAAATATTTATACCTAACCATAAGTTGCCTATATTTTTGGATGATAATTTATGGCCAGAAGGTATTTCCTTCAGGCGCTTTGTGAACTTTAATTTTAAACACAAAAGTAAAGAAAATAGTACATCAATTAGCCGATAGTTATTTGAAACATATATTTTTGACATTTATTTTTTGGACATACAACTAATTAATAATAATAATAATCATCATCATATATTTATTTGATATTAAATTATTGACTTATTGATATTATATTTTAAAAATTAATCAATTAATTAATATTACACAATTTCTCACAGTTTTCGTTAAAAATAATGGATGTTAATCAATTGAGTACTGTAATAAGTTTTAACTGTAAGTCTTTCACGAGATCAATAGACGATATCAGGTTACATTCACGATCAGCTGATGTAATTGCATTACAAGAAACGTGGCTCTTGCCGCATGACATATTGCTTCTTGGGACCGTTAGTCAAGAGTTCGGATACACGGGGAACTCTGCGGTTGACACATCGTCAGGTGTTCTGCGTGGTAGACCGTATGGTGGGGTGGCACTATTATGGCGTAAAAGTGTTTTTACATCAGTGTCGGTTATCGAGTGTCAGAGTACGCGGCTTGTAGCAATCAAAGCCGTAATATCTGACAGGAGTTTCTTGTTCTTTTCTGTATACATGCCAACTGATTCATTAGATAATATGATTGTATTCACGCAATGTTTAAGTGAAATATATTCTATTGTAGACACTCAAGATACAGAATGTGTTTTTGTTCTAGGAGGTTTTAATGCACATCGTGGGGAGTTGTTTGACATTGAACTACGGAATTTCTGTTCTGATCATGGATGGAGGTGTGCAGACTACAATATGTTAGGTATAGACTCAAAGACATACACGTACATTAGTGACTCACATCATAATTGCCGTAGGTGGCTTGATCATTGTCTGGTTACCGAAGCAGCATACGCAACATTAATTGACGTTAAGGTGAAACATGAAGTATTTTGGTCTGACCACTTTCCGCTCGTGATAAGAACAAATCTAAATAAAGTTAAACCGAAAGTAACGAACTTTGAGAGCCATTGTAATAAAGTGGGGTGTGAGGAATTTTGATCAAATAAATATGTATACGCAAATGTGTAATGAAAAGTTAAAGAACATCGTGTTTAATAAAGAATTTGAAAACTGTAGTAGAGATTACTGTTATAATAATAATCATAAGACATTGATAGACGAATTTTATACAAATTTAATAGGCATTCTCACGGAGAGCGCAGTGGCATCATATTCTGGGCGTACACATCGTGGTATGTATATAACCGGCTGGAATAAGTATGTGAGAGAAACGCACAGGGATGCTCGGCTCAGTTTTCAGGAATGGTTACTAGTTGGGAAGCCGCATAATGGGCCAGTCTATAATAATATGTGTAAGACAAGGAAACTTTAAAGAGAAACTTAAGTGGTGTCAAAACAATCAGCAGCAAATAAAACTGAATATTATTGCCTCACATCACAAAGCAAAGAAATTTAGTGAGTTTTGGAAGGAAACTAATAAACTGAATCCTAAGGCGAGCATCCCGGGGAGTGTAGAGGGTGTATGTGACCCTAAGGCAATCACAAATCTCTTTCGGCAGCATTTTAAAATTGAGTCACCGCTTGGCACATGGACTTAGGTATAACGCTAAGAAGAGTGAGGTGCTTATCTTCAAAGTAGGTAGCAAAACTTACTCCTCTGTACCACCGTTATATGTTGGTGGTACCCTATTAAATAGAGTAACTAAATTTAAATACCTTGGTCACTGGGTCACCGAGGATGGCATGGACGACACGGACATAGAGAGGGAACGCAGGGCGTTGGCTGTCAGATGCAATATGCTGGCCCGAAGGTTTGCGCAATGCGATAAAAGTGTTAAAGTCACACTTTTTCAAGCCTACTGCCAATCGTTTTACACCTGCAACCTCTGGACCAAATATTCGCGGAAGGCATACAACGCTCTGCGTGTTCAGTACAATGACGCTTTTAGGGTGCTGATGGGGCTGCCACGTTACTTCGTTTGAATTGACAGCTGACAGCTGTCGTGGTAACATTGGTATATATTTGGTTGTATTATAAATTGTTAGCTTATAAATCTTCTGAGAAAGTGTTATCCAGTGTAAAAAGCTAGTGCAACAATAGTAATTAAGTGATAAACTATCGAGACGGTGCAGTGTACAAAAACCAAATGAAAACAATTAGATAATAGTGGACAGTGGTTTAAGATAATCGCAAGTAATCTATTATCATCGTAATAGATGCTTTGTTAGTGATTATGTTTGTGTAATTTGTTAATAAATCGATTTAAAGTATACTTAGACAACGTTAAATTAATAAAATAAATCGAGGGTGTCTTTAAATTAAAGTTGACACAACTTTTTCAACGCGCCATAACAGTTTACATTTTTCGCGTATTACTCGTAGTAGTCTCTGGTGTGTTGACTAAGGATTGTTAACTTGATAGATAGTGTCGACGCATACGCGGGTTCAAACCTCTGCATCTCACATTTTTTTTTTGTTTTATTTCTCTCTTTTTTATATTTTCTGAGGAATCATTGTGCCATTTTATTATTATTATTATTTATTTGAATGATACAATTTTTTTTTTTTTTTTTTTTTTTTTTTTTCACCTGTGACTTTTTGTACTTATTGTGGAACCTTTCATTTTAGATTAACTTTCTTTGTTTTATTCTGCACATATATATATTTTTTCCTTTTCTTTTTTTATTAATTAACTTTTTTATTTTTATAAAATGATAACTCGCAGGGCTTTGGCTCGTCAAGAAGAAACAAAGCTTCAACTGGCTTTGACTGAGTTGAAGTCGGTAAAACAGTTATGTGAGGATTTAAACAGAGAAAGGGATGATAACGAAAGGGAGCTATTAGACTTGTTGAATATTAATAAGAAATTAAAATTAGAAATGACAGAGTTGCATGTCAAATGTAAAGACGCCATAGAGGACCGGGACCGGCTTCAGCTCGTGTTTGACGGGTTCAATGAATGCAGCTTGGAATATGAAAAGGCCTTATGCCGTATCGACTTATTAGAACAACAATTACAAGAGGCACATAGACAAATATGTCAATCAGAAGCCACCAAACATAACATCACCGCATCATTGAATCAGAGCTTATTCGACGAGCTGGTGACCGGTGCCCCGGACATGGTTTCTGTTACATTTAACTCTAAACCCATGGTCACAATTGACTTAACTAATGATAGTTTAAATATGCCAAATATCAATAAAGAGGTTAAATGTAGCAAAAACAAACTTAAAAAATATGTAAATATTAATAAATATATTCGTAAAACACAAAAGTTCATAAAAAAACATAAATTTTTCATAAAAAATGTAAAATTAAATAGAGAGCGACTGCAACTCATTGATAGATTGGATATGTATGCCTCTAAATTGAAAAATAACACACTGAAGTACAAGAATGACAAACAAAACCTTCAGAGTGAGATTGATCATTTGGAGGCAAAATTAAAATCTGTCACATCAAAATACGATCAATCTGAAAACCAATTGCGAGAATACATTTTGGCAATGAACAAATTGATGGCTTGCAGTGCATCGGAACAAACCGGGGATCCCGACATAATAAATAACTCGTCATTAACAAATTGTTCATTGCCTAAGTGTGACTCGGGAGTGGCTGAATCATGTGTATTACCTGCTACTGACAGCTCTCAAGTGTCAAATAACTCGATAACTCCCAACTACACAGCAACAAATGCAAATATTGTAATATTTAGCGACGAAATGGGCAAGGATATGGGTCAACTTTTGTCGAAAGCATGTAAGAGCCATACGGTAATCAACTACTGTATGCCTGGTTTATCATATCAGAATATCATGCACAAAATTTTGACTTATAACTTCAGTGCCCATACTACATTAATTATATTAATCGGTGATAAAGGAAATGTAAACAAACACACATTATCAAATTATTACAGTGCATTAAATAGTCTAAAAGTAGATAAAATCATAATGTTTACCTTTCCCTACTGTCACAATATGTCACAGGTGGAAAATAATTATAGATATAATCTTAACTTGACATTAAATAATTTGACATGTAATAATAGTATGAAAGGAGATGTTTCAAAATGTATGGGCTCCCGGCCACCTTTTGTACACTATACTAAAAATTAAGAAAACTTGCAAAGAACAATTCGTAGGGGTTTATTTTCTTCAAATCATGTTCGTTTAATTGTTAAAAAACAATAATTTACACTTAAACTTGCAACACAATAGTGGAAAAACATCATGGCGGTAGTGATTACCGTAATAATGTCATCTGTCATTCTATTTTAACTTACTATATACATTATATACTTTTTAATATATTTTTACGCGAATGGGCGTAGATGTATAAATATTGTATTGTACCTATGTATTGAGAAACAATACCTATATTTTATAAACATTAATTATATTTACTTTCATAAATCTTTACTTAAAACAAACATACCAAAATAAACCCAAATGTACTTCTATACCAATATATTTTAGTTAAAACATTTAAGTGTGTAAATAAAACAACTTTAAGTACACATTTGATAATATTTTACTTATTCTTCACTTAGACACATTATTTATTCATTTTAAATATCTTCCCTTATCAATATTTTCATCCAATCATGTAGCAGGTTCTGTAATATCCTGTGACGAGCTCAGCCCAAACATCAAACAATGGTCATAATGTGAGCGCAACTACCTACGAGTACGGTTCGTTGCCCAGCGATGCAGTTACAATAATAACTGATTATTTTGTCATCCCAAGAATGTCCTTGTCTTGCTAATGTAATTATCTAAAAAAAGAGATATGTAAAAAGATTAGCTTCTCTAGTTTAAAATTATTAACGATTATTTCACGATTAATACAACTAACTGATGTATATTTTACCTGATGATATTGAATCCTTGTCAACACAATCCACAGCGATCGCACGAAAATCACAAGAGTCCATAAAACATAAGCTGGGTAAACAAGTAAGGTAGAATCACTCCAAAATCGTAAGCAGCACAGAGCAGAAACATATTCAGGATTAAAATGGAATCTTCTCATCAGTACATATTTGTTCAACGTTTACATTGGAGTCCACTATAATATAAAATATGTATAATTATATCCAATTTTTCACATATCAAATTGACAACTTCTTTTTTAATTTGACATGTCACTTACATCTATAAAACCAGATACTATTTAAAAGGTGGTTTTGTTATTATTAATATAAATAATTAATTAAATTCAGAAATAATGACAGGATACCCAAACCAAAAGCCAGGTTGTAAAGTACTAAGGTAACAATAACTTTAGGACAAAAACAGCGAAATGCAGAATTACCGACATCCAAAGAGTATAGTAACCTATGTGTGGGGTACACATAGGTTCCCTGACCGACATCGACAGTTTTGAAAACTTGACATTGACAGTATTCCGCCATATTTAATATTTCAATGAGGAATGCTCATTTTAAATATTTTTAAACAGGAATACTTTAGGTTATCAAAATATATGTGTATTTTTCTTCAAATATACAAATTATTCGTGTTTTTTAGATATAGTGTACATGAGATGGCCGAAAATGAAACATCTCCTTTCATATAATAGACATTAACAATTATGTTAAAAAATTTTATTTGACAAAAGATAAATATTATCTTAACCGATATTTAAAAAGACAGGTAGCTGTTTCGCTATCATATTTTTTTGATATTACAGCCAAGAACTTGGCTACCAAGGTTGCTTCTATTGAGCGATCTAATAATATTGACATTTCTTCTGCCAATATTTTGGCTAATTTTGACATTACCAATAATTTAAATTAATTAATAAGACAATAGAGACAACCTCTTGCAATACTAGTAATACCAATAATTACATATCAAATTTATCATCGATCAACCTGGTGCATCAGAATATTCAAGGTATGATAGGCAAGGATTTAGAAATAGAATTATTCTTAGATAATAGTAATGTGGATATTCTTTGTATAACAGAACACTGGTTGAAAACCGAGCAAATCCAATTTAATTTTTGTAAGCATCAGGTTGCCAGCTCGTTCAGCAGAACAAACATGATACGTGGCGGTTCCCTCATAATTGTTAATAAAAATATAGAATATAAAGAACGAAAAGACATCGTGAACCTGTCTGCTGAGCGAGTTATTGAAATCTCTTGTATAGAGTTTGACCAGTTCCTGGTTGTTAACGTATATAGACCCCCTATTCCATCTTATGAGGAGTTTGAAAAGATAATGGAAGAAGTCTTATTTAAAATCTCGAATTCTAATAAGGGAATTATTGTTTGTGGGGATTTTAACATCAATATACTAGAAAATACACCTCAAAGTAAGAAAATTATTCTGCTTTTTAAATCTTATAACTTATACAACATATTCCGAGAACCGACTAGGATAACTGCTATGAGCTCAACCTGTATAGATAATATTTTTACGGATTTAAAACCTTTAAATACATCAATTATACATAATTTAGAATCTGACCATTGTGGTCAATTAGCAGTTTTCCCTAGGAAAGTTAAGAAAGTCCAAAAAAAGGAAATTAAGTTTGTTCCTATAAATAATAACCGCCTTGAACTATTTAAAAGCAATTTGGCTCAAAAAATTCCTTTTTTGCCTGTACACGGTGACCCTGATATATTATATAATTCTATGTTTAATCTGATCAGTGGTGAATTTGGCAAAGTTTTTAAACCGATAACTATAAGTGACACTGCCAAATTTAGTGAATGGGCAACTAAAGGTATTTTCAAAAGTAGACAAAAATTATATGAATTATACTATGAGAGATCTTATAATCATAATCTAAAATATTTAAAATGGCCTGTTCCTGTGCTAAGTCTCTATATTTAAGAAATAAGATTAAAAAATCATCAAATAAAATTAAAACAACGTGGAATATTATTAATAGTGAAACTAATAAGAATTTGACATATCAGCAAGACTATACTTTAAAAATAAATAATACTGATGTAAAAGGGGATCTAGAGGTGGCATCAGAGTTTGAGAATTTCTTTACTAACATGCCTATTTTAACAACTAAAACTCTGAAATCATCTCCTATTTCCGCTGAAAACATGCTTAAACAAAGTGTAAATGAATGTAACACAGGATTTGAATTTTCAGTTGTTAATGCGAATGATATCATTAATGCCTTCAATAGTCTTGATTCTAAGAAAACTGCAGATCTATGGGGGCTCTCCGTTAAAGCCGTTTCTTCCATTATCGGCCTTATTGCACCGCACTTGGCTTCTGTGTTCAATGCTTGTGTTACTTGTGGTGTTTTTCCTGACCTTATGAAACAAAGTAGAGTGATTCCCTTATTTAAATCGGGATGTAATACTGATCCAACCAATTTTCGGCCAATTTCTATTCTACCAACATTAAGTAAAATTTTTGAAAAAATTGTTTTAAATGAACTGCTGAAGTATTTTAATAAAAACAAAATACTTCATGACAACCAATTTGGTTTTAGAAGGAATCGCTCTACTGTAGATGCAGGGATTGAATTGTTAAAACATATTTATGAGGCCTGGGATGATTCGCGTGATGCCCTTGGTGTGTTTTGTGATTTATCTAAGGCCTTTGATTGTGTCCACCATGAGACACTGGTCAGGAAATTACACCACTACGGAATCAGGAACAAGGCTCTCAACCTTTTGACTTCTTACTTAAATAATAGAATTCAGAAGGTTGATGTAAATGGTACAAAATCGCCCGGTGCTTCTGTTACAATGGGCGTGCCGCAGGGTTCAATACTCGGTCCATTTCTGTTTTTAATTTATATTAATGACTTGCCTTACTATGTAGGGAATAATCACGAGATTGTATTGTTTGCTGATGACACTTCACTTTTATTTAAGATTAAAAGACAATTAAATAATTATGACGAAGTAAATAATGCTCTCTCGAAAGTTATCCATTGGTTCAACATAAATAATCTTCTTCTTAATGAGAAGAAAACTAAATGTATCAAGTTCTCGTTACCCAACGTGAAGCATGTTGAAACCAATGTGTTATTAAATGGAACGGTTTTGGATCCCGTGGAGTCAACTGTTTTCCTAGGTGTTACTATTGACGCCAAATTGCAATGGGGCTGCCACATAGATAAATTGTCGGGTAGACTCAGTTCGGCGGCATATGCTGTTAAAAAAATTAGACTTCTAACAGATGTAGAAACAGCTAGAATAGTTTATTTTAGTTACTTTCATAGCATTATGACTTATGGTATATTGCTATGGGGGTGCTCGTCACACCTAAATGATATATTTATATTGCAAAAGAGAGCTATACGAGCTATCTACAGCCTGCCTCCAAGAGCTTCACTAAAAGAACTATTTAAAGAAATAAATATTCTAACTGTTATATCCCAATACATATATGAAAACCTAATTTATGTAAGGAAAAATATTGATAAATTTGTAAAACGGTGTGACACGCATAATGTAAATACAAGGAACAAACATAACCTTTCTACACATGTTACTCGTCTCCACAAAATAAGTAATTCTTTTGTGGGTCAATGTATACGTTTTTATAATAAACTGCCTATCAAAATCAGAAATTTGTCAATTAATAAATTTAAAGTTATTATCAAAAGCAAACTTAGTCGTAAAGCTTATTATAAAATTTCTGATTATATTAATGATAAAACAGCTTGGGACTGATCAATAACATAATTATTAGTTAATTAAGAAAATGTCAAAGTGTAGCGTATCTTGCTGAACAAACTTCTTTTTTTTTAGATAAATGTAAAGCAAGATACTGGAGCTAATGCTTTATTAATTATATGTAAAAATAATGGCATTTAAAAAAAAAATTAAAATGAGAATAATTATTTTTAAAATTAAAAAAGACAAACCCACTGAGTTTCTTACCGGATCTTCTCAGTAGAGGTCGCGTTCCGATCCGGTAGTAGTTTAAGAAAATATTGTAACTGACAATTTGTAAGTGCCGCCGTTGGCCTATACAAAATAAATATATTTCATTTCATTTCATTTCATTTCATTTCATTTCATTTCATTTCATTTCATTTCATTTCATTTCATTTCATTTCATTTCATTTCATTTCATTTCATTTCATTTCATTTCATTTCATTTCATTTCATTTCATTTCATTTCATTTCATTTCATTTCATTTCATTTCATTTCATTTCATTTCATTTCATTTCATTTCACTGCAGTGCATCAGGAATGTTTACTGAAGCGCGTGTAGATGATTTTTATGCGATCATACGCAAGAGGACTGCATCCCTGATGCGACGTGTGACTGTCAGCACCAACAGCCTCGTAAGCGTCATCAGTCAAAAAATCAACAGCCCAATAATGAGCCACTGGAATATGGTGCACGTGATCTCCGCGGGAATGTCGCGTAGAAAATAATTTTAGTTGTATTGTTATATTTGTTATTTATTATTATTACTTTTTGTTTCTTTTTAATTATAATAAATTTTACTAACATAGGTTTAAGTACAATGTAATTACTAACAAAATATGGACTATGTCTGAGTTAAATGGAAATAAAATAAAAATAGAAAATGTTTATGGTAAAGATACTAAAGGGTAACAGCAACAATATTTTTATTACAAAATACAATCTTACTAAGGAAACTTAATCTGAACTGAACCCACCCATACGTAGGGCCCTGCTCGCCTAGTTTTTATATTTAATTTTATATTGTAACATAACCTAACCACGACTTTATACGAAACCCTATAGGCTAGGCTAGACTGTATGAAAATCTATAGGATTGGTTATGTTATGTTGAAACATAAAAGTCCTTAAGAAACTAAGCGATCAGAGCTCGGCAGGGCCCTACGAGTGGGTGGGTCCAGTTTAACTTAGACTTAGTGGTTTCTTTCCTATGCTCCTATGTCCTTTCTCGGGTCTCAAACTATCTTTGTATAAAATTTCATTAAAATCGGTTCAGTGGTTTAGCCGTGAAGAAGAGACAAACAGACATAGTTACTTTCGAATTTATAATATTAGTAAGGATAAATAACTTTTGCTCATTAGATGTCGATTACGTCTGTAATAAATTAATTAACTCTTCGTGCATCTCACAGCAACGTAAACTACCAACTTACTGTAGAATAATTTGTAGAAAAGTAACCAAAGATACAGATTAGGTGGTAGTTCACATCAATCACAAGTGTCTTTAATAAACACACATTTTGAAATATCAGTATTTCTATAGACGTTTTGGTTTTATACAATCACAGCCTCATACTAAGATTTCCTGTGGGATAGGTGACACATACGTAGACGAACACACAAACACCCAGACCCAGATTACAAATTCATAATTTAGATATGTGTCTGGCCGGTCATTTAGATATCGAATCCGTATTCACTGAGTCAGAACGTAATGGTGACCGCTCTGCCACGCGATTCATCATAAATAAGTAATTTGGTTCGGAAATATCAAAATTGAACGTTTAATTTAAATATGTGGTGGAAAACATTACTGGAAGGCACATACAGAAAGAGCGAAAGCGTAGACAGAGGGTAAGGGCCCTTCAATCTCCCTCCATACAAAAACTCAAACCGCAGCGCTGCCGAAAGTTTTATAATTAACATCACATCGTTTTGATGTGTTATCTATCAATACCTGTATTAAAGCTATTTTAAGCAACGTCGTATTATTATGAAATCATTATGCAAGCAAACTGTATGGTAAGCACTCACTGCTGGCTTGGATCTCTAATTGCAAATGTAATTGAAGTCACACGTACGATCGAACACAAATGCGTTGCTACCGCTGAGGGTAAGGCCGTCCGCACATTGGCTACTACCTCAACGATAATTGCATAGGCTAGCTATCTTTTTACTTAGTTTGGTTTGAAGGATGTGGTAAGGGAGAAATACTATTTCTGAGGCGTTCTTAGATCGGAGTTGTTGTTTGTTGTCGTAATGCTCTGGAGATAAAACAGAATGAACAATCTTAATAAAAGGTATTTTCAATAATACGCTAGAAATGCACATTTAAATACATTTAGAGGAATATATTTCTTAGAATAAATCTCGATATCTTACTGAGGATACTTAATTAACCATCCGGTAGATAACAACTGGAAGCATGGTTCAGTGCTCACAACGAATGACAGGACTAATGAGAAATATCTAAGATGAAGCTGACGGTGTTATGAGAGCAAGAGACATTTATTTTACCTTCGTGTTTGTTTATATTTGTCTCCTGCGATAATAAGGATTTAACAAAGGTTGCTTTGTTTACGCGTTATAGGTAATATACCTAGTAGTAAATAATAAAATTCAGCACTTATAATAAATATTTACTATTTTATTTGCGTCTTTACATTGATCAATAAGTGTCACTAAATTGAGTATAAACAGTTATAAAAAGGTATATTGTTGCAGCTGACTATTCAATACGACCCCAATCCACAGATATCTTGTACATCGTATCCAATATAGACAATAACGATACAATATACAAGAACACGGTAACCCTCTTACTGTCTATAGTGGGCCCTATATACCGATTCGCAAAATACACGGTATACGCCTGCGATGGTATACTTAATATCCTGTTCGTGAGACTCAATCTCGGAAAGTCCGATGTTGGTAGCAGGTTCATGCCGATAGATATCATCATTTGTATGGATGTGAGAAGGATCTTTACCCCTGCGGAGGTAGAGGACGGCGTTACTGCGTCAGTAATGGAGTAACTGGAATAGAAAAAACTAAAAACACGCCATGTCCAAAACAGCGCGAGCAAGGTTGCGAGCGCCGCCTCGGGCGAAGACATAACATTGCCCGCGGCTGTACGTCAGTTCATAAAAGAAACTACAAATATCGGCATTTGGAACACGGAAATTTTTCAGTTTTACGCTTCAGCTGTCTGTACTTTGGTTGCACGTCCGTATGACAGTTTGTTTATGTCAAACGTTTTGTCGCTGTTAGCGACTGGCTAATGAATTTTCACGTGCAGCCGGCCGTAGCACAAAGCGAATAGCATTGTTGGATATTGAGTATTAACAGTTTACTGTTTCGGATTTTTATCCTTATTTACCGTGAATCTAGGAATTTTAGAGAAATGTATTTTTATGTGAAATTAGAATTTTTACTTTGCCATGAAAATAGTGCACGATATCGTAAGGCTGATATTTTGTAGTTGACAAATGCTCTTACGCGCTAAATTTTGAAGGTGTATTTTTCTGAAGATATCAATTTGAAATACACATGAACGTCACATGAGAATGACATTACAATAAGCGGTAAAACAAAGAATGAATACAAGGAAAATATAACGTTCATTACAAGTAATAAAAGTTCTAGACCTCTACGCAGAGTTCTGTGCACAAATACGCAAATAGCAAATTTAACGCAGAATTCTACATAGGGAAATGTTACGAAGCTTAATTAATCTGGAGTTACAGTTCCGTACAAATAGTTAAGTTCTTGCAAGATGTAATATTTAATCAGAGCAAGAATAGAATTGCACATGATATAAAAGTTATCAATAATATAAAGTTTAATGTTACAGTTGTATACAATAGGCGCTCTCATTGTTAAGTTGTTTGTTAACAAAGATTTGTATCTATAAATAAAAACGAGAACGCCGCTTGAGGAAAATGAAATAAAGCTGAATTTTTAATGCTATAAAGGTCGTTAGTAGTAAAGTCATGAAAATCTAAATTATAGTCGTTTACAATTTGGCGATGTGATTTCTACATAATATTCTAATATTATACAGCTATGAATAAAGAATTTACAATATATATTACAGAAAATAATGCATGAAAAAAATATTGTGAACCACCAGTAATTACATTTTTAATAGCAAGGCAACATCCATAAGATACTTTGATGTGATTGTAAAGCGTGTGGAATCAGGGGTGACGGGGATCTATCTGTACGTACGTTGAATCAATAACCCTCTGTACTCGTGAACCTGTTGCAAACTGCGACAGTGGGGTTAGCAGGGGTTTATTTGTGGATATATGTTGTAAATGGCGATGCTGAGTACTTTGCGTGTGGACATTCGTGTAAGCAATGTTGACAGTGATACACTGGTTTCGAAATCAGTTTTAATTAATTTAGATCATTATTTGCACGGCAGTCTGCAGTTCTGGTTAATTTTTATTATTATTTACATTATTATCAAAAATGACAAACAACATCAAACAAAAATGACTATCAAATGTTATGAGAAAATATACATGCTTAAGGAATATGATCAAACCGAGATGAGCAATAGAATGGAATCCTTCGAGAATGACAATAGGATAAAAATACGCCGATAACGACGAAGATGAAGGGCCTTGGGGAGTTGAAAGGTTGCCATGCGTACCGTATGACATTGTTTACGTGCACGTGACGGTAACCTGATTCCTTTCCGACGTTAGGCACGATTCACACTCGGCTAAATGCCGCAATACTTTTATGTTAAATAATTTATTTTAAAATACTTTCGTTCTTTATCAATTATATGCGAAGTAAAAAGAAATATATTATGATACACACTTTTATCTAAGTTGTCCCGTTATTAGGATGACGAATTTTAGGTAAAATCAGCTTCGTCGCTACATAGCAGGCGGGAGGAGACGTTTCTCCTCCCTAGTCAAAGCAGGAAGAATTAAAAATATAGCGTATTTTTAAAATGTCACGACAGTTTTTTTGTTACTTACACAATTTGGTTGTGTTTGGTTACACAATAGTTATGGGAGCTGGGCGTCGAGGAAATAATTGCAGTCTATTTCGCGAACAAATTAAATTTTTATTTAAATTTAAACACAACTTGTAACAAAATAAAAAAAAATATATATGAGATAGGTAGAATCACTTTCCGCGATGGAGGTGAACTGTTCCCATGGTGGACAGCCACCTGCACGTGGGACGCGCCTCGTCAGCGTTGACCGTTCCGCGAAGACACGATGCAGCGTGAGAACGGTGTAGGGCTGGCGCGATGCATACTTAACGTGTAGGGCTTTCCCTTACACGTAACTCAATTATTTAAACTCCAGAGAAATCACCGCCACACCAATTTCTACTTAATAACAACATTGTTAAGGGACAACACCACTGTGACCCCCTGTTTTTTTGCCGTTTTTCAAGAATTTTTTTATGGGAAAAAAAGAGATATTCCAAATTTTTTTTTGTTTTGTCTGTTGTTTATTAAAGATACATAACATTTTTTTTTTTAATTTTTACGCCCCATGGTGGCGCTGGGGAAGCTCCCGCGTCAGGTGCTGTTGCTTTTGCAGGAATTCGCGGCACGCAGCAGAACTGTCTTTAAAGTCGATCTGAAAAGAAATACAGAGTGTTTTCGTTAATAATATGATATTTTGAAGAGAAGTACATAGGGATTTGAAAAAATATTGATTTTCAAAAAAATTGGGACGCTTTTAAAATTTAAGGTTGATCTTCGAGCAAAATTTCTCGTTGAAAAATGGCTATATATTTTTTTTATTGAGATATCGAAAAAAACCTAGGTACTTCTTTAGATAATCTAGTTTCATTGATGCAGTCCAAATTTGAAGTCGATCGGATAATAATTGCTCGAGTTCTGCTGCGTGCCGCACTCAAAAAAGTGGTTTTGAGAAAAACGCGTTCAAAGTTTGAAGTTCGTTTTTATGCGATAAATTGGAAAAAAAAAATCTTACGTAATCACCATATAGCTGGCCTTCAAGAAGCAAATCAAGGTCCCCAGCAACTTTTCTCGAACTAGTAGAGGCTCTCCTTGCCTCTTTTGCAGCATCCTTGAGCGAAATTTTCGATCGACACCTCGTCGGATAGCTATCCGACGAGGTGTCGATCGAAAATTTGTCGCGGGGAAAAAGGGTACGAAACGGAGCTCCGTTTCGTACCCTTTTTCCCCGCGTACACTTTCTCGTTATTCATTTCGATGTGCAAAGAATAATTCTGAGCGTTCGATAGTTATAAAATAAACGATTCGAAGCGTTTAGATGCGAATAGCGTGGTTTCTATTCGTAAACTGACGCTATCCCTACACCTGCCTTAAAATTTTTGAACTATCGCCACCTATATCTTTTTCGAAATTAAATTTATAACAATAGTCGGCTTTTGTGAAGGGAGGCAAAAGAATACCTGCCGGTCGGTTGAGACGCGCACCTGGCTGAGGCGACGCGGGACCCTGAGCGTCACGGAGCGCTGCACCGCTCCACAAAATATTCAATATCTCTGAAAATAATTATTTTTTCGACCTGGGACCAACTGCATTCAATTCATAAATGTATTCTAGATTTTTCTAGATGGTTTCAAAAAATCGATTTTTGAAGCTATCACAGTGGTGTTGTCCCTTAAGTGCTGCTATGTTTCGGTTGGAAGGGTGTGGTAAAGGTGTCGTGCACGCCCAAGGCGTTCCACTTTAGTCTTCCAGGGCACCAGAAGAATCAGTGGTCAAGGTAAGTAGGAATCTATCTGGGGTTGATTACAGATATCTATGGCCGGCTCTTACCATCGGTGGACTGCATGCCCATTTGCTACTTTAATATAAAAAATAATGAATCAATATTACCTTAATGAAATAAATAAAATAGTTGATTTCCTACTACGGTCCTTGAGTTTTCCTTCATACATTAGTAAAAAATCTTTGTCATTTAAAGATTAAAAAAAGTTTAACATTATAAGTCATATCATACACTTATAATGTTAAACTTTTTTTAATCGACGGCGGCATCAACGCCACACCTGTTTCTGCCTTATCAAGCTGTATCAAGGGCATTATGTTACGATTTCAAGCGAACGGCAAAATGAACACACGTGGAGTTCCAACTTACACTCGTCACCAATAATTTCTGCCTATAAAATTATATGTGCCAAACCGAAAATTTACATTTTGTGAGTAAAAGTGTCTTTCGAAGTTTAGTAGGCACAAATTGTTTATTATTCGTCAAAGTACACGAGTCCTCGATCAAAGTTAGACCGCGCTGGCCAAGTGAGACTTTTTTCTAAAGATCTCTCAGGCACGAAAGTTTCCTCACGATGTTTCCTTTCATCGTTGTAGCAAGTGATAATTAATTTTAATACGCACATAACTTTGCAAATCAGATGCGTGCGTGGGACTAACACCGAGACGCGATTCAACAATTAAGCTAATGCTGCTATCAAATTACTTATGATTAATAATAATTACTAATGGACATCATTCATCAGGGGTATCCATCCGTGTTTAACATTACGTAGACTCCAATCCTATTTGCGTTAGTGTATGTCCTTTCACAACACTGATCACTAATGAGGAGTTCAATATCAAAGCGAGCACAGTGATGCATTAAGAGCACGCAATAATGTAACAAGGTAACGCAGTAGCTACAAGCGCCTACCTCAATTTAACACGCCGCGGCTTTATCGGATATCTATTTCCCTGTAGAGTTGACGTTGTGGGCGAATATTTTGGTATAAACTTTGTGGTTTCGCGTGAATTGGCTGCGAGCTCTTTTATAGAGCTGAGTGCTTGGTACGAGCCACTTCCTACAACAAAATAGAATCAACAGTCGATAAAATTTTTCGACAGCATAAGGTACTTAAGTCGCATTTTGTTTTAACAATATTTTCCTATTTCTACATTTTCATATTTGAAAGAGTACAAGAGGGAAATTAGGGTATTATAATTATTTTAAGGTATTCTTTATAATACCTGGAGAACAATCTCCCACCAAATGTCCCATACATAAGTATATAAGACTGACATTGAAGAAAATGCGTGCCGTTAGTAGGTGCTCACAGGGACTTTTGCGGACCACATGTGGCGACCGCTGGCTTATACCATACTCCACCATAGTGATCCAACGTGGACTGGTCAAGTATGGTAAATTTATTTATTTAATTTTTTGAAACACATTAAAATAAGTGTTACAAAGGGTAATCTTAATGCCCAAATCGAGTTGAGGAAGGAAAAACACGAGTAGATTAACGTGGTTGTCGATAATACGGACCGGCGGTTTAGCTCCAAGGCACATGACATTTTAAGCCACTTACTGTCACGCTTCAACTTCTGAATTACATCGATTATGATGTTCGGAAGTCACGGTACGCGTACGCGTGCCTATGTTCATTGAATTGATCTATGCAATTACACATATTCTGAAGTATATCTATAGTAGTAATGATTACAGTGTTATAGTAATTAGTTTATTAGTATATTTTAGTTATGGTTAGAGCACATTAATACGTAATTTTAATTATATCGTTTATAGTGTTTTGCGAGTAATTGCGATTGTGGTTACAGTATCAAATAATAAGTTTTCAATAATTATGTCGATGTTTCAGGTAGGAAATTCGTTTATTTATGTACCTACTTGTATTTGTTTATGATTAAGAGAAGGGATGTGAATATTGCATAGTTACCTAATTTTAAATACCTGAAGAAAAACGTGAGGAATCCTACATTACTGAGAGATTCATAAAAAAAAAACTCAAATATTACCAGTCTACCAATACGCACTTGGTTAGCGCGGTGGGCTGTGGCCTATTCCTTCTCATTCTCAGAGGAGACCCGTACTCAGCAGTGGGTGACGAAAACCTAATTTTGGATAAATCAATTACTTATATAGAAAATATCGTCATCTATGTAGCTGCACAACAACAAGTTATATGAAAGTAGATGGAATCTTGGCAACGCTATTATCAATTTTTGTCAAAATGGAGACAAAAACCGTCCACGTTTGACTTTTGTCTCGAAAAATATTGTCATTGTGATTTTTATAGGCGACGTTTTGAAAAAGTACTATTATGATATACAAAGCGTAAAACGAAATACAAAACGTATTATCTTTTAATATTATTTATTTAAGAATTAAGATTTTTTTTTTTTTTTTTTTTTTTTTATAATATAAGAGTAGCAGACGAGCATGCAGTCCACCTGATGGTAAGTGGCTACTGCCGCCCATGGACATCTGTAATCAACCCTAGATAGGATTAGATATTCCTACCTGAGGTCGGCCACAGATGCGCCGCTACCCCTGAGGACTAAACTGGAACGCCTCGGAAAAGTCTGTCTCCCTTACCACACCCTTCAAACCGGAACACAGCAGCGCTTAACACTGCTGTTATTAGGTAGAAATAGGTGTGGCGGTGGTGCCGCCGGAGTCGAACCACAAAGGGTTCTACCACCTTCAAACTAAGACATTAATTTTAAATATTCTTGTTTCTTTACTTACACGTATGAATTCAAAATATCGTATACATATTGTTGCTCAATATCGGATACTTATTTGATAATATAAGTCTACTTGGCGAAGTCCTTTCATTATCAATTCAATAATCAACTCAATAATTTAACACTTCTGGTGTCTTATTTCAGGTTCATGCTGTACATAGAACTAACTTAATGTAAACAATTTTTTCACTTAACTACTATATGCTCAATACACTTTTTGTATTATCTACACTAATATTATAAAGAAGAAACCTTTGTTTGTTTGTTTGGTTGTAATGAATAGGCTCTAAAACTTCTGGACCGATTTTAAAAATTCGTTCACCATTCGAAGGCTACATTTTCCACGAGTAACATAGGCTATATATTATATTAAATATATTTGATAAATAGATTTTGAGGCGGTACAAAGTTTGCCGGGTCAGCTAGTTTTCAATAAATATCCGATATTAGGGCAACTTTCCCTAAGTGTGTCCATATTTCCGAAAAAGAATTTAACACATTCCTTCGGATAAGTTATAAAGACCGTAAAATCAAATGTTTCTGTGAAAGCCTGAAAGCGAAATCTTTTAATTTATTAAACGTTGATTCCACATTTCAGAATGTTGAAGTTCGAAATTTGATAGCAGCTTAACTTAAACAAATATTGAATAGAAAACGTAGCAAAAGGAACTCCAGCGAAGCTTTTCCGCAAACAATTGTTTCACGCCTGTTGAATGTCCCCGTGACCCAGTAACCGTAACTTACCTAACACAACAAGTACTGTCTTATGTTCCCCTGCTGGGGGAACATTTGTTTTGTTCACGACATTCTCTTAAGTTTAATACAAATAAATAGAAATGACGTACATGTCTGTAATGTCAAAGTACCTGATACTTTACGTTCATAAATGTAAGTTTTATTTAAGTAATATATTTTTTACGTTTATAAACTTGATTATAAAAATGAAGCAGTAAAGGGTCGAAACATTTTAAACAAAAGAGAAGATTATTGTTAACAGTTGTGGCATATTTACGCTGTTTTCCTACGGAATACATTCGAATATCTAAAAATCTGTATTATTTTGGAATACCAGGCCCTTTCCGCCCGCGACAGTTTCAATCAGTGGTCATAATCGCTACCGATGATTAAGCTTACACAATCTTAGCCACCCGCTTTCACCCTCTGTGGGGGCGGAATCGAATATACAAATGCAGAAATACGTATTTGTATAATTGTATCAAAGGACATTATTAGCAGGATCCAAATGAAAATTACCATAATACATTTTCATACAACCTTCGATCTTCTTCTGAATGGACGTCGACGGTATAATAAACAACCCCTCAAAATTTAATGATATCATTTCTATATTTAGCGGTTTTGACTGAACCGTAATGCTTCAGTCAGCTAGGTTAATTCCTAATAGGCTAAATGAGGAGGTGCGTCGAGCCTTCAACATATGAGTTAGCAATTGGAGCTTGCGAATATGTAATATGGTTCTTGAGCAAACATAATTACAATCAAAAATTTGATCCACCTCCTCAACTCCTCAAAATTCTGATGATGAAATATTAGTTAGCCATTTGATGTTTACGTATATGTAATAAAGTTGATGAATAGAAACATGTGGTGAAGAGTTTAACCAAAATTCTGATGATGCAATATGATGAATACTAAACAGAGATACATGATGAAACATTTGACATTCAGCTCTTAGATCCTGATGATGTGAATGTACCTCCAGTCTTATCAATATGAGTTAGCTATATGACCTATACGTATATGTAATAAGGTTGCTAAGAACAAACACATGATAAAAATTGATCTTCAACTCTTTAACCCTGATGATGCAGAAGTGCTTCCATCCATGAACCATATGAGTTAGTCATTTCGTACTTACGTGTGTATAATGGGTTATCAAAAAGAGACGTGATGAAAAATCTGACCTTCTAATCCTCAGTTCTGATGATGCCGGGGTACTTCCCGCTTAAACCGTAAGAGCTAGTCATTTGATGCTTGCGCATATATAATGAGGTCCATGAGCAGAAACATACAATGAATAATTTGACTTTCTAATCCTCAGTCCTGATGATGCCGGGGTACTTCCCGCTTAAACCGTAAGAGCTAGTCATTTGATGCTTGCGCATATATAATGAGGTCCATGAGCAGAAACATACGATGAATACTTTTGACTTTCTAATCCTCAGTTCTGATGATGCCGGGGTACTTCCCGCTTAAACCGTAAGAGCTAGTCATTTGATGCTTGCGCATATATAATGAGGTCCATGAGCAGAAACATACGATGAATACTTTTGACTTTCTAATCCTCAGTTCTGATGATGCCGGGGTACTTCCCGCTTAAACCGTACGAGCTAGTCATTTGAAACTTGCGCATATATAATGAGGTCCATGAGCAGAAACATACGATGAATATTTTGACTTTCTAATCCTCAGTCCTGATGATGCTGGGGTACTTCCTGCTTAAACCATTAGAGCTAGTCATTTGATGCTTGCGCATATATAATGAGGTCCATGAGCAGAAACATACGATGAATAATTTGACTTTCTAATCCTCAGTCCTGATGATGCCGGGGTACTTCCTGCTTAAACCGTAAGAGCTAGTCATTTGATGCTTGCGCATATGTAATGAGGTCCATGAGCAGAAACATATGATGAGTATTTCGAATTTTGTAATCCTCAGTCCTGGTAATGCCAGGGTTCTTCCTGCTTACCCCGTATGAGCTAGTCATTTGATGCCTGCACATATATAATAAGGTACATAAGCAAAAATTCTACCTTCAACTCCTTAATCCTGATGATGCAGAGGTGCCACCAGACTAAACCACATCAGTTAGCCATTTCATGTTTACGTGTATGTAATAAGGTTGCTAAGAAGATATGTGTGATGGAAAATTTTACTTTCAACTCTTTGACCCCGATATTGCCAAAACGCCTCCAGCCTAAACCATGAGTTAGACATTTGATGTTTACGTATATATAATAAGGTTGTGAAGCAGAGGCACACGATGTAACATTTGACCTTCATCTCCTTAATCCTCATGATGCACGGGTATTGCCTATATCATCCTGGAGAGTTACATTTGTACTTACGAGTATATAGTGATTCATTTGGAATTAAATTAAATTGAAATAAAAAGAAACTCGAGAATGGCGCGGGGCCTGCAATAGGGTGGTTTCAATTCATGACAAAGACTTAATCTATATGATTTATGGTCATTCTAATACAACAACCAAAATGATGTTGATATATTTAAATTAATCACCTGTTTACCTCCTCATACCGATATTCCATAACTAAAAATTAAAATAATATATAAAGACCTTACTACTTAATTGTGAAGTTGTCATATACTTCGATGGACGTTAACCATGTTAACTATGTACAATATGAGCTCAGACTTCAAAACCATCCCTCAAATACACGCGGATATCTACCTTATAACTACATTAAATGATGGCGAGTTTTTATTTGTAGAGTTCATAAAGCAGATAAACTAACGCGAGGTATTCCAATTTAGTCCTCGGGGCAGCAACACGTGGCTAAAGACGTTAAGACCTACAACGCACTGATTCTTATCCAAATACAAGATTAACTATAAATATCCGCGGGCGTGATCATTTACAATAAAAAAGCTTATGATTGTTTGAAATAAAATAAAATAAAATAATACTTTGCAAAACTTAACGAAATGAAACAAAAACGAAATTGTACGTTTAAAGCAGGAAGTCATGCCTTATTATTCTTATCTTGCTATTCTTTCATAGATCTCTCCAATTAAACACAATTATTATTTTAACAAAACACCACCTTAAATGACATTTCTAATAAATTTGAGACCATACATATAACATTATCGAAATATCACCCGTAAATGTTAGTTGTAACTGAAATAGCAGTGTCAAAACGTTCATGTTTGTAAAGTGTGCCCAATGACCTGTATTTAAATGCCACTTGATGTTTGACGGATTATTTGTTATTGATTGGGTATGTTATTCGATTGCTCGAATATAAACCAAAGATTGACCAACAATCAAAATGTTGCTACGTTAAACACGCATCAGATATTTACTCACAAAACAAAAAAAATAGTAATTACTGCGATCGTACTTTAATATTTTACGCCCAAAAAGAATATTCGATAATATAGATTAATAATTTTATTGAAGCAGTGATATATTGGTTAAGAACTCTGCCTCTCGATCGAGGGTCCGAGGTTCAAATCCCAGGCTCTGAATTTTCAAAGTTATGTGCGTATAAGAAATTAATTATCACTTGCTAAACGGTGAAGGAAAATATCGTGAGGAAACCTGCATACCTGAGAGATTTATAAAAAAATGTCTCAAATGTGAAGTCTACCAATACGCACTTGGTCAGCACGGTGGACTTTGGCCTAATTCTTCTCATAATGAGAGGAGACCCGTGCCCAGCAGTGGGACAGTAATGGGTTGTTGATGCTGATGAATAACTTTATTAATAACTGGTGCTATTCTACTGTCGTGTCATTTTAAAACAATAATTTGAATAACTATTATAATACACAAACAATAAAACAAAATATGCGACAGTCCGTTTTTAAATTAAGTTAAAACTATACATTCAACTTAATTTAAAAACTTGTTGGCGTAGATCCCAGAGTTTTTTGTATTTTTATACTGTCCTTTTCGATATTTCCTCATCAGCTTTTCTGTCGCGGATGCGGCGCGAAATTTGAATCTGCTAGCTGAGTTTGAATTTCGCGCGCTGACTAATTTTCCTGTGAATGTTCCATATCTTTCATTCTTAGTAGGTTTTAATACTATTCTATCTTTGTCTAACAAAGGTGCGGGAAATGAAAACATTAATAAGTATTTTGTGATTGGACGAAAACGGGGTGCACCTCACCCCACCGCCAGGTGCATAGGGTGCAGCGCGTATGAACTAAGGATGTGCCAAATATGAATACGACTTTTTCTGAATTGATTATATTTTATAACTTTTTTGTATTTAAACGTTAATTATTTCGTTTTTAAATGCTCATTTATTAATCCAATGTGCATCTTCGTATTCATCTACCTTTAGCTACGTTAAACTAGGAAATACAATTAATAATCTAGGTATAATTAATTAGGTATCTTAGTTTTGCTGATGAAATTAAAATGTACTAAGAATTTTTTTTTTGATTCGGTCGAGCAATTTTGACCTCTAGAAGTATTTTCAACTTAAATAGGAGATTTGTGCCTAGAAAGTTGACTCTATTAAGAGTAAAAGATATTTAATATGCAAGTCTTTATTTCTAAAAAATGTCCCATGGAAAGATCTGGGGAGATTTAATTTAAAAAACCCGGATAGACAAGATAGCGACGTATTTTTTTAAACTCATTGTCCTGCGAAATTGTTACTAATTGGAGAACATACATTATTTGATGATAATCTGTAAAGCTATGTAGCTAAAAAATAAAGTTTAAGTAATTCCAGTATCGATGAATCATCGCGGGCTTCTAACCATCGTCGGATCATACGTCTCCAAATATGTCAATACAAAGATAATCTCTTAATGGATCATAATAATAACATTATATTTTTTAAAGAAATCCTTGAAAATCTTTTGAAAGCAATTATAAAGTTAATAATTTTTTGTCTCCTGTAAAATTACGTATACTATGGCGCAAAACCCACATTATTTCTAAAAAGATATTTATAAATAAAACATATTTGATAGGAATTAACAGGTAGCTCCTTAATGAGAAGCTAATGAAATTATTTTTCAATGTGTATTTATTTTGGTAACGGCGACTAATTTTTCATCCCAAATATATTGATCAAATAATTTACGTAAGTACATGTAGGTGTCAGCCACTTTCCATTTAATAATTATTCGAAGTATTTGTCCGATTTATATTGGACTCCCTGAAAGAATTACAAGTTAGTTGATAACAAGAGTCCTCGGAGTGATTACGTTACGGTCGAACAAATTTTCCTTGTATCTAAGGCTATCGACGATCGACTGTTTTGTGCCATTAAATTAATTGTTAGTATTAAAAAAGTCAAGTAAAATATTAATACAAAATTTCGTCGAATTTACCCGATATTTGATGCCACTATCGACAACCCTATTCGCCTGAAAATACTGAACTGGAGCGACCTCTGTAGCCCAAGTCTCGCTCAGTTCGGTCCGAGCACACTCTAGTCCGGGCGGTCGTCTAGGTTGGAAGTTCCAATCGAATCTCTCAGACCTTCAATATTTTCGCTGTAAAAAAATCTGGCAGTAATTTTCTTAAAATATATTAAAATAAATTCGGGATAAATAATTAATACTGTTTCGAATAATTTTTTTCGCGGTACTTTTCGAATTCATTACTTCGCGCGAAACTCTTCGCGAAAGAGTTTTAATTTTTTTTTTGCGGTATTCGGGAGTGAATAAACTTTTCTGATTGTAATATTTGTGACTTCTCCGAACGATAGAAGTGAATCAAAGATAAGGACACATATTAAACCCGATAAGAATTATCGTTGATTAATAAAACGATAACTGATAACCAATATTGAGGAGTTGGCTCCTCAATAAATAAACTACTTAGTCCTTATTTGAAAACGCGAAGAAGCGAAGAGAGAATGGAGGCTTCCACCCCGAAGGCACAGCAATTACTAAGGAAAATTAACAAAAACAAATATGCATTATTAACAATTGTGGTGGTAAGTACTTAAAATTTCTAGATTTTTTTTAATGTGTTGCCGGTGCGAAATTATTTTGCAGCGCGGCCGAACGGAGTCAACAAGGTGTTTTAAAAAATTTGCTCACTTATTATCATATTGTTTATTAATTTTAAATGACAGAAAAAGAGAAATAAAAAATATCCTAATCAAATTAAAAATGGAAAGACGTGTATTGCTTGTTTCATTTGACTTAATTAATAATTTGTTTCTTAGATACGAAATATCTCTATGCTGTTTTTTTTAAACATAACATTTCTGTCATTTAAAAGCTGGTGAATGTGTGTATTTTTATGGCGAAATGATTATTAACCGTTCGATTCATCTAAAATTATTCAGTAGTTTTCCGGAGCGACTGGAGTGATTAAAATATGATGCCATTATTGTGTGTACTGTGAATTTCGCGCGACTTTGATCATATGAAACGCCTTGGAGATGCCGTAAATTATTAAAAGCATTTGAATTTTCTTTTTTTTTTATTTTCAACGGCTATATTTAGTTACAATTTTATTGAAACCCAGATAAACTATTATAAAAAGTAATCCATCTTCGTATTTTCTTACACTTTATTTAAATATGTATGTCAAACATCTTTTTAAGTGTAAAGTAAATTTTTGAAGGCATTACTTTTACAACATTATAAAATTATGGAACACAATTACAATAAATACTTCAAGCTAATTACAACTTTTATAGATTTAAAAATTGTGGTGTGATATTTATTAAGAATCAAAAAAGATATTTTTCTACTGAAATTAAAAAAAAATAGAGTTTAAGGAGTTTTGTTTCATATAATTTCGATTCGGACTTGTAACAAATGCAAATGTATGAACTCAGGTATAGATAATGTTATATAGAAAAGGAACCTGTAATCAGTACCTATTTGATTGGCATGAGGCGACCACCTCGCCATAGGGGTCGCCAAGAACAACGAATTAAACCAAATTTAAGATTACAGTACAACCAAGGACAAATTAATATATTGATTAATGTTGATTACAACAGATATTCCATATACTCGTAATTTTATTTTTAAGAAATAAACAGGAAAAGCTGAATAGGTTGCTTAGGCTAATAATATAAAAATCAAATATACCTCGATATGTATACGATTCGGCAAATGGAAGTACAATTGCCGACATTTTTACCTTCGTAAAGAAATGAGCGGCAAATAACATTGTAAAGATAAAACTCATTTGATTACGTACCCGATTTCGATCCTAACTACGACAAAATACTCAAAATAACAAGTTTATAACTTAAAAAATACGATTGAGATATGTTTATCTCAATCGTATCCTGTTGGATAATTATAAAATTAAAGTAATATAACAAATCTTAAAAAAATACTTTGAAAATCTTTAATGGAAGCGATCACGCATTCCTTTTAAGGTAGGAATGTTCCGATATCGGATTTCTAAAAATGTAATGATAGCTCAGTGGTTAGAAATTCGGCTTGTCACATTCGGTATTGTGGCTTCGAATACGAGACGTCTGATGTTCTGTCATGTGCGTATTAGAATCTATTTTATTATCACTCGTTGGAATGGCGACGGAGAAAATCGCGAGGTACCTTTGATGTGCTTGAGAGTATCAAGATACGTCTCAAAGAGGTGCGTGGAGCCGTAATTGGCCAGCGTTATGGACTAGGATCCTCGTATTATGGGACAAGACCTGTGCCGTGCAGAGCGAGCAATTTAAAAGATGAAATGATGCTCCAATTGACGAAGCTTGGGCCATTTAGGCTGATCGGACTTCATAATATTGAAGATAGCACAGAAATTGCCTTGGTCTTTAAATTGCGTTTGTAAAAAAATATAGGTACCTGCTTATTTTTTGTAAACGAACCAAACAAACCAAAGAAAACTAAGGTTTGCACTTGAACACTGGACCTGAATCTGATCATAGACCTTGCACATGGATGCTGGACCTGGACCTGATCATACAACTGGTCTGACACTAAGACACTGGACCTGAATGTGATCATAGACTTGCACTTGCATATGGATACTGGACCTGGACCTGATCATACAACTGATCTGACACTTAGACGCTGGAGCTGAATGTGATCATAGACTTGCACATGGTTACTGGACCTGGACCTGATCATACAACTGATCTGACACTTAGACACTGGACCTAAATGTGATCATAGACTTGCACTTGCACATGAATACTGGACCTGGAACTGATCATGCAACTGGTCTGACACTAAGACACTGGACCTCTACCCTTACCATGAGTTTTTACGTTTTGACAAGTATTACTGTTTTGGTATTTGTTTACGTATTGGCCCATACTATTTCCAAGTTCTGACACAATCCGCTAAGGGCGCTGCTTGAAAATTATATGGGCCAATACGTAAACAAATACCAAAACAGTCAAATTTGTCAAAACGTAAACACTCATGGTAGGGGTACTGAATGTGATTATAGACTTGCACATGGATACTGGACCTAGACCTAATCATACAACTGGTCTGACACTTAGACACTGGACCTAAATGTGATCATAGACTTGCACTTGCACATGGATACTGGACCTGGACCTGGACCTGATCATACAACTGGTCTGACACTAAGACACTGGACCTGAATGTCATCATAGACCTTGCACATGGATACTGGACATGGACCTGAACCTGGACCTGATCAGACAAGTAGTCTGACACTAAGACATTGGACCTGAATGTCGTCATAGACTTGCACTTGCACATGGATACTGGACCTGGACCTGAACCTGGACCTGATCATACAACTGGTCTGACACTTAGACACTGGACCTAAATGTGATCATAGACTTGCACTTGCACATGGACACTGGACCTGGACCTGATCATACAACTGGTCTGACACTTAGACACTGGACCTGAACGTCGTCATAGACTGGCACATGGATACTTGACCTGGACCTGGACCTGAACCTGGACCTTATCATACAACTGGTCTGACACTAAGGCACTGGACCTGAATTTAATCATAGACTTGCACTTGCACATGGATACTGGACCTGGACCTGATCATACAACTGGTCTGACACTAAGACACTGGACCTGAATGTCATCTTAGACTTGCACTTGCACATGGATACTGGACCTGGACCTGATCATACAACTGGTCTGACACTTAGACATTGGACCTGAATGTGATCATAGACTTGCACTTGCACATGGACACTGGACCTGGACCTGATCATACAATTGGGCTGACACTTAGACACTGGACCTGAATATGATTATAGACTCGCACTTGCACATAGATACTGGACCTGGATCTGATCATACAACTGGTATGACACTAAGACACTGGACCTAAATGTGATCATAGACTTGCACATGGATACTTGACTTGGACCTGGACCTGAACCTGGACCTGATCGTACAACTGGTCTGACACTTAGACACTGGACCTAAATGTCGTCATAGACTGGCACGTGGATACTGGACCTGGACCTGAACCTGATCATACAACTGGTCTGACACTTAGACACTGGACCTAAATGTGATCATAGACTTGCACTTGCACATGGATACTGGACCTGGACCTGGACCTGATCATACAACTGGTCTGACACTAAAACACTGGACCTGAATGTCATCATAGACCTTGCACATGGATACTGGACATGGACCTGAACCTGGACCTGATCACACAAATGGTCTGATACTAAGACATTGGACCTGAATGTCATCTAAGACTTGCACTTGCACATGGATACTGGACCTGGACCTGATTATACAACTGGTTTGACACTAAGACACTGGACCTTAATGTGATCATAGACTTGCACATGGATACTTGACTTGGACCTGGACCTGAACCTGGACCTGATCGTACAACTGGTCTGACACTTAGACACTGGACCTAAATGTCGTCATAGACTGGCACGTGGATACTGGACCTGGACCTGAACCTGATCATACAACTGGTCTGACACTTAGACACTGGACCTAAATGTGATCATAGACTTGCACTTGCACATGGATACTGGACCTGGACCTGGACCTGATCATACAACTGGTCTGACACTAAGACACTGGACCTGAATGTCATCATAGACCTTGCACATGGATACTGGACATGGACCTGAACCTGGACCTGATCAGACAAGTAGTCTGACACTAAGACATTGGACCTGAATGTCGTCATAGACTTGCACTTGCACATGGATACTGGACCTGGACCTGAACCTGGACCTGATCATACAACTGGTCTGACACTTAGACACTGGACCTAAATGTGATCATAGACTTGCACTTGCACATGGATACTGGACCTGGACCTGATCATACAACTGGTCTGACACTTAGACACTGGACCTGAACGTCGTCATAGACTGGCACATGGATACTTGACCTGGACCTGGACCTGAACCTGGACCTTATCATGCAACTGGTCTGACACTAAGGCACTGGACCTGAATTTAATCATAGACTTGCACTTGCACATGGATACTGGACCTGGACCTGATCATACAACTGGTCTGACACTAAGACACTGGACCTGAATGTCATCATAGACTTGCACTTGCACATGGATACTGAACTTGGACCTGATCATACAACTGGTCTGACACTACGACACTGGACCTGAATGTCATATTAGATTTGCACTTGCCCATGGATACTGGAACTAGACCAAATAGTCATCATAGACTTGAACTTGCACGTGGATATTCGATAATAGTCAATTTCGATAATTTCCAACTTAGTCTTCAAGGGTACCATCGCACCTGTTACTAATTTCAAGTAGCAATCTAATCTTATCGGGATTGATTACAGATATTCAAGTGCGGTAGTAGGCACTTACCATCTGGTGGACTGCATGCTCGTTTGCAACTTCTATATTATTTAAAATTAATTGCGTTTTGTTTAATCGACGTAAATTTTCTGAATCCATCAGTCCTTCTACAGAGTGGCGCAAAATTAATCACCCTATTTTGTTTTTGAATAACTTTTGTACTAAATTAATCGAAAACAAAATTTGGTGAATAATTTTGCGCCACCCTATATAAGTTAACTTTTCGTTTTTCTTTAATAAGCGCAAATGTTGGTACTAAGTTTTACCTTCGACATATTTACTTGCAAACTATTGTAGTAGTGAAAAATTTAGTACTTGTTAAGTACTACTCGTAAGTCAAACCCGACTAATAAATTTTATTACAAAATACTTTACGATACGTACAGCGGTAGCTACAGCAGGAGATATTTTTATTACTTGCAATCATATTCATAAAAATTAAAAAATTAAATAAAAAAGGCTACAGCAAAAATACCCGGCTTGAAATGAATTATGAGATATTTGTAAAAAAATCAATATTACAAAGTTATACTTGACAAGAAACATTTCATTAACACATTTAATAAGAGTATTAGTATACGTAGCTATAAAAATAAATATAGTTCAAAAAACTAAAAAACACGATTTTATTAGTTTTTTGAACTATATTTATTTTATTAATTTTTAGTATTTGTTTTTATACTGACCATCATTATGCATCGTCTGTAAAAAAATCAAGTGTCTATCTATTACGGTTTAAGTGATAAAGCCCTGTGACTCACGAACAAACAACGGAGGGTTTCGTTTTATCCTTTGAGTACGGAATCTTAAAAATAATTCTAAAAGATGGCATTATAGATATGTTTCAATACATTTGAGTTATAGGGAATAAACATTATTATTTTTCATAGCTAAAAATCAATCTAGTAACTTTGCCTGTACGCTCCATAAGGCGCTTTCTCTTGCCTGTAAAAAAATCAAGTGTCTATCTATTACGGTTTAAGAGATAAAGCCCTGTGACTCAGGAACAGACAGCGGAGGGTTTCGTTTTATCCTTTTAGTACGGAATCCTAAAAATCATTCTAAAAGATGGCATTATAGATATGTTTCAATACATTTGAGTTATAGGGAAATAACATTATTATTAATTCTCATAGCTAAAAATCAATTTAGTAACTTTGCCTGTACGCTCCATAAGGCGCTTTCTCTCCCCTCGAAAATCGTTAATCCTGAGGATGTTGATAAGAACAATAATAGTACAAAATTATTAAAATCGTGTATTGTCATCGGTTTTTGATAATTCTTTAAAATTTTGAATTAAACTGAACGTTCAAAGTGGATAAAAATCGGGCTCAAAGATTCCGTTACTGTTACATACATACATACAAACGTACAACCCAAGCTAATAAAAGCGTGTTAATAATATTAAATTGCCAATTATCGTTGCGAAGTTCCAGATAGTACCCACTAACTATATTAACGAGTACATATAACTTTTACCATATTAATTTTCGTCTAAAATTAAAGTTTCATTGATAAGATTATCGGGTTATCGGACTACGTTTGTAAAAAAGCATAGGTACCTGCTTATTTTTTGGAAACGACCCAAAGAAACCAAAGAAAACTAAACAAAGGTTTGCACTTAGACGCTGGACCTGAATGTGATCATTGACTTGCACATGGTTACTGGACCTGGACCTGATCATACAACTGATCTGACACTTAGACACTGGACCTAAATGTCATCATAGACTTGCACTTGCACATGAATACTGGACCTGGACCTGATCATGCAACTAGTCTGACACTAAGACACTGGACCTGAATGTGATCACTGGACCTAAATGTCGTCATAGACTTGCACTTGCACATGAATACTGGACCTGGACCTGATCATGCAACTAGTCTGACACTAAGACACTGGACCTGAATGTGATCATAGACTTGCACTTGCATATGGGTACTGGACCTGGACCTGATCATGCAACTGGTCTGACACTAAGACACTGGACCTGAATGTGATCATAGACTTGCACATGGATACTTGACCTGGACCTGGACCTGAACTTGGACCTTAACCTGGACCTGGATTTGGACCTGAACCTGGACCTGGACCTGATTTTACAACTAGTCTGGCACTTAGACACTGGACTTGAATGTGATCATAGACTTGCACTTGCATATGGGTACTGGACCTGGACCTGATCATGCAACCGGTCTGACACTAAGACACTGGACCTGAATGTGATCATAGACTTGCACATGGATGCTGGACCTAGACCTGATCCTGAACCTGGACCTGGATTTGAACCTGAATCTGGACCTAATCGTGCAAGTGATCTGACACTTAGACACTGGACTAAAATGTGATCATGGACTTGCCCATGGATACTGGACCTGGACCTGAACCTGGACCTGATCATACAACTGGTCTGACACTTAGCCACTGGACCTGAATGTCGTCATAGACCTGCACTTGCACATGGATACTGGACCTGGACCTGGACCTGAACCTGGCCCTGAACCTGGATCTGATCATACAACTAGTCTGACACTTAGATACTGGACCTGAATGTGATCATAGATTTGCACTTGCACATGGATACTGGACCTGGACCTGAACCTGGACCTGATCATACAAGTCGTCTGACACTTAGACACTGGACCTAAATGACCTAAGTGATCATAGACTTGCACATGGATACTGGACCTGGACCTGGACCTTAACCTGGACCTGATTATACAACTGGTCTGACACTTAGACACTGGACCTGAATGTCGTCATAGACCTGCACTTGCACATGGATACTGGACCTGAACCCGAACCTGGACCTGATCGTGCAAGTGATCTGACACTTAGACACTGGACCAAAATGAGATCATGGACTTGCACATGGATACTGGACCTGGACCTGGACCTGAACCTGGACCTGATCATACAACTGAATGACACTGGACCTGAATGTCGTCATAGACCTGCACTTGCACATGGACACTGGACCTGGACCTGGACCTAGACCTGGACCTGGACCTGGACCTGGACCTGGCCCTGAACCTGGATCTGATCATACAACTGGTCTGACATTTAGACACTGGACTTGAATGTGATCATAAACTTGCACTTGCACATGGATACTGGACATGGACCTGAACCTGGACCTGACCACACAAGTGGTCTGACACTAAGACACTGGACCTAAATGTGATTATAGACTTGCACTTGCACATGGATACTGGACCTGGACCTTATCATACAACTGGTCTGACACTTAGACACTGGACCTGAATGTCGTCATAGACCTGCACTTGCACATGAATACTGGACCTGGACCTAGACCTGGACCTGAACCTGGCCCTGAACCTGGATCTGATCATACAACTGGTCTGACATTTAGACACTAGACTTGAATGCGATCATAAACTTGCACTTGCACATGGATACTGGACATGGACCTGAACCTGGACCTGACCACACAAGTGGTCTGACACTAAGACACTGGACCTGAATGTGATTATAGACTTGCACCTGCACAGGTCTGAAACTTAGACACTGGAGCTGAATGTCATCATAGACTTGCACTTGCACATGGATACTGGACCTGGACCTGAACCTGGACCTGATCATACAACTGGTCTGACATTTAGACACTAGACTTGAATGCGATCATAAACTTGCAATTGCACATGGATACTGCACCTGATCATACAACTGGTCTGACACTAAGACACTGGACCTAAATGTGATTATAGACTTGCACTTGCACATGGATACTGGACCTGGACCTTATCATACAACTGGTCTGACACTTAGACACTGGACCTGAATGTGATCATAGACTTGCACTTGCACATGGATACTGGGCCTGGACCTGATCATACAACTGGTCTGACACTAAGACACTGGACCTGAATGTCATCATAGACTTGCACTTGCACATGGATACTGGACCTGGACCTGATCAATGATCATACAACTGGTCTGACACTTAGACACTGGACCTAAATGTGATCATAGATTTGCACTTGCACATGGATACTGGACCTGGACCTTATTATACAACTGGTCTGACACTTAGACACTGGACCTGAATGTCATCATAGACTTGCACTTGCACATGGATACTGGACCTGGACCTTATCATACAACTGGTCTGACACTTAGACACTGGACCTGAATGTCATCATAGACTTGCACTTGCACATGGATACTGGACCTGGACCTGATCAATGATCATACAACTGGTCTGACACTTAGACACTGGACCTAAATGTGATCATAGATTTGCACTTGCACATGGATACTGGACCTGGACCTTATCATACAACTGGTCTGACACTAAGACACTGGACCTGAATGTGATCATAGACCTTGCACATGGCTACTGGACATGGACCTGAACCTTGACCTGATTACACAAGTGGTCTGCCACTTTGACACTGGACCTAAATGTGATCATAGACTTGCACTTGCACATGGATACCGGACCTGGACCTTATCATACAACTGGTCTGACACTAAGACACTGGACCTGAATGTCATATTAGACTTGTATTTGCCCATGGATACTGGAACTAGACCAGATAATCATCATAGACTTGAACTTGCACGTGGATATTCGATAATAGACTTTCCAAGTTAGTCTTCAAGGGTAGCATCGCACCTGTTACCAATTTCAAGTAGCAATCTAATCTTATCGGGATTGATTACAGATATTAAAGAGCGGTAGAAGGCACTTACCATCTGGTGGACTGTATGCTCGTTTGCAACTTCTATATTATTTAAAATGAATTGCGTTTTGTTTAATCGACGATAATTTTCTGAATCCATCAGTCCTTCTACAGATTGTACTTTACTACTTTCTACTACTTTTGTACTAAAGTTATTCGAAAACAAAATTGGGTGATTAATTTTGCGCCACCCTATATAAGTTAACTTTTCGTTTTTCTTTAATAAGCGCAAATGTTGGTACTAAGTTTTACCTTCGACATATTTACCTGCAAACTATTGTAGTAGTGACAAATTTAGTACTTGTTAAGTACTACTCATAAGTCAAACCCGACTTATAAATTTTATAACAAACTACTATACGATAGTACGTACAGCGGTAGCTACAGCAGGAGATATTTTAATTACTTGCAATCATATTCATAAAAATTAAAAATAAATAAAAAAGGCTATAGCAAAAAAAGTCGATTTGAAATGAATTATATGATATTTGTAGAAAAATCAATATTACAAAGTTATACTTGACAAGAAACATTTCATTAACACATTTAATAAGAGTATTAGAATACGTAGCTATAAAAATAATATTAAATTGTCAATTATCGTTGCGTAGTTCCAGATAGTAAACACTTACGAGTACATATAATTTTTTACTATATTAATTTTCGTCTAAAATTAAAGTTTCATTGATGAGATTATCGGGTTATGGTATGGACTGACGTTTTGAGGGAGGGACGAGCCGACGGACTAGGCTTTTAGTCATAATGCAATTTCAGGGGCACTATAGGGAGGTTTCATTTAGCTTTGAACGGAGCTGATCATTTGGTAAATCAAATACAGGTATAGCTGCCGTGCATCAGTTGAAACATACGTGTGGGACTAATTGTTGATGCACTATGTTTATTCTACATAGTTATTGTTTGCCTCCTTTAAACAATGTGTTACGCCCCTTGTTAATAACCTATCTATCAATTTTTTGGCTATTAAAGATCGAAATTTGACAATGTCTAGCATGAATACATTGTCAAATGTCATTTGCGTTGCAATATACTCTAGTCACCTAATTCAAAACCGGCAAAATTGAAATGAAGCTTCTGCAAATATGAGAGATAGCTCATTAGGTAGCAGAATGATGTAGACATAGACGTATCTCAAATATATTTTTAACACATTTTTTTTAAACTCTAGATGTAATAAAAATGACTTTGGTTTTTCGTTAATAAATCAAAAACTATGTTGAAACTACAAAAAAAAATTATTTAAATTGTTTTTGTATGGGCTCCCGGCCACCTTTTGTACACTATACTAAAAACTAACAAAACATGCAAAAAACAATTCGTAGGGCTTCATTTTCTTCAAATCATGTTCGTTTAATTGTTTAAAAACAAACATTTACACTTAAACTTGCAACACAACAGTGGAAAAACATCATGGCGGTAGTGATTACCGTAATAATGTCATTCTATTTTAACGTACTATATACATTATATACTTTTTAATAAAATTTTTACGCGAATGTGCGTCGATATATAAATATTGTAATGTGTGTATTGAGAAACAATGCCTATATTGGATAAACATTAATTTTATTTACTTTCATAAATCTTGACTTAAAACAAACATACCAAAATATGTACTTCTATACCAATTTATTTTAGTTAAAACATTTAAGTGTGTAAATAAAACAACTTTAAGTACACATTTAGATAATATTTTATTTATTCTTCACTTAGATACATTATTTATTCATTTTCAATATCTTCCCTTGGCCATATTTTCATCCAATCATGTAGCGGGTTCTGTAATATCCTGTGACGAGCTCAGCCCAAACATCAAACAATGGTCATAATGTGAGCGCAGCTACCTACGAATACGGTTCGTTGCCCAGCGATGCAGTTGCAAAATAAGTGATTATTTTGTCATCCCAAAAATGTCCTTGTCTTGCTATTGTAATTATCTAAAAAGAAAGAAATGTAAAAAGATTAGCTTCTCTAGTTTAAAATTATTAACGATTATTTCACTATTAATACAACTAACTGATGTATATTTTACCTGATGATATTGAATCCTTGTCAACACAATCCACAGCAGTCGCACGAAAATCACAAGAGTCCATAAAACATAAATTGGGTAAACAAGTAAGGTAGAATCAGTCCAAAATCGTAAGCAGCACAGAGCAGAAACATATTCAGGATTCAAATGGGATCTTCTCATCAGTACATATTTATTCAACGTTTACACTGGAGTCCACTATTATATTATATATATGTATATATCTACTTTTACACATATCAAATTGACAACTTCTTCTTTTTTAATTTGACATGTCACTTACATCTATAAAACCAGATACTATTTAAAAGGTGGTTTTGTTATAATTATTATAAATAATTAATTAAATTCAGAAATAATGATGGGATACCCAAAACAAAAGCCAGGTTGTAAAGTACTAAGGTAACAATAACTTTACGACAAAAACTGCGAAATACAGAATTACCGACATCCAAAGAGTATAGTAACCTATGTGTGGGGTACAAATGGGTTCCCTGACCGACATCAACAGTTTTGAAAACTTGACATTGACAGTATTCCGCCATATTTAATATTTCAATGAGGAATGCTTATTTTTAATATTTTTAAACAGGAATACTTTAGGTTATCAAAATATATTTGTATATTTCTTCAATTATACAAATTATTCGTGTTTTTTAGATATAGTGTACATGAGATGGCCGAAAATGAAACATCTCCTTTGCAATTACACTTATTTGTATGTCATATTCTATTTTTGTACGCGGGCGAAGCCGCGGGTTCTGCTAGTTTAAGATATAATGGTTCTTACAAAGTTTCTGTGCTATGAATAGTTTTGCCAACCGTTTGCGATGAGTAGCTGTCTTTTTTAAGATAGTGGCCGAGTTACAAGAGTTGTGATCTCACAAATTTGGATTTAGCTTAACAGTCCGCACTAATAGTAAAATTGCGTCTTCTGACTTCTGACTTCTGACTGCACACCAAGATTCAAACTTTGTAACATTTCAATGGACTATGGATAAAACATTAGATAAATGGATTATGATTATAAATAACAGCCCGAATTTTTTTCCCAGTTATTCGAGGTTTTCACCCGTTATTGATATTTAATTAAGACAGATAAAATACAGTCTTTTAAATATGTTATTCCTACCATGTTGTGACCAACATTAATTTTAAATTTCTTATTACAGTGTTAGTTTATAGCAAAGATAATTAAAGAAAAAATAGGGTGGTATTCATAATAAAAGGACGTCAACGTTTTAGGTAATAAAATAAATTTAGATTTTTTGGCTTAAAATAAATATTTATCATAATAGTGAATTGAAGGTAAATTTAAGACGACATGAATTCAGAACAAAAGGAAAATATGTACTTCACGTAAGATCCAATTTAATACAAAAGTATTAATTGATGACTTTACGTTTTATCAGTTTTTCCCCTAATGAGGAACTGCCGATAAAAGCGATAACATATGATGATAAAGTTAATTCCTAATAATATAGTATGATATCACATTATATTTAGCATACCATGTTTTTATCAATTTGTTTTCTTGCTTGTCTGTTTGGTTGGAATTTTGTGAACGCTTTTGAAATAACTGGACATGATACGATATGTTACGACGCGATATGACTTATGAAAGGAAAATTATAACAGTAACTAAAGTTATTGTATATATTACATTTTCCATCCTTTTAAACTTTCACTTCCACTCCACTTTTTGTCAAAATGTTTTTTTTTATTTATTTTGATTTCGTTCAACGACATTTACCATCAAAATAAATAAAAAAAACATAGTGACAAAAAGTGGAGTTAGCTAATTTGCGAATTAAGGTATCCATATGCTGAAACCTATATTTTGAATTGTTGTAAATAACACTCGTATTAACGGTCGGTCGGTAAGAGGTCGGATGTGGACACGATTGTATATGAAGCTGCGTTAGGTAGATCTGTTCTTTTTTCGAGTACTTTTACTAATTATATTAAATATTTAAAAGTTTCAATATGGATAGTTCAAATGTTCTATATGATAGTATCGTGTCAGCAATAGTAAATATCGATGTTTAGGGTTAAACTTAATGGATACACAGCAGATGGACAGCTTACAAGAAATGACGTTACGCGTGAGTCACGATATCGTCATATTTGCGCTGCGCATACGTCTGCGAAACGCCTACGCTGGAGAAACGCTAGTGTGTAGGAGCCCTTACATGTCCAAAAAAATAGGTCGTTGTGAAAATTATGGACGTTTAAAAAATTGTAAAACTGACAAGAATAATAAACTAATCCAAAAAATAATAATGAAATTTTGTTTGCCAATTCTAATTAATTATGTAATTTATGTTTTCCAATATTTAAACCATGATTATAATCTTACAGAACTACTTATTTCTTATACGCTGATAAATGGTGTAATATGAAAAGTAAAGATGAGACTATCAATGTGGTAGTGGGGCCTACCAGTTGAATCGGAAACCCGAACATCATTTAAAAAAAAATCAGCTCCGCTTTTGTTATCCCCTTGATGTGGGTTCGTTTTATCGAAAGATTGCAGTTAATACAAAGAAAATTTTCATAAATCTCATTTCGCTTTGCAAGCTCGCCGTGCTATTTCAGTTCCAGTCATACCTCGTGCGGGAAGCGAGTACTTTGCCGAAGCAACATGTGCATCCGAGGTCATTCTATAAGCAATTCATTTCTTCAGATCAGAATGCAGCAGAACCCTTAAGAATTCGACTCCAGAGGCACCGCCTTACCTATTAGTGCCTGATTATACCAGTGTAAACGCTGCTGTATTCTGGTTTGAAGTACTTAGGTAACACGTGTGTGATAGACCGACTTCAATCATATCTGGGTTGACTACAAACGGGTTGCAATGGCCGTTTATCATCAGGTAGACTGCATGTTCATTTGCTACGTCAATATTAAACGAGTTTGCCTGAGGGCACGCCACATCGCCGGGACACGACGTCGGTTATAATATTCAATCTTAGCCATTAGTGTCATCTATACAACTAATAGCATCAGGACGCTGCGTTGTTGAATTGGGGCAACCTTGCCGTCGCTTCTATTTTTAACTCAAGTTATGAGCTGTGGTCAATATTTACCACCAACGCATATAGCCTGTTTGCTATTTTTTTTTCAAATAGCGTGCGTACTTTTGTGGGCACGTAAGAAGTTGTACTTCTTTGGCGTATTTAAAAAACAAAAGAAGTGTTCGTATATCAATATTTGCACGTGCCAAAAGTAAATCTCTTACTAAACAAACAGAAAAACGAAATTTTAAGGCGCAAAATCATACAACACGACAGTAACGCAACATGTACCTATTTTTCTGCCAAACTTGCAATATTGACGTTACGATTTTATCTGTCGATTGGGTAAATGATCATTCGTATTTTTACGAAACGCCCCAAAAGAAGTATAACTTTTAAAAAATAGGGTAAATTTTATGGTACCATCGCACTGATTGCGCTCGCGCTTCAATCTAATCATTTGTTTGCGTCTAGCAGAAACTATGTTCAGGTTTTAAATTTGAACCCACCTAGACAGAGTCACCACCACATACTTCTTGTTTAAACTAGGAGCAATGTTTTACACAGAACTTTTGGCAAGGCCCTGCATACTTAGCTGCAACTTCATAATCAGGGGTAGTATATCAACCATATCGAAGTAAAACTTATCTAATTTGATAAGATACCATCTTTTTTATTATCTACATTTATAAGACCTGTTTTCTGTAAATGCTCTTTTCTAAAACAAAACTTCCACTCAGGTACAAGAAAATGAAATAACTGGCACCTCTGTGCTTTTGTCACACCTACTTTATTGTTTTACGAAGAAAAGGATATTGTATGGAAAACGAGCTTCATTTTACATGCCTTGTTTGATTTACACGATACTTTTTTCAGACGTCTCAGGACAATAAAGACAGCATATCTTAACGGAGGGCTTAGTAGCACGATATTAAGAAAATACCAGATTTTTTAGTCTTCATAAAATTGAGTAATATGAGTTTACTGTCTACAGTTAAGTAACGATATATAAAATTCTACAAGGTACATATCGACGTTTCTTGTAATTCAGCACCTCATTTAAATCTAGTAAGTAAAGTTAATAAAAAAATATTATTAAAAGTTTCCAATTAAAATAAAGAAATATTAATTTCAATTACAACACAGGATACGTGAAAAAGTATACTCCATATGCGAGTACATCTTGAAATACGTTAAAATTAAACAATTCGCATTCTGGTAGGAGTACTTGAGGTCGCATACCAAAATACTTGTAAATATTTTATTTCTGCGAACTATAACATAACTATGGACTGTTTTACGAAATAAACAGTTTACATTAATAGTGGAAATATTTGATGCGGATTTTTTATGCATTTCATATCATAGCGCTGCGCTGTGTCTTACGTTTTGTCATGGTATAAACTTTGAATGTACCGACTGCCAATAATTCTTAGGCAAGAAGCGAATATACGCGAAAACATTTTGTTTAGCTATATTGCGTATTGTGTAACGTTATACTGAGCTGCGATTCTGATCTAGGCGTCCTTATTTTGTATTTCGTTTAGGTGCGGAGCGATGATATACAGTCGGTCGTCCACATCGCCCTCGCGACCACCACCGATTATCGTTATAGTTATTTGCATGCGCGTTCTTGCTTTATAGATGACTAGTGGTGCCCGCGGCTTCGCCCGCATTTTAAAGATATAATATGCTTTAAGATATGATATGATAAGAGATATGATATAAGATCAAATGCATAGTTTCCGATTTTATAAAATGTATATAGACAAATATTCATTTTTATATAAATAGATAGATGATCGACTAACATGGATAAGTGAAAAAATCGCATTTAGGTCTTCTGGGTTGAAAGATCGATTCACTGAATCTCGAACCATTACTGGAGATCGATTAAAATAATCGATTTTTTGGTTCAAAAGATCGATTCTCCGATTAATCGATCTCAGATCGCCATCCGTAGTTCCCGTGGGATTTAAGGGATAAAAACTATCCTATGTCCTTTCTCGGGTCCCAGACTATCTTTGTACAAAAAAAGACTTCAGAAATATGTACTAAAACAACATTTATTTCAATTATTTTTTACTTTGTAGTGACATAGAAGTCGGTTGTATTTTTTGTTGAAAATTTTTTTTGACCCTTTTTAGTGATGATATACTAACATTTATATTAATACAATATAAAATTGTATAAACGTGATCATGAATGAAGGTAAGGTCTGAGTTTACATTGATTGGAACCGCCCACTCGCAGGGCGCTACGGCGCCCTGCTCGCTTAGTTTTATATTGTCTTATATGTTCCAACCTAACCTAACTAAATAGTCAATGATGAACTGGCTTTGCAATTTCATAAGAACTTACACCAAATATCTTCAAACACAACTCAATTATTCCCATCGGTTGAGGAGTTACATATTTTGTCTCCGAGCCACATTATCAGACCCTTAAATAGTCAATGATGAACTGGCTTTGCAATTTCATTAGAACCTAAACCAAATATCTTCATACACAACTCATTTATTCCCATCGGTTGAGGAGTTACATATTTTGTCTCCGAGCCACATTATCAGTCCCTTAAATAGTCAATGATGAACTGGCTTTGTAATTTCATTAGAACCTACACCAAATATCTTCAAACACAACTCAATTATTCCCATCGGTTGAGAAGTTACATATTTTGTCTCCGAGCCACATTATCAGACCCTTAAATAGTCAATGATAAACTGGTTTTGCAATTTCATTAGAACCTACACCAAAAATCTTCAAACAAAACTCAATTATACCCATCGGTTGAGGAGTTACATATTTTGTCTCCAGAACCCGCTCTGATTCTCATCATATTTAAATGGGATCAACTTGTAGCAATTAAACACACACGAAATTAAAGGCATTAAAATAGGTTCATAAACGGCGAAGTTATGGCTGTTATATTTACATGGGTGGAAGAGTTCCCCTCATTTTCTCCAGAACCCATCGATGGATCCTAACCATATTTAAATGGGACCAACTTCCAGCTCGTCTCTATACAATAAAAAAAGAATTATTAAAATCGGTCCACTAACGGCGGAGTAATTCGTGTACATACATAAAAAAAAGATACCGGCCGAATTGATAACCACCTCCTTTTTGAAGTCGGTAAAAGATTCCATTCAAATCGGTTCAGTGGTTTAGCCGTGAAAAAGAGACAGACAGACAGAGTTACTTCCACATATATCAAGGATTAGTAAGGAAGTAAGGATTTGCTGACGGATACATAATTTCAGTGCTTATTTGATCCTGATAACCTTTTTTTTCGCTATCCTCGAAAAAAGATCGACGATAGAATCGATTCTTAGGGCCTCGATTTTTTTGTGAATCGATTTATTGCACTTCGATTCGAATCGATTTAAAAATCAATATTTTTCGGAAAGAATCGCCACCCCTAATATAATCCCAATAAATCTATATAAACAAATATAATGTTGGAACCGTCTCCGATTGCAAGAATTGATATTTTTAAACTCATGGTTATTTAGAGTATGCCAAAAGACCCACAAACGTTGGGAGGATCCATTACTGGAGACCGATTAAAAAATCGTCATTTTTGGTCAAAAAGATCGATTTTCTGATTAATAGATCTAAGATCGCTATCTGGGATAAAAACTATCCTATATCCATTCTAGGGTCTCAGACTATCTTTGTACAGAATTTCATTAAAATCGGTTCAGTGGTTTAGGCGTGAAGAAGAGACATACAGACATAGTTACTTTCGCATTTATAATATTAGTAAGGATATCGACTAAAATAATCGACTTTTTGGTCCAAAAGATCGATTCTCCGATTAATCGATCTTAGATCGCCATCCCTAGTTCCCGTGGGATTTCCGGGATAAAAACTATCCTATGTCCGTTCTAGGGTCTCAGACTATCTTTGTACAAAATTTCATTAAAATCGGTTCAGTGGTTTAGGCGTGAAGAAAAGACAACCAGTCAGACAGACAGACAGAGTTACTTTCGGATTTATAATATTAGTAAGATAAGATATTAGTAAGGATATCGACTAAAATAATCGACTTTTTGGTCCAAAAGATCAATTCTCCGATTAATCGATCTTAGATCGCCATCCCTAGTTCCCGCGGGATTTTCGGGATAAAAACTATCCTATGTCCGTTCTCGGGTCTCAGACTATCTTTGTACAAACTTTCATTAAAATCGGTTCAGTGGTTTAGGCGTGAAGAAAAGACAACCAGACAGACAGACAGACAGAGTTACTTTCGGATTTATAATATTAGTAAGGATTGGTTTACTTTATTGTTCATACATCTGTTTTTTATTATAATCCATTATTCATAAATATTATTAAAGAGGAATACAGTCAAGGCGATTTTTGTATTAAAATACTCGTATAAGTACTTTTTACTCATCGTTCAAAGTGTCGACAATTGAGATGGACATCTCACGTTATTTCTGAAACGGAAATGTTTAGTTACCCATCCAGCTTCCGACCACCGCCTGTGTAATTTAAATACTGTAGAACCGTTACAATCTATGCAGCTTACTTGCATCCCCGGGCCTAACCTTTACTATATAATATAATATTATAAATCTGAAAGTAGCTCTGTCTGTCTGTCTGTCTGGTTGTCTCTTCTTCACGCCCAAACCACTGAACCGATTTTAATGAAATTTTGTACGAAGATAGTCTGAGACCCGAGAAAGGACATAGGATAGTTTTTGTCCCAGAAATCGATCTTTTGGACCAAAAAAATCGATTATTTTAATCGATATAAGTAAGAATTGAATTGTAAACTATGCATTTGATCAAGTGATGATCTTTAGCAAAATTGTTGTCCATGAGCCCACGAAGGTTTCAGAGTTGGTACGACCAATTTTTGCCAGATGGCGCCACTGCCATTCCAATAAAGGTACGAATTTTCAGTTTTATGTTTGTTAGTATGTCATATTAATTTATTTAAAACGCGGGCGAAGCCGCGGGCAAAAACTAGTTACCAATATAAAATGTACTTCTTTGATTAGAAAACAGAGGAGGCCAGACAGTTACCGATTACTGCAGAGTGTCGACAACGACTGTTGGCTTCGTTGCTGACGACAGACGGCGACGGTCATTAACAAGAATTGTCGGTCATTTTAATTTCCTAATACAGAATCGAAATAATCGATCAATAATTGTAATTTTTTATCCAACTTTCGCACAGATAACGTGAACGATGTCGAAACATAGCGCTGATACCCTCACACATACTCTGTAAAAAGTTCAAGTGTCTATCTATCACGGTTCAGGAGATAGAGCCCTGTGACAGACGGTCAGACAGACAGACAGTGGAGGCTTACTAATAGGGTTCCGTGTTTACCCTTTGGGTATGGAACCCTATTATTGGAAAAGCTAATACAATGCGCTTGGGAGTTATTTTTGGCAAGTAATGATATCAACGTGATAGTAGGACGCCCACTTTCGGTAACAATTTAGTCAGTCCTTTATTACTTGTAAAGGAGAAAAGTCGAGTGAAATTTAAATATTACCATATTGGAGAATATTTGTCTATTGTCGCTATTAGAAAGAAAGAAAGAAAGAAAGAAAGAAATACTTTATTCAGGAATATTGCAACACACAGTACAATTACAAACAGACAAAATAAATACACAAACTGCACGATTATAAAACTAGTTAATAAATAAGACAATCAATTTAGAATAGATCCTTTAAAAAAACAAATAAGATTAAAAAGATACTATTAGAGTTATATTACTATTAGAGTTAGCCGCTTACTTAGAAGTATTGATTTATTATGAATAAGGAGAGAATTAGACCACTTTTGTTTGGGTTCAACTAATAATTGCCAAATATATTTTTTATTTCGCAGTAGTAGACTCTGGTGAAACTTATGAAACTTCTTCATTTATTTTTAAAGGTTTTAACGGAAGTTTATTGGGAAAATTAATATCAACATGAAGTCTTTTTAAAGTTCTTAACTTGGGACTTGATAGAAACTAATCTTGTTGCGTCTCTATTAAGTAAATTAACTTTAGTGCAGTTTGGAACTTTACCTAAATATTTTCCCAGTGTGGCAAAGTTTGCGATTCAGTCCTTAATTTGTGATTTCGTATTTGCAACTAGCTTTTACCCGCGGTTCCGGTCCCGCTTAGAGGTTTTTAACTGCTCCTGGGGTTTTTTTTCGAAATAAAAGGTAACTTATGTCCTTTTCAGAAGCCCTGACAACATGTGTATACCATTTCATGACAATCGGTTGTATAGCTAAGGCGTGAAATGCAAACAAAGTCATATTCACATTCATACTATTCGAATCGTTCGAAGTTACGATGAACGGATTAAAGTATTCCAACTTTAAAACGATTCCGAAGCGTTTGGTTTCATTATCTTATTAGAACAATCGTTGCAGCATTTCCAGTTTTCACTTATCTGAACTTCTAAAGTATAGGTTATTTTTGCTGAAACGCTAAATTTCAAATCACTAGGCTTCGTGTACATGTTGAATGAGTCCAAATTTTGGATATGCGGAATCTTGTAAATATAATAATCATGTAATGTTACATTTTTTGTTACAATGTTCCGCAGCAATAGGGAGAGGACTTAGTTTTACAGTGTGGATGTCAATGGGAGTTTGTGTAAAGCGAAATCTAAGTTTGTAGGTTCACAACACTTGTCCCTCAGTCATAATATTGAATAATTATAGTTTAAAAACTAAAAACCACGCTAAAATCGCATAAGGAAATTCGTTAAACGTGATTCCTGACGATCCTTTTGAGGAGAATGGGATAAAATTATTAAAATCGTGTATTGTCATGGGTTCTTGATAATTGTTCAAAATTTGAAATTAATCGGACCGTTCAAAGTGGGTAAAAATCGAGTTCAAAGATGACATACATACATACATACACAGATACAACCCAAGCTAATAAAAGAGTGTTAATTAATTTATGTTATATTTCGTAATCCGTAAGGGTTATAGGGAAATAATTTCCCACTTGAAGATTTCATACACGGTTATAGGTTAATAATTTCCCACTATTTTCGAATGAGAAAAAATATATCAACGTCACTTATTTCGTACGTTATCTTTATAGTAATAGAAGATAAAATAAATATTCTACTTTATTTACAGGAATTTTTCTGGGCGTAGTTTCAAAAACTATTTCAAATTTTAGGAGAAAATGACCGTTAAAATGAATTTTTCACTTTGAATAACCATTGACATTGACAGCTGACGTTTAGAAACAAGTTTTGCTAGAAAAACACTTAAAAAAACTACCCATCTTAATATACGTTCGATTTATTTTATTATATCTGTAGAAATAACAAAAACAAAAATAAGTTTATGGGCAACTTTGTGGTGGGAAATAATAGTCATATGGCTTATTAAGGGTTAAAGTTAGGTACATAAGTTGAATATGTATGTATATATTTAAAAAAATGATAGATGTCGCGAAATTTTTCGCGAAAGTCTAGATATAATCAGAGCTAAGTCTGTGATATAAAATTCAATTTCATGAATTGTACCACTTGGTACAATTCATGAAATTAACGTTTCATTTATAGCTAATGAAAAAAATATTTGTGTTACATTTCAACAAAAAAAAATTATTTTTGATATTTTAAATTATTCGCCACATTCACGTTTATTGATATTGGATGCTACGAGTATTTTATTAAAAAATCGAATACAAAAACAAAATATTAAGTATTAAACAATTCTGCTACCAGTACAAGATGCACGATTGCCAAAAAGCAGTATAAATCGGTTTAAATCCATTAAAAGACGCATCGCGCTTAACACGTTCAATGCCAACGACTCGCCCGAGTTGACATAAATTTTCGTGCTTGGGACTCGCCGGGCGAGTCAAATGTTTTTCGCCACTATTTCCTAAACGCGTCTGTATTTTCTACTGAAATTCAGTTCAAAGTGTAGACTAAATAAACGCTAATATGAACATGTACACGGTGGCTCTAATTTACGACTATTTTATAATTTAAGAAAAAACAATGTATTATACAATGCTTTCAATTACAATTGCATTGTCCACTGCCGCAGGTCTTCGACCTTTTAAATAATGATCTATTATATGACAATAAGAACATAATTTATTTATTGTTAAAGCTGACTACGTACTTCTGTTTTGAAAGAAAAATATAATGAATATATGGTATGGAATTCCGATTCGAGATGATTTTTAAATTAGTATGTAGTGCCAGCGACTCGCCTGGCGAGTTCATCGTGAAATATAGACGGCAACTTAAGAAGGAATTAACAAAATCGTATTGGCATTGAACGTGTTAAATCTGACTTCACACCTACACTATCCGTGTGCACTCACACAAATGCAAAGCTCACCTTAGGCCTCGCGGACTATACCTTGGCGTCCAAAAAATATAATACGTCCCGACTATTAAATGCAAATATAACTTGTTGGTAAATAAAAAATAATGTTAACTAGTTATTATACAAACAAAAACCCGGCTGCTTATAAAGTAATTATTTGAACAGGTCCATCGCACAATTTAGAAGAAACCAACGACAACTCATTCATTAAAATCCCTTATGCTATTTGGGTTGTACCAAAGAATGAGACATATACATTACACAAAAACATAGCCCTAGGTAGCCGTCTAAAAGGAACTTAATTGGAATAACGACATTGAATATATTTTTTCAAACCCTGCCCTGTATGAAATACTGTTAATTGGTACAAATGATGGTACCATCGATGTTAAACAGCCAATTATATATGATAAAAATATTCAGTCAGTCATCATTAAACCGTTAGTGATTCCCATAAATCCCCGTGTTAAGTTTACGTGTATATTTTCAGCTATTTTGTTAAATTCAGTGAATTTGTGAGTTAACGTTCGTAAACTTAGTTTACGAACGTTAACTCACTTACTTACTCTACGTGCTTTTGTATTTGAATAACGGCTGGGAACGTGTCTCACAGTGACAGGGGTTAATGAAGAAGAAACGTGTATTGTGACTTTGACAACGTTTTAAGAACTCTTAGGAGTATGGGTTTTCTTAAGCGTTTTCCTGTACCATTAAAGCATAAATAATCTCTAATAAGCGCGTATCCGTGAGAAATTGGAGGCGTGTGTCAGGAATTCGAAGCTCAAACCTTTCTATTGGGAATTCCAGTTTCAACATTAAAATTACTCAAATTGTTTGAACAATAAGTCTTATATCAAATCAAATCAAAATAGGTTCTGTAGACTGTACAGAGCACTTTTTGAATGTCAATACAAATACCACCACTTCACGAGGTGTTTCGTTATGGAGAAGAAGCGGCGAAAGAAACTCCATAACACACATATTTTAAAAAAATGTTCTTTACAATGTCAAACTTAACCTAATGGTACCCCAGTAATTCGTGAAACTACACAAAACCTACAATACTTACGGAATCGACGTCTACAACCATTGGGCGCCTCTATACATCCATGCATCCATTAGAAATGAATTATCACTTGCTTAAACGGTGAATGAAAACATCGCGAGGAAACCTGCATACCTGAGAGATTTATAAAAAAGAAAAAAAAATCTCAAAGATATGTGAAGTGTACCAATACGCACTTGGCCAGCGCGGTGGACTATGGCCTAATTCTTCTCATTCTGAGAGGGACCCGTGCCCAGCAGTGGGACAGTAATGGGTTGCTGATGATGATGATGATACAACCATGCGAAATTTCTTTTAATTAATCAGCAGTAGACATTGAAGTCGTATATTTCACCTTTAAAATATACTCTGACTTATACTCCACCTTTACATCACTAAACACTTCGCTGTTTATTCTCTATAAAGGAATACTTTCCGGCAAGGTGATAGCCAACTTTTCAAAAACACTGAACAAAGCATTATATTTACATTTTGAACCATTTATGAATAAGAAAAGTACTTATCTACTTTACTTGACGTCTGATCGAACTTTTTAAGCTTGTTTGTAAAAGTAAAACTAAATATAAATAATAAATATTTAAACATTTAAATTAAGCGAAACTTAAAAGATTTTATTACCTAAGCTGTATTGCATATCAATTAGTAGTTTTTAATCGTATTACTCGTGACTTAATGCGAAACTAATCACCATTTGTATTTATCTGAATGCAATTAAGACCTCGGAATCGAATAGTTCATTAGTATTCTGTAACATACGCTGCAACACTAATTGGAACATCTCATTGTCTTTCAATATATCCTTCAAAGTGTATATTACATGTTTAAAGACTGCTTAAACGAGGGAAGCTGGTACAAAATTTGTTAAACTTAATTTCCTGCTTCATTACAATAGAATTGTACAGGATTTATGCTTAGGTTTTTTCTCTAAAAATCTAAGCCCCCCCCCCCCCCCCCCCCCCGACCGAGAATCTAAGCTCCTGTGACTTAGCGTGACATTTTGAAGACCTCCCTCCCCCCCCTAAATGGGTCACGTAGTATGGGTACGTTCCCTTAAGTACAATGCTACGATCGTAACGCGTAGCACATCCGGCTTATGCAGGCGCAGCTTAAAGCGATCCGACGTAGCGGAAGTCAATATTTGAACGATTGCTTGTTCGTTAATTTGAAGTTTATTACAGTGTAATTCCTTATATGGCACTTTGTGGCAGTTTGTTCGTGGAACGGATAATAATACACATTAATAGGAACAGTGGGCTAGCGGTGACCTAAATTAAGGCACGCTGTTTCGGTTTGTTTTATAGAATTGGTAGACTACATTACTTACTTTGTAGTTTACTGCTAACACGAAGTGCATTTCTACTCGTATTAAAGAGGTATAAAAAACTTTTAAATTTTTTGTAAAACATTTATATAATTGTCGATGTTTTTTTATTATAACAATATAATAAATACATCAATTTTGGTGTTTGATCAGAATAACATTTGGAACATAGCGGTATAACTTTTCAATAGGAATCATGACCTAAACAATTTTAAATTATGATTAGTTTAAATAAGTGGATAGTAGATGAATCGAGCAATTAATAATCGCAGTAAGAATGGATTATATTAGATATATAGATTATATTGTATTAGATAATATATAATTACTTGTTTTCTTTAATGTAGCATGTTTTCGACATTGACATACAAGAATATAAAATTTTTGGGTCGGACCCCTGCCCCCATGGTGTGGTCCGCTTTTGGGTAACACGGTTTTTTCTTCAAAGGACTTTTTAAGAATAAGATCGAGTTATCTGAGGTTCATAGTGTTCATACTCACTAAAGCCCCCCTTATTTCTAAATTATCTTCAAGAGAGAGAGTTCAATGTGGAAAACGGACATAACATCGAAGTTACGGTTAGGTATTGTTGAGCTTCGTAAGAAGTGGTAACCATGGACATCTGCGGAAAAATCTGTTGCAAGCACACACTTTCCTACGTTATAATATGTATTTAGGGTGTCTGGTCATGGTCATCGCTGTCGGAGTTTAGCAGTGAAAAACAGGGTTAATTTTATCGACAAATTACTGATTATTTTCAACTATTAGAAAATGAATGCCATTTACATTTTCTGTTACCGAAGGGTGAACAATGAACATGTATTTTAATTTAGTAATATCTTCCAAAATTCAAGTTTTATAAATATGAAAATACGACACGACGTGTTATTTGTTAGCTAAACATATGTTACGGAAATAGCATATGTTACTGTTACTGAAATAAAACGATGATAAATACCACACCACAATGTTTCAATATGTGACTGAAAATAATAAAGTGGAAATTTTGGAAAAAAATACCAATTTTTTTTTTATTTTATTAATACTCGTAGTTATGATAGGTTGAATATAACCCTTAAAATGTTCGCTTGGATGAAGCTTATTATGTTTATTACTTTTTTCATAAGTATTTTAATACCTATTTTATAAATTATTTTTGTACATTTTTTATTAGGTTAATTTTTTAAATAATTAAACATGTAGTTAACATTAAAACAATAAATAAAGTTTACAATTGAAAGAAAATGTCATTTAATCTGACATTACATGAAATGCAATAGATTATCCAACTCAAATTCTGCTTTCGAAGAAAAATTTAAAAAAGTCGGTAATTTGTTGATAAAATTCACTATACTTTCACCGTTAAAGACTCCGTGACCAGACACGCTATATAAACCTGTATCCCGTCCAAGGCTCTGACATTCTTCAGTATAAATAATTATGTAAAGTACTACAAACAGTCTAGGTATTATACGTATGTCATCTGTTAAGAAATTCCGAGAATATATTAGACATATGAGACAAACGTCAATATGAGAAGATAGACAAAGAGACAAAACATTATAACAAAGCTTCTTTTTGCATCCAAATTGCACTTAAGTATTTTACAATAAATCAATGTTACTACTACTCAGACTTTGTTACAGTCTTGTCAGGCGTTCCACAAGGATCTCACCTCGGCCCTCTATTTTACAATGCCTACATTTATGATATTAATAACCATATAAGTAATGCTCGACACTTATTATATGCTGACGATAAAAAAATCTATATGCGAGTACGTTCAACTAATGATTGTGAGCTAATACAAAAGGATCTGAACTCGTTATATAAGTATTACATAAACAATAATATCACTGTAAGTATCAGTAAGTGTCAAATTATTTCATTTACGCGTAAATTTTGTCCTATAATTTTCCCATATACTTTCAATGGCGTTGTAATCGAGAGAGTGAACATTGTTCGTGACCTTGGAATTTTACTGGATTCCAGAATGACCATGCGCGATCATATTAATTCCAGTTGTAGTAAATCATTTCGTAATCTGGGATTTATAGTGAGAACTTGCCTTCCTTTTAATGATACAATAAGCCTAAAAATTGTTTATTTTGCTTACGTCAGATCCATATTGGAATATGCTTCACAGATATGGTCACCAGCCTATGCCATCCATGTGCATAACATTGAGAGAATTCAAAGGAGGTTTATCTCTCATTTAAATCATAAAATTAAACGGTCAAGCTCATCTTATGATGATGATTGTAAACACTATAATCTCCTTAAGCTTGAAGAAAGAAGAGTTCTTTTGGATATGGGATTTCTTTATGATATTCTACGAGGGTTCATAGATTGTCCCGATTTGTTAGCTTGTATTAGGTTTAACGTCCCTAAATATCGCACCCGTCACACTAGTAATGTTATGTTTCATGTTCCTTTTCACACGACAAGGTATGGAAGTAATAGTGTTTTAGCGCGTTTGCTCAATACTTACAATAAAAAATTTAGTATAGTTGACCCATTCTTAGTTACTAAGGATGTTTTCAAAAATGAGGTAGTAAAAATAATATTAAATTCATAATGTCATTTATAATATAATATAATGATAATAATATGTTTCAATGAAAATAATTTTCGAATTATTTCATATATGTATATACGTAGATTTTTATTTATATTAATATATATACCTTATTATTGCTATTTATGGAAAACATATTTAATAATTATTATTTGTATTTGATAGATTTATTTATTTTCATATAACGTCGTAGTTATGTCTTGAAGTTACTTTTTTGTCTACCCACATGAAAACAATTGTATGTAGGTAAAAATAATTTAATATTAGTCTATTTTACTACATGTATGTTAATCTGTGGATAACTGTAATTGGCGTACGCTGTTGTTATCCCTAAGAAATAAATAAATAAATAAATAAATACTACTATCTACTTGTGTTATTAGTAGGATTTGGTAATAAAAAAATCTTACACATAAATATTGAATAAGACGTACGAGTAATAACCAAATAAAATTTTCATTTTTTATGTGCTGTAAAATCCTCGAGATACATTTTATTAGAATGAGCTATCTCTCATATTTAAGGAGCTCTCTATTTTTCACGTTTTTGAACTTGTTGGCTAGATTAAGGAGATAGCATTAGATATAATCTAGGGCGTGCCTATATAAATAAGATTCATTTGTGGCCGAGTTGGGGTCATGCCACCATGCAAATTGGTTAAATTATTATTTTTGACCTAAGTTATTTTTTTTCACAAAATAGATATAGTTTTTATAAAATACATTTCAAACAAAGAGCCTTTGTCTCTTTGATACATGTTCCTGAAATTACAATATCAAATCAGACTATTGATACGAAGCCCACATAATAGTCTACTGTTGGTCTATGCTTCGCATATGCAGGAATCGTCAGTATTATAGCGAATGTTCATGAATTCTATCAATTAATTCCTATATTATGATTCTGTTGGCAGACCAGTAACATCAGATATATTGGTATTCGGGATTCGGATGCATACCAAATTTAATTTTGAGAATTAGTCCCAATTAAATTTGAAAAAAATAATAGTCCTATTCATTACATATTTCAATAGGATTAAAAATAATCAATAGGATTGCAAGATTTCGAGCTCACATGGGTAGGGTGACCAACTCTATCGAAATCTTTTTGATAGGAACTTTAATATTATTTACTGTATTACTTCGATTTTATCAATGCTTGAATGTTATTGCGTGTCTTAAGATAATAACTGTAGGACTAATACAAATACACGGTTAATACAACTACAAATATTTAATTTGCAAATATTTTTAAATACTTTTTGATGAGGACTAAATTATATGATTATTTTAGCATTACTGTTTTAATATTAAAAATAAAGCAAAAAATACAGAAAACGGTCCATGAACATCAAACTTTTGTTGTGAAAATAATACTATTTTAGTGAGTTTATAATTTTTATGAAACCGAAAAAACTGACTAAACATTTGGAATAAAATCCCTTAACTATTATAAAAAAATATCGTTGTCTCCTTACTTTAAGCAAAAATGCACAACACTGACCCAGTGTCCATAGAATATTCAAATACTTTGAGATTATTATTAGGAATTGTCAGCTACTTATGCAGGATATTTTTAGTCGCTGTTAAATGTACTTAATTATTTCTATTCTAACATAACTATAAAAAATTTAAGTGCTAACAGGGTATTAACTCTGGACCACTAACACTATTTAGTGTTAATAGTATATTTATACTATTTGATACATCATTTTACGGCAGCCCAAATATAATTAGCAATTAAATAAAGCGTCCTGCGTTATCAATGTCATGGTCACATTAATCAGGTACACCATGTTAATAGAGCGCTAAGAATAATGCAGTATTGATAAATACCGAGTAAGGGCTCGAACACAAAATTGCGATGCGACGCGATGCGAATTCGCAACGCAGAAAATTGCGATGCGAATTGCTGCGATGCGATATCGTGCGGCGTAGCGTCTCTCAGGGTGACCAACAACAACAACCACTGTGCGATGCGAATCAATTCGCAAGTTCTTGCGATGCGTCGAGGGAGCTCGCAGATTTTTGCGATGCGACGTCGCATCGCAGTTTTGTGTACGAACCCTAAGGGCTGGAACACAAAACTGCGATGCGACGCGATGCGAATTCGCAACGCAGAAAATTGCGATGCGAATTGCTGCGATGCGATATCGTGCGGCGTAGCGTCTCTCAGGGTGACCAACAACAACAACCACTGTGCGATGCGAATCAATTCGCAAGTTCTTGCGATGCGTCGAGGGAGCTCGCAGATTTTTGCGATGCGACGTCGCATCGCAGTTTTGTGTACGAACCCTTATATATATAAATGGTGCCTGAAATTAAAAAAAAACTTACGAGTATTTTCTCAGGGGTGAAATGCATTATCGGTCCATCTCAAGTAGGAATCTTTCCTTATCAGAGATTCCTTATTCCTTATCAGTTGATTACAAATGTCTTTTGGCACCACTTACAGATCAGATGAATGCCAGCTCGTTTGCATCTGCACTTGCATCTCTTGCACTTGCATCGCCGGCTTTGAAGGAGAGCTCTTTTTACACCCCTCTTGAAGAGCCCCATGTCATAGTCCTGAGGGAATACCTCAGGAGGAAGTGCATTCCACATTTAGCTCGTACGCGACACGTGCGCGAACAAAAATGATCGATTAAACCGAACCGTGGAGGACCGCCACGAGTCCAGTTGATGTGGATGGAACTTCATCCTTCGGCGAGTGGTGCGATGAAGGAAAGGCGACGTAGGCACCAGATCAAACAGTTCCTCAGAACACTCACCATTGTAAAGTCGGTAGAACACGCAGAAGGAACCTATGTCCGTCCGAATGCTTAAGGGTTCTAACCGATCAGAGATCGGGTCATCGACGATTCGCACCGCGTGTTTCTGTACGGAGTCAAGTGGGTTAAGTTGGTATTGTGGTGCCCCTGCCCAGAGATGCGAGCAGTACTCCATGTGGGGCCTTACTTGCGCTTTATAAAGCAGAAGGAGTTGCCCACCAGTGAAGTACTGCTTGGCTCTGTTCAGGACGCCCAGTTTCTTTGAAGCCAACTTGGCTTTAACTTTCAAATGACTCCGATACTACACGTCGCACGAGATGTCAACTCCCAGGATCCCTACACTTTTACCAATGGTGAGCGGGGTACTTAGGAACTTAGGCGCTATGACGTATGGGGTTTTTTAGCGGTAAACGCGCAGACTTGTGTCTTCGAGGAGTCGAACTCAACAAGGTTAAGACGACCCTTGGGGCACGCCAGCGTTAATGAGCTTCTTGTCTGAGCAGCACCCGTCAATTACGACCTCAATATGCCGCTCAGACAGAAAGCTGGCCGTCCATGTGCACAAGCTCTCGGGAAGACCGTAAGATGGTAACTTCGCGAGAAGGGCCCTATGCCAGACCCGGTCAAAGGCCTTAGCGATGTCCAGGCTTACGGCCAATGCCTCCCCGTTGCTCTCAACCGCTTGCGCCCAACGGTGAGTGAGGTACACAAGAACATCACCAGCTGATCGGCCCTTGCGAAAACCATATTGGTGATCGCTAATCAGCCGATGCTTATACCGCAGCTGTACAGTTACGAATTAATTTATATTCCGTCTGTATTTATAGAAACCATATTAATAGCTTGACTTATTTTATCTAGTACGGAGTAAGTCTGGGTTAAATATCCGATATGTTTACTCTCATACGAGTATCCGTTCCATGCCAGTTTATGTCATTGATAGAGATAGACTTTCTTCAGACTCTATTAAATATTAATAAATGGAGAAAATAAATAAATAATAAATTTTCATTAGACCTATTACAAACATCGTTTATGATTTCGCTGTTTTATTAATTAACATATTCCATAAAAGAAATTTCTATCGAAATGGTCTGATGTCATAATTTGTAAAATTAATAAACTTTGTTATTATTGGACGACAAAGACGACTACGACAAAGAGTTATAAAATTGAGACAAGAGTTGCGATCCAATAAATTAGGATTTAGCTTTAAATTAACTTGGCATCAATAATTAAAGTTGCGTCTTCTGACAATTGCAACAATTGCAAGTGAATGTAAGTTTTCAATGGACTATTCGCCATCCGATGACTTGTGTCATACAAAAATTAAAAATAATCGTGTGCAACTGATTTTATATTTGTTATGAGTCAAAAGTAATATCCGATATATCAAATATCTGGCTCATTCAAAATTGTTTTGAAAATTATCTTTATAATTTTATTATCAACTTTTCGTTTATAATGACAAATATTTGTGATAACGATAGGATCAAATTTATTTATAAGAGGAATTTTACCTCAAAGGAGATGTTTCAAAATGTATGGGCTCCCGGCCACCTTTTGTACACTATACTAAAAACTAAGAAAACTTGCAAAGAACAATTCGAAGGGGTTCATTTTCTTCAAATCATGTTCGTTTAATTGTTAAAAAACAATAATTTACACTTAAACTTGCAACACAACAGTGGAAAAACATCATGGCGGTAGTGATTACAGTAATAATGTCATCTGTCATTCTATTTTAACTTACTATATACATTATATACTTTTTAATATATTTTTTATGCGAATGGGCGTAGATATATAAATATTGTATTGTATGTATTGAGAAACAATGCCTATATTTGATAAACATTAATTATATTTACTTTCATAAATCTTGACTTAAAACAAACATACCAAAATATGTATTTCTATACCAATTTATTTTAGTTAAAACATTTAAGTGTGTAAATAAAACAACTTTAAGTACACATTTGATAATATTTTACTTATTCTTCACTTAGATACATTATTTATTCATTTTCAATATCTTCCCTTATCAATATTTTCATCCAATCATGTAGCAGGTTCTGTAATATCCTGTGACGAGCTCAGCCCAAACATCAAACAATGGTCATAATGTGAGCGCAACTACCTACGAGACACGAGTACGGTTTGTTTCCCAGCGATGCAGTTGCAATAATAACTGATTATTTTGTCATCCCAAGAATGCTCTTGTCTTGCTAATGTAATTATCTAAAAAAAGAGAAATGTAAAAAGATTAGCCTCTCTAGTTTAAAATTATTAACGATTATTTCACGATTAATACAACTAACTGATGTATATTTTACCTGATGATATTGAATCCTTGTCAACACAATCCACAGCGATCGCACGAAAATCACAAGAGTCCATAAGCTGGGTAAACAAGTAAGGTAGAATCAGTCCAAAATCGTAAGCAGCACAGAGTAGAAACATATTCAGGATTAAAATGGAATCTTCTCGTCAGTACATATTTATTCAACGCTTACTTTTACACATATCAAATTGACAACTTCTTCTTTTTTAATTTGACAGGTCACTTACATCTATTAAACCAGATACTATTTAAAAGGTGGTTTTGTTATAATTATTATAAATAATTAATTAAATTCAGAAATAATGACGGGATACCCAAAACAAAAGCCAGGTTATAAAGTACTAAGGTAAAAATAACTTTACGACAAAAACAGCGAAATACAGAATTACCGACATCCAAAGAGTATAGTATCCTATGTGTGGGGTACACATAGGTTCCCTGACCGACATCGACAGGTTTGAAAACTTGACATTGACAGTATTCCGCCATATTTAATATTTCAATGAGGAATGCTTATTTTAAATATTTTTAAACAGGAATACTTTACGTTATCAAAATATATGTGTATTTTTCTTCAATTATACAAATTATTCGTGTTTTTTAGATATAGTGTACATGAGATGGCCGAAAATGAAACATCTCCTTTATGGTAAATTTGTTCACAAAGAATTTTTAATTGAATTCAGTGTACGATGTGCAGCTGCGTAAATAACACGAAGCTGTTTCTTTGTTATTGCATGTAATGGCGTGTTAATCAGTTCAAAACGTCAATATTAATTTGGCACATCCATGCATGCAAAAAGGCTACCTTGTACAACGTCAAAAGTGACATCAAAAAAGCAGGTGCGCTGGACAAAGGCATTGCAGTAAACGCTGTTATTTTTTGTGACGCGTTTAACGTTACTTAAAATGTTTAAACTTTAGACAGTAAATGGTGATGGTTAATCTGATGTTTTACTCTGTTTGAAGTAGACCATTGTTTTGGATTTTTTTAACACTTTCAAAGGTCTCCTTCGGATGGGCCTCACGAAGAATGAACGATATTAGTCATCTAACATCTAAACATATTATTTAACATTTTGAAGCTGGTAAAAATATGTATCCCAAATTGACTACCATCGTGATCCTAGCAACACCATCAAGTGTACTGTTTCCTTCTTTAACTTCTATAACTAAAAATAAATTACTTTGTAAGGTTTTAAGTCTTTTGGAAACTGGATTCGACAAGCTACAGCACGACGACAGGTGAATCCGAAAATTGGTCAACGGATAGAATAAAGTCCCGACATGGACCGAAATTCCCGCGGGAATTTGAGTATAAATAGTACATTCGCAAATATTAAGTGCGTTAAATATCTATCTATGGATATGCAAAGTTGCGTAAAATTTCCCTTTCGAAGTATGAGAAGAAATAAGTACGCATATTATAAAAGGATAAAGAAACGCAGTAACGTAATCGTGGTATCTAATCAAGTGTATAATCGTAGAAATCCAATTATATTGAAATTACTACGATTTTAAGTGCGAGATTAAATTTTAATACTGTCCTTGAGTTTTACTGAATTTTACTACTGTACTTGGTAGTTCAGGGCCGACAAGATTTAAATAGGTCTTGGTATTCCAACGCCGACAAGCTTGTGACAAGTCATGGTATTCCAAGGTAGAAAAGCTTGTGGTAGTCTTTGGTATTCCAAGCCGACAAGCTTCTGATAGGCCTTGGTATTCCCCAGGCCGACAAGCTTGTAATAGGCCATGGTATTCCCAGGCCGACAAGCTTGTGATAGGCCTTGGTATTCCCAGGCCGACAAAATTTTAATAAGCCTTGGTATTCCAAGGCCGGCAAGATTATAATAGGCATAGGTGTTCCACGGCCGACAACCTTCTGAAAGGCCTTGGTATTCTAAGGCCGACAAAATTATAATAGGCTTAGGTATTCCAAGGTCGACAAGCTTGTGATAAGCCTTGGTATTCCAAGGCCGACAAGCTTGTGGTAGACCTTGGTACTCCAAGGCCGACAAGCTTCTGATAGGCCTTGGTACTCCAAGACCGACAAGATTATTATAGGCGTAGGTATTCCAAGGCCGACAAGCTTGTGGTAGGCCTTGGTACTCCAAGGCCGACAAGCTTCTATAGGCCTTGGTACTCCAAGACCGACAAGATTATTATAGGCGTTGGTATTCCAAGGCCGACAAGCTTGTGATAGGCCTTGGTATTCCAAGGCCGACAAGCTTGTGGTAGGCCTTGGTACTCCAAGACCGACAACCTTCTGAAAGGCCTTAGTATTCCAAGGCCAACACAATTTTAATAGGTTTTGGTATACCAAGGCCAACAAGCTTGTGATAAGCCTGGGTATTCCAAGGCCGAAAAGCTTTTGGTAGACGTTGGTACTCCAAGGCCGAGAAGCTTCTGATAGGCCTTAGTACTCCAAGGCCGACAAGATTATAATAGGCGTAGGTATTCCAAGGCCGACAAGCTTGTGATAGGCCTTATTACTCCAAGGCCGACAAGCTTGTGATAAGCCTTGGTACTCCAAGGCCGACAAGCTTCTGATAGGCCTTATTACTCCAAGGCCGACAAGCTTGTGATTAGCCTTAGTATTCCAAGGTGAACAAAAATTTAATAGGCTTTGGTATTCCAAAACCGACAAGATTGTGAAATTCCTTGGTACTCCAAAGCCGATAAGCTTGTGGTAGGCCTTGGTACTCCAAAGCCGACAAGCTTGTAATAGGCTTTGGTACTCCAAGGCCGACAAACTTCTGATAGGACTTGACACTTCAAGGCTGACAACCTTCTGAAAGACCTTGGTATTCCAAGGCCAACAAAGTTTTAGTAGGCTTTGGTTTTTCAACGCCGACAAGCTTTTGGTAGACCTTGGTATTCCAAGGCCGACAAGCTTGTGATAGGCCTTGGTACTCCAAGGCCAACAAGCTTCTGATAGGCCTTGGTATTCCAAGACCGCCAAGCTTCTGATAGACCTTAATATTCCAAGGCCTATTATAACATTTTATTTATTATAAGCCTTTTTTCCTTTATTTTCCAATGAATACAGTTTCTCAAAAATACTTAAAGCCTAACAAAGTAATTTATTTTAAATTATAGGAGTGGAAATGGAGCAGGCACTTGATTGATGGTAGATCTGGCCTTGGTATTCCAAGGCATATTACATGACCTCTTACAGTGAATGAATTTTTAAATCAAGTTATATGGTTCCTTATATTCCATTTTTTTTAACTGAGAAGTCACTTACGTGATATCGATATACGTCAGAGATCATTCTACGCGTCCGAATGTACTCCTTACTGTCAAAGAGTAACCGTATGGTTTAAGTAACCATTAAATATTTGGATATTAAAGCTCGAAAATAAATTTTGGTACTTTACTAGATTATTTTCCTGGACTTAATTTCTCACCAGCGCCACTTCAAATTATATCATAATGAAACACTAACATCATAATTCAGAGCGTGTACAATGTACATGTATCTTGTTAAGTTTCGTGCCGGACGCGACAGTGGAAACGCTTTTTGTATAATGACAAGTCAGCCGTCACTGTTCAATGAAAGTGCAACTTACAAAGCACAAAGGGTTGAGTTACAACACCAAAGCCTGTCGAACTCTTTGTGCGGGGCCACTTTTAAAAAAACGAGTAATTTAACATTTTGAACAGGCAGGTTTTGATTTTCAATACGTTAATTACCTACTTGCTTTATTAAATTTCCTTGTCATTCCATGTTACTGCCAATAAAGGCCTTAAAATGCGGAGTGAACATCTTTTACTGACTGATTAATATTTACGTATCTACTCGTATTAATTCCTTTATTGTAGTGATAGTGTTCTGCCTTACAAAATGATGGTCCCGATTCAAAATCGTGGACTTTTATTCAGCAACCGTTAATGTCAATCGTCGACATGAACCGTCTTGCCGTGTCGTGTCGTGTATTACAATCTAATTTTGTATGGACATACTAACATGAAATTGCAAAATCGATACTTTTTGAAATGCAATAATGAAATTATTTGCACACAAAGGAAAGGTTAATTAATTTTTGTCATACCATTTAACAAATATAATACCGTAACAATTAAAAAAAACATCTCGAATGCTCAAATAATCATCTGAGAATATACGGCGCCCGAGGAAAATCTACCACACTAAAACTATAAAATGCCACTATTTTTTTTATAAGACAGATGCAAGTTGTGCATGTGGTCTACCTGCTGGTAAGTGGTCACTGCTACTCATGGACATCTGGAACTAACGGGTATTCCATAGGGAGCCGATCACATATGCATTGTCATTCACCCGGATATGATGGTCGCCTGAAACCGGCAATTCCATGGTCGAAAGGTATTACTCGTAGTTCTGCCGCCTTTAAAAAATCAGACAAATTAATCCTGATTATTACAATATCATGTAGTTTATGTGTCTTAAGTAATTATCGCGTGTTTTTCATGTATTCCATGGATATTTGTGCCTTTTACCGCAAACATCAAATATGTGTCGCTCGTCCGCTCACGTCGTTTACTCCAGATGGCGTAATACGTTTTAATGAAATTTTATTGTTTCCGAAAAATAGTTTGGTCTTGAATAGTTACTTTACCGAAATTTTCAAGCATGATACCAGCAATTTGACGTTAATATAATTGGTCTGAATTAAGACAGACTGTGGTTACACTCCAGCCGAATCACAAGAAGCGTTTATATATATTTTGGAAAATTAAAATTTTGTACATACTTATTAACTATTTTAATAAGAAACACCTGCCGAAGTAGATTGCCGCGTAATTGGGACTGGCGTAGCGACGTTACACTTGCTACGTTTATAATATAATACAGCTGTACTACGCTACAACGATGCTACGATAAGTTGCTATTCGACAATAGATGGCGCTACACATAAAAATTACACGAACCAATATAATATGTTGTTTGCATTATTAGTAATTAATATAATTTTCTGCCCAAAATTCGAAGATTTTTAACTTCTGAACTAAACTGGATTTTTTTCTACTTTTTATAACTATAAAATGTTACAATATATATAATGTTACTACGAATTATTAAGATTATATTAAGTTATGATAGTTAGTGGAATTGAACTTTATGACATTTCTAACAATGATCAAAACTTGTATTTGAGCGTAGAACTACATTCGCTTATGGCCCGTGCCAGACATAAACAAATATTTGAACAAAGACTTTGCTCAAACATTTGAACACTTATTTGTTTATTTTTTTTAACCTGTCACTCATGTACTGGACTATGTGCATGTGGAGCAAGCTCCGCACATATTTGAAGTTTGAACGCTTTGATGTGCGATCGAAAAACTGACACCAAATGGCTAAGTGCAAATATTTGAAACAAGCTTTGAACAAGTTCTCTAATACCCGTGCTACACATTGTTCAAACATGTGTTCAAATGTATGTTATGTTTGGCACGGGTCTATAATGGCACCCCCAAGATTCAGTGACAGCATTTTAATTTTACGTCATAATCATACATCATCGGTATCTTTTTCTCAAGTACACGTTTCGCCTGAATAACTTTTAAAACACTTTTGTTGTTATAAGTTACACATTTTTATTATTAACGGTTAAAAATTAAGGAGTGGAATTTAAATAATCTATAGTTAGATCATTACTAAGAAAATAGTATTAGTTAAACAATTTGTAAATATTATTTGTGTGCACGTAGTTTGCTAAAATTTCATCGCTTGCTAATTTTATTTAAGCACCTTACATGTTTCACCCACTTGTCACTTAGTATCCAACTCTCCATCGAATATATTAGCAACAACAGAATATAAGCTTTGAATGAATGATGTAGATAAGTTAATAATTGTATTTAATCTACAATATTGCCGTTTTAAAATACGGTCTGCCTATAAGCTACATGAGCTACGGTTAGAAGTTCTGAGTGATTATGTACTCAACAGACAACTACTTGACTGCTACTTTTCCGAAATTTGGATAACTTCTTGGCGGGAAAAATGTTTTAATATCTGAGGGGCAGTACAAAACGCCTTTGACGAGTTGTGGCCTTCCATATTCATGAACTCTTCAATGGCATTAAAAACCAATTAGCTAGCAGAGATGCATCGATAGACTAGTTGCATTCTGTGACTATAACATTATCAGACAGACAAAAAATAAAAGTAAATGATTTTAACTTTTAGAATACTGAACGGCATATTCATAGGATAAACCGATTAGCCGACCGAAATAGTTCGATTGCTATTTGTGTAAATTTCTTACTATCATTACATTACTATTAGTATTTAGATGTTCTAGATACTTTACGAGATTAATATAAAATGTTCTTTGTTAATAACAATATTTTATCCGTTTGGTTTAGGTTGGTTATTAAGGAACCTTAAAATAGGGTATTTTGAATATAAAGTTTCTAATATTTTTTCCCAACTGTGACTGTCCGCGATTACCTTATTTAAAGAAAATAAACAAAACAATAAATATGTATGTTGAATAGAGTGACAATTTTAGCGATGTATTTTTTTTTTCAAAGGCCAGCCCCTAACTCAAATTTGTAGTGGTACTTACTAAACAGCACGTACATTAATTATTTACTTATATTTTTTTAATGTCGTTATTTTTATTTCAGCCCACGTGTGCTGTGTATGGCGTGGTCGCAACCTTCTGTCTAATAACCTATAAGGTAGGGAAACTTTGGCCCGAAGCGACCAGCTCTTCCTCCTGGAAATTCCTTACTATATTTAGGAGAACCTACGTGATAGGTAAGTCTTAACTTAAAATTGATATTAACTTTGAGATTATTTCGTATTTTGAGGTTCCGATACCAACTAGTTGATTGTCAGGAAAGTTACAACATTCAAAATTATTTTGATTTCATGTTAGCCGTTATTGCTACTCCCCCCTAGATGGCGCTGCAACACATCCGCTCAAGGACTCATTTATAACAGACATAGTCGCTTGCTTGCCGAGCTAAATTGTATAAATCTAAACCGTCGAAACCGTTAAAAAAACCGTCGACGACCCGCTGTCGTCCTTTTGTGAGCGGCAATCGAGCGAGCTTCCTTGTCAAATATTCAACAGCGCTCTCGGAAAGCCGAAGTCGCTAGCCGAAGTCTTTTGCCGTAAGTGGCAATCGAACTAATATATCAGAGGAAGTAGTGTACTGCCTTTGTCAGACGAAATACTTGCTGGAGGCAGGAGGCTACACCTCTTTCCGAACAATAACAACAGTGTACAGCAGTAAACGCTGCTGTGTTGTGATTTAAAGGGAGACATACGTCTTCGAGGCATTCCAGCTTATTCTTCAGGGGTAGTGGCGAATCTGTAATGGACCTCGGGTAGGAATGTAATCTTATCTAGCGTTGTCCATGGGCGGTAGTAGTCACTTATCATCAGATGGACTGCGTGCTACTCTGCTACTCTAATATTATGAAAAGGAGACTATCTGATGTAAATAAGTACGGCGATGTGAATAAACTCAACGGCTCGCTAAGATAATCGGTAGGCAAGAGTGTTTAACTACGGAAAACATTTTCAAAATACATAAGACTCAGTCAGTTAAAAAACTTAAAAGGGTAATAGGGTCAAATCCAATTCAAGAATGACTTGATTAATAATCTTCTTAAATATTTAGGTCGACTTACTGTGTAACCCTGCATATGTTTTAATTCCGGCCGGATTGTATTTAGTGCGCCGGAGAGGCCAGACACCGGATATCTAATCCAAACCCTCCGGCAATTTAATTAGGGCACCATTATAAGAAAATAACGTCTTCACGAAAAATGTACGCCTCGAAGTGAGTTCTAATAATTTGTTTTTTTTTTCAGACCCGTCAAGTAATCTAATGCCTGTTCTTCTACAGGAGGCAGAGCTGATCGTGCCGAAGGTTTCATATATGCACTTAATATTATTAACGGCATGCTCCTTCGCATTAATAATGTTAATAATAGCATTATGCACCGGTAAGCATTATTATTTAAGACATATTAATTGTCATTGAAATTACATTGTAAGATTTTTATGCACACGTAATTTATTATTTAAAAGGTTTTAGAACCAGTATATCTAGTTGGACTCGGGAGCAATAATTTCTAGCATTTAACACTCACGTTTCGATGGAATGTTGTAAACCGGCTATCTTACATATGAAGTTCTCACGTAGGACTTCTTTACAGAGTTGGTTACAGATGTCTACACAGAAATATCTGGTTGAATTCTGGAATTCTCGGGTGCAAGAAACGCTCTTGTCCCTTTTTTATGGTATACCACTGTATATCAATGCTCCTGTAATTTTCTCGTGACAGTACGCGCGCGACTATTCCTATATTAATAGTACGATTTTTTCAGTGACCACCGGGAATCCGGACGCAAACCTGATGAAGTGGACCAGCGTCTCAATAGCGATGATGTGGGCCGTAAGTATGGCAGTGGATATATCCTTTGCCATACACTTCCTGCTCGACTATCGTACTCTTAATATGTTCATGGTAAGTAGTGTTCCTTTGTTTAATTTAACTATAGTTACCAAATGATTTTAATAATATATGTAATAAATAATAATATGTAAATTTTGATAATTCCATGTAAAGGTCAATGCAGTGTATGTTTATATGATATGAGTATATTTATATGTTATACTTATTCGTCTGGCACGATGCGTGTCTGAACCGCTCCATGTCTGCAGATATAAATTAAAACTGCTACTATTCGGTGCGCAATCTCCAGAAATTTATCTGCGTCTTTAAATTGTAATGTTAAAGAATGTTATTCCAAATATTTATGAATATAAGCTAAAATTCTCACTACATTGGAAAACGCAGATGTATTTTTGTTACAAAATTACTTTTTCTTAAAGCTTAAAAACCTAGCTTTCTAATGATATCATTTTTTTTTAACTGAAAAATATTTACAATTATAATTAAATTTACAGAAAATTAAAAATAATCAATTAAACTATAAATATAAAATAACTTATTTACAAAATTTTACTTATATACAAAAATGAAAAACAAAAATATAAAAACAAAAAAACTACCATAAAAAATTGTCGCCATCACTGTCTTTGGGCAAGGTTCTCAAGACGCTGGCAGCATTTCCTCTCTGAATTGCTATACCAATTCTTTGAGCAAAATGCATGCCAGCTCTCGGGTCCCCAGAGACGTCGACCAAACGAGTTGACAGCTGTTTAAACATGATATCATTACCATAAAACTCACTACAATACTTTTTTTTAAATTGGTGCCGAATTGAAGCAGTGGTAATTGTGCTCGTTGTGATACCCACTATTTGCGCATGTAATTCCGTATAAAAGGCCATTGTGTTGTCATAAACTTATCAGTCGCTTATCAGATGTTGTCCTGTACACATCTCCACTACCTGTTTTCATTATTTCGACGACATCATGGATATAACACCGGAAGACAGCGCTCAAGTTGTTGCGTTGATGCAACAGAGCCTTAGCCAGCTTGCAGTAGCTCGACAGTTTCGTTTGTCGCATTCTGCTGTTTCAAGAATTTACAGACGCTTTCAAGAGACTGGCGGCTTTTTTCGGAGACCAAGAACTAGCAATAATCGTTGCACATCCGCCGTTTACGATGGATTCATTGTATCGACGTCACTTCGATAGCGCTATTTGAACGGCGTTGATGTGGAACAAGGACTCTGACAAGTACTTGGAGTAGCTGTCAGTGAGTGAACAGTAAGAAGACACCTAAGAGAAGCCCACCTCACTCCAAAATGGGCTGCCAAAGACCCTAAATTGGCCACAAGCCATCAAGCAAGGTCGACTTCAATTTGTTCGGTAGCGCCTCGATTGGAGCATCGACCAATGGCGCTCTGTCTTGTCCACAGAGGAATGCAGAATGTGTTTGCATGACAATGACAGGATAAATCGGGTCTAAAGGCATCTAGGAGAATGGTTTGCGCAGTGTTGTTTCAATGAAACAGTTGCCTAAGTGGGAGGAGGAGGACTGACCTATAACATTACAGATGTTCTCTCGGATCATGTCGTTCTGTGCCAGGTTCATTGGGGATAACTTTATGTTAATGCATGATAATGCCCGGTGTCACACTGCACGTGTCACTAGGGAATTCCTCAATGAAGTCGGTATACCGACGGTGGACTGGCCTGCGCTCAGCCCAGACATGAATCCGATTGAGCATTTGTGGGATGTATTGTCACGAAACGTTCGGGGCAGAAATCCGGCTCCTTCAAACGTTAGCGAGCTCCAAAACGCATTATTAGAGGAGTGGGAGGCTATTCCCCAAGCCACTATAAAAAAATGGTCTGTTCGATGTCAAATCAAATGCGATCAGTTAATAGGGCAAGGGGAGGTAACACTCGATATTAATTACACCAACTCAACAATTTTGAAATGTTCGTAATGTCCTTTATTTAACTTCAATCGCATCAATCCCTTTGGTAAAATTTCCTTTTATCCAGCACTTTGGCCAAGATTGTTTTAAAAAAAATAACTACCGTACAGATTTCCATGACAAAGATGTCATTGGAAAGCTAGGTTTTTAAGCTTTAAGAAAAAAGTAATTTTGTAACAAAAATACATCTGCGTTTTCAAATGCAGCGGCTCTGAATGCGCGCTTGGAGAGTGAGTCGATTCGCTTGCAGCCGAGTGTATATTGGTCGAATGATAAGCATGTTTAAATTTTAAACGATTATTAAAAAAAAATATCCAAAAATAAACATTGCACTACCTAAAATTATGTTGTGAATTATAAATGATTTATGACTAACCATTCATTCCATTTCATCTCATTTCAACAGCATTTTGGCGGGCGCATCATTGAAAACTATATCTTTACTCAACCACTAATCATGGGAGTTAATAATAACTACGGCAGACATGGTTTACCAGTTGATAAAATGTTAAATAATAATAATCATAGAACATTATTTTATACTGATATGCCATTTATACCTACGACAGAAAGTGTAAGATTTTTTAAATAGGAAACAAATAAAGGCCGTATTTTCAAATTAATTCTATTCCATTTTTTTCTCTCGTAATGTACAATCTTTTGAACGGTTCGTAGAGTGAACGATGCACGTGGAATTTGTATTAAAGATTTTTGTTTGTATCCTTAGAATTAATATAAATATTGAGAAAAACACTCGTTTGAAAACGGTTCGTTCATAACGTTACTATTAACTGTTCAAATGTATGTCAAGCAAGTAATAGTTTAGCGTGAATTAGTGCATGTTCAGGTAGTCTTAATAATAAATGACGAAATATTTATTGACTAGTAAGTAATCCGAACGTCATGTTCCTTAAAGTTAGATGTGAAACCATCACAAATTGATCATTAACACAGCATGAACCTAACTAGGTTCATGCTGTTCAATTGTCGGATCATCCACTTTACAAATCGCCGACAAATATTTACTTCCCCCTTAAAATTAATAGTAATAATAATTAATAATTTGCAATAATAGTGTAAATTATGGATAAACATAAATACTAATTAAAATTAAATAGCGAGTGCGATTACATATATGTAACCCGTTCATTAATAGATAGAGTTGCATCGTTACGACCCGAATGCGTTACTTTCTTCAACCCAATAATTAATATTCTACTTCTGGCTACGGGTTTTTCTCTAACAGTAAAAGAGGCCATACTGCAGTATATATAGTATTTTAAATCTACTATACTATCACGTTCATGCATCACTTTACATAATGATTCATAATTTTTCATCATGACTTATATGGGTTTCATGGGAATTTACTTTACTATTCTTTACTTTGGAGTTGCGGACATGGTCAGGTGGTAGTTAAACCTTATACTTAATTAGTTTTATCATCAGATCATTCACCATGAGAATTAAACATTGTTGAGCATTTAAAACGTGAAGCTTAATTTTTATTTAACAAGTTCAGAGCAGACTTGTGGTGCAGCTGAAATAACTTGTGTCTTACTGATTGGTATTATCAAATTGGTATTATCTCTTATATGTATTGGTACTATATTCGTATATGTATATAATAAGTATCGGTTTTATTATACTTTTTACGCAATCCTCTTGTGATTTGGTAAAGAACTAAGGGTTTAACAACTGCATAGTTGAGTTTTATTGAAAAGCATAAGTATTATGCTGCTTCCACGCGCTTGGCACTTGACAGACACTCCAAATATCAACAACAAACGCACAACCGTGTGGACGCGTTCACGCGTTTTGTCAAATTCCATTGACCTCTCCGTTAACATCCGCCGCTCCATTGGATTGGTTACAAGTGCTTGCAAACCTACTCAAACAAGTCAAGCGCTCTCCGCACGTTTGTGCTAGTAATGGTGTGTTCTTGTTTGGTGAGCGTGCAGGCGCGGCATTATAAGTAGAACATTAGTAGTGGTAGTGATTGCATAACTACTTGTAGCTGTTAAGTTATACTTAATTTTAATACGCTTTTTTGAATAAATAGTAGTAAAATATTAATATGTTTATTATGTAGACGAAGATGCCCAATATCCTCCTTAATAATATTTTATACGTACCTAATATTAATGCTTATGCGCACTTGAATTTAACTACATTAAATTGCTAGCTATTAATTTTATACTCTGACCACTTCATGACTTTTTATTTGACGTTGGCACGCCTATCAAATTCCCTATTGGACAGTAAAGAGTACATGTAACAATGTCATATTTTATGTGACGCTATTAGTCATAAAGATATAGTTACAGCGTTTCAGACATTTTTTAAATTATTTATAATCGGTCTGTTAGGTGATTTTTATTAAATAAATAGCAAATTTGGGTCTCTAATATCAATTTGCCAAATAGACTGTATTTAGTGACAGAGTATAGGTATAGGCACTGCGCTTGATATTAATAAGCCTCTTCCATAGATATGTCTATCGCGAGAACGCTTTGTGTATGGTGGCAAACATAAGTATGCAATCACTTTACAGACATAATTAAGTTTTCGTGACGAAATGGCATTATAATTGCTTAAAAAACAAAATTTATTACATGTTTCATATAAAAAGCTGTGCGACTCAATAGCACGAATATATTATCAACAATCGGTGTAAATTTTTGAAGTCAGTTGAAATTACGCAATACGCATCTATGGGAGAGACATTAACATTGTGAAGTGAATATTTTCGTTAAACAGACATAATAACTCCGTCCTCTTTATTGCAGAATAAGACTAAATTCAGTTCGGAAGAGTTGTATACATTAGATATGGCTCGTTTGGGTGCATTCTTCGGAGCTATGTTCACTGTCAAATTTATAGGTTTCTACATCTACGCGACTAAGTTGATTATTTCTACGGTCCGCTATACGATTCAATACGAAAAAGAAATCGAAGAAGAGACTGTAAGTATGACACATGTTATTATAATGTAGGTAGTATTAGAGTTGGTATTGCAGATTTTTAGGTGATTTTTTAAAACCTTGTATGATCCTGTCTTATTTTTCGATTGTAGCAATAGATCAGTAAATCTCCTGTTGTGTACGGATTTTTGGGCGGCAATGATAATTATAATTTAGACGGCACGAGCATTTCCTATGTATATAAGATAAAAAAAATGTTAATTACTTGAAGATGAAATTATCAAGACAATTTAAGACTACTTTTAATATCGCATATGACTCACAATATTCAGTGAGATATATGCGATACAATTAGTTATAAGTTAATTTTAAACTGAAACCATGTGGTACAATATTACGATTCACTAACATTGCTTTATTCTTTTCAGCATGCCATACACCAACGGGGTATAATACAAGCATTTCGGTAAGATAAGTCTTAAAGCTTACATATAATGTTGATATTTTTTGGTTAGGAAGTAGTGGCGTGGCTTCTTAACATTAGAGACATCGACTAAGCGGTAAAAGTACTGTGGTATGACCGGGAGGTACCATCATGACACCAGCGTTGCCAACTGTGCGAGAATTCTCTTACAAATGCGAGATTCGTGGTTTTCGTACGAAGTACGAGGACACTCTCAGCCCCGTACAAATATGTACGAAATTTTCACATAAGGGAAGATGGTATTGATTTCAGAAGGAATTAGCGGAATTTTGAAGACCAATACGTTTTTCAGTGATAGTTTGGTCCTAGGAACTTTTTTAGCTGATAAATACACATTTCATAGATTTCTTCGCCTATATACCATCATTCCGGGAGTGTACGAGGTGTAAAATGCAAAATACGAGATTTTATCTCTTTATGTACGAGAAAAATAAATCTACAGTTGGCAACCCTGCATGTTAAGAAGAAGTTAGCGGACTTACATATGAGGCAACCATTGAATCTTAGTCCTCAGGAGTAACAACACGTGTGTTATCGGCTTCCGGTAGGACCACCGTTCTATATGGTTGGTTGCAGATGGCCATGGGCGTCAATGGTCGTTTACGAGGATGTCGCTCGTGTATTGTTCTTTATTGTCGAAAATTTCTGTACACGTGGGATTTGCAATGGGTAGAAAAATAATAGTATTTCTATTTAGGGAAAGCTGGCGACACGATACGAGCCGCGATGAAGACCTAACAGAGGTACCCCCACCCCCACCACCCCCTGCACCTAGGAGGTAAGTTTTGTTTGATCGTGCCCACTGCAACGTATCTATAACACTGTATATTACCTTATTACTTTAAAAACAAGTACAAAATTTAGCTATATTAGGGTTTTTGAGTTTTCTCTCAGAATAAAAGACTGGAAATTTTTCAACTACTACTGTCCATAGACATGGTATCTAGGGTAAAACTACTAGGTTTTCTATCGGTCAAAAACACAGGTCCGGATTTAAGCCCCCATTTTTTTTAATTAAGTTATACCTACATTCGGACAACACAACAGTCAGGTTTTAGTGTTCCTTTCTCTTACAGCAGACGGGGCCATCCCGTAGAGCCGCCGATCTCAACCATTTCATCCAGGTCAGTCCCCGGGATACCTAACATAACAAAACCTGAGCAGGAATGGTCCCGCGACCAGTGGCCTCCACCGCCCCATGTTCCTATTCCAGACTACAGCCCCCCACCGCGTCGATTGAAATCAGCTCTTAAATCCGGTTATGCTTTATAAATAAAATTAGAGGAACACAAATTAATTGGAGGATTAAAGTAACATACATACGCGGTAGAGACTACTTAGCATATTCTTTAAAAAATCATGAAGTTTAAGTAAGTTAATAAAGTTTCATTTGTCTGCCATTTCAAACAAAAGATCAACAACACATGATTAAACATAAAATTTAATCTATAACGTTCTAAGTAGATATGGGCACTTTTCTCGCGTTTTTGTCATTCCTAATTTAAAACTTTTTTGTAGGTTTCTTGTCTAAAATTGTTTATAGCACTCTATGACCTAAACCCGCAATTAAGTCACGTTTTCCGTGTTCTATGTAGCCGACTTTTACACCGTACCAATATAAATAGATTATCCTAACAGTTGTATAAAATAAACATCGCTATGAACGTTTCATACTTTTAAACGTCATTTAAAAATTAAAAATTACTAAGGATTACTTTGTTTAATATTGTATTTTGGGTGTATTAAGAACATATTCTTGCTATTGTGTATATCCGAAGCAATTGTATGCGAGTAAATGTAACTGTTGGGCTATATTGAGTTATATAGTTTGTTTTAATTGTATATTTTCACTATACACCAAAGTAGGAATCATTTTCAAAATTAGCTATATATTTATAAACAATCGATTAATATTACTGTAAAAATTGATTATAAGAATATAATAATCGATTAAAATAAAAATCGATTATTTTTTAACATCTCTATATATAACCTAAATGACTTAATGGATTTTCACGTACATATGGGTGGTGTTAGGTTTGTCTTAATCACAGAAGCAGAATAAGCCAACCCAAAAGTTTTTAAGCCAAATGTCTAGGGCCAAATAACTAAATTTTCTAAATCAAGAGTTCTTAACATCAAGGTTCAATGGTTTTGGGCAGTGTCACGTTTACGTTGTTTTTTAATTTTTCATAATTTTAATTTCAATCATTTATACGTTTTCTTTCAAAATAATTATCATATTTTTACATATTATTTAACAAGTATAAGCAGGTTTATGTCACACGATCTATAAAATAGTATACGATACTTGTGACTTAAGTTGCCTATTATCCGCACGGCGTTTAACAACTTTTTAACGTTTAATCTCACGCCGTGCAATCATAGGCAACTTAGGCCGTACGTATCGTGATGTACATTGTACAATTATCTGCAAAGACACAAACTTTGAAACACTTTAAAATATGCACTTTTGAAAATTAATCAATATCTTATAATTTAACAATACTATTATATTGTATAATTACCTACAAAACATTGTTTTGGATATAATACACTATATTAATACAACATATGATACACAATAATTTACCAAAATAATATTTAATCAAAAAGCTATTCTCTACTTCTTTTATTATTGTTTCTTTAACTCATTCAGTTGTTTTTTTTTAATTTTGTATTTTACTATACTTTATTCTGAATGTAAATAATAATTTAATTCGCCATACTTCGTACTTATTTTGTTCCTTGTTATAATTTATTGTGTTCTTATTATTAAAAATAAATTTATATATTTTTTTTTAAATTTGTTTTATTTTTATTTCATTCTTACATTATCTTGTAAAATATGTTTATGTATTTCTCTTTCTTTTTGCACATTTGGTATTTAATTTCAAGATTCTAATAGAGAAATATATAGGTACAATTTTAAAGATCTTAATAATACTTGGCACGCTGAACAGTATTTAGTATATTTATTCAGAGAACCTACAATACAGTTAAAAAAAACAATTAAACAATATTTAAACTTAGTTTAGTTAACACAAAAATTTTATAAATAAAATAAATGAGCCAAATTGCTGCCCCGAGGAAGTGTACCCAAGATACTAGCAGCATTACCTCGCTGAATTGACAAACTAATTTGCTGGCCGAGGTAAGCTCCAGCTCTTGGGTCACCGGAGGCCTCAATCAGGCGCGAAGACAATTCTTGATAGTAATGCTTCGCTTCCGGTCCCAACGGTCCCATAGACTCGACTGCGAAGGACACAAACATGTAACTGTGTGAGATATTAGCATACTTGCGCCGCTTTACAGCCTCCGCAGATTCAGCCGCCAAACCAGCACGCATCGAGGTCGCCTGTATATGAGATGAAGCCATGGTATCTACTGTACCATCCCATACCAACGACCGCCCCTGTTCCCAGGGCACGAGTGGCAATCCATCCGGCCGCTTGCCATCATTACGCTTTTTGGCACGCTTGAAAAATATATTAATTTATATTTAAAAATGTTAACTTAGTTTTTTGCTCGCTGCTATTATGTATTTAAATTATATACTTTGACGCATGTTTAGTTATTTAGGACTGGTAGACTACAGAAGGACGGTCTCGGTAATGTAAGTAGAACATAATATGTTATATTTCTATATTCCTCATTTGAACTTATAGGAATAACTTTTAGTGAATTTAGCTGTATTTAAAAAAAAATGATGCTTACCTTGATCCATCATCATCAACCCATTACTGTCCAACTGCTAGGCACGGGTCTCCTCTCATGAGAAGGATTAGGCCATAGTCCACCGCGCTGGCCAAGTGCATATTGGTAGACTTTTCATACCTTTGAGATTTCTTTGTTTTTTATAAATCTCTCAGGTATGCAGGCTTCCTTACGATGTTTTCCTTCACCGTTTAGCAAGGGATAATTAATTTCTAATACGCACATAACTTTGAAAAATCAGAGGGGCGTTTTGCCTGGGATTTGAACCTCGGACAATTCGATCGAGAGGCCGAGTTTCTTAACCACTAGGCTATCACTGCCTGCTTAACTTGATAGATAAAGTCTATTTATTATGTCATCTAAATTTCCCTTATATCCCTAACATGTCCACATGGGTTAAACTAATTATTTTTCATTAGTAGAATCCTTTACAACTTCTTTACAAATTCCTTGAGCAATAATTAGTATTAAAATAGAAAACATTTTTTTTTTGGAAATATTGTTTTTAAACTTTAATTGGATTAAAATTTAGAATATTTCCTGCCATTTAAAGTGACGTAACGATGTGCTGTGTTTTCAGAATCAACCAAGCATCTCGTCAAATTTGGCGAATGCCAAGACGTATGTTACGCTTCTCTGATTCACGGGCATTCCAGTCTCCATTGCGATTGGCCCAGTAAGTTTCTGAATGATTTACTGAAATAATCCAAGTTCTACATATTTAGATAAAAAAAATGGATGATCCAAACTTACTGTCTCGTGTCCTTTAGTGAGGGTCTAATACTTTATATTTAGGTAAAATAAAAGTTGTTTACTATAAAGTTTATATATCCTGTGAATTTTTCAAACCGGCCTTCAGGGTCAATCTATAAGGATTAGAAAATAATGCTTAAAGGAGTTACAATGACAAATGTGATTAAAAATTAAAAGTGCATCATTAGTATTTTAGTTAGAAATGATTACTAACGAAGAGATGTAGAAATTCATAATCATTAACGTTAGAAAGAAGTTGTAAAAAACAAAAAATAAGTAAATCAGCTATCTATTTTTTATAAAAATTAAAAAAAAAAAACACTAAAAAACATCGGGAACTTAGTTGCCAACCTATTACTTTCTCATTCTAAGCTGTAATTAATGGTCATAATATCGAAGAATTGCTTAATTAAAGATGAGGTAATATGGAAAAGTATGAAAAAATACTTATTTGCATTAAAATTAATCCTTTTCCATTAGTTTGTCATGTTGATCCTTATAAGCGACACTCTCCGATGATAGAATAATAGTGTTTTTTTTTTCAAAATTACCTGGTATGATTCTCAGCTAGGATACTAGATTTTTAAAATGAAGGCCCATTTGAAAAATTCACTCTTTAGCACTAAATTTCGAGTTATGCTCCGAGAAATATTATAATCTTGTACTTTTTCTGTACGTGAACTTTAATTATGCTTTAACTTTAATATAAATCTCACAGTCTTCAATACTCAACCTCAATATCACTCAATATCGCTTTACGACATCTAGATTATCAATTTGTGTAAGAGCTTTATTAATTATTATTGTAATTATTCTGGCATAAACATAAACATCCTTGAGTGCATGTACCTACACATTACGAAAAAATATACTGATCTTTTTCTAACTTATCAGAGAAACAAGATACTACCATTATACGAGGATCAAACTGAAAGTTCTTAGAAAATCAAAAACTAAGCAAACTAACAAGTTATTTATTATATTTTATTATAACTTTTCAAAATAGAGTCCGTTCTGAGAAAAGCACTTTGCCCATTCGGACATGAGGGTCTCTTCGACGGCCTTTAGAAACTCAGCCACTGCTTCCTCGGCGTCCGTAAAAAGTTTTCCTCGAAGATTTTCTTTTATTTTGGGGAATAAATAAAAATCGCAGGGTGCGAGGTCGGGGCTAAACGGGTGGGTGACTCAGTAATTCCACGTCTGAGGTCGCTAAATAGTTGATCGTTTTCCTGGCGGTGTGCGACGAGGCATTGTCGTGGTGAAGGAGGATCCTGCTGCGAGGTAGTTTCTCACGAACTTTTTCCAAGACAAGTGGCAAACAATTATTAGTGTACCACTCTGAATTAACCATTTTATGATCCTCCAAGACAATTGTCGCGTAATGACCTGTCCTTCCGAAGAACGAGGCCACCGTCTTCTTTCCAACACTTCGAACTCTCTTTACTTTAGTTGGCAACTCCTCGGAACGAAACACCCACTGAGCAGACTGCCTTTTAGTTTCCGGATCATAGCAATAAATCCAGGTTTCATCACCCGTTACTATGTCGAACACAGCATTTAAGTCTCCTCGGTTATATTTTTTAATCATTTCTCGGCACCAATCAACACGCGTAGTTTTTGGACCTCGGTTAAATTATGAGGTATCCAGCAGGCACAAAGCTTCCTGACCGCTAAATGTTCATGGAGGATTTTGTGCACTTAACTCATACCAATGCCTAGGCTTGTTCGAATCTGCTGATAGGTCACTTTTGTCAGTCTCTATCATACGCCGCACAACAATTATGTTATCTTCAGTCGTCGCTGTAGAAGGGCGTCCCTCACGCAGATCATCGGTGAGATTAGTGCGACTACGTTTAAATTCATTAAACCAGTACTTAAATATTAATAACTGTGGCACGAGATGGGGCTTTATCGTGAAAGTCATAAAAAATCATTGCAAGAAAATTTTCTCGGCTTATATTCATGCTGACGTGCACAAACAATTTTCAATTTGCCGCCAAATCGTAAAACAAATGACAAATGAATGAAATATATACCTAATAATATTGGTAGAGTTCTATTTTAAAAATTTAAACTTATTTTTTTAATATAATGTTTATAAGTGGCCAGTTCTAAAAACTTTCAATTTGGCCCTCGTATATTATAATTGGCCTAGTGCCATAATTATGTCATGGAAGCTCGAAACAAAACATAATATGTTCTTTTCGAATTCTTCAATTAATGACAATATTTCTTGGAATTTACACCGTAGTTTTAGTAAATAACGTGTCAATACTTTTAATAGTAGGGGAGCCCATGATGCTAAATGTGAACAAAGTCTAGCGTCATTTGGACCTATACGATTGTGTGGATTAGACATTAGAATGAAGAACAGGTCATATGATATTTTTTCATTCAGCGGGGGGTTCAGTTTCTAGAGCGTTTCAAAGATAAAAAAAAATGAGTCATGAATGAGTATGAAAAATAATCATTTTTTTTTTAATTAGTCTTTTCCTTTAGTTTGTCATACATCATTACGTCCCAGGGATTCATGCTAATAAGTAAGACTATCAAATAGCATAATATACAGGGTGTATTTTTATTTCAAATTGACTGTTTTTTTCACTACTTCGACGTGTGGTTACCTGCAGATTATTATATGTCCCATTTTCTAACATTATTTCCTTTATATTAAAAAAATACGTAACGATTTTCTTTTTTTGGAAGTTTGTGACCCTATTACTCACTAACGCCACGCTCAGATCGTCAGATTATTATAAATTTATTACTCTCAGCATGTAATTAACCTACCATACCTTAATCTGACGCGCTCGAGCATGTTCAGTGATCGATTTTTTTCTACTTATCTGACAGGCTCCCCTGTGCAAGCCCTCCAATATAGAAAGTTAATTTATGGTTTAGAATACTCGAAAGGGTGTAAGGTATCTCCCATATCTCTTGGGCTCCCCATCTATAATGACGTCCTTGCATTACAGAACTTGTGAGGTCATTAACCCTCCTGAATTTCGACGAACGTCCAGGCGTGGATTGAGTGTTACAGTCATACCCGAATTACACTCGCCTGTGCCTGAGTAAGTTTTTGAATTTGCCGGAAATAATCGATGTGGTTTTTAGATAGAAATGCATGTATGAATGCATAGTCTCAACATACTGTCCCGTGTCTCAGCGACGTCACAATAAGTAGATTCGCGTTACACGGATACAAGGATACAACTTTTGCAACAATATAAGTTATTGCATAAAAAAATATGTAAGGCACACGACTCCTAGTAAGTCAAAAGACATAGTAAGGTTAGGCTGAGATACTATGGCGCATTTTAACTAGTCTCAAGATTCAGTTTGATTACAAACGTCTATGTGCAGCAGAGACTATTTAAGGTGAGGTTGACGGCATGTTCATAGTTATGTTGTAGTGAAATGATATTATCATAAATACAGGATAATATTATAGAAAAGATTGATAATAGATTTTTTGTATGTTCGGTAGTTACGTTATTGCTATTATAAAATTTCTAAACGTATATGTGTATGTGATGTTGCGTTCAGGGATGTTTTTTCAATTACTTTTGGGTTAATATTAATAACTTTATGCCAGTGCATACTAGGACGGTTTTACGATGCACCGTCTGTTATGGAGTTTATTTCGTTTATGGAGCTTCTCTTGCATTACAAAACACTTTGCGAGGTGGTGGTAGACTATCGACGTTAAAAATTAAATCATCTATACATCTGGAGTTTATTTATTTATTTAAATAATAAAATATATTACCTAGTTTTTGCAAGGTCTTGCTGTTCACAGTAATTGTAAATGTCGGCCCGACCTCAAGTGAACATACTTCTATCTCAATCACAATCTTGCAACAGAATTTTAACCAGGAGGGTATTTCAATTGATTTTGATGATAATGCATGATTAATTTAGTGACGTCATTCAAAATCCAATAACAGGACACCCTACGGCTTAGCACGAATGCGGTTAAAATTTAAAAAAAAACGCGCAATCGAAATTTGGAAGGTTGGCTTAGCACGCCTACGATTTAACGCACGTGTTTAACCGCTAATCTGAAACCGAAAAAAAAAATGTAACACATTGCTTTCTATACAAGTGCATGCATTCATAACTTTTTTCGGTGACTGATTTAAAAGACGTCATTTTTTATATTTCGATCGCTGCTTGCCAAGCACGTTTTTTACTTTCCGCATTCGGTTTCGATGGGCGAACGATAAATCTAACGCCACAACACATATTGTTCGCGAGACATCCATGATCGTACTGAAATAAAATTAAGCCAAAAGCCGTACGCAGTGCGTGTTCGGATGCGTTTTTGCGTTTCCAGCTATTTCTATTCCGCTTGCGTTTAACCGCAATACGTGCTAAGCCTAAGATGGCAGATCAATTATTCTTTATACTGCCATATGAAATGCAAGAGTGTGCTTCGAATAATATCTACGAAAAACAAATGACGTTACTAAAAATAAGCTTTTAGTTTTTAAAACTTTTATTAATCTAAAGGAGACTGAAACGATTCCATACATGTCTGGGCCCGAATGTAACAAGATAAAAACGGTGTGCATTTAACGCTTCCAAGTTAATAGTCCTTCGCTGGAAATTCTATAGGTTTCGACAATCTGATAGCTGAGATATTGGAGGTTTAGTAAAAGTGAGGTTATGTTGTTGATCTTTAATTATATCAGATGATGCTTCAAGTCCAAACGATGGTTTTAAAAACGAATTATTATTAGATTTTATTAAAAGTGTTTCTCAAGTCATATGAATGAAGTTAATAATCATAGGTTATTTAAATGTCTAATACATTATGTCATGAAAAACATTTTTTTTTTGTATTTCTACACTTCCAGATTGAGAAATAAGCTAAATAACAGTTTTGATAATATTACATAAAAAATATGTCCAATTTTTAGATTATATCTGAACTTGTTACATTTTGGCCCATATTTATTCTCCTTTATTTGCATTGAACCACGTAATTTTTATTCCTATTATGTTTTGGTGTAGGATTAGGTCTGACCGTAACGTTGAAAGTGGATTGTATCGGTGCGGCTCGTGGAACCCAGAACTAAAGACCACACATCCATTTGCCGTCCCCGACAGCATTCTATCGTAAGTTACTGAATCTGAATCTCCGTTTTGAAACTATTCTATATAAATATTTTTTTGCTTTATCTTGGACCAACAAGTAATATTTTTACACTCCAAGCAAAAACATAATATGTACCTATATTGATAAACTTTACAGCATAAGAACAATAATATTATGTTTATCATATTGTTAACAGTGGGTTGATTAAATATTACAACAGGTCGAATACCTTTTACTTCATATAAATGTATTCATGGTTAGAAATAGTGTTAAGTTAAATTTAAGTGAGAAAGGGTATCGAGGTTAATTTGTTGTTTTCAAATGACTTTAAATATTTTAATATTTCGTACAAAGGATTTTGAGATTTTGTAACAATATACATAATTTCTCGATGATAATGATAACATTAATAACTCTTGTTTTAGTACGTTGCCTCCAGTATCCGAGTCAGAAAATAAAAGGTTTGTATTAAATTTCTATTATATATATTTAACTCCTACTGATAGGTGGTGCGAAATTTGGTTTTTGGACTGCATTTTTAAATAAATTATTAATATTGTATAAATATTACTTTTAATACAAAAAATTTTTCCTGCTATCCGCGACCTGCTGTCTTCCCGAAACACCACAAAGCTTAATCCCAGTAATGGGTGCCAGGTTAGTTCAATTGTCATATTTTTGTTTTAATGTAACCAATTATGCACTTTATAAAGAAAGAAATCGGATCATGGTATATTTGAGTTATGGAACTCTTTGAAACTCTTCCTGTGTTTAAAATATTTTAATGATATCTACCGACACCATTCTTATAAAACTTGAGAGAAACATTGCGTAATTATGGTAACTTAAATATCTTATTATTGATTTTCATCTTCTTACTTAAACAGAGGATCTTTTCATTAAATGTATATGGGGTGTGATGTTCAAATGGGCCTTCGGGGCCAAATCCAACATCATAAGGAATATGAAAAATTGTTGAAAGAGTTACGATTTTGATAATAACCAAAATTGCATCGATTATTTTTAATCTACGAGTTAATTTTAAAAAAATATAGCCTTTGTTATTACACACCATCGGATAGAGAAAGTCACAATATCCGATGGTATATAAGGATTAAATTCTGGTAATGATCAGTGCCAAGCTAAAGCAAAGCGTCTGAAAGCTGTAATCCAAGTGCGTACACGTTAATAATATAATTTTCTTAAATGTTAACAAAATGCGGTGTTTCTCAGGACGATTACAACAACTGCGTTGATTGAGCAAGAAGTACCATCTAGGAGGCGCAGTTCACCCTGCACATCCTCAAAAGCAGAATCATCTACAATATCTTCCTCGCAGACGTAAGTAATTAAACTCAATTTGTAAAATAGTACCATTGCAGGTACCTTTTTAGTGATGAACCAAGTTTTCTTCCCAAGTAATCCTGGGGGCTAAGTTTCAACAAGTTTTGTTGCTTAGGATTCGAAGCAAGGCCAATACATATTTAGCTTGGAGCAGTCTAAAGAAAAATAACACACTTTTGGAGTTGAAATAAAATAACAGGACAAATGCCTTCTCCATGGTGGACTCTCATACACCAATTTCATAATATTTCTAAACGCCTTAATACAAGTGTTATGGTTACAATTCAATTGAGTCAATAAATAAAACAAAACGTTGATTTAAAAAATTGATTAAAAACCTTGCATTCGGGTTTCATTACTGGCTGAAACTCTGAATCAAAAATAGAATAAAAAAAATGGAGGAAAAGGGGAGAATGTAGAAGTTTCTAATTAGTTGAGCAGTGACCTGCTTGTGGAGAAATTGATTCTATGTATGACGATAATATATTAGAAGAACAAGAGATTTGAGGCTGTGATTTGATGTCTTTAATCCTAAAGTGCTGAAGAATAACAAAAAGATGACCGCAGTGACCCGGCCAATTAAGAGTCCGCAGTGTCTTAGGTCAAACTACGAATTTATTTAAATCATTTTAAAAAGGGTAACAAGTAAACTTAAATCATTTATTCTTATTTAACTTAAACAGCAGATAAACAACTAATCATCAAAACTGGTACTGTTCCACTGAGAGGCATAAGTCTCCTTTCTGAATGTAAAGTACGACTGCTTTACGACTGCTTTCGAAAAGAACACTCCAAAAAATCCGTTTGTTGGTGACTTTTTTGTAGATCACGATCATTTTATTTCAGATATCTTTCTGCGCAAATTGATGACAGGTACGTATTTAATAAAATGGAGTACCAATATCTTAAATCCTAAAGCGACACTGCCATACAATTAGAAGCTTTGACGGTATCCCCATCTATTACATAACTTTATCTAATATCACTGACAGCAAAGGTTCTTTAGCTTTATCTACTATCACTGGCAGCAAACGGTCTTTAGCTTTGTCTAACATATTACTACTGGCAGCAAGGGGTCTGTCTTAAAAAGAGGGGTATAATCTTTAGCAGCCCAAAAAAATAGGAAACAACGTTCTACAGGCTGCATAATTGAAACATTGTAGGAAAAACCTAAATATGATTTTATGTAGGTAAATATTTTTCTTCAACGAAATACAAGAGATAATCAAATTCAAATCAAGTAAAGTGAGCTTTAGAAACAGATTAAGGATTAAAAAATACGTGTACTTATAATACCTGTACCCAAGCGGTTGCAACTAGTACTATAAATACAAGATGTATACTTCACAGCATATTACCTGACACCACGGATGACGATGATCGGGCGACCCTTAAAACTTTAACACCGCCGCTTGGATCACCAAATGGGTAAGTTATATGAATATGAAATACAGATATACCTTCATACGTAAAGTAAATTCTACCAATTTCATAAATTTACTCTAAAGATACCTTTGCCAGATTTATTTTTCCCATATCAGCGGCTGTCAAGAACTTCTACATTTAGGTTAGGTTAGGTTTGGTTTGTTTTGCCATGGTCGGAAGTCACAGATCGTGGCAGGCGGTGCGCTCCTTCTTTAAAGCTGTGATGCTTGCGAAGGAGGCGGCGGAGAGAGCCAGAGAGGACGATTTGTCTTCCCCGGCGCTTCGCCGCAGGTGCACGGAACGCCGTAGGGAGGCTTTTTCTGAAGGCCACCCTTTCCCCGTCCCATGAGCCTACGAAGGCGTCAAGGGCTCGAGATGACGTGTGTGCGTTCTGCACGCTCATCTTATGAGGGACTCCAATGAGAGGGGCCCCTCCCTCTCGGGACGTGGCTGGCGTTAACACCAGCGCCGGCCGAAGTTGCCGGGCCGCGAATGTAATTCTCACACTCCTCGTGACCCGGCACCGAGCGTCCAGAGGAACGCCGCGGAAATTTAGTCGGTAAGAGTCCGATATACCCCTTTTGCTCCCCCGGGCAGAAGAGGATCCATGAGGATTTCTCCGCGTTAAAAAGAAAAGGTTTGGTTTGGTTAGGAATTTGTTTTTTTTTTTAATACTAACTACCTTCGGCATGGTGGCCGTAGACTTTATTTACCCTAGTTTATTCCATACATTCCACTTCTCGTAATCTTTCCGCTCGCACTTGCATCCTTCATATTATGTCTTTCTCTCATTCATTCCTTCCACACTTTCCGGTTGGGATTGCCGGTTCCCTATTACTACTATTTGTGACTGCACACTACTACTACTGCTATTAGTTAGGTTAGGTTAGGTTCGTTCAATAAGGAGAACACTTTACCAGGCTTACCAACTTAGTCTTACACCCTTTGGTCTTTAAAGGTACCACAACGCATTCATGGTCGATATCACGGTCCTATTCTATTACAGATATTAAATGGATGTTTCTACCTATATGCACTGATTGCTTCCACTTGATTTCGATAGTGATAGGACCAAAAAACATGTGTATTCCTTTATTCTTATTCCGTTATATTATGAATATACAGATTCGACGAAGACAGCATCAAAACCCTAACTCCTGCATTACCGATAATGTCACGTGTGTAAGTATTGTTAACATTAGTTAATCGCACTAGCAATAAAAAATCATTACATCGATTTTATGATATAACAGGTTTTTTTACTATTCGATATTGTTGGGCTCCTGTAAAATGACATATTTAGCACAAATCATCAATTATGCTAACATTATGCTAAATTATTCTGCTGACAGATTATGTCGGATAAAAATATTCTTATAGATTAATTAACACGCTTTTTTTATATCAAATCTTTAAAAATCCATTCCATTATCAAAACATATATTATTTTTATACAAATATACTGATAAGAAATTAAACAGATCATTGGAGATCGCGAGATCTCATATCGCAGGCCAAGATTGATGACACAACGGAAGTGTTTACACTCAAAAAAGAGGATTGTATTAAACAACATGTTTTCCGCAGGGAACTACCCATTCACGCTCCTCAACGCTATGGACACCCGGAACCGAACCAAGAAGGGTATGTACATAATAAATAATTGTATTTAAAATTTCAAAATACAATTTATCACATTTATCAGAATATAAAATGCCTAAAAATCCGTCATCCTTGCAAAAAATAAAAATAATACCGATCAATAGATGTACAGACAGGGTGACAGACGATCAAACATAAACATACATAAAAATATTATACCTTAATACAAATGTAGGTTTCCACATGGTACGAGTATTATCTGGCGTCTAAGAAAATCGCATTTAATTCTACATAACAATGAAAGAAACTACGGAATTATATGTAAATTTGATACGATGAATAAATGCAGATTTTCATATAAATTCTCTTTTAAAGCGCATCGTATTACTTCTGGCCAATCGCGCTGGGGTACGAGGTTATCGAACCCAAGGTGCCGACTACTAAGCCTCCGCCCACGATCATAATATCACCCGCCGACGACGAACGCCCGCCTCAACGGCCCCACCAACCGGAACCGGGGCGGAACATGAACCAGACCTGGGATTCGCCAGCAACACATTCCAAATCCACCGACGTATAATTCACAAACCTGATTGGACGTGGACCTACAGATACCTGAAATTTACGAAATGCTGTTTTATTCCTACTATCAATGTCATAATGATAAATAGATGTAATTCAATAATGTTTTGCTTATTTTAATATAAATTCACGTAATTTTAAAAAAAATATGTAAGTATGTAGCTTATATTAGGTATAATAAGTACATCTAACGTTTAAAAATTATATCAAAATCAGTATTAAATTTAATAGTATAGTGATATTTAATCGAATATAATTACAATTATCTAGAACAGCGTTTCCCAGCCTTTTCAGTCCACGGACCCTTAGGAAATGAAGCACAGTTTTCACGGACCCCCTTTATAAAATAAACAGCAAAAAAACAACGGATTAGGTATTTATTTTAGTTATTACAGATACAAAAAGAAAACAAATACAGAAGGTAATTATAACTTACTAATATATATATTAACTTACTAATAATTATATTTATTATGAAAAATATGTTGGTGAGGTGTTGGTTTTTTTGCAACTAAATCAGGGATATTCGGGTTGATGTTGCTACTAAGCTGTAATCTCAAATCAGATTCTACTTGTAATCTGTTTCTGTATTTGTTTTTTTTTTGTATAAACAAGAGTAGCGAATGCCTTTTCATATAGGTGTGTGGTTGAAAAACCAGTAAGCGGCCCTTTTGCATTTAATGAGCGATTTATGTATGGTCCAAAGACACCGCGGACCCCCATACATACACTCGCGGACCCTCAGGGGTTCGCGGACCACAGGTTTGGAAACGCGGATCTAGAATACTCTTTACTTACAATATTGAACATTTGATTATCTGGTGTTAAAAAATAGAATCATAAACAAAATAAACTATCTAAAATTGCCTTGTGAGGTATGGTTCCCAAAACGCTGGCGGCGTTTTCTTGTTGTACCGCGAGACTTGGGGCGGTTATCCACCACCGCCGTCACCGGACTGTCACCGAGAACCAGATTATTTCGGGCCAACTTTAATATGACATGACGGACGTGCGGTGGACACGCGGCTATAGTAAATGTATGTACCGCTACTTCGGCAGCGTCATCTCGTTCTCGGTTCGACGGTGGACAAACGCTCTTAGTCTTTGCTGCCAGCTTTTCTGTCACCGAAAGCACTGACAAGTTTGGTCGACATATCTGAATAAAAAAATACATGAAAAAAATAAATTAATAATCTAATTTATGATATTATTTATATGTTATAAATGTATTAAATTAAGTACGTGTAGTAAAATTTAAAAAAAAAATACTCTTGCAAAAATGAATTGTATTTGCATAATGTAAAGTAGATGTTGTTTAAGTATCTACAATGTTCTGTAAAACGTAAATGTATTAAGTATGTGTCGTAAAATTTAAAAAAATACTCTTGCAAAAATGAATTGTATTTGCATAATCTAAAGTAGATGATGTTTAAGTACCTAAAATGTTCTGTAGAACGTAAATGTATTAAGTATGTGTAGTAAAATTTAAAAAAATACTCTTGCAAAAATGAATTAGGTATATTTGCATAATGTAGAGTAGATACCTACCTACAATGTTCTGTAAAACTTAAATGTATTAAGTACGTGTAGTCAAATTTAAAAAAATACTCTTGCAAAAATGAATTATATTTGCATAATGTAGAGTAGATGTTGTTTAAGTACCTACAATGTTCTGTAAAACTTAAATGTATTAACCGATTCCGTGCGGATGGCACCACACATATATTATTCTAAACCAGAAAAGACACCAGAAAAGAACTATCATAGCGATCTGCACGTCTCGAATGTTCATATTTAATTCTATAGTAACACTAAAACAATCAATTCATCAAAAATTTACAAAAATGTTTACAACACCTGATAGAAATAAGACACTTAACTTCCATTTCCGTTATTACACGTAGATAGTCACTTTTGGAAATACTAATCGAAAAGTTAAACCATTCACTTTCGCATTTGGGTGGCTACTAAACTTACAGCACGTGGAAAAAGCAAAAAAAAACGATAAGTTACAATTCATGGCGGAGGGCACCTTAGCGGTGCCATCAAAGTCCCTGGCGTTTGGCACCACGGTGGTGCCACGAAACATTTGTTCGCCGCCAGGCGTTAAAGTTTGTCCAAAAGGCCGCCGCATTGAATCGGTTAAGTATGTGTAGTAAAATTTAAAAAAAAGTAAATAAAATTGTAAACGAAAATAATTTTGTTTTATTTTTTTACACCTTATGGTATGTACACCAATAAAACTAATAATAATATACTTTAGTTACTTTTTGATATTGCTAATTTTGACATAAATAATAGCAGCAGTATTAGTTTAAAGAAAGACATTCTAATATTATACAATAGAGGTATAATGATATAAATAAGTATCTACAACACCCAACACACAAATTAAAAAGGTACAGAAGTCAATCTCACGTATGTATTTCACTTTTCATACCTACGACGACGGTCCCGCTAGGGTTGTCATCTTTAGCTTATGCACCCATATTCCGAACCCACACTAGCCCGCATAGCAAAAAACTTATTTTACAATGTTCAAACAAAGCAATAAACATAGCAGAACAATACAAATAGTTTACAAAACAAAAACAAAACTCAGAAATTGTTGCCATGATCACCAAAAATATCAACTCCTAGAATTACCTCTCTGTAACAATTGGTAGCTTAAAAAACGATAATTCGCAGTTTAATGATGCATAAAAACAACCGTTCACTGAACAATAACAATAATTTCTTTCTTGGTTCTCCTATTTTTGCACAATACAGTAACAGATGCGTGTTACAAGCGGACCGACAGTCGCTCACGTATTCGACTGAATCCGACTGAAATAACGTGTCGGTGAGCGGTGTCTTTGTGTGCGATGATTTTAAGAATACCCAGTGCATTAAAATTTTCATCAAATGTAGTAGTTATAATTGGCCAATTAATTTACATATTTATATATGTAGTTTCTACAATATGAAAAACTTGAGAAATAAACCGTGTCGAATACTTCGTGCATTTTTCAACAAAATGTATCTTCAGATATCGTAAGGGCTGGAATCCCTTAGATTCCAGCTCTTAAACCCATGAGCTCACCCTTTCACCCAAAAAGATTAAAATGCAAGGTTAATATTAAAATGCAAAAATGAAATGAAAATTAGAAATTAGGAAAAAACGACAAAAATGACATCAGTTCGCCTTTATCTTTAAAGAAAGTTTTTAAGATAATCGATGATAATCGAGAACTCAAAGATCATCGAAATGTTATTGGCGCATGTGGTAATAAGCTACTGCATAAATTGGTAGACAGAGTAACAGAGCTACGAAATCAACTAGTCAAACGATTTTGCATAATAAAATTTGTAAAAAGGATAAAAGTGAAGGTAAAGTGGATTTTTACGACGAGGCTCTTAAGAATTTTAACTAAACAGTTCATTTTTACAGTCCCAGATGTTATATAAAATAAATTACACACAAACTTCTACACTACAAAAAACACTTCTCGAAAGTATGTTAAGTCTACTAAAACGCACTTGGCCAACGCGGTGGAATATGGCCTAATTTATTCTTATTCTGAGAGGAAACCAGTGCCCAGCAATGGGACAATAAGGGGTAATAACTACACAACTAAGTTTTACAGATAAAATCAATTTATGTTTACCTCACACGTACTCCTTCCATAACTTATAGAGACGAACGCTACTATAACAGTGCTATAGGACAAAGATGACTGACCTTTAATAGCTGATTACTAACATTGACTATATGCATTACAGGTCTTGAAACAATTACAAACAAATGTCAATGTTAGATAGTTAATTGTAACAGTCGTTACTTTGCGGAAATCCATGCTATTAAGTTAAGATTAAAACTACTTCGCAACAATCTGCTACAAATATGTAGGATGGTATATATTTTTTAAACCATGCAGTATGTACCACCCTCCCTCCCACAAAGGATGCGCGCAGATTCAAAAAATTAAAAATATACACCATCATACATACCACCACCAACACGTGTTTCGCTCCAAAACGAAGTCTCATCAGTTGACTTAACGATTATACATATATGATCATACATATTTGTAGCGGATTGTTGCGAAGTAGTTTTAATCTTAACTTAAATGTCAATGTCCGCTTCGTATACGAAGTCGAAATTATATTTTTATTTACATAACCAATTATTTAGGTATTATAACAAAAATATCATCATGTGTATTTTTAATACACATGTTTTGATGATGATGATTTTGATGTGATTTGATTTTATTATAAATCCAGGGGGGCCATAAACGTGATCGAGAATGGATTTTCGTGTTCCTGAGTCCCTTGTGCAGTATTTCTTATACTTCTTGTTAATAAGTTTATATCCGGTTTCTTTCATTAGTTCCTTATAGAGCTTAGTTTTTCTGTCATTGACAAGAAGGTCGATTATATATAACTCAAAGGTGACTGACTGACATAGTGATCTATAAACGCACAGCCCAAACCACTGGACGGATCGGGCTGAAATTTGGCATGCAGGTACATGTTATGACGTAGGCATCCGCTAAGAAAGGATTTTGATCAATTCTACCCCCAAGGGGATAAAATAGGGGATGAAAATATTCGTTCAAAAGCTCGTTCTGAATATAAATAAGAAACCTACCTCTTTGCCCCGATTCAAAGACCCCACAATCGTAGTAAGGAAAAATATACCGAAGTTGCCAGAGTATTTGGAATGGCAATAAACGTAAAGAAGAGTTAGGCCGTTTGTCCACCGCCACTGTCATCGAGCCGTCACCGAACGAGATGACGGCGCCGAAGTAGCGGCACATACATTCACTATAACCGCCTCTCCACCGCATGTACCTCATCTGAGCACCGTCATTCCGACCGCCGATATTTCGAGTAGATCAGCGTGACCGCTAGATTGCCACTCGAGATTTTGAAGGGCCGATATGCCGTCAATTTAAAACACGTTTGAACTTGTCCGTACACTGCCGTCACACGCGTGACAGCTGGAACCGGTGTGGTTTAGGCCGGCGATATCGTTCGCGGTGGACAAACTATCGCCGTCACGTCATATTAAAATCGGCCCGAAATAATATCGTTCTCGGTGACGGTTCGGTGACGGTGGCGGTAGTCAAACGGCCTTACTGGACGAATGTTATCCAATGTCTACTACCTGAGATCTTACAATTGTTATGGAGATCCCGTGAAACCAGATCTATATCTGGGACATATTACCCTCCGGGCGCACATATATTGCGGCAATATCAACATAAGGGCGGTGGGCAGGAAATTCGGGTTTAGAGGATACCCTCTTTGCCCGGGCAAATCTCAGGTGGTCAAATACCCCCTGGATTTATAATAAAATCAAATCACATCAAAATCATCATCATCAAAACATGTGTATTAAAAATACACATGATAATATTTTTGTTATAATACCTGTGCCAGCGCCATGTACAGTTGCGATTATTTTTTTTTGCGATCGGTTGCTAACGCTTGTTTATGCAGAGACTGCTTAACACCGTCTGTCTTCTCAATTGTATTTTGTATGTCCAACTATGTATATTAAAAAGTTATATATAGGTTTCTCTCCACCTATATGGCATGACATGTAGGCTAGAAAGTGTCAAAACCACTATTGCTGCACTAGAAGTGCTTCCCAACATTGCAAGTCAGCAGTCAATCCTCCTCCTCGGTCCGCTGCAGGCACGAAAACGAACTACGTTTTTTCGTCAAAAGAAATCCCGGACCACATCATACAAGAAGCCCCCTTAGGCAACTGTTTCGTTAAAACAGCACTGCGCAAACCATTCTTCTAGACGCCTGTAGACCCGATCTATCATTCTGTCATTGTCATGCAAAAACATTCTGCATTCGTCAGTGGACAGCACAGAGCGCCATTGGTCGATGCTCCAATCGAGACGCTACCGAGCAAATTGAAGTCGAGTTCGCTGGTTCTTGTAGCCAATTTGGGGTCTTTGGCCCATTTTAGAGTGAGATTGACTTCTCTCAGGTGCACTAACTCTAACGCTGTTTATCCACCAACCACGATACCGAGCCGATACCGATAATTAATGACGGCGCCGAAGTAGCGTACATACATTTGCTATAGTAGCTTGTCCACCGAACGTCCGTCACCCGAGCACCGTCATCCCATAGTAAATGTATGTGTACGCTACTTCGGCGCCGTGATTAATTATCGGTATCGGCTCGGTGACGGTGCAGTGGACAAACAGCCTAACGAGCACAATTCCCGCTACATCAATTCGGCACCAATTTAAAAAAAAAAGAATTGTACCGAGTCTTATGGTAATGATATCATTCGAAAGCTAGGTTTTTAAGCTTTAAGAAAAAGTAATTTTGTAACAAAAATACACCTGCCTTTTCAAATGCAACGGCTATGAGTGCGCGCTTAGAGAGTGAGTCGATTCGTTTGCCCTCAAGTGTATAAACGCTATTGCAATGCTACAAGCTTTTAGTAGGAGGTATTTTAGTTAGATTTTTTTAATATTGGAGAAGCGGACAAGCATGCCGTCCACCTGATGGTACTTGTAATTGAATAAGACCGTAGATGTTAAGTCGCGATACGCACTATTTCAACAAAATTATTTGTTTCAAATACTTCCTCTGATTCTGCCACCACGCGGCTTTGTTTCAACCGCTGGACTCATGCCGCGCCGCTCGCCGCACCGCCCGCCGCGCCGCTCGTAGGTGTGACCAGCTTTATAAATCCTACATTTGTTTTTGCCGCTCAACGCTCACCGCGCCGCTCGCCGCGCCGCTGTTGGCCAGGCGGTAAAACTTGTTGTTTTAAATAAGAAAGTCCCCGCGCCCCTGCACTATATATTTGATGTACATAATATATATTCTTATTACATGTATAGAAGATGGTAGCTTAGAACTCACAATAGCTTCAACCTATGACTAACATTCAATTTCCCGAGCTAAGTAATTTTTAATAAGGCTGAGGCAGATTGAATGGGGTTAGTTAAAATGAATGACAATGTTTCCGTTGTTAGGGTATGCGTCAGTCATCAGAGTTATGTTTTTGTCTTCAGCAATGATTGAAAAATTAATATTAAAATAGGTAGTTTAATAATAAAATACAATTATATTGCGGTTAGTATGCACCGAAAATCCTTATAAAAAGGCTGTGATAACGTCGGCTCTTTTAGTCGGCTTGTAGTCGTATCGCAGACAGCTCGTAAGTAAGAGGAAACTACACTCACCGGCCCAATTAAAGGCCCATTTACATATTTTTGAATCTTTCGTAAACGCAAATAAATAAATCGAATATTGTTTTTTATTTGTATTAAAGTATCGAGTGCCTATCTGTACCCAGCGATTGACCATGCCCTACTGCTTAACCAAAGCACTACATAAATGGTTCTATAATTGTTCTACATAAATAAATAAAATTCATAATTTGTTCAGTTTTCGTTTCTACAAAAATTAACTTTAAATAGACAGGGCAGCCAGCGATGTCCTCTTAAATTAAGCACTTGCGGTTTAACGGATGCACTTAATATTTAGTTCTATATTTGGTCTATCAAAATAAACATAACACGTAAACTGTTCTGTTTATGTATTCATAAAAAGTACTTAAACTATAACAGGTAGCCAGCGATGTACTTACCTACCCTTAAATTACGCTCTTAAGGAAAACAAAATCTATCTTGGCCACTAGTTCTATATACATTCTAATTACCTACGTACTTTCACTCATTAAATTAATTTAAAAACCGGCCACGTGCGAGTCGAACTCACGCTCGAAGGGTTCCATACCATCGTCTTAAAAAAGGGCAAAAATCATATTTGTTGTTTGGGAGCCCCCTTTATATTTATTTTATTTTAATTATTTATTTTTAAAGTGGATATATAACCAGACAGACAGACAACGAAGTCATAGCAAAAGGATCCCGTTCTTATCCTTTGAGTACGGAAACCTAAAAACTATAAAGAAAAGTAAAGCTAGATGTATTACTGTAGGTCAAATAAACTTGTGCGTATAATTTTTAAAAAAGATTCTACAATTAATTTGAGGGTAGTGTTGAATAATTTTCACATCTGAGAGTCTGTGTGAGATATCGCGAGTTAGTATTAACAGTTATCATTGTACCACGGACATGGATTTATCTATTTTATTTTATGACTTTTACTGTATTTGTGTGATCGAATATTGTAAGTGTATAATGGAGTAAAAATATGGCTGGTCGAAAAACTGCAGTGAGTTTACAAGAACAAAAAATTGTAATTCATGGTTATATAACTTTCTTTAACGCTTGTAGTCGATTGCCTACGCCTAAAAATAAAATATATAGTACAATTTCCAAAGATTTTTAAGTGCGAAAGCTGTTACGGTAAGGCGAAATTATGACTTTTTTTTAACAAACCAATTTTACCTGTAAAATCTGTATCTGAAAACGTTTTAAACGCCGGCGGTGAACGTGAACGTTATGACAGTGTTTCAAGTAATTCATCATCTAGTGACACCACTATAAATTCCGTCTCAGATTTGAAGTATTATAACTTTGCGATTGACTGTCACAAATGGCAGGAGATTGAACCAAAAGTTTTTTATTCCCAGAGAAATGACCTCAAAAAGCCAAATACGCTTTTTCAAAAACAACTGAAGTTGCCTAAACTGGAAAAATACGAAGTTACCTTGCACATGGTGCATGAAATCAAATATTTGCTACAAGAACGGTGAAGTAAAGTGCTTCGGTTATTGCAATCAATGTTTTTCAGAGTTAACAGTAAATATTACTCCAAAATCCGAAACAGATTCTTATTTACAGGTCTGTTGCGCAGTTAAGGTCAAAAATAAACTTATAAATCATAACTCAAAAGCAAAACTGCGTATGACGACATACCAACGGCAGGAAATTTCCGAAAAATTGCGGAACCATTCCGCTATTGTGGTGAGAAATTCTATTGCTGATGATTTAATACCAAATCAAAATAGTAGTAGTAGTTATAACCAACAGATGATAAATCCATGTATTCCTAAGCTCGGAAAAATACACCAAATCAAGAAAGAGTTAAAGCGCGAGAGCATTCTTGATGACAATCCTTTCATGAGCGTTTGGAAAATGACTACAATGGCGCCGTTTTCTACATACATTCGATAGGTTTCTGCTCGACCATTTTATGTTTATTTCTGGTCCCCGACAATCCAATTTTACAAGAATTATTTAAAGAAAAAGAGCCATATTTGTCTGTCAATAGATGCTACAGTCTCAGTATGTAAAAATGTTTCCCCTGTAGACAAAAGTGACCCTTTTTTCCTTGGCCTTGGAAATTCTTTGTTATGTATGCTAAAGATATGTCTAGCGTGCCTATGATGCAGATGTTGTCGGAGAGCCATACTTTGGCAAATATATCTCAGCTTTCTAATACACCAACCCCACAGTTTTTTGTGCGTTTAGACACATCACACTTGATAAAAACTTATTGTAATTTACCTTGTTTTGATAGCATTGATTATTCTGTCAAAAAGTTTTATATAGAGTTCCTGAAAATGATAAAACAATGCCAGAACTATGACTTAATTAAATTAATTGCTTGCGACGTGGTTGTTGCCTCACTTCATCAATATGTCGGTAGTACTCGAAATGATGAATTATTTGCTTGCAGTGAATCAATAAATCGGTTGAAAAGCTGATTACTTAAAGCTAATCAGTTAGAATCAATCAAAAATATGGCTGAGTACACATTTTTACCACACGACGATTTACCGGCCTCGAGGGAAAGAAAATTTTGAGGTGGCTTGGAGAGAAGTAGTCGCCGAATCGCAACGTATTTAGTTGCAAAATGGCTCAGTAATATCGCCTGAGCAGTGGATGACGGTAAAATTTAAATTATTATATTACATATCGCCCTAATAATATTATACCCCCCGCGCTTCGCACGGGGAGAATAAAATAATGTCTAGTTTTTTTCGTAGTGGACTATCAGCTTTTTGAAGGTGGTAGAACCCTTTGTGGTTAGACTCCATCAGCATCACCGCAACACCTATTTCTGCTTAATAACAGCAGTGTTAAGCGCTGCTGTGTTCTGGTTGGAAGGGTGAGGTAAGGGAGACATACTTTTCCGAGGCATTTCAGCTTAGTCCTCAGGGATAGCGGCGCATTAGTGGCTGACCTCATGTAGGAATATTTAATCCTATCTGAGGTAACATATGTCCATGGGCGGGATTTACCATCAGGTGGACTGCATACTTGTCTGTTACTCCTATATTAGAAAAAGCTTTATGTATAACTGTCGTCACACTTAAGTCAATTTAAATTACTCATCTAAACCTTTCTCACGATTCACTTTTTCTATCGGCGAAGACCGCATAAAAAACGATTTGGTACTCTGCATCAACTCAGAATAAAAAGGAACGCGTTCCTTATTTTCCCATTATCCCGATTCACTCTCACCCCACTTACAACACTGTTCTCTCTCTGCTTTTGTAAAAGATCAATGATCTTCCACGTAATTTTACGATAATTAATATAATATGTTAATTTAAGAAACAATCTATCTAAGAAATAGAACTATGTTCCTTTCTGGTTAGTTTCTACTAAATCCACTAAAAATTATATTTTCGTGCGCTCCTCCATTAATTGGTTCCGCAATATGATATAGACCAAAAGTCTACTAAACATAAAGGCTAAATTAAATACATTTATAACGCTATATTTCTTGAGTGTATCACAATAAAAGAAACATTTGGAGGAAGATGATATATTTTCATAAATACTTTATAACAATGACGATTATGACAATTAGCTTCCCGCCAAAACTCAATTTCTCCTGCCACGCCGCACCGCGCCTACCTGCACCACAGATTAAAGATCATTCTGCCACAGTCGGCCATCCGACCACAATTGCGCCGCAATTGACGCCTCACCTCACCTCACGTCACCTCATCTCACCTCACCTCACCTCTGTTACTACTTCTCATCTCTTTGCTCTGCTAATAGTTCCGTCCATTTCCATATGATAGATCTACTTCCGATGAATTATATATTTTCAAATAGCCTTTGACCACGCAAATTATTTCTCTATCCTTGGCCACAAAAACTTTTCATGCATGTCAGTATCCTCTTCTCCGACGCGTCTATTCTGACATTTCATTCTCCAATGAAGCATCAGGTTGTTCACATCCATTCTCTACTCGACTCCCAGTGCATCACTTCATCTAGCAGGAGACACCCCAATCTTTATTTGCCAAATATATCTGAAATAAGGGATCTAAGAGAGCAAGTGTGTTCGTTATCCGCCTAATATAAGGGTATCCTGACTACAAAACTGACTGACCTGACTGTTATTTTAGACTATGTGTATTAGAATTCCCACCACAAAAAAACTAAATTAAATCTGCTTTGTTGAATAAACTAACAAAATACTTGATACATTTTTTTTAAAAACCTATACCAAAGCCATCAAGTTCTATTGCAAGATTAAGTATGGTAAATTGAACACCCGAAATAAATTAAATATTTTATATGACGTCGGCTGTAATGGCTCATCTTATGTTTGCAACTCTGATAAGTAAAATAGGGTTTGCAGCAACAAGGGTATTTCCTTTTTATGAAAACTAACACTACTCCAACGTCTCATCACATTTTCGCACTAACAATACTCATGTCACTCAGCTCATCTCACCACCGCATTTACGGAAACGAGGATCGAGAATGGTGCGTTTCTCAATAGACCAACTGTTTCTCTTGTTTATGCATAATACCAACAAAGAAAACTTAAGTTATTCATCTCTGATATCTATTACCTATACAAATCTGTTTAATTCAACCCAAAAATTAACAAGACATTAATATTGTTTATAAATGACACAGACAATAAAATGTTAAGTTAAAATGTTAAGCTATTATGACTCGATCGCTAGTTACTATTATTGTTAACGTTAGTCACTTTTGAGCACCTCGCTTTATTTCTATATCTCGTCAGTATTATCTCGCTGTACTTAACCAGCATAGCTCAACCACTAACACTTAACCAGCAACCATGAAACGAAAGAGCTATAAGCTAAATAACAGAGTTTATTATTTTAAGTACCACTACTCGCTGCATTAGTGTCCTCGATATAATCATCAATTTTTTAATAAATATTTGCTTTAGACATTTCTCTAAATTAATTGTGAGCTTACTTACATTAGGTACCTACTATCAGTGAGCAACTTTCTATGTTCTATTAAGGACACACAAGGACATTTCCTATTAAACCATTATGACTTTAGTATTTTAGCTCTCCTCTCTAGTAATCTAGCTCTCCTGCAACTGTATCTCACCACGCTCAATCAGAAAAGTTTATATCACTAATGTTGAATAAGCGCTATTCTTAACATGAATGCTTAACCGGTACGCCTCAATCGTTAACGCTTACCCTGCATTAGGCACACCATGATGCTTAACCACTATAACTCTAACAGTATGATTTATTCTCAGTGAGCGACCATAAAGTACACTTGTATATGTCTAAAACGAATGATCTCAAGGATCCTTTATGTGTAGCGTCAATTTAGTTTAACTCTTTAACTATTAAAACAATTCCCTTGTTTTATGAAAAAGCACAACTTTAAAATGTCAAAGGGGTGTCCCTGGGATTTGAACCTGAGACCGCAGAATGATTACCCGAATCTCAAACCAATAGGTTATCACTACTTATGTCTCTGACTTTGACTCTATAATATTATAGATGTTATTTGTGCAAAATAATGATTTCTTAAGACTCAAAATGTATGTAGCCATATTATGTATCTATGACTGTCTCTTTAACCAAACCTCAGATTTAAATATAATATCTTGTTGGAGATGTCTCAGTAATGTACCATGTCTCTCTAAAATTTCTAAATTAATAGAGAATATGCTGCTGCTCCACGCTCATACATCATAAAGAAGATTATTTACCGGATCCATACAAAATTCTAGAAAACTTAACTTGCATTCATCATGCATAATGTGGTATTGTTCAGGAACCGCTCAAAGAGTGCTACCAACAGCATCATCGCTACCTCCATTTCCTCTTCTATAATCCAGTCTTCATTACCAAGGGTATAACACAAGTCTTAAGCGTCTAACTTTACTCCACATCAAGGTTATCTTGAAATGTTATAACTGTTAAAAATCACACGTCCCTGTATGAAGCTCCTGTAGAGAAATAAACACAACTACAGTATAAAAGACTTTCACCGTTGCCCATCCTCATAATAGTAGTTGACCGGCCTGAGCTTTATAACATTACAACAAGCGTCATTAATTGTTAACAGGTTTTATTTTAAGTACTGCAACTACCAACATATAGAAAAGACTTAAACTTGTGTAAGTAAACAAATCAAGGCATACATCCAGTACACAACACACATAGTAACACAATTATTTTTGTCATACAAATCTAGATAAGACTGACGAGTTAGCTTATAGAAGGCTGGACATCAGTAAACTCAGAAGAACCTCCAATGTAACGCCTGCTGCATTTTACTTCAAAATTCATAAGCAAATAATTAATAATAATTATCATACGCAAGCAGTCAGGTCCCTTATTCAATGTAAAATAAAACTTTTCACCAGCATATCAAAGTCATACCTCAAGTGTATTAACAGCTGTTAACACACGTCATACTACGTCATACTCGTCATACTGGTTAATGAATGCTGCTCCTCTTGCTGCTCATTTTATTAGAAAAATGACTTACAGAGTCCCACTTGAAACAGGTTATAAATTGCACGGAAAGCATTTACTCAGATACGATTTCCTACCGGGCTACTGGGCCTTCTATTTCACATCAGCCGGTACTTCAGTAATCGAATGTATTAGAGTTAATTATTTAAGATCTCCAGTATCGTCATTTATGTAAACTAAACATGTTGATGCCTTCTCATAAATTGCCATCATCATCGCCATCATCATCTACGACCATCCTCATCATCACCATCATCGATAGTGCTTACAAATTACGACTTTAATGTTCCGACATCAGTTGGAATAATTTATTTTCTCTCATCTAGCATAATATCCTTTTTATATCTTTACTCTCTTCATTGTGAGCACTTTATACCACTTCTGAATATAACGCTATATTTCTTGAGTGTATCACAATAAAAGAAACATTTGGAGGAAGATGATATATTTTCATAAATACTTTATAACAATGACGATTATGACAATTAGCTTCCCGCCAAAACTCAATTTCTCCTGCCACGCCGCACCGCGCCTCACCGCACCACAGATTAAAGATTATTCTGCCACACATTTATTTAAAATTCTACATACATTAAAATCTTGATTTTTATTTTTATAAAAATCGATTTTTAAATAGTTTATGTTGGAAAGGATTATTAATTATGTCATTTATTTAATTTTCTACATACATTAACTCGCATTGTTGGTGTAAAATATTTCACAACAATATATTCGAAAATAGTAGGAATTCGTTTCGACGGAAGAGCTTTCATATATCGGCCTATTTGCAAATGAGGCGACCAATTCTGTAGATACTCAGGAGTGGTTACGCGTCTTTGACAGGCTTCGGGTCATCATCAACCCTATCAATTCCTAGATTTGTTCTATGTTCTTCATTAGCTAGCATAGAACACCATTGCTTCATAGATGCCTCTAAAGACGCATACGCTGCTGGTATTTATCTCCGCTCCATAAACTCCGACGGTAAGGTTTCAACTCAGCTCTTATGCGCAAAACAAGAGTAGCGCCTTTAAAGCCCATAACAATACCAAGACTTGAACTCTGCGCTGCTCTTCTAAGAGCACGACTCACGACTAAGGTTTGCAAAGCACTTCGTTGTAAAATAGATCGTAAAACATTTTGGTCCGATTCAACCATTACACTAGTGTGGATAAGACACGAACCAAAGGATTTAAAGGCTTTTGTTTGTAACCGAATAAATGAAATACACGAATTGACAGACCGAAATTCTTGGAGGCATATTCCTACCAATTTAAATCCGGCGGACATGTCGTCAAGAGGTGTAGACCCGACATTCTTGGTAGATACGGCATTGTGGTTGGACGGTCCTGATTTTTTGACAAAACCCGAATCAGAGTGGCCCCCCCCAACAGTCCAGTCAAAACATGGAACTGGCGTTGCCAGAAATTAAAAACACAAAAATTCATAACATTCTTAATGAAACTTCTAAAATCGTAAACTTTGAAAATTATTCTAATTTTACAAAATTAAAACGAATATTTGCTTATGTGTCTCGGTTCATTAATAATTGTAAAAAATCTTTAAATAAATTAACTCGTTCTCTTAATGAAATTGAACTTCATAATTCTCTTAAATATCTCGTTAAAATAGCTCAACAAGAATCATTTAGCTCAGAAATAAATACAATTCGTGCAGGCAAATCTTGCAACTTAAAATCTAATATTTTGCAGTTGTCTCCTTTTATAGACGAAGATGGTATTGTGCGCGTAGGTGGTCGTTTGAAAAACGCGAATCTTAAATATGAAACAAAACACCCTTTTTTAATGGATGCAAAACATCACCTCACAAAAATAATAATGTCAAGTAAACATCTTCGCTTATTTCATGCCGGCCCTCAGTTGCTCCTTAGTTTTATTAGAGAACGATTTTGGCCCATTGGCGGTAGAACATTAGCTAGGAGCACTGTTCGAAATGTGTTACGTGTGTCAGAATGAAAAGCAATCAGTACAACCAATAATGGGAAACCTACCTTCACCTTGGGTTTCTGAATCATATCCTTTTCAAGTTACTGGCACACACTTTGCTGGGCCCTTCATGAAAGCTAGCAAAAAGGGTCGTGGAAGTAGAACCACAAAATGTTATTTTTGCATCTTCATTTGTTTTTCAATAAAGGCTGTGCATCTTGAAACTGTCAGTGACCTTACAACACAAGCTTTCATTTCGTGTCTTAAAAGATTTATTGCACGGAGAAGTAAACCAGACTGTATTTAGACTGACAGCAAAAATTTTGTAGGGGCCGCCAATGAATTGAGTAGGGTACTACGGTTTAATTTAAATTGTATAACTGACTTCACAGCCGATAAGGGCATAAAGTTTGTTTTAATCCCCCTTATTCTCCCACTTTTGGCGTGCTTTGGGAAGCTGGAGTTAAAAGCGCTAAGTTTCACCTTAAACGTATAGCAGGAAACGTTAGTCTCACTTACGAGGAGTTAAGCACGCTCTTTTCACAGATTGAGGCAATTCTCAACTCCCGTCCTCTAACTCCTTTATCACCCGATCCCAATGACCTCTCACCTTTGACCCCCGGCCATTTCCTCATTGGGCGTCCGTTAACCTCGCTGCCAACAAATAACAAGCCCAAGAAGATCTGTACCAGATACCAGTTGCTAGATCAACTCCGATGGCATTTTTGGGACAGATGGAAGAATGAATATCTAGCTGAGCTGCAACAAAAGACAAAATGGCGTCTCCCTTCACCAAACTTGAAAGAAGGAGATCTGGTGGTCTTTAAGGAACCCCACCGTCCTCCACTTACAACTGTATCCTGGCACGGACTCTGTGGTCCGAGTAGCAGACTTCACTACATTTCGAGGCGTTGAGCGTCGAAGCGTCAACAGGGTCTGCCCTTTACCTGTCCTGCAACCCCTTTCACCAGAGGATGTCTTGGAAGAAGCTGCAAGTTCTTCCAAGGGCGGGGAGGATGTTGGCGGGAGTATAACCGTCCGCGAGTAGAAAGGGCAACGCGGGCGAGGATGCGGGGAGGGGAGGGAAGCGGGCGCCGGCGCCATTGGGGAAGAAAGTCATCGGCGAAGACGGGCGCGCGCTCCGTACTTAATTTATCATAAAAAAGACAATAGTGTGTTTTCGAAAAAGTGCTGTAACAGTTTTGATAGACAATTTACCGTTTGAGAAACGAATTAGCAGTGTGGCGCGAATCAAGTAAAAATTAATTTGTTCAACATAAAACCTGAACATTACATTTTACACAGCTCACTAATTTAGTTCAAAACTACGCAGTTCCACGAGCCCCGGCCGTTATTGATCGGCCGAACAGTCTATGGGCGTTGCCTCGTTATGACCTAGTTACACCCGGATGTATATAAAGCATCTAGGTACTTCTATAGGCAAATTATTTAACTGAGCGTGTATGGCTCAATTCGGCTAAATCTACATTTGTAGGAGATTACCAAGTCTTTCTATTAGTAACAGCATAGGTTCCAATTGAATGTAAATCAGGAACATTGGTATAATATACACGCCGTATCTTAGCGAATGGAAACACACAATTTTTTAGCTTTATCCACAATAAAGTTACGCACTGTAATTGTCGTGAATGGCTTTAAGAACATGATATAGCAGTGATTTTATTGATCTTGATTGATTGATTTAGCATTAGCGCCTACTAAAATACTGTCAGTGACATACTACAAGTAGTGCCATCTAGTGTCCAGTAGTAGTATACAGTAGAAGTTAATAAAATCACGTTCACTGTTTGTCGACTATTATAGTCTAATGGAGAATCTTTGAGAATTTCTTGCGACTAACACTTTTATTATGCAGAAAAAGCGTTTGCATTTAAATTGCAAAAAAATAACCTCATTATATTTGATTATCGTTTTTATAAAGACTAAGTCACATGCCCTTCGTTCAGTACTATGCTACATACACACAAAAAAGTCTAAGCAATACTATTTTCTAGAATGGAAAATCATAATATTTTTTGATTATGTTTATATTTATTTCATTGCATATAATCTGTTCCTAATCCTTCTCATTCTGAGAGGAGACCCGTGCCCAGCAGTGGGCCAATAATGGGTTGATGACAATCTGTTTATATATAAAACAATTAAAAAAATTGTCTTTATTAAATTTAATAACCTTCTATTGTTCTTTTGATGTAAGGCGGGTATTATTACACGAATATTTTTATTTTTAATTTCACTGTGATTTCATTTTTAAAATCAGTTTTTAGTAGAAAACTGGTAGAAACGCGTAAAACGTAATGATGTGTAGTTTCAATCATTAACAACGTTATTTAACGACAGGTAAAGAGTCATAGGAATGCTACAAACGGGAACAAAGGATCACGGGCAGTTTGTCATCATAGAATCTATGGATGAGTATGAGTTGTCGTTTTTGGTTGCTTTATTCTACTCCGCGCTCTTTACTCTGAATTGAAACTGTTTACTCTTAAACTCTTTGTCATTAAAAATATTTTCTAGTTTAGTTCGATTAGCAATAAAAGGGTGTGTTTTAGTTTTTTTTTTTTACTATTATTTATTTTTAATTTTTTAGTCTGTGACAAACTCATAAATTGGTGAATTAATTAATCTAATAAGGATAATGGGAAACTGTTATCAAATTATTGCATTGTCATCGGTACTTGATACGTTTCAAATTAATCAAAGTCGTGAAAAATGTGCTCAAAGATTCCGTTACATACATACATAGATACAAACCCAAGCTAATAAAAGTGTGTTAAAAAAACTTACTAAAGAGTATTCATAAGATCTGATCCTTTGAAACTACAATTAATAATTAAATTATTAATTATTCATTAAAACACGATGTCTAATTTGACACGATTTGGTTGAAGTTTTGACATCGATCGCTGACGACAGGCGGCAGTCGCAGACCCTCATGACGACTAGCGGCGCTGATAGCTAATTTTCCATTTAACAGATACCTAGAATAACCAAAAAAAACATGTTTAGGGAGTACTTTTGTAATAAAATTAATAGAAAAAGACAATAAAACGATAAAAAACAATATAAAGCTTAAAATCAATAACAAAAACTTGAAAGTTGATTCTTTGCGATTTTATTATCTTGCGCTTAGTATTACTTTAATTTTATCCAGTTTTTATTATTCTTCGCGCAACTCAATTGTAGCCACTATCATCACAAATTTAACAACGTATAATATAATAAATAGCTGATGTAAAATCTCAGTATGGCATTAGTGGTGAGTTGCTATTATATTAACAGAAGTAGCAATCTCGAGTGCTTATTACCTGTGCTTATGTGCTTATCACAGCAGCTTATTACCAAAATATTGTGTGAGGCTTCAGGTTATAGAAACGTTGGTTCTTCAACATATTTGAAACGAGGACGTGGGAAGAGAAATAAATGTTAAACTGGTAACAGAGGCCTTCCAAAGTGTAAATGTAGCTACTACTAGAGATGTCTTTAATACTACATATGTTGTAAATTTGAGCACAATTTCTGGATAGAAAATACTTTTGTATTTTAAGTTATTGTTATTTTATTACGAAGGTCCAATTGAAGGTTTTTAGAACTGGCCACTTATAAACATTATATAAAAAAATAAGTTTAAATTTTGAAAATAGAACTCTTTACCAATATTATTAGGTATATATTTCATTCATTTGTCATTTGTTTTACGATTTGGCGGCAAATTGAAAATTGTTTGTGCACGTCAGCATGAATATAAGCGGAGAAAATTTTCGTGCAATGATTTTTTATGACTTTCGATGTCATTTAAGCAACAAGAAAGTTATGATAGACTTCAATCGGCCTTTCACGATGAAGCCCAATCTCGTGCCACAGCTCACAACTGGTTTAATGAATTTAAGCGTGGTCGCACTTATCTCACCGATGATCTGCGTGAGGGACGCCCTTCTACAGCGACGACTGAAGATAACATAATTGTTGTGCGGCGTATGATAGAGACTGACAAAAGAGTGACCTATCAGCAGATTCGGACAAGCTTAGGCATTGGTATGAGTCAAGTGCACAAAATCCTCCATGAACATTTAGCGGTCAGGAAGCTTTGTGCCCGCTGAATACCTCATCATTTAACCGAGGCCCAAAAACTACGCGTGTTGATTGGTGCCGAGAAATTATTAAAAAATGCAACCGAGGAGACTTAAATGCTGTGTTCGACATAGTAACGGGTGACGAAACCTGGATTTATTACTATGATCCGAAAACCATAAGGCAGTCTGATCAGTGGGTGTTTCCCTTTCGCGGAAATGAAATGAAATATATTTATTTGTATAGGCCAACGGCGGCACTTACAAATTGTCAGTTACAATATTTTATATCACGGCGTGCGTAAATGGACGTTTTACGCACGCTTCGCGTGCGCAAAACCCCCGTTTCCGACCCCGTAATATAAAATTTTATACAACACGCGGACGAAAAATGTTTTTCTGACTCGTGTGATTGCAGTCCTCGCCTGCGGCTCGGCCTGCAAACTCACACTTGTCAGAAAAAAATTTTTCGTCCTCGTATTGTAATGTACTATTCTTAAACTACTACCGGATCGGAACGCGACCTCTACTGAGAAGATCCGGTAAGAAACTCAGTGGGTTTGTCTTTTTTAATCTTAAAAATAATTATTCTCTTTTTCATTTTTTTTTTAAATGCCATTATTTTTACATATAATTAATAAAGCATTAGCTCCAGTATCTTGCTTTACATTTATCTAAAAAAAAAGAAGTTTGTTCAGCAAGATACGCTATACTTTGACATTTTCTTAATTAACTAATAATTTTGTTATTGATCAGTCCCAAGCTGTTTTATCATTAATATAATCAGAAATTTTATAATAAGCTTTACGACTAAGTTTGCTTTTGATAATAACTTTAAATTTGTTAATTGACAAATTTCAGATTTTGATAGGCAGTTTATTATAAAAACGTATACATTGACCCACAAAAGAATTACTTATTTTGTGGAGACGAGTAACATGTGTAGAAAGGTTATGTTTGTTCCTTGTATTTAGTGGAGTTGCCAACTATAGTGAAGAGAGTTCGAAATGTTAGAAATCCATTCTTACAAACCTTAAAAGAAGGATCTGGGCGCGGGTTGCAGCTCCGACCACCTTAAAGAGACCTCAGAACTGCCGTAAATAACAGTGGCACACCATTAACCAGTCAGACATCCAAGACATTATGAATGGTGACCGTCAGAATGGCGGGTAAACAGTCGTATTTAGCTCTCAAATAGTGTCGAAACATTGCTTCCAAGTTGCTTCCCATTGCTCCGAGGGAGTTGCTTCCTTCATAATTTAGAATAAAAACAACATTTTCACAAGTTCACCGGCCATTCTGACGTCAGGATGGCCGGTGAAAATAGCGTAGCGTAATAACTTATAATAATAACTATGCATAATAGCTAAAATTTATAAATACTAAAGATTGCTTCTCAATTGCTTCCTGCGTTATTCGTAAATTTATACCATACAGATGGACTTCCGAATTGTCTCCAGGAAGTCCTTAGAACCAGAGGAGGCAACACTCACTATATAAAATTTTGTGAGTAAACAAATAAAATGTTTTTATGCATTAAGCATTTCTGAATTTTTTCAAAAATTCTTGTTGTTGTTTATTGGTTCTCGATACTTTAATATAAATTATGTTTTTAATTTGTATTAAAGTATTCGACAAATTTATTTGCGTTTACGAAAGATTCAAAAATATGTAAGTGGGCCGTTAATTGTGCCGGTCAGTGTATAATAATGAACAGCGAAATATCACCAAAAATTTAATTTTTCAAAACTTTGAAGCTTTGTAGAGCCCTAAAGATATTTTTATATTTTATTATTATTATTATTTTAGTAATCTACGCTCAATTACGCAACTTTTGATCGCAACGATCCAAAGTCAGTCTCAGCCTCCGATACTAAGAGATACCACTTCGGCCTACCAGCCAGTTATCTACCTGGAGCTTCCGCAGGTCCTTCATTACTTCATCTTTCCAGCGATATCTGGGACAACTAACTGGGCGTCTACCCCTCGGCCGTCCTAGGTATGCGCGCTTTACCGCCCGATCTTCCTCCTTTCTCTCAACTAACTTTTACACCCGTCGCAAAGAATAGACATCACATTTGAAACCGTCAGCAGTCAGAACGAACTCGACGAGAGAGTGCCGTTGGACACCACCAGAGTGTACACCGACGGCAGTAAGCACGATGGTCTCGTTGGCGCTGCTTACATGGCGTATAACCCAGATGGCAAAATGAACACTAAAAAATTGAAATTGCATAGCTGCTGCTCATTTTATCAAGCAGAGCTCCTGACCATCCAAAGAGCACTAGAGTTCTGCGCCATGAAGGGTATCGCCAACGTTACCATCCTCTCCGATTCAAAGTGTGCCTTGCTCGAAATTTGACATCAGAACTCAACTAATGCTATGGCGGTGGAAATACACAAACTGAACAAAGTTTGTCTAGATAAAATCTCATATTGAACTCATAGGAAACGAGGCAGCAGACCAAGCCGCAAAAGCGGCGGCCAGTCTTAACTCGTCCCCTGATTACTCTAAATTTCCCATCAGCTACGCCAAATACTACCAACGATTGGAAACTGACAGACTGACTGACGAAAGATATCAGGCTGAACCCCAAGGCGCGCATGCTCGTCTTTGGTGTCCCAGCATCGACCAAATAAGAGAGATTTATACACATAATAGTTCAACTTTTCAACTCACGCAGATTTTAACCGGTCATGGTTACCATCTTCAATATTTACACCACTTCAAAATCACTTCCTATAACCAATGCCCATGCGACAACTTTTCCACACAATTCATAGATTATCTATTAAAACAATGTCCCATCTTCAGTAACAAACGCCTAGAGCACGAATCCATCTGCAATAACCTGAGCTTAGAGCCATACAACCTTTCCAGCCTTCTTACTAAATCATCTTCCGTTCAATCGTTTCTAAATTTTGTCATAAATATCGTAAATAACCTGAAAAACTCAACGAAACCTAATTGACTTTTGATTTTTATTTTGAATTATCATTTTTTAATTTGTCTTTGACTATTGTCTTGGATTGTTGTCTTTCATTATTGTCTCTGATTATTATTTTGTATCAATCGTTTTTATTGTCTTTATTGAGAGGTATCACTTTTGTTTTCTTATATATTCTTACATTTTTAATTTACTTTATAATACTATAAAAAACAATTAACTTGTACTGATTATACCATTGATTAAAAAGGAACAACTACATGTCATGGAAAAATTAAAAACAATCTAAATAATTTAAATATACAGGGGGCGATTCCGTTAGAGACGATTCTGGACATCAAATTTTAAATTTCATTATGTATTACCTTTTTTACATAAATACAAAGAAAAATAATCAGTAAGTAACAAAAATAAATTAATCAAAAATTGCTTTATATTCTTTTTTGGCGCAATTAGAAACATTATCATTTAAAGAATTGGGCTTTATCTGCAAATTCGTCCTGCGCAAAAATTGCGCGAAACAGATATATTGACAGTTCCAGGTTACATTTTACGGGCTATGCGTGGAGTATGAGTACGTGGAGGAGTATGCGTGCACTATTCATTTATACAATTGTTTAAAAAATTTAAGTATTTGTTTTTATTATTCAAGTATTATTGAATACAAATAGTCATTTCACGTGACGATGGCAAGCGGCCCGACGGTATGACGTTAATACCCTGGAAGGGGGGGAGGATACTAGTGTGAGACGCTACGTGTGTCGACACACTGGCTCCTTCTCACCTCCAGGCGTCTTCCTCTGGCGCGGGGGCGGCGGCTACTACTGCTGAAAACACCAAGCGTCGTAAATATATTAGTTTATGCAATAACTATATATTTGTGGCGTTTGGTTGAAACTTTGGGTCCATGGGGTCCGGATGCTTGGCAGTTGTTTAAAAAGCTGTCAACTCGTTTGGTCGACGTCTCTGGGGACCCGAGAGCTGGCATGCATTTTGCTCAAAGAATTGGTATAGCAATTCAGAGAGGAAATGCTGCCAGCGTCTTGGGAACCTTGCCCAAAGACAGTGATGGTGACAATTTTTATGGTAGTGTTTTTGTTTTTATATTTTTGTTTTTCATTTTTGTATATATGTCGGAGGAAGAGTCAGAGTTAATTAATATAGCTTTAGCTATACTGTTACTTTAGTATTTTAGTAATATTATTGGTACTTGATCAATCGAAGGGTTAATTGCTTTAAATTATAATTAACAGTATTGTATAGCTTTTGTATTAGAATCCGAGCAGAGACTTTAAGAGGTCTCTAGTGGAGTCGAGGTATGTGGCGGCGCGGTGGGGAAACATGGATAAGAACTGATGTGAGTGATCGAGGTGGATCATTATTTCGTTGTGCTTTGGAGCGTGTAGTCACTACCTTGAACCTGCTGCTCAAATCCTTTGTTTGTAAAGTAATAGTAGTAGTATAGTATAGTTATTTTGTAAATCCGAAGTTATAAACGTAAGAACAATAAATACTGTGATTACTGTATTTGTGCCTGCATCTACCCTATGACAACGCCCACAAAACCTATAGATTCTATCAATGATGTCGATTGTCGGAGGAAGAGTCAGAGTTAATTAATATAGCTTTAGCTATACTGTTACTTTAGTATTTTAGTAATGTTATTGGTACTTGATCAATCGAAGGGTTAATTGCTTTAAATTATAATTAACAGTATTGTATAGCTTTTGTATTAGAATCAGAGCAGAGACTTTAAGAGGTCTCTAGTGGAGTCGAGGTATGTGGCGGCGCGGTGGGGAAACATGGATAAGAACTGATGTGAGTGATCGAGGTGGATCATTATTTCGTTGTGCTTTGGAACGTGTAGTCACTACCTTGAACCTGCTGCTCAAATCCTTTGTTTGTAAAGTAATAGTAGTAGTATAGTATAGTTATTTTGTAAATCCGAAGTTATAAACGTAAGAACAATAAACACTGTGATTACTGTATTTGTGCCTGCATCTACCCTATGACAACGCCCACAAAACCTATAGATTCTATCAATGATGTCGATGAGAGCCGTCCTTCTCCGACATATATGTAAATTTTATAAATAATTTATTTTACTTATAGTTTATTTTATTATATTTAATTTTCTATAAGTTTCATTATAATTGTAAATATTTTTTAGTTAATAAAAGTCCGTCAAATTGTGGTAATAATCTTTAATATAAACGGAGATCGCCATACAATAGTCATTGTTAAAATGTTGCACAAAAGATATAAAAGTTTGCTTTTCTTACAGAAATAAAGCGCTAAAGTTCCGAAACTTTATAAAAGAAAGAAGAAATTATAGGCAAACCTAAATCAATTATTTTTATGAAAATAATGTTAGCTAATTGGAAATACACGTCAACTCAAATTGGTTGCACCCGCGACACTAGCGTTAGAATCGCGGTTGCAACCTTTTATCTAATGGCATTATTATGCCATTTATTATATATTTTCTTATTTTGTTACATCTTGAACAATTATACAAGGTGTCCCGTAAGTACCACGACAAACTTGGGAAGAACATAGGTGAGGGTCTGACCTCTCTAGAAAAAAAAATACCTCAATAAAAGTGTAACCGTTCTTGCACTCTCAATTGTTTTAAATTTATAGAAAAATTCAGCGCTCTTCATCTTCTTTCGTTAACTGCGTGTTGAAATTTGGTGATGCAGTGTTTATTTTTTCTGCTAAATACTATCAGATAGTTGGGTTTATTCCGAAAATCCCCACCGATAAATCCCTACCAGTGGGGATTGTTATTTTTTTTGCCAAAAATCCCCACTAATAAAACTAACTCAGCTTAGTGGGGATTTTTGGAAAAAGAACTAACAATCCCCACCAGGTTTTATAGCTTCAAAATTAATAAAAAAATCGTTAATCGTTTAATTAGATCTTTAAGTAATCATGTCAATATTATAATCATCTTTTATTATAAATTGTTTACATTGAAACGATAATGCAGCTATATCGAAAGCTCTTCAAAAAAGGTGCAAAAAGAGCTCTCCTTCATAGCCGGCGATGCATTGGCGACTCCTCTGGTGTTGCAAATGTCCATAGGCGACGTTAACAACATTCAATGTTGGTTTAGTACATATTTGTGAAGTCGGCGCTCAATATATTTAGTTGGATAACGATGTAAACAGTGTGTCTAATATGAGCGCCGACTTCAGAAATATGTACTAAACCAACATTTATTTCAATTATTTTTTACTTTGTAGTGACATAGAAGTCGGTTGTATTTTTTGTTTAAAATTTTTTTTCACCCTTTTTAGTGATGACATACTAACATTAAATTAATACAATATAAAATTGCAAAAACGTGATCATGAATGAAGGTAAGGTCTGAATTTACATTGATTGGAACCGCCAGCTCGCTGGGCACTGCCGCGCCCTGCTCGCTTAGTTTTATATTATCTTATATGTTCCAACCTAACCTAACTAAATAGTCAATGATGAACTGACTTTGCAATTCCATTCGAACCTACACCAAATATATTCAATCACAACTCTATTATTCCCATCGGTTGAGGAGTTACATATTTTGTCTCCGAGACACATTATCAGACCCTTAAATAGTCAATGATGAACTGGCTTTGCAATTTCATTAGAACCTACACCAAATATCTTTAAACACAACTCAATTACCTATTCCCATCGGTTGAGGAGTTACATATTTTGACTCCGAGCCACATTATCAGACCCTTAAATAGTCAATGATGAACTGGCTTTGCAATTTCATTAGAACCTACACCAAATATCTTCAAACACAACTCAATTATTCCCATTGGTTGAGGAGTTACATATTTTGTCTCCGAACCACATTATCAGACCCTTAAATAGTCAATGATGAACTGGCTTTGCAATTTCATTAGAACCTACACCAAATATTTTCAAACACAACTCAATTATTCCCATCGGTTGAGGAGTTACATATTTTGACTCCGAGCCACATTATCAGACCCTTAAATAGTCAATGATAAACTGTTTTTGCAATTTCATTAGAACCTACACCAAATATCGTCAAACAAAGCTCAATTATACCCATCGGTTGAGGAGTTACATATTTTGTCACCAGAACCCACTCTGATCCTCATCATGTTTAAATGGGACCAACTTGTAGCAATTGTCCACACACGAAATTAAAGGCATTAAAATAGGTTAATAAACGGCGAAGTTATGGCTGTTATATTTACATGGGTGGAGGAGTTCCCCTCATTTTCTCCAGAACCCATCGATGGATTCTAACCATATTTAAATGGGACCAATTTCCAGCTCGTCCCTACACAATAAAAAAAGAATTATTAAAATCGGTCCACTAACGGCGGAGTAATTCGCGGAGTGTTTCGTAATTTCATTAAAAAAAAAGATACCGGCCGAATTGATAACCACCTCCTTTTTGAAGTCGGTTAAAAAAAAATTACAACAATTAACTGGATAAAAAATATTTCAACCCAACCTCTTCAAAATCCAAAATTTTGAAGAGGCAAATTGCACTTGCTGCAGTACTACCACTGTTACCGGAAAATCAAATTATGGAAGGCTGGTTCTATGTTGCCAGTCAAAGCCCAAACAATCAAAACAGTGAACGTTTTCGCCGGAATATGTTTAGCCAATGGATAAAAGACGATTTCATTAAAGTAGTATGTGTAGTATGTGTTCACGGAGAGAGGCATAGAACCACAAACTTTTTAGAAGGTTGGCATAAAAAGCTTAATGCAGCTATATCGAAGAAAAACCCAAGTTTACTGAAACTACTACATTATTTATATGAAGACGCTTTGTTTTATGAAAGAAGTGCTAACGAGAGTCACCGTCGGAACCCGCGATCACGAAGAAGCAAAGAAAAAGACCAGTTTATATTAAATGCTCAACAAGAGTTAATGCATGGCAACATTACAGTGCCACATTTTTTGGAAAAAATGAGATAATTTGACGACGATGTAAAATGTTGAAATATTTTTATCCAGTTAATTGTTAATTGGCGATCGACGTCATTTTTTGATGTTAAGAGCTTAGTTTCTAAAATCGATCGGTAGAGCCGTTTAAAAGTTATTAAAAAAAAACATTTCAAAAAAAAAAAATTTGTAGTTTTTTTGAGATTTCTCAAAATCTACCGGTTCGAATCGGATAATAATAAATTGTTTGACCAGTACCCGTATTAATAATTATAAATTATTCGTACGGTAACCGTATTAATAGACTCAACCTTATAATAAAAGATGATTATAATATTGACATGATTATTTAAAGATCTAATTAAACGATTAACGATTTTTTTATCAATTTTGAAGCTATAAAACCTGGTGGGGATTGTTAGTTCTTTTTCCAAAAATCCCCACTAAGCTGAGTTAGTTTTATTAGTGGGGATTTCTGGCAAAAAAATAACAATCCCCACTGGTAGGGATTTGTCGGTGGGGATTTTCGGAATAAACCGATAGTTGGTCTATCATATTGACACTTTAAATACGTCTAAATGTTACACCCGCGCTGATGGAATCGCTCCAGAGTGATTGAAAATTCGATACATTCCCTTGCAAGGGTAAAAGTAGAGTTCATTTGCAATAGATTTTGTCATTAAGTACTCTAGCCGATAGTGATTTGTTTTTGAGGTATTTAAGTTTTTGTGTTTTTATTTCTAAATACCGATTTCAGGCAAAAAATAAAATTCTCCTAAGTGAATGTCCTATTTTGATCCTAGTTTTGTGCATAATCTCCTACCTAACATTGCAACACTTCCTTAAAATGACAATACGCTGTAGTAGTACTCTTAAACTTTACGTTATGGAGGTCAATTTGCTATGGTTCAATATAATATTTTCTCTTTATAACCATATAATCTAATAAAATAAAAAAGTCAAATATGTACTTACAATCCTGTTTGAAGCCGCCCGTATCCTTAAGCGAAGGCTTCAAAACAGATAAATCTCACAAAATCCGCATTTCACAGCGGTACGGAAAAAAAACACTTTCCTTATGACGTGTTCGAGTGCTAAATTGAACAGCACAGGTGACAGGGCATCCCCTTGCTTTAGCTCGGTAGCAATCTAAAACTCATCTGTTAGTTCTCCACCAACACTGATTACAGCTTTACTCTTTATTGTTGCAGCTGCAATCATATTTATTAATTTGATTGGTATGTTAAAATTTCTTAATATATTTAACAAGGAATTACGGTCTATACTATCGCAAGCTTTAGAAAAGTCAACAAATAATGAATGGCTTTGGGCATACTCCCACTTTTTTCCATCAGTTGTTTTAGTAAAAATATTAAATCACCTGTGCTACGGTTACGTCGAAATCCACATTGGTAATTGCCTATTATATTTTCAGCGTATGGATATAATCTTTTGAGCAACAGAGCCCCGCGCTGGGCCTCACGGCGTAGGGGAGCGTCCCCCGGGTGGCGGATGTGGGAAAGGTCGGTAGTACAGGCTAGCTAGCTACTGGCTAAGTCCGAGGGACTCGCTGACCAAAGTACGATGTAGTCCTCCAGCATTTCGGGGGTTGTGCGGCAGGTTAACACCCCTCCCACGTAAAAAACTTACGTTACGGAACCGATACTTAGAGAAAAACGATCTGTCGAACCAAATTAACAGCAGAGGTAAAAAACTGGGTAGGGGGTTTGGTAGAAACATGTGATAACCAAAATGTCCCTATTAAAAATTCAAAATTCAATAGATTATTGTGACTTTATTTTCGTTTTACCATCCATTTTTACAAAGGACATTGCCCATGAAAGTATGGACCGCCGTCCAGAGTTGCATCAAATTGAAACTTGTTGTGGACGATGTATAATTAACCAAATACTACCACCAATAATTATTTTTTAGATCAGCACCCGGGTTCTGAAGTTATTTACCTAAATGTTATATAACCTCAAATCGAAAATATCCGACGATAGATTGATGGTCGGTTTTAACTGATAGTAGGTATCTATAATGTACTCGTAGTTCGACTAACATATTCCATTTACTTTTAAAGGTAGTAGGTAAGAAAACCTAAAATAATCCTAAAAACCTAAAATAATGAATTCCGAGTATGAAATATCGCCATTTAAATTTTTAAGAACAACAGTAAACATTTCGTCTTATTTTTTCTTAAATGGAACCCCCTTGTTCAAAGAAACTATTCTGATCGACAAACTATGTAAAAAAATCAAAAAAAAAAATTAATATGACTTTCATTTTGATGCATGAGAAAAATCATTAATCAAAACACTAATAGATCTTATTGAATTCCGAGTATAAAATTCCGCCATTTTAATTGTCTTATTTTTATCAGTACCAAGAATGGGCATTCTCCTTTCAAGAGATTTTTTTTCGCTATTAGATAACTTTTTTCCTAGTAAAAACACAATTCAGAGAATTCTTTGCCTACAATCTTAACTGGAGTGTATTTTTCGAGAGTATTCGAGATTTAGTCTGATTATTAACGAGAAAAAAAATCAATTGGCAGCATTGTTTCTATCTCGGATAGGTAAAAATATAATAGAATAATTATTAATAACCGATATAAATACATTTGTCATAGGAAAATTAAACAAATTTAAATTGAGTTAAAATAATAATAACAATAGAATAAATTCTTATAAGGATGGAATAAAAACCACGTACAATAAGACCTGAAAATAGAATACCGATTAATTATGTGTTCCAGATACCGCAGGACACAAAACAACACGACACGACAAGACACTGTACGACACGCAGCCGACTATTATCGCCGATTATTTCCGCCTGTCATTAGCGATTGCCGCTGACCGTCTGCCACTTTCGTCGGACCGGGACTATCGCTCGTTATTGTTACCTTGGACGAATTATTTGCAGAGTATATTATTATGACGTATTTTCACCTTTAGCTATTTTATTAAGTTTATTTACACTTCAGTCACCGAACAATTCTTTTTTTAGTAAAAGATCCAGGAATATAGATCATACTAAACATAAATTATATAAAAAGTTTGAGTGACATTTGAGTTATATTGATTAAGGGGGCGTATTCTTGGAAAACTTTTTAAATATAATGTATGTATGATCTATATTTCTGGTTGTTTACCTAAAGAAATAAATGTTTGAAGTGTTCGGTGATTGAAGTATAAAAAGAAGTCAAATAACATTGTAGAAATCGAAAATATGTTTTAATATACTTAAATATGTTATAATATATCACGACACGCAGCCGACTACTATTGCCGATTATTTCCGCCTTTCGTTAGCGACTGCCGCCGACCGTCGGCGACTTTCGCTGGACCGGGCTATCGCTCGTTTTTATTCTGGACGAATTATTTGCTGAGTATATTATTATGAGGCATTTTCTCGTTCAGCTATTTTATTAAATTTATTTACATTTCAATCACCGAAAAAATCGTTTTTAGTAAAAGATCCAGTAATGTAGATTATACGTACATAATTATATAAAACGTTTAAGTGACATTTGAGTTATAGGTAATATAGATTAAGGGGGCGTATTGGTTGAAACCTTTTTATATATAATGTATGTATGTATGATCTATATTTCTGGTTGTTTACCTACAAAAATAATTGTTTGGTGTGTTCGGTGATTGAAGTACAAAAGAAGTCAAATAACATTGTAAAAGCCGAAAATTTGTTTTAATATACTCTGTAAATTATTCTCCCAAAATCACAACACTTATACTAGAGCCCTAAAAATAATTCCATTATTTAAATTATAGTTATAAGCTGCCGAACGTCGCCATTTAACGTTGGCGACAGTCACTCACGACAGGCGACATACGATATGAAACGTCACAACAGACAAAACAGGATGCAATATGATACGATTCGACGCTCCAAGACAAGACACGACCGCCGGCAACGATGACACGAAATATCACAACGTCATTACGTTGTGATATCTCGATCCTAATTCATTAATTAGGACCAGAGACAAAACGACAAGTCACGACACGACACGAACCGATAAAACAAGATAGTACCACCGGTAACAAACGCCGACTGTCGGCAACGGTGCTCAACGACTACAAAAAATCGCCGACGACCGCCTCCGACTGTCGCTGCTAAGGTTAGCAGCAGCCGTCGACCTTTAAAGAACGCTGCTTTAAAAAACCTTATAATGTCAAATACAATTATACTCTGATTCATAATTAGGTGTCCAAAATGTAAACAAAGGTGTTGACCTATCAAGAAAATACGTTAGAAATGGTAGTTTTTATTTTTGTCGATATTTAAGTAATACAACAATAATAAAATAATAATCTAAATAAATTAAGATTAATTCACATTTTCTAATATTTATATCACCTCAATTTCGTTCCATACAGTATTAATAATAAAAAACAAAATTATGGTAGAAATTTAAAATGTGATAATGGTAACACAATCGGAATCCAAGACATTTCTTGTGCTGTCATTTTTAAGTTTCGTAACTGATATTATTCATTTTCGTGATTGTGATCAAACTCTAATGTTTTCTCGTTTACAGAATGTTTTTGTTAAATTGTGTATATTTGTTAAATTTCGTTTTTTGTTGAGTTTGTTAAAGTTTGTGTTTCTTGTTAATTTTGACAGTGACATTTCTTTGTTTACATTTTGGACACCTAATTATGAATCAGACTATAGTTTATTGAAGTTATACTTCGTTTCAGTAAAATTAATTAGGTATATTGAGTTAAAACAAAAATAAAGATGGAATTAATTGTAATACAGATGAAATAAAAGAATACGTACAATAATACCTGAAAAAGAATACGGATTAATTATTTCTGACAGATCCCAAAGGACACAAACAACACGACACGACAAGAGACTGTACGAGACTTCACGACACGCAGCCTACTACTATCGCCGATTATTTTCGCCTGTTATTACCGCTGTTACCGCCGACCGTCGGACACTTTCGCCGAACCGGACTATCGCTCGTTGTTGTTATTTTGGACGAATTATTTGCAGAGTATATTATTATGACGCATTTTCACCTTTAGCTATTTAATTTTATATATTTTAAACTTCAGTCACCGCACAATTCTTTTTTAGTAAAAGATCCAGTAATATAGATTATACATACATACATTATATGAAAAGTTTAAGTGACATTTGAATTATAGGTAATATAGATTAAGGGGGCGTATTATTTGAAACCTTTTGATAAATAATGTATGTATGCATGATCTATATTTCTGGTTGTTTACCTAAATAAATAATTGTTTGGTGTGTTTGGTGATTGAAGTATAAAAGAAGTCAAATAACATTGCAAAAGCGGAAAATTTGTTGTATTATACTCTGTCAATGATTCTTCCAAAATCACAATCTTTATACAAAGTGGCGCAAAACGAATGACCCTATTTTGTTTTTGAAAAAGTTTTGTACTGAATAAAAAAAAGTGATTTTGAGCAATACAAATCTTTACCAGGATCTGTAACTTTTTTTTTGCTTGTTAGAAAATGTGATATCTGTCAAGCGTCTTCCACCAGCGTTTGATTCAAATTTCCCCCCCTTTTATCACATTTTTCACGACTTTCCTTACGATTTTCGTCGGTAACACTTCACATTCCAGTCGAATATTCTTCTTAAGAGCTGCGATTTACCCGTAACTTCAAGTAGTCCCAAAGAAAGAAGTCTGGGATAGTTAAATCGGACGATCTTGCAGGCCATGCCTTATTGCCAAAACGGGAGATTACGCGACCAGTAAACGTTTCCTTCACAATATCCATTGTGGTTCGTGCTGTGTATCTGGTTGCACCATCTTTTTGAAACCACATGTTCGTCAAGCCCTGATCATCCAATTCCGATAGAAAAAAATCGTTTATCATGACCCTGTAGCGTTCGCCAGTAACAGTCACTGTATTGCCGATGGCATCCCTAAAATAATACGGCAATCACTCCTCCCGGATAAACGGCGCAGCAGACAGTAACTTCAAGTTGATGTAATGACTCAACAACAGCAACAAGCCTCAGTCAATCGCAGCTTTTAAGGTGAATATTCAACTGGAATGCGAAGTGTTATCGGCGGAAATCTTAAGTAAAGTCGTCGAAAAATCGGGCGCAAATTTGTGTCATTGCTAGTGGAAGACACTTGATAGGTATCATATTTTCTAATTGGCAAAAGAAAGTTACAGGTCCTGGTAAAAATTTCTATTACTCAAAATTACTTTTTTTTATTTATTACTAAAGTTATTCAAAAACAAATAAGGTGATTAATTTTGCGCCACCCTGTACGAGAGCCCTGAAACGAATTGCATTATTTAAATTATAGTTATAAGCCGCCGAACGTCCACATTTGACGTCGGCGACAGTCACTCACGCCAGGCGACATACGATATGACACGTCACAACAGACAAGACAGGATGCAATACGACACGATTCGACACTCCACGACAAGACACGACCGCCGGCAACGAAAAAACGAAATATCCTAGTCCTGTTTCTAATTCATTAATCAGTACCCGAGACAAAACGACTAGACACAATACGACAAGTCACGACACGACAGGCCACGACACGAACCGATACAACAAGGTATTAGCACCGGTAGGAGTCGCCGAGTGTCGGCGACGGTGCTCAACGACTACAAAAAATCGCCAACGACCGCCACCAGCTGTCGCCGCTAAGGTTAGCAGCAGCCGTCGACCTTTAAAGAACGGTGCGTTAAAAAGCCTTATTATGTCAAATACAATTAATTTATTGAAGTTATACTTTGTTTCAGGAAAATTAATTAGTTACATTGAGTTAAAACAAAAATAAAGATGGAATTAATTCTAATACAGATGAAATAAAATAATACGTGCCATAACACCTGAAAAAGAATACGGATTAATAATATCTTACAGATACTAAAGGACAAAAAACAACACGACACGACAAGACACTGTACAAGACTTCACGACACGCAGCCGACTACTATCGCCGATTATTTCCGCCTTTCGTTAGCGTCTACCGCCGACCGTCGGCGACTTTCGCCGGACCGAACTATTGCTCGTTGTTGTTATTTTGAATGAATTATTTGCAGAGTAGGTATATTATTATGACGTATTTTCACCTACAGCTATTTTAGTAAATTTATTAAAAAAAAGAATTATTCGGTGACTGAAGTGTGAGTCACCGAACAATTCTTTTTTTAATAAAAGATCCAGTAATGTAGATTATACATACATAAATTATACGAAAAGTTTAAGTGACATTTGAATTATAGGTAATATAGATTAAGAGGGCATATTGTTAGACCCCTTTTTATATGATGTATGTATGTCTGATCCATATTTCTGGTTGTTTACCTAAAGAAATAGTTGTTTGGTGTGTTCGGTGATTGAAGTATAAAAAAAAAGTCAAATACCATTGTAAAAGCCGAAAATTTGTTTTAATATACTCTGTAAATGATTCGCCCAAAATCACAACACTTATACACAGCCCTGAAAAGAATTGTATTATTTAAATTATAGTTATAAGCCGCCGAACGTCGCCATTTAAGGTTGGCAACAGTCGCTCACGACAGGCGACATGCGATTTGACACTCCAACGACAAGACATGACCGCCGGCAACGACGACACTAAATATCACGACGTAATAAATCAGAAACAAAGACAAAACGACACACTTGGTCTACACTCGCGGGCAAACGAATCGACTCACACTGCAAACGCGCACTCAAAACCGCTCCATTTGCAAACGCAGATGTATTTTTGTTACAAAATTACTTTTTCTTAAAGCTTAAAAATCCAGCTTTCGAATGATATCAGTACCATAAAACTCAGTAAAATACTTTTTTTTTAAATTGGTGCCGAATTGAAGTAGCGAGAATTGTGCTCGTTGTCATACCCACTATTTGCGGACTGTAATTCCGTATAAAAGGCCATTGTGTTTTCATAAAGTTATCAGATATTGACCTGTACACATCTCCACTGCCTGCGCTCATTATTTCAACGACATCATGGATACAACACCGGAATAGAGGGCTCAAGTTGTTGCGTTGTTGCAACAGGGCCTTAGCCAGCGTGCAGTAGCTCGTCAGTTTCGTTTGTCGCAATCTGCTGTTTCAAGAGTTTACAGACGCTTTCAAGAGACTGGCGGCTTTCTTCGGAGATCAAGAAGCAGCAATAATCGTTGCATTTCCGCCGTTTACGATGGATTCATTGTATCGACGTCACTTTGAAATCGCCATTTGAACGGCGTTGATGTGGAACAAGAGCTCTGACAAGTACGCGGAGTAGCTGTCAGTGAGTGAACAGTAAGAAGATACCTGAGAGAAGCCAACCTCACTCCAAAATGGGCTGCCAAGACCGCAAATTGACCACAAGACACCAGCAAGCTCGACTTCAATTTGCTCGGTAGCGTCGACCAATGGCGCTCTGTCCTGTTCACTGACGAATGCAGAATGTGTTTGCATGATAATGACAGGATATATCAGGTCTACAGGCGTCTAGGAAAATGGTTTGCGCAGTGTTGTTTCAATGAAACTGATGAAATTTCAGTTTCAATGAAAATGATGCCTAAGGGGGCGGTTCTTGTATGATGTGGTCCGGGATTTCTTTTGACGAAAAAACGTAGCTCGTTTTCGTGCCTGCAGGAGACCGAGGAGGAGGACTTCGCGAGCTCCACAGCGCATTATTAGAGGAGTGGGTGGCTGTGCCCCAAGTCAATATAAAAAATGGTCTATTCAATGGCAAATCAAATGCAATCAGTTATTAGGGCAAGGGGAGGTAACACCCGATATTAATAACACCAACTCAGCAATTTTAAAATGTTCGTAATGTCATTTATTTCACTTCAATCGCATCAATCCCTTTGGTAAAATCTCCTTTTATCCTGCACTTTGGCTAAGATTGTTTTTAAAAAAATAATTACTGTACAGATTTCCATGAAAAAGATGTCATTGGAAAGCTAGGTTTTTAAGCTTTAAGAAAAAATCATTTTGTAACAAAATTACATTTGGCGTTTTCAAATGCAGCGGCTCTGAATGCGCGCTTGGAGAGTGAGTCGATTCGCTTGCAGCCAAGTGTAGTCACGACACGACACGAACCGACACGATAAGATATTTAGTCCATTGAAATGTTACATTTTTTAGGCCTTACCTTGCGTTTTTTAGAGGACGCAATATTATTTTTTTGAAGTGTTGGGGGGGGGTCAGTGTAAACCTAAAACCAAGTTTGTGGGATCGCCACCCTTGTCCCACGGCCGCCATCTTGAAAATAGGGGTTGAAATGGTTTTTACGATATTTCTCTTAAACTATTTATCAGATAAAAAAAATTATAAGCATTCTTTGTTGCAAATTAAATTCAGTCAGGACTTTTTGTCGTAGAACTATAAATAAAAAAGTTATAAGCGAAAATGTTAAGAAATTCGAGAAAAAGAAATATAGTTTTCGATATACTTTTTTTGATCATGAGGAACAACTTTTATATTTTTTTATTAAGTCAATAGCTAAGGTTTTACAACGCTCTGAAGTGAGTACTATTTTTCAGCACTCTTAACTATACATATATTATACGTGTGTTCTAATAATATTGTGTCATCAGTTATTTTTTTTTTTATTTTGTTGAGGTGTGTTGTGTGCTGCAGAGGTGTTAATGTCAGCGGTTCATCATCAGTCATTTTCAGTTATTAATTTTGAGAGCTCCATTACGTTGCTGCAAGTCTCTCCAGAACAATGGAAGCACACTGCAGAACATTTCAGCCCTGCTTTTCGACATCCACACATCGCTCCAGTTTCCTTTGCATTTGCAAAAGACCAATTTTAGAAGCTCAGGGGATGCTGGAGGTTTAGAGCTCTGCACTGGAATCAATAATTTTCCACTTTTTTCCAGCCCCAAAAAGTCAAAATACTAATAAAAAAAAGTAGTTTTCACTAAAGTTAAAATCGTGTCTAAAATCATTTGAAATCGTCTTCACAATTAAAAACAGAATAAAATACATCCCGCACGTACGTGTATATGTAGCACAACTAAAAGATATAAGTTAAACGGCAACTTCAACACAATATTATCAGCTATTCTTACAATAAGAGAGGTTAGAAATAATATTAATAGCAGGCAGATGTTCTTTTGTTCCCTAATGGGCCCTTGGGTATTTTCTACCTGAACAGTATTCTCGGTAACGGCCATCAGATTTAAGATTATTTCAAATATCAATAATTGTAAAATATTGTAATGGATTGGAAAAAGTCAATAATTAATTATTATAATATTGCCAAATTAATAATGAAAAAAATTATAACAGGGGCATTTAACGCCAAGCGGACAGGAAAAAAAGTGAGGTTCTGAATTTTGTTCATATTGGGGTCAGTTATACTCTTAGTGGATAGGAATGTGAACATACAATATTATTTTTATATAGTGATTATTTGTAGAGTTGGGACCTGTGATGACCTTGAAGGAAATCTCAAACCTTTACCTCCAAATAGATTTCTCCATTGCGTTTGTACGAATGGGCAGTCATCTTCAAAACAAACAGCGATATACTACTGTTTCTTTAACGTGAAAGGATATTTTGCAAATCGGATTTGATTGCGCAATCACCATCTCAGGAACAAAAAAGTGGCATGCTTTTGTTCCAACAACCGAAGGCCAGCTTATAAAAATAACTAGTTCTATTATAGATTCCCATTGTAAAGTGGTTAACATTATAAAATAACATCTATTATACTATGACGAGTATTATTTCAATATTCTGCTGACAACAAACCAATACGTTACCTCACACTCAGTGCGACATGCATGTACATTAGTTTACCAACCCCCCAAACTATTGGAGATCCCATGATAAAACTTCTAGCGTAGTTTTAATATACTTTTGGCTATATTTTAGGATAAAATTTAAAAAAAAAAAATGGTCAGTTTTTGAAAAAATATTTTGAAAATTACACTTCCGGTTTTAGACGTGTATTTTTATTTATTTTTCAAAATCGATTTTTCTATTAAAACGCTTTATTAAATACTTTATTTAGTTTTTTTATTGTACGAAAAAATACTTTAAAAAAATCATGATTTCAATTTTCATCATTCTTTAGAAGCACATAACTCTACAAATAATCACTATATAAAAATAATATTGTATGTTCACATTCCTATCTACTAAGAGTATAACTGACCCCAATATGAACAAAATTCAGAACCTATTTTTTTTCCTGTCCGCTTGGCGTGAAATGCCCCAACAACAAAATAAAAAATTACTGATGACACATTATTAGTGGGTACACATGTATAATAGTTTAAGATACATATCGTAAAAACCATTTCAACCCCTATTTTCAAGATGGCGGCCGTGGGACAAGGGTGGCGACCCCACAAACTTGGTTTTAGCTTTACACTGACTAAAAAACGCAACCCCAAATGTAACTTTTCAATGGACTTATTACCTGTCGGCGACGGTGCTCAACGACTACAAAATATCGCCAACGATCGCCACCGACTGTAGCCGCTAAGGTTAACAGATTGGCGACCATTAAAAAAGACTAATATGTCAAATACAATTAACTTTGTGGGCTACTCCCACATACATAAACATTACATAAATACATTTATACATACAGACATACTTACATACATACATCCTTACAAACATAATAAATTACCGATCGACCGGTTGCCGTGCGCTATGGAACGGTGCACCTTAAGGTGTACCGTTATCCAAGTCACGTTGCAGCCGGCCGCCGCTCGATGCATCCGAGGCGGCGCGCGCGCTGCAGTGGTCTTGTGTCGTTAGTCTATAACGCCCGCGTCGCTTTGCATAATCGCTTGCTTTAATATATCGCCGCTTTATGTGCTTTACTGAACTTTCCTAGTATATAGTGCTTCCTGTGAACATTCTTCTGTGTGTGCCTTGTAATTCTAGTACTTCTATCTTGTGGACTATTAAACTATTGACTTTCTATCCTTCCATATCTTTTGCTATCGCTTATTGTACTATTCTCCTTCTTATTAGTGTAGTGCTTGTTGTGTGAATAGTGTGAGGACAATAAACTGTGTTCAAAGGTAATTGTTTCGGACTTATTACATAACGTCAAACTCCACCACACACACGCATCCCCATAACTTGTTGAAGTTATAATTATTTGAAGTGTTACGGAAAAAATATGAGAATGGATTTTACAAAAACCGAACATCTAAAACCTGCACTATAAAGGCGGCAACATATTATTAAAATGCACGGCGACCCGACGAAGTGTGACGCGTGTTACATCAAATCAAATCTATATATTTTCTATGACCATAATCACATCATCAATGCGTAGCGTCGAATGTTCATGTAACGCGACTCTTGTCATAGAAAATATCATATATGACTTCATCGAGTTGCATGGTGTTTCAATAGTATGTTTCCGAATTTATGCTGTGCATTTTATTTGTCTGTTTTAGTAAAACACTCTTACCATTTTTCCCAATCACAAAAGAAACTTCAATGATCAATTTGTCTCATGTCGTGACGTCCTATATTGTGTCATGTAGTAACGCATTGTGTCACCTCATACCTGAAAAAACTGCATTTGATAATATAATAAGACTTCTTTGAAACAGATCTCGTGTGGTGTCGTAACGTGTCTTGTCATGTCGATTTCTGTTGCGTCGCGTCGTCTCGTGACGTGTTATGTAATATCGCATCTTGGCATCTCATAATTAAAAATAAAGTTGCCAACTTTCTGGTGTCGATATTAGATAGCGGTTTTGTATAAAATCACTCATCATCTCTAATATCCCAAAATAATTAAAACCGTCGATGACCGGCGCTGACGGTCTGTGGCAGCCGCTTACGACAGGTGGCGAGAGTCGATAGTAGTCATCAGCAGTCTAATAATCGTCGCGGACTGTCGTGTCCTGTCGTGTCGTGTATTGTCGTGACGTGTCGTATCGTATCATATAGTATCAAAAAAAAAAAACTGGTCTACTATAAGACGAAAACATACTATAATAACGCCACTCTACATGATGAAGCGTGACACATTATATGAACATTCGACGCGACGCGATAATGTGATGTGGTCAAAGAAAATATATAGATTTGATTTTTTGCTCGTTACAGTTGTAGAGTTTATCTTTTGAATAAGACATCACATAATAAGATACGACACATCATGGCAAGACAATACACGACACGACACCTTACACACATCACATGTCACAAGGGACACGTCTGCCGGCGGCTGATACCGATTGTCGCCGCCTGTAGTAAGCGACGGCCGCAAACCGTCACCGTCTGTTGTTGGCGCGGGCTTTCACTTGTACATTGGATTCTTGAGAAAAGCATTATTTAACCAATAGTAGAAAACAAGATCAGTAACAACACCAGATATTTACTAACGCCCGTTATTTAAAAACCAATCTATCCAATCCAATATTTTGCCTACCAATAATCGATATTTGACAATTTTTTCATACTAGACATTGTCAAATTTCCACCTTTGGTCGGTAAAAATTGGGTACATTGGAATCAATTGTACGACGATGAAATGATAGAACTCGTATTATAGGATCTGAATAAAGACGGTCTTAGAGAAAGTAGAATTCAATAACTTTTTAAAGTTAAACTTCTCAACACCTCATCGGTGTTCGAAAAAGTGATGAGAGTTTTACAAAACCTCCATCAAATATTGACACCATAAATATGGCTAGTTAATTTTTCAGGTATGAGGGAACCCATCGCGGCACAATACGACTCGACACAGAACGAGGGGTCACGACACGACACGACACGACCACATATGACACTTCAAGACATTACCGTCAACGATAGTTGTCAAAAGAAAAGGATTATTTAAATAATAATTGAAAGCCGCCGACTGTCACCTCTTGTCGTCGACGATGGTCAACGGCAGTCGCTTACGACAAGCAACATACAATACGACACATCATGTCACGGCAACACACGATACGAAACAAACGACGTGACAAAATACATTAAGATATTTCACAACAAGACACGAAAGCCGCCGACCGTTGCCTACGATTGAGGCAATCGCCAACGACATAAGACACGACGCGATAAGACAAATCATGATGTTACACGTCACTAAACTATACGACTCGACAAGCCACGACCGCCGGTCATTGGCAACGGAGGCCGACGAAGGTCGCCGCCTGTCGACCTTTAAGTAAGCTTGTTTTAAAGAAGTCTGATTATGTAGAATGCAATCAATTTACTATGTTACACTTCTTTTGGGGTCTTTGGGAAAAATTATGTGATTTTTTTATGTACATCATGATACAACACGACACATCGTAACAAGACACGAAACGTGGCAACAGTCGTAAATCGTCAGCAAAGGCACCGCCGATGACTGTAACGGCTTCTCGTTACAGTCATCGGTCAATACAGTCAACCTTTAAAAAGGCAGTTTAAAATAATTAAACTAAAGCGGCGAGAAACATTATATTAAATCACCACAACACCCGATGAAGCGAGTCAAATCAAATATATTTTGTATGACAGATTATATGTATGAACATTCAACGCGATGCGATTTGATATAATCATAGTAATAGAAATATATATATATATATATATATATATATATATATATATATATATATATATAGATATTGGATTTGATTCAACATGCGTTACCGTTCATGTAGTATGGCAATTGACATTTTAATAGTATGTTTTCGCCTTCAACTTAGTTAATTTTTTGGGTTACGATATGACACGATACGATACGACATTAGAGGACACGTTACGACAGGGCAAGACAGGCTACACGACACGACCCAACGCAGGAAGACAATATTATTATGATACGTAACAACATAATACGATACGACCGAAGATTTCCGCTGACCGTCGCGACGACAGGTGGCGACGTTCAGCGAAAATCGTCAACTCCCGACTGTCGTTAGCAGTTGCCAGCGACCTTTAAAGACGGTTGTTTTAATGAAGCCTTGATACGACGGATACAATCAATTTATTTATATAATACTAGTGGCGCCCGCGGCTTCGCCCGCATTTTAAAGAAATAATGACAGTGGTGCCATCTGTCGAAAATTGGTCTTACCAACTCCCAAACCCTCGTGGGCTCTTGGACAACAACTTTGCTAAAGATCATCACTTGATCAAATGCATAGTTTCCGATTCTATAACTACTTACAAATTAAAAAATAATTAAAAAACCTTTTCCCACGGAATAAATTGTGAATCTAAACCAGTCTCAAGTCCCCTTGAACACACACAACAAATTTCATCAAAATCAGTCCAGTCGTTTAGGAGTTCAGTGACATACACACGCACATAAGAAATATATTATATATATATATATATATATATATATATATATATATATATATATATATATATATATATATATATATATATATATATATATATATATAAAGGTTAAGTTATATTACTTTAACCTTCTTGATAAAAATATAATACGTTTCTGTCTTAAAGTTGGCTTATTATTGGGTGCGACATGAGACGAAACAATACGATAAGACATGGACTAACAGGACACGACAAGACACCACATGATACAACCCGACACTAGAAGATATGGCACGGACTGACACGACACGATACGTATCGAATGCGATACACATATCGTATCGTACCTTCCAAACATTTTGTAATCAATCTTCAATACTTTTGCTTTTTCCGCGCTTACACACTAATACTCCGCAATGCGCTCTTTTTCATTAAATACATACCCTAAAGAACTCTTTAGGGTTGCAGCAACTGCTGCAACTAATTATGATGGGAAAAGTAGCTGGCAAAAAGTGAGACGAAAAAAGAAATTTAGGTAGCGAAATATTACAGAGTGGGCAGGGTTAGCGAGTTTTTTTTTATAATATATAAGAGTAGCAGACGAGCATACAGTCCACCTGATGGTAAGTGGCTACTGCCGCCCATGGACATCTGTAATCAACTCCAGATAGGATTAGATATTCCCACCCGAGGTCGCCAGATGCGCCGCTACCCCTGAGGACTAAGCTGGAACGCCTCGGAAAAGTTTGTCTCCCTTACCACACCCTTCAAACCGGAACACAGCAGCGCCTAACACTGCTGTTATTAGGTAGAAATAGGTGTGACGGTGGTGCCGCCGGAGTCGAACCATAAAGGGTTCTACCACCTTCAAAAGTGCTGCCTAACTATTTCGTCTCGCTAAAGATCGATGAAAGTTTGCAGAATTGAGGGCCAACCTTAGCTAGTCGGAGAGGCACTAAGACATGAAGAACCCAAAGAAGTTTAAATTATTGCGTGTAATAGATTAACTACAAAAGACAGGTTGCAAAATAAAAATAAATACGAGTATTTTAAATTATCGTCACAATTTATTAAACAAAAGTTATCTTACTCAATAAAACAAAACTAAAATTTCACTATAATTAAAATAAATTTACGATTGGAAATAAGTAAATAGGAAATATCAGTATTTAAAAACAAAACTAAGTTTTAAATTATATTATAATGAATTTACCATTCAAATTAAGAAAATATAGAATAACAGTATCATACCTGGGTTAAATTGTCCTGTTTTTATATAAATTATTGTATATTAATTATATTATCTCTTCGTATTGCGTCTTTTTCCGAAGAAACCATGTATCGTAATTCGAACAACGCAAAAAGAAAAAAAAGAAGAAAATAACTGCACTTGTTTTTCCAGCCAGTTAAATATTATTAAATTTAATATTTAAACAATTTATATTTTAATGCTTATGTTAATTTAGTATATTATATTTTAATTATTAAGTTTTAGTATAAATAAAAAATATACATTTCTTAAAATTTGCATCATAAAGAAAATATAATCCTTATTATAGCGTAACACTGGCTCGTAAGTACTGTTGATGTTTATAAACAATACACTTCCAGTACTCATGACTTATTATTTGAAGAATAAATATTAAACAAGATAAATATATCTTTATATCATACTTTAACATTATTGAAAAATAGTTTCCTGAATTACAAGAAACAGTTATGTCTGTTATTTCATAAATTAAATAAAAATAAGATTAATGCTAAATTATAATTCTGTCACGTGCATACATAAGTACACTTATTTCAACTTATACCTTGATGTAAAAATTACATAACTATAAGATCAGGAAGAAACAATACAAAGTCGTCACGTGATTTTATTATCTGGACATAAATATCCATAGCCTTAATACGATAACAAAAATTGTTTAAAAATCACTGTAACGTATAGAAGGTACCTATATTCATATAAATTACGTCGAACTACACGAATACGCCGAGTTTTAGGAACGGGTAACAATATTTTTGGTTAGCTCTCGTTTTTTTTCTTGGTTTTGTAACCGATTTTAGTTTCATTTATAGGAACTTGTATTGTTATTATTTGTAAGACAATTTAAAAAAATGAGCAGTGTTTACTATTTTCATATAAATATGGTATTAGAAGTAAGAAGGTTTTCATTATATTTACTTCCTTCATGTTCAAATAAGAAATAAGATGACGTTATTCAGTATTGTATAAGAATATGCTCACAACGCCATCTATTATCGAATACACGTCAATGTAATAATCTCTTTAACTTTATGCTTAAATGAATGATTTAAATGTGCTTACTGACCTCCTTCTTTCGAAAGATTTGTGTATTTTATTATTCACATGTATATAGGGCAATTTTTTCGAATAAGCCTTCATGGCCCAGTCCGAAACTATAAAGACAAGCTAAAATGCTGAAAGGAGTAACGAGGCCGACTTTGATAACAAATATAAATGCATCTATAGATTTTTAAAATCTATGTCCTTAACTGAGAATTGGACGAGTTATTTTTGAATAACACAATGTATTATTCCACAAAAAAATGACTATATATCAATACATATTATAACATAAACATAAAATCCATTTACTTTAGCTAAAATATACCTAAATAACGTCCAAGAAATTGCATCTCATTCCATGACTAATTAAGGGATTAGCACAACGCACAACATCATTGCACATTCAGAAAATATAAACTAGTTGTGTTTGTCAACGTTGTCAAACACGTCAAGCACGAATCCCGGTGTGAATTTTATTTTGGGAAATTTATTCAAAGCAGGTCCTCATAAAACACACGCGACCCTCACTAAGTAAAAATCTTTGTGCATTACATCTATAATAATCGGCTATAAAAGAGTAATTAGTGCTTAGTTTGCTACATATGTTATACACCATTTCGAAGCTGTCATTGTAACGTTTTCGGGCGTGCATAGTTGAAAAAGATCGGTTTATTGTAAATGATGGAGCGGCCTCATTGTGTTGGATGCAAGACACTAATATCAAGCAAGGAATTTATGACTTGTCAGGAATGCAAGCATAAATATGATTTGCCTTGTGCCAATCTCTCGCCAAAACGTTATAAGAGATTGAACCACGAAGTAAGGCTCAAATGGAAATGTATTGAGTGCAAGAGCAAGTTACCAAAACCAGATAACACCAATACGCCAATCCGTGCCCTTCTTTACTCTAAAACTGAAGACGACACAGAGATTGATGAAGATAGTTATGTAACCATTCGAAAAACCAAGACTGACTACTCAATACCAGACAATATAAGGGAGGTTTGGAGCAGTGACATGAAGAAGGATATCGAAGCCATAATCGAGGAAACAATTGCAAGAACGGTATCAAAACAACTCACAGCTATCATCAGTCAATGCTCGACGTTTCAGGAATCACTGGTATTTTTAAGCGGGCAATATGAGAGTCTCAAACAGCTTCTAGGTACAACCTCAACGGAATTGAAGCATATCAAAGATGAGAATAAGACTCTTAAAGAAAGTTTGAATTCTTTGACTGCACGTTGCAAAGTCCTAGAAGACGAAAATATAAACCAGCAACAATGGGTCAGGCTACAGAATGTGGAGATCATTGGCGTTCCTGAAGAAAAAGACGAAGACACTGTTACTATTGTCCAAAAAGTATCGCAACAAATCGGTGTCCGTATTGATCCATCCGACTTAGAGTTTGCTCATCGCGTACAGCCGCGTCGGCAGGGAAGCGCCGTCAGCGCGCGGCCTATTATTGCTCGCCTGCGACAACGGGCGGTCAAAGATCGTATTGTAGCTGCTGCGCGTAAATTTCGTAATTTAAATACCCGAGATATAGGAATGGAAGGTGAAACTCACAGAATATTTATTAACGAACATCTATCAAAAGAAAATAAAATGCTACTGACATCTTGCAAACATAAGGCCAAAGAGTTAAATTATAAATACATCTGGACAAAAAACTGTCGGATTTTTTGCAGAAAGAACGAGACTTCTCCTCCCATTCCTATAATTTCTTCACGAGATCTTGGAAAAGTAGTTTAAAGTGTTTGTTGGTAGTGTTATTTTTTAGTTTATTTTTTTGTTTTAGCTGTAATTATATTATATTTGGCTTGCACTATTACTACACACTTAAACTTGATAATTTTGTTACACTTTATTATTCGTATAACCTATACAAAATAATTAAATGTATACAAATACATTTACTTTACATATTATACACGCACATATATAATAAATATAATACAAATATAATAAATATATATTTTATTTTTAAAATAGTATATACCCACTTATTACATATTACATATTATATACAAAAAATAAGAATAAATAATTCAGTACATTACAATATTACTTGTATAATAATAATTTTATTTAAACACAATATACATTTAATATGTTATCTGCTAATGTATAATCTTATGATGGAAATAGGCATTATTGTAAACTTCACAAATCAAGTTATGAGTCAATATCAGTGTTATATATATGTTTATCTTAATAATGGATGACACATTGAGAAAACTAAAATTCTATTATCAAAATTCCCGAGGATTGAGGACAAAGACCAATGAATTTTACAATAATCTACTACTTCTAGATTCCGATATTGTATTGTTAACAGAGACATGGCTCTGTGACAGAATATTAGATTCTGAGTTAAGTGATAACAAGTTTGTTGTATTCCGCAAGGATCGAGGTTCATTAGGGGGCGGTGTTATGATATTGTGTGTTCCAAGCCTTCAAGCTCGCGTGCGCCCTGAATGGCATAGTAAAGACGTAGAATCTTTATGGATTACAGTATCCGCTCAAACTATTGGTTCAGCGTACGATCTTCATGTTGCAGTTGTTTACATACCCCCTGACAGTCATCTTCCGTCTCGGTTGCAAACATTCATATGTACGTTGTGTCAATTACGTGATAATCATCCCAGTGACCACTTTATAATTACTGGTGATTTTAACTTGCCATGCATTGACTGGGGTCATGATGAACCTGTTGTGCGAAAAAAGGGAACGATGGATATCCAGAACTTGGCAATTAATTTGATTACTCAGACATCGTTTTTGGGCTTAACACAATATAATAGAATTATAAATAAAAATGGTAACATTTTGGATTTAGTCTTTTCTGATTCACCAATAATGTCATATAAATCATCTCATACATTAGTAAATGAGGACACGTATCATCCTGCACTTTTTATAGTTGCTTCAGACTTTTTAATTCCTTCCCTAAAGCCTCAACAACGTGTAAAATATCAATTTAAACGTGCTGATTTTGATAGTATTACTGAAACTCTAAGTAAACAAGACTGGTCCTTTATAAATGACAGTAGTTATGATGACGATATTATAATAAATATTTTTTACTCAATTCTCAACGATTGCATACAAAACCACGTTCCGTTAATCCACTGCTCTAACACCTATCAATATCCAATTTGGTATAGTAAAGCATTAATTAAACTTGTAAAAGAAAAATATAAAACTCATAGAAATTGGAAAAGATTCCATAATCCAATTGATTACAATCATTTCTCAGAATTAAGATCAAGGCTTAAAGAACTGCAATCAAAGTGCTATAATTCATATGTAACTTTTTCACAACAAAACATTAAACGTAATCCAAAATTCTTTTGGTCTTATATAAAATCCAAAAAGCAAAATGACAGTAACTACCCTCAACATATGATATATGACGACATATTATTAAATACACAATCAGATATATGTACCGCGTTTAATAAGTTTTTTAAAAGAAATTTTACCGAACAAGCTAGTACATACCAATTCGACTCATTTGGTGAAGACGACAAAACAATCACTATTCATGACATTAATGTAACAAGTGAATATATTCTTAAACTATTAAAAAATTTGGACACATCAAAGAGTTCAGGCAGTGATAACATCTCGCCTATATTTTTTGTAAAATGTGCTGAAGTCTTATGTAGCCCTATAGCTTCTATGTTTAATAGATTTTTTCAGAATGGTTACTTTCCTAAAGTCTGGAAACAAGCTCATATTGTACCCATACACAAAAAAGGTTTAAAAACATCAATAGAAAATTATCGCCCAATATCTATCCTTAATGTTCTTAGCAAATTGTGTGAAAAAGTTGTTTATAAACATATATATCCAGTTATTGCTAATTCTATTCCTAATGAACAACACGGTTTTATGAAAGGTCGATCAACAGTCACTAACTTAGGAGTGTTCATTGACCATGTGTCGAGTGGCATAGATGATGGACATCAAGTTGATGTGATCTACACGGACTTTGAGAAGGCGTTTGATCGTGTAGATCACATTATACTGCTACGAAAATTATTAGTATTGGGTATACACGGTAACCTTCTCAGGTGGATTGAGTCATACCTCATTAATCGTTCCCAAGCAGTCGTAGTAGGGGGATCTCGCTCGGACTTTATTGAAATATCATCAGGAGTACCGCAAGGTTCTATTCTCGGTCCTCTTCTGTATGTGTCTTATTTATATGATATTAACAGTTGTATTAAAAATGCAAGTTTGCTTATGTATGCAGACGACACTAAAATTTACATGAACGTAAGAAATATTAAAGACTGTCTTGCATTACAGGATGATCTCAATAGATTGGGTCGTTACTACGTTAAAAACCGAATTGGTATCAATTTAAATAAATGTTCCTTTGTAAGCTTCACACGAAAAAGATATCCCATTAACTATACATATCAAATAAACAATGTCGACCTTACTAAAAATTACTCTGTTAGGGACCTTGGTGTTGTTATTGATTCCAAATTAACATTTTCTGACCACATAGATACAGTTGTAAATAAGGCTTATAAAAACCTTGGCTTCATACTAAGAGTAAGTCGCCCCTTCTCTGATTTAGGTTGTTTTAAAATCTTATATTACTCTTACGTAAGAAGTATTCTTGAATACTGTAGTCCTATCTGGAATCCTAGTTATGTAACTTATATTAAAACATTAGAAAACATTCAGATCAAATTTATGAAACACCTCAACTATCGATGTTCTCATACATTCTTAAATTATGAGGATTCATGTTTATATCATCATCTCATGCCTCTTGAGTGTAGGCGCAATGTAATTGATATGGCCTTTTTGCATGGTATTTGTAATGGGTACATAGACTGTCAAGCTTTGCTATCAAAATTTTTGAGTTTTAATGTTCCAAAAAAGCGTACAAGGCACGCGGGAAAATCTTTATTCGCTGTCGCTCAGACCAAAAGTAATTATGCACAAAATTCACTCGTCATTAGATTACAAAAAAATTATAATAAAAGATTTAACACAATAGACATTTTCAATACAAGTAAAAATAGTTTTAAAAAAGAGGTACATAAAGTCCTTAATAATCTCCATATTAGTGACTAAGTAAACGTAAAATTGAAATATTATTAGTAGGTATATAAATTATAATTAACATCTTTAGTATATAGATTATTATACATATGTGTGTGTTTATCTTTAAAATTAATTATATATTTATAGTATTTATACCTGTATTTATATATATTAATACCTATTTATAAAACTTACTTATTCGTGCTGTTATGTTTAAAAAATTGTAAATCCGTAATTGGCTGTAGGAAATACTATATAAGAAATGTATTTGTATGATTTTAAGAGCTGTGGATTTTGTAATAATTAAATAAATAAATAGTTGTTTATACTCTACCATTTTTTGACATAATCGTTAGTTTATGCAATAAAATGACAAGATAAAATTATTATTAATATAAATATCCTTGTAACAATATTCTTGGGGATTCCATAGGATATTGTGACGGATGAATATTTTAGTAAATAAGTCATAGTATTGGAATCTTTACCACCATCTTATCAAAATTTGTGTGAAAATGGATACGAGTGACTCCATCTATTATCGAGTAGATTTGAATTTCCTAGAGGTAAAACTCATTAGGAGGTTAACCCTCCTAATGAGTTTTACCTACATTGAATGTTGTAAAAGTGTGATTATATATTCATTTTTATTCTATTGTAAAAGTAACAAAAGGTCTGCAGTCTTCCTAGCGGTTTTCTGAGTGGATCTGCATGGACATCTGTAATTAAGCCCAGATACAATTAGAGTGGTTCCTGAGAACAGTTTTTTATATGTAGTTGGATAAATATTGTTGTCGAAAAGTTGAATGCACATATTGAAATGCACAATCAACACGTCGATATTGGTCGTTACAAGTTCATAACGTTTTTAAAAATAGGTTTGGGGTATCGGTCTAAAAAAATCGCATGTTTATTCGAGAGAAAACATTCCAAAGAATGAAACGAAACACCTGATAAAATATATTTATGTGAAAAGGTGAGTAAAACCTCAATTATATGGATACCAGGCGTGGATAGGTAGATAACTTGAGCTACATATAAATTATAATATATATTTTGTAAATATTTTAGATTTGTTAACTTATTCACGCCTGGCATGGATTTATCTTCAAATTTAGATAGCCATTGGAATTATTAGTTTTTCAAATTGATTTTCAGATAGCTATAATTTTCGGAATTTCTGGGGCATTGCGAAGACAACAGCTCGAGAACATCGCCATCGGCGACGTTAAAAAGACAATATACTTCTCGTACAAGTACTGAGAACCAAAAATTACCAAGATCTTTCACAATAACGAATGAATTATTTAATTACCGCTGGAAACATCGACAAGCAAGACCGGAAAATTGTTCTACTGACAGATTTTATTTCCGGTACACGAAAGGCATGCATTAAATAAGCTATTGGGACAAATATATTCGAATCCATGTCATGAGACGCCGAATATTTACATCTGCTCAACGCTCAAAATTTCACAGGGTACAGCTTTCATTGCGGACTCCGTAAACAATAAAAAAAGGATTTATGAGCAAGTAACCAATAGGATGGAAATTATAAAACGCACCAAAACAGTTTTCGCCGATGTAATATCAGCCGAACTTGTCTCATTTCAAAGAAAGCAAATGGTGCTTCAACTGCGAGAGCTTCTATATCTCTATTGGTGGAAAAAAGTAATATCATCAAATACTACCGAAGAGTTGCCGGCTTCTTCAGTGTCAGAGGCGCAGACGGTTTCTGAGATTCTGAGAGCTATTCTTTATCATCCAGATTTTGGATATCTGGATGATAAAGAAAATCCAGATATCTCGACATTTTACCAATGAAGAGGCGCCTGTCGCAATTATATCATATAACATTAAATAACCCCAGCGACTATCTTACACAATTGTATAATTAACGACAGAGAATAATGCCATTCAAACCGAAGTAAATATAAAAAACAAATTTCATTTTAAAATTTTACTGTGTTTTGTTGTAATTGTTGAAAATTACACACTCAATATGTACATTTCCACAATTACCTCCTTTTACGTTTATTTTGTAATAAGGATACTGAAGAAATGATTTCCAATATACACGGGTTTATGTCACACGAGCTGTAAAATTGATGACTTCATTGTGCTTCAGTAGCGCCATCTGTGGTCGAGTTGCGAGACTTGTTACCATATCGGGATACAGAAGCGCCATCACGTAACGAGTAGTAGAGTCTCCACAATGTTATTTTGGTAACAATTGACAATTTATGATACTGAAAACCGTGGCTCAAGTGCGGCTCCTATATTATTAAGAAAAAGTACTTTTTAAGACTTATTTATTTACTACTGACTATTCTCATAAATTACGATTATGTGAGAGTCATACATTTAGAACGCCTTAATCGGCATATTAAATTTTTGGTGCTTTCTTTAGACCATGTGTACATTCTATATATTGTAACCCAAAAATGTACTAATTAAAGATTATGAAATATGAATTATCTTTTTTGGTCATCAATTCAATTTTCAATTTTATATCTATGACATCCTAGAATTTGTGCTACAGACGCATGGAACGTTACCAATTTGTTTATGTATCGTCGTTATGATATCATTTAAATGCATGATTATAACGATTTATTCAAGATTGTTATAAACATGTATACCGGGCATTGAAACTATATTTTATACTTACTTATATCTTTTGTCTTTTGTAACTGTGGCCTACTTGTCGCCAACATTCTACACGTCGTTCGTGGTCACACCTGCTCCGTAACAGTGAATAGCTAACAATTTAACATTTTTACAGACATTGCCATAAGTTTAAAGAAGCGCAAATAGGTATAACAATTCGCAAGTGTTTTCCCTATAATAGTAAGGTTATTCTTAATTAAATTAAGAACAAACAAGTCTTAAAGTGTTATGCTACAATTACAACAAATGGGTTAGGGCAAGCATACAATTGCGGTTTGTGTACATCGCAACAATTAGGTACGCAACGTGGTAAACGGTCGCGTGTTGGATAGGTGATTGCTAGTGGCTAGTTCAGGTGCATTTCTGTGGTTTGGAGAGCACACTCACCAGACAGTTCTGGTATTTGTATTTATAAATCTTAAATGCGTCCGACGGATTGGCCACTAGCTTGTAAATCGCGTAACTTTCTAAGTTATCTTGAAAGTTTAGGTAAATTTTTGAAGCGTTAGTAAAAGAAAGGTTTATTAAAAAGCGTTTGAGATTTGTGATAAGAGAAATAAAAAAGTGATCCATTACATATTTTATTACTTTTATTTGAATACAATTTAACTTCCGAGTTGAAATAAGATATTCTACGTTAAGGTTAAATCGCTTAAGCTAATAGTGATCGAAGTCGAATGTTTCAAAATATCTTACGCATAACTATTACCCACTTACGTCGCGAACATTCCAAATGAATGTAAAGATGAACACAATTATTCATTTATAAAATTTGGTAGATTTAACTATGTTAGTTAATAATATTATGTGGTCACTGGCGGACGGATGTCCTAAGCGAAGAAGATCACTGACGCTCAACTAAACTAACTCGTTATTGAACTTGAAACTAAATATTATTGCCTTCTGTCTTGTTTGAACTAAAAAAAATGCATAACAATCTACTGCTACAAGACGTGGTGGTATTGGCCAACAACAATCTTCATCGACATTTTTTGATTAATACTTTGTGCAATATCGTGAGTCGTCTAACTTTACGCAAAGCTTAACGTTAACGTTTACGCAATACACAAATACTTGACTTATGTTATACGCAAGGACGCGAATCACTCAATACGCAAATATCCATTAAAGCAATACGCAAAATCTCGACTATCGCAATACGCAAATTCGATAAACGAAACACGCCAAAAACCCGAATATCGCAATACGCAATCCCGACTAACACAATCCACAGATATTCTTCCTATCGCCGTTATTCATACTCAATTTCTCCAAATTTTTCCTATGAAAGATCGAAATATTACAATTTTTAGTACGTAAAATTCGTCTGATGACAATCTTTTCTAGGCAAATCATTGAATAGATTGGTTATTGACAACAAAAGTTACGCAAATCACATTGGTAACACATGCAATGCATTGCCCACAATTCGCTTTGTCAACGACGCATTAGTTAGAATTCACGCTTTAGCACGTACCTACGAGGGTGCGTTTTTAAGTCCGCGGAATGGCAGGGTTGGAGGGGGGATAGCGGGCTCGTTAAGGGCGGTACGTGTTAAGTGACTCATAAATAGTATAAATATAAAGTTTTATCACAATTGCATCATTAGTTTTAAAACTATCGACAATTAAACAACTCAATCCGGAAGAAAATTGGAAGTATGGAGAAAATCGAGCATCGCGCCGTTATAAAGTTCCTTACCAAGCAAGGAAAGTCTGTGCAAATCATAATGGAAGAGATGTCATCGGTTTACGGGGACTCTTACCCTGGAAAAACGATGGTTTACAAGTGGAACAACCTTTTTAAGCAAGGCAGGGATTCACTTGAAGACGACCCACGACCAGGACGGTCTGTTGAGGTGACCATTCCGGAAACGATAGCGGAAGTCGAAAAATTAGTACTGGAAGATGCTCGGCTAAAGAAGAAACAGCTTGCAGAAATGGTTGGAGTATCGGATACAACCATTTTTAAAATTCTGCATGACCATCTTGGCATGACTAAGGTCAGCGCGCGGTGGGTGCCGAGAATGCTCACGCCGCCTTAGAAACAACAGCGCGTTGAATGTTCCCGTGCGTTTTTGAACCTCTGTGGAGAAGATAAGGATATTGTACTGAATCGAATTGTTACTGGAGAACTTGGGTTCACCATTATGAACCTGAGTCTAAACAAGACTCCATGCAGTGGCATAAAAAGGGTACAGCACCTCCTAAAAAGTTTAAGGTGTCACAATCGGCCGGCAAACTCATGGCGACAGTCTTTTAGAATGCAGAAGGATTTTTGTTAATAGATTACAAAGATAAAGGTGTCTCTATAACCGGAGAATATTACGCAACAATCTTAGAGCGGTTAAAAGAAGCCATCAAAGAAAAAAGAAGAGGAAAATTATCCAGAGGTGTCCTGCTGTTGCACGACAATGCGCCCGTACACAAGAGCCGTATTGCACTGGCTGCCCTGCATAAGGTGGGCTTTGATATTTTAAATCACCCACCCTATAGTCCAGACCTGGCTCCCAGCGATTATTATCTCTTTCCAAAAATGAAAAAAGAGCTTCGTGGAAAGAAATTTTCTACAGACGAAGAAGTAAAGGACGCAATTTCCTCGTATTTTTCCGACAAGGACAAAACATTTTTTATGAGGGTTTAAATAAGTTAATACAAAGATCTGAAAAATGCATTCGTCTTGCAGGAGAATATGTAGAAAAAGAAAAATAATTTTGACATTTTATTTTCGCTCCTTGTCCCTCATTCCGCGAACTTAAAAACGTACCCTCGTATATAAAGAAATCAGAACCAAATTTTGCCTACACTTCTGTGGGCAACATTTGGTTAAGATTAATTACCATACCTTACAGATTAATGATATTCATGAAGTGGGTAAATAGGTACATAATGTAACTAAGAGACATACGTTTTGGAACAGTCTCTTCACAATCAACCGAGGCCTGGATCAAACTAAGCTCAAGATTTCTGCTCGAAGCAGAAATTTATCACCCGCTCGCAATGCTGCACGATAGGATTTGACCGTTAAACTAGCCAAATCTTAGCCTAATTCTTTCCGAATTAATCGGACAAAGTATTCGACTTCGACCACTAATTGCGCGCGCCATTGATTACATACACATTACATAAACATATATACATAGAAAGAAGACATTTAATAAACATTTAGTATCCTTGTTAAGTTGTTAGATAAATAAAATCAGTACACGCTTTGTAAGAACTATTTCTGATAATTAATAATACGTACATAAAATAAAATTTCATTTTGAGGTTATAAAGTTAATCAAATGCATCAACAGAGGTTAATAAGCAAATAGTTAATTAATTTTAATTAAGAAAACCCATATTACATAAAGCTAAAAATTAATAATACGTCCAATAGCATAAATAATACACATAATTAAATATTTCAAGTAAAAAATAATAATGAGTTTTGAATTGAAGAACCTTTTATTTCATGTACTTAAACATCCTAATCAAAAGTATCACATCAAATCGTAAACGTACAGAGAAATAATTAAATGGAAGATAAATACTAAGCTACCTATTGCGACCATTTTAGAGATTTCATAAATGCCACATTATAACACAAACGCTAAAATAATCTACCGCATTCAATTCATTGATCACCCAGAAATCTAGGCCCTAAGTGATCGTAATTTACAATTGATAAATATGACAATACATAAAAAATAGTTAGACTGGAAAAATAATTAAACGGACATCCAAATAACGTTAAGAATTAGCTCAGAGCCGATACTTGCAAATAAAATTAGCAAATTCACTATGCATCTGATTTTTATACGTGACGACACGTGACCACTTTTCGCGCCGAATCTGTACCGTAATAACGTTTCAACTCTCCCTAAACTTCTATTCTCAGTCTGACATTGATCAACTTGTCACACGAATTTGTCGTATGTGACAAGATTGTATGACGTTGTCATCAACCACCATTTCATTCTTACATAAGCTTAATCACATATACCAGTCTTTCGTGCCATCACGTACTAATACATAATATTTAAATGTTCGAAATATAGACAAATTAAGCACTTATTTTATAACATTTCCAATATTAATAATTAATGAGATCTTGTAATATTATAGACGAATGAATAATATTGAAACTTAGGTGGATTTAGACGAGTGATATAAAAGTAAGTTTACACTTCTTAAATTTAATTGCTTAAAAAATTTTTTTAGGCTCCCGTACCCAAGGTGTTAAAACGGATAGTAAGACTTTGCTGTCCGTCCGTCTGTCACAGGGTTCTATCTCTTTTTATATTTATTTCAACTAAATTAATAAAAATAACAATTCTCATTTCGCAGACTTTTAAGAGATTAAAAATTACAAAAGTTGTTAAATAACTTTACTTTTGCAATTAGGCCTTCGTCAAATTATACTGGTGACGATAAAAATAACATACATACAACACCAGCAATACAAAATAACAATAAATACTGCATGCATTGTGTGTAATTTTACTAACATTCCATTCCAAAATTCATGATGTGGTCATTAAAGAATTCATGATCATCACTCGTCTAAACCGACCGCATACTTACATGAAATAGTTGTATTTATAACACCTAATTACCGAATACTCAAAATTTATAAACTACATCTACTTTGGATAGATCGCCCGGAGTATCTATTTTCACATCAAATATTTATTAGAAAATACAGAAATTTCACAAATATGAAGAACATAGAGTATTCAATGCAATATTTAAATTTAATCTTTAGTAAGTACGTCAAATGCGTTACTTTTAACATGATATATAACGCCTAACAGCACAAAAACACTCTAAGAGTGAAACTGTATGCCAAAATATTTTGACTTAAATAATAGTTCGATTACAAACAACACGTCACGCATCACGGACACTTACTCCTACAACTAAGATTACGAATTATTATTTCTATACTTTGAACAACAATAGTATAATGCTAAATAATACTAAGCCTTTAACATAACTTGAAACCAGACGCTACGAGTATCAGTTCTATAAAAAATTGTTGGTTGCACTCTCAATGCAACTCTTGTAATCGGTTATATATTTAAAGTATGGTTGTGGCGAAATGGATCAAGGAAATAAATATTTTGCAGACCAGAATATTCCATATATACATTTTATCAGTCACAAAACTCACACTCGAAGCGACTGCACATTCAAATGGCATACAGTCATAAATACAAAATCAACATAACATAATTAAGTTTCCAGATATGAAAAACAAGTACAAAAACCGTATTTATAGCGTTACAACACTCATTTAATACAGATAGAAAATAAAACATACACTTGTCAATATGATCTGACGTACGAGTTTTTTTATAACTAATTATTTACATATACACGAAGGACTTAATTGTATCATTAAATTAAGAATATGAAATATATAATGGATGTAGGCGCTTATATTTATGTTGACAATCACTGAGAAGAAAATGAACTGGAAGCTCAACAAATGTGCCATTAGAATCATAATATTAATTTTACAATCAAACTTTTCTTTTGATTTATTTTGGAAATTCACTCACTTATCGCGCCAGTATAGATATAGATAATTGATATTTGAGCTTCAAGTCGGCGAAATACAGTGTTCTTTAAAATAGCGAGTGAAAACTGTGGACGGCGTCTCACTCGCGATGACTAATTGAATCACTGTATTCATCTTAGCCGGGTTTACTAAGGCTATGACTGAGTATTATTCGCGATGAGTGAATGACAATATTTTTGTACCGCACATAATTATTGTACACAATAAATAAGTAATGATAATAATAATTTACCAAAATGAAAACCAGGATTTCAATATTACAATTTAAAATACTGCACCCAATATAATAAAGTACCATATTAATATAGATTAATTATTAATTGAACATCAAGAGGTTTAGAACATCAACACATGAATCAAAGTTGTTATAACCAGAATACGACGAATATACTATTATTAAGAATAAAACCACATTTAGATAAATTACCTACTACGATAGAGACATCTGCGGAAGGAGTAACCGTTTCTGCGTACTTTAACTTGATCTGTTTGATTCTTTTTACATTATCATGCATAATTCTGGTTATAAAATTTAACCAATATTTTAACCCAACAAATACGCGCGAATCAAAGGCTTCACATCTACGGCTACTAAATTGGAAGTTCATTACTCTAAAATTACCAATAATTTAACACACAACATTTATGACAAGTAATAATTAGAACAGACAAACATTTACCAAAAGAATTGTAGTAATTATATGTATGAATTCCATTTATGTTCTTCTAGGTATTATTAATTTTATACCGTCAGTATCAGTACTGTCACTTGATCTTATTAACTTTCTTTATTCATTCATCATCGATTACACTACGATGCACATTTATAGGACTGTACGATCGCTGTGAATGGGTACTCTCAAACAAAGTACCCAAATAAGTTGGTTACACATTTCCGTAGATATATTAGTCTGCTCGTCTAGCAAACCTTGATTGGTCCATGAATGAATCTTGGACGAACATTCCATTAGCAACCAATAACATTTGTGGGCGTCGCTTTACATAAGATTTATTCGACCCATGTCTTGTATGGGAGGACATTTGCTAATTATTCCCGTCGCTACGCATAAGACATCAGTTACCACCTATGCGTTCTTCCGAGACCTATTTGAGTATTAACTTATTTTGTATCATTTCCGGTATAAGGATAGGTACCTGACCACGTCCTTCATAAACTATGAGAATTTTAATTTAATAAAATTTTATTTACATTATTTCTATCCGTTATCTCATACAATTTGGATGTTTCATATCTTACAAAGAGTCTATAAAAGAATGTACCTCTTTTTAGACTATTTCTTATTCCCTACCATATAACATTTCTGTCAATAACCTAATTATATTAAATTTTTAATAAAGATGAAATTCAGCAACGGCAAGCGATCCTTCGTAACTACACAATATACTTATATGTGTCTAACATAGTTTCATTGTTTGGAGTATGTGGACTGTATATCATTAGCATGTCATTCCGTACACACAAATACAGTCTCGACAAATTCTCTATGAATGCTTTGAAGTATTTAATAATTTTGATTAAAAACAGGAATAAAAGTAAAAAAATACGTTGTTGAAAATAACACAAACGAAATTGATTACTGTAATATACAGGGTGAATTTTTCAAACGGGCCTTCAGGGCCAAATCCGAAACTATAAGGAGTAGCGAAAAATGCTAAAAGGAGTTACGAGGCCGATTTTGATAAAAACTAAAACTGCATTATAAGTTTTTTAAAATATCTTTTTCCCTAGCCGGGAATCGAACCAGTTCATTTTGAAAAAAAATACACCTCTATATTATTCCACTCTCTGATAGTGTTGCTTATAAGGATCAAATTATGGGAAGTAATGATAAATGACAAACTAAAGGAAAAGCCTCAATTTTAAGAAAATGCATATTATGCGTTACAAAGAGTAATAAATATTGTCAGATCGTCGGTGTATTAGTTGAAGGCGCTTTGCTGATCAGCGGACAACACTCAGCAAAGACTTCCCTCCTCCAGACATTGATAACTATGCTATACACATAGATATATTATAAACATACATCCTAATACGAATTTTAACCTATCCTAACTCTATTATGTACTATTAATTGAATATGAACATTATATTACAACGTTAGCCTTATTACGATGAATTTGTATTCAATTTACATACATCGATATGCGTGACCTCCAGGCCTCACCCAATTACGGAGACGGTCCCTTTAGCAGGGCATAAACAGGATCATTACTACACATTGATGACGAAAAAAGTCTTATAAATCTGAACATAAAAAAGTTTCGTGGCGTTGGCGTCGCAATCCGTAGACAGTTCTTATTGTGACGTGACATCAGTGCACATCACTGGGTAGATGAATCAAGACACAAATTCGTCGCAATAAAGCTGTATAAGGGAATGAATCACAAAACTAAAATATTTGCGGTTGACAACAAAATTTTGCGCATACTTAATATGTTCAAAATAATAAATACGTCATAGTGCATAACATTGCGTAAACACGGATTACTTATGCAGAATATAGGTACTAAATTCCTTTCTCAGATTAGGCATCTGTCTCTCAAATATACACTCGCTTTCAGACTATTCTTTTTATACTACAGTTTTTATAATGAGACGTAGGCTTGTTTTAGTCGAGCATGTTAAAAAAATTGCTAATTGTTCATATAGTTACTGTATAATCTGCAACTTTGATTTTCTTTAATAATTTTAAACGACCCGTTTAAGAAACAATAATAGACGGATTTTTTATTTTTTTATATAAAAAATAGGTTTCATAACACGAGCTCAAGCAATACTTTTTGTTGCCATCATTTTGTTGTAAACCACAATGACCTATCAACACAAACGCTGAAGTCTTAAAGTGGCTACTAAACTAATCTTATACCTACATATATTAGGGCCAACACTAAATTTACTGTGATGTTAACGTCTTTGATCACAAATAATTATTACCCTCCCTAAAAGTTATGTTCACTACTATTAATAATGTTTTAAACGACTATTTTTTCCGAAATAACTAACCCACGCCTATATTTTTTTCTATTTCGTATATTTACGTATGTACAAATATTAGACGAAGTATTTACGTTTAGATTTAGTAATTTTGCGTCGAAAAGTAAAATGTCGATTATACTTGTAATAAAGATCATCCTAGTTCTTATCATTCGAAATTTACTATTATTTTCACTATCCTTCACTACAGTGACCCCAATAATTGAGGCTGTTATCTTTCAATATTTAAATAATCATGTTTGACGAAAGGATTACGAGACGAATACACAGGAGTAAAAGTCCCGAAACAATAAAACACCACGCAAACCAAATTAGTTTACATACATATAACCGACGTATAGTGTAGTGACGTAATGAAAAAACTAAAACTAAAAAAATAAAAAAAGTGGGAAAGATCATACACTTATTAATAGAACGTCGATATACATAAAACGTGAATAAAACCGTGCCTTAAACTCCACTTCAAAAACAAACTTATTATAAAAATATATATAATTACACACACGCGAATACCGCATGAAATTTGACACACCTATATTTTATAAATCCCTCTCAAAAAATTAAAACAAGTAACTTAACGTAATAAAACAATTGTGACACTAATGTCGGTTTAAAGCAATTAGTTTCTCGAATACGACGCCAAATGCCAACTATAAAAGCCCGATTCAGTCAAATGAATGCAATTTGCTCGTATACGATTAACTCACCCGTATCGTTCGAGAAACTTTTGCTAATAACACTGAGTTTGTCAAATAATAATACATTTAAGTGCATAAAAATACAAAACCAACCTCTTATATACAAATGCATTAAAAATATACTTTTTGGTTTAAAAACGCTGAAAATGGCCTACATATTTAATAAAAATCTACGAGGTTTTCGATTGCGTGTGCAAAAACGTAGGATACTTCATTAGAAGGCTAGAGGTGTTTATTATTATTATCCAAAATAATTTACTTAAGCAAGAATAAATATACCCCGACATGTTTTCATCGCCGATGTGTACCAACCCACACTTGGCCAGCGTCATGAACTACGGTCATTTAATTACAAGAGATGTATATCAACCAGTGTAACAGATGGTTAATTATGATCCAGATAATTATGTGCAGTCTCCACACGAACTCCACATGGAGTCAGAACATAATAACAACAAGACCAAAACAACAGATAACCATCTTTAATCACGATATTAATAATAAATGTACCCAACTTTTACCTAACAAAGATCTAAATTTGTCAATGTCAAGTATAACGAAATTGAATCAAAAGTCGATCTTCTGTAGGCAATATCATTACTAACGAACGTTAGTCTGTCATATACCGTGACCACTTAATATGCGCACAACCTAACCACATATTACGAACGAGAAATAAGTGAATTATTACCACTAGCCTTCCAATGAGGTATTGATTGAAACAAATAATAGACTTCTTCAACAGACAACCATAACTATCGTAGATTTCTCATTAAAATAACTATACTATTCTAGCCCCTACGTTGACACCCCATCGCTAAAACTATATATACATTTTTCACCCATTATGGGTTCACATAGGGGCGTAGATAATAATTATGCTAAGATTTAGAGAGCTCATGGAGTTCTTATAACATTCGTAGGCGATTGGAGGGTGAGCTTCGTGAGCTCTGAATGAAAATTATAATGTTGAAATGTAGCGAAAATTTCGCACGATATTAATGGATCAGATAGTAACTGTTATTACCTATTTGATAAAACAAAACTATATGATGAACCGTGGCGAAATTTCCGCCTCATTTTGTTCTCAACATCGGTAACCAAATTATTTGTAGTTATCAACGCAGATTATAAGAATAAATGATACGTTATGTCATTGGAATATGCAATTATAACAGTATTTTTTAACAATTAGCTGTGGCACATAATACGTAATCATGGTGACATAGTAACATATATATTATTTTTATAATACAATATAATACTGTTTTATCAATTACAATGGAACGTTCATTCACATATTTTACGAATTGAATTTATTAAAAACATTTAACGCCCGTAATTTATAAACAATCGTATCTAATTTTCGTCCAACAAAAATCGAAATTTCACAATATCTTCTCTATGAAAAAAAAAGACAAATATCGATTTTTGGTAGGCAAAACATTGGATAGATTGATTATTTATAACGGGTGTAAAACTGTACCTGCCAATCGCCATTCTCTACAAACTGGGTCTCTTTACATCTAACTTGTCAGGTACTACTACCTTCCGCCCGCATATTAAGTGTTAAATTTCTTTCTGTTTCCAAAACAATACATACTCGTAAGGTATGTTAATCTGAAATGTTAAGTGTCTAACGTTATTTGTTCTTCGAATTGGTGATTAGAAAAACACAAAATTTTAGAGACTTACATTTGAACGCGATTGCATTTAAAGTTTTAAAAAAGTCCAATCCTGTATTATAATAAACGTAGACGTAAACAGACCCGGCTCCACCTATAACTGAGATATAAATATTTATTTTGTAACTTTGGACATAAATAACTATACTCATAACTGAATTTCCCCATGTCATTTGGAAGATACCGCTAAAGATTGGAGATTTTATAATGAAAACTCATATTAAAAGTGCGTTCAAATTAATTCGAGACCACGTCTTATCAATGGCAATGTTTTCGAACATTGAATGAATAGGAAAATATTTAGTTGTTTTGATTTATTTTTATTTGGTTATACATATCTGATTCTAAGTATATTTTGCATCGAGTACCACTTTAAATAAAATCATGAACAAGATTTTCATTAGTACTACTTTGATTCGTGTTCAACCATAATATTATACTTTTTAATCTTATTTTTCGTAAATAATTACGCCATAAATGAACAAAGGTTATAAACTTTCAAAAGATTTCAAAAGATATCTTCATTCTTAAAATATCGATTTCATTTAATTATACATAATTCTTATGTTTGCTGGTTGTTTTTAATAACATATATATTTATAATTCTTTATTTATGTATGTTCTGTTTCTTTTTTTATTATTCAACCAAACTTATATTAATCATGATCATGCAAGTATTATAAATAAATATTACTTGATACACTATCTGCTCGATATTGACCGGCTAAGAATACACATAAATCCGATCTAGTACTGAAATATAAATTCATAATTTCGAAGTGTGTATTGCCGGCAATCGAAGCAAGAACCCTGTGTGCCAGGCCAGTGTAGTGATCACTACACGACGCGGTTTCTCATGGGAAAATCCAGTTATCCAACAACTTTAATATAAGAATAAATATTTATTTAATGTACTAATCTATGAGCTCTAACTAAATCATCGTAACCTAAGGCTACATTATATATCAGCTAATTCCTTTATCAAGGGGCACATCTGTCAACCAGATCACCACAAAGGCCCTATACTAGTGAAGAGTCTTTGATCTTTTTGATCTCTTGAGCGCCTTGGAGGTACGTACCCACGGTAGCACAAAGTCCCTGGAATGTAAAATTATATTGAACACATTAATTACGTACAAGAAGTGCGCAGAACTCCACGGCTGGAGTATATTAAAGTTTTCCTTAAATGACCCCGCTAGTAAATATATCTCACGCATACTTCTCTGATTAGGGGGGCACGTGTTTTCGTGGCTACCAGTTGTTATCAACTACTACTACTGCCCCTCATGCCATCATCCGCAAACAGCATGGTGGTATATGACATAAACAGTTCTCATTCTGAAAGTGGTCAACTCAGTAGCAACACTCCAATAACCCATGATGACACTTAAAAATATTTCCACTTAAACAAACAAAATATTATATAGTATACTCACGCTGCTGGTAGATCGGGGATTACCTCCCCGAACGCCATAACCGGGAGCGTATCCGTAATCTCAATGAATCGGACATCCCGTTGAGGCCTAGGCCATATTGTGTACACCGAGGGTACGGTCACCGTGGCCCAAGAGTCTCTTTGCCGTTGCTTTAATTTCTCTACGTGACGCTGTTCGCGAATGCGGCGCATATGCCACCTACATCATAAAACAACGATTAGAACAAGAACTTCAAGCTCAGTCAGTGAACGTATATTCTTAAGCTACGCAGCGAATATTAAATCACCTATCTTGCGGCTCATTATTTCAATTAAATTATGGGATACGTAAATTAGGTATATAGTAACTTGTTTTTTTCTGAAAGACTGTATGTATAGGTATGTTAAACTAGAGGTATAGGATCTGTCGCACAATATCTTTTAAGTTAAATATAGGCGTTTTATGGGTGCTTTCCATGGGTGTTCCCAGACGTGTTTGATTACCGATACCGATCGATTGTCTCGCTCTAGATTGACTCATCGCAGGAGTTTTTGAGCTTGGCCAATATTTTTTCCTACCACAGATCGAAATTTGACAATAGGGTACTTAATAGTTTTTGGGAAAGTATTTTATTTTTTATGTGTATGATACACCCCTCTCAATGTTATTTTATCAAAATAAGGGTCATTTATAAGTAAAAATCATATTTTAGTACGTTAAAACTGGACGTTGCACGAAAACAGTCGGTAACTGTCACGTGACCGACTCGTATCACGGCTCGTGAAATCATGAAATATTGAACAAAATTAACTACGAAGCCACAAAAGTGATACGCACTCTTCATAGGTTAAGCCAGGGGTTCCCAAAGTGTGCGCCGCGGCGCCCTGGTGCGCCGTAGAAAGTAAAGAGGTGCGCCGTGAGTCGATCCTCTAATTATGGACACCACAAATATTGGCGTTTTGATTCACATTGATTTGACTGAATAAATATCGTATTTAATTTTTGCTTTTTCTCAAGTATTTCTTGTTGTTTTCCGTTTAAAGTCTTTTAAAATAACATAAGTATGGTACAATTTTATATTGTGGTGTTTTAATTTTCGTTTCGATTAACCTAACGTAACTACTATTATTGTGGGTACCTATTTCTTTCGACTGTCTTCTTCTAATAGTTAGTTAGAACAGGGCGCCGTGAATAAATATCGAACTTGTAACTGCGCCGTGGGTTACAAAAGATTGGGAACCCCTGGGTTAAGCATTAAAAGTTATTTAGCTTTGACAAATATAATCTTATTAAAATCGAAAAGTAACACTGAGGCACAAAAAATCGGCTGACATTTAACGGTCGAACATGAAAACTTAATTATTTTATTATTAATTTATCAAAAATAACACAAATATTTTAGGCTTAATTGGCTTATTAAAATATTTACTTTTAAGGTAACACCAATTCGATCGATATTTTTATTACAGACAAATACCCTATTCGGAAAGTGTCAAATTTCGACCTTCGGCAGTACTGGGTACATTGGTTATATTATATCAGTTTTAAGAACGATCCTTTTGAATTACCAGTCAAAACATTTCGCTACACTCGCACCGTTTCCTATCACGCTTTGCGCCTCGCTTAAACTAAACAAACTCCTAATTAAATATAATTTGTTCTACATATTCTGTCACATCTACGAATACTTATTGATCGTAATAGTCTCGTCGGAGCCACTTTGAGCACTACTCTCGTCGGAGGACTACAGTATAAACTAGTCAATTCATCGAAGGGTGTAAAAAGGACTGTGTTCTAGCATAACTCCTGACTTCGACGGCGTATTTCTCATCGGAATCTGTCCTGATATAAAAAATATATCTCAACAAATGTACTAATATCAGGTCAAATGTATATGTTAAAGTGGAGTGAACTATACAGACCACGCCAAAGTTTTATTGAAATCGGTTAAGCGGTTGAAGAGATTAACACAAGTGGCCTCTCGACATAATTTGTTTTAGTTTTATTCTATTACCACTAGGAGTTTATTTAGTTATTTACCATTAACATTGTAATGTACGAAAAGTTGCTTGTTTTGTAACTTGATGTAGACGTACCGCGTAGCAAATTCGCTTGCAGCGTAGCATTTCACGATAGGGTAATTAATGGATTTAGGACCCACACTCAAAAACGATAAAAAACGGATAAGTGTGAGTACATCACAGACATGGTTTTTTTTTCCATAAATCGAATATCCACTCAAAACCCTTTCGCCCTCAAAAGTTATCGGGACTTCGAGCGATGAAATAGACGTAATATCACTCCAACTTGTTAATTCTATATGCTATATCGATAACTTCGTTCACTGGTAACTATCATGTAAAGCTATAAAAACATGGATGAATTTAATTATATATTGGTGTCTTCTTATTTCCATTTTTACAAGGCCCTTAAAATTAAACTATGTATTTTAAAATATGTACAAATTATGTTAGTGCAGTGTTTAATAAGTGATTTCATATTTAATGCAAATATCATTCTTCTATTACTTGCAGTAAAAAAAAGCAATTCAAAAAGTTTATCAGGAACATTTTTTACATAAAATTACATTTTTCAAACTTGCTGAACAGCCCAAATATTTTTAAAATCTCTTTTTACAAATTTTGTATACTTTTCTGTAGTATTTTTCTGGAAATTTAAAAGGCGGCAAAATTACTCGATAAAAATATGAAACCACTTAACAAATAAAGCGCTAAATTGTTATTAATAATAAGCAAGCGGGACTATAATATTTTACAAATTCCAATGATTTTTAACAATTTTTGTCTGTCTACATTAGTATGATTCTAGACGCGTAGAACCGTAAACTATTGAAAATATAATAATAATTGAATTACTGGTAAAGGAACCTGCCTAGAAGGTAACCAATTTTTAACTAGGAATACCGTCTACTAGTTATGCATTTTAGTATGATACCCCAAATAGGTCTTAATACCCGAGGCCGACGAAAGGTACGTTGCGGCCGCTGAGGATAAGTTGGTGTGTGTGCCTTATACTATCTGAGACACGTACCACGCTTTTCAAACCAGAATGCAATAGGGTTTAACATTATTTTTCTTAGGTAAAAATAGGTGTGGCTGTGATGCCACTAAAATCTATACCTACCTACGAAGGTTTCTACCATCTATAAATTTCTAACGCAAGGGTCTAGTAGAATCTAATTCTAGATAAATGAGTTTATTTGAGGAATGACCGCAAAATAGAGGATCTGAAAACTCGCTAGCACAGCTAATATTGTTAATAACAAGACAATTTCATACAACGAATATAAAATACTTTAATCCATTCCGAGATAAATTGTAGCAAGTGACTTTATAAAATTACCAAATAATTCGATCAGTCTTTTAATTTAAATTTACGTTTGCTTTAATATATTTTGAACTTCAAGACAAGGTAGATAGTGCGTAATAGATTATAAGCTCCGAACACCAAAAACTATAATATTATTTTAGCCAAACTCAAAATGAAAATACATCTGCCTTATAAACTGACTGTTTTCGCGATAATGGAGTACGTTACCAAAATCCGGCTTTCAGCATTGATTGCAATTTTTATCAGTATTCTAATTATCAAATATTTCATTAATATTGAAAATTAGGTCTAGAAGTGTAAAATAAATTCAGTTTTTCGTGCTCGTTGTCTGTAAATTGTCTTATAAGACTATACGCTCACTGCAAGACACATCGATATACGGAAACAAAATAAAAAAATATATCAAAACAAAGCAGCATTACGTTACATATTTTATTTTCTACTCACAAGCGTTTGAGTCCAAAACACGATGTCTTTTCTACGCGTAAACAGCGTGCGTACAACTAATTTACACGATTGTTTAGATTGTGTATCTTACGTTCAAGATTATGTTATACTCTCACAAACGCGTTAGTAAGTCGATTCAAACGCGGCTTATTCTGTACGACCGCGCAGATATATCAATGTTACTAATCATGTATAACGATAAAACACGTTAAATTATCGATACGAATGCGCAGCAGGCACATGAAACCATCCACTGAATTATATTGATACTAATGGTCATACGTTATGGTAAAACATCAACACAAACGCGCAATTACATTAATACAAATGCGCAGAAACTTCGATACATATGGTGGGCTCAAGCCATTGGGACGTATACGTAATTAATAAGTTTTGTTCACGTCGAAAAGGTTTTCATTATTTTCTCAAAGATTATGTAACCTATTATTATTATAAATTCAGAGATTATAGACAAATTTGAACATGAATGACTTAATAAACCAAAAGACGCAAGTTTTTCATACACCGCTATTAATCGAAGCCCGCCATATGTTTAAATACATAAAAAATCGCGCAATTGTATAAATATCAACGCACAATTACATGGACATAATTATATAACATTTAACACTAAGACAAATTCTCAGGTAAATTAAAGCGACCGCTCAATTATCTTGATGCAATGAACCTTTATTATTGAGATTTTTACAGGTTGTATATTTTTTGCAAAGCACTTCTTAAAGAAGATAAAAGCTGATATAAAATATATTTTTTGGCACATGCAGACAAACTCCGCATTATGTCTCGCGACTCCCGTAAACTAGTGCTGCGGGGTCCTACAGCAGTGTAGCAGTAGAAAAACTATTGTAACGCGCTATTGTGTTAATGCAATTTCCAAAATACTAATTTAACAATATAACACGAATATATAATACGGTATGCAATAAAGACTATTGTGTTCCGGACTCGATAGGCTGTTACAGAAAATACATTAAAAATAAAACATTTATGCAATAATAATTTCAATGGATTACCTTACAAATTAAGATAATCCGAGGGACTACAACAAAAATATTTGTATTAGTAAATTAATTTATATGTACTACATTTGTCCTTTATATCATATTACAACGGATAGAACATAGATTAATATTTAGTGAAGTATTGATAGTCTTAGAGTGCCTTTTCGTCAAAGATGTGCGAGGTAGCTAAGCTATGGATGTGTGTTAAATTCACCAACAGGATTCCTTTATTTTCATTAGTTTAGCTTAGGTATGGTAACTGTGTATACTATATTGAGGGTTGGGAGCTAAGGATTAGAGAAGCATAAGGATGCCAGTTGAACCACGAGCCATGTAGCAAGTATTCACTACATCTTAATCGCTTAGCTCAGCAACCTCGCACACAGCTTTGTCACCTTGCGTACCCCTGATGGAAAAGCACCCTAAGGCCCTGCACACATGGAACAACTCAAAAGAGAACCAAAGACCAATTCCAATTGCCAATCAATTTTATTACTTAACATTAGTGTCTTAATTAATGATTCACCACCGTTTTGGCCACTTTGCCCTATTTATTATTATTGATTTATTCATCACAAGCTTTACCACTAATTGCAATCTTAAGATTATTTTGACGGACAGGTTATTTTGTTATGCATGACATTCTGCCAAGTACGTGTAATTTCATGTTTCATTAGTTTCTTTCAACATCACCAATTTTTTTATACCTACTTACAACACGACGAATTCATGTTTTCATGATTATGTTTGTATGTATGCATATGTATATTAAATTATATTCAGTAGTCTTAAACAACTTGAACAACTTACTAATATAATGAGGATCGGAATACTATCATAGGCGATTATTGTTTCAAGAGATCAATAATTTTAATATAAAATAAATTTAGTTTCATCTGAGTAATTCCTTGTGTCTTAAATGTCAGAACAATATGAATATTATGTGAAGTGTAGAGGTAAAAAGAACATCTAATATTGAGGATTTAAGTGTCCACTTAAGTGTCCTCCCGTAAAGATGAATATCGAAGAGCTCAAAAACCCTCCAAAATGGCGCTAGTGCAGTAAAATAATAAAAATGAACTAAACAATTGTTGTAGACAGAGTGAAGTGCGCTCGGTTGTATAATTAATAATATTCTAGTTCTAGTAAATTATATTTTCTATGTACTTCCAGAGAAATGTATGTACTTCATATTTTTGTTTTCCTATATTTAGTTTGATTAAAACACACTTCGCGCTTTTTTTTAAATTCAATCTTTTGCTACACTTACGCCACCCAAGTTTTGAGAACTTTCGACTGACACTTTTAAATGGTATAACCCCCGCAATATGCTATAGCTCGACCACCATCTTGGTGACGTCACGTTTCGATACAGTCAGTGCCGTCAGCACCACTGGTCAGCTGGTAAACATTGAATTTTAATTTTTGAATTTACGTACTTTATTATTGTTATGGCGGTTGTTTTTGTTAAGTATTTTTTATTGTTTCTTTATATTTATTTAAAAATAAATAGAAAAATGCGTAATAGCCCGACAACATAGAGCTGATAAAGTTAAAATAATGTAACTTGAAAAAGATGAGGCTGACCGCAATGAGTCTGAAATACTCAGTCATACTTGCGTTAATTCTACAAGATTCCGGCACAATAGCAATTTACGTGGATCATACTACTTACCTCTACACCCCAGAGAATATTACATAAATATGGTATAGCTGTGCATAAAATTATTTAAAATATTGCTAGCTCGATCGCAACATGCTCATAAAAAAATTGCAGATAATTCTGCTTAATGTATTAACATTGAATTTAATTCCATTATGCTTATATACTTACGATTGCTGTGCGCAAAGACTTATTAAATAAAGAAATAAAATTTTGTGTGTCATGTCAAGTCATGTCATTGTATTTATTTTAATTACTAGGTAGTTGTTCGTACCATCATTGCCGAGTTCATTGTCCTGTCTTTAAAAGGTAGAACTTGGTATTTTTTCGTGTTCCCTAATGCTCGATATTAATGATTTTATTGCAGCAATTTTATTCAGAGCAACAGGTACTCAGTTTATAATAATTGGCAAAGTTCGACTCGAACTCGCACATGGAGGCTCCGTACCATCAAATGTTAATTATTTTGTTTGTATTTGTGGCGAGTATATTCTTATAGAAAATAGTATTAGAATTCTAAGTTTATAATTAATATTGAGTTGTAATAATAATATTTCTAATTAAAAAAAATGATTCCTTAACTTATATTATTTTTTACAATATCATGTCGTACGAAATGTACACCTTGTCGATATAAATGCAAGTAACGCCATCTATTGTAAGTTTTGAATACTACCGATATATGATATATACTGTGGACGTACCACTTATTATATGTGAACACAGATGGCGTTATTGGTAACGTCTGGCGTCGATTTCGTGATTATATTATATATATTTATTATTATAGCGGCTAACGTTATATATACATTGTAAAAATGTCAAGTTTCTATACATATATTACGCTTCAAGAGATAGAGCCCTGTGACAGACGGACAGACAGAGGAGGCTTAGTAATAGGGTTCCCTTTTGCACTTTGGGTACGAAACCCCAAAAATACTATATTGTATTGGTAATGTTCTTATACTAGTTATAAGTATCCGTTACTCTAAATAAAACTTCGCCTTCCACCCAAAAAGATAAAGCATTTTTTACTTATCCTTATAGTTTCGGATTTGGCCCTGAAGGCCCATTTGAAAACTTCACCCTGTACATTAATAGTATCAATATTAACGGAAAAAATATTTTTGTCCTTGTAACTACGCGATATTGTTTAACAGAAAATGCTTATTTATGTCGTCTGCGTGAATAAATGATAATTATTGAACACAATATTTGGGGCAGTTCAAGTTTTCAGTAATCAGATAGTTATTTTAATTTTTTGTCCATAAATTGACATAAGTCGAGGGGCAATGGGGACGAAGACTTCAAATTTAATTTGAACTTAAAATAGCAAAATCTTCTAAAACTTAAAAAAAATATATTTTAAATTTCCATGCCAATTCAAAATAATAATTAAATTTCATATATTTTATGATAAATATATTTATACTTGAACGTTCCCTTATTAATAAAATATTGTCAATAAAAGAATGTTAAGTTACTTCGTATTACTAAAAAATATCAAATACTGTAGCAAAGCACAAATGATTAACAAATGCAATATACGCGTATTGTATTAAAAAGTGATCAGCTATATAAAGAATGGAAACATTATAAAAAATTGCCGAGTGGCATTCGGTAGTCATTTGTAGTTATTGTACAACTTAAATTAGATTCATTATAACTATAAATAAACTAATGTAACGAAAATATCGCGCGATGAATTTTGCCACCTAATATAATTATATTTTAATAGACTCGGTAAAGGCAAGTTGTGCGCGTTCCAGCAATGATCTCGACATACTTTTTGTGTATTAATGATAGAAAAACAACGTCATATTGATCATTCAGTCGAACGCATCTAGAGAACATTCAAAAATATTGAAACAAGGGCATTCGGACAAAATGTAAGCGCAAGATTTTCGATAAATATATAATATATTTTAATCCTAACTTAATTTAGCTAGGGTAGCTAATTTTAACTAATCCAATCGCTAATATTCTATTTAAAGCTTGCTTCCACGCCACATGCCTCCGTGCGTAGTGGACCAAGCAAGACTATTCTATTGATCTCAAAATTGCTTAGCAGCATGAAACCACCAAGGTTCTACATTTATTTGCTTTATAATAGAGAAATTTAATCGTAATAAAAAGTACTTGCCTTATATTATTTTGTTTCACAACTGGACATTTAGCCTTGTTCATTGTTCAACACATGATTTCATAGCAGATAAATGCAGAAATTGGTAACGTAACTATAATCAGATGAAAAATGAATGATCTTTTTAACCGACTTCTCAAAGAAGGTATCTATTCGACGCCCATATTTTTTTTTATATTTTTGTTTCCAAATAATATTGAATTTCCTTTAGTTACGGTCATAGTGATATGGAATCTTTGACACACTTGTAAAATAAATTATATGTATTTCTTTATACGCTCTTTATCTGTTTGCTATAAACCATGTAATAAATTGGAACTATATAAGATAATGTCATATGTTTGGTTTTTTACCTTTTGTACAAAATAGTTAAATATATTTATTTTCAAAAGTCATACTGATATCTTTTGAGAAGTGCGAATTATGTTCCAAATGGAATAGCTGAATTTCAAGAAACTTATATTTTACGTAACTATTTTGGCATGTTAATACGTGTTATGAGTTCGAAACTTTTTACAAGCTTTTGCTAAGACCCTAGGACAATTGGAATATCCTATGAAATTTTTGTTGTAGTCCCGTATCAGGTAAGTCTCTGGTTACCTGTAATGGTGTTAGTATTATGAACAGATTAGGTTAGTAAGTAATCAATCTGCGTACAGACCTTAGTTGGCGTCGTTCTTCAGCTTCAAGTTTTTGGTGTCTCTTTTCGTATACTTTATCTTCTACATTTTCGGTACCTTCAAGGCTGAGGAGGCTCGTGAACGGCTTCACCCTCCACCTCGGCACCTAGAAACGGTAAATAATTGAAAAGACAACAGATGAATTGAAATGAACACATCCTGAAGTAGTCCGATCCACCTTACAATTAACAAACTCATATTTAAATACTTACACACTCACCTGTCATACAATGCACTATATCTGTCCAACCCGTTTACTTGAAGCATTGTAGTACCGACAGTCATGCTTAACAATGCCATACTTAATAATGGCGGAATACGGTTGGCATAACCGGATTGATAATCAAAATATAGCCTAAGTACCTTAATTGCAGTTACCATTCAATCATAATGTATTTTCAAAAAGAAATATGACTTTGAAATCCTTTGAAACAGAAAATAATAAAACCGCGGTCAAATATTTACAGATTTAAAGCGGGCGAACCGTAACTTTGTATTGAAAATTATCAATAAAAATGTATTATGACTAAAATACGAATAAATATGCGGTCGAATTTTAGACTATAAATGAATCTGCACTTGGTCGGCAATATGAAATTATTATGTTTTCTAGTACAGTATAATTGAATAGTTAGTACATTGAATATAACAGTTACTAAGATTATTTATACTTATCATGTTAACTTACAAGCATTTTGTGGAAAAAAAATATAAAATAATAAAAAAAAACATTTGTATTAGCGCTGCCAATACTTTGGGTTGAATGACAACCACGTTCACATCAAAATTATAATAGAAATTTGTCGGTCTATAGTTATAAAGCTGATATACGTGCCAATAAGGATTAGATTAAAAAATTCTGGTCACTTAACGGAAAATATTGTTTAATTTTATTCATTTTAGTATTTCTATTCTTTTATATTAACAAAATGTATATAAACTAAAACTCACAGGAGTCGATTTAAGAAAGTATCTACCACCTTTAACCTATTTTCTTTTGCATTCCTGTCTACAACTAAAAATAAATATACATACACGCACACACACACGCAAGTACATACACAAAAAATATTTATAAACACTCAAAAACAATTACCCTCTTGTCACAGTCTGGTAAATAATGGAGAAACTGGGGCGCCTGCCAAACTCATTTCCCCGTGATAAGTTTCCCTACCCCGTCGTTACTACATTGTTACATTAGTATTAAGGTTCTGCTTGTCCAGGGTTCGAACCTGGAATGGTCTGTATGCTGTATGGGATGCACCACGCGATTCCTCCGATGTTTTAAATAGTCTAAATGTGCGCCAATTATGCTGTTTTGAATACCGCGTAATATAATTTTACGTTAGTATAAAATTGTTATTAAATGCAAAATTGTAAATTAGGTGCAGCTTGTCACTACGAGCCCGAGCACACATTCTACTTTAGCGTCGGCGACCGACCATTTAGCTGCTTTTCGGAAGCTAGATGCAGCGATCAAACACTGCATCCCGCATACGTTTGAGCACCGGTCGCAGGTTATATTGGCCGCTCAATGCAGCAACTGAACGCGTTAACCGCGATTGGAACGTTTCCGATACCGAATGCAGCCAGTAGCCAAAACGTTATGCAACCATCCATGCAATCCTCAAAAGCGAATCGCTAATGCTAAAATAGCTAGTCTGCTAGGGCCGTAAAACCGTTTAAGCATGTCAAAACTTAAACCTACCTCGACGGTTGAAGATTTTTGATTGGTGGGTGGATCAATATCATCAGTCTTAATATCAGGGTCCAAGCCGTAATACCACGATAAATCGGGTTCACCGACATTAGTGTGGTAATTACGTTTAGTATTTTTTCCCGGAGGAGGGGTCTTTTTGCCACGTGCTGCTGGAATAAAAACAATTGTAATTCTGCTTATTGTTTTGTATTTCTTTTGTTCCTAGGGGTAGAATTCCTAAGATCTTGGATCAGAACGCAAATGTTGTGTAGTGAACTGGATCCACTTTTTATATAATAGGCGACGAATGTTGTGTTCGACTTATGGCCATAGATCTATATCTATACCTGGAACTATTGATGAAAATATTGGTCGCCCACCCCTAAAAAGTCCATGATTGTTTTATATAGTTTTGTCTACCTGAGGGCGATTTTCATGCTGCGCGTGTTTATGACGATGATGATAATTGCTGTTTGTATTTTAAAACGGTGATAAACGCGCATCCCACCGGCACTCTTGTCACTTGTATTATGGGCGCTTTTCTTGTCAGGCGTGTTTACGCCCGCATTCGCGTCCCTCACGTGCACATGTATTAACTCACAGCAGATTCAGCGTGACGCGTGTGCATGTGAAACGACAGAATGTAAGTGGCACCTGGCATCGGGTGGAATTACGCGCGACAGGGAAAGCGCCCTATATCGTTACACTCCCGAGTAAAGCATGTATGCAACTGGGACGCGCGTTTTTGTATACTTTTTGAACCAGACAGCAACTATCGTCCTCATCAACTTATTACTTTACTACTGCTGTATATGAGTCTCTTTTCAAAGAGAGAAGAGATTTTACGACTAAATTTTAGGAAATAAACTAATGAAGAATCTGAATCTAGATCTAGATCTCAGATTAACTTATGAAGAATTTATTACACCGTACTTGTTAAGCCTTAAAAGAAAGTATAATAAAAAAATAAATTCTAACAGATACAACTAATAACAATGTCAAATGCGTGCCTGGGATTCGAACCCTAGATCAATAAAGTAATGTCTCAAATTACATACTTAAATAATTAATTGTTCGCAGGACTTGCTGCTTTATAACGTTATTATAAAACTAAAACAGGTGTGGTAAGGGTGTGGCCGCAGTCAAGTTTCTAGTGTCATCTCCATAAGTTAATCAACATTGGTAATATGGCTTAAGAGCACAATATATTTTCTCAAAACGTTATTTCTCGGAATATTTCCTGAAATATATTTTCTTAAATGATATTATTCTCTGAGCGACGTGGCTGGCTCATCGGTATTTCGATAAACTTTGGCAAACACCATGGCACGCTTTGAGTTGATTGAATGTGAGATTATAGTACGGACCACATCTTAAGAGGCAAAGTCAGCAATGTAAACATGCATTACTCGAATACATTCGACTTGCGACACTGAGAAATATTGGATAAGATTATATTCTGTAATTTTCCAAGTGCAGCCCAGCCGTGTTGCACTCTTTCCGACTATTATTCTTCGAGTAATATCCCTCTCAATGTTATTCCTGGTAAAACTTTTCAATAACTTCGTAAACACAATCGATACTTCTTTGACATGGGCATTTGACATGATTTTCATCAATAAACCATCCGTTGTGACATACTATAGCGGTCGTCTAGCTTATCCTTTGGGGAGGTGGCCAATCTGACCTGCAGTCAATCTGGCTAGCCAATCACAGAGTAAAGATATATAAGTTGTCCGTGCGTCCGTCAGTCTATCAAGACCTTTTTTCTCAGGAACGCGTGGAGGTAATAAGCTGAAATTTATATCAAATACTCAGGTCTACTGCCCCTTGGAGCTGTGATAAAATCAAACTTCTAAGCCAACGCAATCAAAACCTACAGCCGTTTATGCCGCAAATTTTCGTAACTCGCAAGGGAATCGAAACCTACGGGCTACATCCCGGGAACTCAAAATCTTGAAATTTGGTACGAAGCATTTCGTTTTATATTTTTTCACGAAAATGTGAAGCTTAAGCGGACGTATTTCAAATTTGCGAAAAGTGTCGCCATTTGTTGTATTGATACACGACTTCACATAGTGACGTTATGTGAATGGGATTTATCAGCGTCGATATTGGTATGTGCTTAAATTGTATTTGAGAGATTATAATTTGTTATTAGTATTTCATAAACAAGGGGGGAAAATGGAACCCTATTAGTAAGCCTCCACTGTCTGTCCGTCTGCCACAGGACTCTATCTTTTGAACAATCCGCCTACGGCCGCTGTGATAACAAATACTAAATTAAAATATGACAATCTGGTGGTATGGAACCCTACGCCTGCACGGTCGAGTCTTACTTGGCAAATTAATTTTGTCTTGTATTAGCTAGTTCGATTTTAATTGGTCCTGGTATTAGGAATTATAAAGAACATCTGACCAAGTTAACTATCGAAATATGTATAATGTGTGATCTTATCAACAAATTAAACGCAATATAGACACTGAACGCAACCTGTGACGTCATTCAATGCACGCGAAAAATGTAGTCATTTAAACATGAAATTTTATGTATATTTAATTTAGAGTGAGTTGGGGTAGCATTGTAATGTATTATATACCATAAGTTGTGGATTTAGTAAATAAATAAATTAACTTCCCACACATACAGTCTTACATCTCTATAGAATGAATTTAACAATTTTTTTTCAGTTATTTTGATATATTATATATTCACATATCAAAAAATAAACAAAGAATCTATTTACCAACTTGTTAAAGCAGCAACCTGCTATATACAGGGTTACTGAAAATTCGATACATTCAGTTGCAGGGGTAAAAGTAGAGCTCATTTGCAATAGATTTTGTCATTAAGTACCCTAGTGATACCCGATAGTGATTCGGTTTTAAGATATTCAAGTTTTTGTGTTTTTATTTCTAAATACCGATTTAAGGCAAAAAATAAAATGCTATTAAGTGAATGTTATATCTTGATCCTATTTTTGTGCATAATCTTATACCCAACATTGCAACACATCCTTAAAATGAAAATACGCTGTAGTAGTACTCTTAAACTTTACGTTATGGAGGTCAATTTGCTAGGGTTCAATAAAAAACCCCTTTTTATTTCCACTTCAGGGTGAATTTGGATCAAAAGATGTATGGAATGTGTCGTACAAATTATAAAAATAATAGCCCTATTGCATGCATATTATTACGTGCATATTATTTTAGTATGCGTCACCTCGAGACTAGGGATGGCATTCTCTGCGAAGAAGATCGATTCTTGTTTCGATTCGAATCAAAGTGCCATAAATCGATTTCCAAAATCGCAATACAATACAACTCAGCGGCATCAGGATTTATTTTTAGCGCTGACGCCCTAGCGCAGCTAGATAAAACGAAAAACTGCAAAAAAATATCTGTTTCTTGTTTGGCGACCCCTATTTAACTTCAAGATATATTTTTTTAATTTATTGTTATAGCGGTCACCGTTATACATATTCTTAAAAAAAAAAACAAATTTCTATCTATTACGGTTAGATGGATTGGTCCTCCATATAATCTTTTGCGATATATGTCGCATATAATATAAACATTTTATATAATATTAATGTAAATTTTAAGTCGGCGGTCGCTTAAATGGCCAATTACTATAGCCGTTACCCTATATATGCATATATAATTAGAAATGGTGGCACTATAGTCCATGGTCCCTGTAGTTCCGGGACTAGAATAGGGCTACGGTATCTCCTGCCTGTCGTAAGAGGCGACTAAAAGGGGCTTCCGGGGTTGCGGGTGGTGAGAGTGGGAGCTCGACCCGCCCGGCCAGCGACCCCGGGAAGGACGGCGGTATGTGTGGTCGCATACCGTTGTGCACACCAGCCGGCGTGGCGAGCGTCACGCTCACCTGGGCGGAGCCCGATGGGGCAACGAGCTAAGAGGACTCCGGTTGCATTCCTCTGGAGATCCCGGAGTCCTCTACGCAGCGCCGAGGTCGGCCACCGGGAGGGTTTTAGTGCGGTATGAATCCCACATAACCCCGTACCGCTCCCACGGCACAGGGTACCTTTTGAAGGTTTCCCCCTCGTAAACAAAAAAAAAATGGCACTATAGTCCGTACAAGAACGATAATACATAGAAGGTGAACTAAAATAAAAACTAACCCAACTATATTTTATTCATTATTGTCAAATAGCATGTCATGTGTAGGAATGAAACAAAACATCGCTGTTTGTTTCGATCTATTCTGAAGGTGTCACTAAAATTGAAACGATAAACGTCAAATGGTCCTCTTTGGTCCTCTTATACTACGTACAAATTTAAAAGTATGTACTAACCAAACGTCAAATGTACTTTGACTTGAATTTGACTTTGAGTGATCTCGTCATCATAATTTTGAAGTATAGTTTGTTGATATGAATCGGGAGTAGTTGTGTAAAAATTGCGAAATATTTAGAAATTACCATTTGAAAACGTGCTTAGAACGTATAATTGCGAGGTGAAGAGTGTGAGCATAAAATGTCTTGTGTTGTTGAAGTGTGTAAAGCTCATAGTTCGCGGAAAGAAAACAAGAATGAATCTTTAACATTTCACCGGTAAGTTTAGACAAATATTTTATGTTCTAGTATCATATTGGGAATATAAAAATGATAATATGTAAGAAAAAGTAGTACTGTCTACTCAAAATAATACACGAATTTGCTGTAATATATGGATTTTCTTGTAAATAAAATAAATGCAAGTATAGGTTATTAGTGTTGTAAAAATGGTTATCGATAAATTTTATCAAGTAATCAAACCATTGTTACAGGTTTCATAACGATGAAGCGATCAGGATTAAATGGACTCAATGTAATAATAGACCAGAATTATGTATTAATGTAGAATCGGTTCAGTAGTTTTTAACCGACTTCAAAAAGGAGGTGGTTATCAATTCGGCCGGTATCTTTTTTTTTGAGTTCTGTTCTCGAAAATCGAAAATTACAGAAATTCAAAAGTACTCAACTTTTCAAGCAGCATCAGCAGCAGGATCCGAATTATAGTGCTTGGGGTGTGTTCCTAAAACGCTGGCTACTTTGCCTCGCTGTATTCACATCACTATTCTCGCATACTGATTAAATACTTAAATAGTTAATATTTGTCAAACACGAAAATAGATGACAGTGACAATTTCAATTGTCAAAACTGGTTACATTTTCTTGTTAGGAGTGAGTAATCTTTACTAATTTATGTTGTAGGTCTACAATTCTCTAGTACATATTAAATTCATACGCGACAGACGCGACCGCGATACACATTTTATAATATGTATATTTATTAAATTACATCTAAAAACAATATTGACCTTAAACTGTTATGCTTTTCATTATAAATATTGTATATGATAGATATTCGGCTGTAACAAAAGATTTTATCAGAATATATTCGATAAAATGTACAAGTAATTAATATCGATCTTATACCCATCACTAGCAAAATCTTAACTTGTGACAACGTCCATAGAAACGAAATGGAGCGTTACTTAAGTTTCTTATTTGTGTACTATCACTACCATAAGTAAAAAGAGATACAGTATACGCGATGTAGTTGTTATTTTACCTCGGGCTCTATGCTATAGTCATTCCTCTGACCTATAGTCGTCACAATTTAGTAGGCCCATTTTGACACATGCCAAAGTAACTTTTTAATAGGCAGTTTATGACCACGTGATAGGTAGAGCTTGCGGCTTCAAAGCATTCGAAAGAAACCATAATCGATTAACTTTCAAATAATCGAAATTTATAATTACTAATAACACTGGTCAACATTAAAAATATTTTTTATATCACGGCGTGCGTAAATTGACGTTTTACGCACGCTTCGCGTGCGCAAAACCCCCATTTCCGACCCCGTAATATAAAATTTTATACAACACGCGGACGAAAAATGTTTTTCTGACTCGTGTGATTGCAGTCCTCGCCTGCGGCTCGGCCTGCAAACTCACACTTGTCAGAAAAAAATTTTTCGTCCTCGTATTGTAATGTACTATTTTAGTCACACGAAAAGTTGTGTCAAATTTTGAATATACTAGGGCCTACAAGCAATAAAACATCAAGGAAAAAAATGACACGTCCAGTGTCTTGGTGATATAGAAACATATATTTAATATCTTTGTAGATATATATATACAAATTAGCTACAGAAGTAACTGTTAAATGTACAATATAATAAATGTTATTTTCGGGAATATTTAGCATCTCGTTGGTCTCTTTTAAGATTCCAACAATAATCTGCTTGCATTCGTGGACTCCATTTCCCTTGGTAGCGCTTCTCCGTTAAAAAATGTCCTGATGAAACCTCTCGCCTTATTCGTCATTCATAGCACCCAAATTTGTGGGAAAGAAATCCAAAAGACATGATTGATGATTGATGGAGGGAAATAATATTTGTTTTTTAATGAAGGGTTGCCAACTTAAAAACAAATCACCACTAACTTCATGTGACAAAAACAGTGTTGACCAATGTAATTAATTATTTATCCCTTTTTCATCATAATAACAATAATATAAACAAGACTTTGTTTGATAGTGAATGATAAAACGAAAAAAAAAACAAATACAGTTTAAGAATGATGCTTTATTTAATCTTCTAAACATGATTAAAATTTTAAAATTACACTGGAATTTATTTTCTTTTCTCCTTTTTATTAAATATTTAGATGATTTAGAAAAATATTCAATAAATATTCTGTTTACAAAATATTAAGTAGGTAATCTATAGAATCGATTTATCGAATAAATCGGTTTCTTTAGTTAACGATTTGTATATCACATGCTTAGTGCCTAGCGATGGCATGTGTCAAAATGGGCATGAACGTCTATAACTTATAATTCACACGTCTAAAACTGCCAACTTTCTATATTTTTATGAAATAATCAATAGATTGTTGTTTAGCAAGAATTTGCGCCTACTAGGACATTTTTGGAAATAGCCTTAAATAATTAATGATTGTTATCTTGATAAATAGGACGTTATGTGAGCTTTCGAGAAAAGACTATTTCGAGAAAAGAACGTTACGCGCTTAGACCAGACAACACATGGTTGTCACAATAGTCACACCAACCACACTCAATGTGACTACTATGACCAGACTATTTTTGAATTATATTCGGAATAACAACAAATGAACAATGCACTTGAGGTTTATAATTTTAATTTCACAATGTCGACCCCAATAAGCTCCCCAAGAATGCCTTCTGTAGTGGTTTTATCATCAGCACACTGCTCGGCAATGACCTCCTCGAATAAATCAACTTTAGATAACACTCGATCACCCTGATGTATATGTTACAGCCAAAGTGATAAATTCAGATATTATACATAATATCTTGCCATTTTGTATAATATCTACTCAATTTGGTCAGAGTAATAAATAACACGGAATTATTCACTTTAACCAGCCATTATATATAATATGTTCATAGACTTAATAAAGATGAAGTAATAATAAAACAAGTATAGGTAAAAAATAGAAGTTTCTATTTCAACTTTCCTTAAGGATAATTTATATTTTTTTTAATTTCATATTGATCCACATATGGAATAATAGACATGTTGAGATGTTTTATGTTATGTTTGCTTATAAATATTTTAAATTTACTGACTTAAATATTTTAAGGTTATTAACTTTACATGATTTGGACCCACCCGCTCGCAGGGCGCTGTGGCGCCCTGCTCGCTTAGTTTTATATTTTATTTTACGTTCCAACTTTACCTAAACAATCCTAAAGGATTTCATACCAGCTTTGTATTCAGCATATATATATTGAGCAAGGCGCGACAGCGCCCTGCGAGCGGTTAAGTCCAATTCACGATAATTCGGACCTAAACTGTATGATTCATAGAACTGTAATACAACTGACCAAGATGACGTTGGTACTACATAATACATCATTCATAATTTCAGTCATTTTAATCTTAAGATTTACCGTACTTCGGGCTTTTACAATAACATTTATCACTTTGACTAACTTTAACATGCCATTATATATAGCAGCTGGATAAAGTGATTAATTTATCACATTGTCTGGACAAATTAGTTATTATGTATAATAGCTCTTTGATCACTTTGACTGTAACATATAGATTAATAGATATCTCATGTTTGCGATTTTTTATAAAACTAACATTCAATCTTTAGAATATTCCTTCCTTTTAATTAATTTATAATATACATGCCCTACAGGCGTACTCTGAAAACATTGAATAACCGGGCTGTATCTATAAAATTAAACATAATAAATATATAGGTGGTAGAAACTTATGTGGTTCGACTCCTGCGGCACCACAGCCACACCTATTTCTGCCTAATAACAGTAGCGTTAAGCGCTGCTAGATTTTGGTTTGAAGAGTGTGTAAGGGGACATACTTTTCCGAAGCAATGCACTTTAATTCTCAGGGATAGCGGCGCATCTGTTGCAGGACTCAGGTAAGAATCTAATCTTATGTGCGGTTGATTACGGATTTCCATGGACGGCAGTAGCCACTTAACGTCAGGTGCACTGCAAGCTCGTCTGTTACTCCTATATTGTATATAAAAAAAAACATCAGCTTTATAATCTGTAACGGCTTAAAACTTACTATCTGCTGTTTATGTCAGACTAACTTTCGACAAAATCTGCGGGTATCTATTATATTTAGCAATAAGATTGTACAGATACCTTTGCCGCGCGCTCTCGGCTTCGCTGGAGCCTTGGCGCCTTGCCTCCCTTTGGCCAGTCCAGTGGTAGAATGCGCCCGTTTCCTGCCCCGCTTGCTCTGCTTAGGCGGCGGAGTTGGCAGTGGAGTTGGGAGTGGAGTTGGCAGTGGAGTTGGCAGCGGAGTTGGTAGCTGTGGCTCGACTGGCTTGAACACCGCTGGATCATCCTAAATAACGAGAATGTAGTGATTAGTTCATAGAAATGTATTCGCATTTTATAGTTTAACAAATGGACAATGATACGTAACTAAATAAAAGTTATCCTTAGGTATTCAGAAACAACAAAAATAGTAAAACCAAAGTTGTAGATAATTTGAATCCATAATTTTTCTTACAATTTTTCTGTGCGACGAATAGTTTGCCTGATAGATCGTGAAAACCCTCTTACAAGATCGCGAGAAGGCGACCAAGGGACAAGAGTTGCGACGCCACAAATTAGGATTTAGGTTTACTCTAACCGCCCCTTGACATCCAAAAAATAAAATGGCGTCCTCTGACTTAAGCACGATTAGGGCCAAAATTTGTAACATTACAATGGGCTATAAGAGGTCATGTCAATTTCTAAAATTCATTTGACGTAAAAAAGGTAAAAAATTATAGTCCGGCCGCTCAGAGAATACATTCCCTAAGTCTGTCAGTGAGTGTAAATGGGACATATATAGAGACGGGTGTAGTAAAATTTGCTATCCTAACCTAAACTAACTTCTGAATATAAGTATAGCGTAAATAAAATAAAAACTAAAAAATAATAAATATGTTTGAAATAGTTTCATCAAACATACAGGTAACAATAAAGTAAAAGAAATATTTTACTGTTGTATATTTTTAACCATCTTCCCCTACAAGTACAATAATTTATTATCGATTATATTAGGATTTTGAATAATCATTTAACACATTCAGTGCCATCGACTCGCCTGGCGAGTCGATATAAATTTCGTTCATGTGCAGGCGACTCGCCGGGCGAGTCCAATGTTTTTCGCTAATATTTCCTAAACGCGTCCGTATTTTCTACTGATATTCAAAATGTAGACTAAATAAATGCTAATATGAACATTTACACGGAGGCTCGTATTTACGACTATTTTTATAATTTAAGGTAAAAATTGCTTTGAACTCGCTAAGCAAGTTCACTGACGCAGGTCCTCAACCTTTTAATTAATGGTTTATTACATGACAATAAAAACATAAATTATTTATTATTAAAGCTGACTATGTACTTACTTTTGTTTTGGAAGAAAAATATAAAGATCGTATTCAATTCAGATTCGAGATAATATCTTTTTTTTAATCTTGATAGGCCGGCGGTTGACCGCAATTTCACCTGATGTTAAGTGATGATGCGACCGTATCATAGCTGTCTAGATGAAGTACCTAATTTCTGAATATTTTTTATTTATAAATGTTTAATGTTATACCGACGAGTTACAATATTACCCAGAAGTATAGTAACCGTAAGAAAACGTAAGTTTTTTTTTTTGTGTCAATATATTGATTGATAAGGATGTTTTAGGAAAGTACTAATTTATTAGAAATAGAAGTCGCACAAGTTAAATTTTTAACCAAATATATATACGCAACTATACAAATACAAAACTTAACCTTAACATAAAATTTTATCAAAAGGTTAACAATCCCTGTATAAATTACGAAAGAAAATTGCCCCCTTTTTTATTTGATGGGTTTTTTGGATGTTTAACTAAACTTTATGCCAGTGAGATGCCTAGCGAGGCCACTTAATTTAGTATGTAGTGCCGGCGACTCTCCTGGCCAGTCCATAGTGAAGTATAGGCGGCACCTCAGAAGGAATTAATGAAATCGTATAGGCAATGAACGTGTTAAAATTTTCTATAGTAACATATTTATTATTCATGATTTTTACTTATTCATTTTATGTTTAAAATACTAGAAACAAACATACTTATTATTTTATCGTAAGTATTGTACAAAAATCATCAATTGACATAACAGCGTATTATGGATTTAAAAAACAAATATGTAGTACTTATTTATTATGATTTCTTTTTTTTTAATATTCAAAGTGCTATGAAATATTACGGTAATATTTTTAAATAAAAAATTTATTAGCCAAAAAACAAATATTCAGAACATCAGTAATTTTTGGATTCGCAAACTGCACTAGAGTCTTACTGTTCGGCACAGGTAAAGCACATTATCTTAGTTAACACTTTAAACCTTGTTATTGTTGTGATTGTCAATGTAGATAAAAGTTTTATACCATTTTGGATAGCTAGTGAAATAGGGCTATTATTTTAATAATTTATACGACACATTCCATACATCCTTTTTATGAAAATGTGGACTCTGAAGTGGAAATAAAAAGGGTTTTTTTTATTGAACTCTAGCAAATTGACGTCCATAACGTTAAGTTTAAGAGTACTACTACAGCGTATTATTATTTTAAGGAAGCGTTGCGATGTTAGGTATAAGATTATGCACAAAAATAGGATCAAAATAGGACATTCACTTAGGAGCATTTTATTTTTTGCCTGAAATCGGTATTTAGAAATAAAAACACAAAATCTTGAATATCTCAAAAACAAATGACTATCGGCTAGGGTACTTAATGACAAAACCTATTGCAAATGAGCTCTACTTTTACCCCTCCAAGGGAATGTATCGAATTTTCAGTAACCCCGTATATGACTTGTTTCAAAGATCTTACATCAAAAGCAATGATGAGCAAGCATGAGGAGTTAAATAGAAAATGACTTACTTACCACTGGCTCTAATGCCGGAGTATCAACGTTTGCAGAGCGCGCGGCTCGCTTCTTCGCCCTCTCGCTTGCCATCTTCTGCGTGGCACTGAAGCTGGTTGCGGCATTCAAATCTTCGAGATTCAAAGCGGAATCCGAGGTGAATAGGTCTTGGAACTCGTTGCAGTCCAATGAGATACTGCAGGCTGCATTGTTAGGACTATCATTGAAGGCAAAGTCTGGCATCCCGGGCGGAGGCGTAGTACCGGCGCACGTCTCAATGCTAGTTTTCGTTTTGGGCGAATAGATCCGCCAATCGATTTCCGGTTCAGTTTTAACCAGATCCAAGTCGGGTTCGTGAATCAACATTGTCTTTGTCTCCTTCTTAAGGTCATCGGTAAAAGAGCTCGAAAGGAAGTGATTTTCCCGAGTTGTGGACGTCTTTGGCTCAGGCAAGTCGGGATCGTATATGCGGCGGGTGGGTTGATCCAGGACCTTCATTCGTCCGTAGTTAGACTTTTGCAGCATAAGCTTCGGAATCGGCGATTGTTCCCGCAGATCTGCCTCGCCTAATTGGTACGGATCTTCGCCTGTCGGCGTGGTATCGATGAGCTGAAGCCTGTCGGATAGAGATCCGAAAAGGGATTTTGACATTGTAGTGGTCGTACTAGTAGTTGTACTAGTAATGGCATTTTTCGCCTTTCCGTATGTGTTCAACATCTTCTTCTTTTTGTTTATGCCAAAATGATCGTACGCCGGCTCTTCGGGCACCTTAGCTGCAATTTAATTTTACATTTATCTCATAATCTAGCATTTTGTATTAATACAGGATATCCTGTCATTCTTGATCGAAAAATACATTATCAAAAACTTACGTTCCGGGGTTTCAACTTTGACCGTCGCTTTCGGCACACGACTTTGGTGGCCCACGCCAGCCGCATTCTTCTTACGACTTCTTTGGGCTCTTTGTACCGCAGGTTTACCCCTGAAAAAAAAACCAAGGCAGTTCGTGAAATACGCATTAAGGTTAAAGACATTAATATATCCGCATTTATTACATGTCCTCTATGTGGAAGACGCTGTCGATTTTTTGCAATATTATTTAACTTTGTATAACGATTTATTGCAATATTATTTAACTTAATAGGACGCAAACTACAAAGTCCTTCTGAACTATGTGGACTTTGCACCAATCCACATTGCAATAGCGTGGAGTAATACTCAGGTCTCCTCTCCCTTTTTTGGGGGAGATACCCGTACCTAGTAGTGTAAGATAAAAAGGCTTACGGCTAACTTTTGTACCAAGGTTACCAAATTCCAAATATTATATTAAACTCTCTATACCTTACGGCATACGCAAATTATTACCTGTTAGACTTCACCTTATACTGAGGCTCTGTTTTAATCGCTTCTTTCTTGATAAGAGAGCGCTTTGTTCCCTCCCGCTTAAAAGTGTTGCACCGCATATTCGGATACTTAGACTTTGTAGTATCCATATTAGGTGGCTTACTAAGTTCACCAGAATTAAACGGTTTTACATCTGAAAGAAATCATTAAAACCCATTGTACTATATGCAAACAAGACTATTACAATAATAATAGAACATTAAACGAACGTGCTTTAGTTGGCTCAATATCGGGTAGATTTAGAAGCAACATCTAACGAAGCAATATCAAGAAATCGATTTACAAGCACTTTTAACTTTATTTCAGGGATGTTATCACTGTAATATTAACAGACACATTTGTAACATGTCTATTTATATTTATAACATAAGAAATATTCAGGTAAAATAATTAAAATGTTTTAAACTGTTTCGGAATATTTTGGTGACTTAGGACCTCATGACCTAGGTGCGTATGGATATGGAGTGGGGTCGTATTTTATAGCCTTAGACCCCCTGTTACTATTTTATAGTTAATTGTAAATATATTAATACGGATTAGATTTTTTTAGATTCCGCAAGTTATGACATACGAAATGAAGCTCCTGGGAGTATAACTTGGCAAAGGACATTTGTACACATCATTCGCACACATTGCTTGGCCATATTTATTGCAAATATTGCTCGAGCGTATTGATTACACTAATTGCTTGGGCATATTGATCGAACATATTGCTTGCGTATATTAATTACATATTGTTTGTGCGTATCGTTCACTATAATTCGTTCGCATGGCCTAGTATACATCGCTCTATTCCACAGATACAGTTGAACTGATATAGTCTCTCGAAGTTGCTATGTACATATATTCTACATGTTATTATAACGCATGGGAATGCATTTAGAATGGATACTTTTAGTAGGTACCTGTGAATCCCTTTTATTATAGAGACGCAAGCAACTCCGTAATCATTATTATTATAATAAATATAAATATTAACATATACAATAAAATATCGTAGAAAACTAGGTTTCTGTATTTTAAAAACCTCCTTTATGAGATTTTCCGTCTTGCAGGTTCTAGGATAATGATAAGTATCAATTTATATTAATATTATTGACCTATTTAGTCACATCTGTTTTTATTGCAAAAATGGTAGATTAAGCATGGTCTCTAATAATGTTTTCTGAATTCTCTCAACAAAAAACTAAACTCAGCTCAAATCCTGGAAAAGTTCAAATACCTAGGAATAATATTACATAGAACATATATAAGAAATAGATCTTGAATAACAAATGAATAAAATGATAAAATTGCATTGCTGCAGCGCAGTTTAATTCAATGTTTACAACCTATATATAAGCTAGGCTAAGGTGAGTATATCCTTTACTCAATTTAATTGTATTTCCTATTAAGGAACATTTATTACATTATGTTTCAGAAAATAGTCTTACTTATTCTGCACAGACACATGAGAAAACCATAGCAATATAAAATATCGATCGCAGTCATTGGCTTAAAATGTAACTTAAAGGTGTATGATTGAGAATGGAGAAATATTTCTATATCATTATTTATGTATTTCATATCGCCGAATGTATTGATTACTTCCTAATATCAGTTCACCATGTAAAAAAATAATACCACGTTCAAAATGCCCATTTCTATGGGTCTCACTAGTATTGAGCGCGCAGGTCATTGTACATCAGCAGACTAAAAAACAGGTAAGTGTTTCAGCTCTGGCAATTAAACAAATATATAATGATTGATATACAATTATAACACATAAGGTTTTCAATACGCATAGCAATATGTCACTTTGAATTATAATAAAATCGTGAAATGAAACCATGATGTCAAAGATATTAAATATTCAATATAATTGAGTGTAGCATTGCATTAAAGTATCGTACAGTTTTGTAATAACGGTATGAATTAAAACAGCACTTCCATTTTCAGGAACCAAGCACGTAAACATGAGATATGATTTTATTAAATAATATTTTTACTCTAGTATTCATAATGGATTCTATGTTTGTTGTATATTGATAATGAATCTATTGGTTAATAGATTAGCATAACATCTGCTTAAAAATATTACAATTTATTACCTGATGATAACAATGGGTTTCGACGACCTAAAATGCGCACCCAAACACAGATAGATTGACGAATAAATTTTATTATATAATGGCATTTACGAACAACAACCCCACTGTCATTGTAAAAGTAAGAGCAGCGCTTACCACACTATGAGATAAAGATGACAAAAAGTACTAACGCTACCCTCCCGCGACACTGAAGGGATGCGGCGAAAAAACACCTAAAGTGAATTAATCGATGTTGCTCCGAGAATAAGAATTGAGTTTAACTTAACTTGGCAGAATCAGCCTCCCCGGTTATTGAAATAAACAATTAATTAAACAATAATAAAACCGAACAAGTATGAGTTACACTCGCGTGGAGAGGTGTCCGTACAAATTTAACACTGTAAATTAAAAACACGTTCTCCCATATTATGTAATGTATGGAAAAGTATGTTTACCAACTCAAAATTATGTAAGTAAGTATTAAGTTAAATAATAACAGCGTAGTAGAAATATGTCGCAAACCAAGCCGGATAAAAATAACCAGACAATGACAAATTAAAATATGGTTAAAATGAGAATGTCAAAAACAAAACATACTTTTAGTAACTTGTGTTTAATTTAAAATGTATGCATTTCAAATTTGACCCACTTTTTGGTATCCGATTGAGTGAAGAGGTCGCAACACAATGCAATATTAATGTCATATGGAGCTGGTCTGATATGGAGCTGCAACATGGCCATGGGACCAATATAATGAAACGACGCAACTTACTCGAGTTTGGAATCGTTTTATTCGTAATGACAAGTACATGGGTAATAGATGATATCCGAGGTCTGATGATTATGCTGGAAGATGGCCATTGCAACTTAGTAATTTAACGACGCAATTCCCTCGATTAACATTTGGCTCGTTTTATACGTTTTGGCAAGGAAACTGGTCCTAAATGATATCCATGGTCTGATGGTGGAACTGGAAGGTGGCCACGGAAATTCTGTATACAACGACGCAACCCACAGTCAACATAATTACTTATCCTATACAGACTAAATTTGTCAAGTCGGCCTTCATGGTGAAATCCGAAAAAAATATTATTATCATTAGTAAAAAATGAGTTTCGAGTCCGATTTTGTTAAAAAATATTACTGCATCATAAGTTTTTTTATAACAAAATTATTAAATGCATTATAACGCGTATATAGGTATAGCCCGCGCGAAACTTCTAGTCCGCTCTGAAGTTGTTACACGCAGGTCTAGTCAGAGAGCCAATGCTGTCGAACACAACCACAAGCATATACTCCGTAGCAACAATAAGGGCACACTAACGCAGCTATATACCCGTGGGCGAGCGAGGGCAGCGGACAAGTGCGGAGGGCGTCCCGCGCTATCTTCGTCCCGCTTATATCTACAATAACCTGTGGCGACGCGACTCGCTTGTACATTCAGAGCGGACTAGAAATTTGGCGCAGAATCTACATACATAATGCGTGTATAAATGATTTTCAAATACAGCTTACATTTTTTATTAGTATAAATGCAAAGCGCATATTTAAAATATAGCCTTTTTATAAAAGTAGCAAACGAGCATCCAGGCTACCGATGGTCAGCGGGTATTGCCGCCCCTGGGCATTTGCAATCATCCACAGATAATTAGAGGTATTAGAGATCTACCTAAGTTCGGCCACAGAAACGTACCCCTGTGAACTAAGTTACAACGTCTAGGATTTGATGTCTGTGTGATTTCTCTTACCACACCCCTCAAACCGGAACACAAAGGGTTTACAACTCCTATAATTAGGCTAAAATAGGTGTGGCGATGATGCCGCTAGAATGGAACAATAAAAGGGTTTTACCACCTTCAGAAGTTACAAAAATCCTAATATAAAAGGGAACCTTGATTCCTGTATTTAATCACATCCAAATCGAATATTCAAATTGGATGCACCAATACTCCCACAAAATATTGGTACTTTACTACTTAAATGGTAGGAAAATTTCTCTCCTAAAAGGTTGTACCTATATACTTATGTGTTATCGTGAGTCGGTGAAATTCCCAAAGAGGCCATCAAAATCTATTCTTTCTATCGAAATGACAACCTCTTTATTTTAGAACAATATGGACAGGACTGGACTAGACTCATGTACCTATATAATTTGTGATTCCAACGTCTCTAAATAATACCCCATTTTATAGATTGCATTTTATAACAAGATTCTTTACAAGTTTGCAAGTTATATTATGAAAATAAATTAGAATTCCAAGGAAAATTTCCAAGGCGCTTCTTTTTAAATTACGTCTCACGTCGGTGTCAATTTTCAATGGATGGAGTTTCTTATTATTTTCTTAGGGGAACTAAAGTTACGAGAAATTCTTAAGAGTCCTTTATACTGAAGAATTTCATTACAGCGTCTCGAGCAGAAGTCTTATGAGAAGATTTTGTCCGTTGAATATCATCCTGGCACTTTTCATACTGGAAATATTTTATTAGGGGAAGTACGCGAAAAGATAGTGCTGTTTATAGTTAGTTGTGCTTAATAATAGCTCGTGTTATCTCATCACGCGTACAAAAGACGTCAACCTCTTGTCATTCATACAATTAAATTAAAAAGTAACAAATAAGGTTGGTGAACAGTCACTGCTACCCATGTAAATCTGTTATCAACTCCAAGTTTAATTGTAAAGGTAATTGAAATCGACCATAGATTACTACTCCTGACGACTAAGATAGTTAATCTGTTTTTTAACCAAAGATCAAGTTGTCAAATTTCCTTTCATTAATATGTTCCTTCCAGGCCGACTCATTTCCGTTTATAACAAGTTTTAAATGTGCCAAAAATGCGGAACAGATGTAGCAGTCGTCCTGTCGCGACTGTAATTCACCGGTAGAGCCGAGCATCGCACTTATGTTTCTATACACCGTGCGCAGTTTTGACTATATTAGGCGGAAATCTCTAAGAAACATAGTAAAACTCTTCAAATACCATACCAGTGTTATTTGACATATATAAATTATGAGATGTTGATGGTTCACACTTTCACTGCTTAACTATGTTATCTGTTTGTCATTACTTCTCGTGCAAAAATGTGACTTTACAATTATTATTTTTTATTGCAATAACACTATCATAGCTACGTTCACAATGCATAACCCCAAAAATATTGTAGAAATAAAATTCGATTTATAAAATAATTTAATACCATCTTACCATAATCATCAGAGTTCATTTCACGTTCTTATCACAAACAACAATAAAAACATGTCATGTTGATAGATGTTAAATTATTTACAATAAATATGATACAAGCTATGTGCATTCGTTTAAGTAAGTACATTCATAGAGATATAACCGATAAAATAATCTCACCAGCGTCAGTTGGAATCGTAGTTCTTGCCAAACCGAATGTCTCCTTCTCGAAAGTTTTCGGCTTGCTCAAATCGCTTTCAAACAAGAACGTATTGGTCCTGTTCTCCGGCAGTAACAGCTCAGTGAAACTGTTTAACATGATCTGAAAAATTGGTAGTAGTAATAAATAATTGTCATCAAATTTGAATGTCTGGCATCAGAGAAATAGTAAATGAAGTATATAGTACACATGTAAGGTGGTTGTTAAATAGTGACTTCTCAAAAAATGTATTTACATTATTTTTAATATAGTAAATAGTAAAACCAATTATCGTACAACGTAACTATGTTAAGTACAACTTCAAATCTGTAATATTTCAAAAGATACTTACTTGGCTTGAATCTGTCTTTACAACTGTTGAAGTCGTCGGCGGCTGGGTTGGCGGCTGGGTTGGCGGCAGGGTTGGCGGTAACGCAGACGGTAACGTCAACGGTACCACGGGCGCCAGCTCAGACAGTACTGCGAGCGATAGAGCAGGCGACACTACTGGCGACAGCGCTGGCGGCTGCACGGGTGGCAGCGCTGGCGGCTGCACGGGTGGCAGCGCTGGCGGCTGCACGGGCGGCAGCACTGGCGGCTGTACGGGCGGCAGCTCTGACTGCTGCGCGGGTAGCAGCACTGGCGGCTGCGAGGGTGGCAGCACTGGCGGCTGCGTGGGTGGCAACACTGGCGGCTGCGGGGGTGGCAGCACTGGCGGCTGCGTGGGTGGCAGCACTAGCGGCTGCGGGCGTGGCAGCACTGGCGGCTGCGGGGGTGGCAGCACTGGCGGCTGCGGGAGTGGCAGCTCTGGCTGCTGCGTGGGTGGCAGCTCTGGCTGCTGCACGGGTGGCAGCTCTGGTTGCTGCACGGGTGGCAACTCTGGTTGCTGCACGGGTGGCAACTCTGGTTGCTGCGCGGGTGGCAACTCTGGTTGCTGCGCGGGTGGCAACTCTGGTTGCTGCGCGGGTGGCAGCACTGGCGACTGCGCGGTTGGCAGCGCGAGCGGCAGGCCAGGGGACGGCGCAGGCGGCGGCACAGGCGACAGCGCAGACGGCAGCACAGGCGGCAGCGCAGGCGGCAGCGGAGATGGCACCGGAGACGGCAGTGGAGACGGCAATGCCGGAGGCAGCGTAGTCGGCTGCGCAGGAGGCACCGGAGACAGCTGCGGCGACGGCAACGCAGGCAGCAGCGCACACGGAAGCGCACTCGGCAGCGACAGCGACAGCGGCAATGGTACTGGGAGGTTCAGTGGTGGCAGAGACGGCGCGGGCGGCAGGTTCAGACCATGACGCCGGTTCAATTTTGTTTTCAACTGAAATGTACATATTCAATAATTGTACCTACAAATTTAAAATGTCTGCGAACATCTGTAAAACTCATATTTTCGTTTCTGCTATTCATATTTTAGTTTCTAGTAATTTCTTAATCTGCCTGCCTATAATAGTGACATACAGCCTGTCAATCGAGCTCTCTAACAACCAGCTCTCAAAAGTGTATGAAGTCTACCAATTCGCACTTGGCCCTTGCAATGGAAACCTGTGCATGGGTGTAGGACAGAAATGGGTTAACGAAGAAATTTTCAGACATAAACATGAGGAATATCAACTTAATCCTCAGGGGCACTTCTGCCATGATGATTAACCTAAACTAGTCTACTTGTCCAAGTATGGAAATGTAGTATATGTGATAATGAATACCACCTCTTTGCTACCAAGTACCAACATATTAAAAAATAGCTTTATTGTTTAAAAGGACAGTATCTCAGCAGTGTCAAATTAAAAAGTTCATGTTTAAGCTCTAGCAATAGTTTAAAAAAAAAACATGTGATCTTAACCTTAGTAAAAATAATTTAATTTAACAAAACTACTCGATGAATTTCATTCTTACAGTCTTATTCTTAAAAAGTTATAACAAATCTAATTGTTGCTATAGTACAATAATCAAAATGTTATTCATAAACACATTTTGGGCACTAAACTGTTCTATAAGCCTTCTATAACTTATAGACGCGAATGCTACTACAACAGTGTTAAAAGACAAAGACTCAACAGCTAGCAGGTATTGAATCAATCACAAACTAATCTCAATGTCAGCTTTGTATATAAACAAACTTGAAATAATTTATTGTTTATTACCATATATGGGGCCAGACCAGAGAATGCATTCCTGACAGGTTGTTTCTGATTAAATTATTAACTTTGGAGTGGCATCAAATATAATATGACAATTTGAGTATCATTTGTTTGCCATACAAACAAAAAATATCATCAAAAACATTAATGTTTTTTTTTTCAAATAATAATGAATAATATGTTCCGGGGCTAAACTTAATGAATTATAAATACCAATTTAACAAAATAATAATAAACAAGTACTGACACTACTTCCTAAATACCTATGATGCTGTTAAAAGTATTCAATGTTGCAGGTCAACTGATGTTTTTTGTACCATAGATTCGATGCTAGGTATATCAACATCAATGATATTTTTCATTATACAATAAAATAATAAGTATGTTTTTTTTTTGTAATATTAAAAAGATAAACTAAATAAATAATAATAAATAATGAATAAAAAATATGTGACTTCACAATTTCTTTCATGATTTATTATAATATTATTATAGGTGAAGTTGGTTAAAAATATACAACAATAAAATGAATTTATTTAATTTATGCTGCATTTTTATTTTATATTTTCTTTAGGCTATAGTGACATTCAGAATTAAGTAAGAATGAATGCAAGCATATTTTACTACACCCATCTCTAGTCATGTCCAACTGACACTCTTTCACAGCCTTCAGGAATGCATTCTTTGAGCGGCCAGACTAATATCTGATAAATAACATCATTATATTACCATTTTAAATTACAATGCTAGTTTTACAAAACTTTGATGTTATTGAAGGTCTAGAAAAACGTCCACTTCGAACAACGACATAGACTTTCGGAATCATTATCGCTTTTATAAATCCACGTCAACTTTTATAATTGATCACGTACGTAATGATCTTACTTAGATCCCAGAGGACCTGGTATCCCTCCTGACATAATTGCCATAAGATATTGCGAATTTTTACAAAACGAAACCTACTTGAATTCAACTTTAGGTGTATCAATATTATAAAAACATTAATATGAAACCAATTTTTACTCGTTTGTCTTTTAACAACTTTTGTTTCACATCCTATTTTAACAAAATCTATTCAAATTCGCGGTTTTTACAATTACATTGACACTGACATTTCATTTGGTTTTATTATTTTTTTTTTTTAACAATGTTTAACGGCCTTGGATTCTTGCCTTTCAGCCGAACTTTATTTAATATTAAATAAAGTCATTTATCGATGTTTAGTAACCTATTATCTATGAATGTTATTCAATTTCTTCGTATAGTGATGAAAGTACAATAAAGTTAGGCTGAAAGTAAAAAGCCAAAAACATTAAACACTATTAAAAGAAAACAATTTGTTCGCCGATCTTTACCGTACATTTTCATTTATAAGTTAAAGTAGGTTTATAGAATGTTTATTAATAAATAATATGATTTTTTAATGAATAAGACTGTTAATATACAATAGATATATGAATAATTTGATAAACAAAGTGATCAAAAATTGTTTAGAAAAATTGTGGTAATCAATGATTGATTTTGATGTGCTGATGGTGCTGATTAGTAATCATGTAAGGTAATATGAGCACCCCAAAACATACTTTAAAAAAATATTGGATATATGCAAATCATATTGCATATATGCTTACTTTACATGTTTCATTTCTTGACTACAAGTATATGTTGTAGTGGAAATTGAGGTATATGAAACGGAGTTTATTAATAAATTCACATATAGGGCAATCAGGTACTGTGAAATTTTATTTTTATTTGTTTTGGGGATGTTTTTTATACTAACCCCCGAAATGACACCTACCAATAAGTATATGTTATTTGTTAATAAGTTGGCTATTACATGATAAACTCAACTGAACCAACTTAACTCAAATGAAATAGCCATTGTTATATATATGTTACAGCCAAAGTGATAAACTCGGATATTATACATAATATCTAGCCATTATGTGTAATATTCAATTTGGTCAAAGTGATAAATAACATGGAATTAATCACAATAACCAGCCATTATATACAATATTTTCAAAGACTTGGATAAAGTAATAAATCAAGTATAGGTAAAAATTAGAAGTTTGTATTTCTACTTTCCTTAAGCATAATAATTATATTTTTTTGTAATTTTATAATGATCCACAATCGAATAATAGACATGTTAAGATTTTTTATGCCCAGTCTCTGTACACAATGTATGTGAATCAGCTATGGGATGAAGTAATAAAATGCATGCCTTATATCTTTTTTTTTTAATATTTTAAGTACTGACTTTACATCACTTGGATCCACCCGCTCGCAAGCACGCTACCGCGCCCTGCTTTCTTAGTTTTATATTTTCTTGTATGTTCCAACCTAACCTAACCAATCCTAAAAAAATCATTCATGTTTGGTAGTGGTTAGGTTAGGTTAGAACATAAAAGAAAATAGAAAACTAAGCGAGCAGGGCGCGGCAGCACCCATCGTGCGTTTAAGTCCAATTCACGATAATTTGGACCTAATCTGTATGATTCATAGTAACTGTAATACAACAACCAAGATGATGTTCATACAACATAATTCATCATTAATAATTTCAGTTAATCTTAAGATTTACCGTACTTCGGCCACTTACAATAACATAATTATTACTTTGACTGACTTTAACATGCTATTATATATAACAGCCGGATAAAGTTATTAATTTATCACATTGTCTGGACAAATTACTTATTATACATACTAACCAGTCATTATGTATAATAGCTATTTGATCACTTTGACTATAACATATATACTACCAAATAGTGTAGAGACGAGATCTGGACAGTTCTCGAATTAATTACAAAGATAATAATGTAATAATTTGAAATGTATGTAACAGTGATTTTTCTATAACTTAATATTTTAGGATGACACAATTAATAAAAACAGAATGAGGAACAGACTAATCCATGTAATAATACCACATGACCGTCTTAGCCCTCAGGAGCGGCTGTGCATCTGTGATCTGCTTCAGGTGCAAAATGTTCTATATGGTGTTGAACATAAAAAGTAGTGTAGCAGTGACCCTTTACCATCAGGTGGACTGCCAACTCTTTTGCTACTCAAATCATGAAAAAAGTCTACTAAAGATATTACATTTCATAGAGTCGAACCTAAGGTTGATTTATACAATACCATATAAGACAAATGATTGAATGAAATAATATAAGTGCAACAATTCACATGCTAAAATTATTATACACAACTGTTTCCATGCAAATATAAAATAATCGAATTGAATGCAATTATTTAATGCAAACTGTGACAAGAAATAATATATTACAAATGTCATTTGTTTACATTAATACAATTATGCTCACACAATTGCTTTAAAATGTAGACTTGTATAAAATCAAACTTGTAGGTTTCTTTGTTTGTTCTGGGAAAGTTGCTTTGAGCATTGACTATTGCATGTATTTAGGTTGGTAATTGTTTTATTCTAGTGTCAATGTCAACAATGTGTCATTTTAGAAGAGAGGTGTTCATTATATCATAACATTTTTGTCTGAAATATAGCAATAATGATAAACACAACCACATTCACTGCACTCATGTTTACAAATTAAGGAGCTCAGTAAGGCAACAATATGACATGTTCAACAAGGCTAGATAATTTTTGCTTTAATATTATTATATGCAATAAATTTGCATCCCATAAATGGGCATGGGAATTAATTTTAATAAGCATTTGTTTACTTCTAGATTATTTTAGGTTATCTTCATGCTCTAATAAATATTCACTTTAAATGATACGTAAAATGAATACTAAAAGTATTCATCACCAATGTCTACTGTACTGTGCCCTATATGTATACTACATTTAATAAATTATTTTAGTATAGTCACAGATTTACTTGATATCACTAATTATTAACTTAGTAATAGTATTAGGTAGTTTGTTCTTGATAAGAACATGTTAAATAATTAACACAATAATTTTAAAGCAATTTTGAGGTTGCTTACATGAAGTCAGTGATACTAATCAGTAAATATATTAAGTTTTCGAAGTATTATCTTTGCATCTGTAATTATATACTAATTATGTCATAAAAAACACTAAATTTAACCCAACCCTGCATGTAAATAGCCAAGGACAGAAATATACACTAACAATCACAGATTTATTACATTCAGTGAGCAATCTATATGTATACTTTTAACAGCATTTCATAAATATCACATTTAATAACAATAAAAACATACCTAATGTTGTAATTAAAATAAATGTCTTTTTATGTGACATCTGGTATATATTAAGCTATGGATATGCGATTAATAATGTACTTACAGACTCATTTTCCAGTCGCAAGGATTGGTACAGCTTATCTCTCCTTGTGATGACTTCGTTTTGCTGCTGAATCAGGTCCAAATGGTAGATGAGTAGTCCTTTCAAACGCTTGTTTTGAATCTCGTAATTCGTCAATCGATCGTTTAACTCGTCGACCTCAGTCTTGACTCTCACAACGAGACTTTTGTCGTCAACGACGCACGGCGCCGACAGATCGAGCTCCTTGTTCAGCAAAAGATCGTCCCCCAGATCCGCGCTATCGGAGTGACATGCGTACAGATGATCGAAAGGGAAGCCTAGCAAACTATCCTTTGTATCCAAAGAGGGCAGTTCCGTCGAAAAATTAACCAAACTTGATTCATCCACACCACTGCGATTGTTCATTTTTATTGAGAACCGATTTGGAGTTACATACGACGAGCCAGCCGGCTGTCAAAATACGTTTAACGGACGGCACTCGCCACCATCACACGAGAGCTAATGACGCTCCGGCCCGCACTGGTTCGATACTTCAACAGTATGCGCACCCATTCCACTCTACATCGTCCGCTCGTCCGCTTTTCTGCGTACTTATACTCTCTTCTATTCTGACATTTCTTTCGCGCACATGTAAAATGCTAGTAGCTACAACACTACTACGATAACGTATTACACCCTCGAATAGTGTTAACCCGATTAGATTCATTCGTATAAATAAAATAACGTCTTGTTTAATAAATAGATCGCATTATTTCTTTAATTAGAAATATATTCGCGATGACCGAAAAAAATTGTAACAAAATCCATTAAAAAGCGTCAAGGCGTCAACCGTAGACATCTTTTTGTTTTTTGTTTGAATTCTTAAGTTTGTAACAAAGGTTAAGGGACGCTCATGCAGCCATCTTTACATAATCGTAATCATCGAAAATCTAAGTTATGATTTTTACTATTTATGAAAGTTTTACTTTAGAGTAAATCTGACAAATATAATTTTGAATTATCATTTCCACTAAAAATTATAATATATTAATATAAGTTAATGGACCTAAGATTATTTTACCATATTTTCAAATAATCAAGTAATATTGATAATCGATATCGACAATCGAATGCGAAATATTCACGGGAAATATTGTTTAGTAAAAGGAAGCTAAAGTTTTTTTTTGACCAAGCAAAACAATTTATATACAACATACAACACACAAAATTATATAATGTTGTTATCTAATTATAAAATCATTATAAACAAAACGTTAACAGTTACAATCAACTGACCATTTTGATATTTTATCAAAACATGGTATACTATGTACGTTTAAAATTTTGAATTGTTAATTTTATTCTAACGACTAGTGGATTCTGATGTACCTTTACTTATTACTGTTATATTAATTTGAGTAAACTCTTATGTCTTCAGTGCGATGATAGATGGCGCTTTCTATATTAAGCCATAGACTAAGTAACTAAAACCAACTAAAACAGACTTCTTATGCAAAAAAATAATCGAAAAAGTAAATCATATTCAATGAGAAAAATGAGTATTGTAATTTAATCATCTCATTAAGGGTGTGTTACGCTAATCCGCTCTTATCGTCGTGAGATCGTGGCGTAGTATAGCGCCTCCCCTTCTCGTCCCGTAGGTGCCGTTAGATCCGGCTTAGGAAACCATCCACACTCAATAGGTATATATTTATTTTATTTTATCGTTTTTTATTTTAGTGTATTATTTTTTTCCGACTGCAAAGGAAAGGTTGTTTTTCGCGCGTGTCTTATATGTATGTTTGTTCGGAGCTTCCAAATGGCTGGATGGTTTTCAACAACATATTGATATACTCAAACATCCGTATAGTCCGATTCAGAATTAGGTGTCCAAAATGTAAACAAAGAAATGTCATTGTTAAAATAGGATTACATGCATTGTAAACCTTAATAAATTAACATGAAAATAAAACTTAAAGAAACTCAAGAAAAAACAAAAATTTAATAACTTTACACAATTTAACAAATTCGTTATGAAAACGAGAAAACATTAGAGTTCCACCACGATCACGAAAATGAATAACATCAACTACGAAACTTAAAAATGGCGGCACAAAAAATGTTTTGCATCCCGATTGTGTTACCATTATCACATTTTAATTTTCTACCATTAACCTTGTTTTTTTATTATTATTACTGTATGGAACGAAATTGAGTTAATATAAATATTGGAAAATATTAATTGATATTAATTTATTTAGATTATAATTTTATTATCGTTGTATTACTTTAATATCGTCAAAAATAAGAAACTACCATTTCAAATGTATTTTCTTGATAGGTCAACACTTTGTTTACATTTTGGACACCTAATTATGAATCGGACTATAGATAGGTGTTTGAAAAAAAAAACAAGATGGACACCATAAAGGCGCCAAATAGTAACACGTTTCAAAAAAAAGTTAAAAACCTGTCGAATAGAAAATTAAAAGATTACAAAAATATAAACGTATATATAAAACAGTAAGGTGATTCATTGATTGAGCGAAATGGCTAATGGACTGTGCCAGACATCAACGCAGCCGGAACAGCTGAACTTAGAGTTCTAAAACTTTGTACGTAGCTTCTTTCTTCTCTAAGTGGTAAAATAGGGGTTAAATGATTATTTGAAAATCCTTCGACTTTTTAGTAGACACTGTGTAATTTTGACTTTGGCTATCTGGATAGATATAATGAAACATCTATTTTGCCGCTTTTGGACAAAGATAAGTATCTCACCGCCTTGTAATTGAAGGAAGCCTTTAAATGGCTTAAACGGGTGGCAGTTCTGTCAGCCATTTAATGGCAGTCATGGTGTAAGCAATGCCGACATGCGCATATAAGTGGTGCAAAAACACGAAATCGAAGAAAAAGTGCGGAGAAATATCGTTTCATTCGTAAATGTTCCAAAAATTATAGTTTTAAATATTTTTCAAACATGAAAATAGATGACAATGACAATTTCAATTGTCAAAACTGGTTACATTTTCTTGTTTGGAGTGAGTCATCATCATCATCAACCCATTACTGTCCCACTGCTGGGCACGAGTCTCCTCTCATAATGAGAAGGAATAGGCCATAGTCCAACGCGCTGGCCAAGTGCGTATTGGTAGACTTCACATACCTGTGAGGTTTTTTTTTTATTTATCTCTCAGGTATGCAGGTTTCCTCTCGATGTTTTCCTTCACCGTTAAGCAAGTGATAATTAATTTCTAATACGCACATAACTTTGAAAAATCAGAGGGCGTGCCTGGGATTTGAACCTCGGACCCCTCGATCGAGAGGCCGAGTATCTTAACCACTAGGCTATCACTGCTGTGGAGTGAGTAAGTGAGTAAAGTATACTAATCTATGCTTTTGGAATACCAACCCCTAAGGAGGTAAGGTAGGAAAGTTCGTTTGAGAAACCATCCATTTTGGAGCACTATTAAAATATACACTATGAAATTGTATATTTGCCCTTCTTTCTTTTCTTTTCAGCATTTTGCGCTAATCCATATTGTTCCTAATGTCACCCTGAAGACCCACTTAAAAAAATCACCCTGTATATTCAGTTAATCAACCTGTATCGCTAACGTATTAATACAGGTGTGCGCCGTTGTACACAGAATTTCAATGGACACCTTCTAACTCCAACAACAGACCATGTAGGACCAGTTTCCTTGCCAAAACTAATAATATGACGAGCCCAAACTTAACGGGGTTGGCTCGTTTACCTTCCAGCACTTTCATCAGACCTCGGATATCATCTATGACCCTTGTTGTCAATACGAATCAAACGAGCACAAACTCAAGTACATACCTAAGCTGTATCGTTTAATTACAGGTCCCATGGCTATTATGCAGCTCCATCTTCAGACTCTGGATACCATTTAGGACTAGAGTTCTTGTACCTACCGAATCTCAATTCTATGGGATTACATGGTTAGTTTTTCATTTAAAGTGTTCAGTTCAATTTGTATGGAACGCTAACGACGCGAGTTTAACTCGTACTTGTCCGGTTTTATTTCTAATAATGATGACTGTGTTATCTCCTATTACGCTTATTGACAAAATATACCTATATATACCTAATTAGTCATTGTGGAATTATTTTATTTTTTATATATTTTCTGGGAATTGTATTTTATTCATCATAAGACTGCGGATTAATGTTCTAAATCGATTTGTAGGATTGATTAACGTTTCTAGAATTTCACTTAATTATATATTTTCTAGAAAAAGGATTTGCCTTAAGCACGTATGCCATTTTTTAATAATGTCATCAAGCTTGCATATCTCGATGGTTGCAAAATACAACATCACATGATTATGAATGGGCAGCATTTATCCTAAAAGACTTTAGCGATATAAGCATAAAGAGTAAACATTAATGTTCTATCAGAATAAAATAAATTTGTAGCTTTAAATTATACTTTAATGTGTTTATAATTGGTGGATTTGATACATGTATATGATTTTTCTTCGCGAGTACCGATAACATACATGCTTTTAAAATTCATGGCTAGCATGGCTTCGTACTCGTTCTTATACAGTAAGAAGCGAACATTTCATACGAGTACAATCATACCATCAATTATCCGAAAAACGTCGAAGATCTTAATCACTTGGATATCTATCGAAATCAATATACATATACCTGACATCAACATAGATGACCTTAACCGAATTTGATATAAAAAAGTTTCGGTAAATTTATTATATAGCGACGTCCATGGAGCACAGTTCTGTTAAGAGTTTTGGGCGTTTGCCAATAGGTCTCACAATTCCGAATGAAACCGTGAAAATAAACGTCTATGAATAATCCTACGTTTATACGCGAATGCGTACGTTCAGTGCTCGAAGCGTGTTGTGGTTGACGTTTACGTGGAACAACAAGCTACAAGCTGGCTCACCAATTCTGGATCTCTTACCATCCACCGACGGGTGAGTCCTTGTTTTAGTAGCAGAGACGAGATTCCTTGAGCTAAGTAACGATTGTGAAAGCTTTGAGGATATAGTGATTGATGAAATCGGTATTGGTCTGTAAATGTTATTCTATTACACAAAATTAGGCACGCCGATCTTTTATATTGTGATCGGAATTTCATTAGATACAATTGGCTATATAGGTCTTGTTTATTTCAACGATCGCTTTATTTTACGAGCAATTGTTAACAAGCCCAGGATTTTGATTTGAATGTAGGAAAATGTTAGTTCAAGAAATTTAATTAACAAGTACGAATTCTTTTTTTTAAGTTTATGCGATTAACTAAATGATGCACGTATAGTCGATATTACTTTTACTATGAGGTAGGTATGTAGGCAATGAGCTAGGAATTGACCAATCCTGTGACCATCTTAGATCCAGACTATAGATACCGACTTGTACGTTCTGTGGAAATAAAAAGTATTAGCTTTAGCTACCTTTTTCGCCTAGTTAAATTTTTAATTTTGACGTATGTACGAGTATATTAAAAATATGCTTTTGAAAATATTTGTACCTAAATCCGATGTATTTTGAAATTGACACCAAATTTAATTGCGAGGTATTTAGAAAATTTTACACATAATTTACTTGCTCATTTTTACTGAAACATACGAATATCTCATTTAATCAATAATTTATCACTCCGTTGTCCAGTCTACTGTTTTTAAAGTTAAGCAGCTCGGTGAAGATCGTCCTTTAATGGATCTATATACCTATAATACCTAATAATAATTTTAAGAACAATTAATAATTTTAACATTAACAAAAGACTTACATACCCACCGTCAAATACGTGATCAAAATCAAATAGTTGCAGCATTTTAGTTGTCGTTGAATTTATGTCATAATTTACACTTAACTTTAACCGCCGCTTTGACCGATCGACGGTTAAAGTTATTGTATTTGTCAACTTCCGTATCTGTCAACGCCGACTAAAAATTGTGGTGACAGCTACACAAACGACATTAATTACAAATAAATTGGTTATATTTATCTTTACCGCAAACTTTAAACGGATTTTCGATGCAACCCACCCTAAGAGTACTGGTCTGTGGATTTTTGCATCGAAATAGCTACTTCATTTTTTACTCTCTAGTTTTGGTAAAATACTGCGGAAATAGGTGCCTTTACCAAGTTATAAAACTTTTTTTGAGAGCTTTTCGCACTATTTTAGAACGTCCATCTGTGCCGTTGGTCACCCGTTACCTAAGGAGAAACCCATAGTGTATTGATATAGTGTCACTTACCTTGTTATAGAAATTATAGGCGTAGGAGACCACACGGTCCAACGCAGACCCGTCAGTCATGTTGATGGCAATTTTCTTTGTTTTAGGTGCGAAACACACGTCCAGCGGCGATGAAACCCCTCCGATACCGGAGGAAGAACTGGAACAGCAGAAAATTGAGCATGAGAGGCAAATGCAAAAGGTACATACGACACTATAATTATTGTCATTGGAAAACTACATAAATACTCGTAATATAACAGTTTATTTTTATAAGATTGTAAAAACAAATGAGCAGATAGGTTGACTATATATGGTAAGTATGGAAAAGGGGTTCTACCTGTAGCCTGTCATAGATGCATTACCACTACTACATTGGTCGCATCATATATGATTGGCATAACTACTTTACGGTAAAAATAGGTGTGGCTGTTGTATCTCCTAAGTCGAACTATACTGGTCTACTATCTTTTATAGCGACTGCCATAGTGAAAAGTTAAAAAAAGCGTCTACAAAAGTTGCATATTCTTCAAAACCTAGCATCTACAGACGGCTCTTCTGGCATTACAATTGCCATTCGTGCCATTCGTGGTTAGGTACTCATCAGGCTGCCTTTATTTTTGATTATATACCTAATAGTCGGGTAGCCCATAGGGGAGTTCGGAGATTCTCGAGCGTGGCAGACTAAGATATGGGACCTTACACCCTATAGAGTATGTTAAACCATAAATGAGCTTTCTATATCACAGAGGTTTGCACAGGAGAGCCCGATAGATTAATAAAACAAAAACCTATCACTGTTGGACATGCTCGAGCGCGTCAGATTTAGATATGGTAGGTCAATTACACGCTGAAAATGATAAATTTATAATAATCTGACGATCTGAGCGTGGCGTTAGGGAGTATTAGGGTCACAAACTTGCAAAAAACTTGCAAATCATTACCTGGACATTCTCGAGCGTCGTCGCGACATCGTCGAGGGTCTATTTTCTTTTTAATATAAAGGAAATAATGCTAAAAAAAGGGAAACATCATCTACCGATTATCACACGTCGAAGTAGTGAAAATAAATTGTCATAAAAAATACTGTGTATTATTACGCTATCTCATAGTGCCACTTATTAACATGAACCCCAGGGAAGTAATGATGTATGACAAACTAAAGGAAAAGGCTAATTTTTAGAAAAATACATTATTCTTCCATAGTATAACATACTATTTTTTTTCAAATCGAAGAATAAAAAGACCCCTCCACTAAATCGTCAGATTAAAGGTTATCATAACTAAAATATCAAGCTGGATTTGCCTGTATAATAATCTAACCCGCTGGACTATGTCAAGATAGCGATTTTTTTTTTTGCAATTTCGAAGAGTCACTGTGAGCTTTCCTCTCATCGGAATCATTAGTTTTTCGAATGGGAGCTTCGTCTGGGATCATATAATATGGGTATATTAAATGATCTCAGACGAAGCTCCCACCTCAGAGGGTTCTGAATATGTAATGCGCTGGAGTAAATTTATTTTTTCTCCATTTTTAACTCCCTCGTACGGCTGTCTCCCCCACGCAAACCGGTGGATTTACATATTTCCGGCATCTTTCGGCAGAGATATGTGGACTATTACTCCATCACTAATCTGTCACGCTCGAGTATGTCCACCGTCGAGTATGTCATTTTTTTATCTTTGGAACCCTCTAGAAACTGAATCTCCCGCTGAATCGAAAAATATCTTATAACCTTTTCTTCATTCTAACGTCTAATCTATACAAGCGTATAGGTCCCAATGACGCTTGAGCTTGTATTCATTTAGCATCGAGGGCTCCCTTACTATAAATATCGCGTAAATATTGTAATCTTGCTTTTCTCTTCTACGATTGTAGTAATTAATTAAGGCGTTAAGACCTCTTATATTAAATCCGTAATATTTTTTTTATCCTTAAAAGCTATGAAGTCCAATACGATGCACATGAAGGTAGCAATTTGATAGCAACTATTGATTGAAAAAAACATTCTATTCATATGCGCAGTTTCTTCACACTGGATAGGTGACCGGCCATCCTGATGTCAGGATGGCCGGTCACCTTAAAAAGTATTTTTTTAATCGAAGGTAGCAATAAGTAGCAACTAGTAGCAACTAGGTAGCAACTTTTAGTAATTATTTCGATGTAAAATATGGATAGTGACCGGCCATTCTGACGGTCACCGGTTTTTGATGAGTGATTATAAATAATATATTTTTCCCAAAAATTTAGTATAATAATATTAATATAATAATATTAATTATGTAAGGTATTTTGGTATGTCATCTTTGGTATTTTTACACTGACTCCAGACTCTTTTTTTTTGTGTAGCTACATATCAATCATTGATTTGTTTTAAAATTTGTTTTCTATAATTTTCTTTGGTTATTTATAATATTTGAAATCTAAATTTTAGAAGATAAATACTAGTTCCCACGTAAGACAATTTAGGTAGACGATATAAACTTTAAGGAAGCTAATATTAAAATGCGAATGTGAGTTTGTTTGTTCGTTTGATTGTGCTACGCTTTGACGTATTAATTACATAACCGATTGTCAGTATACACATTGTCAAGGGTTCAGATAAAGACCTTTTATCCTAAATAAATCTACCGTTCCCGAGGGATAGATGAGAACCTTTGACATGCGTAGTCGCGGGTAAAAGCTAGCGAATACCGTATCTATTACGTAAAATGTAAATACATTTTTGGATATTACTTTAATATTAAATATTATATATCATAAATAAATTAAGTGGATTTAGTACATAAATAAATAAATAAATAAACTATAAATGCTTCGGATCCATGAGACAGACAAAACTACTGCCATAGTAGCAATGTCGCTGTCGTTCATATTGTAATGATTTTACAATGATTCTAATCTGTACAATGTAATGTCAATACAGGAGAAAGAATGCCAGGCGAGGGAAGCCGAGGAAGTTAGACAGCTGGATATAAAGTTATTGCATCAACGAGCAATTGAAGCCGAGGAGGAACACAAACGTGAGGTAACCTCGTAAATCAAGATCCATGTGTATACTTCATGCATACGAGTATATACGTTTTACTGTCCCGTAGATGGACTAATTGAATGTGGCCAAGTGCAATCTGGAGAACTTAAATATCTATCTGGATATAATATGAGGCAGGAGAATTATCTGGCTTTACCTCCATGACAGAGAGGGTCCTGACGAATTTGCAATAAGTAATTCAAACAATCATGGGTGAACATCGATATAGCCATATTATCTAGCCCTATTTTTATTAATATTATTCAGATTGCAGAAGCAGTAGAAGAGCTTCGTGGTATGAACACATCATGGTCGCATCACAGGCTTTGCGATTTGCAAAGAGCGGCAAGATGGAGACATAGTCGACCTTCCATTCCGGACACTACAAAGCATTACAGGGTATGTTACTCGTAAATTAGGTACAGTAATATTATTATTATTATTTGATTATTTATCGTTATCATATTATGTTATTTTTTTTATTTAGAAACACCACAAACCTGTATTTGTTAGATACACTGCCGTCGCAATTACAAAAGGCACAACTAACATTTTGCAAATGTTGAGAAAATTGAAATTAAAACATTTTTTTAATTTTGTTAAAAAAACACGTTTAAAGTGTTTTTTTTTTGAATTGTGTTCTGAAAAAGTTAAAAGTTGCATTTGTTTAGTATGCATACAACAATAGTTATATAATATTTTTAATTTTAATGGATATACGTAATTATTAGCATATTTATTTTTAACTTAACATAAAAATTAAAAGAGCAATATTACGTTTAAAAGGCACATATAACCAAATATGCCTTTTAATTGTAAAAAAATGGGTAAAAATTTAAAATGTTACGATGAAAAGGCATTTTTACTCGATTGTGCCTTTTCACTGTAAATTATTAGAATAAATACATATAGTAAGTATTAGAATTAGTTCGTAATATTTATATTTCATACTTTTTGATGTGTATTTAATTATGTGCCTGCAGTGGACATAATGCAGTATAATATGTAATATGCTGATTATTGTGTTAGAAATAAAATAATATAGTTCTAAGAAAATACAACGTTTATTTTAAAAAAGCTTACAAAAAAATCTTCAAAAGTACTATGGATTATTATAACAATAATTTAAGTATTATAACTTCGATCACTAATAAGAACTAGATACACAATCCCATACAAAAATGAACTTAAAAAGTGGCGTCAAACGTGTTTATAAAATTCTAAGCGACAGAATCTAAAATTAATGCAAAATCAAACTTATCACTATTATTTAACGGTGTTTTTCAAAAACTGCTTACCAAAAGCAATAAATTTTTACGACATAAGCTTGCTGTCATAAGCTATCACTTTGACAGGTTTGTCACTTGGACAAGGAATTAGTGGAGACGAATTGTCATTACTTTATACGGTTATTATAAATTATAACTTAATATTTTTATTAGGTCGAAGTTAGTAATTTTAATGAACATAATAATAATTTATCAATGAAAGTAATGTGATGACACAATTTATTATAATGCAAATATAAGTTTAAAATTAAAATATAACCAAATACAAGTAATTTAATAAAATATTAAAAAGCTGTTTACGCCGTTACTCAACGAAATATATTGCCTCCGACTAAAGAAGTATGCAGTAAACCAACATTTATTTCAATTATTTTTACCCGACTGCCAAGGAAGAGTTATGTTTTTCGCGCGTATCTTGTATGTTTGTCTTTATTTATTTGATCGGATCTAACAAACGTCTGGATGAATGTCGACAAGTAAGGTGTCATTATATTCGTCTCAATGTCCCGAGTGTCCTTAGATAGGTGTTAGAAAAAAATCAAAATGGCGGGTTTTTGGCGCGAAATAGTAATATTTCAAAAAAAGTTAACCAAACCTATGGAGTGGGGTATCACTATATAAAGGAAATAATAAAGGGGTATAACATAGGAAATTAAAAGGAGATTACACACATATTATATGATGTATACATATCGAGGTGACTGTCTGACTAAATGCGTAAGTTGCTGCGCCAGACACCAACGTAAAGGGAAACCGCTGAACTTTAGCGTGCTGGAATTTTACACATAGGTTCTTTATATAGCGTGAATGAGCACTACGAGGATAAAATAGGATAATATTGTTTGAACATTTGTTTTTGAAGCAGATACCTATTATGAAACTTTTATTTGGCTTTCTTGATAAAAATAATGAAACGCCTATTTCACTGTTTTTGAAAATTATACTTCAGCCTTTATAGTAGTAGTAGTAGTAGTTTTAGCCAGTCGGGTTTTTGATTTTTTAATTAAATTACTTGCTTACTTTGTAGTGACAGAAATCCGTTGTATATTTTTTCTTAAATTTAGATTTTTTTCCAACACCTATCTAAGGACATTTGGATATTTGAGACGAATATAATGACACCTTAACTGTCGAAATTCACCTAGCCGTATGTTAGATCCGAGGGAATAAAATGCAGTGCAGCTAAAGTCTTCTTATAAATATACATACAAGATACGTGCAAAAAACATAACCCTTCCTTGGCAGTCGAGTAAAAATAATAATTATAGTTCAAAAAACAAAAAAACACGCTTTTATGATAAAATCAACTAAAAAGTAGAAAATAATTTTCAATCTAAGAATCAAATAAGGAACAGTAAATAGTATAATTGTGGAAAAAGTGTGGGGTGCTCCATTTATCAGGTTCGAAATGTTTAAACAGAAAGGGCATAACTGCCAGTTGTGACTTTTTTTTCTACATTAATTGCTAAAGTGTTGGTAGAAAAAAAAGCACAATTGCCACATAAGCCTTTTGCCATATTTAACGTACGTCAGTTATGCCAGTTCAATTAAATATATTAAAAATGAAAAGGTGAAATAACAGTCGTATCTCACAATATGCCCTTTTATTGAAAAAAAACTTAAAAAATGGTGCAGTTGTGCCCTTTAAGCTTATGCTATCTCTGTTAATTTAGTAGCTAAAAATCCAATAAAAATCAGACAGATAGGCCTTTTTTCCCGACTCCGAATATATGTATATATAACTCAATTTAACAAAAAAATTAAGTTGTGCCTTTTTTGTGTAACACGGCAGACACGTCTGTGGGAAACACATTAAATTAAATGAATCTTATTTCTACTCTTTCTGTCGGTTGAGAGTGTTTTTGTTTTTTGAACTTAGGTACATACCTTTAGTCAATTCCATTGCCCTAAAATATAGGGAATCTTTGGATCAGTCGCAAAATCGCTGGTACTCGTAAGCACACTTACATAATATGCACATTTTTAGGAGACAAATATAAGGGCCCCGTTCGTGCTAACTGCTAGCTTATGTCCGACTGTACACGCCAACGTTAAAAGTGCCTTTGATATAATAGACTTTGTTAGTAGTTCATACTATTAATAACTGTAACATGAATGTCGTAATCAGATCTTATTCATATTTGAGATGTTATCGTATCTTACAATGGTATTGAAAGCTGTACCCCAGATGTGTTATTCTTGAACCCACAATGTGTTTTCCTTTTTACATGCGCTTTATCTACACGAGGCATCAAGACGTAATTGAGTATTCTTATTTAAATATTTTCGCCCTAAGGTATTTTAAGTTGACTTCAGTGCCGTGTTCTCATTGGCCGTCAGTAGCAATAAATAGCACATTTCTAACCAATCCTACTGGAGGCAGAGGTATCCGCAACTACTTCTCCGAAAGTGATTTTCTATCTACATAGTTAAAAATAATAACACTAGAGGACCCCCAAGGTCTGATGTTCTGGATAGGACCAGGACATCAGGTCTTGGGGGTTGTAATTAATGCCGCTTTTCCGTGGAAATTTCGCGATGTTCGGTGACAACTAACACGGTTATGAAGCGGCGACTGAAAGTAAGTTAAAACACTTATCACATTTTAAATACGAAAGAAATCTAAGCATAATTGTACATATTAATGTTTATTAAAAAGCTTGCTTGGGCCCTAAAGTTTGGGCTTAACCGAAACCGGACTTGATTTTGAGCGACGTTGAACGTGGGAACTCTGGGGAAATGATTAACTGGTTTTATTAGCAGATCCGTTTTTCGGGGGTACCGACGGTATTATAATTGTGCGTAGCAAATCATTTCTCCATGCAGTCATACTTAGGTACATATTATACCGATTATTATAAGACGAAACACTTAAATTAACTTTTAAATAAAGTACTTCAACACAAGTTCATTCTGTCTCGTTGTAAATAAAAAAATAATCAAAGTCGTCTGGCATAAGTAATGGAAAATAATATAAAATTGAATGAACGTTTCTTAAAGAGGCAGTGTTAAGTATGATTCGTTGGGAGGTACAAAGTGAATAGTTTTTTAATTATCTCAAGAAGTCAAGACATTTAAAACTTCATTCGCAAGATTCAATCTGCGACGTAGTGGATTAACCTTACTTGGAAATGGCAGCCGGACTTAGCCGATGGAAATTACTTTTAAATGAGACATTTTTATCTCGTTTAACTTTGAGATTGCTTTTAGAGGAACTTATATTAAATGAAAGATTTTATAAAGATATTGCGCCATGATTATATTATATCCATCCATTATCCTTTTAAGGTCCACTGCTGAACATAGGCCTCCCGTAATTGGTGCCGTCCAACCGGTCCTGTGCCATTTGAATCCAGCGGATTCCCGCTGTCTTCTTTTGGTCATCAGACCACCTGGTCGACATGTGCTCCTTTTGCCTAAACATGGCCACCACTCGAGCACTTCTTCCCCATCGGTTATCGGTCCTCCGAGTGATGTCGCCGGCCCATAATTTTGACAGCTATAAGCTTAGTTCATCTACAGAGTTCATCGTTGCGAATTATGTCCCATAGTGAAATACCAAGCATAGGTCTCTCTATTGCACGCTGAGGATTCGGAGCTTTCATATGACATCTACATTAAAGGACCACGTTTCAGCGCTATTATATAGGTCATCATTGGCAACACAAATTGTTCGAAGTGCAGTTTTTAAGTACTCCGTAATCTCCCGAACGCATGATTATATGATATGATTATGATGTGAATTCTTAAAAAGTAATTAATATGTATAACATCAGTGTGATCTTCGCAATCGCTCAGCCTATTTTTGTACTAAAGGATCCTAAAAAGCCGATAATGCAGTAATGTGCTCGTTGAACCGATCTGATGACGGAACAAGATATTTTGTTTATTGGTCATTCGATACAGTCTAATATAACCATAAGATGGTTACAGGGTAAATAGTATTTGAACCTGTTGGCCTTTTTTTATACCGATGATGGCAGCGATTTATAAGATGTTCGTGGTGTAGGTACGGGGATGATCATGGCGAAAATAAATGTAAATATTTTATTATAAAACCACATTGTATTTATTTTGCTCACTTATTACCAACGTATATATTTTGCTCACTTATAATATTATTGATGAAAACTTCTATAGCGGGGCTGTGTACTTTTTATGATGGGTAAGAATGTTAAACTTGCATCAGGACAGTGACTTCATCGAAAATTCGTAAGACTTGTTACGTTTGTGTACGATAGTGCAATAAAGGAATATTATATTTTACCACATAAATGATAGTACTTTTATACTGATAATTAAAGCAATTCGTGCTAATTTATTCCCTAACCATTCCAAATTAAAAAAATGCACAACGTTAAAATTCAACTATTCAATCCTGCTGGCACCCACGGAGTGAAACCCGTTGATTTTTATATGAATACTATATGTTCCAAAACTAAATGGTTATGTAAAAATGTAGGCGATTTCCAGCCTAGTACACGAAAAAGACACTCAAAATGTCCGCCGGCCCCGAGCGGACTGCGTTATCGATTTGCGCAGATACGTCTTAATTAGGAAACGAACTAAATAAAACATAGACCGTAGGGGGGTGGTATGAGCACTGTAACTTTATAACATATTTCTATAAATAGAAGTGTTTTTCACCTTTCTTTACGAGGTTCCAAATTAGGCAATTAGGCAGCACAGGAAACCAAGTTCAGGTACGTTCCTGTTCTATATAAATTCCCTCAAAAGTGCTCACGGGTAGGGGTAATCAATTAGCAAACGTGGACAATCTGATTTAATGATGTGTTACTTAAAAAATCTAAGACAAATATAATATTAAAGACACATTATTAGATTTTTATACGACATACAATAAATGTATAAATAAAATAAATGAGTGAAATCGCTAGCCCGTGGAAGTGTACACAAGACACTAGCAGTCTTACTTTATTTTTATATATTTTTGCCAGACAACCTTAATTTAATTTAAATGCTCGTAAGTATGCCAATGATTTTCATTGTAAGCTTTATGTTTGCTTACGTTTGTTGTAGAGTGTGCTGAAGAAGGCTTGCAGCGCTCAGTTCCCGAAGCAACAGTCGAGTCAGAGTATCAGTGACAACGAGGGCATATTCATCAATCTATCGAGACTAGGATCATGTAGAGGTGAGTTTCGATAGACTGAAATAGTGTCAGCTGAATGCAGTCCCTTTCCGTCCTATTTATTGATGATAGAATCCGTCTTGATTGGACTCCATAGGTGCCAACGCCACACCTATTTTTGCTTCTTATCGACACTTATTTATAGATATTTATTTTAGGTGCCTACGTGCCTACTTTCTCATGGATAATGACGTTGACCCCCTGTTGGCTACCTCAGATACGAATTTAATCCTATCAGGGATTGATTATGGATGTCCATTGTCAATGGCCGACAGTTAGTTGCCACTTAACACGAGATAGACATGACTTTAATAATATATCATTAAAAGCGATTTCTACAGAACTTAAATTTAGATATGTAGTTCTCGCCACGTGAATGAAGCTTAAAAAATAAAAACATGGAAAAAAGACACAAACTAAACAAATAAATAATCATCACGTTAACAAAACATAATATGTTATAATATGGCTATAATATCCTATATATTCATTGACACGTTTTATTTCTCCATGTATCCTTTTATCATTGCGCATATATTTTCGATTGGTACTCGTATGAAATCTGGTAGACGCAGAACGCTGTGCCCATATTCTTTAAGTAGGGTCTCAATCTTATATTCAATAAATCTTTGTTTGTTTTTCAATATTAATTGATAAAGTTGTGGTTTAAGCATAGATGTAGAGTGATTGATATTGCAATAGTTGAGCCAATCTATCATGTCTTTTTCCGACTGTTTGAACTTTTTTTTTTTTTGTTCACGAGGGGGAAACCTTCAAAAGGTACCCGGCGCCGTGGGAGCGACGCAGGGTTATGTGGGATTTTTACCGCACTAAAACCCCCCCGGTGGCCGTCCTCAGCGCTGCGTAGAGGGCTCCGGGATCTCCAAAGGAACGCAACCGGAGTCCTCTTAGCGCGTTGCCCCGCCGGGCTCTGCCCAGGTGAGCTTGACGCTCGCCACACCATCTGGTGCGTACGACGGTATGCGACCACACATACCGCCGCCCTTCCCGGGGTCGCTTACCGAGCGGTTCGAGCTCCCACTCTTACCGCCCGCAACCCCGGAAGCCCCCTTTTAGTCGCCTCTTACGACAGGCAGAGGATACCGTAGCCCTATTCTGGTCCCGAAACTACAGGGACACAGCGCCTGGGGCCTTTACGTACGCCCGCGGCGACTCCTCCTCCGAGCGGGTTCAGCGCGCTCCCTTGCTCGTTCAGCGTCTTCCTTCGCGGACATGACTGCCTCGCAGAAGGTGATCATGCCGTCCCAGGCTTCGCTACGCTGAACCATCGCCCCGACGATGGCCGACGGAGAGAGATCCGGTCCCACTTTTTCGACGAGGATCCGCCGCTGCGACTCCCACGCTAGGCAGTATTGCAGCGTGTGCTGTGCCGAATCCTCATCGTGCTCCCAATGATAGCACTGGGCCGTCTCCTCCCTCTGTATCCTTTTCAGATACTCACCGAAACAGCCATGTCCGGTGAGTATCTGAGTAAGGCGGTAGGTCACTCTACCCCTGCTCTTCAGCCAGGCCCGAAAGTTCGGTAGGATAGCGTCAACCACCCTTTGGCGTATGTTCCTAGGCTCTTGAAGCCGTTAGCGCCAGCACCTCAGAGCGCGCCATCTGGCTCTCCTCCGAAGTGCTCCGATCGTCTCTTCGTCGAAGGGTTCAGTCCTCTGACGGAGGACGCGGATCTTATGGAAGACCCGTGCGTCCATATCCGCCAGAATGTCCAGGGGCGGACACCGCCCCAGGACTGTTGCCGCCTCATACGATATGGTACGATAACCATGGGCGACTCTGATTGCGATCGTACGTTGCGCGGAGTTCAGTTTCCGGGGACGACGCCGGCTGGCAGACAATTTGTCCGACCATACCGGCGCACCGTAGAGCGCAATCGAGCGTATCACACCCGCGTAGAGGCGGCGGACTTCTTCCCTTAGCACCCGCTACCTTATGGATTCGGGGGACGAGACGGTCGAAGTGCTCGTCAAAGCACCAGCGGCTGTCCAGTATTAGGCCAAGGTACTTCATGTACCTGCCTATCCGGACATCCGTTTCCCCGACGCGCACTGAGGTCTCAGCTGGCTCGACTCTCGGCCTGCGGCCGTGGAACCATATCGCCTCGGTTTTCTGGGACGCTACCTGTAGGCCCAACCCGCGGATCTTCGCTATGACGCGTGCCACCCCGAGTTCTGCTAGCCGAGCCGTTCTCGAAAAAGACACCCCCTCAGCGAGAACGAGGGTGTCATCGGCGTAGCAGACGATGCTCACTCCTGATGGGAGCACCGTTCTCAGCACCGCGTCATATGCGATATTCCACAGTAGTGGGCCCAGTACCGAACCTTGCGGCACCCCGCGCATGACGTTCCTCCCGCGAACGCTCCCATAGCGACCTGGGAAGCGGATACACCTGTCCGACAAGTAGGCCTTCAAAACTTCCTGTATATAGGAAGGCACTTGGTGAACAGACAGGCCCTCCATGATCGCTCTCCAGGGCAGAGAGTAAAAAGCGTTGACAATGTCAAGGCTTACTGCCAAGACTACTCTACCCTGGGATATGGCCTGCTCTGATAGCATTCGGACTCTGAGGATGGCGTCCACCGTTGAACGCCGCTGCCGGAAGCCGAACTGGTTGTCGGAGAAGTCCGGGCCATGACACGTTAAGTGCTGGCTAATTCGAGAAGAAATGATCCTCTCGAATAGCTTGCCCGCCTCATCCAACAAACAGATGGGTCTGTACGCTGATGGGGAGTCTCGAGGCTTGCCCCACTTGTGCAACAGCACCAGCCTCGCCTGCCTCCACACCGACGGAAATCGTCCAAAGCGGAAGCAGGCGGTGAGAAGGCTTTGTAGCCTCCCCCCCAGCACTGTCACCGCCAAGACCCAAGCCTGGCCTGGGATACCATCCGGCCCCGGAGCAGTGTTTCGCCTCGCCATGCGCTTTATGGCTCCGTCGAGCTCACAATCAGTGACCGCCAGGTAATCCGACCAACCAGGGAGATCCGGCGACGCGGCGGGAGGACCCATTTCGTCAGTGGTTCCTGGAAACAGGCTGTCCACCACTGTATCCACGAAATGCGGGTCAAGAGTTTCCGTGAGAGGAGGCACCCATGGACGTAACTTACCTCGCACCATCCTGTACGGGCGTCCCCATGGGTCTCGGTCAAGCCCCTCCACGAGCGCGCTCCAGTTCCGGGCCTTGCTTTCGGCGATAGCGCCCTGAAGCAGTGTTGTTGCGGCCCGGTACTCCACGTACTTCTCCTCCCTTTCCGCGGCGCTGGACGACCGGCGTCGTCGAGCCCGAGTGTACTGACGTCTGGCACGCAGGCAGACTGCACGCAGCCGTGCGATGTACTCCGTCCACCAGTACACAGGGCGCCTCCAGCCAGGTCTGACACGCGGCATCGCGGAATCGCAGATGGGGATCGAGCCGGTCATCCACCTCGGCGGTGCTGGACCAGTCCACGACATGGGCACCAGCGCTGAGCAGGTCTCGGTTGAGCCGCTTCATTGCCCATCGACGTGGCTGGTCGTTTGTGCGGCGGACATCCGCAGCCGGAAGCCGTAACACTACGTCCACCAATATTTGGCGATGGTCAGACAACGTGACTAGGTCGTCAGCCACCTTCCAGCCCATGACTAAGCGTTCGGCAGAAAGAGTCGTCCACGAAAGATCTACGACCGACTCTCTGCCACCGCACGCACGTGCTGACCTAGCCACGATTCAGCAGACGTAGGTCGAGCCGACTGTTTGAACTAGGAGCGGGATTTTGTAATGCATTGTCTACTACCACAACGCTATTGGGCTTTAAATTTGGAATTAAATACGTTTGTAACCATTTCGTGTAATTTTCTGCATTCATATTGTTATGGTAATCACCACTTGTTTGATTGGCTTTAAACATCAGCATTGCATTTCCATCCTGCATGCATGCATCCTCTCCGCCAGCATGAACTATTATCAAACGAATTCCTTTAGAAATTGGTTTCCTCAAAGCAGAAGTGCTGCCATCTCAATAAGATTTCGACGAAGTGTGAGTCGTGTCTATATATGTTTCGTCGGTATAAACGATTGGTCGGCCCTGAATACGGTATTCGGAAATTTTACTCAAAAAAATTTTACGTAAATATTGTATCTCATGTTTTTCCATAAGAATTTTTCTATTATCTTCTGTGCTTTTCCATTTAAATCATAAAAATGGCACTTCTTTACGTAATTACCAAATTGAGCCTAGATAGTTGTTCTGTCTGTAATTTTTCATGTAGGTACTCGCTTCATCGTTGGTACCTCTTTGTTAGTAGCGTGAAAGTTATGAATTATTCTACGGATTACTGCTTTATCGAAATCAATAATAATGGTATTTTTTCTGCATTTTTTTATGAGATCAAAATTTGCTTCCGTCTTGTAACAGACGTTTCCCTTCTAATAAAATTCTTTTGGTGGAGACAGCGGAATCCTTGTAGATGTTGCTACCAATTGGGCTGATGTACTAACACTTGACATATTTTTATCATTTATGTCTTTAAAATAACTATTAATTGCATATAATTTCCTTAACTTGGCTATTTAAAGGTCTTCGTATTAGTTTTTTTTAATATTGCATGTCATTTTACTAATAAAATAATAAGTTAAACAATTCTGCTACCGGTACAAGAAGTGAAGAACATGCACGATTGCCAGAAATACAGTATAAACCGGTTTAAAACAGTGAAAAGAATCATCGCGTTTTCATTTGATTTCACACCTACACTATCCATATGCACTCACACAAATGCAAAGCTCAACTTTGGCCTCGCGGCCTATACAACTGTACTAAAAGTGAAAATAATAATAATAATAAATAGGAAATAAAATAAATAAAGGGAAAAATAATTGAAATAAATGTTGACTTCAGAAATTACGACTAAACCAACATTTATTTCAATTATTTTTTACTTTGTAGTGACATAGAAGACGGTTGTATTTTTTTGTTAAAATTTCTTTTCTTTAATACGAGTACCTCACAGTAATAATAGCGATAACGTACGGTGATTATAATACCAATATAAGTTTGGTACTAGAAATACCATAGCCATTAATAATAGTAATTGTACTGAGTCTTTGATGCAACCTTGCAAGCGGTGCTACGAAGATCTACATCTGGGGTCTACGCCGTAGCAAAGGTTTATCCCACTGCACATAACGAGTGTTTACACAGTTTGAAAATGTCTCATTTATAACATAGGTGTTAATGTTTTGTATAGCACACTACTATTTAATGTGTGTACCTAAATATTTAAATAGAAATGTATAATTTTGTTCATATCTCTCCTTCATGTCATATGCGCTTTAAGTAACTGACAAAATGAGCAAGCGAAATATATTTCCATACTTGGAAAATAGGGGTAAGGTTTCTAAATAAATCCACCTAAAAGGGAGATCACAGAAATTAGGGCAGCCGGATTTTAAGGTTTCAAATGGAATAAACTAATGGACCTGTCAACAGCCACTTTAGATAAAAGCACTAGAATAGCATCTTCTACCTCAGAGATCTTTATTTTAGGTACTGCCATGAAATGGAACCACAGCGTCTGTCGCTATTTTAAATTGGGTCACACTGAACTTTTAGTGAGGCGATATTGTTATCACTTACGTGGTATCGAATACAAATTGAACGTGAGCAAACATTTGCATAAATAATAAGGAAGGATGGATCCTACGTATGTTATCGTATGCCTAGAGATAATTTTGCAGGAGAGCAGATTAAGTTTAAGTAAATAATAAGTGCGACCTACTACGTATTTAAGACATAAATAATATATCTTTATGTCTTAAATACATTGTCTTGAAATATCTTATGTAACACTTACTATTTTTACAATGATGTTTGCTTGATATTCCCCGCGTACTGAATAAGTGTGGTGTACGAAGCACGCCACCTGCCTACACCCGCGCAGTTTCCCCTCGACATTACGTGTTAAAAGACAATACGACAATTCATAACGTAGGCGTCACAACATACGTAAATAGATACATACATACAGGTAAAAAGTATTTTTTAATATTCTTACATTTCAATTCACAGACATGGTAAGCAACAGGGAAATAATATTTAATCACTAAAAATAGGGTAGTTTAAGTGGGAGTCATGAAATAGTAAAATATGGGGAACAAAAAAACACATCCAATATTATTGCGTTAGGGGATAGTGTTATGAGGTTCAAATTGTGGAATGTAACCTATACTTATAATAAATTAGTAAAAATTCGATGCCTGTATATTAGAGATATTAAGCATAATATAATTTAATCTAATATGGGGGTCTTTATTAATTTTTTTGGCATCTGTTGCTCTTTTGTTGTTGTTTTTTTGTTGTTGTTTTATTAACATCTAAGAGCAACAGATGCCAAAAAATGTTTTTGAAGTGAAAACTTATTTAGCAGCGTTGTACACTATTTATGATGGGTAAAACATGTTAAACTCGCATCAGGACACGTGGCCTGATCAAAAAATAGTAAGACGGTAAAGCAAACTGTAAAGACAAGATGTTTATCAATATTTCGACCTTTTTTTGTTGATTAGGGGGAAACCTTCAAAAGATACCCCGACGCCATGGGAGTGACGCCGGGTTATGTGGGATTTTTACCGCACTAAAACCCCCCGGTGGCCGTCCTCAGCGTTTGGTGGAGAACTCCGGGATCTCCAACAGAACACAACCGGAGTCCTCCTAACGCGATGCCCTTCTATCGGGCTCTGCCCTGGAGGAAGCAATTTACGCTCCTCTCACATCCCCGCGTGATTACAGCGATATGCGACCACACAAAACCGCTGTCCTTCCCGGGGTCGCTTGCTGGACGGTTTGAGCTCCCACTCATGCCGTCCGCAACCCCGGAAGCCACTTTTAGTCGCCTCTTACGACAGGCAGGGGATACCGTAGCCCTATTCTGGTCCCGGTACTACAGGGACAATTAACATTTCGACCTGCCACCGAGAAATATTAAAGGGGGTCTCCATACAACAAACCGGTATTTTTTTGACATTTTTCGAATTAACTGTTAAGAATTAACCTTACTAGGAAGACAGTTGATATGTTCACAATGTATGTGCTTCAATGGCGGCTATAATACCAAGTACTAGTAAATAAAAAAAAGCGCGGGTTCGACTTGTTCTTGGCTAATTACCTATTATTTATTATATGTAACATTAGACCAAATCAATTGTTAATACTACGTTAATACGTTAATAATAATAATAATTGGGAGTATGTTTTTTTCAAAATGAACTCGTTCGATTCCCGACTAGGGAAAAATATATATTTAAAAAGTAATAATGCAGTTTTAGTTTTTATCACAATCGGCCTCGTAACTCCTTTCAGCACTATTCGCTAATCCTTATAGATTGGGATTTGGCCCTGAAGGCCCGTTTGAAAAATTCACCCTGTTTAGCACACCAACTTTAGCGTGCTGGAATTTTACACATAGGTTCTTTATATAGCGTAAATGAGCACTACGAGGATAAAATAGGATAATATTGTTTGAACATCTTTTGTTTTTGAAGCAGATACCTACTATGACACTTTGTATTTGGCTCTCTAGATAAAAATAATAAAACGCCTATTTCACTGTTTTTGAAAATTCTACTTCAGCCTTTTAGTGTAGTCGGGTGTTTGATTGTTTAATAAAATTACTTGTTAGTCTATCTATTCATCCCATCATATCACAGTTGAATTCTAAATTAAACTTCTGATATTTGGATGATGTGCTTTGGGTAGGAAGTGAGCTTTGCCCTAAATTATTTAGAGTTTGTAATTACCAAATTTAAAGAAATTGGTCTTGACTTAAATTATTTGAAGTGTGAATTATTTATAAATTCTAAAAAATCACCAGGAGAAAAATCCCATATCCTTAAAAAGTTTAACGTTTTGGCTCCTAACATAAAATATCTAGATAAGAACTCACTTCAACTACTCGGTACACCTGTTTTTGAGGATTCCATTCATTCATTCACTCAAAATCAAATTCAAAATTTTCATAATATTTCAGATAGGTTATTTAATATTAATTCCCATATGAAATTACTAGTTTTTGCCCGCGGCTTCGCCCGCGTTTAAAAGAAAATAATATGACATACTAACATACATAAAACTGAAAAATCGTACCTTCATTGGAATGACAGTGGCGCCATCTGGCGAAAATTGCTCGTACTAACTCTGAAATTTTCGTGGACTCATGGACAACAACTTTGCTAAAGATCATCACTAGATCAAATGCATAGTTTACAATTCAATCCTTATAAAATAATCGACTTTTTGGTCCAAAAGATCGATTCTCCGATTAATCAATCTTAGATCGCCATCCCTAGTTCCCGTGGGATTTTTGGGATAAAAACTATCCTCTGTCCTTTCTCGGGTCTCAGACTATCTTTGTACAAAATTTCATTAAAATCAGTTCAGTGCTTTAGGCGTGAAGAAGAGACAGACAAACAGACAGAGTTACTTTCGGATTTGTAATATTAGTAACAGTAACGTATTAGTTACGCTCTGAAATTTATTCATTTTCTTAGAAGTAATCATTTTTTTTAAGTTTATTTACATTTTAAATGATATTGACTCTTTTTTTTTATATTTAACCTAACGATAAGGCAGACGGGCTACCTGATGGAAAGCAGTCACCGTCGCCTATGGACATTTGCAACACCAGAGGAGTCGTCAATGCATCGCCGGCTTTAGCCGGCTCTATAATCCATAAAACATTATCAACATCCTCATCCAACTCATCCAACAGCCTCTTTACCTATTAGATACGGAGGTTTGGGAGTATGCAAATATCGAGTATCGGAGCGAGAATCCGGTTACTAGCTACAGGCTCTTCCATCGAGCAACATAGGGACCCTTTTGGATAATTCCACTTTGTCCCTATGTCTGTGCCTGCGTCTTGGCTTAAAAATCAGTGAGCCACATCGTTGTGTCTGCGGAGAAGGTGTCGATCAATCAGTCATCACGGTCTGTGGTGTCAACGCAGTGCCGGCCGTATGTCGCGCCACGCATGCATCAACGATTCATCCGTCGGGCTGTTGTCACCATCAACGTACCGGGTACCCTGGAGCCGAAAGGTATAGTGTGTGACGATGGCAAGCGGCCAGATGGTTTGACACTCGTTCCCTGGAAACACGGAAGAGCCTAGTTATGGGGTTTGTGCATGTGTTGATACCATGGCACGGTCTCATATTTGGGCGACCTCGATGTGTGCTGGTGCGGCGGCCGAATCTGCAGAGGCTGTGCGGAGCGGCGCAAATATGCAGCTATTTGAATGTTCCGTTAATTTTTTGCAACTGTTTTGCTTGGACGTATTTCGGCTCTTCTTCGATTTTTGCCTATTCCAAAAAATGGATCAAAAATATCTGTATCAAATTTTGTGGAAAAAAAATAATTTAAGTGCGCGGACGCATTTCAAATATTGACTGTGGCATATGGGGAAACTACCTTGGGTCAAAGCAACATTTATCGGTGGTCCAAATTTTTCTCAGAGGGCCGAGAAGATGGGAACGACGAAGAGCGTACTGGACACCCGAGCACGTCAACAACAGACTAAAACATTGGTAAAGTTAAGAAAATAGTATTGGCCAATCGTCGATTAACCCTTAGAGATGTTGCCGAGGACATTAACATGGATATTAATGGATATTAACATATTAATATTAATGGATATTAACATGGATGGGCTCCATTCGATTTTTAATGATTTGGGCATGAGAAATGTCGCCGCGAAATTCGAACCAAAATTGCTGATTTTCAACCATGGTGTTTCACCATCGCGTTAACATTGTTAAGGAGCTGTCCGCGAAAATCCAAATTTGCTCCAAAGGGTCGTAACTAGTGACAAATTATGGATTTATCCAAAGTTCACTCATCCCAACGGAAGTTGCCGCACGAGCTAAGACCGAAAAAAACACGCGAAGCTGTATCAAATTTGAAAGCATTGCTTACAGTTTTCTTCGATTGCACGAGTGTGGTGCATCATGTGTTCTTGACAGAGGATAGAACAGTCACCTAGGATTTTTCACGTTTATGTTCACGTTTTGTGCAAGTATCGCCAGAAATGCCCGGATTTATGGAAGAACAATTATTGACTGTTGCGGCGTGATAACGCCCCTGTTCACACATCGTTGTTTGTGCGTAAATTTATGGCCAAAAACAAAATAACAATTATGCCGCAGCCACCGTATTCCTCAGGCCTGTCCCCCTGTGACTTTTTCGTGTTTCCGAAACTAAAGAGATCCATGAAAGGACGCCGCTATGCTTCGATTAAGGAGATAGAGACGGCATCGTAGGAGGAGCTGAACAAGATCACAAAAAATGTTTTATTTAAGTACTTCAAGGATTGGCCAAAGTTTTGGCCCAAGTGTATTGTATCTGATGGAGAGTTCTTCGAAGGGGACAGAATAGATTTTCACGAATAAATAGACAATTTTTGAAAAAAAAAACACGCAAAATTCGCGATACTTTTTGAACAGACTGCGTATGTGTTTTATAAAAATAAAATGCAACCTATATAAAGTTCTCGGTTCGATACTGACTAAAGTGTGGTATATGCATATAAGAAGAATATTTGATTAAACTGCCAACCGAGTGGAAATAAACTGCATTTAGGTTTGATATTTTTGTTGAACGTTCAGTTTGGTCTTCTGATTTTAACTGACCAACTTTAAAGCTAAATTCGAATTGGAGCATTCCAATCGATATCACCTAGATAATGTTATTTTAATATCTGTGCTTTAAAAACTCAATACAATTTCAGATGAGTCTATCGACAGTGATGTATGCTGCGAGACTCCGTGTTGCATGTCCAATGAAGAGGCCAGGACTTGGAGGGCCTCAGCCAATGACGTTAGCCCTACGGTTCGAGTGGACTTAGTCCGAGCGCCATCCTGTCCGGGGTGAGTTTCTCTGTATCGAAACTGACATGCTTCTTTCACAAAGGCGGGAGTTTATTTGAGCAAGGTTGACAACACATACTATGAATATCTATCACATACTAATAAAATACATTAATTTAATTATACATTTCTTAAATGAACCATGAAAAGGTCAAAAATCTGAAAGTCTACTCAGTGGCGGACTAAGGTCGTCGGAGGCTCGGAGCGGAAAGCGGAATGGAGGCCCCTCAGTCTAAAACTTATACTTCCCCGACAAATACGTATTTCAGTGATGGTGATGAGTCCGGCGACCTTCTTTTAGCTAATACCAACTGTGTCTGGGGGCTCCCCAGGACCGTGGCCCGGAGCTGACCGCCCCTTCCGAACCCCCTTACTCCCCCTTAGTCCGCTAGAGAGTCCACTTTCAGATGATTGCGTATCTCGTATATGACATAATTAATTTACATGTGTATTATTGAGCAATCAAGCGCTTATAAAAAAACACGATCATAAATAAGCACTTTAAAAAATAATAATAAATAGATTTTTAAACCATTCGAGAATTATTTTACATAAAAACCGTCACACATAAAAATATTACAACCACACATAATACATAAAATAACTACTGTACAACTAACTTCAAGCGTTAAGTAATAGCAATTCTACTTACAAAAGCCATTTCTTCAATTAGACAAGGCGCAACAAGTTTTGCCGCTTCAGACTGGCATTGGCACGAATCTCGAACAACGCGTTGACGTCAGTCATACTTGCTTACTACAAAATACACGACACGTATTCTCGACAGAGTGAGGTGGCATCATGGTATCCCATATTTCAATAATTAGCTACGTTTTTGTAAATATTTTTACACAGCAATATTTAAATATTTTAAGCCCGGAAAGACGCTGTCGATGTGCAGTCCACGTCGTAGCTGTAGGTAAACTAATCGCCGACTGAATCTAGCGCTATTTTCTATCGAGGTACAATAAAACAAAATAACAGAATACGCATACATGAATAACTATAAAAGGACATAAGCCAAAGTATTGCAAACGGCGGCGATGAATATCGAATTTGACTAATCCGCTGTATATTATGGGATATTCTACGTATTACATTCGATTTTATTTATTTACTTATGTGGTAACAGAACATGTACGTATAACATCATATCTATCGTCTGTTTGGGACACGTCCCGTACATCGCAAATTGTGTAATGAAGAGCCACCCCGGGTAGAGTCCATACATTCGCCTATCATAATGTGCGTTGGTAACTACGCCGAACGGGGCGAATGTGTATTGTAGGCAATGTCCGTGTGATTACTTTAGCATCTGGGGGTGAGTCTAGAAATAGGTCGGATCGGTAGAGCTGAAGCGCGCAGGCGCGGGCTGATGACGCGCGCACCCCTGGTATAAAAGGTCCAGCCCTGGCCGCCGCAGCACAGTGCGCAAAAGCCAGCCGACGTGAGGGAGCGCTCGGTACTCAGTAGACTGGTGCACCCGGGTGAGTGCACCGCCATAGGTTCACTACACAGTCCGACATACCGAATCTATCCGCGATACTTCCAGTGCTTAGATGTTTTCCTTGTGTGAATCACTTGTGTTAGTCAAATAGATGTTAGCGTTAGGGTTGCATGAATTTCGCATTCTATGTTTATCGTCCTTGAGTGTTGAAACTGTACCCGCCATGTCCCATCCCTTCAGTCAACGTGGGAGTGAAAGTTTTATTGCAGATAAGATGTTCGTAGGATAAGATGTCATCGATAAGCGTAGGAGTATGAGACGACTCGAGATGCAAGGCAAGGAGGTCAGCGGCGGAAGGGAGGGCATGATGTCCCGCAGCGAGTCCACGGTCAGCCGCTGCACCCCGCACACCCCGCTGGGCCCGCCGGACAGCGCCAGCGTCGACTCCAATCCGATCCCGACCATATACCGGTAACTGGACCTTTGAGGAGCACCGTTAAGGGAGAAGACTCGTAGCACAATCGATCGACCGGCGCCATGTTGGGTATGTACGGTGATAACTGAATTGAAAATTTAATGGAGACAATGTCTAGACAGAGGCATTGTCCGGTTCGATCGATTGTGTCTCCCCTCCCTTTCCCCTTTCAGTCGAAGCCCTCGATGATTGCACGAATTAAGTCATATTAAGCTGCCCAACATTGACCTCATGGAGCATTAGTTCGCAGATCGGATGTCATTTTATCCCAATGTCTTCTCCCGGTGCAAATAAAGCAGAGCACTTCGCTACATCACGCACAGCGATCGACGCATGCGTGTAGGTGCCACAACATGCGCAGTATCTCTAGCCAGGTTGTTTAGAATACGAAATGTCATATGAAGACTGTAGTCTGATTACTTGAGTTAAGTAAGATATATAATAGCTAAGTAAGCATAGTAAATTATGTTCCTAAGGCATAAACGTCGTAGGTAAAAAATAATACTGGCTGCCGCATATAAGTGGAATAAGATGGCACCTAATGTCACTGGAAGATATGGCGCATGCGCATTGCGCGCGGCATTTTGTTTGATGTACATCAAAATGGCGTCCCACGAAATATATCGGCGCTAGTGTTTCGTTTTAGCAAAATGGTTGTTTCTTTTAAAATTTTTTAAGGTTCAAATATATTTGTTATAAATCCATAAAAGAAAATAACGACTACTGCGGAATTTATTTATTACTTCACTTGAAATTTAATCCATATATGAAAACAGTAGTTTATTGTCTTGTTTTTGTTAATTAATTGAAATAGCGCACTGTGGTTTTTCTTTTATTTTAAATACAAACTCTTAACAATGACTTAAAAAATGTTATGCCAAAAGACTACTAATTTTAGAACTATATTGATTTATACTATCGAACTCGTCTCTTGCAATCGGACTATGTCAATACTAGGCTCGACATAGCTTGTGATACTGAATTAGATAAGGCTTGGCTTGTATCATGCTGGTCGGCGAGAGAGCTTGACGTCTAAGAAGGAAAGGTAGGTCCGTGGTTCTGGACATTCCCCGACTGCTCGTCTATCCCGCCTGTGTGACCACACCCCGTTTCCCCACTATCGCTTTGAGCTTCCACACATACCTACGTCTCACATGTCTGTACACTATGCTTTTAACACACTTACTCTTACATTCTACAATACATTACAATTCATAAGAAACTGGACGATTAATTACACCAATAATCACAAGGAACTTATTTGAACATATATAACTTTATATATGCAGGTAATACGAATAAGGTTAAAATTTCTATGTTCAAAAGAAAAATGTGAACAACTGTTGAAACAGTAATATTGTTGACTGTTGACTCTGATGAGACTACTAGTCAACCAAGTGTTAAGATCTACGTCTCTCAGAATCACCTCGTACTACGAATGTTTTTTTCAGAGCAGCTGTACTATTGACTATTTTTGTTAATTGTATTTACTTTATATTTATTTTCGTTTGAGTACTCTACATACAAAAAAATGGGTCGTCAATACACGCGGAATTCGATCTGTCTTCAACTCTAGATTGATGAATATTCATCGGATGATCTTCAGTGTCAGCATTAGTGCCTTCATGTTCCAGCCTTAAGCGCTCACCGCCCGGCAAGGTTCGCGAACTCCCCACCCCCCGCGGGGCGCCTTCCCAATCGATATCCGCGTCCAGCCCGGGACTGCGCGGTGCACTATCTGCGCAAAATGCATTCGCACCGACCAAGACCTCCTTCTACTACCTCATGATGATAGGCTGGTACCTACAACCCTAAACCAAGTTAACGTTGTACTTACCATAAATACTCCCTCAAATCATAACTCGGACGAATCATTTAGTAGCAGAATGATAATATCATTAGCCATAGACGCATCTTGAATAGAAACATAGTAGATAGGTAGTTTAGAATATTACATAGATGATCATCCAATTTTGATAAGACTTAATAAAATATACTTCTTATCGTAGTAATTATAAATATTTTGATATACAACAGGAACAACAGCATGGATTTGATTCTGTTAAAACGTATGTATACATATAGTTTTGTCGTACGTAGGTAAATATTTGCTCGGAAATATGAAGGTATATAAGTTTGAATCAGGCCAATGTTTTTGTAGATTCCTACAATTAGATTTTCTCGTACGTTACAATACCACATTATCCACTTTATATATAGCGATTCAATTAGAAAAATGAGGATATGTCACCAGTAGCAGTTGGAAAAAATGACAAATTCCGCTACATTGTCATGATTTAGATAGATACAACATTAGAACTTGAATCGTAAAATATTTTTGACCTAATATTAGTACTATACTTAGGTACTAAAGTATCTCGTTTGGATCGAATGATAATAGTAGTAGGATGTTCCTTTTTTAATATCCTTTCTTGAATATTCATATAAGGTAATGAGTGAAGAATAGAATAGGTAAATAGGTCACCGGTTGGTATAAACAAATAATATATTAATGGAGTTATTTGTTTAACAGATGTCGCGCCCCAATCGCCTCGCTCGATTGCATGGATGAGTTCAGTGCGAACTCACAACAGATGTTAGATCAAGGTAGGTTGTATGAATGTTATGAAAGTGTGTATTTCAGCACCCTTACGGCGAGATACGATGGTCATCGGCTAGCAATCTATAGCTAACTATTTTTATGGTATCCAGAAGCAGGGAAGAAGAGCTGAAGGTTGTTCTACAGTATATTCTCTGTTTTTCTTAAAATTATATTGTCAACGTTTATTATGTGTTTATAATTGTTAGGTACTAAAACAGGAGTAAGCGATAATAGGCCACAGTCCACCACATTGCTTCATTGTGGATTAGTAGACTTTACACATCATTCAGAACTTTCAAGGGTGTCAGTTACCTTATGATGTTTGCTACACTGTTAAATGATTGCACCCTATTTGAAAAGCTTTACGTTAAAATTTCAAATACCTATATCTTTTAAAACATATAACATTCCGTTGACCTGGATTTGTATTTCTATTTTTTCAAAATGTTTTGATTGATTTAATACAGTTTGTATGTCTACTTATATAGTCACCTCGATGGTTATTAAATAACCTTTATATCTTTTAGATATCTCCTATAAAAACGTATAACTTTTAGTTTTTAGTTCAATTTAAGCGTTCCAATGCTTCTTAATACTTCTTCAGTCAATATTTCTATAATAATAAATTATTCAATCTGCTAGTATTATTAAATAAAATAACCTTACAAACACAGTAGCAGGAGGAGAAGTCAACATGTCGAGACATATGTCAGTGTACATGGGCAACCATGCGAGCATGCCGTCAGTGGTGACTCCCGGCTTGCGCTACAGAAACCTGGGCAAGTCCGGGTTGAGGGTCCCTAACATCGGCCTGGGCTTATGGACCATGCCTAATGAAGAATGCGCCGAGGACATCATTATGACCGCTATTGAGAATGGAATTAACCTGTTTGATTTATCAGAAGCTCATTGTGGTTAGTACTTATATTTCTTATGACTTTGCCTACTTTTAGTTTCGTTTATTTTTTAAGCAAAGAAGTGTGCACAAAACGATGGTAACTGGACACTGCCGCCTAAGGACAGGTATGGACTACGGATAATAGTGGGTATCTATTTCAAATCCCATCACGGTGACAAACGTGTTGAAATAACTGAGGACTTCATTGGTTTGCCTCATAGAGTATCCATTTAGCCATGTAGCCATTTATGGCAGTAATACTAATTGTAAAATGAACACTACCAATATATTAAGTCAAAATACAATTTTTTGTACAGCTAAGGGCGAAGCCGAATTGGGCCGTATTCTTAAGAAGAGAAATGTTCGTCGCACAAGCATCATCATTACAACCAAGATTTACTGGAGCACCAAGTAAGTAATACTTAAACTTACTAAATTAGTTACTTATTTTTAAGTAAATATCTTAATTGTAATATATTAATATATAATAATCAATTATTTAAAGTAAATGTGGGCGTATAATATATATATACAATATAACATTTTATTTATAATTTTTATTTACAATAATATTTTATATGCGTATTTTGCAATTAAATGCTTTTAACATATAAATATTTACTTAAATTCCTTTCCAATAGAATTTATAATATAAACTGAAAATAACATGATATTATATATTTACTAACTGGAAAAAATCTTTAGTACACAGCTCTACATCTTACGTGTACTGAAACTCAGATAAAAATCCCCTGTATTTATGTAACAAAATAAAAATGAAGCGAACGAGAAGAAAATTCTCAAAAGAGAATATTCTGTTGTTTATAAAAATATGGGTATAATTCTTTGAATGTTAAAGAAGAACAATGGACGAGCAACATCTAAATTAGACAACTATTTCGTCTAAAAGGAGAAGAAATTTATTATTTAACGATCCGAGTGGCGCATTGGCCACATTACTTTTATATCACGCAGTGGATGCTGGGTTCGACCTAGCCAGACATAGCCAAGGACTAATTTTGTTCTGAGTCTATAACTTCTTTTTTTTAAGTGTCCATCACCCTCCCAATCCAGGGAGTCCAAAATGTGGGGCTATGTGTTTTAATAACTTTATTTAGTTCAATTTTGGTAGTAACGATAAGTATACAGGCAAATGTTAATACTCCGTCGCGGCATATGTTTTTTTATTTATTATTATACATTAAATACATTATTTAGCTCCGATATCATATCTTTATAAAGGTGCGTGCACACTGCAGTAGTGCGCCGTACGCGCATAACACAATGTACTGCCGAACTTAAGATTTACATTTAAGGTTAGCAAGTGTAAGAGAAACAGAAGAATTGAAATGTACTTTATGAAGAGTTCAGAAACAATCCGGACTAACAGACGAATTTATCGAATAATTCTACGAGTTTCTTTATTATAAAAAACGACTATGACATCTGGCGGTAATTCTTGAAAGGAGTTAGAAAAAGAAGTTTAAATGAAAGTATTCATTTAACATTTGCTGCAGGTTTTCCAACCTTATACAATTAAGTAGTTGAAAACAATTCATAGCAGCGGCGTTACACAGGTCTATGAGCAAGTATTGTAGCAAGCCATAATATCATCATACCTATGACTATGATGAAAGACTACAACGCATGTTATGCATTACAGCAAATATAAAGCCTACAGCTGAAAGGGTGAAAATTATACAGCTCTTATTGTGTGAAATAGTTTTTATGTGGTTTGAAAGCTTCCTGGCATTGAACGTGTGACAATTTAGTGTGTGTTATTTTCAAATGAAGTTATTATCTAAAGTATTTTCAATGTTTGCGCGTTCGGATAATCAGTGTAGTGTGGACGCACACTAAGTTTATGTAACCTTTCGGCTTACCACTCAGCTATAGTTTTATGCTTAAAGGGCCCGACTAAAGCTGTATGAAGCTATGAATATAGTTATACGAAAATTATTGTAAAATACGAAAACGTACAAAGTTAAATCTATTTGTGACGTCCTTATATATTGTATATATTCATTTTATGTTAGGCATTTTTATTTATAACAATATTAATTATGATTTTTACATTTAAACATTTGATGGCAAACGGCACATGTCATATAACTATTTTATATATATATATTAACTATATATACTTATCTATTTTTTGTTTTATTTTTCTTTTTTGTCATTTAATCAAAATCGAAATTTTCAGTCTAAATTCTCAATGATTACAAATATATTAGTAATTAGCTTTAAAATTATGGTTTTATACAGCTTAATATGTCCATGTCCTTAGCTTTTTGCTGTTCTAACTGTTAATATTCGAAATGTTCATTTATTAGGTTTGCTAATACTAACAGGTCGGATGAGAGAGGCCTCTCTCGTAAGCATATCATTGAGAGTGTGAAGGCATCTCTGCAACGGCTGCAGATGGATTACATCGATGTTGTGCTGCTGCACAAGGTCGATCCAGTTTGCCCAATGGAAGGTACGCATCTATACTTATTGTATTCGTATTGAAATGACCACAGATGCGTTGCTACATTAAGGATTAAATTGGAATCCCTTATTTAAGTCCCTCATTTGAGTACACAATAGTGACTTAGGAAACGTTGTGTGGTGCTGGTGCCTCTGCATCTACTACTCTCACACTTGCGCATCGCTTGTATTTTTCATTAGCGACATTATTTATATTGTGTGTGATGGAATAAACTTTTAATCGAACGTTTTTTGAACAGAATTGGTCCGGGCTATGAATTTCGTCATCAACCAAGGATGGGTCATGTATTGGGGCACTGCACGCTGGTCTCCTTCTGAGGTAGTTTGCTTTCCTTAGCAACGCAACATTTACCTATTATTATTTTAAAACTAAGACCACTTCTAAAACTCGTTCATTTCTCCAGATCATGGACGCCTACACCAACTGCCGACAGTTCAACTGCATCACGCCAATTATGGAGCAAACCGAATACCACATGTTCTGCCGCGAGAAGCCAGAACTATATCTGCCGGAGCTCTACCATAAGATCGGCGTCGGTAAGTTTATGAACAATAGATTATTGAAGCGATACAAGTAACAAGCAATTCTTAATGATTATAGTAAGAACTGAAGTTCAGGCATAAGACTATACTGTGATGGTTATGAACCAAATATGAATCAACCTTATTCATAGTAGAATTGATTTATATATAAGCTCAAATTACAAGTCCTGAACGGTTGGTGGCAGGGATGATGGCGTGGTCGGCTATAACGACGGGCAAGGGCCTCGGACGCGAGGAGCTGACGGGCCTCTTCGCCAAATCTCGCTTCAACAGAAAATACAGCACATTCAGCTGGTGTGAGGACGATCTTGCTTTGCCCGAAGTAAGTATTTCAATTATAGTATTCGGTCCGAACATTGTGAGTTTGATGAGACTAAAGTTTAGTTGCACACATATTTATGATTAAAAGTTTGTACCTACTTTTTATATAAATATTTTACATCATCAATCATTTACCCTTTTTTCCCCTTCTGCTGGGCACGTGTTTATTTCATATACTTCGAAAACAGTTTTAGATAATTTTCAAGATTTTCCGATCGGATTAAATTCTTAACCTAATACTTAATATTCTTGATACAGACCTTACACACCGCGGCCAACCAACTGAGGCTATCTGGAAGCAAGGACCAGGTCGGGGCGGAAGAACCTCGTACTTATGGAGATAAATTACGCGATTTGGCCAATTTGGCTAATTCCATGAGTAAGTATTATTTTAGTATAGAAATATAAACTGTCATGACAATTAAGATATAGTGAATGGATTTTAATGATATTTATCAGTGTAACAGTAGTTATCTTCACAAGTCTATCATTACCTTCTTCTAAGTCTCACATCTAAATGATCTCCTCCAGATTGCACGCTGAGCCAGCTCGCAGTGGCTTGGTGCCTCAAGAACGAGTCGGTCAATTGCCTGCTGTTAGGTGCCACCAGCGTGGAACACTTCAAAGAAAACATCCACGCTTTGCAGGTATGGTATAATAGTAATTATTCGCAGTTCTTTAGCAACTTCTATAACAATTTCAAACATACACAAACATAAAGCGAAGTTTGAAATTACAACCATAAGTTTGCGATTCCAATTTTCATAGGAATCAGTTTTTAAAATGTCTCAAGATTTACACCAGATGTTCACCAAAGCTGATAAAAAGAGAAATACTAGATTAATAATTTAAGCGAATTATTTGTACAAAAAGATCGTGCCTCAACTGACACCATCGGTGATGATCGAGATCGAGCGGCTGCTGGCGAACAAGCCGCAGCGCCCGCCCATGGTGTCCACACTCGCGATGCGCAACCAACAGAACAACACTGTTCGCGTTGACATGACGTAAGCTGACTTGCATTCTTTCTTTTATTATATAGGAGTAGCAAACGAGTAAACTAAATAAATGATATGAGATAATATGAGGCTGTTAGAACCAGAGTAGCTTAACTACAAAAAATGATTTACAATATGGAGAAAAGTAAAAGTGTATAGTCCGCTCTGAAGTTATAGCGAGAAGGTGTAGTCATACAATTTACTATGGCAACGCGATTCATTTCTATATTCTGGAGGACTAAAAGTTTTACGCGGACTATACCTACAACATTTTTAAATTACGAAAATACAGATAGGTCAAAATCATTAAAATGCAGTTAGGCCACTCTGGTTCTAGCAGTCTCATACGTAATATTTGATTTTGTATGTCCAGTGGAGCTTCCACATCCGCCGCTGGATCACCGAAACCCGAGGGGGATGACGAGGCGTCCACGCCCGGCAAAGAGTCCGGGCGGGGCTTCTGTGAGATCCAGTGACCGTGGTGGCGCGGAAGCACTGACTCTGCTTCCAAATCTAGTAAATCAAAGGTAAGTTAAGATTCGTAGCTGAAATCCTTTTTAATCCTCAGCGCTGCGCATTTCTGTAACTGAGAAGGCCTGGAACGTATCTATCCTATCTGCCTTTAAGATTTAATGCCTTAACGACTGCTATCTAATGATAACAAACTAAACCCTCGATTTAACGCTTCTTTCATATCATATCATTTCAATCGCATAAGCACCTATAAAATCTTCCTACCATCGGTTACCCATCCAACTGCAAACGCTATTAACGTTTTTTAACTTTGCATGACGGTCTCACGTACACAACCAGCAGAGCCGTATACTTCAAAAACGATTTACTTTCTTTCTTCATCCTTAAAATATTAGTGATAAAATGATTAAGCTATAAATGTCTTGTCTACAGGAATCAGCCAAGGAACCTAAGCCTAAATTCTTTCTGAACAACGCCGGAGAAGTTATCAAGCGGACTGGTAAGTACTATTTTTGGAAACGTATCTATAATTCCTTCTTAAAGTGGCACTTTTCATATTACATAAATTTGTCCCATAGAGCACGATGGAGTGACGACAGACGAGGTAATCTCGGTATCCACCTTGAAAGGCAAGCAGCCAGCGTCTGGTAGTAGTAAAAGTAAGAAGACCAAGTCCGATTCATCTTGTGCTCGATCTTCGTCTCTCCAGCGATCCTCATCCGGTCAGCTCTCAATCGCCCGCGACCGTAGGCGCTCCAGAATGGACTTAGCTTCCCCGGCCGATCTGTAAACGTTGAATGTTAGGATAGTGTAGCGGTTTTAGGCCTGTTAATAATATAATCAATCTAGCCAATGTTTTGCCTACCAAAGACCGACATTCGACAATTTCTCCATACTAGAAGTTATGCCATTTCGATCTTGGGTAGGTAAATTTGAGATAGATTGAGTATTAATACTGGCCGTTAGTGTGCGAGCCTTTCCATCTATACCTACCGACGTCATTACACGTGAATCTGTGACGTCTGATAAGGAAAGGTTCGGCACGTAAAACCTGGCGTATGAGGCATTCGGCTTAGACCTCGATAGTGGCAACTGGCAATGCATTTGAGACTAGCGTAATACTAATCCCAGATGGTTATTCGTATTCCGCAAAGGAATCTTATTTGCCACTCTTTTAACGCAGTTTAATGTGTAATAGTGTCAGTAATTAATATAATAATCGGGTAATTATTCGTATTTGTCGAGACATACAACGCAGTTGCATGGTATGTAGTAGTTTAAATATTCTCTCATTCGATTATACTCTTTCTTGATGTCCTCGGAAAAGTCGATGTTTATATGTATAATTATGTAATCTTTAGAAAACAGTATGTACTCTTAAAACTGTTTTCCGTGTAACTTAGTGTTAGCAATTGGCATTATGACATCTTGTGTAATCTTTCCTTTAATAATAAGCAAATATTGGCAATTAGAAACTATAAACGTATGGGACTTTTATTTAAAAGTAAATTAGTGAATAAAATTGGATATAGATTATAAATTTTAGGTTATTTGAAAATTGAATACTCATTTTATTCGTTATTGTAATCGTAATATGTATCAATATACAAGGTGGATTAAGGCGGGTAAAATTGGTAGTGTTTGGACATTAGGAGTAATTTCGGTCTGTGATGGTAAAGAATGTAAATGTTCCTTACGAGAACGTGATGGCATTGGTGCGAGGTTTCTTAAAGAAATATTATATACTAGTAGATTTTGGTTATCTTCTGTAGATAGAAAGTAGCGAAGGAAAGTAATTTAGATGCCCTAAGTAAAATACGAAGATGTTGCCCATGGAAGTCGGTAGAAAAACGTGGTTTCGCTCAAAACGAGCCTGTATCTAATCACAATACTTATATGTAATATGTGTGTGTCCCTTTTCTGTCTCTCTCCTTATAGTAATCTATCATGTAATCCAGAGTACTTGTCACAGTACATTAAGGAGTCACTTGTGCATGCGCAGGGCTCGCTGTAACTTGTAAAAAACCATATAGTATGTTATTAAAAGTATATACTCAGTAGTCTATTCTGACATTTACTAGATAGAATACGTATAATCACTACTTATATATAACTTCTTTATTGGTGTTTTAAATGTATACACCGTTTGTTTAGATGTCAGTGTTACGTGTCTATTTACGGTAGATCCCCTGTGTATCGTCCTGTGATCCTATTGCCGTGTCGATGCAGTTTAATATCAAAGCACGAATACTTAAACTGTATCGGTACGAAATACTTCTTCGCAATATCCAATCTTAATTTGTACCCTTCACGAAAGTAATGTACGTCAATGAATGTAATTATTTATTAATCTTGCATGATAACTGTATTATCAATGCATAGTAATTTTAATAAGTGTTCCTTGTTTGTCTTATTGAATAAAAAAATTGATTTACCATTTTCGGGCGCATCGAAAAAGATCGCCGTATACACAGAAATACCTCGTAACAAACCGACGTGGCCGGCCTTGAGCGCCAAAGGTTATATATAGGTGACGATATGTCTATAGGTATTATATACGATAGGTAGTTAAACAGAAGGTTAAAGTTAATAGGTAGCGGGTAGAGTGTAGTAGGAACAAATAGTTCGAGCTGTGGCTGTCTTGGCGTTGATCTTTCACTGTCGCAACTGTAGTTGTAGGGTATATCAATTATTTGACACTATCGACGTAGAAACCATCGATTTTTAGTTACACCACACGAACAGTACGCGAGGTAGAGTTAGAACACGCGGATAAACAACTCGGTAACGTTAACAGATTCGTTGATTCCTTTGGATACAGTTTTGGAAGACAATTTTAAAAATAACAGTAAAGCTTAGGAACTTTATGCTTTCACACCTCGCATTTTCTGAACGTTTTGTCTTTCGGCTTCCAATTCATTTTAAATGCACGCGCTGCGCTTCGCTGTAACACTGATAGGATATGTTTATGTATAAAATATAGGTTAAAATCAATTTATTGTAATGTTAGTTAGGATATAAGCTAAAGGTGGTAGAACTTTTTGTGCCGGGTTCGTCTGCGGAAGTACCACCGTCACTCGAGACGACGTCGACGCAGCAGTCCTCAAGACTGGTGTGTTCTAAAGGGTGATAAGGCAGATTTTCAGCACACGAGGCATTTCACCTAAGTCCTCACAAGTAGCAACATATACACGACCGTTATAAAATAGACCTTCGATTCTATTTGTAGTAGGTCAAACAACTGACGCCAGCCTGCTGCGTCCTGTTGAATAAACGGGACCGCATGCTCTTACTCCTTTGCTACTTTATAAACCTTTTATTATTTTAACCGGGTTGATAATGGATATTACAGTATATGACTCTGAAATAAAACCGTAAAATTCATTTTCATTTAATAATACTGCAAAATTGTAAATATCCTGCAGGTCCAAATGAGGACCGCGACCACGCCTCTTTTAACTTATGGCAATTAGCAAGTCCCTGATCAGTTTTTATGGTCCTGTAGTGTGCATTAGCGCAAACGACTCAATATAGTTGAGAATAGACGCGTTATTTTGGAAACCTAATTATCTCCATGGGATGTATAGCACTATCCGATCATTTTAAAATAAAAAATCATATAAATAACTATTTTTAGGTATTTACTTAGTAAATTCAATTGATTTTTCATACTTAAATGTTTTAAATATTAATCTAAATGTCCGCTTGTAAATAAATTATCGATGTTCGCTTAACTAATGTTATAACACGAGTTCAATTAGTTAATGAAAGTAAACAAAATAATTTAGGCATTATTTGAAATTATAGAAAAAACACAAAATTCTCCCTTTATACACTTAACTAACTTAATTTTAACACTTAACAACATTAAACTATCTACAAAATATTCCTCGTAGCGTGAGAGAGCTTATTCAAAATTCAGATGGATGTAAATAATAACACAAATTTAATTATGGTGACCGATTTTCAATAACTTGATCAATAGATTGTAAGACGTATTCGACTTTGATTCTAAAGGACCATAAAGGACAAAAGTATATAATAGTCAAAATATTAATGTCATAATCATGCACCAAAAGACACTATGATGTTCAATTTAATGTCACCTTTTATTGCTCCTAAAACCTTTGTTAAACCTGGAGGTCAGTGCTTCATTTCTTTATTTTTTATTTTGATGTTTTTTTGGTGGAATGCTTAGTTTGTATTGTATACTCAACAGAGTTTTCTATATAGAAATTAGCAAACCTGGGAAGTGAAAAAATAATATACTATCCAGCTTAAAGCAACCAACATCGCCAAAGTGTGATAAGGGCGCTGTTGATTAGAGCCATGTCTTCACTTGTTTTGGTTGGGCCGGGATGACGGGGACTTAATTATTTCTACCGGCGTACAAATTAGGCTAACTGTACAGAAATCTATTTTTATATGATATATTTTTATACAACACCGGATTTGCTCATTTTCTCGTCATTTCGACTAGCCACAATTCTTGATAGCAGTATGGCAGTGTGTCTGACTCATTGAGAACCTCTGTGGTATCAGACTGTCTCTGTCATTCGTGGGCCTTGATCATGATTTGAAGTTGTTAATATAATTTTTCACTTCAAGAGTACTGCTGGGTTTCAACTTATAGAAACCCCTGTAGATGTTATATGTTTTCAGTAGCTTATTCACATATTGACAAGTTCGGAGGCGGAGCGAATGATCGACACGGTTTCAAAACATTTTCACGGTGTTCATGGATAAGAGCCACGTCTATAATTACTAAACACTGAGTCGTACTAACGGGGTAAACTAAGTAACGGTGTAAAAAACTAGGCTAATTGTTAATGTTATAAAATGTGTATAGGATATATTTTTGTACGTTACTCCTGTGAATTAGTGTCTACGCTAGGCCGACTTAGCATAATTTTTGATAGCAGTGTGGCGGTGTGTGTGAGCCCATGATAACGTCATTTTCGAATGGGGAGTTACTTAACAACTTTAGGGCTGATGCTCTTTTAAACTTTGCTACCATTACTTGATGATGTACAGGAAATTGGGCTACTTTCTTAAATCTGATACAATGGTAGCAAAGTTTTATGGCGTTGGAGAAATAAACTAGATCATCTTAAAGAATTTTTATGCAGTCATGTTTCGTATAAGTTTTAATAAATAACTTAGCTGCATTCTGATAATGTAGGTTTCTGGGTGTCATACTGTCTCTGTGCATTAGAGGACCTTGAGAGGTTCTGAAGCCGTGTCCCCTTTACATCTATGCGTAGTTTGTTGTGCATTCAGGTTAGAAATTGTTGACTGGACGTAAGCATTTTGCTTTGTGTTTAGGAAGATTATCTCATTGTTAATATCGTGAATTGAAACGAAATTAATAACTAACACAGTATCAAATACTTTTTAACGTGTCAATGTACATGAAAGTCATGGTAACAGGCTACTGGGCGGACGCTTTTGAACATCTGAGAGATACTGCGGGTATCACCTACACCTTAAAATTAATTTTCGGTCATTATCTGGTGATAGGAAAACGGGCTACTTTTCTGTAATCAGATGTTATAATAGTCAATTATTTGAAGGCGTCGGAGATATTAACATAAAACAAAGTGCCTTATTTTTATTTTTCATGCGGTCACTTAGTCTCACAAAATTTAAATTCCCCATGACCTCATTATGCTGACAAACCACACTTCACATTATGCTGACAGTTGTGCGGATAAAATTGTGATTGTACATTTGGATCTTAAGCCGAATTTGGTATGTGCTTATTATTATTATTCGTTTGACGCTACAATCGATTTTATAATCTACTTTTTTTAATGTTGATTGTAATTAGTTTCTATAAATAGTTGATTTGTACCAAAATGTCGAGTTCTGCAATCTTATTTTTCGTCTGATCTCATCTTATTCGCCTGCCTGCAGGCTTTGTAATTAATTTCTATAAATGACTATACTTCTGTATACGCATAATACTAAATATATGCGTAAAATAACACTATATAGGTTTTCTCTCGCTACACATGCAGTTAAATTAGTATGTAGCTATCAGTTTCTAAACACTATGTATTACGATGTACATAGCAGATACTTATGGGAGTATTTTTTTGCCTAGAACCATCACGGTTTAACTTTAGATAGATTCGTTCAATTCTTTATATGAAAGAATCATGAAAAAAATACTCAAAAGTGGTGCATTACTAAAAAGAATAAGAATTATATTTATAAATTCGGAATTTTAACGTTCATTATCTTTAAAACTTTCCAAATTACTAACTACTCGTGATATGACATATGTTAAAATAAATGTTTCTCTGTATTTTTATCAGTTTAAACGTGATGTTTTACGTGTTTCATGTAATGTAACGTAATGCTAAAATTTCAGAGTCAAGTACCTGTCGAAATAAATTGAGATGTAGTGTGATTGTTTACATCGTGATTGGGAATGCGAGTGATTAGTGTTTACTTTAGATTTTTTATTTTATTTTTTTATTAACCAAGTGTTTTAGATTGTAAGAATGTTAATGTAATCAGTTTCACTGTAAATAGATATTCTTGAGTACTTGTTTCGATCATTGTTTCGGCACAAACTTGTAAGGGATGAGTAATTGAAAATGTAAGCTAATTACTAGGAATAGGTACTAACTAGGGAGTAAAGTTTGAAAGTTTTGTAACTGCCGCGATGCGTGCAATGAAGCAAGTGTAGATGGTTAATATCTGTCAAATTAATTATCTTAGTTGTAGTTTAAACTATTGGTGTCATAGTTGGTTAGGTTAGATTATGTTCACTTACCAAAATGACCAATGCTAGTTCGCAGAAAACTATTTCTGCGTTTCATATTACTCTTTTAAAATTTCCTGATTGTACACATTTGTCATTGCTTTTGTACAAAATTAAACCCCTCACCATCGCAAGCTAAAATGTCATATCTTATTTCCCGTTATTAATAATCTTTCTACAACACGTTGTTAAAATTCCATCGCTGGTAGGTAAAAAATGAATAGATTGATAATATAATAACGGACGTATATGTAACTATACCATCAAATCGAGAAATTTCGACATTTTTACCCTTGTTATTCCTATAAATGATTTAATTTCCTTATCAAGACCATCCGATCTATATTCGTTTTTGTCATCATTGTCATAAATAAAAAAAAAAACAAGAAAATTTGTCAATAATTAATAAGCTTTGCACGTCATACAATTTTGAAAATGTTTACAAATTGGTCATTTTGGAAGTGGAATATAGCGGCACTCATATGGCTATACACATATTGATGTTTCCGCACATAATTCATAGTTATCTTATTAGTACCCTTTAACCTGTGTACATTTTAATTTAGCGACTATATTCAGTTATTACGGTACTTCTTAAGTTTTTCTATAATATTGATGTTAGGATTTTAGCTGATTTTAGATGATAAAACCTGGGTTCAAAGAGAAATATTTTAAACTGAAAGATAATTATCGTAATGAAGCTCTTCATCAGTCCGGCGAAATAAGATTAAGACCATGATTGGAATAACGATGACGACGATGACGGTAATTTAATCTTTCTACGATCATTCTAATTTTAAAACCTTATACTATATGGAACGATGCGGGAATATATCGATTAGATGGAATTAACATGGAACCAGTCTTTATCATTCACTTTTAACCCAGGTTAGATATCCACCTCGTTCATGTATTTAAGTACAGAAAAAGTAGTATAATAATAGTGTATTGCAACTTAATCACATTTTAAACTAAGACGTCATTTACTTCATATCACAATAGCTCTTATACGTAACATGTAGCGTCTACTGCGCAACTTAGTTTCTATAGTCTTTTTAAGGCATTTATGTAACACTTCATGGAAATAAAAGTGAAAAATGTAATTTGTGTGTTATTTTAAAATTCTCCCAAATACCCTAATGATAAGTTATTAATTTCCCATTTCTACTATTTTATAAGGAAAATTATACATATTAAAATAATAAATAAAAGTCAATGTATTCTTAAAACTACTGAGTACATTTCACAAGTTGATAAGTATGAATAAGTAAAAATAAATAGCACAGTATAAATTTTAATGAAATTCAAGTACTTGAACTTTAGCTAAAACAGGATACAGATGCGTTGCTAACTCTCACGTTTATACAAGTTGGAATGCCTCGTTAAAAGTCTATCCTTCAAACCAAAACATAGCAGCCATCGATATTGTAGTGTTTGTATCATGACTATTAACTAAAGTACAGCACAGCTGTAAACATTGTCTCGTGCTCACGGTGTGGCGGGGCGCGCGGTGTCAGTATCGCGAGAGCCAAGAGCGAGAGTGGACGGCCGCCTGCGCACATAGTGAGTGGTCGAGCCAGTGCATCACGAGAGTAGCAGTACATATACTACAAGTGGCGACGAGGATAAAGGGAAGTAATAATGATAATAATATAAAAATAATAAAAAAAAAACATAATAGGGGGCAAAGATGTCCAAAAACAGCACTATCAATTTCAGTGAAATACTCGTAGGTATTAACGCACGAGTTTAGTGTTTACACTGTTAACGAAGTATAAAGTTATTAGTAAAGTGTAAGGTATTAGTTGGCACCTACTCGCACACGACAACGTAAAGTCAATTATCAAACCGTTTTCTTTCGAGTGTAATTTTGGTATACGATCGTACAGTGTGTGTATTTTGTTTCACTAAAAGGATTCAGACTTCAGTTACTAATAATCGATTTTGGAACTTATATTAACGTATTTTATTCCGCTTTGTTATTTGAAATTAATGCAAAATTATTAATTAAGCATTATGGCCTAATAGCTTAAATAAATAATATTATAGGTGTCGGTTTTGGTAATTAAAATGGAAAGATGTCTCGCCGCATCGAAATTGAATGAGGCCGCAAAAGGGTGATTTTGTCATTTACTTTTGAATTCTTGACGGGTGAGCATTTTTGGAGGAAATTTACAAATAACTAAATTTTGGGAGTATCTCCAATGAAGGATTTGAGTCCGGCTAGTTGTTTTTAATTAATTTCAAGACATCCTTGACGTCTGCCGTTTCGCGCCATAATCACCTTTTGTTTTTTTTTAATCACGAATGCGGCGTTGCAGCCAATGAAATATACGGAAAGCCAATTAAATATGTTAACTATTTTTCGAGTGAAAGTTTTAAACTATTTTAATTTTATTTATTTTTATAATGTTGAACTGGCGCAATAAGGTATAATAGTAAATGTAATCTTACAGTAATAATTAATAATGCGTGGTTAATGTAACAAACAAATGAGTGAATGATCAGGTATTTTGAGGATATTTTGCAACGGAGGCGTGGCGTTATTTTGTTTGGGTAACAGTTTCGGTTCTCGGGGCTGGTTGCACTTTCTTGTTGGGGTGATCAATCTATAGATTTTACTTATCTAAGATACTTATCTAAGTGTGTAGTATGGTAAGTGTGTTGGATCCTACAAAATAATAAATTATGGAAATGCCAATAATATAATGCGGTTACACCTAGCATCGCACCACTCGCCGAAGGATGCGGTTCCGTCCATATCGATTGGACCCATGCGGTCCTCCACAGTTCAGGTTGCACGGTCGTTTTGCCGCGTGCGTGCGAAGTGTGGGATGAACTACCTGAGGTATTTCTTGAGCGTTGTGACATGGAGCTCTTCAAGAGGGGTGCGAAAGTTGTTCTCCTTCAGGCCGGCGGGGCATGGGCTACAGTGACTGTTTTCCACCGGGGGGGCCCGTCTGCCTAAATGTTAGAAACAAAAAAAAAAAAAAAAAAAAAGGAAACAATCGTAGTGATATGGTGAATATTGTGTTGCCTCTGTTCTGCAGTACAGCAGATATTTAAGACAAATATCTGAGTAACAACAAATTTTAAGTTACATACCTATTCCCATTGGTGATTACTATAAAAACGTCCATTAAATTGGAAAACTGTGGTACAAATGTACCTCCATTAAATTGGAAAAGTGTGGTTTACATGACCGTCCATTAAATTGGAAAACTATGGTAGAAATGTACGTCTATTAAATTGGAAAAGTGTGGTTCAAATGACCGTCCATTAAATTGGAAAACTGTGGTACAAATGTACCTCCATTAAATTGGAAAACTGTGGTTCACATGACCGTCCATTAAATTGGAAAACTGTGGTTCAAAAGACCGTCCATTAAATTGGAAAACTGTGGTTCAAAAGACCGTCCATTAAATTGGAAAACTGTGGTTCAAAAGACCGTCCATTAAATTGGAAAACTGTGGTTCAAAAGACCGTCCATTAAATTGGAAAACTGTGGTTCACATGACCGTCCATTAAATTGGAAAAATGTGGTACAAATGTACGTCCATTAAATTGGAAAACTGTGGTTCAAAAGACCGTCCATTAAATTGGAAAACTGTGGTTCACATGACCGTCCATTAAATTGGAAAAATGTGGTACAAATGTACGTCCATAAAATTGGAAATGGTATATATAAATATATTCTCCAATCACCATTGTTAAAATGATATTAGAAAGTAATTAAGTGAGGATAGCTGTCAGTTGTAGTCAACATCTGCTCTGTAGAAATTATAGATTAGAAAATGTTAACAATATGTGTTTTGAAGTACTAAAATGTATACCTGCTGAATATTAAAGCAAATGAAATGTTCACATTACCTTATATCTCGGTAATGGCGATATTGAGTGTGTGGAATATGGACTATACGAATCAACATTTTGCAGAAAAAAACATATCAACATTGCAATCCGTATGTAGTTGTAGGAATAAAGGTGCTCTAAACCATTAAAACTTATTACAAAATGGACTAAATAAAAAATACGTAATGTGAAGGTGAATTGAAACTGAATTTTGTCATGTGTAGAACGGTATTCAGTTTATTTATGAGCTACGCTAACCTTCGCATCATCTGTGTGAAACAGAAATAAATATGGAAAATATAACCTTTAGGAGGAAATAACCTGATCAAAATCAAACCTTTGTAATTAACACAAAGGTTAATCTAATGACACATCACTCAACTCAACGCTATTAGGATCGACTTAAATAAGTTTTTCAGTTTGCCCAAAACAACCGACAATTCACTTGTATTAGAATTACAACATGAACTGGATAAGTTAAACAAACAATGCAAAACATGCTCAAAATGAAATTACGACTCTTGTGAGAGAATATTTATTCTGTTTACAACATTTGATAAAAAAACAGAAACAGACATCTATAAGTACACCAATGTTAACAAGTCTATAAAATCCTTAATGAAACGAAAAAGGAAATTTAATTAATAATGTCAATAACTACAAATAGCCCAGAGTCATGAAATAACATACATAGAAGGATTAGTATTAAATTTTAAACTTAAATATGAGTTGTTGCAAAAAAGAAATTTCAGATCAGGTACAATCAACAAATAAGTGCCGGATTTGTGTAAACATACTGAAGCCCATTCTAAGTCAACAGTTATGTCCTTATGTAACCATCTAAATGTAAAAAAGATAAGTCTCCAGGTGGAAAATTGCTACCTACAAACATAGTGAGTCAGTTAAATTGTAATGGTTCTTTACTTACTTAATCACAGGTTACAACCTACACACCGCATAGAATTATCATGTTTTCTGATGGTATTGGAAAAGGCATGAGTTTCTTGTTACACAGGTATTTAGATGACACTGTTCTTAAAAAAATGTATTCCCGGTGTAACATTTGTCCAACTGGTTGGGACAATGCTGGCGTATGCCTGTAATAATAATAATCCTACTACTTTTCATAGTATTTGTTGGAGACTGTATGTATAATGAAAAAGGCATTGAGAGATTATCTGTATAAATTTTAAACATTGAATGTGAGAAAATTAATTATATGTGCATTTCCATATTCTACAAGTTTATCAATGCAATATAATAGTCACAATTATAAATTAAATTTAATAATGCATTACACAGGTCAACAAAAAATATCTTTTTGTTTGTTGCCCTGGATATCTCTTTGGATTTATTTACTTTTAAAGTTACAAAATTCGAATATATTTATAAAATTGCTGAAGTGGCTCTTGTTTTTTTTTAATTTGTCATTTTTTGTTTTTTCATTATTTTCCTCTGAAATTGATATTCCGGGTCATCCAAATTATAATATCATAAAAGTTATGTTTTCATAAATGTTAATAGTTATTCTTATGCAGTACAGAGATTGCTACATAAACGTCACGTGACTCCCCCTCCCTTCATTTCGTGTAGATACCGTCGAAATCAGTGTTTTCTTAAGGTTAAAAGACGTACAACGCGCGTTTCGGTAAGTTGCTAATACTTGATTTATTAAACATTTCCATATTGTCTTTTTGTATTTTTTGTTTATGTTTCCGTGTAGTAAAGTACTTTTTTATTTTGGTTGATATAATATTAATGTTTATTTTGTTCTAGAAATATGAATACTACGCGAAGAAAATGCAAATATAGCCCAGACGTTTTTTGTTACATTTGTGGTGTTTATATAACAATAAAACAGACGCGAAATATTACAGACTATATCAAAGAAGTACATACAGAATATTTTGGTTTACATATTGGAAAAACAAGATAAGTCGTGGGTTCCTCATAAAGTTTGTAAGTCTTATGTTGAGTCGTTGCGTTTGCGGAAAAAAGAAGAACACCGCGGACTAATTTGGTATTCCAATGATCTGGATGAAGCCGAAAAATCATTTTGATGATTGTTACTATTGCGTAGCGGACGTAAAAGGTTGTTTAGGTAGTAATAAAGCAACAAACTACGAAGTACAGAACAGAACTACATAGTACAGAAAATGTTGAGGAGCTTTAAGAATTTAGGAGCACACACGAGTATAAAATTGCTATCTCCACAGTCATTTAGAGATAGATTTCCTGAGAATCTGGGAGATTATAGTGAAGAACAGGGAGAGCGCTTCCACCAAGACCTTAAAGTTGTGGAAGAAAGGTATAAGTGAAGATGGAATAGCCATATGATGGCAGATTACTGCTGGTCTTTAAAAATAGATTGTCCTGAAAAAGGTCATAAAAGACAAGCATATAAAAGATATTTTTCAGAGATTTAACATAAATATACATATGTTTTTTTGTTATTTGTCACTTGTTTTTACCTTAATTGAATATTAAAACTTGATAATTTATAAGAATTTTTAATAAAAAAATATTTTTACTAATATACTTGTTTTTGTTCTTATACTGACTGCCTTTTTTGTATAATATAATATTGATGAATTAAAAAAAAACTAGAGCCAATATTCAAAAACTGTTTTTAGTTTCTTAAATTAATAACATATAAGTATTCGAAACCACTCTCACTTCAAGGGCAACAAAACCACTGTTGACCAGTGTTATGACTGCTGTCACTGTAATAATATGTCTATATTGGACACAATAAAATTTTGTAAAAAGTTTGTTAAGACGGATCATGCTTTGTTTGTTTCATTTAAAGACAAAAGATTAATCGATGCTTTGTAAGGCAATACATACTGGGTCTATTGTAATTAATTATATAAATAAATCTTTATTGGCAAAGAAACTATCAGCCAGGACAACAAGAAAACCTACTCATGTGCTAAATGTTGTACATCAAAATATTCAAGGTTTTCTTGGCAAAACACTAGAAGTAGAATTAATTTGGAAGAATGTAGTGTGGATGTCCATTGACTGACTGAACACTGGCTTTCTAGAAGTGAAGTGGCTCTGCACATTCCGGGTTTCCAAATTGTTGGCAATTCCTGTTTAAAAGTGGCGTAGAAGCCAAGGAACGCAATGATATTGATTGAACGTTTAATTGAATTGTCTTGCATTGAATTATCAAGTTATGTATCTTCTACCATTAGCTGATTTCTCGTCCTTTGAATTAGTAATGAAGTATGTCTAGTTACACAGTAATGGTTACACAGTTAACCCAAAGTAAAATAATACTTAATAGTGACATGTGATTTTGAAATTGTTATAAATAACTTAAGTTCCGGTCACAGTGGTCTGCTAGCTAGATTTCCCTTTGGAAAAGAAATTGAGAAAACACTAATCTTGAAACGTTGTATAAGACACAGGAGTCTAAACGTGTTTAAAGAGTGGTTGTGTGCAAAGCTAGATACTTTTGAATATAATGATACCAACAATGTAAATTTAATATGTAATAAATTGTTTTATGCAATTAACAGTGACTTCATAAACATATTTAAAGCTAAAAAGGTTACCATACAAAATACATGCAACTTCAGTAAATGGAATGGGTAACTAAAGGCTTATATAAATTATAAGTAGGAACAGGTTATTAGAATAAAATGATGTAAGGAAAATGAGACTGAAAATCCTGAAAATAATGGGAGTAAATAACTTACTTCGATTTTGAATTATTACCTTTTTGTTAAATTAATAATTATTATTAGGAGTAAAGAATAGGGTATTCAGTATAGCTGATGGCCTAGAGGCTGAGAGGCACGGCCTCTTGGTCGGGCGTTCTGGGCCCGTCCCGGGCGCGCACCTCTGGTATTCAAGATTATGTGCGTATCTCTCAAAAGAGTGCGAGGTGCCCATGTGCGTTGGGCCGGCGCGGTGGGCTGTGGCCGGATCCTTCTCATTCTGAGAGGGCTGATAATTTAGAAGTATGTCAGCAAAAATAAATAATAAAGATTTTGATAAGAAAGGGATGTAGTGTTTGTATCATGACTATTAACTAAAGTACAGCACAGCTGTAAACATTGTCTCGTGCTCACGGTGTGGCGGGGCGCGCGGTGTCAGTATCGCGAGAGCCAAGAGCGAGAGTGGACGGCCGCCTGCGCACATAGTGAGTGGTCGAGCCAGTGCATCACGAGAGTAGCAGTACATATACTACAGATATACTACTACTAAAGACGATAGCAGCACTTGAAAGTTAAAACTTTAAATTCTCGCAAATATTCATTAGTAAGCTGTCACTTGACAGGTGTCACTTGACAGCTTACGTCAAATGTCAGTTCTGCGTTATTTGATTATTATAAGTCCGGCAAACTTTTCTGTGAGTGGCAGAAGCACCGCTACTCATCATAATGTTGCTAGGTTGTCAAAACTACCTAACAAGTGGAAAATTGTAACGTTTTTATTTATCGATATTTAACATAATATTGAAAATCTATTATAATAACGTAAAGAATCATTGAATCAATTGACAAGAGTAGCAGTAATAAGTCGTAGTCTTGAAGATCCTAACTATAGTAAATTACCGTAAAAACTAAAAACGATTTACTTGGGGAAATTGAAATATCACTCATATAGCTGGCAACAAATTACTGTTTCCAAAAATCGCCACACGCACAGTAACCTATATGTATAAGAAATGTCAAAAATAAACAATGACAGATGTCGAAACCGTGTTGCCGTCACCTACATACTATGGAGAAAAAGCATCTCATATGGAGCGACTGTTGAAAAAGTGTCCAGGTGTAACCAGTAAATAATAGGTTCCAAACCGCTTCGATAGGGCGGGCGCTAATGTAATAAAATAGTATGTTATTAACTTAACAGTACTAGATACAGTGAAGTACGCCGAGCTCAAAAAAGTTAATAATTTTGGTGACTAGAGAAGTTAATATAGTTATGTATATACAGAACTGTCTACAGAACCTGAAATATTTTCGTAGTCCAAAACATTTTCTTAAACATAATTTTAGTAAATATTTTTGGCGCATTTTTTTAATTTATCCTCTTGCTACACTAACGCCACAATAATTCCTACGACTGATATATTTTTTCGAGTGACGCACACAATTAAGTCGATGACACTGACAAGATGAGTTTTTGTGTTGCAAGTATTAAATAAATAAAATAATAACAGAGTGTTTAATGTATAATGGAGAATTTTATAAATATTATTTTAATTATAATGGATAATAAAAATAAAAAATATACGATGGTCATTTCAAAGTACACAAATGACAAGTAAACGTAATAATTAAGGTGTAGCAAATAATTATTAGCGGACGGTATTCATTAAGAACTTAGATATGGCATCACAAACCCTTCTTGTGGACTGTATGATTGTATAACGATCTATGACGGTCCGATATGTTATGACGGCATATTATGTCAGATGACGTATGTATGCTGTGCATGTATGATATGCCGCGTTTCAAAAAGTCAAGTTGCATCTCCGATTTTACAATACAAACTTTTATAAACGAATAACTTTTTTTTTTGGTGTAAAAAGGAGGCTACATACGAACGACAGTAAGTTTTACACAAGCGACTGCCCGAGCTGATAATCTTCCCCGACGTTTAATATGACGTTGTTAAAAAATCGTTTGACTGACTTGTATGATCGTATGACTTATCACATTATAATTTTGTAGAACATAATATAATAAACAATGGCAATATAATAAAGAATATTAGAGACACACAGATATTGAGAAAAAACATAAGGGGTTCTGTTACAATCGAATAAAATGTTAATGTAAATGAAGCAGTCAAAAATACCATACCATACACCTAGGTCCCGGGTTAGGCTCGAACCAGAGTCAGGGCTACGTGTTCGTCTTTACGGAACTATAAAATATAATAATAGGTACCTATTTATTTCGCACCAAAAATACGCCATATTCATTTTATTATTCAAACACGGAACAGGATAACGATAACTCCACTACCGTAATCCATCCAGTTATTTGGAAGATACGCAATAAAGAAATTGACATACACATTAGATAGGCGCGAAAAAATAGCCCTTTCTTAGCAGTCGGATAAATAGAATTGAAAACGTCCCCAGTTTTGAAGTCGGTTAACAACACAAGAATTTATCTTCCTGGACTATTTAACTATAATACTTGATTGATGTTATGACCTTATATTATACCAATAATTATATTAAGCAGAATGTTTTGAAGATAAAACTTTATTTTTTAGATAGCGGCACATTATTTTTTTTTAATTGCCCATTTAAAATTATATCTTGGAAGTCACCTTTATGCTCAATTAGGCTGAAAAAGTCGAAATCTGAATGTTTGATCCACTTTTTCTGCCATATCCAATCAATTTTAGCTATTAAATGTTTTTGTTTTCAGTTCATCGAGGGCTTTCGAACAAGTTTTGGTATACACCAAAAATTTAAGATATGTCTGTAAAAAAACATCGGGTGGCAAATAAGGTGAGCGCACTAGTCACTCTAAATCACCCTTAATGTATGTTAGAAATAAATATAGTTCAAAAAACTAAAAAACGCGCTTTTATGATAAAATCAACTAAAAAGTAGAAAATAATTTTCAATCTAGGAATCAATTAAGGAACAGTAAATTGTATAATTGTGAAAAAAGCGTGGAGTGCTCCACTTATCAATTTTCTAAAGGCACCCCACACTTTTTCCACAATTATACAATTTAGTGTCATTAATCGTGCGACCATCATTATGCATCGTCTGTAAAAAATCAAGTGTCTATCTATTACGGTTTAAGACATAAAGCCCTGTGACTCACTAACAGACAGCGGAGGGTTTCCTTTTATCCTTTGAGTACGGAATCCTAAAAATCATTCTAAAAGATGGCATTATAGATATGTTTCAGTACATTTGAGTTATAGGGAAATCTTTCATAGCTAAAAATCAATCTAGTAACTTTGCCTGTACGCTCCATAAGGCGCTTTCTCTCGCCTCGAAAATAGTTAGTCCTGAGGATGTTGATAAGGACAATGGTACAAAATTATTAAAATCATGTATTGTCATCGGTTTTTGATAATTTTTCAAAATTTTGAATTAAACTGAACGTTCAAAGTGGATAGAAATCGGGCTCAAAGATTCCGTTACGGTTACGTACATACATAAATACAAACATACAACCCAAGCTAATAAAAGCGTGTTAAAGATCGTCGCCACGGCGAACAAGCGCTCCTCTCTCGCCCATTGAATTAGAATAAGTTAGCTATTTTATATTATTGTGATTAAATTTATATAAAAATGTACCCATTCCGTGTTAATATTAATCTAAAATCGTAACTAAACTAACCGTTCCAATAATTTTAGGCCTTTCAAATGCATCTATTTCCAATCTTAGGAAAATTATACGAGTATCTACGAGTACTTTGTGGTGATACCTATAAGTAAGATCCCGCGCCGCACACTATATGTAATCTCTGAGATTTATTTTATTTTTAGTAGGTATATAATAATAATTCATTTGTAAACACTTCCTTACCTTAACAAACCAGAAACAGTTACCACCTCAGATCTTACAAGTGGCTTTTACAAAGACCCGTTTTGCTCCTCAAGAGCGAAGCTGTTTTCCGCGGTGAAACCTTTTTGTATAAATATTTCAAAGGGCGTTCATTGTCGACATTTAAAACTTTTTTATTGTTTACTTTAAGGTTAATTGTTAACTTGATTGCGACAGGAGTTTATGTTTGTACTTACTGAATTGTTTTGCCATCGTCCTCTGACGCACTGAGTGACATTTAAAGATATAAAAATGGCGTCTATAATGTTCTTTTGCGTTTTATACCCTGTAGGGTTTCTCGTATTTAAAAACATTGTTAATTATTTCACTAATTATGATGAAATTGTAGATCTTCAACAATTTTTACAATTATTTTTAGGGTCACATAAGAAAAAACTAAAAGCGGTACCCTTATAATTATGATCTCTCTCGTGTCTGTCCATTCGCTGGTCACAGACAATTTTTTCCGAACCTATCTACCTACCACCAAATGAATTAAAATTCGGCGTAGCGAAAAAATTCTAAGTCTATGGTACTCATATACTTTTCCGTTTTGTCAAGTGTATCGTGTGGCTTATCAAAGGAAAAGGATTGTTGTAAAAATAGTAATAAATCTCAGTCAATTAGGATTCTGCCGCTGCTTATTCTTTACATAAAAATCTATGAAATCCAAACCTATTTATAAAATTAAACCGTTCATACACGCAGATAGAAACAGTAATGGTATCACACATCACTTTTATTTATTTGAATTGATGTGTCCCTCTAAATTGACATGACGCCCGTCGTAGATAGAACTAGTTCTTCCGCTAAGGAACGGCACGACAAATGTACGATTGTGCAACGCTGCATTGTCGTTCAATCCCTATGCTGGTCTAAATATAGTTACTATAACAATATAATGGCCACCTTTTAGAATTTAGATGTAGCGAACGAGCGTGCAGTCCACTTGGTGGTAAGTTGCATTACCGCCCATGAATGTCAGTGATCGACGTATATTAGATTATTGGAGTCCCACCTGGTAATTTGCGCAAAGACCGACTTCTTTTAAAGACTAAGTTGGCTCTAAGTTGGCTTGGTTAACTCGCAACGATTATTAAAGTGTTTGATTATTAAAACCTTGAAAAAAATCGGGGTCGATGTATTAAATTCAAATAGATAGACTGGGGGACGTTGGGACCCTTCATACCCTTCGGGTCTCTCATATGCTGAGGCTACTTTATGTAGCCGGTGGGCATGGAAATTCGGGTCTCGAGACTCGATAGACTGGACCATACTTTAGCGAAAGTGACTCTGCAGTACATACTCAAAAATATCATCAAATAAACATAAATTATTCCTTTTAAAGATATGTACTATATATTTTACACACCAATCGATCCTATAGTTTCTAATAAGTTTGATTCTGCAGTGTGCCCAAAACTACAATCAAATCAATATAACAGAATTAAAAAAATTGAAAAACCCACAATGGTTATAATTGACCTAATTAATAAATTAATAAATTATTTAAAAATTTATGTGACGAGAGATAATTAAGGTAAAAAGCTTTTATATAAGTTGATTAGAGTCACAGAGTTGACCACATGATCAACAGAGTATTCGTTTTCATAGTACTTTCCTACGGACCTATTTGGTTCACGGAGATCTACATCTTATTATTTTTGGAAATTATATACCTATTATTGTCATATCTACATGTGACAATAACATAGGTATATAATTCCCAAAAACTTAATAAGAAACGCAAGAAAATCCGTCGAGGGTTGCCATCGCAACTTTATATAAATGGTTTTATAGTTTCTGTATCACCACAATCTAAAGAATTACTTAAGTTTCGAATTCTATCGATTTCTTAAAACGAATTATGTAATAGATAATCGTCGTATCACATATTTAAGAATCCTCACTACGACACTAAATAAACAAAAACCCATTGATGAAAAATACACATTCAAATAGGACTAGTATTTTGGTTTTGCAAATGCAAATGTTTACTGCAGCGTCCCCTAGTAGATTGTTACCGTAAACCCATAAAGAACTGAAAACCGAATTAAAATTGGACTAGTTGGTTTGGGAGATAAATTGCAACATTAATTTGTTTATACAAACCAACATTGGTTTATATAAACAAATGTTTACCGCAGCGCCCCCTGTTGAGTTGTGACCGTAACACGTATCTAAGGACATGCACCAATCAAATCAGACGCCATCACTAAAAATATTTACTGCATTTTTTAAAAATTAAATACATTTTTACTGCAGCGCCCCCTGGTAAGTTGTTACCGTAACACCCATGTAAGAACATGCACCGATAAGATCAAAGCTCATCACTGAAAACCACAATAAAATCGTACCAGTAGTTTTGGGGATTAATGCTAACATAGGTTTTTACAAACACCCCTACCCTCACCACAAACGCATATAACCCGTTTCCGTTCCGTCTTGGATAAAAAGATAACGCATTAAAATATTTGAGAAATAGTTGTCCTATAAACGTATGCTTTAATGCGTCTCGAACAAGAGTTATGTTGTGACTTTGTTGTCATTCAATCAATAGAAGTCGCCAGTTTATCCCACGTCCAATAAACCGACTGCATTCAAAGTAATCGTAGAGCTGGCGCATGTCATGGATACGCAAGTTAACCGTATCAAGCCATTAACAAGCCTCATCCCTCCAATCCTACCGGGATCCTTAGAGATAAATATAGAAACAGTCCCTCTGTAACCGACATCGGGTATACTGATTGCGGCCGTGCCCACGGTCGGACGTGTGCGAACATGAGTGCCAATATCGTGTACTTTGATGTACTGGACTACTTGGTGTTTGGTGCCATGCTGCTGCTGTCAGCTCTTATTGGCATCTACTTCGCGTTCTTCGCGAGGAAGAAGCAGAACACCACGGCCGAGTACCTGATGGGCGGGAAGACCATGGGCATGTTTCCGATTTCGATGTCCTTGATCGCCAGGTGAGTTCGTTTCGTTCGCGATTTGAATTTATCGTTATCAGTTTCAGTTATTAATAGATTGCAATAAAGGAAAATATTTTTTTAAAATTTTAAAATTTAATGTAGTTTATTGTCCTTATGCGAGGTGTAGAATGACTTGGTTATTAGTCCGAACTAGTTGAAAGAGAATACGAATTTGCAATCTTTATAGCAATGAAGAGCTGACACTTCGCACTTTTTTGAGACAACGTTTAATTATGTGTCTAATTTAGCAAAGCTATATTTTCAAATAAAGTTAAGCAGGTATTTTTTTAATCATAATATAGCGTTCTAGCGAAATTTAAGCAATTGCGCTTGTGTGTCTCTTATGTTCTTAGCGAATTTAGTTGTGCTTTTGTGCTAATAGTGATTCTGTTAAGTAAGTAAGATATTAATAATATAAGTACAACATATAGTTATACAATTTTATGTAAGCTTTCTACATTTTTATAAGCTTTCTACGTTTTGATAGATATTTCTTACATATTCTATCCAGTCGAGTAGGTATACAAGGGCTCTGGCGGATATGACCGCAGAGATCTTTTTTAAGATCCGCGATCTCCGCCAGAGTGCCCACCCTCCTAGTGATGAGACGGTAGAAGTGCTCCGGACGAGAGCCAGCTTGCGCGCCCTAAGACGCTGGCGTGATAGGCTCCAGGAGCCACGGGGCGCACGCCAACGCGTGGTCAGTGCGATCCTGCCCAACTTCCGTGCCTGGCTAAAGAGAAGGAAACGCTTCACTTACCGACTGACACAGGTGCTCACCGGACATGGCTGTTTCGGTGAGTACCTGCACAGGATAGGCAGGGAGGCCTCAGCGCGGTGCCACCATTGTGGACATGCCCAGGATTCTGCGCAGCACACGCTCGAGGAGTGCCCAGCGTGGCAACCCGAGCGGCAGATCCTGGTGCAGCACATAGGGCCGGACCTCTCCCCGGAGAATGTTGTTGCTGCGATGGTCCGTTCTGGCGAAGCGTGGGATAGCGTGGTCGCGTTTTGCGACCGCGTTATGCTCGTAAACGAGGGCGTCGAACGGGCCAGGGAGCGCGCCGATTCCGCACGGAGAAGGAGACGCCGTAGGCGTCGATAGCGCCCACTGGCGCGGTGTCCCTGTAGTTCCGGGACTAGAATAGGGCTACGGTATCCCCTGCCTGTCGTAGAAGGCGACTAAAAGGGGGCTTCCGGGGTTGCGGGCGGCAAGAGTGGGAGCTCGAACCGTCCATACCGTCGTAAACACTACATGGTGTGGAAAGAGCGAAAACTGCTCCCCCAGGTTGAGCCCGATCGGGGCATCGCGCTTGGAGGGATCCGGTTGTGTTCCGTCGGAGATCCCGGAGTTCTCCAACAAGCGTTGAGGACGGCCACCGGGGAGGTTTTAGTGCGGAAAAAATCCCACATAACCCGGCGTCGAACCCACGTCGTCGGGTACTTTTGAAGGTTTCCCCCTCAAGAATAAAAAAAAATAAATAAAAAAATGTATACAAGGGCTGCAGGACTAATCTAAAGTTATGCATGAACTGTAACTCTTGTATGATCTAATTTTGAATTACTGTATTGATTGATGTAGATAAATATAGTTATTTATTTCAAATTAAGATGATTAATTTAATTATACTCAAGTAAGTAAAAAAATTCAATCGTTTTTCAGGACACTTCTAAGCAAATAAGTATATAATAACTTTAAACAGGTATATACAAATAATACCTTCTCAAAGTTATTATTCATAAAATCGATGAATTTTATAGCCCATTACTTCCCTGATAGGGAAAAAAGGAAATCTATTTTATAAGACAGGAATATTAAAAAGAAGACAATACTTAAAATGGCTGCCTTATGGAAAATGCATTTGTTTTGCCTTATGGAAATTGCATTTTTTTATAATATAAGAGTAGCATTTACGATTTAAGAGTTTTCATTTACTTGTATTTCAAGTTTTCAAGTAAATGGTATCCGGTAGTCCGAGTTTTTAACAAAATGTCTCCGTCGTTCTGAAAAATATTCACATAGATGATAAATACAAGGAATCTAATCTCATCTGGGGCTGATTATGAATATCCAAGTGCGGCAGAAGCCACTTACTTATCATTCGATAGAGTGCATGCTGGTTTACTACTTCTATATTACATAGTAGTAACTATGATACATAGTACTATGAAATCCATAGATATATTATACTTCAGTAGGATAATACATCTATGATCAAATCATAATTCATTAATTATATCATTTGTTTATGTATACATCATCATCAACCCAATACTGTCCCACTGCTGGGCACGGGTCTCCTCTCATAATGAGAAGGATTAGGCCATAGTCTACCGCGCTGGCCTAGTGCGTGTTGGTAGACTTCACATACCTAAGAGATTTTTTTTAATCTCTCAGGTATGCAGATTTCCTCACGATGTTTTCCTTCACCGTTTTAGCAAGTGATAATTAATTTCTAATACGCACATTACTTAGAAAATCATGGCCTGGGATTTGAACCTCGGACCTCTCGATCGAGAGGCCGAGTTTCCACTAGGCTATCACTGCCTCATGTATGTATTCATATGTGTATACTTATGTTTATATTTGTGTAAAAATATATTTCTCGATAAACAATATATTAGACTATTGTGTACAGTACTACCAAATAAAAAAAAGAATACCTTATTCATACCCACAATAGTAATATTATACAAATAAATTAAATACATATAATATATAGAGCAGATATTTTTCATACATAAATGCTTTATCTCGATCCACATCGATACGCCCTCGGATTGATTGAAGATTGGCATATATAAATTTCAGATGGACTTAATACCCATTGGTAAGAAATTCGTGGATGACACTTTTCCTCACCAATCTATTGTTAACACATAATTTATGCTTGAATGATTTTGATATAATACCATTCTACAATTACAACTACACACACAATGTTAACTGTTTAGGTAGCATTAATTCAGAAATATTTCCGTATTCATGACTTAAAATTGTTTCTAAGAAAGTAATTATTAAATAACTGGAATTACTAACATGATTATATTAGATTAGTAGAATTCGTGTCATATCCTACCGACTTACACCTACAAATTCTACCACAATTACAAGTGTGATATTGCAACAGAATCCCCATCTTCCTATTCACTAGAAGAATCGTGTAACTCCATTATACTGCGGCCTTGCGTGGTGACTCGGCACGCGTTTAATAGTTTAAACTCCTTCCAGTGGGTCCGTCACATACTAGCTCATATTCGCAACTGCGTTCGTTTGGCTCGGTTTAAATATTTTAATGTACCGGTAGCAAACGAATCCACCATGATATATGGCCGCTGACGACCATGTAAATCTCTATGAACACCAGATAGCATTGGAGTCCTATCTTTAGATCATCATAAATATAATGATTTACCTAAATAGGTTGCAATGCGACGTACAATGTAACTTAATATTATTTAATTACATACGTTTATTACACACTGGAAACCAAAACGCCGCACCGCTTATCTGCTATTATAAGACCACCGTCTATCACCATAGATGTGGCGGTAATACCTAATAAAGGCGTCAAATTGTTTGCTTAGGCAAACAGTGGAAGCAACGAAAGAGCATGAGTTGCACCTGATGTTAAACGGCCACTATCGTCAATAAACATCTGTAGTCGACCTAAATTGGTCAGATGTGCTACAAGGTGGCGACCACAGATGCCTCTATGCTCCTAAGGCCTAAATTGAAACGCCTTATTTTCAAATCAGAATAGAACTTTTGAACGCAGACTAAAACTGATGTATTTTTCTGTTATTTCTGACACAGATAGTTGAACAAAGTTCCACTACCAAACTCTACTCTACTTTTATTTTACTTACTGAATAACTGACTTCAATCATAGATATTAATGCACAATTGCACAAGCGCTTTTCATGCTATGCGCTATGCATTATCCTAAATTCTATCTATACCTACAAATACTAAGAAGTGTCATTTGTGTAAGTTTGTAATTATGTTGATTTTAATCTCTGAAACTACTGCATATATTAGAAAATTTCTTTTACCATTTCTACATTATTTACATAGGCATAATGTTTAACTATATTAACTATTTTATTTTATTGTTTAATGTTAAGAATAACGGTTATGCACCAATTACACTTATTAAAAATCCTTATAAATGCATTTCTATAGACAGATAAAAATAAATTATATAAATTCACAATATCGATGTTAATTATAATAAAAAAAAGTCAATGATGATAAGAGATAAGTTATGAAAATACAATAGTTAAGTATTAAATGTTACATAGTTTCCATGGTTATTAAAATATTAATAATTATATATGTCGGAGTGGTCACCTGTGACGTCATATAATGGGTCATAAGTTGTAGTTCGATTAATTAGAGTATTCTCAGTACAGTTATTTAGGGACTATGTAATGTATTACCAGTGATTGAGTTAAGAGACATAAGCTAGTGATAAGAATATCTGTGACTGTATACCTACCTGTACCTGTATCATAATTATCCTGACAAATATCAAGTAACAAAGTTGTCGGTTCGGGAATACACATAAAATCAACTAATTCGGCCATCCTGTTCCGACATATATATATAAAAGAATACAAACAAATACAATTGAAGATGAACATTAAATGATAATTGTCGATGTCAAAATAGAAGAAAAACATCAATATTATTTTTCAGTGTGCTTTAGACACACTTTTAACACGTTTTGATATGAATCCGCAAAAATATCAAAGTCAGGAAAAGCTTTTAGGAGAGCGCCGATAGCTAAGAGAATACGGGGTACCGGTGAATTTGCGCGCCCAATTGTTTTGCTAAATGGAACCACAAGTAATTCATGCTTACGGCACCAGCAGTAATTGTTTGTGGCGAAAAATTGAACCAACTCACTTCAGGAGCATCGATCATCCCTCTGTAGATTTTGAATGCAGTTACTAATTGATCGTTCGCTCTTCTGGTCTTAAGCGAGCTATAGCCACGACATCCCAGGAGGAATGCCGTGGACTATGTACAATTTACCTTAATTCATAATATTTGTCAACCAGTATAAAAGTTGGGCCTCTTGAGACCTTCCTTATTGTGCGAAAATAAAAGTAAGATATATAAATAATTGTTTAAGGTGAGCAAGTCTATGCCATATGTAGTAAAATTTAAAATAGAAAATATACCGACAAACAAACAGACCACGGTACTACGGAAGATGGTACGCAGTTGCAACGTGTGGTGATTGGATAACCATCCTGCCAGCCTGTGTCGATGCAATTGTCTGATTGTTTATAAATACTAATAGAGCACAGGGTAAGCATAGAGTCAGTTCCTCTTTAGCGGATGCCTACATAGCTACCTATATTAGTCCAGAATCTACCACAAAAAGTCCTTATAGTTATTTATAAGAACTTAAAAATCCGATTATGAACCATTATTATCTCAAAATGTCTGTAAACTGTCATTGTTTCCCATTTTGGTATTGTACAGATTGAACGAGGAACATTTTTATCACTTTTTTAGTACAAATTGAACTACTTACATTTTGAGGACTTTTTGTTTAAGATTTTTTCCACTCAACCAACCAGCCAACAGCTGGCAATAAATTTGTATTTTGAAATTGAATCGGTCATATTTATCGTTTTTGTTATACTAAGTACCTTATTTAGAATAACGATCAGGTACGCATCTGACAGACGAGTAAAATAATACTCGTAGTAATCCTACAAGAAGGGTTCGAGGACGGCCGTGGGGTTCATTTGATTACGACCGACCCTTCCGATGGGAATTCAAGGGCAAGGTTTGTTAGGGCCAGGACCTTGACCTAGTAGGACGATCAATTCCGTCCCCTCGGCATAACGTGAATGACATCAGCCCTCGTGTTATGAACTTAGTACGAATTGTCTGATGTATTCTGCGAAAACGTGTTTAAAATCATTCAAAGTATTAATATTTAAAGTATTATTATCCCACTCCGGGGAATCTCCTTTCAGACCGAGTAGAATATCAGGTTTATATCAACGTGCTGCTCAAGTACGATTATGAGATGCAGACACCTTTGTAAACTTTATAGAACCCTCATAGCAAGCACTTAAGAATGTTTTCTTTCGTCAATAACGCAAGTGCCAGTTTAGATTTTCAAGATTGATTTTGAAAGTGGTAGAACCCTCTGTGGTTCGACTCCAGCAACACCACTGCCACACCTATTTCTGCCCAATAAGCTGCTGAGTTCTAGTTGAAGGGTGTGGTGAGCGAGGCATACTTCCTTATGTATTCCAACTTAGGCCTCAGGGGTAACTAAGCATTTTAGGAATCTAATCTTATCTGGGGTTGATTACAGAAGGCATGGGCGGCAGTAGCCAATTACCATCAGGTGAATTGCATACTCGTCTGCTGCTACACGTATATTATAAAAATATACAGAACGCGCCTTGATGGCAGTGACCGATTTAAGATTTACGTTTATGGATCCAGCATGGTAAGCTTTCAAAGAATTTTATGGCCACAAAAAGATAAAATAATATATGCATTCTCTTAAATAAGTGTAAACTTACTAAAAAGGGTCTTCCTAAACTAATATTTTGTAGCTGCTTTAAAAGGTAGTGGATGGTTTTAAGTTGGATTTCAAATGGAGGAGGTTAAGTTATTAGCCTTTTCCTCATTTGACCTGCCACTGTCCATAAAAAACTCTGCGATTTTTCTGAGACACTGACTACACCGTCGACCGTACCTTTAGATTCGATTCTCGACAGGAGTTGTATTATAAATTTTAATATCAGTTCATATAGAACTTGGTGTTTATATTAACTTTATGTTCATGACACCAGCAATACGGAATCGCGATAGACTTGTGAGCGGAAAGCGGTGAAGCATCTTTGTATGTATAACGTGCAAAGATGATGAAGTGGGCTGTTAGTCAGGAAATGCGGGTACTTGAAGATATTTTAGATGCAGTGATTCTCACGGCGCGCAGGGCCCTAGTATGAACGCATAAAAATAATAAAAACAGATAGGAAATTAATGTCTTTATGCTATTATTTTTTTCTATTATTTGTCTATGCTAGACAGCATGTAATAAGAGTTTCCAAAAGAATAAAATTGCAGTCTATTTTTTGGTTTGTTTAAAAACTTTCTTCCTTAGATCGATCCTCCCTCGGCTACTATCGGGTGCACGATCGATGTCTTGTCGCTTAAGATACTGGGGAGAGGCTTAGAAAATAGTAGTTAGTGGAATGGCGCAAGTACCTTAAAATAATTCTTGGCCTCCGATCATAAGGACCTCCATTTCGGTCTATACTCCATGATATCGCGCTAGTCATCCGCTCGAAAGTCGCAAAGTTTGTTCTTCACTTCATCCTTCCGATGGTATTTAGTAGGGCCGGGGGGCAGCCACTCGGCAGCCTCAAGTACGCTCTCTTCACAGCTCTCCCTCAATATGTTTACATAACGATGACCATACGTTGTATCTATAACTCTCAGTGACAAGAATTTAATTTTAATTTGTTACAAAATATTTCTAAGATAGTCCAACTTGATCATTTGTCTACTTGCAGTTACATCTCCGGGATCTCGCTGCTGGGGTTGCCAGCTGAGATGTACACATACGGAACGCAGCTGTGGACCATCGTGCTCTCCGAGTGGGCGGTGTCGCTCACCATTGCTATCGTGTACCTGCCCGTCTTTTACAACCTGCAGATTACGTCTACTTATGAGGTACGTTTATGTTTACTTTTGGTAAAATGTAGTATTAGGTCTTATTGCCAGTTGGTAATCAATCTATTGACAATCATAATAATAAATTTTTGCCTACCAAAGATCGAAACTTACCAATTTCTACTAAACAAAAATTATTAATGATAATGGAATAGGTAAGTAGATTTCTTTTAACCGGAATTTAATTTTTATAATGAGTCTTAATAAACGGGCGTGTTTTTTTGGAGACAGTAAATATTTTATCACGTATATACAACGAGTACGTATATCAACATATAACGAGTTGAAAGTCGTCCTCTCGATCGAAGGATCTGGGCTTCGAATCTCAGACACGAGCCTACGATTTTGCAAACTTATGTGCATATTACAAATAAATTTTCACTTGCTTTAACAAATTCTCAAAGGTATATGAAGTTTACTAAATCGCACATGGCCGTCGCAGTGGACTGCGGCCTAATACTTCTCATTATGAGAGAATTCTCATAATGAGAATGGGCCCCTGCCCAGCAGTGGGACACTAATGGCTTGTTGATGAGCCATCTACAACCAAAGTTATGAAAAGTACCACAAACAATATAAATGATAGTAACATTGTCTTGAGGGATAATAGTACCTATCAAATAGAATGAATATGTTCTGTATTCCTACCTTATAACGGCAGTGACAAGTGTTGCTGCGTTCTGGTTTGAAGTATACTTAGTACGGTAGCTACGATTGCACAAAGCATTTAAACTTATCCCTGAAAGCAATTCATCTGTGGCCCACCTCTGCTGGGACTCCAATTCGACCTGAGGGTGACCTTTATTAGGCCCCGGTGTTTATATCCTTGTCTTTATGTTAACAAATTCGCAATGATATAAGAAAGCATTATATTTGACTATTGATTATATAAATGAAATGATCTCGTAACCATATATCACTCCTACAAATATCATTGTTTATGGAAAAACACCTTCTTTTTTCTATAAATGGACCCCTTTGTTGGGTTTTTGGGGACTTCGACCGGGTCACGTGGTGCTAACAGCGGCCTTGCAGGATCGATCTCGGAGGTTTAAGGAAAACAGGGACTGACACACAAAGTATGTACAAAAATAAATAATTGGCCAAGTGGGAGTTCAATTCGCATTTTGACGGGCCGATGTGCCGCCAATATAAAACAAGTTGAAAGGAGATGTTTCATTTTCGGCCATCTCATGTACACTATATCTAAAAAACACGAATAATTTGTATAATTGAAGAAAAATACACATATATTTTGATAACCTACGGTAGTCCTGTTTAAAAATATTTAAAATAAGCATTCCTCATTGAAATATTAAATATGGCGGAATACTGTCAATGTCAAGTTTTCAAAACTGTCGATGTCGGTCAGGGAACCTATGTGTACCCCACACATAGGTTACTATACTCTTTGGATGTCGGTAATTCTGTATTTCGCTGTTTTTGTCGTAAAGTTATTGTTACCTAAGTACTTTACAACTTGGCTTTTGTTTTGGGTATCCCGTCATTATTTCTGAATTTAATTAATTATTTATAATAATAATAACAAAACCACCTTTTAAATAGTATCTGGTTTTATAGATGTAAGTGACATGTCAAATTAAAAAAGAAGAAGGTGTCAATTTGATATGTGTAAAAGTGGATATATACATATTATACAACAGTGAACTCCAATGTAAACGTTGAATAAATATGTACTGATGAGAAGATTCCATTTTAATCCTGAATATGTTTCTGCTCTGTGCTGCTTACGATTTTGAAGTGATTCTACCTTACTTGTTTACCCAGCTTATGTTTTATGGACTCTTGTGATTTTCGTGCGATCGCTGTGGATTGTGTTGACAAGGATTCAATATCATCAGGTAAAATATACATCAGTTAGTTGTATTAATCGTGAAATAATCGTTAATAATTTTAAACTAGAGAAGCTAATATTTTTACATTTCTCTTTTTTTAGATAATTACATTAGCAAGAAAAGGACATTCTTGGGATGACAAAATAATCAGTTATTATTGCAACTGCATCGCTGGGCAACGAACCGTACTCGTAGGTAGTTGCGCTCACATTATGACCATTGTTTGATGTTTGGGCTGAGCTCGTCACAGGATATTACAGAACCTGCTACATGATTGGACGAAAATATTGATAAGGGAAGATATTTAAAATGAATAAATAATGTATCTAAGTAAAGAATAAGTAAAATGTTATCAAATGTGTACCTAAAGTTGTTTTATTTACACACTTACATGTTTTAACTAAAATAAATTGGTATAGAAGTACATATTTTGGTATGTTTGTTTTAAGTCAAGATTTATGAAAGTAAATATAATTAATTTTTATCAAATATAGGCATTGTTTCTCAATACATACAATACAATATTATATATCTACTCCCATTCGCGTAAAAAATAAATTAAAAAGTATATAATGTATATAGTAAGTTAAAATAGAATGACAGATGACATTATTACGGTAATCACTACCGCCATGATGTTGTGTTGCAAGTTTAAGTGTAAATTATTGTTTTTTAACAATTAAACGAACATGATTTGAAGAAAATGAACCCCTACGAATTGTTCTTTGCAAGTTTTCTTAGTTTTTAGTATAGTGTACAAAAGGTGGCCGGGAGCCCATACATTTTGAAACATCTCCTTTGTCCATACACTGTCGTCACACGCGTGGCAGCTAGTACAAAATAAACCACCGATATCGGTTGCGGTGGACAAACTATTGCTGTCACAACTTATTAAAATCGGCTCTAAAATAATCCCGTTCTCGGTATCAGCTCGGTGACGATGCGGTGGACAAACAGCTTTCTGAAAAATCAAGTTTCTATTAATTACGGTTCGAGAGACAGGACTCATTGACAAACGCACAGACAGCGGAGGCTTAGTAGCAGGTTTCCGTATGTATTCTTTAGGTACGCAGGAAAATTAAAAGGCATAATTGGACTTAAGAAGTTATCTAAAATTAGCCTAAAGTCCTTCTTGCGTGGGTAAATAAATTTCACATATTTCCTCTTGTATCCCAAGAAAAGTGCGAAACTAATAAACTAATGGTAGTTACAACTTTATAAATAAAAATTATGCTTTCCAAAGATCGAAAAACAATTTCTAGTAAGTATGCAGAAACTAATATTTTGACCTTTGGTAAATATTACAAATTGCTCTGAGCACCAATGCCCACTTATCATCATGACATAGACCGAATACTCGTTTGTTGCCCTCACATTTGAATTATAGACCTCTTTTTCAGTTTCGATGTGCGGCATCATCGCTAACTAGAGAATTATTATAAAAACTAGCTGACCCGGCAATCTTCGTAAGGCCTAACAGTCGATTATTTTTTTAATACTTCTTCTGCTATTCTGGACATCGGGTCAGCTAGTAAGATAAAAAAAATCAACAAAAAAATATTTGTAGTGACATAGAAGTCGGTTATATTTTTTTGTTAAAATTTTTTTTCACCCTTTTTAGTGATGACATACTAATATTTATATTAATACAATATAAAATTGTATAAACGTGATCATAAATGAAGGTAAGGTCTGAGTCTACATTGATTGGAACCACCCGCTCGCAGGGCGCTGCCGCGCCCTGCTCGCTTAGTTTTATATTGTCTTATATGTTCCAACCTAGCCTAACTAAATATTCAATGATGAACTGGCTTTGCAATTTCATTAGAACCTACACCAAATATCTTTAAACATAACTCAATTATTCCCATCAGTTGAGGAGTTACATATTTTGTCTCCGAGCCACATTATCAGACCCTTAAATAGTCAATGATGAACTGGCTTTGTAATTTCATTAGAACCTACACCAAATATCTTCAAACACAACTCAATTATTCCCATCGGTTGAGGAGTTACATATTTTGACTCCGAGCCACATTATCACACCCTTAAATAGTCAATGATAAACTGGTTTTGCAATTTCATTAGTACCTACACCAAATATCTTCAAACAAAACTCAATTATACCCATCGGTTGAGGAGTTACATATTTTGTCTCCAGAACCCACTCTGATCCTCATAATATTTAAGTGGGACCAACTTGTAGCAATTGTACACACACGAAAGTAAAGGCATTAAAATAGGTTCATAAACGGCGAAGTTATGGCTATTATATTTACATAGGTGGAGGAGTTCCCCTCATTTTCTCCAGAACCCCTCGATGGATCCTAACCATATTTAAATGGGACCAACTTCCAGCTCGTCTCTATACAATAAAAAAAGAATTATTGAAATCGGTCTACTAACGGCGGAGTAATTCGTGTACATACATAAAAAATAAAAAGATACCGGCCGAATTGATAACCACCTCCTTTTTGAAGTCGGTTAAAAAGAAAAAAGAAAGTTGATAAGTCAACAATTATATTATGCCAAAAAATTAAAATTAAAATTCTTTTTAAAATTAAATATTTTTAATAACATATTATTATAAAACTTACTTATTATATTTTAATTTTATTTTTACTTATTCAAAAGAAGTTTCATTTTTATTGTAGTACTTTATGGTACACGATTTATTTTGTTTGATTACCTGGCGCGTAAACAAACAAAGCCGATGGTTTTTTAACACGGGAACAGGCAACATATAATTGACCATGCGAGAAACATGGGTTTTCCAGATTGATACCACAAACACTTAATGACTGCCCCTCGGATATGTTTATAGTCATAGCGAAAGCAAGCCGTACTGGAAACTGTAGTCGTTTAAACTCAAATCGTACTTCAGTCGGAGTCATTGGGATGCGGGGTATCAAAACGACTTCTCCTTTATTCTTTCCTTACAATATGAATGCTTCTATGACGTTATTAATTATTTTTTATTGCTAATCGTGTACCGTTACAAAGTGGCGGTTGGTTAATATTTCGCAACATTATAACTACAGATCCAACCTTTAATTGAACATTGTGAGGCGGCAATCCTGGGAAATCAAGTGAGTTTAAAAATTCCGGAGGATAGTTCACGACATCATCTTTATTATTTGTCGTATCTACTGATTTATATGTCCTCATTTCGCCGGAAACGTCACCTAGAATTTTTAAATTTAATTAATTTACTTCAGTGTTTTTGGCAACCAGTAGTAAGTAATTTTGAGCAACATTTGGAAACACTTATTGAATGAGTTCTGATTTTAATTGCGTTGATTGACAAAACGTGATGCAGCCAGTCAGCACATCTATAGGATATTTGCCATTACCAATATCAATGAGTTGTTTAGAGAATACGTCTCCAGATTGATGATTTTGCAACATGACATGCATATTCGTGCTTAAATGTAATACCTTGACATGATTCCACAAATTGGAGGATTTTAAACACGCATTGAGTTCATCAGCTTGCGTTGAACGTGGAACTACTGGCAATGTTTGGCGAAAATCTCCTGATAATAAAATCATTGTGCCACCAAATAGGTTTTGGTCGTTCCGTAAATCTTGTAAGGTTCTGTCTAAAACCTTTGAAGATTTTTTATGCGCCCTCTTGCATTCATACCACACTATTAGTTTACATTGCTGCAAAACATTTGCCATTGCCGAATTCTTGGAAATGTTGCAGGATTACGTTGCGTTGCTTTTGACTGTTAGACCGCTTTCAAGCAAAGCAAAGCAAGAGCTATTTCATTTTACGAGCTAATTGTTACCAATATTAAAGTAATCAAAAAAAAAAATTCCTGTACCACCAGGAGCTTCCAAGAAGTAAATCCCTCCAGTTCTATCATTTATTACTTTCATAAGAGTATCAAATACATACTTTTGTTCTTCGTTCAATAGTGGAAGATTTATTTGAATCGATTTTTTCAAAGTATTGAGATCATACGATTTTTCACGTTGTAACTCTTGATGAAAAGCGTCTTGCATTGGGCGCGGCCATCCCAATTGACATAATAGCTTGTTTGTCATCATTAAGCACCTATCCTCAATGGTAATCAATGCCTGATTGTAAATTTCTTCACTTATTTGTTCTAGTGCGTATATTAAATTAAAGATCGTCGCACATATTATCTTTGTATTTTATCCACAAATCAATTGGTTTTTATGGTAAGCATGCACATATGATAATGGAAAACAATGTTAGTATTTGATGAGCTTGTGATGTAATTACAGAGTTGCAAACGATGACAGGTATCTCTGTAAGATCTACCCAATTCACCATCAACTATTCTTAAATATTGGAATGATGTTGGGCTAAACATAATGCATATTGACTAATAGTAGCCGTAAATAAAAACATTCATCGTTGCTTGGATGAACGGAATAAATTCGGCCTATTGCATCGATTGAATATACTACTGGGTAGCCTGGAAGCGGTTTTCCTCGTTTCCTTCGCATACATTTCTTTGTTGATAGATTCCAAGTATAATATATATTTTGGAATGTTAGAATATAGCAGTGTTTGTGCGAAATGATCATTTTGGCACGCCGAAAAAACTGGTTGAGGTAGTAGATGGTGGCTGGTGAGCTCTCTGTACTGCATCCTGAGTTGTGAAATACACTCTCTGTCCATTTTCTAAGTGCACGGCTAAGTGAACAACCGTGGGGTGCCTTTCATGAATTGGAAAAGAAAAAATCGCCAAAATACTTCATTACTGCTAACATAGCGGACCATTTGGTATTGGGTTACTTCATCATCTGAATTCTTTGCACCAAATCCAATCACAGCCATGTCACTTCCTTTCGTTTCATATTTACATATGTACTTCATAGATTTTACTGAATATCAAGATTCAACATAGATATGTTATGAAAGTTTTTGATAAGACCGGTGAATATGAAACTATTATCGCAGTAAGTTTTATTTATTTTCATTTTTTATTATTTACAATTTTCTATATACAATATATCGATCTATTTACAAACTTAAAATCTATATACAATATACACAAAAAATATAATTTAAACAAAAAAGAAATATTAAAACTTAAATAATTAAATATAAAACAATGAGTCCAAATCACTGCCTCCCGGTAGAGTCCCAAGAATGCTGGCTGCGTTGCCGCGTTGTATGGCCAAACTTACTATTATCTATTTCAATATATTGTTGATTTACTTTGACAATTGTTGATCTTCCATTGTCGGTTAGTGACCGCCGACGATAGAGTGGATAACCATCATTTCACCATCATAGGTTGCTAGAAGAATAGTCATCCTGCCAACATTTTCTGCATTTCCATCAGAATTAATTGCATCTCGAAGGTGAATATACTCTTCAGATCGAAGTTTCGTCTCATTTAACCTGATGAATCTCTGCGTTTCAATCTTTACATACATATCAACAACATATCTGTGACATAATCGCCGGCATTTCAAGATGGGATTGTCTTCATCTTCTCTGGTCATTAGGTGGTATGAATAATAGTTAATTGAACAAACTTTTTTTTGTTGAATTCTGAACCTGTTAATATATATTTTTTTATTATAATCACGATGACAGTTGTATAACAAATTAAACTATTTAGTAGGCAATATACTCGTAGTAGATGAATGAAAAGTATTAATTATGTATAGCAGGAAATAAAAGGCTTTTTTTTCCACAATCGGGTAAAATAATAAACTACCCTTATTTGTCTTCGTTGCCGAATTTAATTAATTTCACGAAGAAAACTACGTAAAATAGAAAAAAAATAAGTATCCTTATACGTATTTAAGTACTTACTTGTTATTCACATATATCATTTAAAAGCATACCTACATTTACCGCAACTATAATGAGAAAGACGTGCAGAGCTAAAAATATCGTGCAAACTTGCGTTAACACGATGATACCCGAGTCGAAAATTGGCATGGTCTAAAAATATCATCCATGTAGATAACATCTGCTTATCACACATCATTTCCACGTCACACGTCCTGTTTAGGACGGAGTGGTTCTATACAGCAACAAAAGAACCATAATGCAGTTTTGACCTTAAAATACGGTTTCTTTTTTACCCGACTGCCAAGGAAGGGTTGTGTTTCGCGCGTATCTTGTATGTTTGTCTTTCTTTATTTGATCGGATCTAACAAACGGCTGGATGAATTTCGACAATTAAGGTGTCATTATATTCGTCTCAATGACCCGAGTGTCCTTAGGTGTTTGAAAAAAAAGAATCAAAATGGCGGATTTTTGGCATTTAAAAAGAAAAGTGAACTGAACCCATCGAGTAGGGTATCAAATAAAAGGAATTTAAACGGAGATTACAAAAACATATTTGTATATATATATATATGGTGGATTTTTTTTGGGACATAGTAACACGTTTTAAAAAAAGTTAACCAAACCTATCGAGTAGGTTATAAAAATAAAGGAAATTAAAAGGAGATTACACATACATTATATAATATATAACATACATCATATAGTATATAAACACATCGAGATGACAGTCTGACTAATTAAGTGAGTTGCTGTGCCAGAGATCAACGCAAAGGGAAACCGCTGAACTTTAGCGTGCTGGAATTTTACACATAGGTTCTTTATGTAGCGTAAATGAGAACTACAAGGATAAAATAGGATAATATTGTTTGAACATCTTTTGTATTTGAAGAAGATACCACTATGAAACATTGTATTTGACTTTCTGGATAAAAATAATGAAACGCCTATTTCACTGTTTTTGGAAATTCTACTTCAGCCTTTTTAGTGCAGTCGGGTTTTTGATTTTTTAATTAAATTATTTGTATAATATATGAGTAGCAGACGAGCATACATTCAACCTGATGGTAAGTTGCTACTGGCGCCCATGGACATCTGTAATCAATCCAGATATGATTAGATTTCTATCTGCGGTTGGCCACAGATGCGCCGCTACCCCTGAGGAATGCTGGAACATCTCGAAAAAGTATGGCTTCCTTACCTTATCGCCCTTACCACACCCTTCAAATGATAACACAGCAGAGCTTAAACTGTTATTATTAAATTGAATAGATGTGGCGGTGGTGCCGCCGGTGTTAAACCACAAAGGGTTCTACCACCTTTTTGTGCATGCGTGAAACGCAGCCTCTCAGATTGAGAGGCTGCGTTTCAACCACCACTGACATTGACTTTTATGGTTATTTTCACCACAATAATTGTGTTTTACGATACAAGTTTTAGTGGCAACTGTTTTCCCGCGTAAAATAGGGAATGTTAAGTTTTTCCTTTATAGATATATGTATGAATGTATGTATTATGTGTGGACGTGTGATGTGGCGTAACTTGCCTTATAGGGTGTGTGACACTGGGTGCATTATAATTTCAAAAATCTAAATTTTGTTTGTCATTTGCTTTCGTCGGAGCAACATTATCATACTTATGGGATGTTATTTGTGGTTATTTCAATGGGATTTAACGCAGTCATGTGGTGTTTAAAATTGAACTACTTATCTGTAGGTAGCTTGTGATGGTAATTGGGGATTTACGTCCATATGCAAAAAAAAAAAGCCTCAGTTGTTTTGCATTAATTGCTACCTCTACACTAAGCACTAAGTTCGATTGTCATTGTTCTCTCCCGCAGCACACCCTTCAAACAAGAATACAGTTTTGTCGCTGCTCTTAGTCATAATTTATTAGGCACAAAAATTGGATGTCCCGTTTTCACTAAAGATTAGTTGGCCTCATTAGGTCACTATCACGATATTACTGTGCCATTGGGTCAGCGTCTTGATGGTCGCAGGAAATCTAAAATATCCGCTCAGTTAGTGAGACTTCCGCGTTTCCGCACTGACAATTACGATGTTATTTATGTTGTTACGATGCGCTCACAGCTTTGTGGTGGCGGTGAACTGAAATCGATATGCTAGTTAGGCAACAATGATAACTCTTCGTTTAGTTTAAGCTTGTTGTTAATCGCCTCTTATTAACTGAAAATCCATCGTTATTTTATCTACCAAAGATAGAATTTTACAGAGTCAGTAGGCAGTAATTGTCAAAGAAACGTCGACGTATTGTACGCAAAAAATAGGTTATATTGATTATTAATAAGGAGCGATATAGACACCTATTATAGTATTTTTTAAACATAATAATGAATAACAATAACGGATTAATAAACAACCAATGTCTAAATCATTCGGCTTCTACTCGAAAAATTATTTAACCGAATTGACAATTTTGCATCACTTCGCTTTCCATTGAAATTGTCTCAAATGTAATCCAATTAACTAGCACATAATTTCTTAGGAACGAAACGTTCTCTTTTAAATGATTTAAGATTTATGGACCCGAAAATTTTAGGACATTTGATAATATTAAAATACGAAATGGCGGTAGTTCCCATCATTTTTAATTAAGTTACTAAATGAGTGTGCCAATCTATTACGAAAAAAATAATTTTCGTAAAAATGGTAATTAGTGTGTTATTTATTATTACCACCCAGAATTCGAGCCTGTTAAGCGTCGCTATTCGATGGTGGAACGCAACTTAAAATGAACTCTGAAGATTCTCGCCTGGTTAAATGGATTGCAGTCTTCATTTTCATCAAAAACGTAACTCCTTTCAACATGTTTCGTACACCCCGTATATTTAATATCCTAAGTACCTACCCAACACATACTTGAAAATGAATATCCCTCGTTATTTCGTTCTATGATTGGGCAAATTTTGTATATTTGAAATGACCCTATCCCGGACGATCCATTTTATCACCAAAGCTCGAAAGTATGTTAGCGTAAGCTTTACAAACGGGGTGCTCGGCGCCATCTAGTATCACACTTCGGAAACAGCCACTTTAAGCAGCTATCACACTCTACACTTTTCGTCCTAGTGGATGGAAAATTAAAAATGTCAATTATGTGCGTCACTCCTATTGTTCTCATATAAAATAAAATAAAAGCTTGTTAAAAAGAAAATTCTTGGCGTAGCACGTAAATTACACTTTATCATTGTTATTAGTTTGTATTATAAAGTTAAATAATAAAAAAAAGAACTTGCAAAAGAAAACAGCGTGCAACTTGTGGTACTTATATCTACTTTATAACTATGTTCTTAATATCACCCCGACGGTAATAATTCTTTTATCGTCATCCAATATATTTTTACAAAGGAACACACTTAAAGTCGTCACAATTTAATAGGCCCATTTTGACACATGTCATTGCTAGACACTAAGCGTGTGATATACAAATCCATAACCAAAGAATACTACAAAACATTAATGACGTTAGAATGACATGTGTCAAAATGGGACTACTAAATTGTGACGACTATAGGCGCAACTTACATATTTCCACGATTGTTTACATACTTATGCTATATAATCAACTAATACGAGTAACATTATACAATGTGCAACGTTCCTTATTTATTGATTTGAACTTCAACGACTCTACGCTTCTACACAGCTTGCAAGGGCTGTGTAAAATTACTGGTGTTAATAGTACTCGTTGTTATTGCACTACAACTTTATTACGATTTTATCAGTTTACGATATGTGTACCTACTTTGGATACCTCTAGTTTTTTACAAAGAGAATTAAAAAATACCTGATCTTTTGAGGGGATGAACGGATTTTGAGGGGATGGAGTTTAACAGGATTTATGCCGTAACACATTTGATAGCCGCCCGATAAGAATGAAAAGATCAGAGACTTTCGAATGGACCGGTATCTCCATTGTGCAATATTTGGGAACGTCGGACAAGCAAGTTAATACTACCGCCAAAAAATATTCTGTTTGAAAATGTAAATAGTCACTGGTTATTATGGAAATGAGCACATTAACAGATGCTATATGTTCAGTGACCAAAGATCCACTGCTTTTGCGCAACGGCAAGAAGGCGAGATGAAGGATGCACCATGTAACTTGTGACGTCATGAAATCTTATTGGTCTGTGTTATTTGGTGAATAACTAAACCAATAAAATTTGTTACGTCCACTTAACAAGACAGGAAACATTAACAAGAATTCAATATATTTTTTCAGTACCTGCACCTCCGCTTCAGCCAAAACGTGCGACTCCTCGGCTCCATAATATTCATCATCAAGATGATGCTCTACATACCTATTGTCATCTACGTGCCAGCTCTAGCCTTTAGTCAAGGTAAGCCAATTTAACTATTACAATTTATGATTCCTTAAAGTACCCTCATTTTAATCCAAAGCCAATATTATCACGGTGTTGATACATTTCATTATGTAACAGATTCTCACGATAGGAGATTTTTATCCTTATTTCGTGGCGAAGCTGACATAGGCGAAACTATTGACAATCATTAGTGGTAGATCTATCTACTGTATGTCAATTTCATTTTTCTTTTTAGGCACCATTATCACAATACATTATACCTAATTTCAGTTCGTTCGTTCAGCCGTGAGTCAGCTATCCATGGTGGCTCATTAATAATAACTCGTAAAGGTTTAAAATCAAGAGAACGCTTGGATATAGTGGGGCTCTCGGTTGAACGTGTTATTGAATTATCATGTGTCGAGCTGGATAGCCTTATTGTGGTTAGCGTGTATAGGCCCCCTAACATAGAAACATTTTCTAGATTTGAAGGTGTAATGGAAAATGTTTTGGATATTATTTGCAAATGTAAGAAATATGTTGTTGTTTGTGGTGATTTTAATGTGAATATTTTAGAAAACACCACATTGAAAGTAAAATTACTTTCCTTATTTAGATCATATAACTTAGAATATAGTTTTTTTGAGCCAACCAGGGTGACTTCATCCTCTGCTACTTGCATTGATAACATTTTCTGTAACTGCTCTGTAGTTAAAAAATCTATAATAAATCATATTAAATCTGATCACAAGGGGCAGTCTGTCCATATCCAATATAACATATCCAAGGAAGGGAACATAAAGTTTCTTCATAGACCAATTACAAGTCACCGTTTATTATAATATAATAAAGTGCTACTAAATAAGTTGTCAGTTCTGAACCATAGCACTTGTGTTAATAATTTATATTCTGCATTTTTCTCCACAGTGCACACAGAGTTTAAAAAAATATTTTCTGAAGTTAGGTATGAAAAGAGTACTAGACTTAGTTTTTGTGAATGGGCTACTAAAGGTATTCGTCTAAGTAGAAGTAAACTTTTCGAGCTTTATAGTGAAAGAGAGAATAACTGTAGCCCTCACTTCAATGAATATGTTCGTAAATATTCTAAAATATTTAAATCAGTTTGTATGACAGCTAAATCTAAGTTCATACATAATAAAATAAAAAATGCTGATAATAAAATTAAAACAATCTGGAAAATAATTAATGCCGAAACACGAACTTGCAGATTAAGTATCAGTAAAGTATCTCTTACTACTGAACGTGGTCAGATTACCTCAGATAAAGAAATTGCACAAGAATTTGAAACTTTTTTCTCGAATATACCATTTAATACTACTAAATTTTTAAAATCATCCCCAATTAAAGCAGTGACCATCCTTAAAGAGAATGTAAGTCAGTGTCACATTAAATTTAAATTTAGACATATTTTAATTAATGACATATTAAAAGCTTTTAAAGAATTAACTGTTAAAAATACAGAGGACATTTGGGGAATGTCAGTAAAAGTTTGTATATCAATCATTAAAACTTTAGCTCCCTACTTAGTCACTATTTTTAATATGTGTGTTGATCAGGGCTGTTTCCCTGATTTAATGAAACATAGCAAAATAATTCCATTGTTTAAGGCAGGTGATACTAAAGATCCCAACAATTATAGACCCATCTCAGTACTGCCTGTTCTAAGTAAAATTTTTGAAAAGATCCTCTTACACGAAATGTTGCTTCATTTTAAACTAAATAATCTTTTACATCAAAAGCAATTTGGCTTTACTAAAGGCCGTTCTACCACAGATGCTGGTGTTCAATTGCTGCGACATATTTTTGATTGTTGGGAACAAGCACATGATGCTATAGGTATTTTTTGTGACTTGTCTAAAGCTTTTGATTGTGTTGATCATAAAACCTTATTGTTAAAATTACAATATTATGGTATTCAGGGAAATTCTCTAAACTTGATAAATTCTTATTTAAACAATAGAGTCCAACGAGTGCAAGTAAATGGAGCATTATCAGCAGGTTCTAATATTAAAATAGGTGTACCTCAGGGCTCCATCCTAGGTCCGTTTCTATTTTTAGTTTATATAAATGATTTGCCAAATGTAGTAAAGGATTTATCTGAGGTTGTTTTGTTTGCTGATGACACTTCCTTGGTGTTTAGAGTAAAACGACAATCACAGGATACGAACGATATTAATGAAACTCTTTGCTGGATTCAGAACTGGTTTGATGCAAACAACCTACTCTTAAATTCTAATAAAACTAAATGTATTAAATTTATGCTACCAAATGTAAGGAGTACGGGGATGAATGTCGCTCTAAATGGTGAGACTTTGCAATTCGTCAATGAAACTGTTTTCTTGGGGATTACCATTGATTCTAAACTCCAGTGGGGTCCCCACATCTCTGCTTTGTCCAGCAGACTTAGTACTGCAGCTTTTGCAGTCAGAAGAATTAGACAGTTAACAGACATACCCACTGCCAGACTTGTCTATTTCAGTTACTTTCACAGCATTATGTCTTATGGCATTCTACTGTGGGGCAGTGCTGCTGACATAGACTCTATATTTACTATTCAAAAAAGAGCAATAAGGTCAATATATAGTCTGCGGCGTGGTGAGTCCCTAAGAGAACTGTTTCCCACTATTAATATATTGACGGTGCATAGTCAATACATTTATGAAAATATTATGTATGTAAGAAAACACTCTGATATGTTTGAAAAAAATAGTAACCACCATAACTTTAATACCAGAAATAGAAATAAATTAGCAATTCCTAAACATAGATTATGTAAGGTGGCTAGATCTTTCGTGGGCAACTGTATTCGCTACTACAATAAAATACCCGACCACATTTTGAATCTCACAGAAAAAAAGTTTAAACATGTCGTTAAACTAACGCTATGTAAAAAAGCGTACTATAAAGTAAGTGATTATTTGACTGACAAAACGGTGTGGTCTGAATTAGCTCCAGCTCCACATGTACCATTACGTTAAGTTAACATTGTCAAAACATTTTTTTTTAAAAGATGTGTGTTATGGAGTTTCTTTCGCCGCTTCTTCTCCATAACGAAACACCTTGTGAAGTGGTGGTAGTTGCTTTGACATTCAAAAAGTGATCTGTAAAGAACCTATTTTGAATAAAAAAAATTGATTTGATTTGATTTGAATTTGTCCTGTTTTAGTGTAAATGTGCAAAATTTGTAAGTATGCATCCACGAAATAACGTTTTGAAGATAGTAGAACCTTTTGCGCTTTGAGAGACCAACTCCACGTCTATTTCTAATAACAACAGGTCAAGGTTTGCTGTGTTTCGCTTGGAAGGGTGTGGGCAAGGGAGATACTTATCCGTGGCGTTATTACTAAGTACTCGGGGGTAATAACGGATCTAATATTATCTGAGGTTCATTAATTATTATATATTTATTATATATTGTCTATTTTTCATACACATGTTACGATTCAACGTTTTTCACTGAAACTTGCGTGATCTTATAGCTTAAAAATCAAATAAAACATTGGTAAATGGCAGTAGCATTAACATACTGGTCAACATTTTTGGAGAAGAGGTTGGAAGTCACCTTTGATAACAACTAATTCTCCTCAAACTCTCTCTCTCTCCTAAAAGAAACTCGATTTATGTGAAGCTTATTAACTTTTCAGTAACCGGTATCAACTTGCACTTAATAACACCGATCGTTTGCGTCGTGTGCATCTTCTACACTACTTTGGTGAGTAACAATGAAAGATCTGTTCATAAGTTAAGGCGATGGGGCATAGTGCAGTGATGGAGACACGAACATGGTTTTCACATACTTTCCTACAGAAGTATCGCACGCGCAACGTTGTATTATGTATGTTTAAGTATGTACATTTTTTATGTCTAATAACAGCAGCAGCAGATAAGAGCTTGTTATGTACTGCTTTGAAGGGTGTGTAATGGGAAACAGACTTTTCCAAAGCGTTCCAACTTAGTCCAGAGGAATAGCAACGCATCTGTGGCCGACCTTTGGTAGGACTCTAATCGTATCAAAGTTTGATTACATGGCAAGTAACCACTTACTATCAGGCGAGCTGCTCGTTTGCTACTTCTATATTATAATACTAGCAGACCCGGCAAACTTTGTACCGCCTCAAAATTTATTTATCTCATATAAAATATAGCCTATGTTACTCGTAGATAATGTAGCTTTCGAATGGTTAAAGAATTTTTAAAATCGGTCCAGTAGTTTTTGAGCCTATTCATTACAACCAAACAAACAAACAAAGTTTTCCTCGTTATAATATTAGTATAGAAAACACTACACACACACACACTAAACGCAATAAACTCCGTCTACGTCCAATACCTCTTCCGCCTATTCCACAAATAACATGACAACGGATATTGTTATACTATGTGCAGCAATTTCAATGATATATCCACGCAAGTCGTTACACAAATTGCATCTTATATAAATCTAATCTCGCCGTAAGTCGAGACAGTTTAGCCGTCCCCACTCAGATTGCCCTCAAAGTCACGCTTAACAATTCAATTGACGGGAGCAAAACGGGTCAAGCACGCTGCAATTTATGCTAGGGGATAAACGTTGTTGAAGCAAGACCAATGTCAACGTGTCTATGTTTTACTGCAGTATCGAAAACTTCCGTGCGAGCAGTTTTTCTATTAAAATACTCGTATTTATCTGTGTAGCAAAACGGACGCGACAACAGTTTGACAAGCAAAGCGCACCGGCTTTGATCCTACCACGCAACATGTCATTAAATGACGAATCTAGATTTCTGTTCCTCGTTTGGATGTTCTTTGTGTGTGTACAATATACATGACACCTAGAACACAGAAAATTGTAATTTAGGATAAGTATTACATCAAAGGCCAGCCATACATTACTACCTGTTGACTAAATTCGATTTTTGAAATGGTGACGATTCAGTCTTCTAATAATGATTCAGTCGTTCGTATCTAAAAGGTAAAAACAAAATATAACATTCGCCACACTAACACATTTTGTTAAAATTTTGCCGTTCAACGTAACATGATGTGACGATGCTTATAAATGAAATAGATGCACGGACAGACATCTAGCGTAAGCATAGTATGCTTACCGACATGCTTCAATTTTCCAGGGAGGACTAAAGGCAGTAGTTTGGACGGATACTCTTCAGACTGTGCTTATGTACTTCGGAGTGATCTTCGTGCTCGTCTACGGCACCATTCGTCTCGGAGGGATTGATGACGTCATCAGAATCAATAAGGAAGGGGACAGATTGGAGTTTTTCAAGTATGTAATTTTTTTTTTAGTAGAGCCGGCTGATTTACGTATTAGACAGAACCTTTTATTGATGAAGAAGTCACCATTTATCATTTGGTGGACTCTTAAAAATGTGAAAAAGTACACGTCATGCTACGGCTTGTAAAATCAAATTAAAAATCAAGAGGCTTGATTTAAAGATCAAGTATAATAACTCTTCAATTTACATTGTACAACTTTGTAAACGTATTACCAAATACAATTTTCAGTATGGACCCGGACCCTACCATTCGTCATACTTTTTGGACGACGGTATTCGGTAACTATTTTAGCTGGCTCGCTTCGTGTTCCGTCAACCAGGCTATGGTGCAACGATGCTTGGCTCTATCGTCTTTGAAGAGGGCAAGAATGTAAGTACTCTGAGCATAGATTAGTAAAGATAACTCATTCCTAACAAGAAAATCTAACCAGTTTTGACAATTGAAATTGTCACTGTCATCTATTTTCACGTTTGAAAAATATGAAAAAAGTGTAGTTTTTACATCATTTACGAATGAAACGATATTTCTCCGCATTTTTTCTTCGATTACGTGTTTTTGCACCACTTAACTGCGCCTGTCGGCATTGTTTCACGTAAATTCACCATGACAGCCATTAAATGGCTGACTTGAATTGTCAGCCGTTTAAGCCATCTAATGGCTTCCTTCAATTACAAGGCGGTGAGATATCTATACTTATCTATGACTCTGTGAATAGTATAGAATTATTAACTTATAGCAAGTAATATAAAAAGGTATTCAATGCCTTCACGCGAATCTGCGGAATAGCTGTTTTATTTCAACCACAAGAAACCGCAAAACTATTTGAAGTCTCTGGAAGGTATAAGCCTCTGGTTCAACTCAGACGGCACCACCGCCACACGTGTAAATTTCTGTAAAGTAGACATACTTTTCCGAGGCATTCCAACTTAGCCCTCAGGGGTAGAGCTCAATCTGTGGCCGACTCAGATAGAAATCGAATCTTCGGATCTGGGGTTGATTACAGATATTCATGGGTGTGAATAGCAATTTACTAATAATGATTCTTTACTAAAATTTTGCATACTATGTCAGTTAATGAGTTCTCGCTCTAAACCAATAATACATATGTACTCAGTTGCTATGTCTCAATTTTCCTATCATTTTTTTATATTATTTTCCAGAACAATCTTCATAATGGCCGCTGGGATCTTCATCATCGTGTCATTGTGTTGCTACACCGGACTAGTCATCTACGCCACGTTCGCTACCTGCGATCCACTTACTGCGGGTGCCATAAGGAAGAGCGATCAGTTACTCCCTTACTTCGTGATGACCATCACAGGTTCCATACCAGCTTTACCTGGCATCTTCATGAGCGGCGTCTTTAGCGCTGCTTTGAGGTGAGCACTGACGAATATAATATCATCTTCTCTCTCAGACTCGAGTTTATGAGATCAAGTTAAGATTAAAACTACTTCGCAACAATCCGCTACAAATATGTATGATGGTATATATTTTAAACCATGCAGTATGTACCACCCTCCCTCCCTCAAAGGATGCATGCAGATGCAAAAATTAAAAATATACACCACCATACATACCACCACCAACACGTGTTTCGCTCCAAAACGGAGCATCATCAGGGTAAGTTGACTCTACGACGGTTAATCGCTAAGTGACGCTGTCAACCTAATGCATGCCTTTTATAATGATATCCAACCCTCCCCTCCACAATGAAATGTAAACAACTGATGACAGTTGTGTGATAATAAGGTTATAGATTAATTATTCGCATTAAATCTGCGAATAATCATCTGTTTACTGATTGTTGGTAAAAATATGAAGTAAAGGAGAGCTGGACACATTAATTTGTTCATTCAGCAGTGTAATCCTACTGTTGTTATTGTGCTTAATAATCTCCCGTTGTTCTAATATATTAAGTCTACAGCCCTTGTCACCCGTGTGTAAAATTTCATACGTATGGTTACTTGGCACATTATGGCCCGCGTCTAATAGATGTTTAGCGAAATTTGACTTGTCTGCGTGACCACTTGTATACGCGGCTAGATGTTCGCGATAACGAATATTAAAATTTCTCCCAGTTTGACCGACGTAAACGCCATTGCAATCAGAACAAACAATTTTGTAGACGCCTGATTGTTCATGTCTACCTCTTTTTTCTTTACAGTTACAGATGGATTTAATATTATTGTTTGTTCTGAAGGCAACGCTGATGTTATGACGGCGAAGTGTTTTAGCAATACGCTCTGAAATAGGACCGAGATAAGTCAAACTGGATCTATACTTAGGAGGAACCACATCCCTTGGTACCGCATACAATTGATCACGCACCATCAAACTTCGCTTCTTACGGATAAGATTATCCACCATCCCCCTACTATACCCATTGGCAACCGCAATATAATATATGGTATTTAATTCAGATCTATAATTTTCTTGTGATAATGGAATAGATAGTAATCTATTTATATAACAGTGAAACGCTGCTAGTTTATGTTGCCATGGGTGGCAAGAGGATGCCGGAATTACCGTATCCGTATGTGTCGGTTTGCGGAAAATTCCAAAGACATGTTTATTGTTGATTCTACTAATTGTAAGATCTAAAAAATTTAAAGAATAATTTTGCTCAACTTCTAATTTAAATTTAATTTTAGGGTGAATTTTATTTAACTTATTAACAAATATATCCAGTTGTCTGTCGGTCCCCGTCCAGCATATAATTATATCGTCAACATATCTGTAATAGTATAAAATATGTTGATGGTTTAAAATATTCTTATTTTCGTAATTATCCATAAAAATATCTGCCATCAATGGGCTCAAAGGAGAACCCATTGCTAAACCTTCGCGTTGTGAATAAAATTGATTATTCACATGTTATTAATGGGTTCTCCTTTGAGCCCATTGATGGCAGATATTTTTATGGATAATTACGAAAATAAGAATATTTTAAACCATCAACATATTTTATACTATTACAGATATGTTGACGATATAATTATATGCTGGACGGGGACCGACAGACAACTGGATATATTTGTTAATAAGTTAAATAAAATTCACCCTAAAATTAAATTTAAATTAGAAGTTGAGCAAAATTATTCTTTAATTTTTTTAGATCTTACAATTAGTAGAATCAACAATAAACATGTCTTTGGAATTTTCCGCAAACCGACACATACGGATACGGTAATTCCGGCATCCTCTTGCCACCCATGGCAACATAAACTAGCAGCGTTTCACTGTTATATAAATAGATTACTATCTATTCCATTATCACAAGAAAATTATAGATCTGAATTAAATACCATATATTATATTGCGGTTGCCAATGGGTATAGTAGGGGGATGGTGGATAATCTTATCCGTAAGAAGCGAAGTTTGATGGTGCGTGATCAATTGTATGCGGTACCAAGGGATGTGGTTCCTCCTAAGTATAGATCCAGTTTGACTTATCTCGGTCCTATTTCAGAGCGTATTGCTAAAACACTTCGCCGTCATAACATCAGCGTTGCCTTCAGAACAAACAATAATATTAAATCCATCTGTAACTGTAAAGAAAAAAGAGGTAGACATGAACAATCAGGCGTCTACAAAATTGTTTGTTCTGATTGCAATGGCGTTTACGTCGGTCAAACTGGGAGAAATTTTAATATTCGTTATCGCGAACATCTAGCCGCGTATACAAGTGGTCACGCAGACAAGTCAAATTTCGCTAAACATCTATTAGACGCGGGCCATAATGTGCCAAGTAACCATACGTATGAAATTTTACACACGGGTGACAAGGGCTGTAGACTTAATATATTAGAACAACGGGAGATTATTAAGCACAATAACAACAGTAGGATTACACTGCTGAATGAACAAATTAATGTGTCCAGCTCTCCTTTACTTCATATTTTTACCAACAATCAGTAAACAGATGATTATTCGCAGATTTAATGCGAATAATTAATCTATAACCTTATTATCACACAACTGTCATCAGTTGTTTACATTTCATTGTGGAGGGGAGGGTTGGATATCATTATAAAAGGCATGCATTAGGTTGACAGCGTCACTTAGCGATTAACCGTCGTAGAGTCAACTTACCCTGATGATGCTCCGTTTTGGAGCGAAACACGTGTTGGTGGTGGTATGTATGGTGGTGTATATTTTTAATTTTTGCATCTGCATGCATCCTTTGAGGGAGGGAGGGTGGTACATACTGCATGGTTTAAAATATATACCATCATACATATTTGTAGCGGATTGTTGCGAAGTAGTTTTAATCTTAACTTAATAGCATGGATTTCCGCAAAGTAACGCCTGATACAATTAACTATTTATGAGATCAATATTTTTACCCGACTGCCAAGGAAGGGTTATGTTTTTCGCGCGTATCTTGCATGTTTGTCTTTCTTAATTCGATCGGATCTAACAAGCGGCTGGATGAATTTCGTCTTTTTTGCCTCAATGACCCGAGTGTCCTTAGATAGGTGTTAGAAAAAAATCAAAATGACGGATTTTTGGCGCGAAATAGTAACACATTAAAAAAAGTTAACCGAACCTATCGAGTAGGGTATCAAATCAAAGAAAATTTAACGGATTTTATAAACGCATATTTGTATGTATATATATATATAAAACAGCAAGGTGACTGACTGACTAACAAAATGACTAATTTCTTTTATCTTTTCTGAAATCAACCTACAGCCGAAACCACCGACCTAAGATTTCTGAAATTTTGCACATAGATTATAGCCTAAATAAGTACTAAGAAAGGCCTTTTGGAAATTCTACCCCTGAGAGGGATGACAGTTTTTTGAAATTCTTTAATTTTGAAGCAACGACTATTAAATGTAGTATCTGGCTTTCTGAATAGGAATAAGGACACACATATTTATTCCCTTCTGAAAAATCAACCCCGTAGAGGGTAAAATAGGGGTTGAAAGTTAATTTGAACAACCGTCAATTTTGAAGCAAACTCTATGAAATTCTGTATCTGGCTTGCTGGATAAAAATAATGAAATTCTATCCCCTACCCCTAACGAGGTAAAATAATGGCTGGAATTTTGAATACTGAAGTTATATATTTTATAGAGCGTAAATGGTAGATTTTTTTTCGCGAAATAGTAACACGTTTTAAAAAAAGTTAACCAAACCTATCGAGTAGAGTATCAAAATAAAGGGAATCAAAAGGAGTTTACACATACATTATAAATATACAGGCTGTCCCGTAAGTACCACGACAAACTTGGGGAAGACTTAGGTGAGAGTCTGACCTCTCTGAATTTTTTTTTCTAATTTTTCCTCAACTTCGACTATTCGCGGTAAAAAAAAATGTACTGAAATTTAAGTGCACAGTGCTCAAAAAAAATATCTAGTTAATTAAATTGATAGAAATAATAACTCCAAGAATAATATTAGATGAAATAATTCTGCTGGCGAAGCTTCTTCAACCTGGACAGGACAAAGAGTTAAGAGATGCTACATTTGCGGCGATACTGATCATATGGCACCAGCTTGTAAGAAAGGCATAAAATGTTTCCGATGTAACGAATTCGGACATAAAGGGACTGATTGTCCTCAGTCGAAAAAATACCTTAATATTCAGAAACAAGAAGTGGAGAAGACTCCCTATAAAAAGATTAAAATAAACAATGTGGAGATGACTTCATTAACAGAAACCGGAAGTGAAGTAAATCTGATAAAGATGACAAAATTGGCAGAATTCGGAAATGACAGACAGAAGTATAAGAATTGTCCTAAATTATGTCTCTCTGGTATAGGCAAAACACAAATCAATACAGAAGGTCACTTTACTTCTAAACTTCAAATCGATGACTGTTTTGCTGACACTATAATTCACGTTGTCAAGGATGAGGCTATATATGTCAGCTTGATACTTGGAAATTTGATATTGCACGATTTGAAGACAAATTTTAGATCCGACAGTATTACCGTAAAGAATATCACACTATTGACCAAAGAGAACAATTTTCACGACGACTACACGATGGGAAATGCTAGACTTTCTGAAAGTATAGTGTTATAGACCTTCTTTATTATACTTAGACAGCATAGACACAAGTTTTTTTTTTTTTTTTTTTTATAATATAAGAGTAGCAGACGAGCATGCAGTCCACCTGATGGTAAGTGGCTACTGCCGCCCATGGACATCTGTAATCAACCCCAGATAGGATTAGATATTCCTACCTGAGGTCGGCCACAGATGCGCCGCTACCCCTGAGGACTAAGCTGGAACGCCTCGGAAAAGTCTGTCTCCATTACCACACCCTTCAAACCGGAACACAGCAGCACCTAGCACTGCTGTTATTAGGTAGAAATAGGTGTGGCGGTGGTGCCGCCGGAGTCGAACCACGACAACAAGTAAAAAGAAAACATTAATGTCAATTGTCAAGTATATTATATCAGTATAAATTTTGCTAATTAAAACCTATACATAAATTGTAGAGGTTTTTCAATAAAATTAGCAAAATTATGAATCATGAATAATTGTCTGAGACCTGAAAGGTTCGACGTCGATCCAAGTACTAGTTCTGCAAATAAAGCTTGGGAACATTGGCGGAAAACATTTGAAAGCTTTGTCACTATCGAAGTAACGGAACCTCAGACTTCTGCTAAATTAGATTGGAAGAAAAGAAAGCACCAACTCTTGATTAATCATATATCGCCCAACATATACATATACTTACTTAAGTGATGTCGAAAATTATGATGAAGCGATCGCCGTACTAGAAAAACACCTCACGTGAAACCCAAGAACGTAATTTTTGCCAGACATGCGCTTGCTACTAGAAAACATCGCTGTGACGAAAACAGGGATACATATTTGCAAGCATTGAAACAACTCTCTAAAGACTGCGAATTTATTGCTGTCGACGCGGAAACTCGTAAAAGAGGATATATACGACATGCTTTCATATCTGAAATATCTTCGAATAGAATAAGACAGAGACTCCTTAAAAAATTGACTCTAACGATTGACCAAGCTTATAATCTAGCGTTATTTAAGCTTTAACAATGGTATATCGGTTATCGCTATACAAAATGAATCAAACTTGATAGATACAAAACAAGAAGCTTCGCAACCTGAAAATAACGCTGCAGTTATTTATTCTCAATGCCGAAATGATTCTTTTGTGGAGAACGGGTACATTCGCGCAAAAATTGTCCAGCGGCAGAAGAGATTTGTCAGTTATGTAATAAAAAAGGGCATATTGCACTAAGTTCTAAGCCATCTATTACAAGAAATATGACTTCCGCTAATACTAATAATAATCAAAACTCTACAGCATGTATCATAGCAGCATCACCGTTGTCTTTACGCAAAACAGTACTACAGGTACTGTATATCCGCGAAATAAGAAGCGCTTTTAGATACAGTCACAGTCCAAAAGGTCTAAGCTAAGCTTTGCGTTAGTGTGAGTGGACACCAAAAGTAGAGTCAGATTAAAAACAATCAAAAATAAAGGACAATGCCCATGAATGTATGGACCGCCGTCCAGAGTTGCATCAAATTGAAACTTGTTGTAGACGATTTATAATTAACCAAATACTACCACCAATAATTATTTTTTAGATCAGCACCCGGGATCTGAAGTTATTTACCAAAATGTTACATAACCTCAACATCGAAAACATCCGACGATAGATTCATGGTCGGTTTTAACTGATAGTAGGTACCTATAATGTAGTTCGATTAACATATTCCATTTACTTTTAAAGGTAGTAGGTAAAAAAACCTAAAATAATCCTAAAAACCTAAAATAATGAATTCCGAGTATAAAATACAGCCATTTTAATTTTTAAGAACAACAATCAACATTTCGTCTTATTTTATCTAAAATGGAATCCCCTGTTCAAAGAAACTATTCTGATCGACAAACTATGTAAAAAAATAAAAAAATAATTTTAATATTACTTTCATTTTGTCACATGAGAAAAATCATTAGTCAAAACACTAATTGATCTTATTGAATTTCGAGTCTAAAATACCGCCATTTTAATTTTTAAGAACAACAATCAACCTTTCGTCTTATTTTATCTTAAATGGAATCCCCTGTTCAAAGAAACTATTCTGATCGACAAATCATGTAAAAAAATCAAAAAATAATTTTAATATTACTTTCATTTTGACGCATGAGAAAAATCAGTACCAAGAATGGGCATTCTCCTTTTAGTATCTTTCCGATACGTAAATAAGTTAGAGAGGCATTCTTGTTTATTAAAATATTTTCTGTCTGTGTCTGTAATCACAGATACAGACAAATCACCATCGTATAATGCAGCAAATATGGTGTGTTTAACTAACTTTATTTTCTTTATTTAAAATTATATACCGGACATTGCATCATCATCATTTTCATTATCACTCTCGTCTTCATCTTCACTTTCGTCTGATGTGTCTTCGTCTTTGTGTTTATAATAAATGGATCCATTATGTTATAAAAAACGGCGTTGTGACCATGAAACTATTTTTCTTCTTTTATTGCGTGACCACATAAATTTTTCCACTCTAGTACTGTGATAGTGTCAACTTTTTCTTTCGCTAACATCATTATGGTATCCATATTCATTGACACATTTTTTTAGCATTGCATTGCATTTTCGATTGGGTTGAAATCTGGGTGGTAGGGTGGTACACAAAGAACGCTGTGGCCATATCCTTTAAGTAGGGTGTCAATCTTATATTCAATAAATCCTTTTTTGGAGATCTAAATTTGCTTCCGTCCTGTAACAGACTTTTCCCTTGCAATAAAACTCTTGACTGTGGACAGCGGAATTCTTGTAGATGTCGCTACCAATTGGGTTGATGTATTGACACTTGACATATTTTTAAAATAAGAAACGAAAGTTAATTGAAGAAAAAAGTATTAATAATTTTAATAAAAGGATATATGATTCAAAAATAAAAGCTAAAGAAACTATAAAAAAATTCAAGATGAAAATAGAAATTATTATAATAAGCCTAGAAAAGAAACCTATAATTACGATTACAGTTCATCAGGGTCTGATGAATGAGCAGGATGGTTGTGTGGGATAATACCTACATGATTAGATTTTGATTTTGTTGTCTCTTTTTTTTATACACCAACTCTGACGAAGTGATTAATGTGGTTGGAGTAGCAACACTGAAGGAGTCAGTGAGTGAGTTTAACGATGTACGTTGTGTTTGAGATTAGCTCTGGGAAATAAAATAAGAATTAATTAATGATCAACCTCTCATTTCTACGATCCCACATATATATAATACATCGAGATGACTGTCTGACTAAATGAATAGTGTTGCTGTGCCAGAGATCAATGAAAAGGGAAACCGTTGAACTTTAGAAACTGCTTTACTTTTTTAGGAAACTGCTGGAATTTTACTCATAGGTTCTTTATATAGCGTAAATGGGCACTAGGAGGATAAAATAGGATTTTTTTTTTTTATTTTATCCTATAACCTAACGATTAGGCAGACGTGCTACCTGATGGAAAGTAGTCAACGCCGCCTATGGACATTTGCAACACCAGAGGAGTCGCCAATGCATCGCCGGCTTTGTATGAGAGCTCTTTTTGCACCTTTTTTGAAGAGCCTCATGTCATAGCGCTCCGGGAATACCTCAGGAGGTTCATTCCACATCTTACACGTCCGCGGCAAGAACGTCCGTGCAAACCGAACCGTGGAGGACCGCCACGAGTCCAGTTGGTGTGGATGGAACTTCATCCTTCGGCGAGTGGTGCGATGGAGGAATGGTGACGTAGGCACCAGGTCAAATAGTTCCTCGGAACACCCACCATTGTAAAGCCGGTAGAACACACAGAGGGAACCTATGTCCCTCCGCAAACTCAAAGGTTCTAACCGATCGGAGATCACCGGGTCGTTGACGATTCGGACCGCGCGTTTCTGCACGGAGTCAAGTGGGTTAAGTTGGTATTGGGGCGCCCCTGCCCAGAGATGTGAGCAGTACTCCATGTGGGGTCTCACTTGCGCCTTGTAAAGCAGAAGGAGTTGCCCCGCGCTGAAGTACCGCTTCGCTCTGTTCAAGACGCCCAGTTTTCTTGATGCCAACTTCGCCTTAACATCCAAATGACCCCGGTACTGCACGTCACACGATATGTCAACTCCCAGGATCCCCACACTTTTACCAATGGTGAGCGGGATACCTTGAAACCGTGGCGCTATGACGAATGGGGTTTTTTTAGCGGTAAACGCGCAGACTTGTGTCTTTGTGGGGTTAAACTCAACAAGGTTAAGTCGACCCCATGTCGAGACCTGCTCCAGAGAGTCCTCGATTTCAGACACAAGTCGGATTCTGCTTTCTTCCACGAGAGTCCGAGAGAGAGAGATAATATTGGTTGGATTTATTGTTGCTATCACCACTGTAAAAGCTTTTATTTCCTACCAATTTAAAATAATTAGCTCAATAGTATCAGATCAATTTAACTTACGACGTACATACGTACGTGATGTTAAATAAAGCCTTAAAAATGAAAGTGGCGTCTTTAATTACCTTTTCGGTGCGGTTTAAAGCATGATATTTAACTAGTATGATTATACAGAAGTTCAAAGTTCTGGGAGAGGTGGGGAGGAGAATGTCCATACTTTTATTTTTTCGTAAACTTATCTTTCCAGCAGAAAATTCATCTTACGCTTATGCCAAGATCTGCGCTACGTCATTATACATATATGAGTGCATTAATTGATGTTTCAGCTCAATGTCGACAGGCCTAAACTCTATGTGTGGAGTGATCTTTGAAGACCTTATAAGACCGGCCTACAACAAGCCGATATCAGAGAGGACGGCCAGCTTTATTATGAAGGTCATCGTTGTAATAATAGGTATGTTTTTGCGTTGCAATTATATTTACCACTGCTCACTATATTACCGTGTCGGGCAGGGGTACGTGACAGAATAAGGAGAGCTGAAGACTAGACTAGTGGCACGTCTTGGGAGACGCGTTTTTTGTTGACGAGAAGAAAACTTTCAGAAGGTAACGTACGAAGGTGTCGTAGAAGCGACACAGGATTATGTGGAATTCTTACCGCACTAAAACTCTCCGGTGTTCGGACTTTTCTAAAACGCCCCAAACTGCTAGTCCGCTCCGAATACAGAAACTTGTAGATATTATAGTTGGGCCGTTACAAACGTGCGACCGAGTCATAATACATGACGTAAAGGAATGAGACAATGTCGCATAACTCGTTATCGATAAAGGGATGCTGCTCGGATGCAGGTAGCTATAAACGACGCGGTCGTAACTAACTATTATTAATTTAAGTTGTATAACATTGAATATATCGTTTGTTTTAAAAGCAGATATTAGAAATACATCCTAAAATATTTTACGTTATTTCCTCTACCTTTCCTTGATTACCTGCTATTGACTATCGATAAATCTCTTTGTTGTTACAAACAACACTAGAAGTGCGAGCGGGAGTTCTGATATGCCTATAAATGTGAGCGGGAGATACAAAAAAATGATTTATGGCTCAGTTCGCACGTTCGTAATGGCCCAACTATAGCGGGACGAAGACAGCGCGGGACCCCCCGACACCCAATGCCGCCCGCACATGCCCGCGGGTACATAGCTGCGTTAGTGTGTTCTTACGTTACGGAGTATCATTACTAACTAAACCTGCGCGTAACAGCTTCCGAGCGGACTAAAAGTTTGGCATGGACTATAATATTTTAATGCCGTGTATTAAAGCATATACTAATGCTTTAAATTGGTACACACATACAAAAAATGGAAGGAATAGACGGAAACGTTTAAATGATGTTTATTTTTGAATAATTCAGTCCTGATTGAAAATGTAGATGTGCATAACGTAACTTTAACATATTTATATCTAAACTTTTATTTAATATCACAACTTTTTAGCATTTAACAAAATTTTATAACTGTTTCTGTGTTTGTTGTCCAGGCTTCGCGTGTGTAGGACTGGTTTTCTTGGTGGAGCACATGGGTGCCCTCATACAAGCCGGCAAGAGCTTAGCGGGCATTACGGCTGGGAGTTTGCTCGGACTGTTCTCGATGGGGCTCTTCTTACCATGGATTAATTCCACTGTAAGTTTATTTTACAACGTAGGTGTGTATTTATAACAGCAGTATGAAGCGCTGCTGGGTTCTAGTTTGAAGGATGTAAGGGAGATATACTTCTCCGAGGCGTTCCAGCTTAGTCCTGTCATGTCCTGTTTTGCTCAGAGATTGCTTCAGATGCTCGCGTCTTATTTAAGCAATCGTAGGCAATATGTAAAAATAGGTTATTTTCAGTCTGACCTCTACTATACGCCATCAGGCTTGAATCAAGGCAGCAGGTTGGGTCCAACCCTATTTTTAATTATGATAAATGATTTGCCGAATGTAATGAGTACCGCTACTTGTTTATTATTTGTGGATGATTTGAAATTGTTTTTAGGGGTACGGGATTTCACTGATACTCAGCTCCTATAGGATGACATTAATGCTGTTGTGGAATGGGGCACTGAAAATCGTATGCAATTCGATACATTGAAATGTAAAATCACACAATTACAGTTACCAGATCTTCATCTCCGTATCTTCACACCTATAAAATATCTGGCGAGGCTCTAGAACGGGTTGAAACTATTAGGGACCTAGGAGTCTTAATGGATCCCTGTTTTAACTTTAAACATCATATAGAATATCTATGTAGTGATGTTAGTAAAACACTGGGATTTATATTGGGAGTGCTATCGGATTTTAATAAGCCTATTTTTTTTTACTTTGTACACTGAAGAAGTATATAAGTATAAGTATATAAGTATAGAACATATATAAGAAGTAGACTCGAATTTGGTGCAATCGTCTGGGATCCTTATGAGATAAAGTTTGTGCAGCTACTCGAGTGCTTACAGAAAAAGGCTGCTCGGTTTCTTTATAAAAGAATGTACGGACATTACCCATTCTTACATCCATCTATGTTCGTACTAGGCATGGATACGCTATCCTTCGACAGATGCTCCTCTTGACACATTAGCGCTCTAGAACCTTCTTAATGCCCGAGGATCGAGGATCCCGACGCCGTAAATTCGCGACGCCGCGTCTCGTCTAAAGAGCACCTTGTAATTCCCGCTCGTCCCATACGTGTTTCTTAAACTTCACACAGTAAAGACTCATTAAAAGAAAACGTCAGAATATGATTTCAAGCAATTATCTTATTGATGGAGTTTTTGGTAACTGTATAGCCAATGAAAATTAAGAAGGGATGAAAGACTGAGCGATACTCGCGCCTCTTAACAAAGATGTTCGACAAATTAATGATGACATATTTGCCAAACTTCCCGGCGAGTACAAAATTTACTATAGCCATGACTCATTGAAAGATCAACCTGAAGGAGCACTCGAATTTACAACAGAATTTCTCAATAGTGTCAACATTTCAGACTTGCCCCCACACGAACTAAAATTGAAAAAAAAAATGCATTAATAATGTCGTTGCGCAATTTAGACATTTCAGAAGGCAATGGTGTAAGACTCATTGTAATTATTGTAAAGGTAGTTATAATAAAGGCAAAAATTAAAACTGGTGAACAATCCGGGAAAGAAGTACATATACCAAGGATAACCCTAGACTCGTCAAAGGGACCACTGGGATGCACCATGCAGCGTCACCAATTTCCCATTAGATCTGCATTTGCTGTGACTATTTGTGGACACACAAATCCTAAGGACAAACATTCGAATCTGTTGGGGTTGATTTGAAGTCCAGTCCTGTTTTCATGCATGTCATGTTATATGTAGCTTTTTCTAGAGTTAAGCAACCGATTACGTTAAAAGTCCATCTTCCAAATGAAAATCCAAGACATACCCGAAATATAGTATGGAAGGAAGTATTAGGTTGATTAATTCCCGATTTCATAATTAAAATTGTGATGATGATAAAAATACCACCTACTTGAGTATATGAGTATGAGTATGAGTAATTAATTGGTAAATTGTAAAAAAGTGAGTACTTAGTTACTTGTACTTCGTTAGGAACTTTTTACTTGTTCCTAATTAAAAACTTAAACTAATTACACTTGTGACTTTTTATTTCAAATAATCGGTATTTTTGTTTTATTATTACAACATCGAGCAAAGCTCATCCAGGTACCAGATACTCAAACGACAATGTACTTGGCAAAACGAATCTTATTTAACCAAATCTAAAACTCCGACAACGGGTTTTGAAATTTTGACCTTACCAAGGCTTGTGATAGACTTTGTATATTCCTGATTTATTTGGATATTTATTTGGCGTATATATTTAAAATTTTATTTAATTATTTATTTAAATTTTGTTCACGTGGATTTAACCATTTTACAGGGTGCACTAGCCGGTGGATTGACATCAACCTTGCTTGTCGGCTGGATATCGCTCGGGACGCAAGCAGCTATGATACGAGGAGACATCATTTTCGTGCCCAAACCAGTCACCGTGTCTGGATGTTCAGAGAACTACACGTTGCCTACTACACCTGCACCTTCCATGTCGACCGTTGAATTTGATAGGTATGTAACCATAAGACTACAGCAATAAATAGGTTAATTATTCTTTTTTTTGTTCAAACCATCAAAAGGTACCCGACGACATGAAAGCAACGCAGGGCTATGTGGGATTTTTACCGCACTAAAAGCCCCCCGGTGGCCGTCCTCAACGCTTGTTGGAGAACTCTGGGATTTCCGACGGAACAGACAGCCGGTCGGCCAACGCATTAAGGAAACCCACGCCAGATGTTTTGCATTGAAGTCACCAGCCACCAAGGTCGGAGCACCACCGTCTAGGATGTTTTGGATGTCCTACCGGTCAAGTTACGGGTCACTGCCACGGCTGGATGCTGGGGGGTCGACTCGGCAAGTGAGACCTGCCGATCCGCCACCATCAGTCTCTTACGCTTTTCGCGACGGCGCTGTTCACGGCGGCATGCCGCCCTGGCGCCGGCGCGTTGGCGGGTGCCATCAGAGACGCACCAGCCGTGCCAGCATGCTCTTCCATGATGCACTTGGTCTCCCGTAGTAGCGGTGGGCGCTCGTCCTCTGGCAGGAGGTACCTAGGGGGGAGGAGTGGCGTTGCACGCTTGGCGTATGCCGGGGATTGGGGGTCGTAGGTGGACGCACCAGGTGCCACCCTCCTTAGTACTTGCTCGGAGCGTATCGCGAGAGAGGGCACTCCCGAGTTGCGTGTGCCTCCGCGCACCGGGCAAACTTAAGGCGCCCGAAGCTGTTGTATGAAGAGAGGCTGAAGCCTTGGCATCTGTGGCATTGCGCCAAACCGCAGCGGCCCATCCATGCGTCAACAACTACCCCCGGCATGTAGAGAAGCTCGTTGACCCTATAGAGCCTACGAGCTCCTCCTGTCCCATGTGGTCCAGTTGCACGTGAAACACGCACCCGGGCCTACCCTTTTGTGGTGGGATGTGCGTTCCGAAGCGTCCGGGGCGGGATTCTCTCGGGTGTAGCAGAACCATGAGAGGTCCGGCTCACACTCCGAGAGGGCGGTCAATTAGGCCTGGACTATCCTGTATTCTTCCAGGGTTGAGGGGAGGAAACGTATCCCCCTTTCATAGGGCCGAGCGCTAGGTTTTTTTTTTTTTTTTTTTTATAATTATACCTAAAGAGGCAGACGGGCTACCTGATGGACAGTAGTCACCGTCGCCTATGGACATTTGCAACACCAGAACCGAATCCCAGCCCAATCGGGGAAGCAGCGCCAAGTACTACACCCAAATGGTCATTAATGGACAGTCGCTCCAGTAGCATTGGCGGATACCCATTATAGTCAAATTTTCAAGTCTTCGAGTTCGCGATACGTTAATGGCATGTGTTCAACCAACCAACCAGTTCAACAGGAAACATCGCGATGATAAATTGAATACTAGCCATATTGGAATTGGAGAAGAAAAAAAGCCAATATATGTAGTAGACCATCTTACACTAGACGCTAAGAAAATTCATGCGCTTGCCAGAGAAACTGCGAAAAAATTACAGTTCATATTTGTCTGGACCAAAAATGGACGCGTATTTATGCGAAAAACGGAGACAACAGAACACATAATGATACTTGAAATTCAACAGTTAGAGACACGTAGTTTACCTATATTAATTTATCTAAATTAATTATTTTATAAACATAAATCACATTTATCTTTATTTAGCTATATTTTTCACTATTCCATATTGTATTATCTATATTTGAATTGTTTTATCTTAATAGACTTATTAAAAATCTATTACCAAAATATTAGAGGTCTGCGCAGTACATAGATATATTATACTATATATGCCTTACGCCGTATTTTTGTGAAAACAGTTGAGTTGCTATGGAGCCGCGCGAATGGATGCGTCTGCGTGCCAGCGTCTTCCGCCTAGGCCCTATTTATTAATTTAAGTTTATAGCAAGTATTGTTTGTTATAATACGAAGAATAAAAAATATGAAAGTTTTGGTGGTATGGAACCCATGTCGGTCGACTTGCACTTGACTAATTACTTATTCCATTTTCAGCTATCGGTTTTTTATTGAAAACTAGCAATTTACTCAAATTTAACTACGTTTTTTACAGATCCGGTACATTCTTTCTGTACAGAATTAGCTACTTGTACTACACATTAATCGGTATGATAGTGTGCATGGTGACTGGCGCCATTGTCTCCTACTTCACGCAACCTAACGACCCGTCTATGGTAAGTCCATACTACATTTTTAGTGAAGCCTTTTTATCACTATATAATGTAATTGTTGTATATCGGGTAGACAGTAATCTGTAGTTATACTTACAACACAATTTACAATAGAATTAATTCCAATAAACCAATAGTCACGCTATCAAAGTTTTCTAGACTATTGAAGTAAAAATTAGAGCGAGGCTGTTCTCCAAGCATGGCCAGTTCACCTCATATGTCATATTAAAAAGAAACAAAGCAATTGAAGTCCAAAAACTAATGTAAACATTTAATATTTTAAAAGACTTTATATGCATAAGCTAAAAGTATTATATTTTACTTAATTTTATATTTGAATGGTATTTTAAGAGACGAGTAACTCGTTTATCTCCTCATTTTTAGTGAAATGTTATTATAATCTGCTTTACTTGACGAAATTGGTGTCGACGGGAAAGACGGAATTGGTTCTGTTCTAAAAAGCACTAACACTAATAGTTTAAATTGTGCCGTAGGTACACCGCGACTTGCTTACGCCGTGGATTCACCGTTTCCTGCCGTCGCAGCATCCTCATTGCCGCCGCCCGCGCAACACGCAACACGACATAGAGCTGCAAGCGTGCGAGAGGGACCACCTGTACGCACAGGCTTCGTACATAGTCAGTTATAATATACCAGTTCCGCTGACCGGCTTCATAACAGCAGCTATAACGAATGAACCAACGACCAATAACTTAACAACACTATTAATAGCTTTTAAACCTGCTGGATTGTGGTATGTAAACAAATAATTTCCCTATAGATTTTCATACAGTAAGACTATAAATAATCTAGACAGCATTATAACAACTATGCACAGATTGTCAAATAAAAAAAAGAGAAATGCGCAGGAACAAAACCATAACATTATTCATTCATAGAATTTAGATACGTTTCTGTAACTGATATATACAATACCTACAGTAGACTAGTTTCATAAAAAAACACTAACAAATTTATAAAGTAATGCACGATCACTAATAAGTAATAACTTTACTACAAAATAATCTCAGGTGCGGGGGCAACAAAGAGGATATGACGGACTCCTACCGGCTGAAGCCACGGTGTTCCTCTGGACAATCTTTGTCGGGACCACGGGTATCATTACGGTATCGGGGACCATCCGCTCTGTCGGTGTCCTACGCCCATGCCTCCGCTATGGGGGTAGGGGATGGACGTTGGGAGCCCTTCGCTTACTCCCGGTCTGAGAATTTCTCTCTCCCCCGCTCCGCAGTCTCCTTCTGAGATTTGATCCTCGCATTTGACCGCCTTCAATGACTTCACACTCGACCACAGCTTTCACAGTCACGGTCGTCAGCGAAAGGTCAGGCCCCACTGCAACGACGAGTCCACGACGCTGACTGTCCCTTGATGGACACTCCTCCAGAGTATGTTGCGTCGTGTCCTGGTCGCAACTACAATGGTGGCATTGGGTGGTTGGCTCTCTTCGGGCTTTGCGGCACAGGTACTTCTCGAAACACACATGTCCCGAGAGTACCTGCACAAGCCGGAAGGTCAACGACCCATACCGCCTGTCCGTCCAGTCTTCTAGCATTGGACGGACAGCCTCCACAGCCCTGAGCCCAACCCTGGGTTCGGCTAGCCTCTCCTTCCATTTTGCAGTCATGGACTGTAGAGCGTGGAATTATCCAGCGATACAATGCAGCACAGATCTCCGCCTCCAGATGCCAGGGGAGGATACCCTGCCAGTAAGCACGCATGACCATGACCTTTAACGAGAAAGGCCACTGACTGCACGACCCTAAGTATAGGCGGCGGCTACTCTCACTAGGCCCCCCGAGGTTAGGTAGCAGCCGCTTTAATGCCACTGCCGCACTCATTAATCGGGGAGCCTATCGTTTGAAGTATTCACGGAAATACCAGCGGCTGTCGAGGGTGAGTCCCAGACACTTCATAGACGACTCAACCTCGACACGATCCCACCGACGAGGATGTGGGACCTCTGTGGCGGCGCCCTCCTCGGTCCGTGAAAACACAGGGCGTCAGTTCTGTTGCATGCCAATGGAGTCCCAACATCTCGATCAGTGCCACCGCTTCGGTGGCCAGACATGCACCGTCCTTGAACTTATCCCCCGTGCCGTGAAACCAATGCACCCAGTCGTACCCGATGTTCCACAGGAGTGGGCTAAGAACCGACCCTTTCGGAACACCGCACGTCATTTCTCGACGGAGTGATAGGCACCGATGTACATCTCGGAGAGATAGGCACCGACCATCTCACGGAGATAGGCAGGCACCCTAGCCCATCTGTCCAATCGTTAAGTATACATAAATAATTGGCCAAGTGCAAGTCGAACTGCCCAATTCTTGCGTCATTTGATGAGCTACGACAAAAATTGGGTAGGGAACTCTAAAAGTGACCCAGTTTTAATTTAAACTATAATTATTATTTCAATAAAATAAAAGTATAAGGTATTGCAATCAGACACATTGTCTGAGACGCTAATCGGAGCGAATGACATCATTTCTCACGTGCATCATCGTATCCCTTAAACGGTTATATGCCATGACGACCAAGATGTTCGTCACTTCACCCGGCGCGCTTTCACACCACACATCGAGCAGGGTAGGCGCATAATGGTGCTCGGGGGTAAATTCAAATTCAAATTCGAACCCGTTGAGGTTTTGCAGGGCACTCCGGGCGTTTGGGTTTCCTATGCGTTTCGGGACGTACATCCCACCCAGAAGAGGACGCCCGGGTTACACGTTCCATGTACAGATGGACCACCCGGGTCAGGAGGAGCTCGCCCGCCTTTACAGGGTAGACGAACTACTCTACATGCCAGGGGTGGTTATTGTGGCGTGGAGAAGCCGAAGTGGCCCGGCTCAATGCCCTCGCTGCCAATGCTTCGGCCACGCGTCGTATAACTGCTTCAAGCAGCGAAGCACGCACCCCTTGGCGCCCCCCGGCACCCCCTGCCAGGGACCGTGCACCGCCCACCGCAGTGGAGTCCACAGTTCGGCATGTGGTGGAGTATGCGGCCGCGACCGGTGCATCTAATGGCACCGGCTAGGCGCCCGCCGTCTGCTAAGCGTAACAAACATAACAGGGGTCGGAACGCTGCCCGGTTGCCCCACCACGCCCAACTCCCGGCTCAGCCTGTCGTCGAGGGCACCGGCCGTAAGAGATCACAAAGGCGGCTAAGGATCGAGGTGACAGAGGAGCGGTAACCGAAGCTGAAGGGTATGAGGTACAGGGCCCAGAGGCTCCTACCCACATCCTTAGGGCGAGTCCCACCATCCCGATGTCTTGGACATCATACTCCATAAAGATCTCGCTTGTCCAGTCCATGTGAAGGTGTTGTATGACCTACCAGCACCTGCCCATATTGATCGTTTTTGGCAAGGCCAAGGCGGCGCGTGTAAAACCCCCCAGACTCCGTAGCAGGACGGACTGAGATAAGTTTAAAAATACTTTAAAAACTGTTAAGTTTAGCGGCTCGCCGCCACCGAGATGGTACAAACCTTTATTGTTAATAACCTGGCGGCTTCGACTACAAAGTCCCTTTTGGAGACGGGCCGCTATAGTACGCGACTCCCAGTCTATCTAAGCGACATGTTCGCTAAGAAGCGAAAGCTGCGCGATTACTGGGCACGCACGCGGTGCCCACGGGTCAGGCGCGACCTGAATGCGTTGACCAACCGGCTGTCTGTTGCGATGGTGGAGCTGCGAGGGGCCACCTGGGAAATGAGAATCGACCAGGCTGGCCAGTCACAAACGTCTCTCTATCATGTCAATAGACAGTTGTCTCGAGCTAAGGTCCCCGTCACCCCTATCCTAGATGTCTAGGAGAGGCGGATGCACGCAGCGAAGGATCGCGCGGGGTATATTGTAATAAGTGAGAGAGCAGTTGTCGCCCCATCCACTCGCACATTCCGTCTTTTTATCTCACTCTACATTGTATTGTATACATTATCGAAGTGAATTTGAAACTCTGTCATCATGCCCATTAAACCGTTGCATTTAAAGGATAAATTAATGAAACTTTCAGAATGAAACGGAATAAAAATGTGTAGCTTTAAAACTACTTAATTAAAAAATCTGGACATGCAGTGACAAGTGTAAGATAAACAAAGTAGTGGTGAGTTTAAAAGTTAAAATACAAAATTGTTAAATATTGTTCAGAATGGATTATTTCTATAATAATTAGAGGTATGTTAGGAGATTCCTTACTTAACGTTTTTGGGAATGACGAATGACAACATCAGTAATCAAAATGTTAATGTTAAAATATTTTAAAGTGGAACTGTCAAAGTTTACGGTCAAAACTATTGTCTTTAGAATCACTACTACTACACATAAAAAGTGCATTAACTGTGATAAGTTAAAACCTGGCTTAAACCTCGCAGCTACTTTAAGATCAATGATTATAAGGCGGATAGATTAGATAGATCAGATTCATATTATGGTGATGTAGCTATTTTAGTACATAAATCTATTAAGAACAGTCCATTTTACATGTTATAGCCCTAAATTGTCAATGTCAATATATTCAGAATATAATTTCTATATATTTTCCATCAACAGTACATACAAAACAAAATGACAGGGATTACATATTCTCAATAGTTTACAGAAAACGTTTAAATTTAGGCGATTTTAACGCTCATCACACTAATGATGGCCCAACCAGGGAACGTATTGTAAATGACTCCATTTGTTTCCACAGATTTAGCAGCGCTATTTTCTTGGATAATTACTAACAAATCTCTTGGCAGTAAAAATTAAAAAGTGAGTGCAAGTCACATTAAGTCACCTTATTCATAGAAAATGCATTTGCCGGTTTCTCTAATCCTTTATGTGCGCAGAAATTTCATGATAGGTTTGAATACCTTTTGCAATCTTTATTTCTTATAAAACAATTCCTCAGCATATAAGTAGTAAATTTAGCCCAAAACCATACTGGAGTGCGGAGCTATCAAAAGCTGAGCGTCGTCTCGCTATGGATAATTTAAGAAGAAGCCCATCTCCTGCTAATTTAGATATTTTACAGGAAAAAAATCATATCGCTCAAAACGTTATACGATTAGCTTAAACTAAGTCGTGGCAAAATTTTTGTGCATCTATAGATGATACTACGTCATCTGAAGAGAGGTGATGTAAAATGCGATGGGTAAAAGATCATCATTCAAATGCACGTAATTATAGCGTAGACAAGGATATAGCAGAATAAACTCCTCAGTTTATTAACACCCGATTATGTACGTCCACCTCAGCCGTAATTCCGCTCTATTAACACTACTTTTGAATCTGAAATGACTATTAAAAAATTAGAAAATACTGGAAAAAGACTGATATTGCACCAGGCAGTGACGACATATCATTTTCTATGATTAATCACCTTCTACTAATTGGTAAGCGACTTTTAGTTAGACTATGTAATGTTTTTTTTTAATTATGGATATATCCCTAATCAGTGGCGTTAGATTAAAATAATACCCATTCCCAAGCCAGTTAGCGAGGCAGATTCAGGCACATTTCATACTATATCTCTGATTTCATGTCTATGCAAAATTTTACACTCCATTTTAAATAAGAGGATAGAATGGTTTTTCGAAAAACACAAGATATATCCCGATAATATGGTAGGGTTTCGTAAAAATCGGTTATGTTTTGATAATCTCACAAATTTGTTTTCTAAAATTCAAATTGATTTTCAAGAATTTATGAATAGTTGCGTGTTTTATAGTCATAGAAAATGCGTATAATAATGTTGACGTGACACGTTTATTATGTTTATTGGATCAATTTGGGGTGGGCTCTAAGATATGTTGGTATAGTCCGCGCCAAACTTCTAGTCCGCTCTGAAGTTGTTGCGCTCAGGTGTAGTCAGAGAGCCAATGCGGTCTAACACAACGACAAGCATATACTCCGTAGCAACAGTAAGGGCACAGCTATATTAGCCGTGGCCGAGAGCGGGCAGTGGACGGGTGCCGGGGTGATCCCGCGCTGTCTCCGTCCCGTTAATAACTACAATTTGCTGTTGCGACGCGGCTCGTTTCTATATTCACAGCGGGCTAACAGTTTGGTTCGGACTATGTGGTAATTTTTAAGGGTATCGGATGATGGATACGAGGTGATTAGGTGATAATATTTGTAAAAACATTTAAAAAGTATATACAGGGTGTCCCGTAAGTACCACGACAAACTTGGGGAGCACATAGGTGAGCGTCTGACCTCTCTGAGAAAAAAAAATAACTTTAGTAAAAGTGTCACCGTTTTTGCACTATCGATTGTTTTATATTTTTTGAAAAATTCAGCCCTCTTCATCTTCTTTCGCTAACTACGTGTACAAATTTGATGATACAGTGTTTATTTTTTCTGTTAAATAATATCAGATAGTTGGTTTACCATATTGAAATGTAAATTGGTTAAAAGATGTAAAGGAACCATGAAAAAAATGGGGGTATTTTTAGATTTTGATTTTTTTACTATTTTTTCTTTAACTTTGACTATTCGCCGTGAAAAAAAAATGTACTGAACTATAAGTGCACATTGCCCAAAAAATATGTCTAGTTAATAGAGATTTCAAAAAGATACCTCACTTACTATTTAAAGTTGAAGAAAAAAAGTTAAGGCTGTTTTTCCATGAAAGGGACTGAAACCAACTAAAACGTAATGATCGAGTTTTTATTTAAATTACGCTTACTTTAACTCAAAACGTGTTAAACAATACAAAATAACATCATTGACTAGTTAGACACTTAAAAATATCCTTCTTCAGTTGTAAAAAAACAACTAAGTAACTAACTAGCAAACAAAGTAATACAATTTTTCAAGTGAAATTTTACCTACTTTTAACTGTCGTGTTGAAGTGAAACTTCATATTTGTATGTAATTTGAATGACAATTCCATAATTTGGTATCTTGGAACTGACCTGATGATGGAGCCAGGACATGGATGGTGGGTCTCCTACCAGTTTTTACCCTTAGTCGCTGAAGAGTTGGAGTATCACCCCTGGCTCCACACGCATTTAACGAAAGAAGATGAAGAGGGCTGAATTTTTCAAAAAATATAAAACAATCGATAGTGCAAAAACGGTGACACTTTTACTAAAGTTATTTTTTTTTCTCAGAGAGCTCAGACCCTCACCTATGTTCTCCCCAAGTTTGTCGTGGTACTTACGGGACACCCTGTATATATATTTCTCAATATACTGATGATTTTGTTTTATACGTATCGAAAAATAATGTGACTCCGAGCCTTTTAGCTCTCTGAGTCATACATAATTGAATCATCCTTGATATTACGACTCGAAGACTCGAGTTCTTTGCAAAAAAGCAGTGATAGCCTAATGGTTTAGAAACTCGGTGTCTCGAACGAGGGGTCCGAGGTTAACATCCTAGACACGCACCTCTGTTATTTATATGTTAAGTTATGTGCGTATTAGAAATTAATTTTATTGTCACTTGCTTATAACGGCGAAGAAAAACATTGCGAGGAAACAAGCATACCTGAGAGGTTTATATTAAAAAAAATCTCAAAGGAATGTGAAGTCTACCAATACGCAGTTACGCACTTGGCCAGCGCGGCGGACTATAATCCTTCTCATTCTGAGTGGAGACCCCTGCTCAACAATGGGTTGATGACGCAACATAATTTGTAATATTTTTGTGTTACATGTCTCCTTTTTCGAAGGCCAATACGTTTACTACTTACTAACGCTACGTGCAAACTCAACACAAGGTGTGGCTACATCGGCCTTGATCCCGTGATCATGGCAATCATCATCTGCGTCATTGTCAACGAGTCGTATATAATTACTTCCTAATATAGGTTGAGCCAATTTAACCTTACCTGGAGGAAATTTTATTTAAAATCATGTTTATTACTTAAAAATGTCTAAGGTACAATAATTATAATTTAACATTGGTTATTTTATTTTTATTCAACTATTAGTAGTTACCTATTTCTAAACTATATAGAAAATATTGCCCTCAACGGCATTACCTAAAATGGTGTCCAAGATTTATATATATATATATATACTCTTCAGACACAGTCTTTAATCAGTGGTCGTTAAGCGTAGAAGAAAGAAAAGTAGCGGTCCCAAGGGTCCACCTTTGGAGCTCCACGCGCTTTTAGTATGCTTCTGCTTATTATAAATTTAACTAATGTATTTTTAAATATTATTTATTTTTCACAGGACACCTCCAGCGACGACGTGGAGCATATGGCCGGAGGAAATAATACTTTTAACATCAGCTAATTGAATTCTTTATACACTTTCAATTTTTTATTTTCTGTGTTTAATCTACAAATGTACAAGTTTTATAAGATTGGATTAAGTTTGTTTGTTTATTTTTATCCCTGTTGCCTTGTTGGCTTATTAAGTTGCAAGGTAATGTTGTTGTTAATTTAAAATGGATTTAATTAAATAAAAAATATTTAATAACGATGTGACTCCTCCATTAATGCCTCCCTTATCTTGTAACACTATTATTATTAGGCCGAAACAAGTGTGACAATGGTGTTTCCGAAGTCGAACCTCTAAATATATAAAATTTATGTCGTTAATAGTAGAGACCACGTAATCAAGTGTATTTACATGCTTTTGCCCTTTACATTATGACCAGTCATATGATAAGTCTACGGTGGAACTATAAGTAGTGAAATCTTTAATGCCAATTATGAAAAATAAATTCCATGCAAAATAGACCAGTTCTTCTGATTAGTATTTTACTAGTATCTCTATGGTTCCATACAGCTAAGAAAAAAAAAGATACTAATTACTTTATTTTATTAATTTGTTTCATCAATTTGAGATAGCGGTTATTTTTTATAGAATAAAACAATTTGTGGAAATAAAATTTATATATTTAATTAACCTTAAAAGTTTTGTTACATAACGCCGTTTACGTATTTATTTACAAGAAACACCTTCATGAGATTTATGAAAAATAACGGAACTTCAAATTTGATGTGATAATTATGTTCATTGTAACCATATAACCATATATCTTAAATTATTTTGGAGTACGCTTCTTCAAATAAAACCAAAATACTTGGACTATATTCACCATAATCCTTTTGCTTGGATATTGTCTAAAATATATTAAAATAATATGAAAATAAACTTCGCTCAAACACAACAACATTACGGTTGACAATATTGACATCAAGTTATGCAAAACAAAAGCCATTGGCCATTTAATAACACTAGATTGACACTAACATTGAAATACAACACCTACTCTGAATCTACACTCTTAAAGTAATATACCAATGCAATTTATTTTCTAAACATTTATTTTTAAATTTTAATCTATTTAACTGTGATTACATTACGTCCGATAGGAAACAACACCACAGATATAATAGCTAACGAAAAAGATCTTTCCTAAGATATTTCCTAAGTAACGCGGGTAACGCAACGACACTTACAAAGTAGAACAGTACCAGAACTGCAGATAAACTGAGAAGATTTGCTTAAGAGCTACTCTCTAACATGCTCATTGACTGAGGTACATACACACATTAACACTCAAAAAGACAGGTCCATGTGGATCCATCGTAACACTACTTAATACGCGTCCGGGCACAGTTTACAATTTGAGTTCGTATCGCTTGCAAGTGCGCACGTTGACCGGGAAGAACACGTTAAGCTCGATCAGCGTAGCGAGCACGAGGAACATGATGTACATCGCAAGACAAGCCCTCCCAACTGCAGCATCCAGCTTAAACTTGTTGAACCAGAACGTCAAGTACAGCAACAGAAGCGTCGACAGCAGAGATATGGCCGAGTACTCGAGTCCCATCGAATTTATCTTCACCTATTGGTAGAACAAGAAATATTTTACACGCTAAAATCAAATTCAGTAATAATACCTACAATAAAAGCATCGCTAGCAATTCCAACGTTAGCAAGCATGTCCCATTGATTATAAAAATATTAATGTAAGATACACGCATAAAATATATATATACATTTTGTAAGGTAATACAAATAATGTAAGTACACTTAAAAAAGAGGCCACGAGATCGCTTTGCAATTTGTAACATATAATTCGCAAAGGCAGTTAATCTGCTGAAGCATTTTGTTATTATTCGCTATTCACAACATTCAATTTATCACAATCTCTAACCCGGTAGTGCCCTGGCTCAGCCGGAGTGAGCGAAGCTTTGATAAGCCACGGCAGACCAAGACAAAGAAGAATGTCAAACGTATTAGATCCAATCGAATTGCTAATGCCCATCGACCCGTGTCCTAGAAAAGAAATAAAAAATTACATTAGCTGTCGACCTATTCCTTTAATTAAGGCCCATGATTAAATTCAGTAACAATATAGGAAAAAAGATGTACCTTGTTTCGCCACAATCACACTCGAAACAGCCTCAGGGACTGATGTACCAGCGGCAAGGAACGTAATGCCCATCACAGAATCAGGAATCATCAAGGTATCCCCTGTGAAATTTAATTTAATACAAATCAAATAGGCGGAATAATAAATACTGCAATTGTGATAGTCAAAAGAGTTGCTTCTCTTAGTACAACTAATGGTATCTCGGTGATCGAAATTGGATAATTATCGTTATTTTAACAAATAATGACCTTTTTGTGATCAGACATTAAAAATCATCTATACCATACCAAAGAAAGAATAAAAAAATCGGATAAACGAAGTAAAAAAGGTACTATAAATATTATATTCGTATTAGCATACCAATAATAGTAATCATCCAAGCAACTATATATGACAGAGATCCAATCCAGACGATGCACATAATAAATGTCAACGGAAACCAGTTTTTGAATCGAGGCTTCTCGCAATCGGGAATAGTAAAGAGAAACACCAGGTGAATCGGCCATGTTACAATCCATGTGGTCTGAAAAAAATGTGTAACAGATGATAATAGAAATAATTTTCTAGCTCATCAGTAGGATAATTTGAAATAGAATTTAAAACATGTGTTCTTGATTAACAACAAAAATCATAAAAAGGTAGAGATTATAAATTTAAACAACAAGTATTAACTTTGAGTAGCTTTAGGCCAATGTTCTGGCAAAAAAAATTAACCTTAGTAATCTTGCTACGTCCAGAAGGCCATTTCCAAAGAGAATGTTCATATTCGTCAGTTTCATCTTTGTTTTCTTCTTCGACTTCTACCACTTGATCGACATTTACTTCTTGAGAGGCAATTTCCATATCGCCAATCTTTGATTCTACTTCAATATTTATAGTTTTTATATCATCGCTTTTTTGTGAGCAATCAATTGACGAGATTTCTATTTCACTTCTCTTTTCATCAGAGGTAGGTGAATTTTTGATATTGCCATTGTGTTGATGATGATCAATAGCTACTTCAATTCTGTTTGGCGAGGGGGTTTTTACATCCTTATTATCTGCAAGTAATGTGATTTTTAATCTATTTAAAGTAAATCAGGTAAAATAAAACATTAAGTAATAAAACAAACCGTTTTCAGTAGCCAGCTCGTTATCAGATTTTTCTTCATTATTTTTAAGCATAGTCGATACGCAAGTCCAGCTACCTGTAATTAAGTAATTTCCAGTATTACCAATATTATAATTATCCTCACCTCATACAATCAGTGGACACTTAATGAAATCTCACCTTTAGCAAAATTCTGAATGGATTTATCATAGTACATAATACAAATGTAAACTCCATACAGCAAAACCAGGAAGAATGCCTCATACCATTGCACGTACTCGTCATGCATAATGCAAATAAGTATGGAAACAGTAATTCCATAAGCCAGACAATCCCGAGTTAGTGGCCACCAATCTAGAGGCACCACCTGAAAAACGAATAATTGACTTTTTTTAGTATTTCATGAGTATTACCTCTTTGCGTTATTTAATTAATAAACCCGTACTTAACCCACATAATTTTACTAATCAACCTCGCAGCATATTAGTATCTCTACGTCCGACCGAAAACACAGAATGTTCGTTGGTTAAGACAGTATTAGACATAATAGTCTTGCCATTCTAGGACGGAAGTTATATTATTATTATATAGGTAAATCTATTTAATTCAAGTTCAAGTTTAATAAATTGATACTTTTTTACTTATATCACTTTTAGTAACAAAATGTTTAAATTATGACATTATGTTAAAAACAAGTTATCGTTTTTATAACTACTTGAAGTGATACCTCCATCGACATTGATAATAAACTTAAAAAATACATTTTTGCGAAAAATTAAGAAGTATAACAACAATTACGAGGGTATAATCGTTAAGAAGTCTATATGAACGGAAAAAGAATTGGAGGTAGGTGTGTGGGGGATGGGGGCTAACGACCGTGGATATCATTTTAGCCAGTTGTGATTTTAACTCTGCAGAAGCCTGCTGATGATTTTTTGTTGTGATAAAACTAACAAATAACCCGGTATCACTCCTAAGGCACCATGTCACATTTTGAAAATTTCCTCCCAGTCGCAAAAAAAAATCACCCAAAGCCTCTCCCGAGGGAAATAACCGGGTATACCCAACACCGAATAATTTACCAAGTGATTTATAAAACAAAATATTTGGGGACCTCTGGTCTAATGCATCCTTTTGTCCTCTGTTGTTATCCTCTGTTCACAATCGTAACCGGCCTTGAACATTTCTTCAATATGAATCGAGGATTCTGGATATCCAAAAATTTACCATTCCAGCACCAATCCCGCAGCAAGCCGCTACAGCGAGGATATTGAATACAGCAGAGCCCACGATGGTGCCGACGCCGATGTCACCTTCCGTGATGAAGGTTCCTATCACATTCACGAAGAGTTCCGGGGCCGAAGTTGCAGCTGCCATGAAGGTGGCACCCGCTACGTCATTAGTCATGTTTAGCGCTAAAAATATACGAAATCCGTTAACAGATTTGCAAATTGCAAACGCAATCTATAAAATATAGACTGAAATAGCACTTAGGTATATGTATATACATCAACACCATCTAGAGATATTTTGTATAAAGTTCTTAATCTCAAAAAATACTGGCTAGTTTTAAAATCTTTTGATGAAAGAGTATTTTGTAAACCTTTTTGGGCGATTCTAATTTTCAATTAAAAAAAAAAACAAAAACACAATATTTACGCGGCATAATAGCGAAGTCCGAAAGTTTCGTTTACCTACAGTATTATCGGGATTTTATTTTGTCAAATTTAAGTTTTATAACAAGTTATCGATTAATTTCGAGCTAAACCTATTGTGTGCAACATACAGCGGCGCCATTTAACGTTGAGTCCCGGTTCGGTTTTCATCCCGATACACGTAGAGTACGTGTTTGGCGCGTGATCGTGATAGCCGTCTGTTACATCCTCAGCCACATTGGGCGGGAATTCGTCTTGGAGGAAGAACAGACCTCGTTTGGATCAGAACACCATGACGGCTGCAAAATACCGTAACGAGGTGCTAGTAAGGATAATCTACACCCATAAACTACTAATAGGCCAAGAATTCATGCACGATAACGCCGTGACCAGATGGTACCCTGAGCACGACGTATCGGTCTTAGGCTGGCCCGCTCAATCACCTGACTTAAACCCAATAGAGCACGCGTAGGACATGCACCAAAGAAGAGCTTTGAGGAATTTCTTTGCAAACGACGGAAGAGCAACTTTTTTGGATCTTAGCCGGACCTGGGACAATATACCGCAGCAAGTCTTGGATTGATTAATCTAAAGTATGAAAAATCGCTGCAGGACCGTTATAAATGTCATGGGTGATTTTACAGACTACTGATTTTTCACATAACTGTTAAAAACAACAAATTTTCCTTAAATTTCACGTTTTCTTGAGAAACACAATCATTGTTAGTTTTACCATTATTTTACGTCTTTTCTTCATTTAAGTATAAAATTGTAGGCGCACAATAATAAGGTTTTTTTTAATTCTTTAGTATAGTCAAATAAATGGGCTTTATAAAAATATACACTTGTATGTTATTTTTAATCAATTTTGAGATAATTGACTAAATTCCAAATATCACTAGACAGTGTTGATGTGTGTATCTCATTTAAACCATAGAAGATTTTGCACAATCTGATGTTAAGGACAGAGTCGGTACTACTTTTTTATTTTTAACTTTTGTTTTAGGTACTTCTAACAGATTAACGACGGGTTAAATGTACTTAAGTATTTTGTATAAATGGAAGAATAATTTGACAATCGAATTAAGAATAAGACTATCACTTGTTATTTGGGACAAATTAATTATTCAAATTCATATATTAGGAATAACCTTAGAATTCAAATCACATCACATCACATAACCCCTATATGGGGTTAGATACAAACCTAATAGCCATTTCAAGCATACGTACCATGGCATATCCGGTCAACGGCAGGGACAAAGAATTTGTCGCATACCACAGCGAGAGCGACAAATAGATATAGGGAAATAAAGGCGTGGAGCACGATGGCGCCATGTTGCCGTTGCTGCTCCGTGAATAGCCCCGCCGGGAAGTCGTCGATGGCTGGCGGCGTGCAGTTCCGAACAAATACCTCTGGAATTTTACATTTACATATATATTATATGAGATATTAGTTGTTCTTAATGAGAGGGCACCAAAGCCGTGAGAAGTTATTTCTCGAGACGTATCTCCTAGCTGCAATCTACCTATCTGCTATCGACTACCTGCTGATAGATACCGACCGATAGACAGACGGTTATATTCCATTTTTACGGTTTTCCATTTTTTTTTCTTTAATTTTATAAAGTAAATAAAATACACTTTTGGATATATAAATTTGATAAAGTTAACTTCTACTTAAATAAAAATCATCCAAAGCACGGACAATATCCAAGCGAAATACCTGTACCTTTTATGTTGACTTGTAAGCTGGAACACAGCAAGGCCTTGTAGCTCAAGTACATGTCGACGTCATCTAATTTAAATAGAAACTACGATACTTACCAAGAGGTCCACGTCTTTGTAAAATATACGGTGACCATAATGCTTTTGCAAATGATAGATCATTGACCGATATAGCCCAATTTCACAAAATACTATCAGGTACCAGCATCTAATACGGACGACTCAACAAGCCATTCGATAGCCCAAGGGCCTATGAATTCAACCTCTTTATTGCATTAGATTACCCCTAATTGAATTATATTTCTATAGATATTGATACCCATGTAGTTCACTTTCAACATGTCATTTTATTCTCGTATGTAATAAGCGGGCTGAACGGAGCCCAATGCCCAAATGTGGGACAGAAGTAGAGCAATAATAAGAAGCAGTGAAAGACTTGAGTATATTAGAAATGAATAACAATTACCTTTAAAAATATAAGAAAATATCAGAGTTCATCTCATGACTATTTGTCATTGTGTTTAATTTCCTGTTCGATATTTAATGTATTTATAAGAGGGTGGATTGAAAACTTTGCGGCCTAGCCAAGACAAACAAAAAAAAATATTTTTCGACATAATCTCCATCAAGGTCCATGCGTTTCTTCCATTTGCTTTCCAATGCTTCTATGCCCGTTTTAAAAAAGATTCTTCGAGTCCTTCAAAATAGTGGTTTACTGCGGCTTCGGCCTCTTCATTTGATGACACTTTTTGTCCATCTAGATATTTTTTTTTTAATTTGGAAACAGGTGTAAGTCCGAAGGTGCCATATCGGGAGAATAAGCCAGGTGAGGTAGCAATTCAAAACCACAACCATTAATATGAGCCATTGATTGAAAAAACGTGTGAAGGCGCGCATTATCGATTTGAAGCAACTCTTTCTTTCTGAATAATCCTGGACATTTCTCTTTAATTTCTTCCCGTAATCTTTAATTAAATAATAATCGATTTTTATTAATCGATTTATTGACCAAGAATAATCGATTTTTCATTTCGCGATTTCACACCATAATTTCGATTTTTTTCAAAAGTCGCAGCTTTGAAAGTGGAAGAAAAAGTGGTTGGAGGGCTTACTTTATAATAAAAAACAAACAATTTATTATCATTACACAAGATTGAATTGTAAAGAATCCAATCTTTTTAAAAATATTTTATTTGTATAATAAATAATTATTTCATACAGACTAGTAGCTTTTGATTATTGAGTAATGAGTTGGGTTGTTTTATTATTATATCAAAAAATCGACTTTTTAAAAATCGATTATTTTTAGTTAAACATATCGATTTTTGGAAAATCGATTATTATTTGGTAAAAAAATCGATTATTTTTATTAAAAAAATTGAATAATATAAAAATCGATTTCTCCCCAGCCAAGACTGATCCCTACTTGAAAAGAGTACTTTTAAGTAATCTAAAGATTACTCTTCAAAAATAACTCCACAGGTTTATAATCCAAAATTACTGCATTTCCTGCAATATAGCGGCTTTAAAACGCGGAGGTTTTATAGTGGCCACGAAAGGTTCTCAACACCGTGATGTAGAAATTCAAGAGAATGGTACAGCTACATCTAGTTTGTTTTGTCTAAACTATTCGTTATGCCAATTATTGCCATGTACGCGAATGGGGTGTGTATTTAATCTATTCTTTAAAACGTACTTAATAAATTACTAAAATAAGAAATTCAAACGATAATCCCTAATATCAATATCAATTTAGTTCAATAAAAGAATAACGTTTAATGCTGTCCCTCCATCTGACAACTTTACGTATTTATCACGCATGCGCCAACAAGCGGTTGTTTTATTTGTCTCAAAGATGACAAAACATTCAGATTCAGAAACATTTAGACACCTCACGTAGGGTTTGATGCTTTAAAATATGAGTAAACAGTCATAATAACATGTAAATAATCGAGTAGTTATTGTCATATGATATTATTAATATTAGAGAATAGTTTTAGAAATTAGGCACATTTTAACCTATATTGCTTAGGTTACTGGCAACAATTATTTACTGATGGCGCATGCGTCAACACGGCTCGAACTTTCGCGCCGCACACTTATATTATTGGAGAGCGGTACAACATAAAAATGTGAAAATCTTAGAACACGGTTAAAAGTAAACAAATAGTGAAAGCTAACATTTAAATGAAATATACTTGAAATATTACAATCAGCTGTAACACTTCAAAAAATAAACCAAATAATGCTCAAGATAAAGGTTTTTTATACGGAGACTACTCTTACAAATCATTACAAGCTTCTTCTTCAAACATTATAAAATGAAATCTATTTTTATTTAGTAATATCTATCAAAGTAAAGAATCTACTTTGATAGATATTACACAAATACATACAACATCGGTATATTTTAAAAGCTAAAAAATATGGGCTGTTAAATGCTGTTTAATACTATGGAGTATAACGACTAAAAATAATAGACAAGATGAAATTATTGGAATAAAAAAGTACCTCATTTCTTACTTTTTTAAGTTTTCTGATATAGCAGGAACGTTGATATGCATATTAATAGTTTCTATGTACTGAAGGACATTTTCAGAACTGCAAACATTAAAATCATCTCTAAATAAGATAGCGCAAGAATTATTGTCATTCAAAATGTTCACTTATGGCAGTAGAGTGAATTCAAATGGACCACCATCTAACTGCAATTTTGCAGACGGACTGTAAAATTGCAGTTGGATGGTTCTACAATTGCACTACTGCACTGGTATAGTGAACTCCCTAACTTTCAAATAAATGAAATAAATCCCCGTGCATTGTACGTAGTGATATAATTACTTGGCCGTGATTCCTTAGACTGCATTCACAAGACTTAACCGAGCTTACAGTACTTCAATGTTAAACGCTGTTGTGTTCCGTCTTAAAGGCTGTGGATCTGTGACCGATCTCATCTACGATATGAATCTTATGTGGTCACGGATGTTCACGTACGGGAGCGGCTACATACCATCAGATTGAAGTTCATCTTTTCTTTGCTATTTCTCTTCTATACAAAAAACGCATTTAACGATCTATTGGGTTGTTCGGTAAGTCATTTCGTTTTTTCCCGATAGAGGATTTAATTGTATTTTTTCACAGCTAACTTCACACTTAAGTCGCATTGTGGTTATATGTTTTTACAGCTGATATAGCAAGGCTTGTATGTGAATAAGTTCAATTGACTTTATGCAATAGTTTTTGGTGGGTGCCCTTTTAAATATGGAGAGCAATAAGCAGCACTTTCGTCATATTTTACTTTTTTACTATAGAAAAGTTAAAAATACTGCTCAAGTCAGAAAAAAAATGATCTAATGGGTATGGAGAAGATGTGTTGTCAGTACGCCAGTGGCAGAACTGGTTTACAAAATTTAGATCCGACAATTTTGAAGTCGAAGATGCACCACGTTCTGGTAGGCCGATTAAGACTGATAAAGGCATTAGTTAATGCAAACCGGTCAATAACAATACGTGAGATCGGCCAGAGTTTAAATTTATAGAAATAAACCGTTTATGACCACTTGAAAGGCCTGGATTAAAGCTTGAAGTTCGATATATGAGTCCCCAGATTTCTCACGATGAAAAATTTGTATCGTCGCGTTGACGTCTATGATCTGCTAAGGCCTGGATTTAAGCTTGAAATTCGATATATGAGTCCCCCGATTTCTCACGATGAAAAATTTGCGTCGTCGCGTCGACGTCTATGATCTGCTCCCGAAACGTCACGAAAATGATCCACTTTAGAAGCGAATAAGTTACTTTACCACACCTACCATATTCTCCACATCTGGCGCCTTCAGATTATTATTTTTTCCGATCACTGCAATATTTTTTGGACAGTAAAACCTTTAACTGAAATAAAGAGGTCAAAAATCACCTGCAACAGTTTTTTTGCAAGAATCGACCAAACAAAGGAAGAACGTGGAATCACGCTCCTACCATAAAAATGGCTTAATGGCTTGGTGTTGGGCCAAAATGGCCAATATATAATTTTATAAAATATTTATTCATTATACGAAAATTGTCTTTCATTTTTACAAAAATAAACGAAATGACTTTCCGAACAACCCAATATTTTGTAGTAGTCGCGTTAAATACTCTTCGTATCATAAACGTATCAGGACAGCTTTTAATATAGTGCACGTGAGCGAATCTAATAATAAAATAATTGAGGAAGATTAAATTGTTTAAGAGGGGCACGGCAATCCAGACCCTACAAACGAATCGCAAACAATTTGCGGAGCTATTAACGGTATCTTCGTACTAGTCTTTCCATGTTCAGAGACGATAGTATGAATTACATACTCGTATTGCTTAAAATAGTTTATATTGCTAAATTACCTCAATTAGGAAAGTGTGTCTAAGTTTTGACAAAACCGAAACGTTGATATTCAGAATAAGGAAAGATTCTGGGTTAGTCACTGCTCTCACTAAAAAGCTATACAATTTTGAATGATCAAACTTATCGTACTTAAACTAAATAATTGAATACTATTTGGTTTTATATTGCCGAACGATCAAATTATATAAAAATTGAGCATCCATCTGAATGAGCATCCATATGAATAAGTTCCAAACTTCCAAATAAGCAAACTCCCAAGCCAATTGGATACAGATCTCCTTTGAAAAGGCTAAGGAATATTTACGCCATAGATGGTGGACGGACTATGACCAAGTACCTACAAATGACAGCCTTCACACGTCTTTGAGAGCATGTAAAGAAGCATCTGAGTTTCCTTCCAATGTTTTACACTACCATCAAAGCAAATTACAACATAAAAAGACTGATATGGAAATTCGAGGGAGTTGGAGACAAAATTTCATATAGTCATAGTCCGAGACCTCTTAGAGGTCTCGGAGGCGTAATCTTCAAATTTTGCTAACACTGAAATATTCATATGGTGCCAGGAACCTAAATTTTAAATCTTGCTAATTGTAGCCCTAGCTAGCTAGCTACGACGCTGTATGCCAGTAGACTACGACTCACCTGTTACACGAAGCAATCCAAAAACACGGAAACAGCAAAGTATAACTGGCAACGTGACACAGTAATCGTTCTATTACAGAATTATTGCCTACGTTTAACAAACGCACGCCGACCACAAACAAACATACTTCCTGCGCCCGCAACAAGACAACAAGTAAATTGTCTCAAATGATTATTGCTGCAAGTTGTCTAACTGGATTAACCGATTTTAGTGAATAATACCGCGATGACTCGTCGAGGCTCGAGGACATGAATACTAAGGTTATACGAGAATAAACGTAACCATACGTGTATTCTAGTAGTATTATAAAAAGCTTTTGACTAATTTTTAAAAGCTTTTTCATCACTTTATTATATACAACAATTTATCAACTTATTTACAAAATTTCCATATATATACAAATATGAAAAACAAAAATATAAAAACAAAAACACTACCATAAAATATTGTCACCATCCCTGTCTTTGGGCAAGGTTCCCAAGACGCTGACAGCATTTCCTCTCTGATTTGCTATACCAGTTCTTTGAGCAAAATTTGTGAGCTTTTAATTTTTGAGTTAAGTAGAATTTTAAACCAGTTAACTCCAATCGATTGGGCTTTTTGCATACACGTTTGCTTGGACAACATTTAAGCTTAACGACGTCACTTTAGATATAATATGTTGGACACCCCAACGTGACAAACGATTTATTTTTTATGCACCCGCAAGAGGTGAGTATAAAATAAAAAGACAGAAAATAAAAATGACTTGTTTTTAACAACTATTTAATTAAAATTTATTACATCCCTGATGTTAAAATAATGTAATAAAAACTGAGTACAAAATTTGGAACGCATTTTAAGAATAAGTTCAGTCTAAATAATTTATATCGAGTAACGTGAAACTAATAGTTTTATTTATAATTCAGGACCAATGTATCCATCTACTTCAATTGTAGCCCGAAACAATCATGATCTTGAAAAATTAATAGTGACAGGAAAAGAAGAAACAAGAGATCTTTAAGACGCAGCCAAATACCACAACATCTAGATTCTAGACATATCAATTACAGAGGCAACACATTAGTCCACTAACCGCAACAACTAGAAATACTACAACAACAAGAAATTACGATCCTCAGTACTGTGGGACCGACTGAAGAGAGAAAGAGAGGGAGAGATTTATCATTCAATTGCATTCCCCCGACTGCATATTATCACCATTATGTTCCATTAAATTTCAAAGGAATACTCCCGGTCTGTTTTATATTTGCCGTTATTTAGCGTTGGATATTTTAAATTATTGTTTGTGGATTTCTTATTTTTTTCGATCTTTCAGTGTCGATATTGTCTTTTGAAGTCTTTTGCTTGCTTTTTTATTACTTTGTTTCGTTCTTTAAGCTTTAATAAGACACGACTACACCGACAACGGGACAGTCCAAAAACATAAACAAAATAGTGATGAACACTTAGACAGCCCTCTATTTTTATTGACCCCACGTTGCATCATAAGTAATTGAAGAGAGCAATATAGCTCGTAGATACGAGCGGTGTCACTATAATCACAGGACTGGGTGCCGCTGATTCACACCACTCCGATTCATAAAATTGCATTATGTCACACTATAAAATAAGGATGAATGTACTAACCTACGCTGCAATATTCATACGTACTCGTCTACGCTCCGACGCGGATAGGGAGGTAGGTTAGTGGCCAATTCATGTCGGATGTTTTCAAACCGCACGGCAGGACAAAGCTTAACTGATATCCAATTATCCAATGATAATAACCGGCACGTTTTAACGTGCTCTACACATGAGACTACGAGACGAGCCACTAACGGTCACCCGTCCAAACACCAACTACGTCCTAATTTGCCTAGCTTTGCATCCGACATTACGACACGTCATATTAAATTATTTACAATTATTTCACGCAGCTTAAAATTATTTCACACGGCTTAGATACAGTCCTTCTTTAATTTAGATTTTAAAAAGAGTTATTCGGTGATGGTATAGATTTTATCCGCGCTATAAGTGGACACCGAGATGGATTACTGATCTGACAGGTGCAAATTAACAGATGGTTTTTGATTTACCTTTCCACGGCACACACAATAGGTAAATCCTTAATACGAGTAAAAACGTAAATAAGACGAATAATTAAACAAAATCCCACCTGTAAAAATTAAACAAAGTACTGACATAATTTTTAAAGAAAAACATGCATGCTGATTGCTGGTAAATTATAATATGTTCGTTTTTCTTTATTTTAATACCTTTTAGCATAACATTGTTCGTTAAAATACTATGAAATTGTGAATTTATAAGAATGTGGTAAATATTGTTTAAATAGCCAAGGATTTCATGTTGTTTTCTCTTATTTGCAGGCTCTTTTTGTTTATGAATATTGTAGTAATTAGTTAAAACCTGTATTTGTGTAAATTATATATTGAAAATATAAATATTATTTACAGATAAATATAACTATTTATATTTAGCAATATGTAATGCAGGCCGAAGCTATATTTTATAACTTTGTTAAATTTGAATTTTCAAAATTACATTATTACTACTATGCCGTATAGAAGGAAGCTATGTGCAAAATTTTAGAACTCGTTCAGCAATTTCGGGTGATCGTTAACAACTGGTATAGTCAATTAGTCATTTAGTCAGTCAATCAGTCATTCAACTGGTTTATATAAATACATAATACGTATGTATTTTTGTAATTTTGTTTATTGATACCTGCTCGACTGTCCCACTGCTGGGCACAGGTCTCCTCTCAGAATGAAAAGGATTAGGCCATAGTCCACCGCGCTGGCCAACTGCGTATTGGTAGACTTCACATACATCTGAGATTTTTTATATAAATGTCTCATGTATGCAGGTTTCCTCACGATGTTTTTCCTTCACCGTTTAGCAAGTGATAATTAATTTCTAATACTCACACAACTTGGAGAGGCCTGGGATTTGAACCTCGGACCCCTCACTATCACTACTGTTAAAACAGACAGGTTTGGACAATATTTTTTAAACATATTACGCTTTCGCGCCAAAATTCGCCATTTTCTTTTTTTTTCTAACTCATACCTAAGAACATTTGTATATCTAAGAGTATAACGAGATGCCTTTACTGTTAAAATCCATGCAGACGCTTGGAAATTTACAAACATATAAGGCACGCGCAAAAATCATATACCTTCCTTAGCACTCCGGTAAAAAGAGATTCGTCAGTAAAATAAATCTTTGCGTGTCTTACTAAGGTTAATATTGTAATATATAGCCTAACCTGATGTTGGATCGTTTCACTAATGATCGTAGCTGTGACATGCCATTATCTATTAATTTAACTAACTAAAAAATACGAGCCTCCAGTCAAGCTACATCACGATAAGAACTCAAAGAGCGGTTGCGAATTGACGTCTGCTTTATTTTAAAATACGCGAGACTGCAATTATGTGATTATGTTGACCCGATAACTCGATGGCATACGCTCAATAATATGTTACGGTGATCACGAACTATTCGTTCGCTATTCACCCACCACGTTTGCAGGCCAACACATATCGCGGCTATAAGCCGCCGCATGAAATTTACAACTAACGTTTACCTACATTATTTTACATCAATGAAGGAGGTAGACTCTGTGGTTCAACTCTGGCAGCATCGCCGCCACACCAATTTCTTCCTTATAACTTATAACAGTGATTTTATTCTTTGTGCTCCTGTATTCTGGTAAGGGAGACATACTTTTCCGAGGCATTCCAGCTTAGTGCTCAGGGTTAGGGGCACATCTGTAGCCGACCTCAGGTGGAAATCTGGTCTTATCTACATCTGCATGCTCGTCTGCTGCTTCTATGTGATATAGTTCTGCGACTGCAGCCAGAGTCCGCCATGTTACTTCTTATTAATCAATTCTATACATGCTACCATAGTACTGCATAAAAATATGGCAAGAAAACGCCATGAAGACACTTCTGATTTCATTTATGCCCGTAGTTCATAACTTTAAACTCGCTCAGAAGTAGCGGAATATTCATTATTAAAATCAGGTCGCATAGCCACAGCGAATATTAATACCTTGCTTGAGTAAAGGTACGTGAGATAACATTAGTAAAACGGGATTTTAATAAGGTCTAAATAAATTTTGTCCAAGATGAAATAGAGTATAATTTTGTATACTTATAAAAAATAAACTTTCTTATTTATCTATTAGATAAAGTTGAAAAGTAGTGAATAGATTGATTTGAAATACTTTATTTTAAGAAAAACTATTAGACATACAGTTTTCCTCACGTTCACTTTCCTCACTTTTATAGGAAGTGATAATTTTAGTTAAAGAGAGATAATGTAAAAGACGACGTCCTTTATAATTGCACCATACATAAACAAACTTTTTTTTTATAATATAGAAGTAGCAGACGAGCATGCAGTCCACCTGATGAATAAACCCCAGATAGGATTAGATATTCCTACCTGAGGTAGGCCACAGATGCGCCGCTACCCCTGAGGACTAAGCTGGAAAGCCTCGGAAAAGTCTGTCTCCCTTACCACACCCTTCAAACCGGAACACAGCAGCGCCTAACACTTCTGTTATTAGGTAGAAATAGGTGTGGCGGTGGTGCCGCCGGATTCTAACGGCAAAGGGTTCTACCACCTTCAAAGACACCTACAAGCTTCACCTAACTTGTTAGTAACGAGGGAAATGACGTGTTTTTTACTGGCCTCCCTGTGTATCTGACTTATATACGAGTATGTAGGTAACATTGTATATGATGTACGTCTCCAAGACGACTGATCGTGTTGCTAGGCATGATCATTATCGTTTTCAAAGGGGGAAATTGTTGTTATTCATAAATAAGATGAACGCGGAATACCGAAAGGTTATTGATTTCTGTATTGAAAATAGAAAATGAGTTTGATACAAAATATATTGAAGAATTATAGTTATGTGAAAACGTGGAAAAACACGAACAACATTAAATGTGGAGAAATTGTCCATGAAGTGTAATTCAATAAGCTACAGAATCTTTATAAAAGCAAATACCCGATTGCTTAAAAATATAGCGTATGTTTTACAATTTAGGCGAATGCAATGATTTCACGTGTTGTAATCTATTAAGCCGTTTGGCTGTAGAGCGCGCTAAAGAAACATACGAGTACATATACAATACTTGTGTATATGTTATATATCTTATATATCTTATATCTTATACAATGTTTACCGAGCCGGCAAACGTTGTGTTGTCATATAAATACACAAATGTAATCACTTAGGGGTATGAAAAATAGATAGTTGCCGATTCTCAGACCTACTGGATATAAAATTTAACTGCATATAAAATTTAAAAGAAGTACGGTAACTAACATTGTGACACGAGAATTTTATATAAGATTATCTGATCGAAAAACAATACTCCCGCAGTCTGTAACAACAAAATTTAAAAGTGCACCATATTTTGTTATCTCAGCCCTGTTGTTCCCTTTGCTTTTTCCTATCGTTGCATTAAACTGCCTGCTGTCTTCGTTCTTGTGCATGTTTTAACCTGTCAGCCCCAGTTAGCTTTATTTCCTTTGTGTTTCCGTTACTGTGAGAATGACCGCTTAGTCCCTTCTTTTATGGTTTCAATTTATGATCATAGTACAATATGCTAGGCAGTGATAGCCTAGTGGTTAAGAAACTCGGCCTCTCGATCGAGGGGTTCGAGGTCCAAATTCCAAATAATATGCACTTGCATATTAATGTAAAGTCGTAAGTCCGTTTTATGAAATCACCATTTTGTGTTCATTTGACTTTATACGAGGCTTGGAAAACCACACAAGTTGTGGAAGAACCATTCATTGCCTCCGAAAGCGCCACCGCCACTTCAAGTATATGTATCCCTTTTAGGACTTTACTAATCATTGACAGTGGTCATTTATCATCAGATGGCAGCATGCTCGTTCACTACGTCTTTTATAAAAAAGTAAATTAAAGAGCCGTCACTCTTATTGCGTGTGTTACTGACAGTTACTTATGGCCATTCATTACTTCTGTACTACACGCGTTCTTTAAAAACATTTCACACGATATGTATTATATTTTTTTCTGTAGAAAGTAAACTAAACACTGACAGGAGCATATGTGTTGTTTTACGTAATTTCCTCGAGGAAATTTAGCCAGGAAATATATTCGAACACAGAGACGGACCGGAAACATGTTATTAATATTAATTATCAGCGCTTCATTTTTATATCTTATAACATTAGTGTAAGGCGTTTGGGTTCTAATTTGCAATGATAACACCCGTTTAATAAGGTCGTACGTCCCTACTCCCTACTGTCTCGGGACCAGAATAGAGTTAAGATATCCCATGCCTGTCGTTACAAGCAACTTAAAAGGGCCTACCGGAGTTGCTCGCGCCAAAATTGGAAGCTCGAACCGCCCAACCAGTAGGGAAGTACTGGATAGGACGACACTGTGACCGCATCCCTCGTCCTATCCTTATCCTACCTTAAACACTCGAAGGTGGGGTGAGCGTAAATGCTAATGTGTGCAAAGACCTATACAGAGCATCGCGATCAGAGTACTCCCAAAAAGAGAAGGGTTAAGGCCACATAATACTATACGTTTATATGCGCAGCTTAGAGTACATCATACACCTCGTTACCAGACACGGATTTGCTCTCAGAGTGAAAGGGTAGTAGGCCATAGTCCTTCGCACTGACCAAGCTCAACTGGCCAGCTCAGCCATCTTCACACTAACCCGTATATATAAGCATGTGACAATTTCTAATGCGCACATACCGACACTTGAAGTGTGACCTGACTGTACCAGCGATTTCAGTCAATTTCAGTGTTACGTACAATTTTCGTGAACTCGTACATAATAGCACTCATTGGGCATACGAGTAAGTGTGAAATAAAGTTGGAAATTCTCAGTATATAGGTCAGTGCGGACACGACACCTTTGTGAGCCAATTGCGATAACTACCTTGTCTGCTGATTCACAAGGCCTTCTGTCGTGAGTCTCCAAGACCTAATGTAGGTAAACCATTGTAACCCATGTGACCTCGTAACATTTATACACAAAGATCATGCCTTACTTAGGACTAACCGAGGCATTGACATCAAAAAACCTCTGATACTCGTACAATCTTCATATATGGGCCGGATGAACACTTGTAAAGCCGCAACAGGTGTGAGTCAGATTGTATAAAAATATGTACTTACGAACCTACCCAACTCTTATTATATATGAGTTACTAGGCGAATTATACATATTATAAAGACGATAAAACAATTCAAACTACAAAGGAAATGCTGCCAGGGAACCCTGCCCAAAAACAGCAATAGCGATAATGTTTCATGGTAGTGTTTTTTGTTTTTATATTTTTGTTTTTCTTTCGTTTGTATGTAGGTATGTACTTTTTGTAAATATTCTTTTACTCGTATATAACTACGAAGAACTATATTCAATTAATATCACTACAAACTTCTTCTATAAATTAATCAAAATCGTTATTATTACGTTGTCAAATTGTTTAGAGTTGCAGTGTACGATTAAATTGGTACGTCTTTCCGTTTCTGCATGATGAGTTTATCTGTAAGTAGCTGTACATTTTAGACTTTATAACTTTATATGTATAGTTTGTAAGGAAGATATTATTAATGTACAACTGTAGATAAACCTGAATAAATTAAAAAAAAAACCATGGTCGGGATTCAATTTGGCGCCCCATATACATATATGTCGTCTAAGACAAAGTAGGTGGAAATGTGAGTGCAATTTATCAACGTAAGATCGTCTTCCTAAGCCACCCGATGGTGCAAATTGAATCTCAAAGATCTAACTAGTCGAAACACGAAAAAGCTGATTTGCCTTCATAACTTCAATTTATCTGCCGGTGCGATTTCTGAGCAGACAGGCACTTAAACTTACAATTTTATGTCATCGCCCTAGCAGACCCAACGTCGACTTTAATATTTTTTCATAAACTTAACCAGAACAAGAAAAGTATATTATTTAAACATATTCTAGGTGTTAGAACCCTTTTTAAGGTGGTAGAACTCTTTGTGGTTCGACTCCAGCGGCACCACTGCCGCACCTATTTCTACCTAATAACAGCAGTGTTAAGCGCTGCTGTCTTCTGGTTTAAAGGGTGGGGTAACGGAGATATACTTTTCGACTACCTTCCGAGGCGTTCCACCTTAGTCCTCATGGGCAGCGGCGCATCTGTGGCCGACCTCAGGTAGGAATATCTAATCCTATCTGGGGTTGATTACAGATGTCCATGGGCTGCATTAGCTACTTACCATCAGGTGGACTGCATGCTCATCTGCTACTCCAATATTATAAAAAAATCTAAATACTATTGTAAATTTTAATTTTATCAGTGTTTTCTTTTATAAAATCCACTACCAATATTCGATATCAAAGAGGATTAATAACGTCGTGCCGTCTTTGACGCAAAAGAGGATTCCCGTCGTACCGCTTCCAGTAAAAATCCAATCTAACATGTTTCCCCATCCTGATTAGAAATAGGAAATAAAAAGCAACTAATTCCCTCGCTTTTGACAACCAACACTCTTGGGATTTTACTCTCTTTGAACACACATGTTTCCAATTCCATATTTCTTACTACTAGGTACTTTACTACTAATAGTGGAGCTCTACTATAAAATACCAACACTCATTACAATTTCGTTTGCTCTAAGGCAAGTAGATAGGAGTTTCAAACGGGCATGCAGTCTACCTGATGATAAGTGGGTACTGTCGTCCATGGACATCTGTATTCAACCCCAGAAAAGATTAGATTCCTACCACAGGTGCGCCGCTAGCGCATAGGAGTAAGCTGGAATGTCTCGGTAAAGCATGTTGTTCTTACAACATCCTTCAAACCAGATTATAGCCTCATATCAGCAGTTGTTGCGTGGTGGTGGTGGCGACTCCGGAGTCGCACCACAAAGGGTTCTACCACCATCATAATGTAATTAGAAATTTATTTTAGATCTGCGTACTGATTTACATAATTGAATTTGGTATTTATTTTAGATGGATGGTGGAATGGACTTGTGACCGCCGGCTGACATACATATGAGATGACCATCGTAGCCCTTAAAAGTGTCAACACATTTGAAAGCAGTTTCAGGTAGAATCTGTTCTATTAGGACTACGAGTATATATCACACTAATTACAATCAGGTGGATTTCGGTCAGGATTCGTTTTATGAAAAAAGTAAAATACGAAATAACAAGAATCTATGAGGATACAAGGTACCTCGTATAATGGTACTCAATATAATTCTACTTAGTTCCTTCTGTAATATTGTTTTCTTTTCCACCGTCCCAATAAACCTTGCAATTTCAATTCATCTGCCAGCCAGTTTACTCAAGTTATAGAGTTGATCCACTACTAAACAATCGTTGAAATTAAGAAAACATTTTTCAATTACAAGTTGAAGGGAAAACCTTACGAGAACTGCATTTGTTCAGTCAAAGAAAATTTAAGTATTGTTTTCAGTTCGAAAATTTAATTAGATATCTATTTTGAAACATCATTGAATTGTGTATATAATTATATAAGGAATGTAACACAAGGACGACGACTGCGTCAGCAAACATCGGCAACGAAAACGGCCTGAAGTTTCGCTCTTGTTTTAACTCGACCCATACAAATCGCATGCACAAGATATATCTGACAGATCTGTGGTAAATGCAAAAATTATAGTAATAGGCACCTTCTACATTTTTTAAATTTTTATCTGCCATTATCCTTACAGTCCACCTTGATGTCAATACGAACACAATTGCACACTTTCATGTTATAAGGGATTCATTTATTAAGGCATTATAAGGGATAACGTTGAATTGCTAAGAGCAAATGAAATAGTTTGATGTCAAAAGTGCATTTTTAGCACTTGAAAGTTTTGTCCTTTATATGTGTTTTGTTAATAATCAATTTAATTAGTAAATCGACATTGTTTTTCTCGTTACAATTATGAAGAAGCTTTTGAATATGATAAGCCAAGTACAAAATACATTATTTACGAGTACAAATTTTGTTTGACGCTTAAAAATATTTCATTTTCGTATAATTTCATTTTAACTTCGTTAAATATTTAGTGTTATTATCTTGATAATACTGTTTTTGTAATAAGTTAAATGTATGTAATCACTGACTGGTAAGCGTTTTAGTTAATATAAAAAATAAAAAAATGTCTTAACGTTTTCTATTATATGGTGAGCAAAAAACGTTTTAAGTTTCTTGAAGCATTAGTATTATTTTATTATATAATTTTCGACAACACTTTAAGGTTTAAATTAGTTTTCATGAACATTATGGTTTTCACGTAGATAATAAATAAACTCTGCCTCTAATTTAAACATAATTAAATCATAACAAAAATAATTATAGCGCAAATTAGGAAATTTTATATATTATTATTATTAATAATAATATAGGAGTACCGACGAGCATACAATCCACCTGATGGTAAGTGGCTACTGCCGCCCATGGACATCTATAATCAACCCCAGATAGGATTAGATATTCCTACCTGAGGTCGGCCACAAATGCGCCGCTACCCCTGAGGACTAAGCTGAAACACCTCGGAAAAGTCTGTCTCCCTTACCACAACCTTCAAACCGGAACACAGCAGCGCCTAACACTGCTGTTATTAGGTAGAAATAGGTGTGGCGGTGTTACCGCCGGAGTCGAACCACATAGGGTTCTACCACCTTCAGTTTTATCTTGTGGTGTACATTAATCATATCATAATTTTCAATATCGTATAAGATTATGATTGTCTCATTCAAAATATTATCAACATTTGTTTTTCTAAAAAGAAAATGGGAATAACTAAATTCACTTATGTACGTCAATTTTTTTCTTTTATTCTATATGTTAATACGCGAAGCAAAAACTTAAAAAGCGTTTTAAGGAACATAGCGTGCACGAAGGAGTGTGAGAATTGGAATATTAATATTAACTCGTATATAGAGAAGGATAGTAAGAAGGTAAAATTTATACTTAATATTAACTATCTAAAATTATCGCTACTTAATATTATAAATGCGAAAGTAAATCTGTCTGTCTGTCTGTCTCTTCTTCACACCTAAACCACTGAACCGGTTTGAATGGAACTTTGTACAAAGATCTGTCTGAGAGTCTGAGACCCGAGAAAGGACATAGGATAGTTTTTATCCCGTAAATACCACTGGAACTACGGATAGCGATCTGAGATCGATTAATCGGAGAATCGATCTTTTGAACCAAAAATATCGATTATTTTAATCGATCTCCAGTAATGGATCGATGCAGTGAATCGAACTTTCAACCCAGAAGATCGAAATTCTATTTTTTCATAGTTAATTGATTATTATTAACAATAATTATAGTTATAGACATTTTTTTGCTTTTTTGCTGATAGATATGTATTGTAAGTGGTTGTTTGCCACAGACAACCTTTTTTTTCGCAATCTCGCAGGCTTCGCTCAGCGAAACTTTTAATCGGTTGTCGTTGTGGCTACGAAATTTACCTACAGTTACTTTACTTATCCATGTTAGTCGATCATCTGCTTATTTATATAAAAATGAATATTTGTCTATATATATTTTATAGAATCGCAAACTATGCATTTGATCAAGTGATAATCTTTAGCAAAGTTGTTGTCCAAGAGCCTACGAAGGTCTGTGGGTTGGTAAGACCAATCGACAGATAGCGCCACTGTCATTCCAATGAAGGTACAAATTTTCTGTTTTATGTATGTCATATTATTTCTTTAAAATGCGGGCGAAGCCGCGGGCACCACTAGTACAAAATAAATCATGGATTGTTCACATTCATACTAACAATGTAACACACATATTATGTCACATGTCAACACAACAGATCTGACATTCAAATGCCAGATTTTTACACAAAAATGAGTTATTGCTTTTAAATACGGCTTAGCCAACTAACCTCCCTTTTAATAATAAATCTGTGCAATAATTTGCCTACGAAATATCCATATTTCATAATGCTTTTCTCGCAGCTCTACTTTTCTCCCTGCCAGATCTACTATTCTTATTACTCATAAAAGTACGCTCAAATTGTGTTTTTTTTTTTAAATTGCATTGTAATATGTATGTTTCAAAATTTTATTGATTTACATATATTACATGTTTTTGTTTCGACATCTATTTTGGACAATTTGATTTCGATTCACCACAATCACGAGTCCTTGCAGTAGCCCTGCTCGCCAATTGACAATAAGAAGACCGGATGAGGCGCCGGCCGGTCCCCTCCTTCTCACTTAGAGCCGACGAAACGACCGAGATCGCCCAAAGGCAACACTGGCCTGCTACTAACGTTTATTACTACAATCAGACCGCGCTTCATACAAATATCACTTCATTTACCATTATATAATACTTTACAATCATGTGCGCTTACTGCCAAAATGGTAAAGCTGAGTTAAAATGACATCAAAATAATCGCAACCAATGTGCAGCATTTTAACTTCAGATCATTAATAAGACGTAAATGCAATTTAGAAATGATTTTATTCTACAGAAATCAAATAATATCAAGTGTATATTTGTTCACATATTTATCAGTGTTTTATTAGTAAGATAGTCGAGGATTATTTAGAAAAAGAATTTCACGGAAAACTATCATAATCATATTATAAATGCTAATCAAAATACTTAAACCTATGTTATAATAATATTTTTATTATGATATTTGTTATAAAATGTATTTGATATTTATTCTCATATTACCAGGAATGCATACAATAAAATTACAATTGATTAGTTATACTTATTTATATAATAACACTATACTCAACGATGAATACTTAGAATAAAATAAATAATAAACAACTCAACGAAAAACTGTATGCACAATTGAAGCAAGTCATTTTAATGTTTGAATACATCGATTAGAATTAATTACCAATGACTCCATATCAATGAATAAATTATGAAATTCAATCAGACGCTTCGTATATTATCTGATTGATTCGCAATTAATAACTCAATTAATGAGGTATAATTTTATAAACGTGCGATTTGAAATATCGCTGCATACGGCTATAATAGCAGATATTTGCATTTTCATCGCTTTAATTGACAATAACTGCAACACCTCTAGCGTAAAGGAAAGTAGCCTAGCTATGCGTTATAGTTAATTATTATTGAAGTGACTGCATTTAATAACGATTTAAATCTTACCATAATAAATGTGAAAACACATTATTTGTGCACATAATTATTATAATAATAAAAATATTCTAATACTAATAACTTAAAAGTTATTTACAATGACACTCCATTAAAAATATAATGAATACGCGACTGCTGTAACTTATCATTATATTATTATTATCATATAACATTTAATTCCGAATTGAATTCATTGATTGTGATATTCTTAATAAAATATTTGTAACACATTCATTTTTCAATACATTACATTTGTACATATTACAATATTAATTAGTTATTTGTTAATGTAATACAACATTGTTCAATTACAATAACATATCACGAGCTTTTATAATTAATGGTATGAAAAAAATCGCTTAATTCCATTGTACAACTGTGCATACAGCTTATATATAGGTCTGCGAATGAATATGAAAACAAAAATCTCCGAGCAACTGGTTACACATCGCGGAAAGTTACAGAACTTTAGGAAAGTCCGGAACATATTGGTCCACGATTCCCCAGTACAGTTTGTTAAGTCACATAAAACGACAATCAAGTATCCATAGCTGCTGGCCCAAGGCATACTGCGCCAGGGTGTCCAACTGTGAAAATCTTGTTTTCGTAACAAAGCTTTACGACTCATCTATTAAAACGCAATGAGCCGAGTCGGCAATTTGCCTAAAGCTATCTAAATACCTCAAGACAAAAATAGACAGAGCAAAGTACAACTAATTGACAATTTCCCACCATTAGTGGATACATCGCAATATCGACTGAATTCACGACAAGGTTGTTTGTACTTAATCTATCATCAAGCCATTAGTGGCTCACTGTTGGGCTGGCGACACCAATCGAATGAGGACTCTAAAGTTAATAACGATGCTGAACAAGTGCGGTTTCAAACCTTTTCACACCTTTGTGAAAATATTGAAATATTTCAGAGATGTGCTTTCCCCACGATGTCTTCCTGCGCTACTTAGACAATTCATAATTCATTGGTAATAATATGATAATAATACCATTAGGTTTAAATTATATTTAATACAATAATTACCCTATAATATTATACAAGTGATATATAATTTTTAACCGGCTTCAAAAAGGAGGTGGTTATATAATAACGTGAGGTTATACGGTTGCTTAAAAGCAGTGATAATCTAATAATTTGAAACATGGCCTCTCATTCGAAGGGTCGGAAGTTAGAATCCCAGGGACGCATCACTGACTTTCCAAAATTATGGGCATTTTAGAAATTGATTATCACTTGCTTAAATGGTGAAGAAAAAACATCGCGAGGAAACCTGTCCACTGTCCGGTAGTCCTATAAGTAAACGTTCTCTAGGATGTGTGAAGTCTAACAATTCGCACTTGGCCAGAGCGGTGGACTATATTCAAAATCCCTCTCACTCTGACAGGAGACTCGTGCTCAGCAACGTGACAGTAATGGCTTAATGACGACAATATGATGCTTAATTCGTTCTTCATATAATCCCAAAATATCCTTGTTTCGCAATATTTATTTTTAAACAAAGTTGCAAAGTTCTTATTGTCGAGCCGTTTCTTATTATAGGAAGGCCGGAAATAACTCTAGCTTCATACTGATTAATTTAATTCATTTTGGCTTAATGACGACAGTATGATGCTTAATTCGTTCTTCATACAATCCCAAAATATCCTTGTTTCACAATATTTATTTTTAAACAAAGTTGCAAAGTTATTATTGTCCAGCCGTTTCTTATTATAGGAAGGCCGGAAATAACTCTAACTTCATTCTGATTAATTTAGGTAACACTTGAAGTTCACTTCAATGATATTTTAATGTTAATGACATGTATGTAGTTTTTAGCGTCGCTTTTTATTATGGTGATATTTTATTAATGACGAGACGTTACTATACTGTGTACTACTCTTTTTAGAAATTATATAAATAAATAACTTTATATCTTCGCTGACAACATACTATTACATATATGCGATAAGTGCAGTCCATCTGCCGATCAAGTGGTCACTTTTACAATCAACACCTAATGTTCGGCTTTGTTAATCGCATATACCATACGCACAAATACGCTTAAATGCCGATAAGTAGAAGCTCTTAAACTTCGCACGTAACCACATTTTAACTGATTAACACTTGTAATGAAGCGACAGAAAAATCTACATAAAACGTTGGAACGGCTACCTACATTCTATGATACAAGTTCCCGTAATTTTGAAAGTGAACTATAGCTAAAATTACAAACCGAAATCATTGAATTATCGATGTCGTTTTGTCACATTTCATGTAAACGTATTTTACATATTTCTTTGTAAAAATATATTAATAAAACTATATTTATTATTTCTGAATCACTGTTTGAACATTTTCAACCACGAAACGTGTCATTCTTACAAATTAAATTATTTTGAGGTAACAATGAAAATATATATGTATGTATCTACAAGCAATTTGGCTTTAACTTCGATAGTAATGATTACCGCTTATGGAAGTACATACTATAGTTCCTTAGCATGAAGCAGGTAATACTGATTATTTAATTAATTGGTTATAGCCAATCGTTTCGTTTAAAGTAAAAGAAATAAAACACATATGTATTTTATTTGTAGCAACTAACCATTCGAAATGCACAAAATTGTTTAAACCTTCTACTTAGAATAACTTATTTCAACCATCATTTGTCGATTAATTCTCACAAAAATAAATTAGTATTCTTTTAAAAATGTACATATCCATTAATTCAACTGCCAATATTTTAAAACAGGCAATGCAAATTTAAAAGGGCGAAGTATTTATTTATCTGCCAGACAGAATATTAACTCATTAAAATTTTAAGCAAAATACTATATTATATTTTCTTCTAGGTACAGCTTTAGAAAGCAAACTCATTTTTACACGTTAAATCTATTTAAGTAGTTCAAGCTGATCGATAGATACACTAAATATAAGGATAATTGAGTTAGTCTCCATTAAAGAATACATTAAAACTATTGGCTAAGTAAACGGCACCAAGCAGGAAACAATTTATGTATGTTCCACGTGGACGAAGCCAACTGCTTATAGTGGTTTACATACCAATTACCGTTGTACTCACTTGAAAATGTATGTTGATTTAATAACAATTTAGCCTTTAGTGGGCGCAAACAGGACGACCAGAGTTAAAAGTAAACTTAAATAGATCAACGAATTACTTCGGTAAAACTTTTAAAATTTTCCTATGATGAACAATAAACAAAATTTAGTATTGTGGAAGGTCAGTTCCCAAATATACACATGGAGACGATAAATCCGTGGAAGGTGCGGCTTCATTTATTATGGTCGCTTGCGCCATAATCATCACTAATTCAATCACAAAACGCCGAAATAGAGTTGCCACGCCCGTCGGTTTCGGAGTCCTAAAACTTACCTGGTGGGTCCTGGTCTTCAATACTTACGGCACAGTTTAATAACGGACACGGAAGCACTTAGGAAAGCTGTTATTTAAATCACATTTGCGTACCTCTCTCGGAGGCGTTCATGGTGAGAGCGAGAGACGACCGAGGATGTCGTCAGTGGCGTTCGAATGCCGCGGCCCGCGCTCCGGCGTACATAATGGACCGACCGGAGAGCACGTCAAAAGAAGAATAAGGGAACCAATTATTCACATACAATACGTATACGATGTACGGTCGTCGGACGCAGTGGCTGAGTGCTCCAGCCGAGGCCTACTCGTCCATCGTGACCAATGATTTTAATTGATACTTTTTAATGAAACCATGATTTTTATTTAGTAAATAAGCTGATATAAGTGATTTTATAATTGGATTTAATATAACTAATCATTGAATTTAACGAGTAATATTTAAACAAATTAACAGCAAAAAGCATAATCTGATTTCTAGGCCAGTTAAAAATTACGTTACACTTATCAACGCTTACATAATGGATTAAAAATTTTACTTCACAATAATTACACATTAAATTAGGTTAACATTGATTTCCAAGATTGTAATATATTTTAATTGGATAGTTACTTACTTTCTTATTTTTTTACAAGTGGTTAAAATATTATTTCAAATTTAATATTGTGAAGTAGTTAACTAGGTAATCATGTGATTTTCTAGTTTTTAGTACGTCGTTAGTCGATTACAAGAGTAATTTAATTAAAATTCGGATCATCACATTTTAGTTTGTCTCAGTCCTTTAGCTATAATAACAACCTTATTTTTTTCTTCTATTATAAATATTAAGTGTGGTATATTTCGGAAATTTCTATTACCTAAATAAGTTTTTTTTGTGCAATGTACATACATTTTTCTTTCACCGCGAACAGTCAAAGTTGGAGAAAAAATATTAGGTTTTAAATCGCATAGTATTTTTAATCGCCCTATTTTTTCATGATTCCTTAACACCTTTTAACCAATTTACATTTTAATTTGAACCAACTAGCTTTTTTATATCTATACCTAAACGATGAGGCAGACGGGCTACCTAATGGACAGCAGGCACCGTCGCCTATGGACGTCAGAGGCGTCGCACATGCATCGCCGGGTTTAGCGGAGAGCTCTTTTTACACCTTTTTTGAAAAGCCCCATGTCATAGCGCTCCGTGAATACTCAGGAGGAAGTTCATTCCACATCTTGCACGTTCGTGGGAAGAACGTCCGTGCAAACCGAACCGTGGACGACCGCCACGAGTGCAGTTGGTGAGGATGGAACTTCATCCTTCGGCGAGTAGTGCGATGGAGGAAGGACGTAGGCACCAGGTCAAACAGTTTCACGGAATACTCACCATTGTAAAGCCGGTAGAACACGCAATTCAAGACGCCCAGTTTTCTTGACGCAAACTTGGCCTTAAAGTCCAAATGACCCCGGTACTGCACGTCACACGATATGTCAATCCCTAGGATCACCACACTTGTCCCTGTAGTTCCGGGAGTATAATAGGTTTACGGTATCTCCTGCCTGTCGTAAGAGGCGACTAAAAGGGGGCTTCCGGGGTTGCGGGTGGCAAGAGTGGTCGAACCGCCCGTCAGCGACCTCGGGAAGGACGGCTGTATGTGTGGTCGCCTACCGTTGTACACACCAGACGGTGTGGCGAGCGACAAGCTCGCCTGGGCAGAGCCCAACGGGGCTATGCGCTAAGAGGACTCCGGTTGCGTTCCTTTGGAGATCCCGGAGTCCTCTACGCAGCGCCGAGGACGGCCACCGGGGGGGTTTTAGTGCGGTAAAAGTCCCATATAAACCGACGTCACTCCCATACGGTGGGTACCTTTTGAAGGTTCCCCACACTTTTATCAATAGTGAGTGTAACCTTGGAATACCTTGGCTTGGCGCTATGACGAATGGGGTTTTTTTAAGCGGTAAACGCGCAGACTCGTGTCTTCGTGGGGTTAAATTCAACAAGGTTAAGTCGACCCCATCTGATAGTATTTTACAGAAAAATAAACACTGCATCACCAAATTTATACACGCCGTTAACGAAAAGAGATGAAGATGGCTAAATGTGTAAAAAAATATAAAACAATCTATAGTTCGGTGACACTTTTACTAAGGTTTTTTTTCTGAAAGGTCAGCGCCTGCTTATCTTTTCCCTAAGTTTGTCGGGGTACTTACGTCCTATGGTACACCCTGTATCTATACATTTTGCAAATATGTTTTTATTACTTTTTTATTCTTCTATTCTTTAAATTACCAAATACAAATTACCTTTTTTATTTTTAAATCTGCAAATGCTTAAAGGCGCTAGGTCTTTAAAAATTGTCATTTACGTATTAATATTTAAGATAATTAAATTCTATGTCTTCTTGTTTTTTAATTTTAATAATTTTATTAGTAAATTTTAGTTTATCACGAAAATCAAAATTAAGGTATAAGCACAACACTTAATAACTAATTTTAATCCATCCATCTTAAACGAGGAACAAATATTCGCTGAAGCTTTGTACATAGACCTCTGAATAATGTGAAAAGACATTTGCCGACCAGTAAGATTATGAAAAAAATATAGTTTAAAAACTAAAAATCACGCTAAAATCGTACAGGGAAAATCGATAATCCTGTTTCCTGAAGATGCCGATGAGAAGAATGAGATAAAATTATTAAAATCCTGGATTGCCTGATGTTGGATCGATTCTTGATAATTGGTCAAAATTTTAAATTAATTGGACCGTTTAAAGTGGGTAAAAATCGAGTTCAAAGACTCCGTGACATACTCGTACATACATACACGGTAATAAGCGAGAATAATGGTTTTCTTTTATGCCGTGTCTTAGACCTTTTATATTTTTACATCGTCCCAACAATCACTTACCCAACAGTGGGGTTTATTGGTTGGTTGCATAAGCTGCTTAGTTTGTTAATGAAGACGTGGGGTTGAGTTACGCTCAACTTCAATTTTGCGCAAAGTTAATAAAATTGTATTTTCCCAAGAGTAGGACTTCTATTAACCACTTGAAAACCGCTCGCGCTTCTTAAGGGTAGCATACTTAGCATATAATTATGTCTACATGCCATTAGATTTCGCAATATTTTATATTAATAATAAATAATAAACTACATATAATATGTTACGTAGAGAAATTTTATGTTCATTAAATGTTTCAATTTTTGGTATAATTTATTTAAATAATGATAAATGTTTTATATTTATTAAACTCACATAAATATGAATTCTTTTATTTTTAAACCTGAAAAATCCTTATTTTGGCGTACACAACAAAGATAAACATGTGCACGTGATCTCTTTAAGAGGAACATACATACATTGTTTTTAAATAACTCTGTTGGTTTAAGCGGAGTGTGCCGAAAAAGTTCCCAGTTGACATATTTATTTACGTCATCATATGAAGGTGGTGGAACCTTTTGTGGTTCGAGTCCAGCGGCACCACCGTCACACCTATTTCTACCTAATAACAGCAGTGTTAGGCGCTGCTGTGTTCCGGTATGAAGAGTGTGGTAAGGGAGACAGACATTTCCGAGGCGTTCCAGCTTAGTCCTCAGGGGTAGCGGCGCATCTGTGGCCGACCTCAGGTAGGAATATCTAATCCTATCTGGGGTTGATTACAGATGTCTATGGGCGGCAGTAGCCACTTACCATCAGGTGGATACAGTCCACGTCTCGTCTGCTACTGCTACCTATATTATATAAAAAAAGTCATAACTTCATAACGCATCACATCTGTGATGTAAACCACATAAAAGTCCATTCAGTTGCTTTTGAGTTTGCCGTCTTCAGGTGGACGCGTAGGGTGTTTTTATTTTTTGCCTGCCTGTACTATTCCTGTATGTGGAATATCTTTATAACATTACAGCCGAACTGAACAGAATTAGTAGATATTGACAAAAACTAACTTAATATACGAGTTAAATTTCATAAAAATAAATTTCATGCCAAATAGTGGCTATAAGGTTTAAGTCTACTAGCCTACCACCGCGTCCTAAATTGACGTTGACCCTATTGAATTATTAATACAATTATTGCTTTCAAAAAAATACCTGTGACGGCCCTAATTTAATTTGTCATGTTGAAGATGGTTGACATATTGACGCATCGTCAAAATGGATAAAGACAGTTCTATTCTTCCAATGAGGTTTCAGTTCATATTTTATGTATTCAGGCATAAATGAGCATCAACCTTAATGCAAAGCGATTTAAGATGGATCGCAGAGCAATAACTCGTCTTAATGATTAAATTACAACTTTTAGAACACCTTTAAATGGTCACAAACTTTAAGCCAGAACTTCGATACCGATGTAAAAGACAAAAATAGTGAACTTCATGCCGTAGCAGTGGGACGAAGTGATCTCTAAATTTTATTTAATTATTATCTATATACATTATTTATTTTAAACGGTTGCAATCTACCTCATGGAAAGTATAATTTTTATATATCACGCGAATAAAAAATAATATTTATAGTAATAATAATTTTGTAAACTAAAAATGTCATAAGGCCTTACAAACTTATTCTAAGCGAGAATAGTCTAGTGTTTAAATCGCGACCTCTCATTCCAGGGGTCCGAGTTTATAAATACCAGGTCTCTCTCCTCTGAATTTTCACTTACTTTAACGGTGAAGGAAAACATCGTTAGGAAACCTGCTTACCTTAGATGTCTTTCAAAATATGTAAGTGTGTGAAGTGTTACAATTCGTACTTGGCCAGCACGGGAGCAATGTCTAATCCTTCTCATTCCAAGCAGAGATCCGTATCCAACTGTGGAACAGTAAGGAATTGATGATGACGATCAACGCATTTTTACACAGACAGACATACTTTCCGAGACCTTCCAGCTTAATCCTCAAGGATAACGGCGCACCTGTGGCCGAACTCCGGTGGGAATCTGGTCTTGCCTGGGGTTGATTGCAATTGTCCATGGGCGGCAGTAACGTAACTTTCGTTTACCGCTTCTTTTACACAAAAAAGCATTTAAGTATTATCCCTAATCACGCTATAGAGAAAATCAATGGTTTTAAATTACCTTCCATTCTGCAGAGCCGGAGGCGAGAGGATCCTTTTACGCTAATTAATTAATGGAAAGTGCAACGAAATGCTATTGGCTTTTAATTAGCGTTCTAAGTATTTACCTATACTTTAAAGCTACAGTTTCTTCCATTTTTTTATAGAACTTAATGATAGAGAGACTGATCAATCAATTTATAACTATTACGTACCCAAAGGTAGGACCAGTTGTTAAAGGGTAACCCACCGTCACACTAATTTCTATCATAACAACAATGCTAAACGCTACTGGATTTGTTTGAAATATCAGGTAACTTGCACGTTGAACGGTTGGAACTTAAACCTCAGGGTAGCTACGTAATTTTGATCTTATATGTTTATTGTTAAATGTTTTCTTTCGCTATCGATCGCAAGAAACCCGATTTAGGCTGAGACCGCACTGCGATTAAACGCAGACTGAATAAAAATAGCTGAAAACGCCAAAACGCATACGAACACGCACTGCGGTTTTCTTTTGGCTTGATTTTATTTCAGTCTCATCATGGATTTCTGGCGAACAGCATGTGTTGTGGCGTTGGCTTTAAAATCTAAAAATAATAAAAGCAGACAACGCCGCCGCCATAAATACTGGATACATCCGTTAACGGACCAACGCCATATAAAAGGATACTTTTGCAAAATGTACAACGACGTGCGACAGCACCCTGATACATTTTTTAATTACTACAGAATGTCTATTGATACTTTTGATAAATTATTACAAGCTGTGGGCCAGTATTTGAAACATGAAGATACTGCATTTCGTAAGGCAATATCACCTGAAGAGCGACTTTCAGTTACGTTGAGGTAAGAAAACAAGTTTAATTACAATTGTAAAATTTATATTTCAAATTATTGAAAAGGGCGAATTAAGTAAGAATAACATTAAAGAGTAATAAGTAACAACATATATTTTTAAATTATCGACTCGTCGGCGTAGTTACGTTCTTCTATTAACTGATTTCCAAACTGTGCAAAATAATTTGCAGTCGCATTAGCTGGATTTATAACTTCTTGGTGCATAATTTGCACCTGATTTTGTGAGGCTGATGTAAGTGGTGCTTGCAGAATCGTAGTTGATGGCTGTGGAGATGGATCTGATGGAGGAAGGGTTGATGGCGGCGATTGGATGTAATATAATGTATCTAAAGATGAAGATTGTGGGGAGTACTGATAGGTGTTTTGTGGCTGGGTATTTATTTGATACGATGGTGGACATGACATTCTTGGTTCTCGAAATGGTTGAGACAAAACGTGTGTTTGTGGCGATGAATGCGAGCGTGCTTTTTTTAAAACATTCAGAATTTCTATCTTAGCGTAATGCTTTTGATCATCATTTAATTTACGTAACATTGGAACTAGCATCAGCGCAAAGTTTTTTTCTTCGTCGTCATCATCTTGTTGCTGTTTACCTTTTAATATGTCAAGTAATTGGTTTTCGTATTCTCTTGAATTGTTGTCTTCATAACAGGTCTTCTTTCGTACTGATTTTGTATATTTTCTGGTGGGATGTGAATGGCCAACTGGAGCAGTCAAGGTTATATCCTGAGTAGAGACTGGCGAGGTTACATTTATATTCGGAGTACAAACAGGCGACAGTACATTACTGCTAGTCTCTCGTTTCTGCATAGAAGGAATTAGGAAAAGCATTGAATCGAAGTGGCGATACTTCTTTTTCTTAGGAGTAGCAGCCTGTCCAGATTTGCCCTGTTGTGTTGCCAATTCTTTAGTGAAACAATCCTTCATGTTTTTCCATTTTTTTTGTATTGAGTTTCCTGAAATAAAAAACAAATAATTTATATCTGGTTAACAGGTACCTTGCTACAGGAAATAGCATGAAATCGTTGTATTTTGAATACTTGATTGGCGCTTCGACTATTAGTGAAATTATTCAGCATACATGCGAGCAGTTGTGGTTGTATTTGCAGCCTGTTTATTTAAAAGAAATGAGAAAAGAAGACTGGTTAAATGTAGCAGAAGAGTTTTCAAAACAAACCCACTTTCCAAATTGTATCGGTGCGATTGATGGCAAGCACATAAGAATCGAAAGACCCGAATATACTGGCTCAGAATCGTTTAATTATAAAAAGTTCTATTCTATTATTTTGTTTGCGATTGCCGATGCCAACTATAGCTTTGTGGCTATTGACGTTGGTGCATACGGATCCAATAGTGACTCTAGCGTATTCCGAAATTCAAATTTTGGTAGAAGACTTTTAGCAAATCAGCTGGATTTACCAGCATGCTCGGTAATACCACATTACAATGAAGGATCTGAAATGCCATTCGTATTTGTAGGTGACGAAGCTTTTCCACTTTTAAAACATTTGATGAGGCCATACCCAAGCAGAAACTTGACTATGAAGGAAAAGATTTATAACTACCGACTTTCTTATGCCCGAAGATTAGTAGAATGTACATTTGGGATTATGGCCAATAAATGGCGAATTTTTCATAGACCGTTAGATACAAAACTTGCACTATGCGATAACATAGTAAAAGCGTGCTGTATATTGCATAACTTCGTTCGAAAATACGATGGCAAGGAATTACCGGAAAAATTGGGCACCCACTGGCCCATTCCAGCACATTCGGAATCATTAAATATACATCCTATTAGAGATCGTCCTAATAATGACGTCATGCAAATACGAAATTCGTTTGCTGACTATTTTACATCTCGGTCTGGGGCTTTAAATTGGCAATACGATAATATATGATAATATAACTAAGTAATTGTAACTAATTAAATTTCAATATTAAAATTGTACCTACCTTTCTTTTTTTTCTCTGCTTCCGATAATGTTGTCCATTCCCTACACACATTTTGATATACCTCCTTCCAAAGCCGGGCCTTAATATTTCTGTCCCTGAATTGATTTAACGACTTGTCATATAACGCCGGCCTTTTTTCTACTTCACTAATAATTATTTTAGACACATTATCGTAGTCAACAGATATTTCTGAGTCGGACGACATAATTATATCACAATTCTCTTTTATATTCTGACTTTCCAAATGAGAGAGAATATCTATTCGACGTTTATATTTTTTTTGTTTTTTTTTTTATTTTTTTTTCTTTTTTTTTTTATTCAGCCATTTCTGCGCGATGCTGCGACCGGTCGACATGATTTATATTGGACGCGTTGTTTACGTCTTTATCCAACGAAATATGTATTAAACCAACATTTATTTGAATTATTTTTTACTTTGTAGTGACATATAAGTCGGTGGTATTTTTTTTCTTAAAAAATATTTTAGCACTGCAAATGGCGACTTCCCTCTGCACTGGTCCAATCGAGACTGAATAAAAAACAATTGCTATGGGAGATAAAAAAACCGCGCTTTAAACAAGCCGCGGTCAAAATGTAACAATAAATCAGTCGACTGAAAAAGTCACTAGTGCGTGCACTTGTATAGAAAGCAATATGTTTTATATTTTAGCGGTTTCAGTCTTGCGGTTAAACGCGTGCGTTTAATCGCAGTGCGGTCTCAGCCTTAAAGCAAAAGTTTAAGTCGATTACAAGTAGTAAAATAACGGTTAAGAATACCAGAATCATTAGATTGGAAAACTTCAATCATTCCTTGAAAGGCATTTCACAGTGGTGTGGAAAATTCCCAGTTTATTATTATAGGAAGACGTGAAAATATCGCAAGAATTTTCACCTTATATGTACTTATACTCTGTCCCTATTGGTATATGCGGTCCTTATTGAACACTAAAACGATTTTTAACATTTACTTGTATACCTAATACCATCATCATCATCAACCCATTGATGTCCCACTGATGGGCACATGTCTCGTCTCAGAATGAGAAGGATTAGGCCAAAGTCCACCGCGCTGGCCAAGTGCGATTTGGTAGACTTTACATACCTTTGAAAACGTTCTTTTTCATAAGATTTCTCAGGTATGCAGGTTTCCTCACGATGTTTTCCTTCACAGTTTAAACAAGTGATAATTAATTACTAATACGCACATAACTTTGCAAAATCATAGGTGCAGGCCTAGGATTTGAACCTCAGACCCCTCGATCAAGAGGCCGAGTTTCTTTACTACTAGGCTATCACTGCTTTTATACCAACTAATATATTCTCACCAAAATACCATTACCAGAATCGACTGTACTTATTGCTAAAGAGTTTTAAAGTGGTAGAAACCTTTGTGGTTCAACTCTGGCGGCAGCACCGCCACACCTATTTCTGCCTATTAACAGTAGTGTCAAGAGCTGCTGTGTTCTGGTTTGTAGGCTGTGGTAAGGGAGGCATACTTTTTCGAGGCGTTTCCGGGGTAGCGGCGCATCTGCGATACCGATCTCAGGTAGGAATATCTAATTCCATCTGGGCTTGATTGCATATGTCCATGGGCGGCGGTAACAACTCACCATCAGGCGGGTTGCATACTCGTATGCTACTGCTATATTATAAAAAAAAGAATCAGATTCCGTTACGTTGAATATTTTATTTATGTATTACCTAGCAATATTATTTACCATCTTATGAGTATAATCGAAATTTCTTAGGAATATTACGTTAAAGTAAAGTAGACTACAGATTTATTGTAAAAACAAAAAATCCGATGCTTAAAAATATAACCCATGTTAGTCCAACAGATTAGGCGAATTCAACGACACATTGTTGTTAAAATACGCCCCTGAATCCAACTCAAGTCCTTAGGGCACGCTCATCTCATGAAGGACAGCACTGAGAGGAGCCCCTCCCTCTCGGGACGTGGCTGGCGTTAACATCAGCGTCGGCCATCACGTTGCCGGGTCGCGAATGTAATGCTAACGCTTTCTCGTGACCCGGCACTGAACGCCGCGGAGTTTCATTCGGTAAGAGTCCGACATACCCCTTCTGTTCCCCCGACCAGAAGAGCATGCATGAGGATTTCTTCGTGTTAAAAAAAGAGAAAGCCAGCCCCCCCCCCCTCCCCCCCGGCCTTTGCTCTGTACTCCTCGCTAGTGAATGGTTATATACTTTTAAAAGTATATGCTCAAGAATTTGATATAATAGTATAATAATAATGAGCATTCACATTTGTTATTAAAAAACTATAAATGAAAAAATAACAGAATTGCTTTAATGACAACGCCTGTTTATTAAAAGTACCTAATGATAATGTTTATAAATTTATCTCTATAAATGTAATGTTGTTCAGATTTTTCCCATAAACATATACTGATGAAGTTTACACATTTGATTTACCGGTGACAATACATTACGCTGTGAAAACAATGAAAAAGGACGATAAATCTACCCACAGCGGGGAAGTAGTCAAAACATCCGCCAAGTAACTTTAGACTATGCACCGCTATAGGATTTCCAAATGAGGCTACCACAAAACAGTAATGTGTATATGTAATATGTAGAATCGTATTCAAATATCTGCATGTAGAATATAAAACGAAATGTCGTATTATTATTTTTTAATTTGAAAATTTGCATCAATGTCGTTCTTATTTAAATACGCGAAAAAACAATGATGATAACAGTACTGGTGAATAAATAAAAAAATATAATAAAATTTAAATATATTCGCAGTAGAGAAAGTACACTCATTTGAGAAGGAAAATTATCCAAGACTAAATGGAATCTTAATTTTTAGGGTTCCGTACGCAAAAGGGTAAAAACGGTCTGACCGTTTGTCAATGGTCTTTATCTCTTAATAGACTGGCACTTATTTTTTTTAACAGAGTATGTATAAGACTCATTAACAAACACTCACTCAGTAACGACAAATTTTAAAAATAAATATACCTTAAAAATAAATGGGGTTCGCTTCACAAGAAACCCCTTTTTTCAACGTGTTTATTTATATCCATTGAAGCATAATAGGTAGACAGGTAATGTAAATTCATTTTGAAGATCTTATGGGTGCAATGATAACGAATACTACAAAACATAAAAGAAATTTGGGGATAAGGAACCGTGTGACTAGACTCGTTCGCCAATTATTTCTCGTTTAATGAGCAATCCGAATAAAATTTTTATAAATATATTTTCACGTATGCATTTTTATTCGCGTGATTATAATTATTTAAAGTAACCATTAAATGAAGAGTTGTTTTTACAGTAGATACACGAGATCGAATCTAAATCTACATTCTTCTTAGAAGTAATTTACCAAAGCCTTTTGACTAGTATAAATATTTATAATACACATTTATAATAGAGGTGTAAAAGCTGTTCCTATCATCAGTTACATATTTCAGTTTGGTTTCAAAGCAGACATCATCATTAACCAATTACTGTTCCATTGCTGAGCACGGGTTTTTTAAATTAAGGATTCAGGCAAAAATTGACCACACTGGTCAAATGCAAATAAGTTAACATCACCTCTAGCGGAACTTTTTAAACTGGGGGCTTCCACTAAACTTTCCGCCCCTAGACTAGACTACATTCAACTTTTCATTCAACGTCTCCGCTCCGGACCTCCGACGACCTTAGTCCGCCACTGAACATCACACTCCTTTGAGAACTTTTGGAAAATAATTCACAGACATATACGTCTCTTGACAAAGTTTTAATTTCTCGTTAAAGCAAGTGATAAAATGGCCTCTTTCTCGATCCTTGACCACCTCACAGTTAGAGGCCGAATTACAAACCACTAGGCCACCTGCCACAGGTATAGATATACCGGCGTGATTTTACTAATCTGTCGGGTTAAAGTTCATCCCCTCCCGAGGCACGCGGGCCGCAATTAAACTTAATTGTCTCATTGGAAACGGCATGTCCGTATCGTTAAGGGGCTTACTCATCAATTTAGTTTGCACGCTCGCTACACCGCGCACCGTTGTGGTACTTCCTTCTGAGGTATTCCGATGCAGTGAGATAACACGACAAGAAGGCACTAAGATTACTCTTCCTTAAAATTTCCATGGGTTTGATCTGAACTCTTCAAATGACTCTACAAAGTAGCGGAACTACTTACTCGACTACGGTAATGTTTACGTATTATAATCATTAAGTGTTATAATATAGTACCTGGATGACAGATCTTTGCTCGGTGTTTTTTAACCGACTTCAAAAAAGGAGGATGTTTCTCAATTCGACCTTATAAGTTTTATTTTTTTATTTTAACGACATTTTCTGAAAACAAAACCTAGCTAGATCGATTTATCGCCCTCGAAACCCCCTAAATAGAAAATTTCAAATAAATCGTTGGAGCAGTTTCCGAGATCGTTAATATAAATATATATACAATAATATCCTTTAAAGGTATTAGATAGATATTTACGTATTATAATGGTAACGTGTTATAATATATGAAGATTATGTATGTATTGTATGTATATGTAAAATGATTTTATTTTAAGTTAGGTGTCCTTATCTATTAGAGTAAGTTATTGACTGATTTATTTAGTACTTGACATATTGGTGAGGCATATCATTAGGGGTGACCGAGGACTTTTAGAACTTGGCACCGCTTGTATGAGCATAACAATCTAGGTAAATAAAAGATAAGCCTGTTGAAGATATTAGAGAAACGATTCCCTACTACCAGAAAATTAGATTTGTTAATTTATGATAATTATGCCTCAAAGTATTTGAAATATTCTTATTATATATGTAGGTATGTACATACCTATTACTGATTCATAAGTCATCAAAAGCTTACAACCGGAAAGAAAATAGATTATAAATACTCAAAATAGAGAAACACGAGCTGAGAAATTGTATCACAATAAAAATGCACAACAATTAATGAGGTAATGTACAAACAGATAAGTAGATGGAATATAGACAACAGAGCCAGCTTGTATCAATGTTCAGGATAATTATCAACTTTTTTATACCATAGAAGTGACAGACGAGCATGCAGTCCAACTGATGGTAAGTGACTACTGCCGCCCGTGGACATTTGTAATCAACCCCAGATAAGATTAGACATTCATACCTGAGGTCAGCCACATCTGCGTCGCTACTGCAGAGGACTAAGCTGGAACGCCTCGGAAAACTATGTCTCCCTTCAAACCAGAACACAGCAGCGTGTAATACTGTGCTGTTATTAGACAGAAATAGATGTGGTGGTGGTGGTGCCGGAGTCGAACCACAAAGAGTCCTACCACCTTCGAACTTTTGTTTAACTACTTGTCGCGGGCCTCTTGCAGTAGGAAGGGGTCTTAGATCGATACGGTAAAAGCCAAGTGCGAGTTGCTAAGTTTCCGCTATTTCTATTTTATTTTTTCAACAATAATGATTTTCAAAATTACTCTCGGTTTCGAGTCGAGAAAGCAATTTAACTAAATTGACAATTCTACATTAGCATTTAAAGAAACACAGAAACTTCACATTACATTTTAATAAACCTGAAAATTTACCTAAGTTAGGTCATTGGAACAAGGAAAAAAAGCGTGTTAAAAATAAACGTACATTCCGGAAGAACAAAATTATATCTACAAAATCATTTAAAACATAAGAACATATTTGTGATTAAAAAAATTGTGAATGATGATTTTTGAATAATCATTGGTAGAAGACCAATCTAATGTAAGTAGTTTGCAAAAGTAGTTCAAAAGTTACGCCCATTCGTATACACCGCTAAGTCCGGCCCTGGTGGTGATACTGTTATTGCTTGCTATCAAGTGCACTGTGTATATTTTAAATATCTGTCTAACGCCAATGCAACCAATTTCACATAATACATATTAATATTATTATTAAGCAGCGATAGCCTAGTGGTTAAGAAACTCGGCCTCTCGATCGACCTCTGATCTTTCAAAGTTATGTGCGTATTAGAAATTAATTATCACTTGCTAAACGGTGAAGGAAAACATCGTGAGAAAACCTGCATACCTGAGAGATTTATAAAAAGAATCTCAAAGGCATGTGAAGTCTACTAATACGCACTTGGCCAGCGCGGTGGACTATGACCTAATCCTTCTCATAATGAGAGGAGACCCGTGCCCAGCAGTGGGAAAGTTATAGGTTGTTGAATTATTATTTTAGTATAATAGGGATATCATTCTAATTCCAAGAAAACGTTAAAAAAAATATTGAAATATGTTGAGCAATTTTAAAGATTAGTGTGTTCTTTCATTTTATTTTTGCTGCTGCGTCTAACACTGCTGTTATGGCATAAATAGGTAAAATATGGACATCCGTGATCAACCTTCGTGATCGTGATAGGTTTAGATATTCCTACCTGAGATGGGCCACAGATGCGCCATTACCCCTGAGGACTAAGCTGAAACGCCTCAGATAAGTATGTCTCCCCTACCACACCCTTCAAACCAAAACATAGCAGCGCTTAACACTGCTGTTATGAGGTAGATATAGCTGTAGCGATGGTGCCGCCGGAGTCGAGCAACAAAGGTTTCTACCACCTTCAAGATTAAACTTCACAACATACCAACCAATATGTATGATGGTATATATTTTGAACCATGCAATATGTACCACCCTCCCAAATAGGATTCGTGCACATGTAATAAATGAAAATATACACCACCACCATGGGTTACACCATAGGTGTATATAAGTGTGGCATCCGCCGCTGCTTAGGCATCTAATTTGTTGTTTCAAAAACCGTTGAGCGGGACACGTTTGATTTTGTTTGAAAAATCTGCCACTACATGTTTATCCGAGCATTTGTGTAGATACGTACGCTACTAAAAGCATTTCATTATTATTTTATAGTACCCAAATAACTTCAAAAAATTAAAATAACATGATTTTATTCCTACTAATTAATCATGATTATATTGAATAGTAAGCTAATCCGCGAGGTTATCGTGATATTTTCATTGGCAAGCCTTCGTTTTTTGTATGTCTAGGTTCAAACTGTATTTATAAGCAAGATATAACATAGGACACGATGAAAGAGAATTCACTCAGGCGTTAAATGAGACTGCAGGGTGACCGGGGATTGAAGCCAGAAACCCTGTGTTTCAACACGTACAGATTAAAGATTATGATCGTGTGTAATTAAAAATATGTACATAACTGATAGTTGAAAAATAGAATATCTGGAAAATCCATAAGTTCGTCTATGTTCATAGTAAAGCTTTAAAGGCAAACCCAATTACAATAATTAAATAATGGACTCCTTTATTTAATTTTTATTTTAGATTTTATAAGATTCAAATAAAAAACGAGCGTGCAGTCAACCTGTTAGTCACAGTAGCACATACGTCTAACACAACTCCATATAATATAATAACCGTTTTACCTGGAGCCGATGATAAATACGTTACTGCTGCCTACTGAAGACTAAAATGGTCCTCTTATGTAGGTCAGCCGGTTACAAGATTTACTAAATCACTTCTGTCATAAACATATTCAACAACTATTGAAATCGTCTTGTGTAAAGCAGTGAGATTAAACGATTAGGACGCGTGATTAATGCATATCAATTTAAGTAGCTCAACCTGAATTCAGAAATACCCAATAAAGTTACGAAACTTTTGGCTTAACGGTTATTAATGAAATGTGACCAAAGGTTAGGTTATCGGATAAGAATATTCCACTAAAAACATTGGTTAATCTATAGATTACAGGATCTATGAGTGGCAGTAATTTTCCAACACTTGCTCACGCAATACTTACAACAGCTTTGTAAGGGTCGGTCCATAATGACTTATTGCTTTTTTTAATAAATGCAAGAACTTAAGTTACTATAAATATTCAACATTTCCAAGTATTATTGTTATTAATGAATTATGTCTTATCTTATCTTATCTTGTAGAGTACTTGCGAGCTAAGTACGATACTTTACTCGCTTCCTTCCGTGTCCATTATCAGGTGAAAAATGCATTATGGTTGTCTTCCACTAACCGTATTGCAGCATGATGCAGCAATCTCCAAGCTGCTCCCGTTTACGGCGAAGTATCAGCTAAGACCTACTATGGAACATCAAAAGGATTAAAATAATTATGGTTAAACATGATATTATATCCTTTATACTTATAAACGGTTATCCGTAGCCATCACCTTCGTAGACATAGAATTTGTTTGCTACGATGTGAATAACTTCTACATAAGGTCATACAGGGTTTATGAAAGTGGCTATAATGAATGGAACTAAATTTATGCCATAAACAAGCCATCAAAAATTGACAGCTTTTCATAGCCAATTATTTAATATATATTTATTTTAATGTGCCTAATGTCATTTACTCAGGAATAAATGAACTTAATGACACTTCATATATTAATATAAATTAATTATTTTAGGCCGCAGCCTGTGCTAAAGAATACTTGGACTGAAAAAATAACCCTTTTTCCATTGCAGGGGGCCTACCACTATCTTTTAAAAGCCATCATAGTTCAGGAAAGTTTTATATCCTCCTTAAAACAGTAAAATATGCCGTCATACACAGATGAACAAACTTATTCATTTTCGCTTAACCATTGTATAAAACCAACTGAAATTATATTATATATAATTATATATATTAGGTATATATAATTATATATAATATATTGCATAAAAAGTTAAATTTCCTGCAAAAAAGTAAAAGTATAATTAAAATAATATTGTTTTAAGAGATGGTAGTAACCCTCTGGTAGGGTATAAAGCACATAGAGGATATAAAAGCTGTCGGTACCAATGTGCGCGCCGCCTTATCGTCCAGCGTAAACATTAACTAGTACAATATTTTTCCTTACACTCAGAAGGATTACCTGTCGATCTGCGCGTCTATTTACATTATCGATAAATGATAAGGATGCATTGATAAGGATTGGTAAACAATTCTTTGGGCAACCCAGTCAGTGGAAGGACGACGAGATAATACCACGTCTATGCTAATCTGTCACTTTACTATTAATAAATTTCAAATGAGATTGGATCGCATGTACAGCGAAATATTCGAATTCTTTATTTGACAAAGGATATTTTCGGTTACTTTCAATTGTGATTTTGTTTTATTCTTTGTTTCTTCTAGTCAGTTTTTTTTACCTTAATGGCAAACATGTTAATAAGGACTAGTTATGAGTGCAAGTATAGATTAGCGATAGTTTTACGAGTGATTTTCTTTCTCCTGCCGGTTATGTACTATGTCTGCTGCGGTAACAAGGCTGATTTAGAAACAGGTAATTAGTAAATTAATTTAGAAAATATTTTAAAGTTTCAGCTCCTTGCACGGACTTCCTGTATTGTTGATGCTATGAACATAAAAATTAAAACACAGACCAGATTCATACACACACTAGACGCTAGATTCAGACAAATACACAGAAATAGATACAGATCTAGATATAAATCCAAACATAAACATAGATATCCTAATTACAGTCCTAGATACATGCCTAAATACATTACCAGACCTATGCATAGGCACAGAAAAAATATATGTAGGCCCAGGTACAAAATCCAAACGTCGACCAGATTTATAATTTGTTACTTTGATGGCTGGAATCGAACCCAAAATCATATCAGATCATTCATATTGTATGACGCGATATGCCGATCATAATCATGACGTATTCAATATTTATTATTTATAGTATTTAAATAAGCTAAGCGACCAAAGCTCTGTGACTCTTGCGAATAGCGAAAGACAAATCTGTATAAAATAATATTTTCTTAAGTGATATCTCAGCTTTTCATACACTTCAATAGAAAAACCAATACACATGAATTTTCATTATTAATAAGATATATACATTTATATATATATTTATATTTCATTATTAATAAGATATATATATTTATATATATTTATATTCGAAACTTTTTATCACAAATTTGAAGAGGGATCTATTCGACCTAATATTAATAAATATGTAGTTTATAATTATGGCATAAAAAATCAAGTCTGAAAATCATTTTTAAAGTATAAACCTAAAATGAACGCGTGTTAAAGTTATGACATAAAATTTCGTAATATATAATTTAGTAAATATCCGTATTATCCGTATGCTTAATAACTAAAATTTTTTACCGATTTATAGATAACGAGCTTTTGCCCGCGGCTTCGCTCGCGTTACGAAGAAATATTTTCATCCCCTATTTTATCCCCTTGGGGGTAGAATTGATCAAAATCCTTTCTTAGCGGATGCGGAACGTCATAACATCTACCTGCATTCCAAATTTCAGCCCGATCCGTCCAGTGGTTTGGGCTGTGCGTTGATAGATCACTATGTCAGTCAGTCACCTTTGAGTTATATATATTTAGATGATTGTATCAGCTTATTTCATGTAATGATCCGTTCATAGGAACTTCACGTCTATTTCAGCCTTCTGTTTGAAGTTCAGTATTCTGGTTTGAAGGGTGTTTTCATTTTTCGACCTATTTCAGTTTAGTCTTCAGGGGTAGCGGCGCATCTGTGGTCGATTAAATATATCTTTATATGTATACATATATCTTAATAAAACGCTTGGCGAATATTTCAATGAAGCCTGGTACATATAATTACAATAATTAGGTATATTATAAAATGCGATATTATGTGTAATACTGCATTGTATGATTACAGCAATATTTAAAGTTGTATTACTTTAAATATTGGTGTAATCATTGCAAATGTAGTGTGCATACTATCTGATCTGTTCGTTCTGAAATAGTAGCAGCAGCCTAGTGGTTGAAATTTGACCTCTCGACGACCTCTCGATCGGGGAGTCCAAGGTTCGAACTCCACGCACGTACCACTGATTCTTCAAAGTTAGAAATTTACTATTTATTACGATTTAGAAATTAATTATCACATGCTATAATGGTTAAGGAAAAAATCCTAAGGAAATCTACAAATCGAAGAGATCTTTTAAAAAGTTCTCAAAGATGTGTGTGTGAAGACTACCAATACGGACTTGGCCATTGCGGTTGACTATGGCCTAGATCCCTCTCACTCTACGAGGAGAGCCACGCAGCAGTGGAACTGGGACTGCAAAGGGTTGACGGGTAGGTCCGGCGTCAAATCCCAGAGTCCGATTTGGAAGTTATATGGACTTTAGAAAATATTCCTCGTTTTAACAGCGCAAGAAAACATTACAGAAATATCTTCGTAATATAATGATGAATTAGGTATATCTTAAAATTTACCAAGCAGCCTATGGTAGTGTCCTAGTAGCCTATGGTAATCTCTTCGTGGTCCGATTCTAATCAAAAAGACGCATATTACACTCATAGTCCCACAATAGGATTCCTTGCTGTAGGTACCAAGAACTCATACTTAGCCAAATACACAAACACCAAGACAGAACAGACATCATAATTCATTATTCAAATATCTGCCTGACCGGGGATCGAACCCTTAACCCTCTGACCCGACCAGTATGGCCCACTCCGCTACAAGGATCACTGTATAGCACCACCACATCAATGCATCTATACTTAAGGCATAAACAAAGCAAGTTACGTTGTTTTAATTCAAAAAATGCATTTTAAGAGACACACTTTTAATCCATCCATCATGGAACATGTTAATTGACAGGAAATGCAATACAGCTTTGATTGATCTGGGCTATCCTTCATTGTTAGTGCCAGTAATACATTTCCATGTGTAGCAGTGACTATTAAGTAGACTTGCTGGTTTACCACTTTTGTTTAATCATTCATCCTGATGTCATTTAAACTGATGCGTTCCTATAGGTATTACTTGTTACTGAGTTAAAGTAATTGCATAGTATAGTCTTATTCATAATTAGGTGTCCAAAATGTAAACAAAGCTGTTGACTAATCAAGAAAATACGTTTCAAATGATAGTTTCTTATTTTTGACAATGAAAGTAAAAAAGTAAAGTAAAAAACTATAATAAAATAAAAATCTAAATAAATTAAGATTCAAATATTTATATTAACAATTTCGTTTCATAAAGTAGTAATAATAAAAAACAAGGTTTATAGTAGAAAATTAAAATGTGATAATTGTAACACAATCGGGATCCAAAACATATTCTGTGCCGCCATTTTTAAGTTTCGTAGTTGATGTTATTCATTTTCGTGATCGTGGTCGAACTCGAAAGTTTTCTCGTTTTCATAGCGCGTTTGTTAAATTGTGTGTAGTTATTAAGTTTTTGTTTCCTGTTAATTTGTTAATTTACAATACCTGTAATCGTATTTTGACAATGACATTTTTTTGTTTATATTTTGGACACCTAATTATGAACCAGACTATAGTTGCATAGCAATAGATGCGTCCATTGTAAGCTTCGTCAATACCCACTTAAGAATTCCCTATCAAAGCCGCCTAAAAAATGATGGCATTAAAAAAAAAAAGAGAATAATTATTATTTAAAAAAAAAGACAAACCCACTGAGTTTCTTACCGGATCTTCTCAGTAGAGGTCGCGTTCCGATCAAGTAGTAGTTTAAGAAAAATATTGTAACTGACAATTTGTAAGTGCCGTCGGTGGCCTATTCAAAATAAATATATTTCGTTTCATTTCATTTCATAAAGCTTTTCTCGAAGGCTTAAAAATCTATTTTTCAACGACCTGCGTTCCGCGGTTGCACACGCGTTAAAATGAGTTATTTTTTTATATAAATATAGCATAAGTTACTCCTCATAAAATCAGCTAACTGCCAGTGGCAACCGCGTCAAAATCGATAAAGCCATTTGAGAGATTAGCCAAAAGAAACAGGCAGATGGACAGAAAGACAGACGGACATTTTTTAAAATATTTATTGTTATAAACACAGTGTACACCAATCACAATTACAATACACAGTATACATATCATATGCATCTAGTAAAAGCTGTTATTTTGACGACACAAACAGGCACTTTATTTGCGTGAATTGTATTGATATAGAGTTCTGTAGCAGGTCTTAATGAAAGCTTTGCGTCCCGTCACCTCCTGGGAATAGTGGAAGCCGGGAGGAACTGTACCCCGGCAGCCATACTGGAGTTATCACTGCCAGTGGCAACCGCGTCAAAATCGATAAAGCCATTTGAGAGATTAGCCAAAACAAACAGTCAGATGGACAGAAAGACAGACTGACATTTTTTTTAATATTTTTTGTTATAAACACAGTATACACATAATATCATATGCACCTAGTAAAAGCTGTTATTTTGACGACACAAACAGGCACTTTATTTGCATGAATTGTACTGAAAGAGAGTTCTGTAGCAGGTCTTGATGAAAGCTTCGCGTCCCGTCATCTCCTGGGAATAGTGGAAGCTGGGAGGAACTGTACCCCGGCAGCCATATTGGAGTTTCCACCAGACGGCCTCACAAGATCTCAGCGGCAACACGTAAGTAAACTGTTTGTTATAGATACTACTATGACATTTTTTGCTTTAGTAATAAAATTTATTTATTTATTTACATGCCAACAAAAATCCACATAATACATTATATAGTACTTAGTACTATACTATAGTAGTATTAATAATAATAAGGCTCGTATGAGTGCCAATTATAGGTATGAACAACGTTTATATATTAGTCTGTATTTTTAATTTATTTTAAATATTAGGATTTCTTTTGTTTTTTGAGGTAGAGACGAGTTTTTAGTCCACCCGATGGTAAATGGTCATTGCCAACCCATGGACATCTACAATAACGAAATACAAACCAAAATTGTACAAGTTGCCCCATACTCTGCCATAGATTTTATAATAATACTAGTGGTGCCCGCGGCTTCGCCCGCATTTTAAAGAAATAATATGACATACATAAAACGGAAAATTTGTACCTGCATTGGGATGCCAGTGGTGCCATCTGTCGAAAATTGGTCTTAGCAACTCCCAAACCCTCGTCGGCTCTTGGACAACAACTTGATCAAATACATAGTTTACGATTCTATTTACGAATTAAAATTAATTAAAAAAACCTTTTCCCACGGACTAAATTGTGAATCTAAACTATTCTCAAGTCCCCTTGAACACACACAACAAATTTTATCAAAATCAGTCCAGTCGTTTAGGTGGAGTTCAGTGACATACATATGCACATAAGAAATATATATACAAATATAGAACTAGCAGATGAGCATATAGGCAGTGATAGCCTAGTGGTTAAGAAACTCGACCTCTCGATCGAGGTGTCCGAGGTTCAAATCCCAGGCGAAATTACGTGCGTATTCACGGTGAAGGAACACATCGTGAGGAAACCTGCATTCCTGAGAGACTTAGAAAAAAAAAGAAAGTCTCGAAGGTATTTGAAGTCTACCAATACGCACTTGGCCAGCGCGGTGGACCTAATCCTTCTCATTCAGAGAGGATACCCGTGACCACCAGTGGGACAGTAATGGATTGATAATGATGATGATGATGAGATGAGCGTCCATTCTAACTGATGTTAAGTAGATACGGCCCATGGGCATTTGCAATCAACCACAGATAACATACATATATTAATACTTGAGGTCGGCCACCATCAACGATGCGTTGCAACGTCTAAATACTAGATTCGTAAGCCATTTTCGCAAGATCTTGCAAGATGTTTAACGTCTCGCGTGACGTGAAGGTTCTGGGTTCGATTCCAGTCCGACAGCTATCTGAATGATGAGTTTAGATTTCTATTCTGGGTCTGAGTGTGCGTGTTTTCTTCTATGAATATGGTCATGGCATCTATAAGAAAGGGAATCCCAGTGTAGGACTATGACTACAAAAAGCGTCTTGCAAGTCACACTTTTCTAAACGTTTGCGTTTTACAACGCATCTGTAATAAGGTAGGATTACAATCCTATTTGAAATTTACTAGAGATGGCCATGGGCAGCAGTGTCCACTTCCCCTCATGTGGACTGCATACACATTTACTACTTCGATTTCATAACAAGACTGTTAACAACTGATAAACACGACAATTGTAGTAAGTATATACAAAGTTACAATTGTAACATCTAGAACTCAACAGTTTAGGGTCGATCCACACTAGAGTCATAGTAATAAATTATTTGTCATAGTAATAAATTATATTGACCACTCACGTAGTGCAGCGATCACCTTACATGTTTGCGATCACCTCATCTGAGAGCTTCCATCTACGATCACCGGGTAAGCAAACATTTTAACAAGAAATAATATTTATGTTTTGGGTTTTGGTAATCTTTCTATGGGAATAAAATGGACATGCGACAATAGTGTGTAGTTGCCTAAAAATATAGAAAGCATTATTATCTTATTATTATTTAATTTTTATATAAAAAAACAAGAAATACAGCAATGCACGTTACCATCCACATTACTAAGCAAACATGAAAATTTAAAGTAAAACCAACCCATGAACCGGAGCGTCCCTCGGATATTACAGTGGGGAGAGCCCTCAACAATCATTCTCAAGTATGTAGTTGAGCGAAAATTGATAATGCGCATAATGCAAGTAGCAACAGCAATAATATAATAGTCGTAGCACTGTCCGAGGCGGTTGACCCGGCTTCAATTTGCATGACAACAATGCACGCTCGTCCAACTGGATACGATGTACCAGAACGCATCGGCCATCTCACTTGTGCAACTCTGATTTCTCGGATCGTAGCGACATCTGCAATAGATTTTTGGTTTGTCATATCAACATACTTCTACAGATCTATGTTAGGAATGAGGTGTGAATCGTAGCATGTCCCCGTTGGATGTATATCGGAATCTCATTTAATAGTATTTGGAGAATTTCTTGTATGCTACTGACAACTATAGGAACATTCCTACGTTGATAAAGAACAAGAAAGATCAAAATCAATCACAATGGCGCCTTTGCGACTGTAAGAGTGGTAGACATTTTACAAATTCGTAATCCCACTCTCGAGGATTAGACATCCATTTCATACGAGTACGTTTTATGCAGCTCACTGCGGCCTCTATGGTGATGACGACCTAAAACACCTTTTTTTTGGAAAGATAAAATGCATTCTGAAACATATTCTATGCAATTTTACGTGGTTCTTAGTTAACTTCTCAGAAATATAATTTCGTATATAAACTTAAAACATATTAATATGATTTGTTTATATTCTAAAGTATAAAACAGAGAGTTTCTTCAAAAACTAAGTTCAATAGATATTCAGTACCCAAATCGTGTTACCTGCAAATATCAGTTTCTCCGCATAGGCCAAAAATTTAGAATTTCTAAATTGACAAGACTCATTTCCAGGGTTTCATATTGGTCCATTGTGTAGTGGCAATCTACTGCTTTTTGCTGCTTGGATCTGTCTGCGAGCAATACTTCGTGCCAGCCATCGAAATTATATGTGAACGTAAGTTATGAAATGCATTCATTTTACCAGATGTATACCTCTCTATGGTTTATTATGAAGCACTACGGCCACAAACACGTATTTGCTTTTTATTATTACAGCTACTGTGTTCCAATTTAAAAGGTGTGATAAGGAAAACACACTTAAATAAGTCATTAGGATTTGCAACGCATCAGAGACTAAATTCAGGTAAGACACAAATTCTATCCGGGTTGATTACAGATGTCCCTAGGCAGCAGCAGCCACATTATATTAAATTAGTTGCATGCTGGTTTGCTCTTCATATATACCATAAAAAATATAGGTGCAGTAGCTGTCGGCCCGCCATTAGCCTGTAATTATTTTTTTATTCATACCAGAGTGTAGTGGATAATGTTCGGACGTTTGTACATACGTATCTCGTATTCTTTGGCATAATGTCCAAAAGGCTTAAAAATCAAAAGGATGTTGTACATACACAAGTTGTAGCTGTCCGAACGCAATAGACCTATATATTTTTAACACATGCATATCGATGATTTGATTTACGATTTAATCAGTGTATTTGCTGACATAAGTATAAACTCGTACCTAATTTATATAACAATATATCCTTTACATAATATTACAAAATTACAGACACTATTACAAATCAAATGATTATAGCAAAGTTGTGCTATTCTAAGGGAATACCAAGTATGTAGCATGTAGCAACGTATTATTCTATTAACCAAAATACAATGGACATTCTTATCTTATAAGAGCCATAACAACCCATGACCGAAACAAATCACAAAATGAATTGGTCCCAGATTACAGGTACATAATGTTATCAAACAGTTAGTCATAAAATGTAAATCTAAATAGTGTAAATAGAAAAAGTAAATTGGGTTTGAATCATTTCGTCTTAATTACTTTTGCTGTTTTATTTATCGTAATTAATAGTCATAACTAAATTCGTATATTTGGATTTTTTACAGTAAAATACGATAAAATAATATTATATTCGCCTCGTAGCTTTTAAATTGTATGCGGTGAGTCGCGGATAACAAACTTCTTAACATGCTTAAGTTTATAGTATTTCGCGAACGTTTCTTATTCATGGCGTTTGCATTTAATATAATTTACATATAATTTTGATTAATTAAATTAATTTGGCAGACTATAATAAAAAGTTATGATAAGACGTGCAAGTGTACATTAACACTTATTGTATTACTTAAAAATTAGTATCATTACTTCCACAGAAGGAAATCTATATTTTGTCTTCAATGGGTTCTTTTTTATAACATAGGAGTAGCAGACGAGCATGCAGTCCACCTGATGGTAAGACGCTACTGCCGTTCATGGACATCTATAATGAACTCCAGATAGGATTAGATTTTCCTACCTAAAGTAGGCCACAGATGCGCCGCTACTCCTGAGGACTAAGCTGGCACGCCTCGGAAAAGTATGTCTCCCTTACTACACCCTTCAAACCAAAACACTGCGTTTAACACTGCTGTTATTAAGCAGAATTGGGTGTGACGATAGTGCCGCCGGTGTCGAACCACAAAGAGTTCTACTATCTTCAATACATGCTCTATTCCAACTTTTATATTTCAAAAGGTTTTATTTAAATACTTTTATTTTTTTTATTTTGCTTCTTTTCTATTTTTTATTATGAAAAACCTTCTGTAGGTTTAGACATGGCATCGGACGTGGCTGGCGCGACTTTCATGGCTGCGGCCAGTTCCAGCCCGGAGCTGTTCATCAACTGCGTGGGGACGTTCGTGACTGAAGGGGACATCGGGGTCGGCGCCATCGTGGGGTCGGCGGTCTTCAACGTGCTGGCTGTACCGGCTTGCTGCGCGCTGGTCGCTGCAAGGGTAACATACTGTCGTTCTTTATAATATTTTTTACACCAAGGCATAGTGATTTAATAGAGATAGACTACTATGTAGTATCGCAAGCTGATTTGCCTTGTAATAATCGCTTATTTGTTTGATTAAAGGCATCCTACCTATACTTGCTAAGATAAAAAAACATGACAAACGTAAAATATAATGGCTACATACTCACTACATACTTCGAAAATAGACTGGTAATCAAATCAGAACAATTATCTATTATCTGCACAAGAACAGACTTACACAACTAATGGTCAATCGTAAGTGAACACAGACGGAGGCACAGAAGAGAATTCTGTACGCCTTAGGTTTCATGTTACGTACAATAAATACTCGTAATTACTTACTTTAATAGGGAAATAAATTTCATCCTTATTTACATAAAAAATCTTATTTACATAAAAAAGCAAAGATGATGTGAGGCGCATCTATTTGAGCTTAATTCTCAATGGTAGCGGCGCATCTGATGCTCACCTCATGTAGGAGTCTTATCTTATCTGTGGTTGATTACAGATATTCATGGACGGAAGTTGCCTCTTACCTGCTCCTACTTGTATATTGTATAAATGTGCTCAAAATTACTATTTGGTGCTTGTCCAGGTGATAGATCTGGACTGGTGGTCGGTTTCCCGGGACTGCATGATGTACGCTGTGGCGGTGGTGGCGCTCATCCTGACGTTGCTGGACAACACTGTGTACTGGCATGAAGCTCTACTGCTAGTGCTCATGTACACCTTCTATATCCTGGGTAACTACTGAGGATCTAGATGAAGATATGATGTCGATGGTCTTTAGACTATAAATTCTGAGGAAATTAGAGTAAATTTTGCAGAAACATAGATGCGTTGCCACCTGTGAACAATGTGCGTTTCTGAACTTCCTGAAGAAACCACAATGAGGCAGTTCTTTGAATGGTGGATATACCACCACAGTCTACGTTGGACACTTCTAGCATTATTTCAATGTATATTTTACTGAAAATATTTTCAATCATCTAATAGTTAGTTAACAAAATTAACTTTTAAATACGTCTTTCAATTACTTATTAATCAACTCAATAACAATTTGCTTTCAGCAATGGTTTTCAATGGACGACTCGACAGTTTCGCCAAAAGCGGCTGCTGCCCTTTCAACAAACCCAAGTTGTATACTGAGCTATCCCCTCTGCTAATGAAAGGTTGGTATAGGATTCTTTACTCTAGGATCCACAAAAATATAACACTTTTAGTATCTTTCCATTTATCGCTAATCATCTGAAAGTATAATATTAAAGACATATACAGATATACATTAACAGAAGATAAGATACATTCCTTGTAAGGGATAAAGCAGGTACAAAATACTGGTCTGTGGATAACAAGCACATTTGCAGCTAAATTTCGTCTGATACAGATACTTTGCTTAATACTTTTATGTTTTCCGATAGGCAAACAACCACTTTCGTTCAAAAAAGGAGTATTCTTATTTTTCCTTAAAAAAAGATAATATTTTTTACTAGTAGAAGAATAATAAATAGTAAATGTATGTGTTTTTTTCTCCTTTTTGTTTGATCTTTTTTATTTACCGCAAAATATATAATTATTCTTTTCTATTCTATTCTTTAGTAATTAATTTAAAACTTCACGGACCAATTTTTAGTATTCCAGGGTCCCAAAATATATTCCATCAAGACGCCCGAAGGTTGCTCTTTCTTAATGGCTTAAGATTTTTATAAAATGCAGCTTATGAAATTTATATTCTTGGAGTACTTCTTCACTGTATCGCATTTTTCTGTGACCACTGTGCTATTGGTCGGTGGTGATCCGTGTTCACTCTTTAATCTTCAAACGATCATGCAGTCGACCTGATGGTAAGCGGCTACTGCCGCTCAAGGACATTTGTAATCAACCCCAGATAACATTTTAGAACTTGAGGGCGGCCGCATATGCGCCGCGACGCCTGAGGATTAAGCTGAAATGCCTCGGAAACTTAAATGTCTCCCTTTCCACACCTTACCCTTCAAACCGAACTCTACTCGTACCTTGTACTTTACTCCGAAAATTAATGACGAAATCCAAGCAATTAAAAAAACAACGGGACCAAAATATTCATTATTGCGCCCTAATCTACAACTACCCGTGCATAATACCACCTAGGCTTATACAGTACACCTAGGAGTACTACCTGGACTTACCATAGGGTTTAACGCTAGTATTGTATACATTGTTTTGTTGTTTTCTATAGCAGAGAAACCAAACCTGCTAGATGCAAGCCAGCGCATGAGTCTCTCCTCTCAGCGAATCAACGATTTGGAGCAAGGAATAGAAATGAAAAAGAGACATAACTCAACTGATTCCGGTAATTGATAAATACTATTATAAAACTAGGTGTAGCATTAAATTTACTTGATGCGAAATTGTTGGCAACCATTTAATCCAAACTTAATACAGCAGTTCGACCACTGCTGCAATTCAATTGTGTGGTGAGGGAATCACTGAATTAGACGCATACAAGTTCGTACTAGGATAACTTGTATGACAGATCTCCAGGCCCTCGCCCTGGATAAGTTTGATATTATAGGAACTGTATTGTATTACATAATATTATACTACATTAATTGAGTGATTGTTATCGCAATGAAACTGAAACTATTTGTGTTTGTAGGGCTGCGTGCGTGCGTGTGTATGTGTGTGTACGTTTGTATGTAGTTATACAATAGGTGATTAATGATTGACACAGGGCAAAGTACACGGTTATTAAAACATTTGTATCAGCAATATGGCGCAGGTATTTTTATATATCGATCAATTTACGAAATCTTGTAAAATGGAGTTCTATATGGAGTCGGGAACTAAGATTGTAGGCAACGATAATGCCTAAATTACTTGATAGAATCCGTCGGAGAAATAGAAGGACATGAAGATGGAGTTTCTAGATTATGTGGACATCTGAGCCAAAATTCTATACTGTCATCATTCCGTACTATTATTATTTCACGAAAAAGAAATATATTTAGATTTATCTACATTTAAGGTTAATCTATTTATATTTAACCATGCTAGAACCTTATCAAAACCTACTTGAGCATTTTTAAAGACTTTATTCCACTATGAGCCTTAAAAAGAAGAGCTGTGTCATCCGCCAATGAGATTATCTTACCATTACTGTAGATTACAGAGATCATTAATGTATGTAAGAAATAGCGTTGGTCCTATAATACTGCCCTGCGGTACTCCATGGCAAACTTCTACGTAATCACTGTTAATATCACCAATTTTTACTCTCTGAACTCTATTTTTAAGGTAGTCCGCAAAAAGTTGGTGTTGTGTGTGCCTCATGCCTAAGGCTTCCAACTTACTCATCATTTGTTATACATTAGATGTGTGAAGAACATAATATTACAACTAACTTTTGGGTAGTATCTAATCCTTTGACAACATATTCGATTAAATCGTGAACCGCTTCACTTGTAGACAAGCCAGCGGCGGCAGTCTCGACATAGATAGGGATCGCTTAGCGACCGTATTCGGTTGATAAGTCTTACCGATCGTAATTTAACGATTTTTGGTAGTCTCGACTATGAAAACTACCGACTGTCATCGCAATCATAGCGAATACATTTGTCAACTTTACGATATTCGCAAAACATTTTTCGTGTAAATTTGACACCCGGATAAGTGATCGTTACGATCGTTAAGGTATTTAAACTACAATTATTTCCAAAATTGTTTAATTGGTTGTACAGGTGAGCCTCCATGAAACAACATAATCTACGATAGAATCTTTCATTAAGTCGTTCTCTTTGGAAAAACATATGATTACGCCTACTATAGTTGAATGTTGTAATGAACTACAATTATTTCCAAAATATGACATATTTAACTTAGGAGTATTTAGCTTATAATATTTTTAAGCTTGCGCATCGTCTTAAAACGGTAAAGCGGCGACGTATCATGAGAAATCGACGTAATGAACAAAATGAATGAATTGGATGAAGATAAGTTTCTGAGGTTATCATGTTCTTTTGGTTTACAATAAAGCATATTTATACTGTATTCATTAATTCATTTATAATATGTTAGGTGCTGATGCCCTTAGAGTCTTGGGTGATGACATCCATAAAAAATCATCAAATTTTCTTGTGCGTAATATACTTTTATTCTCAAAATATGGACACATTAAAACACGTTATTGTTTTTCTTCTTAACCTTCTTAGTTTTGAGACATCCACATTTTATTCAATGTCTCTGCCAAAAGCATTGTAGCTTCTGCTTGCACCTTATCTGCTTCAGCGTGCATATTGCAGGGCTCCGCCTGCTGATAGTTGACAAACTTTAGGTAATCACAAAAAAAAATTACTATATTAAAGGATTAATATGATAAAAAGTACTTTCTACTTACTTTTTGGAATTCGACGTAGGTGTCATTTGCGAACACGCCAGCCGTTGCAACACACTGTTGCCGTCAGAGTCACCCATTTTACTTTACAATATAATACCATTTTTTTGTTGGCGTATAATCAGTTTACAATGTTTGTAATGTCCACTGTCGATATATTAAAACTATATCACTAAAATGAAATAGATTTATAAAAACATATTTACTAAGAATATTTCACATACTTTTTTAGTAATTGCCAAAATGAATTATTTTTATTAAAGTAACTTCACCAATTCTGCCTTATATTTTTAAGGTGCAACATTTCTTGAAATAAATTGTCACTGTTATGAATACGGATTTCGCTATCGTACCGATGTCTCAAGTTGCCTTTGTCGTAAAGAAGATTTCTGCAAGCGATATTTTTCGTTAAGATTTAGCGATCGATAGTTAACGTCAGATTCGTTACGAATGTCGAGACTGCCGCCCCAGATCTAAAGCAATACTACGAGCTAGACAGTAGATTGTTAATTTCCAGATATCTAATAAGCTTTTTATTTATAATTTTTTGTAACATTTTTGAAAGCGTGGGTTGAAACGAAATCGGTCTTTAGTTTGACACAGTTTCTGTCTCCACTTTTGTGTATCGGTAATATTTCCGTTTTTTTAACTTACTATCATTAAAAAATTTCCTCACACAGAATCAAGCGTAAGTTCTCTATGGAGCTGGCCGGGTCAAAAATCTACGGGTTTCCAAAAGCTCTTCTGGATATTGACGTGGCCGATCAGCCTGGTCCTGTGGGCCACCATCCCCGACTGCCGCCGTCACCAGCGACTTTACCCATTAACCTTTCTTATGTGCATCAGCTGGATCGGTGGAGTCTCTTACTTGGTGGCCTGGATTATCACTATAGTTGGTGAGTTTTCTTTATAATATAACAGAAGCAGAAGAACACGCAATCCACCTGATGATAATTATTTACTAAGTAAATAAATAGATTAATAAAAATAATTAATCAAACAATAAATTTAATAATAAAAAATACTGATTTTATGCATTAAATAGTCAGTTATATGTATACGCCGATTAAAGATGATTCTAAAATGTATAAAAGTGCGGTTTTAAGACAAGTAAGCTATTAAAGTAATAAGTTAACAGCTTTTAAAAGCTACGTCAGCTTTAACGACAATTAATTTCATAATTAAGACAATAGATACAGAATGTCAGCGAAAAAATCGGAGTCTGTGACTAAACATTTGAAACTGTTAACATTTCTTGTTGGACGCCTAGCTATAGCGCATGCGTGAAAACTTTGGCGCGTTATTTAAACATCTGCTTAGTCTGTTAAATTGTAAAATTGTAAGTGGCTACTGCCGCCCGTGGACATCTGTAATCAACCCCAGATAGAATTAGGTATTCCTACCTCAGGTCGGTCACAGATGCGCCGCTACCCCTGAGGACTAAGCTGGACCTCGGAAAAGTCTGTCTCCCTTACCACCCCACACCCTTCAAAACGGAACACAGCAGCGCCTAATAGCAGTCACACACGATACAGTATACTTGCGAAAACTTGGACTTGTACAAATTCACGTATTTTGGAGCCGACCACAAACGGCTCAAGCATGCTTGCACAAATATCATTTCACTGATATTCGTACAAGCGTGCGTACCTGCTCTATTTAAAACAATATCATTTTTTGAAAGTGAGCTACCTGGTTGTGTTGTTTTGTGCTATGGATGATGCAGTGGCAATAGTTGGCTTTATTTTAGCTACAATAAACTGAAAACTCACAAGAGAAATCGAACAGTATGGAGTAAAGAGTGGTTAAGAAAAAAATTTTAACAAAAAAATACATATTAGACATGCTGTTTACATCGTTATCCAACGAAATATATTGAGCGCCGACTTCAGAAATATGTACTAAACCAACATTTATTTCAATTATTTCTTACTTTGTAGTGACATAGAAGTCAGTTGTATTTTTTTGTTAAAAATTTTTTTCACCCTTTTTAGTGATGACATACTAACATTTATACGAATACAATATAAAATTCTATAAACGTGATCATGAATGATGGTAAGGTCTGAGTTTACATTGATTGGAACCGCCCGCTCGCAGGGCGCTGCCGCGCCCTGCTCGCTTAGTTTTATATTGTCTTATATGTTCCAACCTAACCTAACTATATTTAGTCAATGATGAACTGGCTTTGCAACTTCATTAGAACCTACACCAAATATCTTCAAACACAACTCAATTATTCCCATCGGTCGAGGAGTTACATATTTTGTCTCCGAGCCACATTATCAGACCCTTAAATAGTCAATGATAAACTGGTTTTGCAATTTCATTAGAACCTACACCAAATATCTTCAAACAAAACTCAATTATACCCATCGGTTGAGGAGTTACATATTTTGTCTCCAGAACCCACTCTGATCCTCGTCATATTTAAATGGGACCAACTTGTAGCAGTTGTCCACACACGAAATTAAAGGCATTAAAATAGGTTCATAAACGGCGAATTTATGGCTATTATATTTACATGGGTGGAGGGGTTCCTCTCATTTTCTCCAGAACCCATCGATGGATCCTAACCATATTTAAATGGCACCAGTTTCCAGCTCCTATCTATACAATAAAAACAGAATTATTAAAATCGGTCCACTAACGGCGGAGTAATTCGTGTACATATATAAAAAAAAAGAATTGATAACCACCTCCTTTTTGAAGTCGGTTAAAAATAAACCATTATTCGCAATCAATCAGTTGAATGAATTGAAATTTGCACCCAAAGACTGGCATAACTATCTGCGTATGGACGAAGAAACTTATTTAAAACTTCTATACATGGTGACACCATACATAAAAAAACGAGATACTTTTATGAGGCAAGCCATATCACCGCGTGAAAGATTAACAGCCACTTTAAGGTATCTCAAAACTGGAAGGAGCTACGAAGACCTGAAATTTACAACAATTATCTCACCTCAAGCTTTGGGTGTAAGTATTCCGGATATATATATGGATTGTAATTATTCCGGATACATGTGACGCCATTTACAAAGTACTGTGGAAAGATTATTTGAAAGTGTCGTTCATTTTGGCGCAAAAACGACGTGCGTACGTGTAGGTGGCTAGAACAGTGCTGAAATTTGCGCGCGCTCCCACACACGTTCATGTAAACTTGCGCAAACGCAAATTTGCACAAGTTAAGAATTGAAATTTGGAACTTTTTAAAGAACTTGTGCAAGTGAACAACTGGCGCAATTATCTTCCAACACACGATACAGTATACAGTATACTGTATCGTGTGTGGCTGCCATAACACTGCTGTTATTAGGCAGAAATAGGTGTGGCGGTGGTGCCGCCGGAATCGAACCACAAAGGGTTCTACCACCTTCAAATTCTTGAAATTAATCCAATTTATATTAAAACACATATTCGTTTTTACTTACTTCCTAAATATACGAACAAGCGTGTGGAAAATACTTATATTCATGGCCATAATAAGAAAAAGCTAGGCTATGAATAAAAAGGCAATACTCAATGCCCCGTATCGTCAGAAATGGCTGGGCACGGTTGTTTTAGTAAATCGACTTTGATAAATAATATCAAAATCGAAGACCAACCATACAGCCTCATTTCCAACCCAACATTTGGAAATTCAGCTCGATTCTAACCGCCAGAGAAAGCTGGCAGTTTTCAAAAATAGTTAACATGATAAAACTATCAAGTTACGTCAATACGTACCGAACTAAGCATCACCGGGCTCTTATACCTTTTACAAAAACATATCGTTAGCGTGATTCAGAAATTGTACAACGCCATCTATTGAAACTATGCAAAAACTCATAGCGATCTGACCACAGACCCACAATACAGGTCTGTGGCTCTAACCCTACCACTTAAATTTCAATCAAACTTAATTTCCAAATGTGATATACTGCAAAAAGTATAAAGTGATTATCTATTTGGAAATACATAGTTTATTTTTATTTGAGAAGTAATTTCAGCGTTATAATACAAACTTAGGATATAATAGTGTCTTTGGTACAACTACATCTAGCGGGTGGTACGTAAACTAGCATAAAAACAACTTTAGAGTGGTTGTGGAATGTGGTTTTAGGTACAAACATACGTTTTAATAATAAGATAATCAGATAGGCGTATAAACTTTCCCGCCAATACATATGTTTGTTTTGAATATTAAAAGTATTTTGAACACTCGTCTTTTATATTTAATGTAATGTAGTAACATTATATTGATCCACACCTTGACGGCTCACAACACGTGTATACATAGTATTCCTTTATGGTGCGCAATTTCATATTTCAAAAGCTCACCCCAACCATCAAAAGTCAAACGTCGTCTTATGTCAAAGGGTTATTTTTGATCATTCATGATTTTAGTATAATATTAAGCTGCTAACATATAAAATAAAATCATTAACCAAATTATTATTATTCAACACAAATTATTTTACGCTTAGTTTAAGTGATTTACCAAAATCACATAAATTTCCACTCTTACCTAATAAAGTTAGTGAGACATAAAATGCTTTGATATTTACTTATTTACTAAGTAAATAAATAGATTAGTAAATAAAAATAATTAATAAAACAATAAATTTAATAATAAAAAATACTGATTTTATGCATTAAATAGTCAGTTATATGTATACGCCAATTAAAGATGATTCTAAAATGTATTAAAGTGCGGTTTTAAGACAAGTAAGCTATTAAAGTAATAAGTTAACAGCTTTTAAAAGCTACGTCAGCTTTAACGACAATTAATTTCATAATTAAGACAATAGATACAGAATGTCAGCGAAAAAATCGGAGTCTGTGACTAAACATTTGAAACTGTTAACATTTCTTGTTGGACGCCTAGCTATAGCGCATGCGTGAAGACTTTGGCGCGTTATTTAAACATCTACTTATTCTGTTAAATTGTATGATAGGAGTGCTTCCTTAATTTATAAAAATGAGTTTTAGCTTCTTTTAAATCTCATGTAAGCTACGAGCCATCACATTTCAAACCAGAACATACCATACAACATAAATTGACGTACTGCTGCTATGAGACGACCCGCGTGGCGAAGCGGCCACCATACCGGTCTGACGCGCAAAGGGTTCCGGGTTCGATCCCCGGCCAGACAATTATCTAACTGATGAATTTAGATTTCTGTTTCTGGGTCTGGGTGTTTGTGTATTTGTGTCCACGGCACCCACGACACTGGGAATCCTAGTGTAGGGCTGTGAGTGTAGAAAGCGTTTATTTATTTATTATGATACTAGGATAATTGTGGTGACAGTCTTATTTCATCCGAATTCCGAATAATTCTAATACCTTTAAAAAGTAACACAAACACCGAATACAAGTACTTCATATCCGCAATCCTTTGCAATTGCATGTCAGACAGATAACAATGAGTATTAAAATGGTTAACACCAATATTAAATTATTAATATTTAAAACATTTGTTTTCAGGGGACACTGTAGACGGTCCCGGCTTGTTCTTCAAATTAATCCAATATGTATTAAAACATTATACATCTTCCTTTTTACTTATTTCCTTAATATACGAACAAGCGTGTGGAAAATACTTATATTCATGGCCATAATAAGAAAAGCTAGGCTATAGATAAAGAGGCAATACTCAATGCTCAATGCATAATAGATTTTTATTTTAATCTATTATTATTTTCTAATAATCGATTTTTATATTAACATTAAGCGATTTTTAATAAATCGATTATATTAATTTCGTGTTTAAATCGATTTTTAGAAACAGAATTTCAGATTTTTAGAAAACGAAATATAAAGCTCGTATCTATGCGAATAGTTTTTATATTATTGTTTAAACTTGAAGATTAACGAAACATTTGTATTTAAGTTTAATTTTTGAGACTATAGTGTAGTCTTTTAAATCCTTATTTTAAATTTTTTATATGCACTAGTCAAATGTACAATAGGTTTATATTTGTTTTTAGACAATACATCATTTTGTTGGAATGCTTATCATTTTATTTTTATTATAATAAAAAAACGTTTAATAGTACTAAAATTTGTATTAATAATGCTTTTTGGTTTCCTAATTCCTTACCTTAAATGGACATTGCCTTTGTTTTTTAGTTTCCGTTTGGTTATTTTCTTAATCATATAATTTTATTTCATTTTTATGTCTATTATTTGAATATAAAAAGCATACAAAATTTAAATAATACAAAAATCGATTTTTTTCGCAAAAATCGATTCTTTTTATTAAAATCGATTTTGAAAAATCGATTAATTTTTAATAAAGAAAAAACTATTTGTATTTAATCGATTCTTTTTCATTAATCTCACATTCCTTACTCAATGACCGGTATCGGTCATAAATAGCTGGGAACGGTTATTTTAATAAATCGACTTTGATAAATAATATCAAAATCGAAAGCCAACCATACACGCCATACAGCCTTATTTCCAACCAAACATTTGGAATTTCAGCTCGATTCTAACCGCCAGAGAAAGCTGGCAGTTTTCAAAAATAGTTAACATGAAAGAACTATCAAGTTACGTCAATACGTACCGAACTAAGCATCGCCGGGCTCTTATACCTTTTACGTAATCATTTCGTTAGCGTGTTTCAGAAATTGTACAACGCCATCTGTTGAAACTATGCAAAAACTCATAGCGATCTGACCACAGACCCACAATACAGGTCTGTGGCTCTAACCCTACCACTTAAATTTCAATCAAACTTAACTTCCAAATGTATAAAGTCATTATCTATTTGAAAATAGATTATTTTTATTTGAGACGTATTTTCAGCGTTATAATACAAACTTAGGATATAATAGTGTTTTTGGTACAATTACATCTAGCGGGTGGTACGTAAAATAGCATAAAAACAACTTTAGAGTAGTACAAAAATACTTTTTAATAATAAGATAATCAAATGGGCATATAAACTTTCCCGCCAATAAATATGTTTGTTTTGAATATTATAAGTATTTTGACCACTCGTCTTATATATTTAATGTAATGTAGTAACATTATATTAAATATATAACACTTCACGCATGCGCTATAGTTAGGCGTCCAACAACAAATGTTGGACGCCTAACAATAGCGCATGCGTGACGTTAGGCGTCCTACATTTCTTGTTGGACGCCTAACTATAGCGCATGCGTGACGAGTGACTGTTTTGGCGCTGTATTTAAGCAAATTTTATTATATAAGTCCTTCCTTAATTTTTAAATACATGTTTCAGCTTAACGTAATTTAAGAACCTCATTACAATGCAAATATAAACATATCATACAACATAAATCGACATAGGTAGGTACTGCTGGTATGAGACAAAGAAGAATGAGAGAATAATTGTGGTGATAGTTTTATTTCATCCGAATTCTGAATAGTTATACTGTCCATAAAAAGTAACAAACATCGAATACAGGAATATTGGACGGATAGATAATAATGAGTATTAGAATGGTTCACACCACTATGAAATTATTAATATTAAATAAACTTTTTTTCAGGGGATACTTTAGACGTTCCCGATAGTATTACCGGCTTGACAGTGCTCGCGGCCGGCACCAGCCTTCCAGAAGCTGTTTCCAGTGTCCTGGTAACAATACAGGGTAAGTTTTTTTTATAATATTATGCTTATTATACGTAAATAACCAAGGCAGTGATAGCCAAGGCAATGATAGCCAAGTGGTTAAGAAACTCGGCCTCTCGATCGAGGGGTCCGAGGTTCAAATTCCAGGCACCTCTGATTTTTCAAAGTTATGTGCGTATTAGAAATTAATTATCACTTGCTAGAGAGAGGTAACCTGCGTACCCTGAGAGATTTATAAAAAAAAAGAAATATCCAGGGTACGTGAAGTCTACCTATACGCACTTGGCCATCGCGGTGGACTATGGTCTGATCCTTCTCACTTTGAGACATCCGTGCCCAGCAGTGGGACAGTAATGGGTTGATGATGATGATCATACGTAAATAATGAAATACTTCTCTATAAAGAAAAAACTTCAGAAGCGGTGGTAGATGTTGATATTCAAAAATAGTTGTGTGAATCAACTTTAAATAAATCAATTTGGTCTATTTGTCTTCAGAAGTTTATCTCCTCACACTGACGGCTTCTTGAATGAAATTTTATTTGTACTTTCTATTTATATAAGTACCAAAAGTGTACGAAATTTTAGCAGACTCACATTACCATTATTTCACTTATGTGCCACTACTAGGCACTAGGTCTCGCAAATTTTAAGGCCAGTCCACCACACTACCGGTCTACAACCGGTTGATAGACTTCACATGCCGGTGAAAATATTTCTTAGAGATTTTTCTAACCTCTATTTATTCCTATAAAATTTTTGCTTCAATGATAAAGCAGAGGATAATATCTAATATTCATATAACATCGAAAAATTAGAATTTTAATATCATACTCCTAACGCGATAGCTCGATATATAAACGTTAAGGAACTAATAAGGAAGTCTAATTAGGCGCTTTACAATAAACCATTCCATTCAAAACTGGAATACTGCGCCACACATGCTGTTATACAACAGCAGCAAGGGATAGGAAATAGGTACAAATTATCATTTCCTCGCATGCAGACGTTATGAAACCCAGGCCATCATCGTATTGACAGACGAGGCTTGCACGCACTGATTACCAGAATCGCGTGCCAGATCTTACGGATAAGTACAGGACATCACGGTGCAGGATGTGAACCTGCGTCATAACTAGCTATTAACACTGAGGGCTGAGTATCTATTACGTTGAACTGTTTATTTTGTAGCTTCTACGCGTAATTCAGGCCTTAGGTATCTCTTTCAAGTCTGATGTCTATCCAATACAGTTTTTGTAAAAATTCTATTAGTTACACTCAAGGGCTAAGGATTTCTGTAATCAAACAACACTGCCAAATTTTGGTTTAGTTGTAAAGGACGAACACATGTAAGAGGTATACTAAAGTCATTGGAGGTTTCTATCAGACGACGGCCACCATCAGATACGACTTCAATTCTATCCGTATTCTATAAGTTGATTACAAATTATCATATCCGGCATATTTTGAAATTTAAATTATTCATATTTTATTTTTCAGGCCATGGGACAATGGGCATCAGCAACTCCATCGGGTCGAACACTTTCGATATCCTCTTATGCTTAGGGTTACCCTGGCTCGTCAAGTCCCTGTTCTACCCGTCCATACCTGGCCAACACTTTGTAAGTCACACATATGAGTAGAAAAAATTAAATACATTTACGACTATTTTAATTCAAACACTTATGGTGGTAGAATCCTTTGTGGTTTCACTCCGGCGACACCACCACCACACCTATTTCTGCCTGTTAACAGTAATATTAAGCGCTACTGTGTTCTAGTTCGAAGGGTGTGGTAATGGAGACACACTATTACAAGGTGTTTCAGCTTAGTCCTCAGGGGTAGCGACACATCTGGGGTCGTCCTCAGGTAGGAATATCTAATCTCTATCTAATATCTAATGGGGTTCATTAGAAAGGTCCATGGGCGGCAGTATCCACTTATCATCAAGTGTACTGCATGATACATACCTTTTTTTTTTTTTTTTTTTTTTTTTTTTTTTTCTCGAGGGGGAAACCTTCAAAAGGTACCCGACAACGTGGGAGCGACGCCGGGTTATGTGGGATTTTTACCGCACTAAAACCCCCCCGGTGGCCGTCCTCAACGCTTGTTGGAGAACTCCGGGATCTCCGACGGAACACAACCGGAGCCCTCCAAGCGCGATGCCCCGATCGGGCTCTACCCTGGAGGAGCAGTTTTCGCTCCTCCCACACCATGTAGTGTTTACGACGTGTTTACGACGGTATGCGACCACACATACCGCCGTCCTTCCCGGGGTCGCTAGCTGGACGGTTCGAGCTCCCACTCTTGCCGCCCGCAACCCCGGAAGCCCCCTTTTAGTCGCCTCCTACGACAGGCAGGGGATACCGTAGCCCTATTCTAGTCCCGGAACTACAATACATACCTACTGATGTCACTTATATATGTACTAAAAAGATTTTACTGTACTTATTTGTTAAGTTATTACTATTAAATTATATTACTATAATTATAACATAATTAAAATATTTTTCAGGTTAAAATAAACTCGAGCGGATTATCATACAGCGCTATATCATTGCTGTCCACTCTCCTAGCGCTCTACACCTCGCTGGCCGTCAACAGATTCCAGTTGGATTGGAAAATTGGCGTCACTTGTGCGTTGATCTACATAGGCTTTTTAATGTTAGCGACGCTGATTGAATTGAACGTACTCTTTGTGGTCAATTTGCCTATATGCCCGCACTGACGCACACTGCCAGCGGAGACATCACTACCATCGCTTCGCGTAAAGCTCAAATCGTAGGTGGGAGTGAGACCACAACACGACCCAATGTGCAAGGATGTACGGCTTTACGCCTGCATCGTTTATTCCAATAATTCATTAAATATAGATACAAAATAACGAACATGCATTTAAAGTTATAGTTGACAACCCTATATTACAATTTAATTTAATAAAGTTGTTTGATACTTTGACAGTCCTGTCGTTGCTAGAACCGTCTAGATTCTAGAATGCTAATAATAATTGTGTATAATGTATATGGTATACCGCTACCGTAAATCCTTTCGTGCTCGATGAAAAATTCTTATCTTGTATTATTAATAAAAATTGGAAAGTGTAGTTATTCTCGTAAATTGAGGAGGTTAGGAACAAAAGGTAACATTCACGCAACAATCAACAACAATCAACAATCAACAAAGTTTTTTTTATCGGGCTCAAAATTATGATTTTTATCAATTTCCGAACATCTTTGATTCAATAGAGACTTCTTTAAAGAGAACAACAGTAACATTTACATCAGTTTAAAATAGTAGTTGAGAGTTTTGAACCAAAACGTGTCATTTGAGACAATGGAGAATTATGTGTTTAACAAGGTTTAACATTAATATATTTAAATTAAATAACTATATCTTTTTTTCCATAATCCTGTAATGTTTAGCATCAAAAGGTAACATTTTACTGATAGTCAGTTTCATAAGGTGACATTTTATTATAAAATATTATATATTGAATTAGTACTGATTGAATCAAATGGTGACATTTAAATTATTTTTCTTAGATATTTGGTATATTTATCAATATATTTTAGCATAAATTAATACATCCTTTAGTCTTATTGAACTGTTACTGGCCCTAAAGAAGAAAATTAATCTATATTCCATGTGCACAGCCATTTAACATTTTTCTCATTTCCTGAAAAAAAAAGAAAAAGTGTATATGTCACCCTAACGTCCTCAATTAGTAGATAATTAATTATAAATGTTATAATTGCATTTGAAATCTGTCAGTTTTTAAAAAAAGTGTCGCTCTGAGGATCTCAAATTTTTTAAAAGATTTTTATACAAATATGTTAATTGAATGGTATCACACACCCAGAACCCTACACGAAGATAGGTAAATACTATATTTAATGTACTATTTCTATATTTAATAGAAAAATAAAACTGCAACCAGCCGCAGTTGTTGATCTACTCCTTTTAACCTCTAGTTGCAGTCTCGTATGTTAGAAATATATTCAAATTATGTAATTATAGTATTATTTTAATTAATTGTTTTATGTTATTTTCACGATGTGTTATTTTTATAATAATATAAGTGCCAATTTATATAGTCACTGGCTCTATGCATTAGCATAAAAAAGATAAAGAACACTAGACTTGTATTTTGCGCAGGAATAATAAATTGGATCAAGAAATAGTTTTATTGTATTATGTACAATTTCTGTGAGAAGAGAATCAATGTGAGAATCACAGTATTTTATACCACCAACACACGCTGTTGCAAACGCTTCAACTTATTGTAGGTACAAAATTTCACAATGTGTCAATCACAATCAATAATGTTACAAATAAACATAATTAGTGAAACTTAAGCCACAGTGAGGAGAATCCCGATATCAAGGTACAACGATCCTTAGTCGACCATTGCCTCGATCATCCGTTATTAATAATCGATCTATCCAACTTTTAACTACCAAAAGTCAAATTTCACAACAATCTACTGAAAAATTGTCAAATACCTCGATCTCTGATAGGCAAAACATTCGATAGACTTAATATTGATAACAAGATCTGTTGTCCTCTCCAACGTGCCTTTAATTGTGAAATGCGTTATATTGATAACACCAAATCATCTGCGCGATATGTATATTAAATTACGTAGCTACTACTGGAAGAATTGCCTTAATTCGTAAAGTAGGACATCTCACGCAGAAAACGATACAATGCAACTGAGTTCAGTTTTGTTATACGAACAAGCTAGTTTTGAACAATTTGTATTCGTGCTACTATTGTGTCATGTCCTTTTTTATATTAAAAACTAGCAATAAAGTGTAAAGTCGGTGATATTTCGTTTTATTTTTACTTTTTAATAGTAAAAATAAAACGAAATTTGCGATGGTTAAGATACAATACAAAAAAATGATTATATTATTAATGATAGTGTGCACTGGTATTTCTGTTTTTATATTTTTTACGTTTTTAAATATTGTTATGTTTTTAAATAAAATAAATCTTAATAATGGTTAACATGGTTTTATTTTAAAGATATTAATTTTCGCACATGTCCTATTCAAAGTCGAGAGTATAGTAAGCGATAGGTTTAGTATGAATTTGTGTCTTCCAAACCTAAGTTGAAGATGGCAAAACCCACTATAGTTCGTGTCCGTCGGTACCGCTGCTATACTTGTTTATGCCTTATAACAGCAGCGTTAAGTATGATAAGGGAGACATACTTTTCTTAAGCATTCCAACTTAGTCCTCAAGGATAGCGGTGCATCACGGATGGCATCTTTGGCCGAACTCAGGTAGGAATCTAGTCTTATCTGGGATTGATATGGATGTCCATGGGGCAGGGGGCAGTAGCCGCTTACCATCAGGTGGACTGCATACACGCCTATTACATGTTATATTAACTTTATATATATATTTGTGTGTATGTCACTGAACTCCTCCTAAGCAACTGGACTGATTTTGATGAAATTTGTTGTGAAAAGGTTTCTTTAATTAATTTTTAATTCAGCAAGAGTGGGAACTCTAACCTTCCAGCAAACTACCTTAGGAAGGACCGCGATATATATGGTCGCATACCGTCGTAAACACCAGATGGTTGAGAAGGAGCGTAATCTGCTCCCCCAGGGCAGAGCCCGATCGGGACATCGCGGTTGTAGGACTCTGGTTGTGTTCCGTCAGAGATCGCCGAGTTCTCCAACAAGCGTTGACGACGACCACCGGGGGGTTTTAGTGAGGTAAAAATCTCACATAACCTGGCGTCACTCCCACGTTGCCGGGTACATTTTGAAAATTTCCCCCTCGTGAACAATTGCCGAAAAATATGTAGAAATCGGTTAATATTGATTATCACTAACGGCTTAAGTGACACTATATGAACAGTTTTATAGAACGTCATAATATGCATGTTTCTGATACGTACTACGTAGGATAAACTATGCAGCACCGCGTATGTAAATGCACTAGTATTTTCTTTAACTAGTTTGTTGAGCCAGGCTCAGAACAGGCCAAGAAGTGAATTTATTGAATGACTCGAGTGCGAAGTACTCGATTAGAGGTGACACTGCCCGGCCAAGTATTGACAATGACAAATTGATTTGATGTATGTATACAAGTTGTGCCTACAGGACTTTTCGTATGGATTACGCATATATTGCTAATTTTGTCTTGCCGCACCTCACCGCATTTTGTCACCTCTGCTGACGCCAATCCTCTTTTTGGCAATTTTTGTCACCTCCTAGTATAAAGTATATAGTATTAGTATATAGTATAAAGTATAAAAATTGTCACGTATGTCGATATTGGATTATTATTTATTAGTAACAAAGTTAGTCGATTTGATTTTTATTATTCTAATGATGATTTAATGCCAAGATTAATACATAGTATAGTAGGTACCAAGTCTCCACAGAAGATTTACCTACCCTTGAGAACTAAGCTACCTTATAAGATTCAAACCAAAACTCAGCAAAAAAAACGCTTTCTACACTCACAGCCCCACACTAGGATTCCCTGTCGTGGGTGCCATGGACACACACAGACAAATACATAAACACCCAGACCCAAAAACACTAATTTAAATTCATCATTTAGATGTCTATCTGGCCGGGGATCGAACCCGGGTCCCTCTGGCCGATATGATGACCACTGCGCCACGCGGGTCGTAATTCTGAGTAGCAGCATGCAGCAAGATACAAACGTATCCTATAACCACATAAAATTAAATTAATTCCAAAGTTCTGACAGCACCAAAAGGTCACGAGTATCAAGTCGATCTCGTTAGTTGGCAAAAACTACGAGACACACAATAGATGTGACTTTATTGAAGAATCTACAAAAAACGCACTTTCACCGTTCGTCAGAGTTCGATGTCGTCAACGGCTGCTACCACCACTACCACTCATTTATTCAGAAGTTCTTCCATTTTATATTGTTTATAGTAATGCTGACATATTAGTAAGTACAAATATATTTTGTTTCATTGCTCAAATACCTAAGCCATAGATCTGTATTTGTTTGTGATTTAAGCCATCCAAACTTGATGGGCCATCGCCGATTACAATCAGACGGACAACGAGCTCTTTTTCCATTACAAGATCATACAAAAACCGTAAGCAGCGCAAAATAGGTAATTTTGAAATGTTAGTGCTAAAGCGCATTAGTTGCTCAAATTATTGATATTTTATAAATAGATACTTTAGTGTGCGGGAAAAAGTAAATATCCAAGTCAGTCAGATATTCACCAATAAAATTATAATAATAACTGAGTGCTACTGAGACGTAGTGGCGAGTTACCAACAAGCAACTAGAGCATGCAATTAAAAACATAGGTAACTAATAACTATGTATGTTGTCATTTAAACATATTATATAACAATTACTTTTGTGTAATTAATCGATTATTAATACAATTGTGAACGACATCAAATATTTATTTCAGTCTCTATTATGGAATAACAAATAATTTATTGGTAATCACATTATCACTACGTTATTATCTACTTAACTATAGTAAATTACAGAAAATAATGGTAATTATAAAAATCAATGTACAAAATTACGACATCTATAATAAACTGATCATAAACATAGATAAATGATGAAACAACACCAAGATCGTCACCAGCCGGTCATCTTGTGTTGAAATGTTAATAAAATCATTAAGATTTAGCAGAATATTGCCTAAATTTTGCTAGAAGAATATTCCGCCCTTCACTGCAGATACGTGTAGGATTAATGAGTCTACCACAGAACTAATGCATCAGAGATTATATAAGTATATTGATAATGTAATGATTTAATTTAAAGTTACAAATAGCTATTTAGTTTTTACAAATAGCTACAAACATGATTTATACATTACATATGGTAAATACCGCTGTCTATAATTTCCATTTAAATAACCAGGATGAGTACAGTTTTCATGAATAAAAACTGCTTATTAAACCAACGCAATGATACGCAAATGAGCAATAAATCACTATAGTGCACTGGATATACAAAATAACAGAATGCAGAACATTTGCGCGGCAATAGTCTGCCGTGAAAGAATTCAGCGTCATAGAGAATTAAATTACACACGTAACCGTTCGCCATATTGAAATATTGTTCCATCATAACACATAACGCTCGAGACATTCAACTTTTCCATTTGGATGGCAAAAAGTAGACAATACAGACGCATTGTAATTATACGAGACACGCGAGAGCTCACACGCATTGGAGTTCTATTCGTTTATACTTATTTGTTCTTTCAACTACTTGTAATATAGGTAATCAAGTGCGGAGATGGTGGTACTCTCCTTTAGCAGGTATTGATGAGCTGCTATAAAGTGCTGTAAAGAACTTTAGAAGGCGTTTCAACTTAGTTTACGATTTTATACCACGCATCATGAATATTTTATTTATTTATTGTTATTTGTTGTTGTTCTATGCTGTGGTTACGACTGTCTATTGGTGGCAGTGATCATTTCAGGAACTTGTTTGATTCCAGGTATAAGTAATATTTTAAGATGCATGACGAAAATTTTCAGATACAATAATATAAAAGATCTTATCACCAAAATATCAAATCCGAAATAATAACTTTTATAGATAATAAATAGAGTGCAATAAAACTACTTACTATTAACAAACGACTTAATTATATAATTTACATAGGTACATATTTTATTTATTCCATAAATTATAAAGCCGATGACAGAAATAACTGAAAAGTTAGATTTCGTTTACATTAATTTTACCGAGAAAATCTGCGATATCTCAATGTAATCTTCTACCCCTGCTAAATCCCATAAGTTCAACTCCATGTAATACGAAGTACTCTACAGGGAAATCTGCGCATCACTTTAAAAACAGTGGGAAAATTATTTACAATTGCACGTTACACGATCCTACAATTACGGGGTCTTACGTTGACTGATCAAAGGCTGATTGTAGCTAGGTAGGTAGCAAATTAGGTCGGCTGGCTCCTATTATGCTCCTGGGTATGATTGAGTTGATGAGCCGTTCCCAGAGACTGGGGCGACGCGTGGTTGTGTGCACGAGGGGCGGCGCCGTGACGCAAATCTTTACTGGCTGTCGGGAAGACGCTTGCATCACGAAAGGATACGGATGTTTAGATAGAGGAGTCACTGATGTTCCCACTAGATTAATCACTTGCTTGGGGAACTTGATTGGCTGACTTCGGACCACTGGTCGCTGGCTGGCACCTCCGAGTAATATTATCGGTATGCCCTTCGTAGGCTTCGGCGATCTACTCGTGGTGGGTCGAGGCGTAGTGGTCGTGTACGTCTCGATGATTTCCGGGAAGATGGAATCGTCGTAGTCCCTGCTCTCTTCGGCAAACGGTGCGACAAACACGACTTGCTTCAAGCTGTTGATGTCTTGCACCAGCTTGGCGTGTTCCTTCACCAGATCGATGTCTTTCGGAAAGTATCTGTCAAACCGTCGCGAAATTACGTGCATGGGAAATAGACCGGTGCGGTATTTCGGCGTAGTCGCTTCCAGCATGGATCTTATGTCTCTGTGTCGCCAACCTGTGAAATAGGGAATTATAGACATATTAATGCGATAGTCCAAGCTATCACAAAAAACAAAAGTTTTATTAATGATCAAATTGCAAACAAAAAGCATTTCTTTTCATTTGTGTGATTTATATTAAGGGAATCATAGACACTTATATAGATACTTGTAACATATATTGTAACATAAAGTGATAAATTGCGCCTATTAAAATTTACCTCCATCGTAAACTCTAGAATCCGGGTAGTCAACGCAGCTGACCTGAAATTAAAATAAGAAAAAGATTATCTAACATTTAATACAAAATATCGGAAAGAAGAAAACTGTAGTTGAGCTTGGTATGGTATTTTACATTCAAAGATTGATTGAAATTATTCAAAACCATCTATAATAAGAACCAAGACATGATATGAAGTGCACACATTGTATTCATTTACAAATCATATCAGTATTTTAAAAGAATCTTTTCATTATACACATTTAGCTAAATACGATTTAGGATACAGTTTATAGATATTGTCATTTTGTACCCTAAGTGTATTTAAAATATCATAAACAATACCAGCATAAGATATCATCGCAACAGGTACGCACTGCAATTAAGTGAAAGAATAATTTGATAATTCGCCACAGCTGATACAATTCGCTGCACACCTTCGCTGCGCATTGCATGTTAAAGTAGCGGATAAGTACCCGTATCACGCAGACTTCACGACGCTAATCGGTACGATCAGTCCGACGCGAGATTTGAAGAACACTCCAACGATGATATACATATTGAATGTGGGAGAATGCTTCAATTTATATATAAACTAGCTGACCCAGCAAACGTTGTATTGCCATATAAATAAAAAAAAAATAGGGTTGTACTACCCCTAACATTTAGGGGGATGAAAAATAGATGTTGGCCGATTCTCATAGATACCGGATAAGCACAAAAAAATTCATCAAAATCGGTCAAGCCGTTTCGGAGGAGTATGGCAACGAAAACTGTGACACGAGAATTTTATAAATTAGAAGATATTCAGTTTTTAAATTAACATGATATTCATTTCGAACTACCGCTCCGTACTTAATAATTGACTTACCTGAACCATGGTATAAAAAAGGGGCGCGCAACTGTCAACAGATCAGAAGTAATGTCGTAGTAGTCCAATAGTGGGCACGGCACGGTGGTGCTCTGAACTATTCGGTATTTTGCTTAGTTGTTATAATTTCTATGGTGACATTAACGCTTATTCATTTAATTCTTTTAACTATTTTATTTATTTATTTATTTAATAAGTTTTTGTACACAAAATAAATCATACAATACAGAAGTCATAGAAATAAGGTACAAAGGATTGCTTATTTCAGAATGGAATTTCTTCAACCCTGGGACAGGAATGTGCATGCGAAAGGCAAAATTAGTGTGCAAAAAATATATATCAATAATACTAACCTAACCTAACCTAACAGGTGCTTACGTAACATTAACACAAAAGGACTACACTCACAGACACAATCAACTTACAAACATCATACATCAAAAACTTGCTATGAAATATAATCTTAATAAAAATCCACATACTCCATACTACACTTATACTCCTCCTGCAATATTAGAAAACACTACTCACAAATTATACTACGATCGCACCGTTCTTACAGACCATACAATATATAACAACAGACCTGACATCACTCTCGTAGACAAGAAAAATAAACATACATACATAATAGATATTGCCGTACCTAACACAAATAATTTACAGTCAACAATAGTAGAAAAGATAAGAAAATATACAGAATTACAGGTTGAAATAAAGAAATTATGGAAAATGAATAGTGTTACTATAGTCCCTATAGTTGTTTCGACTACCGGAGTTATCCCAAAACAACTATTCCACAGCCTTAAAGCAATAGATCTCCCAAAATTCACTTATCTTGCGTTACAAAAAGCGGCAATACTGAATACATGTCGAATAGTCAGAAAATTTCTTCAATTAGACAGTGATAATGACACCTTACATAACATTACACACACCACACCCGACACTATTAACCTAAATTAACACTTGGCTGAGCCCGTGTTACTTCATAAATCCTGGTAAATCCAGAGGAAACAAATATATACAAAAACATAATAATAAATATATACTATATATACAATATACATACATATATCTATACACATATATAGACTATTTTTAAAAATATTGGTTAAATTATTTAAATCAAAATACAATTGTAGATCTACCTACCGGCGCACCCACGTGAATTTATGATGACATTACCTATATCCTAAACGTGGTAGAACCCTTAGTTCACGTAGTTCGATCGGAGAGATGTACCAACACTACTTCTATTATTTGCGAGACATGGCGTTAGTTTCCACTTAATATCAGATGGACTGCATACTAATTAAGGCATCTATGGCTCTTAGAAGGTATCGCTTTTCCATGTGACGTACGAAGAGCACGGCATGCAATGGAATTCCTCTAATGTAAAAAAGTGTGAAAAATAATGCGCGAAATACAGTGTTGATTTGATATTTACCAATAGGCAAATTGTACGATAATCTTTGATCCATAATATCTAAATCATAATAAGTATTACCTACTTAATTTTTAACATCGCCATACAATTAGGTAATTATTTGTTTATTGACATTTAATTTTTTGAAAAATATAATTAATATGTTCTAGTTTATATTTTGTGGAAGCCTCGAGAAGTCTACCGGATGTTTTTCTACTTTTTAGTACATAATGTAGGAATTATAAGATCACTGTACACCTTAGACCAGTGTTCCGCAAAGTGTGTTCGCGGCACACTGGTATACCGTGATCATTAGTTGGTGTGCCGCGGAAAAATAAGGTTATCTTATAAAATTATTTTAAGTACCTAAGGGTAAGTAAAATACCTACACAAATCCCGCGAGCGCACGAGCGAGGCGTTATGTTTCGTTCATCTAATTCTTTGATTTCAATAAATGTTGATTAATATACTTAAAAAAGAATTTTTAATTTGTGGTGTAGGTACTGTCGATTTGACTGTCGTCAAATTGGATGGGGTGTTTAACCTACAGATATGTATCTTAATTAAAATGCGTAATGTACAATGATCACACTAACGAGTTTTTTTTAACTTATGAAGTGAACTATGTAAAATATAAATATGTAGAATATGCGTTAAAGCAATAAGCGTTTATGCATGCAATCCGTCGAGATCCGATTCTCATGATTTCCGCGAAAAGAAAATATAACTTACTCTGCGGTTATTATGTTGTCAACTTAATAATTAATTGAAAATAGGGAAGTGGTCTATCTAATTAACTCATGATTCGGTTTTACGTTCATGCGATACGGGTCTGGTAAATTGTTATTAATACTCTCAAATCATGCGACGATTCCTTGAATGAACACGAACTGTATGCGCACGAAAAACTTCGAAAATGACTGCGTGTTACTCATGCGTAATGTTATGTGATATCGGAAATAAAGTCCTTTGTCCACGCTCTTTATTTGTGTGGAAATGGTAGGAATTAATTGTATTAATGTATATTAAACTAAATTATCACATACAAAATATGTTTTTAATATACCTTCAACTAAAATCACCCGGAAACTAAAAATGATGGTAAGGTGCTCTCGTCGTTAATAGTTAATTTGTCCAATATTTTGTTAATCAAAGATTACAATCTTCATGCTAGACATTGAGAAACTTCGATCGTCGGTGGATAAGGAATTGATAGATTGATTATTAATAATACGTGTACAACCATTTATAATTTGAACCCGACCACTTCCTACATGTTAACGCTGCACCTTTTTCATCTTATGGGTAACAGTTTTTGCATTAATATATTGGTTTGAAAAATTACCGGTAGTCGACTTCAAGTAAGCTTCTGTCCAATTCGTAGTCCATGAGTGCAAGGATGCATGACCGTTACCAATTCCCATTAAAAAGTAGCAGATAGTTAACTAACAATGTCATACGAGTGCTTGTGGTATGTACATGCAACTCACGTAATAGTCCATAAAACATCGTCTCACAAGTGTCATTCTGTAGCGTTGTATATATTGAGCCTACCACACTGTAAGTCTATTTTCACTCGCTATCAATAATTATCATTACACGTGATTGGGTCTAATTGCCTAAATATTCTGGAAACCTTATCAAATTTATTTACTAATCCTGATTTGTTTACTACAAACTATGAATAAAACCCTTTTTAATCGGAGGCCCAACATTAAGAAAATAATGGATAATAAAGACTGGTAAGGGATAAAACGTACCTACATACAATCATAAGAATCCTCTTATCCAGTGTATCTCCACACGCTCGCTAAATAATGAACATACAACGACATAGTGATAATTTACGTCACATTTTATAAGTAATAAATGCAGCAAATGAACATACAGATTAACAACCCTTATTGATATTTAATCTATCCATTGATTTACCTACATAAGATCTACCTACATTTGACATTTTGTTCATACTAGATTGTCAAATTTCGATGTAGGTAAAAAACAGATTTAATAATAATGAAGTAAGACGTGGACTAAAATGGAATATCTCGAATTAGCCTTATCGTACCTTCCAAAATAGAATACGCTTAACGCTAACGCGTACACTATTGCTATAATCAATTATTTGTGATGTGATAATAGGGATGTGTTGGGACTGAAGAGTTTCAATTGTCTGTCAATTTCACTATTAAGCAAAAAGATCCATAATATAAAAGTCGTATCGTAAAAGTATTAACGGTTAGGTATCCTCTACATACAAACTGCAAAGCATAATGTCAGTTTCGATATTAGAAAACTATCATATCATAAGAAATTTTACATTTTACAGTGATAAGAATATATGTACGCAAATGTTTGTAAAGCTTATCCCAATCAAGTAAGTAGGTACATCGAAAATTCAATGAAATATTGTTTAAAATTTTAAATACCTATTTCAAGTTTCCTGTAGGTAGTTTCTACTATTAGGAAACTTTAAATATTTCCTAATACATTGCGAGATACTTGCAAACCCATTTACTTACGCCTGTTATTAATAATAATCATAATTATATCCAATTTTTAGCTACCAAAATTCATAGAAATCTTAATTCTACATATTTCTAATTAATCCCAAAACTGTGTATACCTCATATTTTTATTAAATTAAACACTACGCTACGCTAGTTTTATCCGGAACAAATCTATTATATTTTAACTTAATACTAATAATGTTAATGCGTACCTGCGATCCATCGTGATACCTCCTCTCGGTCAGCACCCTGGAGTCGACGCAGGCGGCCAGCACCAGCGAAGACAGCAGCACCTTCCACCACCACATCGTTGGGCCGACTGCGGACTGCACCAGCCCCACGCGGGCCGCTCGCTGGTGGTGGCTGGTGGTATCCTTCCTGACTCGCCGTAAACATTACGCAACCGCTGTTCACATTCAATCTGAAGAAACGGGGTGAACCAGCGCGAATCAGATTAAGTCTGTTATTCTTAGTCAATTACCCAATCATTTGCCTACCAAAGTTAATCACTTGGCAATTTATGCCTACTAGATATATTTCGATATCTGTTCAGCAAAAATTAGATAGATTAATTATAAATAACGGCGATTAATTATAAATATGTATACTTATGTGGATATAACCCACTTGTATTAAAGGGGTCTAGTGTTCTTAAATAGCTCATTGTGAAGCTGTGGACAATTAGGATTTACTAGATTTTCACTATTTCATATATTCCATCATTAGGATAAATACCCGTGGGTTGACAAAAAATAAAAATCGAATCCAGAAAATGTAAACATGTAGATTAGAACAGTCCTCGTCAACAATTTGACATCGATAGGTAACTAACAGCATGTAACCGATGATGCATGTAGCTCGTATTTAATCATTACTCGTAATTATATTCTCGTTCAACAAGTAAACACGATTGTAACTTCTTTAATCTTATTATGTATGAAAATCAAAGATGTTGTGATCTAAATGGTCCGTGAAATAAGATTTTAAAATAACTAAAATATGACAAAGAGGAGACTAGTATGGAGGTTGATAATCTCTTCTGCAAATTTGTATTAATATTTCAATGATTTTTGTTTTTGTTTTAATTTATAAAAACGAATGGGGTCCATCGTCACAAATAATTACTATTTGAAATTAACTCCAAAATGGAAATACTCTACTACGTAGGATCACGATTTAGGTAAATGCATGTAAATTATCTAAAAGTAGATAAATTATTAATTTAGTTAAGTACGTTTTAACTGTAATAGAATAGCGTTTATCGATCGGTAAAACTTTTCGAAGGATCAAGATTGGCTTAACGTTGGCTGCAACTATACCCTTCCACATTCCTTCATTTTTAACTCAACAAAAATATCGCATATAGCGTGTAAGGCATGGTAAAATACATGTAATAATTACAATTTATATAACAGCTACTAGAACGAATTGTTAATCGCTTAGGTAGATGATTGCGTAGCGATGATTTTTGTTATGACAATACCTTTTACCTACGACTTCACTATATTATTTAATAGTTTCCTTTATCATCTATTTGGAAACTGCAAGAAGTCATGGGAAATTCTTATATAATACGCAGTATGTTCACATAAGCTATAAAGTATACTTACTTGAAGACGTAATACTTGGATCTCAATCATTATTATGTATTGTTACCTCAATGAAAATTATTTATTAAATAAATTCTGTAATAATAAGTTCTTTAAAGAGATTCTGTGGGAAAAAATATTTCGATTTTTATATTTCGTACTAAATTACTGGAGTAAATGTATTTTGAATGTTTGAATCAACAATTGTAACTGTTATGGTAATGGTTAACTATGTATTGGGTTGTTCGGAAAGTCATTTCGTTTATTTTTGTGAAAATGAAAGACAATTTTCGTATAATTAATAAATATTTTATAAAATTATATATTTTTTTATATATGGGCCATTTTGGCCCAACACCTTCAGCCATCTTTCTGGTAGGAGCGTGATTCCACGTTCTTAATTTGTTTGCTCGATTAGTGCTAAAAAAACTGTTGCAGGTGATTTTTGACCTCTTTATTTCAAGTAAAGGTTTTACTGTCCAAAAAATATTACAGTGATCGGAAAAAATAGTAATCTGAAGGCGCCAGATCTGGAGAATATTTAGTAGGTGGTAGAGTAACTTATTCGCTTCAAAAATTGATCATTTTCGTGACGTTTCGGGAGCAGATCATAGACGTCAACGCGACGACGCAAATTTTTCATCGTGAGAAATGGGGGGACTCATATATCGAACTTCAAGCTTAAATCCAGGTCTTTCAAGTGGTCATAAACGGTTTATTTCTATAAAATTAAACTCTGGCCGATCTCACGTATTGTTATTGGCCGGTTTGCATTAACTAAAGCCTTTATCGGCCTACCAGAACGTGGTGCATCTTGGTGCACTGGCGTACTGACAACACATCTTCTCCATACCCATTAGTTATTTTTTTTCTGACTTGAACAGTATTTTTTACCTTTTCTATAGTAAAAAAGTAAAATATGACGAAAGTGCTGCTTATTGCTCTCCATATTTAAAAGGGTACCCACCAAAAACTATTGCATAAAATCAATTGAACTTATTCACACACAAGCCTTGCTATATCAACTGTAAAAACATATAACGACAATGCGACTTAAGTGTGAAGTTAGCTGTGAAAAAATACAATTAAATCCTCTATCGGGAAAAAACGAAATTACTTTCCGAACAACCCAATATTAATACATCTATGCATGGAGATGTGACTATTATATGTATTGATATTGTATAAAGTATTAAACATGTGTCAATGTACTAAAAAATAGTATCAATTAAGTCATATCAAGGCGCTTCAACGAATATATAGGACCAAAGCTTTCATGACAACTCTGTATCGTATAATGCTATATTTCTTGAGTGTATCACAATAAAAGAAACATTTAGAGGAAGATGATATATTTTCATAAATATTTTTTATAATAATGACGATTATGACAATTAGCTTCCTGCCAAAACTCAATTTCTCCCGCCACGCCGCACCGCGCCTCACCGCACCACAGATTAAAAATCATTCTGCCACAGTCGGCCATCCGACCACAATTGCGCCGCAATTGACGCCTCACCTCACCTCACGTCATCTCACCTCACCTCAGTTATTACTTCTCCTCTCTTTGCTCTGGTAATAGTCCCTCCATTTCCATATGATAGATCTACTTCCGATGAATTACATATTTTCAAATAGCCTTTGACCACGCAAATTATTTCTCTACCCAGTACATAGGTACCACTCCATCTAGGCTCACTGTCCTTGGCCACTAAATCTTCATGCATGTCAGTACCCTCTCCGACGCGTTTATTCTGACATCTCACTTGTTCTCGAGTGAAGCATCTTATTCTCCCTCTTTCTTCAGCCCGTATTATTCCACTTTTCAACATCTCAGGACTCTCCTATGGGCGCTATCGGCTTGATTTAAGGTTGTTCACATCCCTTCTCTACTCGACTCCCAGTGCATCACCTCATCTAGCAGGAGACACCCCAATCTTTATTTGCCAAATATATCTGAAATAAGAAATCTCAGAGAGCAAGTGTGTTCGATATCCGGCTAATATAAGGGTATCCTGACTGCAAAAATGTTATTTTAGACTAAGTGTATTAGAATTCCCACCACAAGAAAACTAAACTAAATCTGCTTTGTTGAATAACTAACAAAATACTTCATACATTTTTTTAAAACCTAAACTGACGCCATCAAGCCCTATTGCAAGATTAAGTATGGTAAATTTAACACCCGAAATAAATTGAAATATTTTATATGATGTCGGCTGTAATGGCTCATCTTATGTTTACAACTCTGATAAGTAAAATAGGGTTTGCAGCAACAAGGGTATTTCCTTTTTATGACAACTAACACTACTTGAACGTCTCATCACATTTTCGCACTAACAATACTCATCTCACTCAGCTCATCTCACCACCGCATTTACGGAATCGAGGATCGAGAATGGTGTGCTTCTCAATAGACCAACAGTTCCTCTTGTTTATGCATAATACCAACAAAGATAACTTAAGTTATTTATCTCTGATATCTATTACCTATACAAATCTGTTTAATTTAACCCAAAAATTAACAAGACAATAATATTGTTTATAAACAACACAGACAATAAAATGTTAAGCTATTATGACTCGATCGCTAGTTACTATTATCTAACGTTAGTCACTTAATGAGCACCTAGCTTTATTTCTATATCTCGTCAGTATTCTCTCGCTGTACTTACCCAGCCTAGCTCAACCACTAACACTTAACCAGCAACCATAGAACGAAAGAGCTATAAGCTAAATAACAGAGTTTATTATTTTAAGTACCACTACTCGCTGCATTCGCGTACTAGATATAATCATCAAATTGTTTTTAAATATTTGCTTCAGACATTTCTCCCAATTAATTGTGAGCGTACTTATAGTAGGTATCTACTGTCAGTGAGTTACTTTCTATGTTCATAGCGTACATTCATGCTTAGGAATATTCAGGACACACGAGGACATTTCCTTTTCGTGGGTGGCTCCTTAGGTAACTTAGGTGAAAAGTGACATCGAATAGCACAAACAAATTGGTCCACCAACAATATTTTCCCTATTAAACCATTATTACTGTAGCAATCTAGCTCTCCTCTCTAGTAATCTAGCTCTCCTGCAACTGTATCTCACCACGCTCAATCAGAAAAGTTTATATCACTAATGTTGAATAAGTGCTATTCTTAACATGAATGCTTAACCAGTACTCCTCAATCGTTAACGCTTACCCTGCATTAGGCACACCATAATGCTTAACCACTATAACTCTAACACTATGATTTATTCTCAGTGAGCGACCATAAAGTACAGTACAGTATATGTAAAACTAATGATCTCAAGGATCCTTTACATGTAGTATCAATTTAATTTACTCCTTAACTGTTAATAGAAGGCAAATAAACTCTAAAACGCCCATAAGTTTAAAAAGTCAAAGGGTTGTACCCAGGATTGAACCTCACACCTCAGAACAGATTGAGAACCCAAATCTCAAACCAATAGGCTACCACTACTTATGTCTCTGACTTTGCACTCTATAATATTAATGAAGTTATTTGTGTAAAATAATAATTTCTTAAAACTGAAAATGTAAGTAGTCATATTAAGTACCTATGACTGTCTCTTTAACCAAACCTCAGATTTAATTATAATATCTTGTTGGAGATGTCTCAGTAATGTATAATGTCTCTCTCAAATTTCTAAATTAATAGAGAATATGCTGCTGCTCCACGCTCGTACATCATAAAGAAGATTATTTACCAGATCCATACAAAATTCTAGAAAACTTAACTTGCGTTAAACATGCATAATGTGGTGTTGTTCAGGAAACGCGAGTACCAAGAGTGCCACCAACAGCACCATCGCTACCTCCAATTCCTCTTTTATAACCCAGTCTTCGTTGCCAAGGGTTTAACATGAGTTTTAAACTTCTGACTCTACTCCACATCATGGTTATTTATCTGGTTAATTAATGCTGCTCCTGTTGCTGCTCATTTTATTAGAGAAATGACTTACAGAGTCCCACTTGAAGCTGGTTATAAATTGCACCGTAAACATTTACTCAGGTACGACTTCACCTTCTGGGCCTTCTATTTCACATCAGCCGGTGCTTCAGTAATCGAATGCCCTAATAGGCTAATTATATAAGATATTCAGTATCGTCATTTATGTAAACTAAACATGTTGATGCCTTCTCATAAATTGCCATCATCATCGCCATCATCATCTACGATCATCCTCATCATCACCATCATCGATAATAGTGCTTACAAATTACGACTTTAATGTTCCGACATTAGTTGGAATAATTTATTTTTTTCTCATCTGGCATAATATCCTTTTTATATCTTTACTCTCTTCATTGTGAGCACTTTATACCACTTCTGAATATAATGCTATATTTCTTGAGTGTATCACAATAAAAGAAACATTTGGAGGAAGATGATATATTTTCATAAATATTTTTTATAATAATGACGATTATGACAATTAGCTTCCTGCCAAAACTCAATTTCTCCCGCCACGCCGCACCGCGCCTCACCGCACCACAGATTAAAAATCATTCTGCCACAATCGCTTAGGCCTGCGCGGGCGCAGCCTAAGTACATTACTATAGATCTATGACATTTTAAAACGTTTTTGCCTGTGAATATGTCTTTATCTAATTATAGATATTTTGTAATGATTATGTCAATAGTAGCCATAACTGTACTACTGAGTAAAACAATTAAATCTCGAGCGAATTATAATATGTCTTCACTAATATTATAAAGAGGAAAACTTTGTTTGTTTGTTTGGTTGTAATGAATAGGCTCAAAAACTACTGGACCGATTTTAAAAATTGTATTCACCATTCGAAAGCTACATTATCTACGAGTAACATAGGCTATATTTTATATGAAATATATTTGATAAATAGATTTTGAAGCGGTACAAAGTTTGCCGGGTCAGCTAGTATGCTATAAAATAATGTTATGTTATTGGTGTTATATTAATCGTATAACCTTTCGAAAATGTTAAAATGATAATATTGATAAGAATAGTAAAACAATTAGAACATTCATATTTTATTAAAACACTCATTATGGTAAGGTACCTTTATTACAAATACTTAAACGATACCTAATATTTACAAAATAACAAAATGTTACAAAAAATCCCTTCGCTGTAATTAACATCTCTCCTCCGATGGAATCAATATTTGAATACAAATTCTCGCTTTTACGACGCGCATTGTAAGAGATAAAGAAAAACAAAGATCTATTATATATAGGTAATTCAAATATCAACTAATCGGTAAATTAACGATCTAGATTTAAATAATAAATATTAGCCACGCACCTCCAAAACTATAGCGATATCTGTACCTTAATTAGGAATGCCTCGGACTAAATGGTCGCACATAGTCACGACAGTCTTGAGTCCGGCTCGTCTGTCATAGACAAGTATACGCATAGATTATAAAGTATAATCGTTGAGTTCGCAATAAAGCCAAGTTTCGTTTCGTCGGCGGGCGAGTAGTACGTGCGTTATTATTATATGGTTTGAAGGTAAGACTCGCCAGTCGATCAGAAACAAAGCGCAGTATTTTATTATACATACTATAACGCAAAATTATGAATTATAAATTCATCAGTTAATCGATTATTCATTGGTGTATTTGTCTAAGGACCAGGCACACTCAATACTTTTTCGTTAATTGATGTCAAAATTATACAAAACGTCAAATTTTAAAATCATAGTCGACATGTTTTCTTATGTTCTTTCTTATACCAGTCGTACTTATACTCTGTTCACTATATTATAATCTTTATTAGTCTTGTACAAGCCTATTAACTTCTGCATTACTTAACATTATAACTTGTACATTTTTATGAATTTTGATCAATTGGAACAATTTATTATGATGAGACTATAATTTAAAAATATAAAATGTCTAATAAAATCATACAAATAAAGTGTTGTAGTTATTTACTTATTTTGCGATTAGGTCTCACGCTGTAAGTTAATATAATACGTTAAACCCAATAAAATGTACTAAGACGATTCTATAATTATACTATCGAATGTTAACTACTTTAAAATATCGACAATCGTTTCTCTAAAATGGAATTTAAAATAATATAATGAACGGAGTACGGACAATAACCATCTAAAGTAATTTAACAATCTAATTAAAGTAATTCAACAATAGAGTGTACTGAGAATTTCTGTTCAAAGGCTGTTCTCAAGATCATATAAAGATATATATGCATTACATTATAATAGTTTATCTTAGTCTAGGCAATAGTTTTATAAGGGTGCGATATATAAGTAAGCATTTCGGTGTAACTTAATATCCGGCAAACATTTACTTTTCTTTAGATTACTTACATACACATGAATATCGCCTTTTATGAAATATACATATAAATATAAATCGCCTTTTATTTTTAACAAAGTCGTGCGTAGGAAAATAAATAATACTACTGTAAAGGCGGCAAGCTGACCTTTGTTCGTATATGAAATCATGTTATTTTTTTTATTAGATTTTGCCATGAACCTGTTTGTCATTTGATCTAAATATTAGTGGGCAGTTACTCATTTCATTATTTTAGTATTAACTTCATATGTACATAATAGTATAATTATATTGGCATGTGTTAATCGGATTCAAAGTTTAACCATCACAGTATCACACGGTTTCAAGGCAACAAGACGTCGAACTCGTTCTAAATACGAGTTATGCTTTCATCTCATATTATTATTTACTTTCCTACACTTATTAAAAGTTCACATTTTTTAACAAACAAAAAATGAACTGAGGACAACAATAACTAACGGAACTTTGAACATTTACAGTTACATATACATATTTATTAACTGAGCAATTAAAAGTATTATATTCTTTTTTCGAGATCTTTTTACACACAATATGTATCGGTCACTATGTTCGATCATAGATAGGGCATAGATACAAAGAATGGGTCTTTCGAATCGTCAAATCACGATACACATAAATGATAAGAAAACATTGTATTGTAGTACCGGCTTGAGAGGGGAACAACCTAACGATCGCCCGAGTAGCACAACAATATTTACGTGGATAGGTCCCCTCCTACTTTACCGAGTACGTTAAATAAATAATAAGTCTTCTATCAATTGCCCCGGGTACACTAGTAACTAAGGCCGGCGTCACTAACAAACTATAAGAATAAAATATTATAATAAATGATATAATTACATATATTAAAAGAGTAACTATTCCAGGATTTCATTACAATTAAAAGTTGTATTGAAAGTCTGGAAGTATTTGAATATTACCAAGAATATGGTCACATTACTATAAAGCAGTGGTCGGCAACCGGCTTCCCGCGACTTGCAAACTTCGTTATACCCCGTGACATTTTGTCAATACATGTACCTAAATAAATAATTAGCAATACCTAATTTCCGCCCACGGTCGTTTCAACTACCAACATGAAAAGTTTCAAATATCCATTAGAAGGACCAGTTTTGGATAATTTTCTGCTCAAAGGTTTCCCAACCACTGCTACATGTGAAAAGATAATCATGAAATAATATTGTTTACAGATAATTCATCATTATATGTCAAAAAATATCTCGATATTTAAATGTTGAATTAATACAGAAAATTATAATAACACAATACATATGAATCACTAATATGGTAACACATAAACAAATGGAATTTTCGATAAAATCATTAAATCAAATTATTATTATACAAACTCACTCAAACATTTTAATAATACATACAATCCTCGCCAAATTAAAGTATCTATTGAATTAATATCATGCATGTTATAAAATTGCACAAAATAACAAAAATATTTCAGTAAAACTGTACAAATATTAGCATATAATAAATTTGGGAAATGACAATGAGACACACGTCATACTTAACATACAGGGTACTTTTTAACTCTGCCTGGATGGCCACAGGCGAAATTAAAGGAAACATTAAAAAAAATCCAAATGAATTTTAGTCTAGTTTCTTAGCAAGAGATCCAATGATTTAGTTTTCGAAATACCACACCCTGTTTTATTGCACATAATTATAATAGTGATATATTATTATTCGTAAAAAAACGTACATTGTTCTGTGTGATATCAGTTGTAAAATCAATACAATTTTGTCTGAAAGACATTTCTTGGCTACAGAATTGTAAAAACGAAGTACAGATAATTAAATACCTGCCGAGCGTATAATATATTCATATGATATTTTTTTCTTTGTGAAAATAATCTATTATATAAACTTAATTATTTGTCACTTGTCATAAAATCATATATGATGAGCAATAAGATAAATTGTAATACAAGTAAAACCGTAAATATATAAATGTACCCTAACACGAACAAGTAAAATATTATTATGTAAAAATTGCACATACATTTGATATTTTAGTGAGTAGGCAAAGTAGGCTACCACGGTTGTATAAAACTATCGTGAGAGACGATGTAATATCATTTATAAAATTCTTGGACTGTTTAACAAGGAACAATCATATAGGGAAAGATGCTCGAAATATCATAAGAGACATTATTTACACATGTTATAAATAATACTAAATTAATATAAATTATCAATATTTTGCCTGAGAATGGGCAATTATGTATATTGATGAGAAATTAATTATTTCACGATTCATAATATTGTGTGCGAACTTCACACGATGTAATTTGATATAAAAGCAACAAACTGGCATAATAGGCTGACTGATGAGATTGCCAATACATGCTTGAGGGGATACTTCGTGCCCATGGGAATTAAATCTTAAATTCTCTACCAGTGATATGTGGGAAGTGATTGTGTACATCGTCGGCTGGATTATAGCTTGAAGTTATTTTACAAAGTGCCTATGCTTGTGTGCTATGTACTTTACAGACGTATGCTCCCGCATCTCGCCGTTCAATATCTAATTTTGAACTTTAATTTTCACGTTAAGATGACAACAACTCAGTACCCATAGTGTACCGTACGAAATTGTAAGTGAATTTCCTCAGGAACAATTTGAAGTGATCAAATTATGTAAGATAGGACTCGTCCGTTTAAATGACAGTATTATTTACTGTAGTATTATTATTTTTCATATGTATCCTGCTTGCCTACTCACTATCATCGTTTAATAAACATATATATATATATATATATATATATATTTCAATATATATATATATATATATATATTTCAATATATATATATATTGCAACGCAAATATTGCACTCGTAGAAGAGGCGAAAGCGATGCAATAAACTTCTAAGCCTGTAACAGATTTACACAATAATTAGGTATAATTATATTCAAGCGAAAAGGGTCGATGTAATCGATTTATCAATCGGTCGATATTAAAGGTAGATCAGATCGCATTTTGATTCGCCTGCAAGACCACTATCACCATTTCACCATTTCTGGCATCTAGTATTGTTGTTACAAGCCAGAAATAAGAGCAACCTTATGTGGTGTGATAAGACAAGATTCACTTACAGGGTTTCGAGTTTAGTCCTCTATGTGCCTGTGATGCCACACTTATTATTGTCCCACAGTTAGGGTGTACTGTTACTGTATCTAGTTTAAGTAGTAAGTCAGAAGGGCTGAATTCTGCAAGTTTAATTAAATCGTTAACAATCCGATATAAAGATCTGAAACCGGTTAACAAATCGGAAACAAACGAAATATGCGTGCTCTAGTGACTACTTGAGTGAAAAATCCCCAAATTGTTACAAAAACCATCGATCGATTGAGTCTAAAATAAATATTACGAAAATGAATTAGATAACGCACATTATACTAAGAAATAAATGTAAAATGACAGGCATTAAACATCATATTGAAATTAGACATGATGTATTTATAGACACAAAAACGCGAATATAATTATTTAACTGCTAGGGGGTATTTCATGTACATTAATATACACTTTACAGGTAATATATAACTATTATAGGTAGCATAAAAAGCGATCTATTTAACATCAAACTAAGAAATTAACATTACCGTATGCCAACTAGGTATGCTTTTAACTGGCAAGTTTTATTGAAATATTGTACTTCAATTTTGTTCCTTACTGAAGTGGCAGAACTCTCGGAACGTTTTTATTCCGACTCCGCCGCGGAATAGCTGTTTTGTTTCAAAACTCTCGACACGGCAGTATAGCGTGATTGTGTAGCCGCTGTTACGTTAGCCACATTGGAAACAGCAGAGAAACGCGACACAACGGAAATAAATTGCTACGTGAAAACAATTTACGTATCTACATTTGCATAGAACATGTTGTTGCAGTTCTGCGTCCGCGCACGGAAACATAATAAAAACGCTTTGTGAGTTCTAGTTACTCCCAGATTTGCCACAAAACAGTCAATTTACTTTAACATATAAAGTGTGCTAATTATTAGGCGCGCTTCAAAGTATCACATAAATAAGGATATTGAAATTATTCAAATCTACATCAAACAACATGTTGTCTTAGATGTGTGCAACTCCACTATCTTCTACCCATCTTGCCTGTACGAATACTGTTTTAAGTAAATTCCTTATTACAAGGCATTGAAATTGTGTAGCCAGCCTTAATAACATAAAAGTACAAAGTGAGCGAAAATTTTAACATAATAAAGTTCAGAATGAACACGGGTTGTCACAGACATCGAAGATTCAAGTAATCGTACAAATTACATCATATATTATATAAATAAGAATTTATTATGCTATCCCACATCTTCTTAATTAACCTACAAATGAATAACTTATACAACTATATATAATGTTACATATACAGGATGTCTCTGAACTTAAGAAAAAACAGGAAACGCAGAAACTAGTTAGTAACGTGCCAGACAACATTTGGACAATTTCAGAAATTATACACATTTTAGTTTTTTTCGAAAACTAATAAGTAAACATCGGCGTATAAAAAAAATCTCTTCAGCGTCTCTTATTTTTTTAATTCTGAAACATCCTATGTATTCATATATCTCACTACAGAACATGTATCTTAATATAAATAATATTGGATTTTTACCACAGCATTTGAATAGATCCGTCGAAACATCCGGCACTTCATGTAACAAATACAGATACAACTAAAATACGTAAGTACGTAAAAAGCCCACTAAACATCGTACTCCACATTTATGGAACAAGGGGCAGACAAAAGTTGTAGCAATGAGAAACAGCCATAATATGTTACTGCCACATTATATGAATAATCATAAATTAATAATAAAGGGCACTCGCGATACGCAGTCTATTTTATTTATTGATGGTAATTATGTCAATCACAAACAACGAATAATTTAGTGAAAGAATACGCCAGACGTGTCGTTTTATACCGACGTAGGACAGGGATCCACTATTCTACCTCTAGTGTCTGTCCACGGTTTTACCCCATCACTCCATTTTCGTTGTGATCGTGTTCCATGCATCTGATTCGTAATAGCGGCACTCAAGAGATTAAAACCGTTTATCGTGAGGATCTGTTACATAATAAGCCAAGATTCCCGTTACGATTAGAACTCCGTCCACTAAATTACTTTCTATTCTAATAAACTATCTCTATCCAAATGTTAGAGTCCGCGCCAAACTTCTAGTCCGCTCTAAATTTTTGCATGCAGGTGTAGTCAGAGATCCAATGCGGTCGAACACAAGCATATATTCCGTATTGCAACGGAGTAAGGGCACATTAACTGTGCTATGCACCCGCGGGCGAGAACGGTCAGCGGAGGGTGCCGCGGGGACCCGCGCTGTCTTCGTCCCGCTAATATGTACAATTTGCTATTGCGACACGACTCGCTTCTACATTCAAACCGGACTAGAAGTTTGGCGTGATCGATACTTGATCTTTGCTACGGAAAAAGTTGGAAAGATTATTTATAAATGAGGATAATTTATATACACTAGCAATCAATCAATATCATATAAATGAGTGTCAGTTATTTCGATATAACAGAAAATCTATTTTAAATAAATTTATCATTAATTAGCAAAATAACTCATAAGTAAAAATAAGTATATTAGTAATATAAGTATAAATATATCATATTATATGCAATAATTTCATTATTTATTATTCTTAAGGGCTCTCAGTAAACATAATTATATGCGAATCAAATATGAGTTTAGAGTTTCACTAAATCAATACTCCGAATAGGAAGTAATATAGTAGATAGGAAGATTAATCAAAATGTACCTGAGCGAGCGTTGATAAATGAAACGCGAATATATCGTGCAAGTTATAGCATGTATATATACCTACACGTAAACACATGTGTTTATGTTCATATTTTTGTCATTAAATACCTCAATAATTTAATAACTATTCTATTTAAACGTTAAATACCAAAATTATTTCAATATTTGGAAAGCTATTGTGTATATCAGTAAATAAAATGTATAATAGATCTGATCTGCTGAAGTCATCGATTAAAAACAATACAATTACAATTAATCGAAATCTATTCGCTATGAAATTTTCACGTTTTGTATACGAATAAAATATAATGAATTTTGACGCTCTCCGAACGATTACAAACATTAAATATTTCTACTCTACTACCACATCGATAATTATAAAGATAAACGTATGATTAATTATGCAAATACCATCTCAAATATTATCACTGGCGTCAGGGCCGGGCAGTGTGAGAGACGTGCGTTATGAACCCTAGAAATCATTTGCTTCAATTTGAGTATGAGGCCTTAAGTCCTACGTTCTTATCTTTATGTGGTCCTTTAAATGGGTGTTGTCGCAATATCATTTCCATAGCTATTTGCTTGACAACGTGTATTTATATATTTCTCTGTAACTTATCATAATGCATCGTTAGAATCTCTATTACATTTATACATAGTTATTTTTTACCAAATATACGATAAATATACCAAGTGTATATAAGCCGACATCGAGAAAATATGATTCAAAATTATTATGCATTTCTCTCTAATCTAATTTTACACAATGACGTTTATAAGCGCACGGATCTAACTTACAAATCTACGCTCTAAAACTTACGCCGCATATTAGGAAGTGATTATTTATAATAAAAACCGCTAAAAACATCTAAAAGTGTCGAATGAGTGTAAACAAAGTGCGTATAATTTGGCAGTGTAATGGTATTCTTATTACTATATTTCCCTTTATCGCGAATTGAGAATAGAGTCATTGAACGTCATTCGAAACATTATACTTACATAGACAAGTTTCGATTGTATTGTTACGAGGTCCATAATATAAAATTGAAGTAATGTCAATATTTTCGTTGATTATATTACGTTCTCAATAGTCAAATTATAATAATTTACCTTCAGAGAATAATTAAATTTAAATTACCTTAAAGACTGAATGACATTGTAAGTAACTTCACGACATTAATATACCTAAATCGAAATTACTTTCCAAAACCACGTATTTGTCAAAAATACGATTGATTTTTAAAGTGTTTAGTGAACAGTCAAGTACTGCGGTTAACGGTCGCATCGCCTTTACGATTATTTATTTATTTATCTTTATCTCTATTTCAAAACTTGTATGTAAGTATGGATTCCGGCATATCAATGGATTGACTATTTAGTTCAATGTCATTCATTATATTCATACTACAATCTTCAACAGTCTGATAAGCGACGCGTGTACTAAAATTTCTGGAATGCGCACTAATGAAAGTCGGGGTTAACGGTATGTGGACAGCTGTCCCAGGGTACTGTTGGCAAGGTGGCGGTGTATCTCTGCGAGTACCTCGTATGAACCTGAAACGTGAAACGGCTGAATTTAATAAAGTAAGTAACAACAATGTAACGAATGATTAAAGAGTGTAAAACCGCGTTTTATTAGGTCTTAATTGATCTAAAAGCCAGCGGCACCACTTCCACACCTTTTTTATATATATATAATATAGGAGCAGCAGACGAGCAGTCCACCTAATGGTAAGTGGTTTCTGCCGCCCATGGAAATATGTAATCAACCACAGATAAGATTAGTTACTTTCCTGAGGTCGGTCACCAATACGCTGCTACCCCTGAGGACTAAGCTGGAACGCCTCGGAAAAGTATGTCTCCCTTATCACACTTTTCAAACCAGAACACAGCAGCGCTTAACACTAAAACAATTAATAGGCAGAAGTAGGCGTGGCAGTGGTGCTGCCAGAGTTGAACCACTAAGAGTTCTACCACCTTTAACCGATTTCTCCTTAATAGCAGCAGTAATTCTGATCTTAAGTATGTGATAAGGGAGTCGTACTTTTCCGAAACATTCCAGCTTAATCCTCTTTATCAGGGGTAGCGATGCATCTGAGATCGACCTCAGATAGGAATGTAATTTTGTCTGGAGTTGATTACAGATGTTCATGGGCGGCAATAGTCACTTATCAGATGACTGCATGCTTGTCTGCTACTCCTATATAACAACACAAAATATATAATTCATCATATCATCTTCATTGTTGAATATTGTAGTACTATTATCCTATCCTATATTTAATATAATAATAACATATTAAATATAAAATATAAGAATTATATTTTATATTTAATATATACATAAGATGAAATTTCTATCGAGTAACCGTGCTAGCCCCATTGTCTGTCTGCTAGGAGGTGCCCAAGCATTAAACCAAAAATTTCTACATCATACGTGTACATGTTTTAAACAACAAATTATAAAATGTTACTGCTGCATATACCAAATGCGCTGTTCTGAATACTATTCCCGATCAAAGGACAAACTTATTGTTTCATCTAGGTTTTGGTATATTTTGAGTTTGATTTTCGTATATTATTTTAACGATTAAATTGATTGTCTATAAAATATGAAAAAATGTGTGTTAAGGGCTTTCCTTCGGCCCTTCTTCTGCATGATGAAACACCTTGCCAAGTGGCGGTAGGTTCATGAAATCCAAAAATAAATATAAAGACGCATGTTTTTTATTGTTATAATTTTGTCATTTAGTATTATTATTACAACACTGAGAATACTCGTGAGGTCATAAAACCTTCATTATTTTCCTATCAGCTAATTATTATTGCCGGATTCCTTATGAAGGAAGGAAGGAAAACTATAAATTAAACTGATTGTATCGCCGCCATAAAATAAACATATATGATATTTATGAGCAGTCTAATTATAAACAACACCTGTTAACTTAAAAGGCTTTATCTCCTAACGCAAATAACCATTACGCGTTTAAAGATGTTTTAATTTGTATTATTCACTCACTTAATGTTAATAATTCGCCAAGTACAAATCGCAGTCGCACATGGAGGTTTCCGTACCAGCAAATGTTCTTTATTAATTTTATTATTTTCAATAATACATTCTTATATTTAACAACACCATCAAGTGAAGCCTAAAAAACTACCGATAGTCCGCGCAAAACTCCTAGTCCGCTCTTAATATAGAAATGAATCGCGTCACCATAGCAAATTGTATCACTACTCCAGCTCGCAACAATTTCAGAGCGGACTAGCAATTTGGCGCGGACTATACTTACAAACGCAATCTATCACTACTTTCTGAAAATGTATCTAGCATCATAGATGGCGTCAGGGCGATGATGAATGATACATAAGCACAGTATAATAAAATTGAAATAACTATAGTCTGATTCATAATTAGGTGTCCAAAATGTAAACAAACAAATGTCACTGTCAAAATTAACAAGAAACAAGAACTTTAACAAACTCAACACAAAACGAAAACTTCACAATTGAACAAACGCGCTATGAAAACGATAATACATTCGAGTTCGACCACAATCACGAAAATTAATAACATCAGCTACGAAACATAAAAATGACGGCACAAGACGATCGAAATCAAGCGGTTTATAAGTATTAGTTATGACGTAATTTCAACCTCAACTAAAATGGTGCAACGAATTATTTTTTAACCATGGATTTGACGGTTGGTTAGGCTTGGAAGGTAATGTTTATCGAGCGTATATGTATGTCTCATTCTTTGTCACGCTGCAGCACAAACGGCTTGACGGATTAACATATGAGGTGTCGTTGGATTCGTCTAAATAGTGGGAGTGACATGGCTATATTTATAAGCAGTCTTTTTGCACTTATTTCTAGATATCTAGGATACTTTTGAAAAATAGTTTATATTGCTCCCATGAATAATTAAAATTGTAACTTGAAGTCTTGCAGGTAAAAAAACATATTTTACATATAAAACTAGCTGACCAGGCAAACGTTGTGTTGCCATATAAATAAAAAAATGTTTTGGGTTCCGATTGTGTTACTATTATCACATTTTAATTTTCTACCATAAACCTTGTTTTTTATTATTATTACTGTATGGAACAATATTGAGGTAATATAAATATTAGAAAATGTGAATTGATCTTAATTTATTTACATTATTATTTTATTACTGTTGTATTAATTTAATATTGTCAAAAATAAGAAACTACCATTTGAAAAGTATTTTCTTGATAGGTCAACACCTTTGTTTACATTTTGGACACCTAATTATGAATCAGACTATATATTAACATACGTTTTATTGTTCTTATTTTTATTTATTATAATAGCAGCTATAGTAGTTAACGGATTGTAAAAGTTTCAACTGTCTTCCTAGTACGGTTTAACAGTTAGATCGATAAATGCCGAAAAATACCGGGTGGTTTTATGTACCCCTTTAATATTTAACTTTATTTTATTTTTAGTTTTTGTTGTTATAGCGGCTACCTTTATGTATCCTCTGTAAAAAAATCTAGTGTCTATTTATTACGATTCCAGAGATAGAATCCTGTGACAGACGGACAGACAGCGAAGTCTTAGTAATAGAGTTGGGTTTTTATACTTTGGGTACGGAACCCAAAAAAAAAGATTGTATAAAAGCAGTATTAAATAAAGAAAAAGATGTGTTCAAAAAACCCATCTTAATGTCGCTTCTTCAAATTAAATGTAAACTCTATGATAATGTATAATTCCATAAACACAGCACTGTCAGCCAATTATACCCACCAACCCATGAAACCTTACAAGTCACGTGTTACATGAAACTGCAATAATAAGAACGCATGTGCATTGCTTTGCAAATCTCGCCTATTATTACAATAATAGTAGACAATAACAATAGAGTGCACCCAGGTGAAACAAAATTATGTATACATAGTAACATATAAGCGCTTTAGCACATCAGCATGCTATATTTTAAAAGTAATTGTGTCTCGAGTACTATAGAAACTTTTTAAATCAATGATCTACTGTATTTTAGATGATTACTGATCTGTAAAATATTATACAATACATACATACGATACAATTTGACAACACAAGTCTCAGATAAGTAAACATTTCAGTTAAGTTAATTTAATTTTTCAATTGTTATAATAAGTATAAAATATTCGCTTGGCTTTTTAAAACTTACGAACAAAATAATGCGTTGCGTTGCATATGTACAATTATGCCAATGCTAATGTGACCTAAGATACCAAACATTTTTTTCTTTTGCAAGCGGGTATACGGTAAAGACACTATACTCTTCAGAATATACTCGTATTACCAGAGCAGCGTTGCGCTGATTGATGATTTGAAATACAAAAAGCAAACAAAAAACAATACAACGAGTAGTCGCAGGTGGCGCTCAGCCGGCAATATTGAAATTTCCATTGTACTAAGATATCCAGCAAATCAGACCTAATATTTAGATTTAACGAAAACAAGCACAAAAGATTAGTTGCACCAGCTCAAAACTGATGTATTGTACGGATTTTAGTATCAAAAATTAAAAAAATAAGAGCACGTTGGAGCGTTAATAATAGTCTTATTTCGCTTCTTGCAAGTTAAGGCCAATTTTTCAAAGCAACGATAGTAAACACATTAGCTAACGCTTATAATATAGCATTATAAGTTATTAAAATGACTACACTGCTGCTAAGTAGAGATTCGCCCAAAATAGTGAAAGATATAAACACATATCACAGTAACATGGAACCATTTTATTTTAATTTAGTTATTAAAAGACACATACACTGGTGTTAGGATTCATTGTTTATAATTAAACTGCTTAAGAATATTAATAGATATTTCATTCCTTTCCAAACTTCTAGTTCGTCCTGCTAATATCTACAATTTGCTTTTGCGACGCAACTCCTTTTTATACTCAGAGCGGACACGAAGTTTGGGACGACTCGGACATAATCTGTACACTTGCCAAACAGAAACTTTTATAAATATATAATTATAGAAATAATAGAACTGAATAAAAACTGACAAAATAACGAATTATACCGTATTCCATTGTATCAAATATACCAATCAAACGAATGTATCATGTCGAATGTTAAAATGTTGTCAAGGGTCCTATTACTATACTTTTACTAGTTGACCCGGCAAACGTTGTCACATAAATAAAAAAATGTGAAGGGTGAACACCCCTTATCACTTAGGGGTATGAAAAATAGATAGTAGCCGATTCCCAAACCTATTGAATATGCATATAAAATTTGGTGAAAATCGGTAAAGCCGTTCCCGAGGAGTACAGAAAGTAACATTGTGACACGAGAATTTTAAAGATGGATCCATTTCATATTTACCGTGCCACAAGTTACACGACACAACCAAGATGAATTAAAAACTTATTTAAATATACGAACTTCATTAATAATATACGCATATAATGTTATATAAAGACGTTAATCAGTTTAACGATATTATATAACAACTGTTCATAATGTTATATGACATAGGATCTATGTATGATACTATTATTAACAGGTTTATAGATGACCCCATTCCACTGAATCAGTACAAACCATCATATTAAGTAATTATTGCAGTACTCTTTGCAACTAACCTTAAATATATCGACCTGACATGTTGATCCTATGCGACTCATATGCTTGCGCATGACCATAAATATGTATATTGCATATTTATGGTCATGCGCAAATGCGCATAGAACTCTTAAAATTATAACACACATTTACAGAAATGCACAACCATTTTCAAAAATTGTTGTGGTGTACTCTTGCTCCTGTATTTTTTTATAATATAGGAGGTAACAGACGAGCATGCAGTCCACCTGATAGTAAGCGGTTACTGGCGCCCATGGATATATGTAATCAACCCCTGATAGGATTAGATATTCCTACCTGAGGTCGGCCACAGATGCGCCGCTACTCCTGAGAGTTAAGCTGGATCGCCTCGGAAAAGTATGTCTCTTTACCACACCCTTCAAACCAGAACACAGCAGCGTTTAACACTGCTGTTATGAGGCAGAACTAGGTGTGGCGGTGGTGGCGTGGAGTACAAATTCATATTCCTTTTTTCCTATCGTCTATCATTATTTTTGTCTGTCGTTAATGTTATAAGTACAACTTTAAACTAGTAGTGATATTTTAAAAGTACCTTATTTTTCATTGTCATCGTCCGCCGTCGAGGCGGCAGTGGTGGTAGCGGTGGTGGTGGCGGTGGCGGTGGCGGAGGGCGGTACCCTCACCGGCTGCGGTATGATCGTTATCTCATCGTTGATCTTCAGCGGCTTCATGCCCGCCTCCACCTGTCTCATCTCATTGGTCGCCGGTTTGGTTTTGTCCATCGCGCGCTTGGCGACCACGCTGTGCGCCGAGTACACGTGGTTCTCGAACTGCTTGTACATGCTGAACGTCGCCGCGCAAACTGTGCACTTGTACGAGAGGTGCGCCGGTTTCAAGGTGAGGTTGTGGTCGCGCGACACGTGGTTCAGCAGCTTCCACTGATAAATCTGTAATTGGAACGTTAGCGGTCGGTTAGTGGTAAAATGTATACATATTTATGCCTAAGTGCGGCATTACCTTTCTTCCCCTACGTACGTACGGACAACACTAATATATGCCTCAGTTTTATCACGCGGGTATGACAAATACTATAATAATAAGATAAATAAGTAAAATTGGCACATACTCTGCCACAAACTGGACATCGGCCGGCATCCTTTCCTTTGTTGGCGGCCTCTTGCATGCAGCTGGTGACCAGCCCATGCGAACCGAGAAGATGTCTCTCGAGACCTTGGTCTGTGAAGAACCTGAAATTTTCAAAATAAATAGCTTGAATACCAACTTACAATATTCGATTGTGAAGTTTACCTGTAGGTTTTTGATATTTCTAATTTTTATCTAAGAAGAAAAGTGTGTTACGAGTAACACCCTAAAGTAAAAATGTTACTTTCGCCCATTATCAACATAACGTACTACAAATAGAATGGTCCTAATTAAAATAGAATGCATGGTCGTCGCCAACCCTTTACTGTCCCACAGTCTATATCGGATTAGGCTATAATTCACCACGCTGACCAAGTGAAAATAGTATACAAAAATATGCGTTAATTTTACTGACGATTAAGGTCTGTTCTTATGGTGGAACCCTTGGTAGTTTGACTCCGGAGGCACCACCGCCCTACCGTTCTGCCTAATAGTATATTATTAGGCAGAAATGTATTCCAGTAGGAAGGGAATGATGTAAGGAATACATACTTATCTGAGGGGTTCCAACTTAGTCCAGGTGTAGCAACGCAACTATGGCCGACCTTAGGTTTCTCATCTTATCTGGGGCTGATTACAGATGTCCATGGGCGACAGTAGCCACTTACGTTCAGATGGAATGTGGTCTGAACAACCTGCCTATCAAAAATAACGAATCGCGAATATGTTCCACAGCCCAAGTGTGACATCAGAACAAAATTTATAACAGTGTATGCTTCCATTGTGAATTGGTATAGCTTCAAGTCGATTGATAGTCTCATTCAGACTTACAAGAGCTTCAACCGGTTCATCCATCTGCCATCTTATACAAGGGTGGTTTTTGCCATAGTCGCCATATTTAGCTGTAACCGCAATATAAATTGACTGTAACCGCTTTTTTGGCCCCACTGCAGTTCAGTGGACCCCCCAAACAATAGTGAGAGGCCTAAAGCGGACTCAACCACGTTGCTCCAGAGCGAATTCATTGAGGAAAATCATGGGTAGAGGCCAACTCTTATGTTTTCGAGCCGCATAACAAATTTCCTGCAATTAATCATAAAGTCGCATCCTCCGACATTCGCGATCACATATCTTATGAAAGCCTAATAGACTATACACTACGCACCTAAACTGACATTTTTGACAGTTAAGAGGAGGCCTATTATAGATCATCTTGGGGTGGATCTTCACTTTGTGAATCCACTGCATGTGATTTCTCAACTGCTCGAGATCCTTAATGTACCCGTCGCATATCTCGCAGATGACGCATGAGTTCTTAGTCGTCGAGTTCTGCTGTTGTTGTTGCTGTGGCACAGGCGTTGGCGGAGGTTGCCGGGGGAGAGGTGTGATCGAGATCGAGGGTTGGTGAATCGATTTGGGAATCGGAATAGTCTTGCCGTTATTCTGGAAAAAAATAAGACAAAAATAGATCATCAATGAAATGAACATAGTGTTAAGAAGCCGTTACACATTATCATGTTCATTAAACATATGCGTGCAATATGTTTGGGCGTCCATTTAAAAAGGGCGCGCGTGTGCGGAGCGAGCGGCTGCTTCGGACATCTGTAAACAACCCCATATAGGATTACACATTCGTACCTGAGGTCGGCTTATAGATTCGCCGCTTCCCCTGAGGACCAAGTTGGAACGCCATGGAAATTATGTCTCCCTTACCACACCCTTCAAACCAGAACACAACAGTGATTAATGCTGCGGTTATGAGGCAGAAATAGGAAACACCTTTAAAGGGTTTGTCATATAAAAGGATATTGAGAGCAAAGTGAACTCACCCCTATAGGATAATTGTTAAGTAAGCTTGGATTACTGTGCCTGATCATAACACCACCCCTCAAGATCGGCGTGCCCTGTACTGTGGTCGATCGTGGCACGATGGTCATGGGCGACCTGCCCCTGGGCCTGTAGCTCGTGGACAGTCCCGCGATGATGTTGCTGATAGGAGGCCTTCCCACGTTGTTTCCCACTTGACCACGTTGGAAGGAGTTCTGGTACGGACTCATCATTGTATTGCGCGACCTCATCAAATGCTGAAAGTCAAATCAGTAAACATGTTAAACGATACGAATACACGGAATCACAATAAGTAAACACAGACAAACAATCTATTGATACCTTTGGTATTTTTGCAGGCGGTTCCCACTCTACAGGAGGAGATAAATTGAAGTCTGGTTTGAACTTCTTGGCACACGCTATAAGATGACGAGCCAACTTGCCTTTGCCGTTATCCTCGAACGGACAGTTAGCGCACTGATGATACGAGGGCAATCGCTCCAACTTGCCCCTGACCTTATGTTGCGCTTCCATGTGGAATAAAATATCATGCGGACTACGTATTTCAAATTCACAGTAACTACATTTGTAAATATTATTCTTCATATGTGGTGACTCCATGTGGTGTGATATCACAAGGGATGATTCAGTCTTAAAATTACACCTTGTACACTTCTTCATAGTGAAAGTATATGGGGCATTGTTTTCCTTACTGAACTCTAAGTTCTTTCCTAAGGACATGATAGAGCTCTCTGTTAATTTTGTGTCCTGTCCCGATTTCTTTTCCTTATACAGTTTTCTGTTTTGTTGCTTTAGAAGGTCTTTTTGAACAAATTCTTGGACGAGATTTAGCCCAATGTTCATGAAGAACTTCCCAAGTGAACAATCGAAATAGTTGTCGGATTTTCCAGACACAACTTTTTCTACCGTAAGATCAGTAACATCTTTTAAATCTGTAACAGTGTCCACTTTGTCCTTAATCACAACAGTTTTGTCCTCTTCGTCACTTCCTATATCATCATCAGATTCCGAAGAAGACTCTCCATCCCACGATAGATCATCGTCATCATTCTGGCGTTTCCGAAGTTCTGAAACATAATAAATATATGTGATCGTACCTTTACTTACTACATACTGAATTGGTTATTACGTCATTAGAAATACAAGAATTATGAATGTGGTATCCATCCAATCTTAGTAAATGCCACCTATAACTGTATCAAACCCTACGTAATATATATCAAATTGTGTCACAGCCTCTTACATCTAAAATAACTTTAGCAACGCCTAATAAGATTAACCACATCTACCAAACAAAGACAACAGCTTTACAACACTATTGTATTAAAGAAATAAGAAAAACTGTGGTACTTGTAGGTCAGTATAAAAAGTTCTACCGCCTGGTAGTTATATTTTGATACTTAATTAAGTTATCACATATTACTTACCTCGCTTTTCAGCTTTCTTTTTTTTCTTATCATCGTCTGCTGTAATTTCTTCTCCTTCCGTGCTCTGTTTTTTATTTTTTTCGTCACTCTGTTCTTTTTCACTCAAATCGTTTTCTTTGTCACCACACTCTTCATCAGAGTTCTCTACAGTTTCGCCTCTTTCAATCTTTTCTCTTTTCTCCTGTTCTCTTTTCTCTAGTTCCAGTTTTTCCTCTTTGGCTCTTTGTTCTGCGAGTTCATTTCCTAATACATCCACAAATTCTCTAAAGGGCTTGATGGATGGTTTTTCATAAACGTAAGGTACTATAAAAGAAGGAGCCTCTACAACAAACATGTCGTCAGTCAAAGAGGGTAATATAGACGGTTGGGGGCTGGGACTAGGGCTGGGACTGGGACTCTGAGTGGACGCGTTAGTTTTTGCAGGAACTGGGGTAACAGTTGTACCACGAGCGACAATACTCTGATATAAATTCTGCGCTGAGATAGAAGAACTTGACGCAACAGCAGAATGCCTTTGATGGTGTTGGTGTGTTGCGGGAGTTTTGACAGATAAAGAAGAATTTGTATCAATAATTACAACAGTTGGTTCCTTCCTATGATGACCACCTTGATTCGACTTCATCTGCCTGGCCGCCATTTCTACTAGAGTTTTAGTATCATTGATAACTATTGGTCTTGATCGTCGTCTGTATGGTTCACTTATCCCGATTTCTTCAATATCAGAGTCATCATCGCCGTTTGCTATATGATCGTCGTACCTTTTTCGTTTAATAGCCCTACTGCTCCGACGTAACGGTGTTTTGTTTTCTGGTAATTTGACTGCTTTATTTTGCACAGTTGCCATATTTTCTTCGTTATCACTAACAATTTCGTGTACCTCAGGGCTTGGAGATTCACATGTATTTCCGTTTTGATTGCTAGGCCTTTTTTCTTTTCCTACCATAATTAATTCATTATTTTTTAATTTACTTTGACTCTCTTGTGAAGTATCATCTCCACCTTCAGCCCCTGAATCGGAGTTTATGCTGACAGTGTCCTCGGCTCGCGGGCCTGCTGAAACTTCTGATTCATCCGAGGATACTAGTTCTGAATTTATGTCATCTGATTCCTGAAAATAAAATAATTGTAATTAGTTAATATTTCATTTTTTATTGTTTTTTTTTTTTTATTATACACATCGGATTATATGCATTGCATAATTGCATATGCGAATGCATATAACGCTTTTACGAACGCTATAACGCGCTTTGGCGTTATTGCATATGTTAGTACTATTTCATTGATAGTGCATATATCAGTAGTTATATGTACTTATTCGGCGTGTTCTTTATATGGTTCATAACAGTTGAGTGATGCCCCATGCGATTATTTCCCGTCTAACAAGTAAACAGTTGAAAGGGTCATATTCAAACTACGATAATTTGTACGTCGTAATCGTACCATTTTCAAACTTACTATAAATATTACATAAGTTTATCTACCAATTTATTGTTATAATTTAAAGTAAAAAATGAAGGTTAATTATTTAAATTACAAAGCTCACAAAACCGTACATTCAATTCTTACTTCAAAGATTTCGTATGGTTATTCAACAAGTTTTAATTGGAAATTATCTCGCAAGCAATATAACAACAAGAATGTTGCATAAATCGAGTTAATCGGAATTAGGGAAGAGTTACCAACTTGGTCTATTAAAAAGTCGATCACTTTGGACCGATCGGTGTAAGATTTTTTGATTAGTGCTGCCTTTTTGTTGTAATTAAAATTGAGAGAGTAAGATCTGTCACCAAGAAGTTATGACCACTAGAAAACATTGTAAAGCACTTTTTAACGGTAAATCTAATAACCCAAACGACAGCTCATGCCGACCTGTTTGCTTAGTATGTTTTCTTTTATGTTCCAGACTGACCTGTAAATTCATTTACATCTCACTAATGTAAATCCTATGATTTACCAGGTGAACGGTGGTGAAAGTCCGAAATAAACTATAATAAATAGTAAAAATAATTATTATTTACTCAAGTATTTATTTGTAGATGTCCATCTATATTTAGAGGGCTACAAAGGTTTCACTACAAAGCAGAGGTAATATTAGAATATCAGATCAAGGAAAAATAACAACATTTATATAATAACATTATGTACCTATATAGTCCCACTCCGTCCCTTTCCTGTGACCGAGTGGGATAACAAGATAACATTTTTATGCTAAAATGGGTGGTCTGTTTAGAAGCGACTGTTGCTGAATTATCGTCACGACTGCCCCTACATCTTCTCTTTTAGCGAGAAGAGCACACGCCACGGTTCCACAATATGAAATGATTTCTAATATGTAGGTATAAATGTTAAAAAATAAGGTACTTGTGTGGGATTAAACCTTTGGACCCCAGGGTGATAGGCGAAATATTAATCCACATGGAATGTTATTCTCCTATTTCGTTCCTCGTAATAACGTACAATCTGCAATCGTTATCTGTCAACTCTTACTATAATATTGTAGTAATATAGTAACTATTGACAGCTGGCACATAAGTGATTTGATCAGCCTTTCGTCTTCCAATTAATTAATACATTAACTGCGGCTAACCAATCATTAATCAGTCAAAGGAACACGAGCACGTGTAAACATAATTATTAATATGTTTATACAATGTACATATATACACAACCCGCTCGTGACAACCATAAGTGGACGACCGCATTTAATTACAATTAGGACTGTAATGGTACATATATGTATAATTAATAATAATTAATATATTACAATTAGTTTTCATGTATACCTTTTTGAAAACAAACAGACTCACCAGCTTTGTAAGCTGATTGTTGTTGGACTGTATGTTCTTTGTTTATACGTGAATCTAAAAGTGGCATTCACTGAAGAAGGTTCGATGCTGTATTTTAGAAGAATCAATAACCTGGAAGCGAGGTCCAGTCTGACCTCTTTGTTATAAGCGCGGGAGGTCAATGAAATTGTTAGCAGGTGTTTTTTCTGTACAAAGAATGCGCAGTGGAGTGAGTGTGATTAGGGAAAGTGAAAGAATGGGGTGGGCGCTGTGGGCACTGTTTCTAAAATGCGGGTGGAAGCGCGTGTCATAGATCGTTCTAAACTTTCAACTTTAAATTAAAATGAATATTACTCAGGCTACATAAATAATATACGTAACTCAGGCTTCAACGATGTTTGTAATTAGCATGACACTGAAATGTAATATAAAGGGACCGAATGAAGCTTATTCTTTGAATATTAAAAAAGCTTAGGTCTTAGGGTTCGTACACAAAACTGCGATGCGACGTCGCATCGCAAAAATCTGCGAGCTCCCTCGACGCATCGCAAGAACTTGCGAATTGATTCGCATCGCACAATGGTTGTTGTTGTTGGTCACCCTGAGAGACGCTACGCCGCACGATATCGCATCGCAGCAATTCGCATCGCAATTTTCTGCGTTGCGAATTCGCATCGCGTCGCATCGCAGTTTTGTGTTCGAGCCCTTAGGTCGCGAGCCTGGTCAGTTTTGTAAATAATAGTGTTGTCAAGCCAGAGCAGAGCAAAAACTATGTCACGCATATTTAAACATGGTTACTAGTCAGTTGAGATCTGTTTGCGAGAAAATTGCACGGAAAACGTCAAGGAACGATTCCAAGAATTACTAGAAAGTAGAAAGGCTTTGCGGGCACCTTGCAGTAGACAACTCTGTATACAATTTACGATTTAGTTTCAGTTTGAAACCTCTTAAAACCCCTGTCCGTCCCAATATAATTAGGTTTAAAATTTAACAGGTAAACGTTAAATAATATTACTCGTACAATATCTGCATTTCTAATTGTGGATTATTATTCACTTCTACATATATATGGTATATACTGTACAAACATGGTCTTCATGATATTATTGAGAATGTAACTAAGTTCAGGAAAAGTACCCCTTTATGTTTTATCGATAGATATATTTAATAAACACGTATTAGTATTTGTATATAACATCCATCCTACGGAATTTGATAAGAGTCGTGAGCACTGAGCTATATAAGTCTTTAATCAAATAATTAAAAACTAATTAAATTATTATTTGCAATAGGACTTAAATGGATTATAGGATTCAAGTTGTCCACTTTAATCACACAAATTATCGATAAATTAGCTTGTCCATTGAAACTACAATTACAAATTTTAGTACTCAGCGTGGAGAAGTCAGAAGACGCAATATTTTTGGATGTCAAGGCGGGTTTTGAAATATTTTCAGAATACAAATTTTGATCTATCTCCGTTATTCTCTTCGTTAATTTTGGTTTTACGTCAAAACGTTATAGAACCTTTGCTCTTATATTATTTATGCGACGAATAGAGCATGAAGGTAGCGGTAGAGCGACTAGTGTTGCGACCCCACAAATAGGGATTTAGCTTTATACTCTCTCTCTCTCTCTCTCTCGACATCCAAAAAAATTAATTGCGTCCTCTAAAAATTCCAACCAGAAAATGTCAATGGATCAGTCCAGTTGACAATTCATATAATTAAATTAAGTGTCTATCTGTGAATTTCAATTTAACTACGATAATATAATGTGCATACGATATAAATGTGCATAGTTAATACCACTTATATGCATGCCAAATCTGTTATTAAGGCTTTATAGACAGCTGTATGAGTCTGGTGAGGTTTAGGGAAGAGAGGGGATACGCTATTCTTGGCCCGTAAAGTGTAACAAGACATACAAAATGGAAACTCGGAAGCGTTAGCATATCTCATAAATCAATAAAGAGAATTGAATAAACTAATTTTAGTTCGTATATTACAATACACACACGAAATATATCAAAGAGCAATTTGCTTAGACGGTAACCTTCTGGCGCGACCTCGTCGTCCTTACCGAAGGGCTTTGGGCTCGACTTTAACCTGTCGTGTGCAACATTCGACCGAAGTAAATGTTTGCGGCAAACCGATAATTCTTTTCGACGTATGTTGTACGCAAAGTGGCGCACCCGTGCCACGTCGGAGTGAAAGTTATTGGAGCGGGTAGATAATGAGGGAACGAATGAATAAAATAAAATGATACCATTTCAATTAAATAATTATTATTAACACATTTTTAAGGTCCATACTCATAGGGAAAAAAGGATCGTCCGCCCGTCGATCGCAGGGCTCTATCTCTTGAACCATAGTAGATAGAGCCTTGACTTTTTTTTTCAAACTATGTATAACGGTGGGCGCTATAACAACAAATACTTGAAATGAAAAAGTTCTTGCTGTGGTAACAAATAATAAGAACAAAAATCAGAGGATTCTGTAATTAAATCTGAACCTCTGAATGAGACACCGAATTTCTTATCACCTCCTTGCTTGGTTATAATTTTTATCACACCAGGCCAATAATAATTCATATATTGTATGAACTAGACATAATGCTACAGATATAATTGTGAACTCTGCATGGAAGACCGGTACAGTGACCGCACCACGCGTATCGTTTACACACCTGTATTTACAATCAACAATGTCATAAGGCTTTATTGCATTACAGGTTACAGGAGGTTGTCACCTAAGGACGTCTACTATGATGAAAATGAATTGTCTTGAGGTTTCAATTAACGCCTGAGAGCCTATCTGCGCTAAGGAACGTACTGGTATAATACAGGAAACTCATACGCTTGACGTGTAGTCCTGAAGCCTGTATATCTGTTTGACATATCATAGTTCCTGAACCGACTAACCGCTGTTAATACCTGATACAGTTTGCGTCCTCAATAAAATTTATTTACTGTAATATTGTAAATAATATTTGGATAATTAATTATTAGTTACAATTAACATTATGTATATTAATGTAATGAGATATTGCGTAACTAACCCGATCAGGCAGGGATTCATTAAATTAATATCGATATTCCAGATACGTATTAAATTGGAAAACGATGTTTAACGAAGACCTATTCAGGACAATAGAGGCAATAATATACTTATGTATATGATTGCTTGTTTACGATGTAATCATCGCTAATGCAATGAATTATAATAACGAAGTTCCAAAACTATCAATGACATCTAGATAAGAATTGTATTCCGGTATTTTCCTCCGCAATTTTATAAGATCAAAACAGCAAATCTCATTTTTTTTTATTTTTTGTGACTATTTCTCTATCAGTCTCTTTACCTAATTTATTATCTACTTCTGAAATAGTCCACGCGGAAGGTGCATGGGCGAGCCTTACTGTTACTGCTTAGATTGTTAAAATACAATAAGCTGAGCTTTAGCGACAGGCGTATTAAATGCTTCACTAACAATTTATTAGAAGTGGATTAAAGTATAGAATGAAAATAAATTAAAGTAACCAATACACTGAATACAGTGAAATGAAATGAAATATACATGGTGTCCGGTCATTGGTGCCGGAGCTTCCATTGGTGTAAAGTACAGTCGGTGCATTTTGTCGACAAATATTGGATTATATTTGACCAATATCATTTTTTGGTTTATTATAAAAACGTATACATTTGCCGAAAGTATTGAAGGGGCAGCGACTAAATCATTACTTCATTACAATAGTCCTATGTTTGTAATTGGCATCGATGACACAATATAACATGGTGACATATACATATATTATATCGCTGACATATTTTTAAGTATCGATAACCATACGACGAAAAGCAACCAACGGCCTAAGTTTGTTTGGCTAAAATGGAATATAGGGTATATTCCATTTTAGCCACGAATCCGCGGTATTTAAAGCGATACTCTGATCGATTTACGAAGACACTTTTAGCAGTAGAGACTGGTCGTCCAATTCTATTCTTAATACTGTTCCTTCTATTACGACTATTTTCGATATATTAATTTTTAATTAATATATTTGGTCCAAAACTTATTTCTTAGAGACTTTCTTCGTCTTCAGTAAAGGTAGCAACGTTCAGAAATGCAATTGCACTGGTGCATTTAAAGAAAATACTTAAAAATACATTTTAATTTTAAAAACGTTTCCGTAACGTTACGTTTCGTACTGTAATAAGCATGGCGCCTGACTAATTATTTGACTAATGAAAACGATCTAATTTCAATGCAGTTATGCATTTGTCCAGTCGTTTGTCCAGTTCGTTTGTCCAGTCCACTAAAAGGCAGGCAACTCAGATTTAACTTGTAATTAGTTAGTATCATAGATACCACAATCGGACTTTGTCGGCAGTATGCTTTCATTCATTCAAGGCAGGTGCATTCAAGCAGATACACATTTTTGACTATATATAAATAATAGTACATACATGTAAATAAGTACATACATGTAATGGTAAGTGATCAATACCGCCCAAGAGCATCTGTAAGCAATTGTACATAGGATTATTGCAAATGCTTAGATTAATGATACCTGAAGTGAAGTTGGGTTGTACCAAATTTCGATTACCACACTCTTTAACCCATAGAAGATCATCACTTAACACTGCCGTTTATAAGACAGAAACAGATGTTACGGATGTTATGCAATCGAATCATGACGGATTCCCTTAAACCTTGGATATTGGATATCAGGGTCCTTACCCTAACATATATTTGGATATATGCATATTAATTACCGGTGGGTCGCAGATACACTACACTACACTGATGTGACTACACTGACTTTCCAAACTCTTTCACTATTTAAAATATTACATTCCTGTAGTCCACGCAAAATAGTTGCAGGCAGAATGTTATCATCAGTAAAAGCAATCTCCCGTAGGGAGAAAAAAGTTCGAAAATTCATTACATGCTAACCCACTACCTACATTATACATACAAATTACATATGTACCTAATACTAGGTACAAACACATTGTGAGATACAGAACATTACAATGGGACAGACGATCGCAGGATCGATACAGATATAATTAATGTGTTAACATCTATACAAATACATCTAATCTCTAGCTACTACATACGCCTATTGCAATATGCAATATAAGTTTGTATTATATATAGTAGTCTGTATATAAAATATATTCCTTAATACCAACAGCACAGTATTGAATAGCGGGTCGAATGTCTTTTTTTAGAGACAAAAAGAACAAATGTTCAGGTCAGCACTGTCCTTTGTGTTTGTTCTAAGCTCTTATTGATCAAATTTAATCCGATTAGTACTTCCAATCATTTTAAAACTACATACATATTTATTATAACTTATCTGGGGGCATGGCAGTGGCCCGCTCAGTCGTGGTGACTTACTGTTAAACCATAAAAATGTGAGTAGGTACGCGACTCGTTGGAAACTCAACCTAAATTTAACATACGATATTGTACGTTTTGTACAAAACAAAATAAAGGTCTGTGGTTTTAGTTTTATGCAATAGGTACCTAAATATAATTTATCGATGGTATTATGTTCAAATTCCTGTTAATGACATGTATATTTATAATGACACATTTTTGGGTAGGGTCACCAGCTTGGAGTTCGGCTCCTTACTTGGAGCATACGTCTTGCAAAGGCACGTGTGGTACCCTAAATGCCCCAGTTCATTCAGTTCAGTTCAGTGCAACTACTAAATCCCCCGTCGATTATTCTTTAAGGTTCACCGCTAACACAGGTTCTAGCTTCCTAATTACTTCTCTTTTAGAAATTTTATTTACATAAATCAATCAATCGATCGATCAATTCTACGTCAATTCTAAATATACACATTTGCATAATTGTAACAGATTGAACGCTTAGCCTTACATATAGGACATATAGGATTTGAGATAATTCACTTGACGATTAATAGTTTAAAGTAGTAAACCCCTTGTTGGTCATCTCTGGACGCACCACCGCTACCTCTGTTTTTCTATTTACCACAGCAACAATGGTAAGCGCTATGTTCCAGTTGAATTGTATACTAAGAGGCGTACCCGACTTAAGTCTTCTGGAGTATAAAAAACCTTTGCGAAAGGCCTCAGGTACTTAAATCATAACAGGTGTCATGGGAGGTAGTTATACTTACCATCAAGTGGAATGCAAACTGGTTTTCTATTTCTCCTATATTAAAAAATCCCACAAGAACCCAATCCTAAAAAGTTTGTGTTGCTAGCTTGTACACTAGACTTTCTAGAGTGCTCTCTCTTGGAGATCTCTCTTAAAATCTTCTTTACTGAATGAATTCGAATGTTCAAGGAATAAAAGTTCAGTATGCCGAAGGCATGATTTAAGCCAGTAAGTTCTTTAAAAATTACCACCAATATAGAAATAATAACAGTTTTAGTACAGTTTCTTAAATATCTTAAGATCCTCAACATAAGCTCTTGCTTCGAAAGACACACCTTCAAAATTGCAAAGACAGTTTAATACGCACTAAGGTGATTAAAGCAAGGGCTGAATGAATTCGAAAATCATTTTTTTTATATTAATAGTTAAAAACTGTACTACCAATGTGAAATTAATGAATCGTAGAATCGAAATGAGAAAAATTGAATAAATATTACGCAAAATAATAATCTTGAAAAAAAACTTTTTTACAGAATTTTAATTTTTTTTTAATTAAAATATTGGATATCAAGACCGCAGCATTATTTCTTTCTGAAAATATTTTGTACAGAGTTCAAATACGAAAAAATTTCCACGTTAGTTATTAAAGTAGGAAACTAAGAAAATCTCAACAAATTGTACCTATATCTATTATGGTTGAGTTATTAAGAGTTATTTTCGTTTACAAGTAATTAGAATCATCGATTAGATTTATTATGAATATATACAATCTTACTAATAATGTGCGAATTAAATGAATGTTCGATTAAGAAACAATTTATTTCGAACACCGCTATTTTTAGAAAATACTTTTAATAATATCCCTGGTCCCTATTTTGTCCTACATAGGACCTATTAGCAACATAAAATGATAAATCAGGCATGAAACTACAAACATCCTAGATTATAAAAATCTATTACCCTTTATACGGCCCACAACTGAACACGGGTCTCTTCTCATAGCTTGGGGAGGGCAATTTAATAAATATTTTATAATATGATTAATTTGTGCCCACTTGAAAATATGTAATTGACCAAAGTAAAAACAACAGGAACACATATACATAAAATAACCTTTAGAATATTTTAAAATAACTAACTGCTATTTATTCTATACTTACCCTTTAGAGGTGATCCGATCCAACCAACCAGCCCAGCAACAGACCGGCTTTGCGCAAAACAACAAATATCGTCAAATATCAGTCCAAATAAAATTAAGAGTAATTAAAAAGCAGCATATAAAACACGTCATCCATTAAACTCAACGCACACAACTTTTCGCTACAAAATTTTCTACTTTAACCGATTGGTTGGTGTACCGGTGCACCAGCGGAGATGCAACGACGCACGTGTGCCGAGCGACGGGCGCAGTTGCAATTATGCCCATGAAGCGTCCAGAATCCAGATCCCAGGAACGCCGCCGGGACATGCGCAATAACTGATGTCTATTAATCCTATTATTTATTTGGTATAGAGAGTAACAAAAGGAGAAATGATTATGGATAAGCGCGACCAATGCGAAAAATAACAATGATTGTATGACTGGCTCTAATAATTAAATTGTACACCAATTTGTATAACAAATTTGCCGTACTTTTTTGAACCTCAAAAAAATACCTTCCTCAATAAAAGTACCTCATTCAGACTTTGTTATTTTAACAAATAAGTTTTGTGGATATATAAAAAGGTAATTTCATCATTCTTTTTTAATCCGTTATAAAATTTTGAAGTCTATTTTTTTATTAATTTATTTTTTATTATTTTTATATATAATTTGAAAGTTATGGGCGAAGATGCACTTAATAACTAAATTATGAGCTTCTTTCACCTCCGTCGCAATTGTCTATTTCCATAACTCCATTTTCTTTAATAGCCAATTTTATCATGCAAAGTGGTTAATTCGAAGAGCTAATGAAATATTTTCTGAACAAAGAAGTCTATGTCTCTAGGACTATACAGCTGCCTTAAATGCATCATCTAATAGGACTGACTTACTTCGTAGCTTACATTAGGTCTACTTGTCTGATGTAATACCAGTAATAATATTTGCCTGTTAGTTATTACTTTATGTTCCCATTACTTTCCATTATAGTGCATTCAAGAAAATGCAGTGAGAATTAAGTAGTAACAATGACTCGTTATGCAATTAAAGGGAATTTATTCAGGGATGGAATTACTGTTGGGTAACATATCCCTCTCTCTGTTAGGGGGACTTCTTGGTAGATTGAATCCATTGTCCAATGCACTGCTCCAATGATATATAAATAATGATACGATTTAATCTGACCTATAAACGCCAGCAGTGGCGAAGCTTAATAGAATTTGATGACGAAAATGTCTGTGTCTTCCTATAAAGAAAAATATAAGACTACAGTCTTCGAAATAAAACAAAAGTGATATGCCTTCCTATATCTGGAAAAAATTCTGTCCTGTATATAATAACATTTTAGAATGATTGGGATTGAGCCCCTCGATCGGCCAGTGATTTACAACATGCTTAGTAAACAATAGATTTAATGTTGCAATATGAGACTTGCAGTCTTAATGTAATTTAAGTCAATTGATCTATGGAGCTTTGCACATTTATTTGACATTGATTTTATGACAGCACTAAAATATAATTATCGGGTGGGTGCAAATCTATAATTAAGGTTCTACATAAAATTTCTATAAGACCGAATGCCCTTAATCTTTAATTTAAAAATATCCATAAGCCACACGTCACACACAAGAAAAGCTTCGTCGAAGCATGTTAATAAATTATAACTTTCATTGAATAATTTGTCTAATATTAACAATTACAATTATAGCGATATTCAATTCATAAATAAGAGCGGTTTCCGACAAGCAGGAACGGAACTTACGGGACTACTTAATTTGTAAAACGTTTAAGAAAATTTACTGCATCCAATGAAAACCTCCATGATGCTATCTATACCTTTAAATATTTTTTTTTATCAATCCGGACCCGAAATAGGACTTCCTACAGGTTGACAACGGCCAGAGATAAGTTATTTTAATGAATAATAGTTAAAAGTTCTGCATTGAGTTACGTTTTTTTCTAAAAAATAAAACAGCGCAAGCGATGTCAGTTATTACAGAAAACTATAAGGATAGTTACAAAAAGATTTAAAATTACTAATAACGTTATAGAATCTTCACTAATTGTCCTGTATATAGTAAAAACTGCCTCTTAACTACTTTAGAATCTGCTTTAAACTATAATGTAATGTATTTAGCAACCATTTTATAGATATATAACCATTTATACAGTAAAAAAGACACAGATGTGGTAGCCGCGTCCCGTATAAATCCAAATACTAACTGTTATTATAAATGCGAAGGTGAGTTCGTTTGTTTGTTACACTTTCACGCCTTAACTACCAAACCGATTGTCATGAAATTTTGTACACACGTGTTAGGAGTTTATAAAAGGACATAGGGTAACTTTTATACCGAATAGACACCGTTAACTTTTATCCCGAAAAAACACTGTTCCCGAGGGATAGATAATATTATAAATGCGAAAGTTAGTTAGTTCGTTTGCTACGCTTTCACGCCTTAACTAAAAAACCGATTGACATGAAATTATGTACACATGTTGTTAGGGTTTCAGAAAAATACTTTTTGTCCCGTAAAAAGTACGATTTCCGAAGCATATATAAAAATAAATATTGTCTTCGACATCCGACCGCGAGCGGAGCCTATAAGAAAATAAATATAGTTCAAAAAACTAAAAAACAAGCTTTTATGATAAAATCATTAAAAAGTAGAAAATAATTTTCAATCTAGGAATCAATTAAGGAACAGTAAATTGTATATGTGAAAAAAACGTGGAGTGCTCCACTTATCAATTTTCGAAAAGCACCCCTCACTTTTTCCACAATTATACAATTTACTGTTCCTTAGTTGATTCCTAGATTGAAAATTATTTTCTACTTTTTAGTTGATTTTATCATAAAAGCGTGTTTTTTAGTTTTTTGAACTATATTTATTTTATTAATTTTAGTATTTGTTGTTATAGCGACCATTATTATGCATCGTCTGTAAAAAAATCAAGTGTCTATCTATTACGGTTTAAGAGATAAAGCCCTGTGACTCTCGAACAGACAGCGGAGGGTTTCGTTTTATCCTTTGAGTACGGAACCCTATCATTTTACAAGATGGCATTATAGATATATTTCAGTACATTTGATTTATAGGGAAATAACATTATTATTTTCCAAAACTAAAAATCAATCTAGTAACTTTGCCTGAACGCTCCATAAGGCGCTTTCTCTCGCCTCGAAAATCGTTAATCCTGAGGATATTGATAAGGATAATGGTACAAAATTATTAAAATCGTGTATTGTCATCGGTTCTTGATAATTCTTCAAAATTTTGAATTAAACTGAACGTTCAAAGTGAATAGAAATCGGGCTCAAAGATTCCGTTACTGTTACGTACATACATGCTAGGGTTTCTGTTTTCCCGGCATATTTTTTTTCCCGACCCACGGGATTTCCCGACCACATTTTCCCGGGAATTCCCGGGAACTCGAGAAATTTTCAAAACACTATGAATTCTGTCTCCAACCTTTCTAACTCTTTTTTCTGGGCATTGCCCACTTCTTGCAACTTCGGCAGGCCAGGACCGTATTATACTACGCTACTCTGCTATACGGATTCGTGGAAAGACGTACGGATTAGTGACCGAACCATGTCAAATGTTTTATCCATTATCCATAAGGCCTCTAACAAGGTTTAACGACTGCTAACCAAGTGTTACGATACCTGAGATCGTCGAATTAACGTGTGATACAAAGTGAAGCAGCGCGCCACTATCGGTCATCTATATAGTAGTAGGCCGAGAAGTATAATTGTGCTATTATCTAAAGCTCCATGGGGTTAGGTTTTCAACGATGCCAGATCAATTGTAGGTGCATCGAGATTTTAAACTGTGTATAAAAAATCTATTTGTATAAATCCCGATACTATCTTAAAAAAATTAAAAAATTTAGACACTAACAAGGGTGCAGGACCGGATGGCATACCTCAATATTTTATAACTAATAGTGCACCAAATCTTGTTTTGCCCTTATATTTAATTTTTAAAAGATCTTTAGACACAGGTATTTTCCCTGAGGCTTGGAAACTAGCTAAAGTTGTTCCTGTATTGAAGGACGGAAACAAATCGCAAGTATGCAACTATAGGCCAATATCAATACTGTCTACTTTCGCAAAAATATTAGAATCTATAGTATGCCCGTTTATTCAAAATCATTTCAAGCAAATTAACAGCCCACAGTAACATGGCTTTATCACCGCTCGCTCAACAAGTACAAATCTCGTATTCTTTAACTGAGATGCTGGCACAAGACAATAATGGACAAATTGATGTAATATATACAGATCTCAGTAAGGCTTTTGATCGCGTGTTACATGGTATTTATGGTGTTACATGGTATGGAAATGGTTAGAATCATATCTCAAAAAACGTTACTTCTATGTTGTTGTAGGTGGATATGACTCGGAATTATATGAAATATCATCAGGTGTGCCGCAAGGATCCCATCTGGGGCCAATCCTTTTCAATATTTTCATTAATGACGTGACTAGCTGTTTTATGAACTCAACCCCCTATTTATATGCTGATGACCTTAAGTTTGCCAGGCGCATTGAATCTGAAAAGGATATTAAGCTACTTCAAGACGATCTAGACAGGCTTTCTGAATGGTGTAATTTAAATGGTATGTCACTTAATACTAAAAAATGTTCCCATATAAAATTTTCTCGTAAATTACATCTAACTATCATCCTATCATATTGCTAATCAGAAACTTCAAGAAGTAGAATCAATTAAAGACTTAGGAGTCATATTCGATAGGCAATTAACATTTGTTCCTCATATTGATTATGTAATGAAAAAGGCGTCTAATATGCTAGGGTTTGTAATAAGAAATGGCAAGTTATTTCGCACAGTTAAAACGAAAAAGTTAATTTTTAATGCATTAGTGCGTAGTATTATTGAATATTGTAGTGTAGTCTGGAGGCCACATTATGCTAGTCATATTTTGAGAATAGAACGTATTCAGAAACGTTTTCTATGGCACCTGTCTAGTTCAACGATGTTGGCGGGTATGTCAATGTCATACGAAAACAAACTAAAACATTTTAAAATTTGCTCATTGAACAAGCGTCGTGATTTATTGGATATACAATTCATATTTAAGATAATAAGACATAAATTAGATTGCCCGCAAATATTGAATAGTCTAAATTTTAGAGTACCCCGTCGTTATCCTCGTTTCAAGATCTCGCCTCTTGTACCCCTGCGACGAACAGTTTTAGGATCTAACTCCCCAATTCCCAGACTATGTAAACTAGTTAATTCATTAAACGACTTAGATATCAACTTTGATAGCATGTCTAAATTTCGAAAAAGATTGTTAAGTTTAAAGTGACAACAGAGCAGAAACAAAACTATGTTAAAGTTGTCATGTTAGTTCTGTCCCAATACATTAATTTATTATATATTTTACATCTGTTTTTTTGTATTCTTTTATAATGTAGTAAAAGAATCAAATTATATTATTATAATATTGTTAAAATCAAATTTAATTTACTTGCACTACTAGATTACCCAATGCACTTATGTATCTAAAATTGTTGTGCATGCTGTGTTTGCCTGTAATAGATTGTGCACGTAGCATAAGACCATTGTTTTGTAATTATTTATAATACATTTCGTGTAACAATTGTTGGCAAACCTTATTAAATAAATAAATAAATAAATAAAGAGCCGCCTTTATGTTAGTCCGCGTACATAGTAGTAGAGTAGCTGTAATCCATCCCAGATAGGATTAAATTCCTACCTGAGGCAACAGATGCACCGTTACCCGATCGAGGACTAAGCTAGAATCCATTAAAATGTTTGTTTCCCTTACCGCACCCTTCACACTTGAACAAAGCAGCGTTTAATACTTGGGTTATTAGGTAGAAATATGAGTAGGTGTGGCGGTGGTACCGCTGGAGTCGTACCACAATGGATTTTACCATCTTCAAAACTTACGTGGCATCTAAAATGATTCACAACAGACGGGTCTTAAAATCAACAGGGACAAGACAAACATCATGCCTATGACTCCATGTCACACCCGTATAGGTTGTTGTTATGCGAATGGGGTTACTCGCAGAATCCACCCCAGCTAGTTTACGTGCGGAAAAATATTGAGTGCTTTCTTACCCCGAATTCCTCATTGTCTGAATTTGAAAGTATTCAAGGCCAGTGACGACTTATGGCGCTAAGATAAGCCCCTTTACTGTAGGCTTTAGAAGCCTCACAGCCGAAAACTCAAAGTCGGAGGGAGCTATGATCAGAATTAAGTATAGCTTAGTCAGCTGAAGCGGCGTTGACCAGCCACATCACACGATAGGACCGATCGATATAATCAATGATAGTCTCGCCTTCCAAAGAGTTTAAAAATAATTAATAAACACAAAACAAATACTATCAATATGCTTATATTAGTGGTTAGAAAGTCTGCCTCTTACTCGAGGGCTCTGAGTTTAAAATGCACCGCAGGCGGACGCACAGCGGATCCTGAACAAAATAATGTTCCAGTCTTAACAATGAGTAGTTTCGGGAGCAGATCATAGACGTCAACGCGACGACGCAAATTTTTCATCGTGAGAAATGGGGGGACTCATATATCGAACTTCAAGCTTAGATCCAGGCCTTTCAAGTGGTCATAAACGGTTTATTTCTATAAATTTAAACTCTGGCCGATCTTACGTATTGTTATTGGCCGGTTTGCATTAACTAATGCCTTTATCAGCCTTAATCGGCCTACCAGAACGTAGTGCATCTTCGACTTCAAAATTGCCGGATCTAAATTTTGTAAACCAGTTCTGCCACTGGCGTACTGACAACACATCTTCTCCATACCCATGAGTTAATTTTTTTCTGACTTGAACAGTATTTTTACCTATTCTACAGTAAAAAAGTAAAATATGACGAAAGGCCTGCTTATTGCTCTCCAAATTTAAAAGGGCACCCACCAAAAACTATTGCATAAAATCAATTGAACTTATTCACACACAAGCCTTCCTATATCAGCTGTAAAAACATATAATGACAATGCGACTTAAGTGTGAAGTTAGCTGTGAAAAAATACAAATAAATCCTCTATCGGGAAAAAAACGAAATTACTTTCCAAACAACCCAATATTTCTTACATTGACATTATTCTTAATTTTTTAAACATATTTCATTTCCATCAGCTTGTAAGCATTACCATTACAATATAGTTGAAACTTCGGTATTAATTTGTGCTAAATGACATATTCTTACGCGATAAGGTCTACTTTAACATTGTAAATATGTTCTCACGGAGTATTGCATGTTAAAATCATCATAAATGTTAAAATGTATGAGTAATTTACGATTTTTAAAGTTCTTTTTCGGACCTTTGAAATTTCCCGACTTTCCGGGATCCCGGCCCATTTTTCCCGTCCCGACGCATCGTGTTTTTCCCGGGAATTCCCGATCCGGGAATTCCCGACCAGAAACCCTAATACATGCATACAAACGTACAACCCAAGCTAATAAAAGCGTGTTAATAAAAATTAAATCTATACCTATTTGTGTTTTCTTTACTTTTTCAATTACTTAAAAACCTAATATATCCGAAACTATTTGATAATCCCAAATAACTCTAATTCCGTGACTACCTGAAACCGGTCTCAGTAACAATTTTCATATTACCGTTCTGTTATTATAAATTCATAACATCCTGCAAATAGTTTTGACCAAAAATATTTTCACAATATTCAAAATACTATGTTATTCTCTTAATTAAGCCATAGCGCACAAATAGTTTTATTGGGCTACAGACTTTTATTGGGCAATAGTTTTGTTGGAGTGGGTTGTTAGCGCATAGTGGTCCAACAAAATAGTCGGTTTGGTGGTGAATGCGCAAACTAAATATTCAGCCGACTGATCTCTCAGAACTTCTGAGTTGGTAAGTAATTTTTGAAGTGTGTATAGTCCGCGCCAAACTGCTAGTCCGCTTTGAATATAGAAATGAGTTGCTTCGCCATAGCAAATTGTATCACTACACCTGCTCGCAACAACTTCAGAGTGGACTAGCAGTTTGGCGCAGATTATACCTATATAAGGAGAGTTATCATGGTAATGTGTAAATGATTATTTAACTGAAATGGTGTGTTCTCACAATACGGAAGTTGTTCCCTAAACATTTGGCAAGTATGCGCTCGTGTAAAAGAGCGACATACTCATTCAGCAGTCGGCAGAAAAGTTTGAAGGCAATTATGTAGCTTATCACGCTTTTTCATCGAACTAAACCGAATCGTTGTAATGTGAGCACTTACATGCCACATACTGATCGAAGGGTCGACCAAGCTATTACGCGATCAAAAGGGTCACTGCAAACTACACACAGTTTGCAGTGACCCTAATAAAACATTAATCCTTACTATTCCTTACTAATATGATAAATCTGAAAGTAACTCTGTCTGTCTGCCTGTCTGGTTGTCTCTTCTTCACGCCTAATCCAGTGAACCGATTTTAATGAATTTTTGTACAAAGATAGTCTGAGACCCGAGAAAGGACATAGGATAGTTTTTATCCCGGAAATCCCACGGGAAGTAGGGATGGCGATCTACAATCGATTAATCGGAAAATCGATCTTTTGGAACAAGAAAATCGATTATTTTAATCGATATTAGTAAGAATTGAATCGTAAACTATGCATTTGATCAAGTGATGATCTTTAGCAAAGTTGTTGTCCATGAGCCCGCGGAGGTTTCAGAGTTGGTACGACCAATTTTCGCCAGATGGCGCCACTGCCATTCCAATGAAGGTACGAATTTTCAGTTTTATGTTTGTTAGTATGTCATATTATTTTCTATTAAACGCGGGCGAAGCCGCGGGCAAAAACTAGTACAACATAACACAATACACATGTGAAATGGGTAATGACTTACTATTGTACACTGTACAGTGATCGACTTCAATTGTAATCATTTTACAATTACATTACAACTTAGCAAAAGTGGCTTTACGTTACTTAATGTATCCAGATTTGGTTGGTGACGAGTTAAGCAGTAAACTGCAACAAAATCACGTTCTAACTAACAACAATAGAACTCGGGAAGCCATTACCGGCATACACGAAATTCAATTAATATGTGAACAGAGATTTTGATGCACTTTACTACGATAACAACTTCCTCGATCGTTCTCATATGCGAAATATTATCTGCTTATTTATGTATATAGTACACGTCATTTAAATGGTAGATAATGATATTAGACAGATTGTAAAATTTATTTCAATATTTAACTATACTATAGAATTTTCATTTTTATAACTATAAAAATAACATACCCGACTGATTAATGTAATTCGGACAGTTAAGACGAATCCATGAACAGGTCACATGTTAAAATCCGTCCTCTTTGGGCTGTAGGGCGTGCCGAAAAATAAAACCTTTAACTCACATACGCTCAAAAACTTTACCCTCGACAATCAGGTAAAAACGACTTTACCATCGAAGGCTTAGCACGCACTACAATTAAACGCAAGCGAAATAGAAATACCTGAAAACGCAAAAACGCTTATGAACACGCACTGCGGTTGGCTTTTGGCTTAATTTTATTTCAGTACCATCATGGATTAATATTACTATGGGACCTTCGTATGGGACACAAAAAACGCGCTTAAATCAACCGCGATCGAAATGAAACAATTTAAGTTTTTTTTTTAAATCAGTCACTGAAAAAACTCACTAATACGTGCACTTGTATGGAAAGCAATGTGTTAAATGTTTTGCGGTGTCATACTTGCGGTTAAACGCGTGCATTTAATCATAGTGCGTGCTAAGCCTAAGAACAATGTTAGAAAATTCGATATGTCGACAACTCGATACAGGCTTATTTAACTTAGAAGACATTTCTATATATTAATACTCACGTCCGGTTTTCTAAAGAAAAGAAAAATAAAAAGACTTTTTATTTCACGGGGTCTCGGTTGAAGGTCTCTTCTATGTCCTATGAGTCTCTTTTCGCTTGGGCCATTCCATACCGTTACTGTCTTAATCAATCTATCATCTTGTATTCGCGATACATGTTCTACCCACCTCCATTTTAAACCAAAAATCCATTTTAGTTTTACTCCCATGTTTTATTTGCTCTTAAATAGATTATTCTCTTTGGTTATATATTCGAATTGCGTGTACTCGTACTTTATGCACTTACTTATTACAGTCCGATTCATAATATGGTGTCCAAAATTTAAACAAAGGTGTACCTATCAAGAAAATACGTTTCAAATGGTCTTAATTTTGAGGATATTAAAGTAATACAACGATGATACAATAATAATCTAAATAAATTAAGATCAATTCACATTTCCAATATTTACACGAGTATTACCTCAATTTCGTTCCATACAGTAATAATAATAAAAAACAAGGTTTATGGTAAAAAAATAAAATGTGATTAAATGTGATATTTTGTGCCGTTATTTTTAAGTTTCATAGCTCATGTTATTCATTTTAGTGATCGTGATTGAACTCGAATGTTTTCTCGTTTTCATAGCGCGTTTGTTAAATCCTGTGTAGTTGTTAAAGATTTTGTCTTTTGTTGAGTTTGTTTAAAGTTATTGTTTCTTGTTAATTTGTTAAGGTTTACAATACCTGCTAACTATAAACATGAACATGTCGAAATACCACAATATTAAACAAAATTTAGAGCCTAACTCTTTTTTTTTTGCTGCCCGCTTGACGTGAAATGCCTCATAGGTTAGGTAAGGTGAAGACCCTCTATTGTCATACATTATGCAACTTTGCACTTTGCAAATTCACTCTCATAAACCACAATCATTTAAAAAATATACAGTTGTCACCATCCAAACTTTTGTTTGAACGTGGTATGGGAATTTTAAGCGTAACATATATTTTAGTTGCTTTAATGATTTATATCGCGGATGGCACGTTGTTAATAATATTTAAAATGCCGACATGACGGACTTTTAAACAGCTCTTAAGCAGGTGAACGGTAGCTCTCCTGCCACTGTTTGAAAGCTTACCAACAAAGTTAAAGATAGGATCTAAGATAACGACGAACCCTCGCCAAATAAAATTATAAAAACGTTACTGCATTATAAAAGGCATATGAACATATTAAATGTATAATATTTTAACGTGGAGTCGGTGGGATTGATATTATTACAAAGTGTTAAAATCTTTTAAGTCACACGTGAATCTATTTCAAACCGTAAGAGTGTGTCAATGTCAAAGTATCCCTCACTTCTAGGTTAGAAATTGTATAACAATTATATAACCCACTTATTAAAACTAACACACTTCCAAACAATAGTATAGACGAACTACAAGTCAATGCCATCATGTGAAGACAGCGAATCCTAAAAGAAAATGCTATCTGCGGACTATGATTGTCAAAATTATGCTAATTTTATATGTGACTTTTTTACTGTTGTACACTTTTATACAGTTCAGTCATATTAAGAGGCGGTCCTGCCATGTGAAACACTGATGAATACAACTTATTAACTTCTCTTTTCATTAAGATTGTTCTTTAAATTGTTTATCACCTTTACTGTCGTGACATTAATGATCGTGAAAGACAGTACATATGAGAACATATGTTACTGATAAATTAGGCTTAGGGTAACATTTTTGTCACAATGTTCGCATGGCAGTGCGTGAAGCTTGAAACAGCAGTATATAAAGACACACAAACATTGGAAGACCTTGGGGATGTAATTCATTTGTCGTTTCCTACAACATCCATAAGAATGTGACAGAAACAAGACTCCTTGGGCTTAAATGAGTTAAGGTATAATAATGTAAGTGCATAACGTAATGTAACGTAAACACATAACGAAATACAGCTATGTATAGTAACCACTCTGCCACCCAATTCGATACCTTAATTCGCAAATCAGCCAACTCCACTTTTTGTCACAAAATGTTTTTTTTTATTTATTTTGATTTCGTTCAACGCCATTTACTATCGAAATAAATAAAAAAAATATTTTGACAAAAAGTGGAGTTGGCTGATTTGCGAATTAAGGTATCGATATGTATGTTTAATTCCGTTCGTCCTTTCCTCAGGTGGATTTTACCAACATTAATACCACATTTTCAAGGAATATATAATATTTGGGATAAAATTTATTTGACAATAAGGTGGCGAATTTGCGTTCGATTGAGACAAGGGTCACTTTTTGGAGTAGGGCGGTGGCCCAAAAAAACTAAGCTTTACTAAACATCTATCCAGTCACATTTTTAACTACTTGTTGTAATATATAGATGTAAATAGCAACTGGTTTTCGTTCCTTACTTTTCCTACGATATACCTTCCTATGCACGATATGTTAGACGTTTAGTATAAAAACGAAAAAATATGTAACTTACGTTAGCAAAACAATCAAAATCGAGGTTATTGAAAGTCATCATTATTCAAAGTCGTAATTCGTAATACGAAATATTATCTCTATTACAGTTTAATATTAAGTGAAATACGTAAGCTTCATTTTACATGCATATATTTTTAGGCATATATACATCTTATATGTAAAATTCTCGTGTCACAATGTTAGTTATCGTACTCTTCCGAAACGGCTTTACCGATTTTCATTTCATTTAATTTCACCAAATTTTATATGCATATTCAGTAGGTCTGAGAATCGGCTACTATCTATTTTCATACCCCTAAGTGATAAGCGTTGTTCACCCTTAACATTTTTTTATTTATATGGCAACACAACGTTTGCCGGGTCAGCTAGTGCTATGTAATATTATTATATGATGGTAAGTGGCTAGTGTCGCTCAAGGACATGTATAATGAACCCTAGATAAGACTTGATTCCTATGTGAGTTTGACCGCAGATGCGTTGTTGCGAAGAACTAAGTTGAAACGCCTCGAATAAGTATATCGCCCTTGCCACCTTAGCGAGTCACAGCAGCGCTACTCACTGCCGTTATAAGGCAGAAATAGGTACGGCTTAGGTGCCTCCAAAAGATTTTTTCCCGTAAGTACCTACCACGACAAACTTGGGGTGAACATAGGTTAGGGACTGACCTATAAAAAATACCTTAGTAAAAGTGTCACCGTTTTGAAACTATCAATTGTCTTATACATTTCTAAAAATTCAGTCCTTTTCGTCTCTTTTCGAAATCTCTATTAACAAGACATATCTTTTGGGCAACGTGTACTTACAGTTTAGTACTTTTTTTCACATACATATTTAAAAGATTAATTTTTATTTTTTTCATGGTTCCTTAACATGTTTTAAACAGTTACTTTTCAATACGGCAGACCAGGGGTTCCCAATCTTTTGTAACCCGCGGTGAAGTTACAAGTTAAATATTTGTTCACGGCGCCCTGTCCTAGCTAACTATTTGAAGAAGACAGTCGAAAGAAATAGCCCCTAAAATAATAGTAGTTACATTAGGTTGATCGAAACAAAAATTAAAACACCACAATATGAAATTGTACAATATGTTATTATAAAAGACTAAACGGAAATCAACAAAGATTTGAGAAAAAAAAACAAAAATTAAATACGATATTTATTTAGTCAAATCAATGTGAACCAAAACGCCAATATTTGTGGTGTCCAATAATAAGAGGATCGACTCACGGCGCCCCTCTTTACTTTCTACGGCGCACCAGGGCGCCACGGCGCACACTTTGGAAACCCCTGCGGTAGACCAACTATCTGGTAACTTACAGCCCCACATGACTCTAGATAGGATTTAATATTCCTACCTGAGGTCGGCACAGATGGGCCGCTATCCCTGAGAACTAAGCTGGAGCGCCTCAGAAAAGTATGTCACCTCACCCTTCAAACCAGAACACAGGAGTGATTAACACAGCCATTATTAGGCAGAAATAGGTTAAAGTACAACGAGTTCTACCGAATTACTATGTTATTAAAATTAATACATATGTATATGAATGAAGTTCTCTTAGTTCAGTAAGAAATATTAGTATAGATTGACATTTGTCTGATAAAATACTGAATGCCGATTTCATAATTTTATTATATTGACGAAACACAAGATAACTCGCAAGATGGTAATATGTTTATTACGAAATATCGTAGGTCGACTACATAAGGCTCACCACCTCGCATGTTTTTGGCTTATAACAGCAGAGTGAACGCTGCTGTGTTGAAGTTGAGGTGATGTAAATAAACAGAGATATTGACATGAGGCGATCCGCAATTTCTCAAGAGAAGCAACGTACCTACCTGTGACCGACATCCGGTAGATCCTCAATGATAATTATGTAGTTTATTACATATGTCTTGGGACAGTTAACGGACTGACGCTCAAAGGATCTCGGGTTCGATCCCCGGCCAAACAGATAACTAAATGATGTTTTTAGATTCCTGTTCTGGGTTTGGGTGTTTGTGTATTCGTCGATATAAGTGTTCATGACATCCACGACATAAGAAATCCTAGTATGGGGCTGAATAAAAATTTCAGCATAATATTTTGAGAACATAATTTATAATACAATCTATAAATATACCGTTATACATTTTTTTTTATTTAATACAGACGTTAAGTTACGTGTCCGCATTATTTTACAAAAATATAGTAACGTCAAGGTACGCTGCGCTATGACATACTTTATTACAATCTTACATCGATTTAAATACGTACATACTTAGTAAGCGGTATCTCGAGATAAACGAAACTATTTATAAGTAAGTTAGAACGTAAGGATTTCAGAATTATCAAATTTATTACTCGTACAGTTCTTACAAAAATCCTTACATCCTTCGGTCATTCAACTGTATCATGAATTTAGTTACAAATATATTTGTATCAAGGAACGTAATGTAAAGTGTGAATAAACGAGAAAATTTCACGCAAGTATCCAAAGTTGTACCTACGTTAAAAAGGGAAGGCGCCATTAAGTATTGACGTCACTCTACGGCATCTCCCTCTATTTACGTAAATAAGTACGAGACAGAACGGGACAGAAAATATGAGAGTTAAACATCTTCCTTCTCTTTTCCTCCCGTTGAAAATCGTAACGCAGGTTATAAATTAGTGGATCGGCAAATTTTCAATAGACGTAGATTTCTCATAACAAACAAATGGAATTGAGAAAAGTTTCATGATCTTTGTTTATTTGTCGCGACTTTACATTGTTCAAGACTTGTGGAGCTAATTTCATTGGGTGCTATTAAAAATGACCTGAATATATTATATTTGTTTCAAATTTCATTAGATTTCGTGTAATATTCGTTTTTTATTGCTGTAATATAGAAGGTGCTTTAAAAAACTAATTCAGATCAAATATTTATAATAATCATGTCAATAATTTCAAAATAAAAAAATGTTTTTTTTAATTACATGGTATTGAATCATTCATTTTGATTTTAATTTGTCTGTATAAAAGTTTGTATACAACTTTGCTACTTCTAACAAGTAGCTTAAGAAAGGTCCAAGTTGTAATTATTAAATAATTACTAATAATACAAATATATGATCAATTAAGTGTATATATAGTAAAATAGCCAACTGATTCAGAAATAACTAATTATACAGTTAATCTCTGGTATGCATTAATATTTAACATTATTATTGTCAACTTAAACTGTATCAATGCATTATCTCAGTGTCATGCATGCTCATTGCGCAGAATAATCAACATTGCAACACAAAGTTGTTGTAAGCATCCCAATTATTATTACAAACAAATGTAATGATACAATTCATTTTTGAAAACATAATATAATTATGTGTTTCTGTTTAAAAAATAACATTTATACTTGGTACTTATTTATAGAAATGTAACTGTAGTTTCATAAATACATAATTTGTATATATTAGCCTACTTTACAATGTTAATGTGAACTGTATAAATACAAGCAAGCATATTTGCGTACCACATTGGACATTTATGATGCATATGTAATGATAGAATTACTAATACGATGGAATCTTTTCAGGAAAATGTAATTGATTTTAATTTGTTTATATATTATTATTTTTAATAATAATATCTTACCATTGGCTCTGCAGTCTCCAGTCCTCTATGATCTTCCTCCATGGGTTCATCAGCAATTATTGCACTGGCGTCCTTTTGCACCTCGTCACCGTCAGGTTTTGTCTCAGGAGTAGCATCTATCGCAGGACTAGTGTCTTCAATTTTGTTACAGTTATTCTCTATAATGTCACATTTGTCTGATTCTCTCGGGGATTCCCTTTCAGCTGGTTGTGCAACACTCTCCTCACTTAGACATGGCTTTTCATCTGTCTGGGTTATGTTTCCATTTGTTGAGCATTCGGCACTATCCTCTAAAATATTGGGACTTGTTTCAATGTGGTTTTCTGTTACACTAGGCTCACAATCGTTTACCTCTACATTAGATTCTGGAGAAGGACCAATTTTGGCATGTAGTGCTGTGTCCGGACCTGCCACGGACATCTTTGAGGTCTCCTCCACCTGTCCATTCAATTCCCCATTCATGTTTACATCCAGCCACAATCCATGTGTCAAGTACCTGTCAAAACAAAACCATCTATTTAGGTTATGCTTTAAAACATTTAGTTGCTCATAAGAATCACCAAGTGACTGAGCGTCACATTTTTTTATAGTGAACCCCCCCCCCCTCGTCGCTCGCCCCTCTCGCCTGGTAAGGCGCTAGCAATCAAAATGGCGGTTCCATGGTAGAATTCAGCTACGTGTACGTCTGCGACTAGGACTGCAAAGGTCACCCCGACAAAATTAATTTTAACCGCACGCCACATCCAAATAATCGGTAATAAGATGTTTGACGAGCGCGAAAAAAACAAAACAATGCGCGAAACCACGACAACACTTTCGCTCCAAATTCACTAAATAACGCGATACTATCCACAAATTGTATACATAAAAAACATTAAGGCCACCCAGATTCCATTACAACTATTATTAATATAACTTTCAGTTAGAAAACTTGCTAATACTAATATTATGCACTGCAATTCCGTAAAGTAAACAATCGATGCCGGTATTTAAAGTCTCCACTGTTATTTTGATCATTTGAAGCTTATAAAATACTGTTTATGTACTATTTATTACGATTATTTAACAATAATATACGAACCCAATTCGAGCTGCAGTGCGCTCTCGCTCAGCCTTTCTGGTACTCGTTCGACGTTCACTAGTAACTTGGTTATTTCAATGGTACAACCCAGAACAGTTTTTGCCACTATTTAACACTCGCCGATTATGGATATCGACGTAAATATATTCACAATACAGAATACTATTCAACGGAACGTCACAAGTAACCATAAGAACTAATTTATATTATTCTTATAAATATTAAAAAAATCAGGGACAGTGCGACATGATCCCTCGCAACCGCACAAACGCAATATGGCGGCGATGAGTCAGGTCAGTCACGTGACTTAGCCAGTGGCGTACTCGAAACTAATGTCAAATTTTTAAGATTTAAAGCAAATAAATATTTAATATTTTATTTACAATTATATTGGACTAATAAACAACATAACTTTGTTTTAATAATAAGTTTTGTAAAAATTAAGTTACTACTTGACTTCACTGAAATCAAAAAAACACTTTCGAAAAAAAAGGCAATTTAATCGAGGCCGCAATAATTCTCATACACCGAAAATTAAACCCACGGTTTATTACAGCGTACTTATATAAGTAACATAATATCTTTAGAATAAGTATTTTATTTATTTTCATTATTAAATTGAGATATTTACAGACAAATTTTGTTACATTTTTACATGTTTAATAAGTAGATAAAGGTGGATAAAATACGACATTACACCATTGTGAAATATCAATAGTAGAATAAACATGACGCCTTATTAAATACTTATAGATTATCATTATTATTTTTATACAATTAGACAATTATTATAAACCTAACTAAAAGCCGATAGTATGGGGTAAACAACTGTTATATATAGAAGGATAAAACTTTAAAATAGATTGATCAACCTATTATAATATTCACTATATAACAAAATTTTTAACATGTAAGTAACTCAGTAATTCTAAGCTAGGAAAACTTAGGCGTACTTATACTGTAGCCACATATTCAAAGTATGCTCGTCCCGTGTAAATCATTACCTCTCATCCTCTCTTATGGCCAACACTTATGAGTGAGTAGTACAAGAATACATAACATTATAATCTCTTGGAGTTTTCTGACAGACGCAGTGAACACTGACCAAGACGGCCGAAAGTAGATATTGCGTAGAACTATTACGCTGTAATATCTACGTCTACAATTTCTTCTGCGTAAATTGTACTAATACTAAGTTCACAGTAATATGTATCACATCATACATGTTTACAGTTTGTCTACCTATATTTATACTGCGTATATGAATATGGGTACCTACTTAGGTACAGGCTCGAGACAGTTCATTCGTATCCATAGATTAGTATGTTCGTATCGTCGAGTATCAAGAAGTACATAAAAGTGAAACAGTAACTTTCAAATTTAGTTGGATTATAGACTTGTTTCGGACTTCTATTAAAAAAACATCCGATTATTTGTCCCAAACTCCGCACTGCTCCTACCAACGTAATGGTGAATAAATAAAGCATTTACTGGTAGACCCGAACAGTTTTAAAGCTGCCTGAACTCCCTGAACTCCCTGATTAAAAGTGGACTTGACGGTTTAAAGTGGCTCTCAAGTGGGCTTACAACCTGCGTAACATGCTTAACCGGACATATCGTATACGACACGCCGAGGCCACTTAACTATAGCGCGATTATAACTATGTATAATTATTTGTCAAAAAAATAAGGACAGGCTACAAAATATTACTTGTGTTGACTAAAGTATAATCACTTAAGTTATACTTTATTAGTAATCAATATTCCTGCACGAAGTCGCAAATGCGATATAATTAAGATAGTTTATAATTAAAGAGATCTAATTTATGTTAACCTATATAAAACTATATACACATACATATATAAAATTCTCGTGTCACAATGTTAGTTACCTCCTCCGAAACCGCTTTACCGATTTACAACAAATAATATATGCATATTCAGTACGTCTGAGAATCGGCTACTATCTATTTTTCATACGGCTAAGTGATAAGGGTTGTTCACCATTAATTTTTTTTATTTATATGGCAACACAACGTTTGCCGGGTCAGCTAGTATCGATATAGAATCGATAAGAAGAGAAGATAGGTCTCAGGTTAGTGAACATAGCTTTTTTCATAATATTGCAATAGCAAATAAACTGATGATATGTGGCTACTGCCGCCGTTTCTCAACCCCAGAAAAGATGAGAGTAGGTGCTACCTGAGGGCGACTGCGGATACGTTGCTACCTTTGAGGACTAAGTTGGAACACCTCGGATAAGTATGTCTCCCTTATCACACCTTTTACCCTAGAACATAGCAGCGCTCAATACTACCGTCATTAGGCAGAAACAGGTATATCCGTAGTGGAGCCAATGGTGGACTAAGGTCATCGAAGGCCCAAGGCCCGCCCCTTCCAACCTCCGTTAGTCCGCTAGAGAGTGGAACCACAAAGAATTGTCTTTTTCCATTCTATAATATTCTTATATTTACATTTTATAGGTGGTAAATAGAATACATTGATGTGTGCTTACGCCGGCACCAAAAATTTTTTCACGGTCTTTGGTACTAATGTGTTCTTTACCAGCCTCGTGTAGGCAATGCGGTCTAAGTGCATCTCCTGTAAAAATGAAGCGGTCTCAGGAAGCTGTGCTCAGTAATAGGACAAAAACGAATTGCCGTTTATTATTTATTTATTCAACAAAATCCACAGCTACTTAAATGATATATATATAATACTTTCTATGTTAAACTAATTAGCCAATTACGGATTTACATTTTACGGACTATAACATGCACTACTCGACATGGGTCCTTTCACTATTGTCAGTACTCAGTACCTAAACAGGAATGCTTTCTGCTCATTACCAATAATAATAAAAAAAAACGATTAGTTGATTAAAGTCATGTAGAGGTAGGTAAAAGAAGACTGAAGTAAATAAATAGTATATTACCTTCAGAGTAAAGCTTAAGAGGGGGTGCACCCGGACCGGACGGAACCGCAAGAGAGGGTGGTGGTCTCTACACGAACACATTGAAGCGCACCTGAGCGGCTTTGCCATAAACGGATTTTATTATTGTTCTCTTAAGCGGCTTTTTAACACTAAGCTCCTTTGTCGATTCTCATGTCCATTAATATCGTATTGATAAAGACTAGAATGTAGTCGCTAGACTTTAATCATGCTGAACAGTATTAGGTATGTTATTTATTACTTTTATTTGGAACAGTAGTTATACTTACAATGAGAAAGAGATTTTTAATTGTAAGTAGAGAACATTTGATGTCTTTGTTGTAAATAATAACTAATTTGCCAAAAAAATGCGATACCACGTTTACAAAAAAGGACAAGTATGCGTGGCACGTGCCGAATACACCCGAGTAAGGCATATACCTATATACCTATATTTTCAATTGTTTTGGTACTCACGTCTATTTGTCTGTACTCGGCGAATAAGTATCTGATTGTTCCATTACGCACAAAGCACGGTCTTGAGGCTGTATAATCATTAATTAATGACAAATTTTTTTTAACACGGAGAAATCCTCATGGATTCTCTTCCGCCCGGGGAACGAAGGATGTCGGACTCTTACCGACTAAAACCCCGCGGCGTTCCTCTGGATGCTCGATGCCGAGTCGCGAAAAGCATTAGGAGCGAGGTATTGGCCCCCAATACAGAGCTGAGCGCGCTGCGCTCCGCACTCCACACAGGGCATACCTCCAGCGTATGCTGGGCCGTCTCATCGAGGCAATTGTCGCAGTGATGGCACCTGACCGTCGGCTCCCGCCCGATCTGTGTGAGGTCGGCCACAGATGCGCCGCTACCCCTGAGGACTAAGCTGGAACGCCTCGGAAAAGTCTGTCTCCCTTACCACACCCTTCAAACCGGAACACAGCAGCGCTTAACACTGCTGTTATAGAAATAGGTGTGGCGGTGGTGCCACCGGAGTCGAACCACAAAGGGTTCTACCACCTTGGATACTTACTAAAATATTAAGCTTACAGCGAATGGAACTCGCACATGGAGGGCTATGTAAACTTAAATGTATATTTATTTTTAGTATTTTTTATCATATGGCTGCATAGAAGTAAATGTGCTGTGAAAATTTGAACTGTCTACATATTCCAGTTTAATCGATAAAGCGCAAACCGCGGTGAAATAGCGATCTGTTTTATAGGAGTCCATAGTCATTGTGTTTTTTTTATATTTGTCTTTGTTATAAGGCCCGTTCCAGACATAGCACAAACATTTGAACACAGTGAAGCACGGTTATTTGAGTATTTGTTCAAAGCTTGTTAAATATTTGCACTTTGCCATTTGGTGTCGGTTTTTCAAACGCACATCAAAGCATTCAAACTTCAAAAATGTGCAGATCCTGCTACACATGCGCAAAGTCCAGTTGCTAGGAGACCATGACATGAGTGACAAGTTAAAGAATTTAAACAAATAAGTGTTCAAATGTGTGAGCAAAGTCTTTGTTCAAATATTTGTTTATATCTGGCACGGGCCTTGTAGCGGCCACAGTTATACTCTATATACTCTATCTATTCAAAATTCCAAGTGACTATCTATAATCCCAGATTAAGCAATAAAGCCCAGTGACAGACAGAATTAGAATCTTAGAATCCTAAAAAATGTAATTAATATGAATTTCCACTATAATATATGCAGAATGCTTTCACAGAATATAGTAACCTTATTATAGGTATTTTATTGTATCGGTTGTTGAATAATACGAGAATTCCGAATTATACGACGTAAATAAGAAATACTTTTATTATTCGATCTAACTTTGAACTTAGCAACAAGTGGTTATTGCAACCAATTTATGCAATTTTCCATAAATAATAGTTCGAAGATTATTCTGGAGATATTTGTATTTTTACAAGTTACAAGCTCCTATTTAGTTTGCAATATATGGATGCATGTTAATTTGACTCACTTCCTGGTATCCAATATCTATCTGGTAGGTATTTTTTTTTACGAGGGGGAAACCTTCAAAAGGTACCCTATGCCGTGGGAGCGGCACAGGGTTATGTGGGACTCTTACCGCACTAAAACCCCCCGGTGGCAGTCTTCGGCGCTGCGTAGAGGACTCCAGAATCTCCAACGGAACGCAACCGGAGTCCTCTTAGCATGGTGCCTCGTCGGGCTCCGCCCAGGTGAGCTTGACGCTCGCCACACCGTCTTGTGTGCACGACGGTATGCGACCACACATACCGCCGTCCTTCCTGGGGTCGCTGGCCGGGCGGTTTGAGCCTTTTCGTCGCCTCTTACCACAGGCAGGGAATACCGTAGCCCTATTCTGGTCCCGGAACTACAGAGACAAATATGATAATATCTGTAATAACAATAACCATGTATAATTTCAGTTTATTTAAATAAAGCCATTAAAATAAAATATAGGTACGCTCTATATATAAATATTTATTGTATTTAACTATTATACGATTTATACATTTACTTGATGGATGGACAAAGTTCCTATGATCACGTACCAGGTCTGGCATCAGATATTCAGATCTGATATCAAGATAAAGTTATCAATAAATGAGCCCAAACTCGATGTGGTTAGGTTTTTAGGGTTCCGTACATCGAAAGGAAAAAACAGAATCCTTATAGGTTCATTTGTTGTCTGTCCGTCCGGCAGTCCGTCCGTTTGACAAGACCCTTTTTCTCAGGAACGCGTGGAGGTATTAAGCTGAAATTTATATCAAATAGGTCTACTGTCCCTTGGAGCTGTGAAAATATCAAACTTGTGAGCCAACGCAATCAAAAAAAAATTGAGCAAATTTTCGAAAATCGCAAGGAAATCAAAACTTCTTAAAATTTGGTACAAACCAACATCTTATAGCACAGATAAAGGAAAAATTGCGAAGACCGTAAATTTTTAGTTACATCATATAATAAAAATATTTTATAACTTTTTACTTTATCTATTGGACCGTTAAAGATAGACAGTTCAAATTTTCACAATGCATTTACTTCTATGGCTGCTACGATAACAAATTCTAAAAATAAAAAACAAACGATTTCGCGGTACGGTATCCTGTACGGTTTGACTCGCACTTGGCCAATATTATAGGGTACCGTACGAAAATTCGTAAAACGGAACCTTTATGATTTCACTGGTGCGTCTCTCAGTTCGTCTGTCACAGCCACAAGGTGGTCAAATGAGCCAATTAAAGAAGCCAAATGAGTTAAAACTTGGTATTTATATGCCTTTCTGTAACCCAAACACGAAGTGATAACGCAATCAACTATTTTTTATTTAGATCCTATTCCTTTAGTTGGTCATTAATGATTACATCCCCGAATTTGATCTCTATAAGTGACACGATCTGATGGCTAAGATATGGACCACTGTGTGTTTGATATTTGAGGACTCTTTGCGCGGGAGTTTCTAGAGATATATTTAAGGGAATGTGTCTATGTTTCGACATTTATCGTGTCTCTGATCTGAAGTAAATCGGAAGATTTATAAAGTCCGAAATAAACGATGATCGAATTTGGTAAGTCTTACGATTTACCGTAATTCGGGCTTTTACAGTCACGTATGCTGATGCTGATGCTGACTTTTTCAGATCAATATCAGCGGATACTGATGCTGATGCTGATATTTAAAAATATTAAAACTAAACTTCCAAACTGATAATTTTCCAAGAAAAGCACTTAATTACTCCCAACTTTCGAAGAAAACTTTTAACTTGTGAGCTTACAATTCATTTTTTTTTCAAAGTTATCAAATCGTTTTATCGCGATAAACATACGTGAAGATGTCAGTTGTCGTGTCGGTCACAATTTCTCGAAGTAGTTTTTGCGTAATACGCGTACTAAGGGAAGTATTCATCTTACACCTTCTTGGATTTAGTAGCAGATTGTTGGTTTTCGATCTCACTACTTACAGGTATGGTATTCTTCTGGATGCTATAACTTTAAACGATTTGTGAGTCCCTCACGAGAATCTTTACTAATATTATAAATCCGAAAATAACTCTGTCTGTCTGATTGTCTCTTCTTCACGCCTAAACCACTGAACCGATTTTAATAAAATTTTGTACAAAGATAGTCTGAGACCCGAGACAGGACATAGGATAGTTTTTATCCCGGAAAACCCCTGGGAAGTGGGGATGGCGATCTAGAATCGATTAATCGGAGAATCGATCTTTTGTACCAAAAAATCGATTATTTTAATCGATATTAGTAAGAATTTAATTGTAAACTATGCATTTGATCACGTGATGATCTTTAGCAAAGTTGTTGTCCATGAGCCCACGTAGGTTTCAGAGTTGGTACGACCAATTTTCGCCAGATGGCGCCACTGCCATTCCAACTTTCAGTTTTATGTATGTTAGCATGTCATATTATTTTCTTTTAAACGCGGGCGAAACCGCGGGCAAAAACTAGTAGTCTATAAATTGACAAAAACTACACTATGCAGTATCTTTGTTCAATAACGGAAAATATTTCCATATTGTACTTTTCATTTATTTATTTATTTATTTATTATTTATGCACACACAAAATAGATACAGAAATCGTATGTACAAAAGCACTGCTTATTTCTGTAAGAAATTTCTTCCAGCAGACCTGTGAGTGGATAGGGGGTGCAGAATGGTAGAATATGAACTACTTAGATAAGGAACTATAATACTCTTTAACTCGCTTTTTAAATACAGAAATAGTGTCAGATTCACGAATCTTTGGTGGAAGCGCATTCCATAATCTAACAGCATGCACGGAGAAGGAATAGGAGTAGGAAGAAGTTTTATGGGGGGGAAATTTGAGTAGGGTCTTAATATGTGTTCTGCAAGGAGCGTAAGGAGGTCGAGCGAAAGAGAAACGTTCACGCAGGTAAGTGGGATAGTTGGGGTTACGGAGTATATTAAATAATAAACATAGTATCCTTGTATTTCTGCGAAGACGAATTGGGAGCCACTTGAGATCATTACGAAGTTGAGAAACGTGATCGTATTTGCGAACACCGAAAATAAAACGAATACATAAATTTTGTAAGCGCTCAAGTTTATTGAGGAGCTCCTCTGTGGCATCCAGATAACAGGCGTCAGCATAGTCGATAATGGGTAGAATTAAAGTTTGGGCGAGAGTGATCCTAGTTTTTAAGGGTAAGAAACATTACAGGCACCTCAGCGAATGGAAAGCATGATGAACTTTTCGACTCACTTCACTGACTTGGGCTGTCCACGAGAGATTTGTATCAATCACAACCCCGAGATTTCTTACCTTGTCAGCGTAGGGAATACGAACACCGTCAACCGTGATAGGTGCTAATGTCGAAATGTCAATGGAACTTCGTATATGTCTGCTACCTACAATAATGGCTTGTGTCTTATGAGCATTGATGGAAACTCCGAAAGATGCGGCCCATTTGACGATATTCTTGATGTCGTTGTTCATAGCAGCTATGGCTGTGTTGGTGTTTTCTGCTGAAAAATGAGAGTAAATCTGCAGATCGTCGGCGTAGAGATGAAAAATGGAAGAAATTAAGGAAGTCAAGGAATTAATAAAAATAGAAAAAAGCAACGGAGAGAGAACGCCACCCTGAGGAACACCCGCAACTAAATCACATGCATTAGACAACGCATCGTCAATGCGGACACGTTGCGAGCGACCCCGAAGATAGGAATCAAACCAAGCTATAGCGGTAGAAGAAACATTAATTGAACGTAAAATACCCAGAAGTATGTCAAGGTCGACACTAGTCGACACTTTCATTGGAGGAGGCATAATGAATTGAATTTTTAATTATTTTATTAATTGATTGAACTATGATCGAAAGTAACGTCTGACCAAATTACGTTGACAAAACAATAAAATGAGGGAACAAGTGACAACTTGTGTATGTTAACTGTCTGTGATTGGCTGAAAGTTTATGTGACTTATGCTCGGTTCCGCCTTCAACGAACACGTTGCGACCTGAATGTCAGCATTAAAAATCAGCATCTTTTGTTGCGGATGCGGATGTTGATGCTGATATTAAAAAATAAGCTGATAATCAGCTGATGCTGATGCTGATGCTGATATTCTCAACAACCCTAGTATAAACCCACCAGAATATTTTGTCGGTTTTATAGTATAACCAGAACAATCTGAATGTAGGTATTTAATACGTAAGAAAAATATATTTTAGCCATTTTTATTTATTACTTTGAATCTTCCAAACGTCTGGATGGATATCGACAGTAAAGGTATAGTTATATTCGTCTGAAATACGCGTGTCCTTTTATGTTAGCAAAAAAAACTGCCCCTAAAATCTATGCCCCTGCCATGAAATCTATAGTCAGTTGAAGCTGGAAGATGGCCATAGATGTATAAGTACAACGACGCAAGCCTGTATTAACATATTAATTCTGTATTAATTTAATATACGTAAACAGTATAAATCTTTTAAGTGGGCCTTTATAGCGAAAACTTAAACTAAGTATATGGATTAGCGGAAAATGCTGAAAAGAGTTACGAAGCTGATTAAAAAAAGACTGCATCATTCGTTTAAAAAAAAACTTTTTCTGTAACCAGGAATCTGAGTTGATTCTGAAACAAACACCCTGTATTACCTATAAGTAATACAGGGTGTTTTTTTTTTCATATTTTAAAATGTTTATGAAGTCGAAGTCTCGTTCCAATTAGTTTTTTCATAAACCCGAATTGACTCATGGGTAAAAATTTAGTAAAAAGTTTTGTATTTTAGTTTGGTACGAATAAGAACACATTCTTCGAAATGGAGACGACAATTTTATTAACATTAATTAGAAAACGGAATTTCTTTAATACATTAATACTGAAATATAAAAAATAGATTGACATTCCCATTTTTATTACTTAGTAGTATACTATTTTGATGGTTTGTAGGTACGGTATTATGGTTGATCCAGCGTAAGACACGTAAGCGCTCGAAATCCGATTTTATTGACAACTTCATTACGAAACATGTAAATTACTCCAAAAGAAAACTATTCGAAATAAAGAAGCCTGTGTTCTTCGTAGGAAATCAAACTATCTCCATATAAAATTTCTTCATATAAAATTACATAACAATTGTTCCGGCGGTTCGATTGTGAAAACGTAGCATATAGACAGACAGAGTTATTTTCGTATTTATAATATTCAAACAAATATCCAAGGCATTCGTAAAGTAAATAAAGTATATACTTAAAAATAGAATTTCGAAGTTATAAAACGAATACCGAGCGCAGGTAGCAGATTGCAGCGGCTCCGAGCAGATATGGCCGCTATCTGCGACGCCGCCATGCTGCGGGTTAGACCTGGCAGAAGGGGGCCGGTATACTGGTAGTCCGACCACATCACACAGTTGCGCGCGGCTTGCTTGCGGTCCCGTCGCAAGTACACACGCGCCCGCAGACGTCGGACTGCCAGTGCCGAAGAGACGGAGGAAAGGTACAGGGAGTACCGGAACGCGACCGTGGCGCTTCAGACTGCCATCGCTGATAGCAAGTCGCGAAGCTGGTCGGGACTCCTGGACGGGCTGGACAGAGATCCATGGGGACGCCCCTATAGAATAGTGCTCGGAAAGCTGCGCCCATGGGTCCCTCCGTTAACGGAAACCCTGGATCCCGACTTTGTCAATGTCGTTATGGGAAACCTGTTTCCTTTCATCCGAATAGCTCCGACGCCGCGACGGTACCGTTGGTGCTGCCCGATTGGACGGAGTTGGCAGTCAGTGAAACAGAACTAGGGAGGGCTGTAAAATGATTGGCCAAGCGAAACACCGCTCCAGGTCATGACGATATCCCGGGTCGGGCCTGGGCGCTGACCGTCCTCGAGAAGAGGTTGCGGTCTCTGTTCACTGACTGATAATAATACTCGTATTCAACTTAAAGTCGTTATTTTAATCGTATCGAACAAAACAAATTAAACTTAAATATAATATACATATAAGGGCAACTCTATGCGGAGAGAAGCGGATGTAGGTATGCTCGATCAAGCACCCCAAGACCGTGACGACGTTACCTACGGAGTCTACGACTCATCGTTAAAGGATGCCTACCCACTGAACACCCCCTTTCAGGCTGTAATCCACGGGGACCGTACATTCGGAAAACAAGAGCCGCTAGCGGTGCTCCCTAGGGAACGCACGCTGGGTGGTTGGCATTCTAGGTGTCATCGGTTGAAGGCTTGACTGATCGGGAAGATGATCATTGTCGGAGAGGGGCTCCAGGATTTCCAGGTCCGAGGAGAGCTTACTTGGGGCGTCGGTCTAGATATTTCTGGGGGCGGAATGGGGGCGGTGTAGTCCGCTGGCCGTTTGATAAAAGTGTTGGGATGGTTTTTCTGAGCGAGTGACAGGGAGAACACTTCAGATAAATTCTTGAGGACTTTTTGAATAGGAGCGAACTCCAAGTTTCGATGTAGGTCGGCATTTCTGACGTACCATGGGGCTTTTAATGTCCTATGACAGAAGATGTTTTGCAAAACTTAAAATTTGTTCAGGATAGTGGGATTCGCGTGGGCGAAGACCGGGGGAGGCGTAGGTTAACGAGATTAATGCCGAAAACGTGTCGAAAAATCTCAATAGCGTGATTCAGTGAAAAATTGTTTTGTGCATTTAGTATTCGCACTTATAATACGCACGACCCAAATACGATTAGAGAGTGCTTTACGAAAAATTTTTTTTTTGCCTCATTTCAGCAAATATTTTGCTTACCTACTGTTAATATATTAGCGTCCGGAACCTAGATCTAATATTTAATGCAAATTAACTAATTGCATGATGATGGCAAGCGGTCAGATGGTTTGACACTCGTTCCCTGGAAACAGGGGAGGTCCTTGGTATGGGATGGTACATGTGTTGATATACCATGGCACCGTCTCATATTCGGGCGACCTCGATGCATGCTAGTACGGCGGCCGACCGGACCGGAAGCAAAGGAATTTTATCAAGAATTGTCTTCGCGTTTGATCGAGACCTCTGACCTGGAGCTTACCTCGGTTAACAAAAAAGTTTGGCAATACAACGAAGTAATGCTGCTAGTGTCTTGGGTACATTACCGCGGGGCAGCAATGTGAATCATTTATATTATTTATGTATAATTTTATTTACTTTATTAATTTAGTTTAAGTTCTTATAATGTTAAATTACTTTTTTGTTTTTATAAGCAATAAATACATTTAGAAAAAATAGGAGTTGTATTGATTAAACATATTAAAGATACTAATAGTTAACTATGATTAATATAAAAAAAATTACATTTAAAAAGATGTTGTTGTTCATTTAAGCAATAAATTTGAAATCTATCCAGAATATAAATGTTAGTAAAATCTCTGTTTAAACATGTTTCAGTATATGTAGGTCATATACCATACGTACATTACGTAGGATTCAATAATGAAATATAAAAATAAAAGCTTGTAATTACGTATGTATTTCGATAGATAACGCCATCTAGCAACTCGATGGTGAACTTTGTGGATCGATAACATCATCACTTGACTAAATATTTATGATTTATTCCGCACCACATAACCGCGGCGCCACCTACCTCAAATATCGCCGCGGAAATCGTCAATCCTGATGATCGTGATAAGGACAATGGGATCAAATTATTTAAATCGTGTATTAATAATAATAATTATGATAATTGTTTAAAGTTTTGAATGAAACTGACCGGTCAAAGTTGGTAAAAATCGAGCTCAAAGATTCCGTTACATACATACGAGTACATACCTAGGTACATATGGGTCAAGCTAATAAAAGCGTAGTAAAAAGATCGAAAAGCATGCAGGAAATTCGCGATGGCGATCCGAAATCGATTAATCAAAGAGTCGATGTTTTTGGACCAAAAAATTTATACTTTTAAGTGATATCTAGTACTATATCGATTCAGTGAATATCATGATATTTCATCTTAGAAAATAGAAATTCGATTTTTTTCTGTTTCGATAACAACCATTTACTTATTATATAATTTACTACTACCCAACTTCATTTAAAGAAACGAACGTCTTTCACTTCGCTTAAAATTTTGCTGCCTAAATTTCTACTCAATTTCTCATACTAGTATGGAGGTACTTGTTGTTGTGTGAATATACCTACTTCCTACGTGCATAACAAAATTTCTTTGATCGCTATTTAAAATTATTAGTAATGCAAGCACGTTAACTTCGCTCAGTAACGATGGTTGAGCAATCACTCTACATCTTAAGTCACTGACTTGTTCCCCTTGCAATTGTAAACAATCATCAACCCATTATTGTCCCGTTGCTATGCACGGGTCTCCGCTCAGAATGAGAAGGATTAGGCCATAGTCCACCGCGCTGGCTAAGTGCGTATTGATACACTTCACATACCATTGAGATTGTTTTTATAAATTTCTCAGGTATGCAGGTTTCCTCACGATGGTTTCCGTTATGGATGAAGCAAGTGATAATTAATTTCTAACACGCACATAACTTTGAAAAATCAGAGGTGCGTGCCTGGGATTTGAACCATGGACCCCTCTATCGAGTGGACGAGGTTCTTAACCACTAGGCTATCACTAGTCTTATTAATGTAGTTTACAATATAAACTGAGCCTGCAAAAAGGTCAAGAATGAATTGACAATATTAGCTTCCTGCAATTAATTTTTTTTAAATGGATTCAATAAGATATCCTTTGGTTTCCCTTTCAAAAATATCATTGGTCGTTTAAGTGTAGCTCTTTCAACTAAAATATACTCAGACATAGTTAATCCAGTGGATTGTAATTAATCGTCATTGTAATTAAATATGATTAGAAATATTACATAGGGTCTTCCTTTGACTTTTTAAAAATACTTTTTCATTTTGCTGAAGAAGGATCGTCTTCATACAATTCAGTAAATAGTCTAGTTTTGTCCATAGGAAAGAAAGGTATTCCGAATCTGCATGGCCGGTTTGGTTTTGGATGGCACGTGTAATTTGTGTTTGTGTGTTTGTAGTGCTGCAAGGTCGTCACTTATTTCATCACTGTCACAAGATACTATGTCGTCAACAAATTGTACGATATTTTTATTAGATGTTTCATTTTCAGGAATATAAATTGGCGCACCTTCTATCCAAAGCATAATGTATGCATGAGGCGATCCACGATGTTGAAATTCTATCCTGAGGTAGGTACTTACTGACGATTAATTTTTAATTTTATTATTTCCGAATGGTCGTGCTGAAACTAACCACGTCCTTTTTAATTGTTTAAGCCAAGGTTTGTATCAAGATACAAGAAATATAACACAAATAAACGGATCAAACTGAATAAGATGAGTGTTTTCGTCGTAAAAAAAAGACCTTGCCTCTTCTGGAGTCACTTCTTCATTATCGACATTTTTTATTATTTCATAAGTTCTGGCCATTTAACTTCTGTTGCTGACAAAGTTATAATAAAGGTTGGTACTCCAAATTGTCGGACTACACCAGTCCCTTTTTTCGTCCTAGTGAGATGATGAATTTCTTACACAGAACTCTGTAACCGTCGTCATGCTCTATAAGTTTGTTTAAGAATTCATCATTCAGCAAATTGGATACTGTAACAGGTGCACCATTACACCATACAATCAAATAAATATAAACATAATTAAAAAAATATGATTTTACGTTCTAGAAAAACGTGTTGTTTACACATTATTAAAGTGTGTACATGTGGCACTAAAATTGAACAATATGCACATTGTACATACATAATATCATCAGAGATCCAGCCAATCATAGCTAAGATGTTTAAAAACTGTTTGTTTGGCTGGTGTTCGCTGTTTGAAATCAGCTTAGCTGTGGTTGATACTCGTAGCAGGACATATTTTAATTTTATAGTTATTTTAATTTTATTGCGTTTACGTATCATTCATCGTCACCCCAACGCCATTTACTACTACAATTTGTATTTGGTGGTGTATTTTGCATTCTTATGTCATTAATGTTTTGAACATAGATAAGTATATATAGTCATCACAATAGGGAATATGCACATTTTTATTTTATTATTTTAAATCATTTATCACAACGTTATAACATAGTAAAGAAATAAACAATTTTATTAGTGTTTGAAATATTTTTTTAAAAAATATTTTAAGTATCAATAAAATTTGACACATTTGAACGCCGCCATTTTACGCGCTCTTTGATAGACGTCACGTAGCGTGATTTGTATTGATATTGATGATAACTGTATGCACATAAAGGTATTATTAAACGTTTTCAGGTTTCATCGCTATTTACATCATGGGAAAGGCTAAATAACCACTTTATAAATATTTCCTAGAGTTATTGTGCAAAACCACTACTATAAATACATTAAGTATATAGTGTTTTTTCTTTTGCAAAAGATGCGAAAATACGAAAAATGTGGTGCAAGATTATAGGATACAAATAAAGTATCTCCAATATCGCATTAACATTTGCATTTATTGTAACAAACGATAATTTTAGGTAAATAATTTTAAAATATTGCATCGATCATCTACTTCGTTAGGTACTTATCGACTTCTAGATCAAACACAATCATTTGAAGCACACAAAATGCATTATAATCTACTATAATATTATAAAGATAGGTGATAGGTTGAAGGTGGCAGAATCCTTTGTGGTTCGACTCCGGCGGCACCACCGCCACACCTATTTCTACCTAATAACAGCAGTGTTAGGCGCTGCTGTGTTCCGGTTTGAAGGGTGTGGTAAGGGAGACAGACTTTTCCGAGGCGTTCCAGCTTAGTCCTCAAGGTTAGCGGCGCATCTGTGGCCGACCTTAGGTGGGAATATCTAATCTTATCTGAGGTTGATTACAGATGTCCATGGGCGGCAGTAGCCACTTACCATCAGATGGACTGTATGCTCCTCTGCTATTCCTATATTTTAAAAAAAAGAATATTAACAAAATAAGTTATCATCAGTTAAATATTTCTAAATTGACATATGCATAAAAACCAGTTTATTCATTTTGCATATTTTAGGTAAATAGTCTGATTGTGCTTTGACAAAACTACTTTAAATCATTGTTCTTGATTATTTCTAATAATACTATGTAGAAAAATCGCACTAGGTAATAACACTATAGGAATATAGACAAAAACAATTTTTCTCTCAAACCGTCTGAATATCGCCGATAAACATCGATTCGACCAATGGGAATGCGTTTTGCAAATTTGAATTTCGCTCGCATAATTTATGATTTTCGATTAAAGTTTTAAACAAGAAATACGAAATAAAGAAAAAATAATGGTTTATATGTAATTTCAGGACCGTAATGTACCGAGGAAAAAAATAACAAGCAAATCTAAATCACATGCATATTCCCTATTTAATAGGCCCATTTTAACAATGCCACCGCTACGGCACTAAGCATGTGCCACACAAATCGATAACCAAAGAAACCGATTTTTACTACAAATCAATTACAACTCCATATCTTTCTGTGTATATTACTTAATATTTTGTAAACAGAATATTTGTTTAGTATTTTCTAAATCATCTTAAGGTTGAATAAAAAAAAGAAAAGAAAATAAATTATTTCGTAATTTTAAAAAATAAACATTTTCAGAAGATTAAATAAAGCATGTCCGTGCTGTCGTAACCTGTATTTATTTTTTTCATTTTAACAATCACTAAGGAACAAAGTCTCGATTATTTTATTGTTGTTATGATGAAAAAGCGATAAAAATTATTGGTAATTCTAAGGTTCGATTATTTGAGAGTTAATCGATTATGATTTCTTCCGAATGCTTTTAAGCCGCAAGCTCTAGCTGTCATATGGTCGAAAACTCCCTACTAAAAAGTTAGTTTAAAAGATTAATGACATTAGGATGGCATGTGACAAAATGGGTCTATTACATTGTGACGACTATAAGGTACTAATTACTATTGACAGCAGAACTATCAACTGTCATTCGCACCATGCTACAGCGGAGCCATAGTAGATCCTTATACTGTGCTACAGCGCACGCTCTATATAAAAATTGTTGGAATATAGCAAAAACTCAAGCCTCTTATAATGTATAATATTCAAGTAGGTTATATATGATAAAGCTGGCAGCTGAAAAACATATATTTTACTTCTTCTGATTTGTCATCCTGTCAATGATTCGATATAATAAAAAGTATCTTTTTGGAGTGAATTTTATTTTATTATATTTCATAGTTTATTTTCTCGTTCTCCTGTGGCCATATCCCAACAAAAATTGATACAATATGCCCTATCATAATCTGATTTATTATCATGCAATTAAAACAATAAGTCAGATTTTTTTATGTTTAATCTGTTAAACATGCTATAAAACCACAATGGAAAAATGAATTTTTCCATTCCTAAAGAATAAATGGATCAAATTCAAACTCAATTCAAAATTAATTGTGTTCATTAAATAAAATATAATTTCAGTACATAAAAAGGAATCCGATTTTCAGTAACGGTAAGTGTTTTCTACTCTATCTGTGACGTGACAGTGACGTGCTCATTAGGGAGTGGACAACAACCAGTATTGCTATTTTAAAACACTTTCTAAAAATTGAGGAGTTAAATTATATTTCGAGCGACTTGATAGGGAATCATAAACAAAATGATCTGGGTCTTGTATATATACCCCAAAAATAAAACTTGTTTAATGAAAAATGTCTCCCAAGTGCTTATTCGTAGTGATAATAAGTAATCAACACTGTGTTTCATTATGGTTAGTTCAGTTGCAAATGGGGAAAAACAGTCGGTAAAGTCGGCAACACTCACGAAAAGTAGCACATAGAGATAAATAAACCTAAATTTAGGGCGATAGTTGTACATGTAGCAGAAACAAACAGTTTTGTTTAACCCTACCTTATTTTTTTTATTTTGCAATGTAAAACATCACTTGAATTAAGTTCATAATTTTCTAATCATTTATATACTTAATTTTATATTCTAGCTGAAATGTTTTTATGTTGCGATAATTTAAGTAAGACTTGCTAGTCAATTGAAAATATTGTGATAATTATGTACAGTTATCGTGTTCTATTCGTTTATTTTTTAACTATAATATGTGTAAGTACGGAGGAAGAAGATTCCTCACCGATGTCCAAGGAGGAGAGAATAAGTTTGAGGTGAGTCCTATATTCCATTCGTTTATACACACACAATTAGTCTAACAATGTAAAACTTTGACTGTAGAAATATTTGTACCTTGATATTAATTATAGCTGTTATTATCCTTAAAATTATCTTATTTAACAGAATATATAATAACAATAAGTCAGCTGGTCTTCTCCAATTAGAATTGGTTAGGAATGACAAATGATAGATTCAATTAATGTCATTAATTCTTAAGTTCAGTAATACCTGTTGTATGGCACGCCTATACAGCATTAGTGGTAATAGCAGGTTAAAATTAACTTATTGTATACAAACAAGCAAAATGATTTGGGCTAATTATCATCACATTACTGTTCCACTTTGGGCGAGGGTTTCCTCTCAGTGTTAGTGCTGTTTAGGACATAGTTATATTTGCTGGCTAAGTTCATATTGGTACACTTCACAGACCATTACAAACTTTTGTTTTTACAAAACTCTGATGTGTAGCTTACCTTACTATGTTTTCATTCACTGTTAAAGCATCAATAATCTGTTATTAGATACTGGTTAGTACCTTAATCTCCCATATTATAATATTGAAGTACCAAATGAGTTTGCAGTTCACCTGAAGTTAAATGGCAACTGCTGCCTATGGACATCTGTAATCAATCCTGGATAAGATAAGGCTTAAGACAACTATTGATGCATTGGTACCCCTGAGAACTAAGTTGAAATGACTTACCACACTGTTCGTACTGGAATATAGCAGTCCTTAACTGAATCATAGCAGGAATAAAATGGTGTGCGGTGGTGGTGGAGTCAATTGAAAAAATAGTAATTATGAAGGTTTAGTATTACATTTTCACATTGTATTCTTTATCCCTAATCAAACATTTTTGGAAATGGTTGAACACACCGGTTTTAATAGCCACACTCATTTTGTCTTATAATAGAAATGTTAAGCACCATGCCTTAAAGTGTGTGGCAAGGCAGGCTCACTTATACAACCCTACAAATTTTTCAGAGCTATATTTGCATCTGTCCCTAATTCCAATTTTTATGACTGCGTCCATGTGTAATGTCCATAGCTCACAATTCTAACTTACATGATATCTGATATACTTTTACACACACTTATTTTATATATCACCTGCTATTATTCATTAATCTATCTAATGTTTTTCTGACTAAAATTTTACTACTAGAATCTACTACTAGAGCTACTAGAATTTGTGAAAATTTGATATTTGGTAGGCAATAATTGGCTACATTGATTATTTTATTTAACAGATGTAAATTAACTGCATGTTTATTTGCTACCTTATTATACTAAATCACTGTTTTAATTCTTATAGAAAACAAAACATAACATATAGGCAAGATTATTAATCTATTTGTGTCTATGTAGAATAATATCTAATTTAGCCCTAAGGGGTGTTACCCTCTTGAACCTTTCAATGTCAGTCAGTTACACAATGAGTGTCAAATTACTTTTTGTTCATTTGTTTAAACTAGTTTTGATCGGGTAGCTAATATATGTTTTTGTAGAGAAGTACGCACTGGATGCATGCTAAGGATTGCAACGATGAGTTACTTTTCACGTCTCTGGTAGAGAGTTGTTATGCTCTAGGAGTATTTTGTTTAATGTTTATTTTCTTTTTGTAAATCTCCAAGTTTCTCTTCGTGCTATAGAGGGCTATTTCCCTATGAAGTTATTTGAATAATAAAATCACATAGCTGTCAAAATTAGCAAGATCATGTAGCAATGGGCCAGCCACAACGCTTGAAGAATTGATGTGTGACCTCGAGTGATGACCACATTTAGGCAAAAGAAGCACTGGTCTGCCTCCAACCAGGTGCACCAACGATCTAATGAAGATTGTGGGAAACGGGTGGATACAAAAGCACGGGGCCAGTTGGAGTGGCACCAAGTAGGGGGAGGCATGGATGGGTGAATTGATCACTATTGGTGTTATGGTACATTCTATGTACAAAATGCTCCAGCATAGAGCTAGATTAACTTTGATAAATCTGAGGTTATACCTTCTTAATCTGAGGTGACCTTTACCAATAAAAAAGAATTGACACATTTAATGGTTTCATTAACTACGGATAGGGTGAATGCCACCGGGGTATTTCACACTGCAAACTTTTCTGATTTTGCTTTTCTTTTATTTTAAAGATTCTTTTATTTATCAGGGTTTCGCGGTTAAGGAATTCTAAAACCTTATGGTGTATATCTTTTTGTGTTTTTGTTTGTTCTTGTGTAAAGGTTATACAATGTACATTTAGAGCCAACGATTTGATGAAGGAAGCTTTTTTGTAGCATTAACTGCATTTACCTCTCGGCGGGGTCTTTCACATGTCATTCGGTTCGACTGTGGGACAAATTATGTAGATGCAAGAAGGCATTTAGATTAAAAACAAGATGTAAAGTCAGTAATAATTTTGTTGAAACGAACAATAGGGGAACTTGTTTTAATTTATGAAGAGCTGGAAACTGTATTTACCAGGATGGAAGCAGTTCTCAACTCTAGACTATTGCGTGTGGTTACGGAAGATCCTCATGGTTTTATAGCCAAGTCATTTTGTGGGAGGTAAGTCCTTATTATTGGAACTGAAATATAACATGGCGGATTTACCAAATAATAGATGAAGGGATAATTGGCGCAAGCTCATTATCAAAAGATTTTAGAGAAGACGGAGAAGTCAATATCTTCACTCACTTCAAACTAGAAGTAAATGGATAAAACCTGGAGGATTACCTAACATTGGAGATTTAGTTTTTCAAAAGAAGAAAGCTTGCTTTCTTTAAAACGGAAATTAGGACGGTGTTTGGATTTACTGCCTGAGAAAGATTGTATTATGCGGATAGTTAAACTGAAAACATCGGTTATATTTATTTGGCCTATGGTTAAGTTTTGTAGGCTGCCTTCGGAATAGGGTTGTCACAAACTTATTTCAGTCATTTCATGTTTATTATATGTTCGGTGTAAGCTTTTATTGTTCGGATTTATTCAGTATGTTAGTTCAGTTCGGTATGTTCAGTATTTAGAACTGGTCGAAATAATTATAAATAAAATGAGTAAAATCAAAATTTAAAAGGTTGACGTTTCTGTCATAACACACATTGTACGGACAGTCGGTATTCGGATTTCGTCACGGGACGTATATAATTATATATAGTATATTACGGGGTCCTGGGGACCTATTTGGTAGTCGCGTGTGTGTGTGCATCACGGACGACCGGTCGCCGAAGGGAGCACCGCACTACTCTACGGTATTTATACATTTATTTACCTACACTATCGTCACTAGCGCACAAGGATTCCAAATTATATTTCGGATCAACCAGCGACCTAAAACTCTACATTACGAGTCTTGGACCGCTCAATTGAGAGGTTGACTTTCAACCATCAAGCCATCAAGCCTTCTTTTTGAACTTACTGGCGTAGGGGATACCATGATCAGTCTCTCAGTCTACCTTCAGTTAACATGTTCACAATGCACGTACTTCCATGGCTGCTATGATAACACTTACAAAAAAAAAAGAAATTTTGCTGCTACTGAACCCTTAGTTCGACTCACACTTGGACAATTATTTAAATTTGTTATAGAATATGTAAACGTATTTTTTATTTTTTTTATGAACATTTAAGTTGCAAGAAATTTAGGGTCTTTTTTAATAAAATATACCTACATACATATATATAGAGGGTGAATTTTACAAATGGGCTTTTAGTACCAAATGAAAAATGATGAAACGAATTACGGGGCCGATTATTTCCAGTCGGGTTCATTTTGGTTCAAGTTATTATAAAGAAAAACAAAAGGAAAAGGGTAATTTTTAACCGACTTCAAAAAGGAGGTGGTTATAAATTCGGCCGGTATCTTTTTTTTTATGTATGTACACGAATTACTCCGCCGTTAGTGGACCGATTTTAATAATTCTTTTTTTATTGTATAGAGACGAGCTGGAAGTTGGTCCCATTTAAATATGGTTGGGATCCATCGACGGGTTTTGGAGAAAATGAGAGGAACTCCTCCACCCATGTAAATATAACAGCCATAACTTCGCCGTTTATGAACCTATTTTAATGCCTTTAATTTCGTGTGTGTACAATTGCTACAAGTTGGTCCCATTTAAATATTATGAGGATCAGAGCGGGTTCTGGAGACAAAATATGTAACTCAACCGATGGGTATAATTGAGTTTTGTTTGAAGACATTTGGTGTAGGTTCTAATGAAATTACAAAACCAGTTTATCATTGACTATTTAAGGGTCTGATAATGTGGCTCGGAGACAAAATATGTAACTCCTCAACCGATGGGAATAATTGAGTTGTGTTTGAAGATATTTGGTGTAGGTTCTAATGAAATCACAAAGCCAGTTCATCATTGACTATTTAAAGGTCTGATAATGTGGCTCGGAGACAAAATATGTAACTCCTCAACCGATGGGAATAATTGAGTTGTGTTTGAAGATATTTGGCGTAGGTTCTAATGAAATTGAAAAGCCAGTTCATCATTGACTATTTAAGGGTCTGATAATGTCGCTCGGAGACAAATTATGTAACTCCTCAACTGATGGGAATAATTGAGTTGTGTTTGAAGACGACTTCAGAAATATGTACTAAACCAACATTTATTTCAATTATTTTTTACTTTGTAGTGATATAGAAGTCGGTTGTATTTTTTTGTAAAATTTTTTTTTAATGAAAATATATTTTTTCATCACCTTGTATATGACATTATATTTATAAAATTCTACTTTCATATTATATTTTGTATATTTGTATGTATTACATATTATATTTTGTATGTATTATATGTTACATACATATAGTATGTAACTTTCGGCCGCCATAACCAATCCCTTCATATTTGATCGCCGGTCCGCCACCCATTGCAATGATTGTACTATGCAATATACGTTGTTTCCAGAGGTTTTCAAACTTTTGATCTTATTTATATTGACATCGATATTTCCACTAGCTTTGTAAACTATAAACTTTACTTTAATTAAACCATCTTCAATTTGAGATTAAGTGTCAACTGCCGCCCATGGGCTTCTGAAATTAACCCCTGACGAGATTAGATTCGACATTGCAATAAGAACATTAACACTGCCATAAAGAGTACCACCACCTTCCTAAGTCATTCTTCCTAATTAATATCAAATCACCTAATTTATCTTTATGTAGGGGATCTTAATTTCAATGTCATATATTATACAGCATAGGTTGATAGTATTGACATTGCTTCGTCCTTTTCCATTAATATTGGATTATTTATTTACTGCATTCACCGGCACGGATAGACACGCGCGGCAGATATTTCTTAAATAATTTGTTATAGGAAAATAATTGGTCAAAAGCAAATGTCCAGCGTGGGGAACGGAAATTATACATACTCGGCTATTACTTCTCTACAATATTTCACTTTAAAATTGTTATAAAAGTATAATGTACAGAATCTTATTATTTAAATTGCTTTAAAAAATAATTATATATATTTTTTATTTATTTGTTCACCTTAGTTTACGTTCGAATTCGGTGTTGCAGTTTGGGAACCTTACGCATTCTTCTGAACTCCCGAACGCACTCAAAGCGCATGTCCTTAAATTGCGATCGATGCAGCCTCTCCCTAGGTTACCTAGACCATCCAACATCATTAACCACCTCGTTTCTCCCGTCAACAGACATATTTCATTTTAAGAGACATCATAAACAACATGCAATGGATTCACTTAACCAAACATTGAATAATTTTCGTGCCCAAGTCATTCTGAATCGATTTAGACAAATATGGTGCGTTAGATAAAACTAGTCTGTTTATAATTCGGTAGTGAAGTGAAAAGGATTTTAACTTTATCGGACTATGAAGCTGTGAGTATAAGTAGAATGTCGGTTTTTTCCAGGGAGGAGGCTCGGAAGATGTTCTATCACGCTTACGATGCCTATATGGACAACGCGTTCCCAGCCGACGAGCTGATGCCTCTTAGCTGCAAGGGCCGGTGGCGGGGGGTCACGCCAAGCAGAGGAGACTTGGATGACGTCCTGGGCAAGTAAGTATGAATTTTCAGGTGTTTCTTTACGTCTCATCTCTACGTGTTGAACCAGTTGCCTGTACAAGTGGGTGGGAGGGTACATTACTCAGGTGGATACTTTAGTCGTTAGTAATAGAAAAATAGGATTAGTACCAGCTGTAATTTTAACTCCGCTATTAATACTGCACATCGGAAATCTGACGATCACATCTTACAGCATTTGCATTTGAATTGTGGGCTTAGTAGAGAGTCCCTTATTTGCGCAAGTTCTGAGAAAAGTCTTATACTCTGGAGTAGGTAGTACGAGGTGCTTCAACGGGGATCGGTGGAGAGAAGTACAGGCTAGTAATCAACCAGTGGCAGTGTTTCCAAATCGCCCATAAGGTCGCTGAACAGGTCTCCCAGAGCATGGAAGTGCGTATGAATTTCATCTTCTAACCGTCATCCAATTGCCTACCGAGCCCTATGTTGGTTAATATAGTTATATTGTTGTTTTGTTAATACCGGTTGATCATTTACGCAGCTTACTACGCAGTTATAATATTGAACAGTTAACTTAAGGAAAATTACTTCCACACTTTTGTGCACTGCTACTTCTTGTGTTACTAGTTCTTATTTTCGACTAGAAGAAAAGTCTAGTCTAGTCAACAAGTTGAAAAACGTGAGAAATAGAGATAAAGCTCCTAAATACATGAGAGATAGCTCTTTCGGGTAGAAAAATATATTTCAAGGATTTTTCAGCACATAAAAAATGCATTTATTGAAACAAGATAACTTGTAATAAAATGTCTTTAGTTTTTCCTTAATAAATCAGAAACTTTTACGACTTAAGTAATTTAAAAAGGAGAACCGGAAATAAGTAGTTTTCTACAATAAAACTTCCAGGACTCTGTCACTATTATTTATTACTTAAATTTAACGCTGAAGATAGATCTCTGCGCGAAATTCAGACATGACGCTTTACTGGCAAAAACAGTACCGCATGAAATAGTTTGTTTTTACTGTTAAATATAAATATAAAATTTGAAAATATTATCCTGTGATCCAAACATTTGAAGGAATAAAATCTCATTAGATCTTTTTAAAATATTTTTAGGAGCTTCTTTTCTTTCTCGATGAACTTGTTGACTAGACTACTAAAGAAATATTACAAAAAGCCGATAGGTTCCAAATTACAAAATGCCTCTAATTGTGCAGTTACAATTTCGGGCAGGTTTTTCAACGCCTACGATTACGTTACCTTCAGACTTTTCTATGACTAAAGAACTAATTTTGTCCGTGTTAAAAATACATATTAAAGAGTGATAACAACTTAAAATATAAATTGCAATAAAAAGTTGGGGCGCCTGCATTCCTATTTTGATTTACCATTCAGAATGGTTACTTGATTTTACAACTTCTCTGCAACAAAATAATATGCAATGTTTTTCGCAAACGTCTTATGTCATATCCGAATAAAGAGTTCACCAGTATACATGTCGACAATCGTGATCGTTGTTCTAACTGCACTTACTCATTGGTGTCCCAGGTAGTTGTAAAGCATATCAATTGAAAAGTAGTGTCAAAAACCATCTTGATAATCAAGAGTCATAATCATCACCGTACGTATTTTATGATTACGCTATAAGCAAAAATATTAGTTAGACAAAACCTACCTTCCAACTAAACCCAAACCTACCAAACAAATTACCTTCTTGAGATAAATCTCTAATCGTTTGATCTGAGATACGGTTTTACCATCAACTATTAACGCCTTAAATACTTAGTTATGTTAAAACCTGAGGCACTTTAATTTATCTATACACATATTTTCCCATTCCAGATTTTGAGAAATATTTTTAACAAGACATTTTTTTGGGAGGACGAGAACCTTTCGTCAGTACCCTTCCATTAATAAAAAATAGTTACGTAGTTATTTCAACGGTATTCTAGTTCTTGTTTGAATTTTGAAGTAGATTTATGGTGATAATATACCTTATTGCTGCAGTGTCCCAAATTGTTATATGTATTTCACAACTTGCTATTTGTATCAGTATGATAGTGCAGTACGAATGTTTAAATAATAATAATATACTTTATTGCCTCAAACATACAAATTATAATTACGCGTATATTTAAAAAAAAGGAAAATATTACAAAATAAACAAACATATACAATTGTAGAGGTGGCTCAGCATTTGCTGACGCTGTTTTTCAGCCATATCCTTGTCCCTCAGTTGTTATGCGGAAATACAAGTCCGTCGCCTTTTACAATACAGTTTCCACACAATTTGCCATACAATTTCTGTTTATTTTCAATTTAATGTCGACTTAATAAATATAATAATTTCGGTTTAATTCAATCCATTCACAATTCAAGTTCAATTAAACGTCAAATTAATTATAAATAGTTTTAATTCAATTCAATAATAAAAGTTAAAATCACAAAATTATAATTTATATAAACAATAATAAATGAAAGGGAATGAATCAAGAAAGAATAATTTAAAACTATGTTATTGCGCTATTTGGTGAGACTAATGTCATAAATGTGTGTGTGTGTGTGTCTCTCTCTCTCTCTCTCTCTCTCTCTGTGCGTGTGTGTGTGTGTGTGTGTGTGTAGGCGTGGGTGTGTGGTATATGTAGCGTGTTTATCAGAAAAAGTTTTTGATTGAGAGGTACTTATAGTATGCGTGCTTCAAGTTTTCTGCAACTAGTTGTCTTTTAAATAGTGCTGACCTATATTTTGATTTAAAGCAGCAAACTTAAAGCAACCCTGTTTAAAACTGTATCGAAAGTGTAGTCTGTGTGTAGGTATATCTAATAGATTTTGTGTGTTGGAGCGTAGATTTCGACTGGATATCTCTTTCATCCAGTGAAGCTTCTCAAAAAGATATTCTGAATTATTCATTAAATCAGTTTAACTGAAACTCAAAACTTACTTTGGAATATTAAGTCTTTGAGAGACGTTTTTGCCAAAATAAATAATTACTTTAGTTTCATATCCGATGATGTATTTATCATCATCATCATCAACGACCCAATACTGTCCCACTGCTGGGCACGGGTCTCCTCTCATAATGAGAAGGATTAGGCCATAGTCCTCCGCGCTGGCCAAGTGCGTATTGGTAAACTTCACATACCTTTGAGATATATTTTTTTTTATAAATCTCTCTGGTATGCAGGTTTCCTCACGATGTTTTCCTTCACCGTTTAGCAAGTGATAATTAATTTCTAATACGCACATAACTTTGAAAAATCAGAGGTGCGTGCCTGGGATTTGAACCTCGGACCTCTCGATCGAGAGGCCGAGTTTCTTAACCACTCGGCTATCACTGCCGATGTATTTATACTTACTCGTATTATTACTAGAGCAAACTTTAATATATTAGTTTATGCTAAAATGTAACTGAAAAATTGACTAATCTTTTAGGCTAATAAAATAAAAAAATAACAGTCATCTTAGGCTTAATGTTTTTATTCGTAATAAAAACGAGCTTGGATATTAATTTAAAATTACATAATTAAAATGTTTTATTGATTGAATGAGGCAGCGCCTGTAGCGGGGTACGGTAGAATACCCCATTCGCTAAAATTACGATTAAACTGTAATATAATAATGACGTAGTAAAACTATACTTAAATTTAGAATTACTCCATTTGTACAGGCAGCTGGTTAGAAAAACCGAAGGTAAGTGCAATTTGTTTATTTCGCGCTAGTGTCGCGACGTTTTCTCTATAGTTCGACAGGGGCGCTGTTGATGTGGATTATTAACATCCATATTATGCATACATCATAATATCATTTTCGTCTTTATTATGTTGACATTTTTGTTGATTTGTTGACAAATACGTTCATGGAACGCCTTGTCGGACTAGAGAAAACGTCAAAATTTAAATTTACTTGAAAAAATCACACCTTTCTTCCATGAAGAGTTATAAAAAATAATCATAATGACGTAGTTCCTATACAATCACTTACTGTACTTACAGTTATGTCTTATATATGATATGATAAAATAACGTTCTTTATCCTTTTATAAATGCGTTATAATTTGTGTCTGAAAGGACGCATCGGTTATTTGGTTAATTTAATGATCGTAGCAGTTGTTCATTTGTAGGAGTGAGTGTAATTAACCCCATATTTTTAACTTTTGACAAAAATTAAACCAATTAAAAAGTATATATCCCATTTAATCAGCGCAAATCGAGCTTAAGATATAAATATGTAGGTGCGTGGGTAGGTATCCTTTCAGTTGAATTAAGAAAATATATTTATATAGTAAAAGTACAATGTTACCGTGGGAAGACCAAGTATTTTCGGGAAAATATATCGGTACAATGAGCTAGGTGGATGACTGATTGTCAGGCGGTGGTAGGTGGTTGTCATGCGACAGCACTAGATGGCGCTACTGGAAAGTATCACTGTAATACTATTCATGGTTTCAAGGGAACATTTTGGCAAAGGTATATCGTAATTTAGATTAGGACAAAATAGCTGGAATCGAATCTTATCTGAAGGGATTTTGCATCTTGTTTCTATGTATTTGCGAGATATTTGGATATTTTCGATTGCTTAATTAAACCCACGTATGGAGCCATCTTTTGTCGAGTAGGCAGAACTGAATTCAAAACAAAATTTTCGCAATTTTCATTTGAATTTTTACAATTGAACATTTTTCGATTTTCGAACAATTTTAAATGTATTTAAATATTAAATTACAAAATAGTAGGTATAGTTTACTTCCAATAGTAGAACTAGGTATTGCACGACTCATGATGCGAAGCATCAGGGAGTGCTTTACGATCGAAAAATTTTTTTCGCTTCATTTTGGCGGCTATTTTTATTATTATAGCGTTGATAGTTCACGGAATCAAGATATTTTGCATACTATTGTCGAGATAATTTAATGGAGATTAATTCCATACTTTTTAAAAATTGATTTACTGCAATAGAATTGGAAAAAAACACCAAAATAGGTCAAAAAATTTTCCTGTCCGTCATGTGTGAAACCTGAAACTTGTGAAAATCCATCATTTGAGTTAATTTTTTTTTTTTTAAATTCTAATCGACGATTGTAGGTCACTGAATGCGAATGATTAATTAATTCAGTGTCGTTTAATTGCAATTAATAAAAAACAAAAACTACAAGACTGTATATCTATATATATTATGTACATTTATTCCACCAGGGGCGCTTGTGCAGTACCTTCTTCCTACTACAGCTGTTTTTTCGGCAATTAATTTTGAACGACTTAAGTTTTTTTTTTTTTTTTATATTTCATAATTAAATGAGCATTATGAGTCGTGCACTTTTGGATTTTCCAAACTTTTCCTTTATTATTTAAAAAAAAATACCATTAAATTTACTTTAATATTTATGTTTAGTATGAAACTATTGCATTACTTATGTCACTGATTGGGCATGCGAAAACTAAGGTTGCGCCAAAAAGCAGCGTGACGTTGCACTAATTCTAGAAATGTTCTAGAAGCTTTTGATTAAAAATGGAAAACGTGCCGAAAGAAGCTCTTTTAAAAACCTTAGTTTCCTTAATATTGTAATATGATATTTTACGCTTATCTTCCTCACATTTTCAGATCAGCAAATAGTTTGCGTACCTCTACAAGTACCTCAGTTTAATTTCTTGTTCGTACGCTATGGCGCCAGTATCGCTGCGTTCAGAGCTGACTCAGCGATACTTGTATAAAACTATGTAAGTTATTCCACGGCATGTAATAAATTATTGTACCTTATGTATGTAATTACAGAAATTTGAAATGAAAAAATTGTTAGTACACAATGTTCAAATTATTTGATACCGATGACGTACCAGGCTCGAGAGAATATTGATCGACTGCTTCATACATGTAATATCTTGTGTCGTATCGTAGCGCATGGCATGGCGCTTAATACCACTTCAGATAGTTTGTGAATGATTATCTTGGTGGACTATGAACATTTCATTAGAATTAAATTAAAAAAACATAGATTCCTAATAAATCCGGCATAATATCCTACGTTTTTGTTAAAATAATGAAGGAACTAAGATAAAAAAGTTCTAACGTTTTAAGTGATGAAATTCTCGTTGGAGTATAAGGGTCGGACGTGTGACGGCGGTTGCGCGGGGGTCAAGTAGGGGGAGGAGAAAATCAATACAGCCTGCTTTTTACGACCGCATCGTCTCGTGCTTTAAGTAGGGGTCGATAAGAGGGGCAGACAGCGAAATGATGGAATTGGAACTATAGTTTTTAATGGAATTAGACTAGAACGGTCGTCATCTTTAGATTTGTTATTTTCTTTTATACCATTTTTATAGAAAATATATCGTTGGAGGTATAGCTATTCAGCGATATCTGAATAGCTATAAAATATAATTAAATATAAAATGAACTTCTAAAAATGCGGTTTACCCATTTTATTAAGGCAAGTGCGCACGCGCATGTCATATAATTTTTCGCATAAAGTGTTAGGGGGAGATTCATTAACTCGTTAACGATTTAAAACACATCTGATGTAGCGTTTTATGCTGCATGTATTGTATTAACAGATTTTTGTTGTTGAGATAGAGATATCATGCAAAGAGGCATCGATCGTGCGGCTGGGTTGCGGCGCTGGTGCGCAGGCGCGGCCGGACTTCATAATCATAGGGGCGCGCGCAGTGCACCCTGCGCAGATCCCTGTACGTATTATGCCGATTTCATTGTTCTATGGCACATCGCCAAGCTGGAGCGTTTGACCCCTCCCCGTGCTAGTCTCCGGGGTACCTCCTACTGACTGTAATTATTCATGTCAACCACCCCCTATTTGGATGGCCCCGGTGCAGATACGGTTCTGCGGCAGTTATAGTCAAACGTCACCGCACATGCGCTCTAAAACATACTTCAACGGTACCACTCCCCTGGTGAATTGAAACCAGTACTATATTCGAAGGGTAACTTGCGAGTCGCGTAAAAAGTTAATATTGTATAGTGAAGCCGTATTGGTAATACAGTAGGAAGCGGTCATGGGACCTGTCAGTGATATAGAGCACAGGATACCCTGTCCCAAAGTGATTCTGATGGTCAGCGGTGTGCTCGCCACCTAGAGGAGATGCAGTGATGTGATAGTGAAGTTTTTGTGTGCTATGTGGATCACGGGAGTCATAATCGATCGGCCTCACGAATGACGCCAATGCGCTTCGTTTTAGGTACGTGAGTCATATAAGTACGTTGATTTTTTTCATTCTCTAGGTATAACTACATTGTTGAATATTAACTTATTGATATTTTACAATATCTACAATTTTATTAATGTAACTTTGGAAGACATGGTGTGATTTTATACATGTATGTTAATGAATTTATTGTAATATATTAATTATTATTATACAAATATATATATTATTTATAATATAATATTATTCTACGTGCAGTCTAAGGTTTTTTTATCAAGAATGACGCAATGGCTGACGTAACCTTGTTACCTGCAGTCTATTATATTTTATCGTCGTCAACTTCATGGCAAGTTTGTAACGGGTTAATTGAGAGATTAAGCGTTATGTAACAGTAAAATAACGCGTGCATAAAACCGCGTAATTACTTGAGTAGGAAAACATGAAACGAATAAGTAAACTACGATAATTTAATAATGATTATTGGTTCTTCTGAAGCCATAGTACTTCGTTTGGAGTGCAGCTAGCTACCCTTGCCTGGCAGTCTGATATAATGAAAACGTATCCATTATAATTTGACCTCCCCTGGTGTAAATTGCGAATTATTCGTTGATTTTTTTGTCTCACTGCATATATCGATCCGCTTTTGCTGGTTTTTAGCGCGTCTGCCATAAATGCGCATGCGCTCTGCGAGTCTACCCGCCATTTTGGTTTTTAGATTAGGTAACGTTTGAATAAAACGTTAATTTTATGTGTAATAGTTTGCAAAATGGGCATTAAGAATAAAAAATAAAGTTGGCCCAATTTATAAATACCTTAGAATGACTTTCGTCTGGTATTACATATTCAAATAGCATTAATAAGCGAAAACGGCTTTTATGGCTGACGGGTGCCACGCCCTTATACAGTTAGGATGGTGTGAAAGCGTCTACATTTTAGGATCAATACGATACAGATATTCCTATATTAAATATTTTGAGAAGGACCAACATCCAGTTTAATACTTATTGCAATCGACAAATATGTACACTAAAATATTAATATAAATACCAAAATTGTTTCAAGACATTCAGAATGATTTCTTGACTCTTCGGAAAAGTATAAATTAGGATACCTCAATACAGTACAGTATTTGTTTAAATGTAGGAACTGAAAAAATCCGAGCGTCCGACGAGTACTATGTTAAATCCGATTTTATAATATGTATCGATGGATCATACTTATTGCACTGCTGCGAGTTCTATTACTATGTTCTTAGAATAAAGCACATGCGATTTGCTTCTAAGTTTTTTTCATATCACGCGGGTGTGCATACGGGCGCATGCGCGCAATGCGCAGCCTAGCGTTTCATAAATCATTTTTTGTGTCATGGATGCGTTACATAAAGACATGTCAGGAGGGTTAGCGTGTGAGATACGCACGTGGCCGTGAATCCGCGTGATATGAAAACATCGTTAATACAATATATTGTGAACATACCATTTAAAACTGTAATAATATTCATAAATAAGGAAAATGAAAGTGGCTTCCTAAGTTCTATCCTCCTATATATATTTCGTAGATTAGCTCAATGACCTAGCTCTTTTACAAAATAGCGCAGTGTAATTCAATCACACGGCTAGGCTACTGACTTGGGTCGATAACACTTAACTACTTGCCTAGCCTAGTTCAATTGTATCAACAACGACTTGCTTGTCGTATTAAGGCGATGTTAAAGTCTAAACATGCAGTTTTAGTTTTTATCAAACTCGGGCTCGTAATTTTTTTTGAACTGTTTTTCACTATTCCTTATAGTTTCAGATTTGACCATCCGCGTACTAACAAAAAGTCCAATGGTGTTATTGTTATTAAAAGTTAATTGTTATTAAAAGTTATTAAATTTAATAAAAATGATTATTATTTTCTTGAAATTGTGTTTAAATTAGTCAGCCCAGTGTGTGTGTGTGTGTGTGTTCAAACCGTGCTGCTTAGATTTTTTTGATGTGTGAATTCATTTATCATCGAAAGAGGATAATGTTCAACAAGCGATTGTTTGTTTATCGAAACAGAATAGTCGGCACACAACTATATGGCAGTTCGTATACGGCACAATCGGTGAAGCATATTCGAATACTCCACTAGTTGTAATATTCGTAATCTCCAATCTATAGATTTCAATGTCTACTCGTACTTTACCACGCAATGCAAAAGCTAATGGACGTACTTTAAAACGGTATCGCATTATCTTTTAACCTTAATTTAATTTTGTACTTTTTAAATGCACCTAATCCATCTGAAAACAAGCAAGGGTAACGTTTATGAAAAGGAGATGTTTCAAAATGTATGGGCTCCCGGCCACCTTTTGTACACTATACTAACAACTAAGAAAACATGCAAAGAACAATTCATAGGGGTTTATTTTCTTCAAATCATGTTCGTTTAACTGTTTAAAAACAATAATTTATACTTAAACTTGCAACACAACAGTGGAAAAACATCATGGCGGTAGTGATTACCGTAATAATGTCATCTGTCATTCTATTTTAACTTACTATATACATTATATACTTTTTAATATATTTTTTACGCGAATGGGCGTAGATATATAAATATTGTATGTATTGAGAAACAATACCTATATTTGATAAACATTAATTATATTTACTTTCATAAATCTTGACTTAAAACAAACATATAAAAATATGTACTTCTATACCAATTTATTTTAGTTAAAACATTTAAGTGTATAAATAAAACAACTTTAAGTACACATTTAGATAATATTTTATTTATTCTTCACTTAGATACATTATTTATTCATTTTCAATATCTTCTCTTATCAATATTTTCATCCAATCATGTAGCAGGTTCTGTAATATCCTGTGACGAGCTCAGCCCAAACATCAAACAATGGTCATAATGTGACCGTAGCTACCTACGAGTACGGTTCGTTGCCCAGCGATGCAGTTGCAATAATAACTGATTATTTTGTCATCCCAACAATGTCCTTGTCTTTCTATTGTAATTATCTAAAAAAAGATACATGTAAAAAGATTAGCTTCTTTAGTTTAAAATAATTATTAACGATTATTTCACGATAAATACAACTAACTGATGTATATTTTACCTGATGATATTGAATCCTTGGCAACACAATCCACAGCGATCGCACGAAAATCACAAGAGTCCATAAAACATAAGCTGGGTAAACAAGTAAGATAGAATCAGTCCAAAATCGTAAGCAGCACAGAGCAGAAACATATTCTGATTGAAATGGAATCTTCTCATCAGTACATATTCATTTAACGATATCAACTTTTACACATATTAAATTGACAACTTCTTCTTTTTTAATTTGACATTTCACTTACATCTATAAAACCAGATACTATTTAAAAGGTGGTTTTGTTATAATTATTATAAATAATTAATTAAATTCAGAAATAATGACGGGATACGCAAAACAAAAGCCAGGTTGTAAAGTACTAAGGTAACAATAACTTTACGACAAAAACAGCGAAATACAGAATTACCGACATCCAAAGAGTATAGTAACCTATGTGTGGGGTACACATGGGTTCCCTGACCGTCATCGACAGTTTTAAAAAATTGACATTAACAGTATTCCGCCATATTTAATATTTCAGTGAGGAATGCTTATTTTAAATATTTTTAAACAGGAATACTTTAGGTAATTAGGTTATCAAAATATATGTATATTTTTCTTCAATTACACAAATTATTCGTGTTTTTTAGATATAGTGTACATGAGATGGCGGAAAAAAAAACATCTCCTTTTAAACATGAAAAATAGATTGATTTCAAAAATAAATTGGAAGCAGTTGCAAGTTAAACAAAGGAATAAAATCTCTACGAACGTCGAGCGGCCGCTTAGAACCAGCGTAGGAAACTGTGTCACCAGCCTAAACAAAATATTTTACTGCCGGTATAGGTAATTAGTTTTTTCTGTTTTTGACAAAGGCGTATCCTTTAAGTACATATTGTAGTTACATACTTTTGGGAATAACAGTGACAACTGATCCGCTGTCTAACTCATAATTAAAACTTAGACCGTCAATTTTCACCCCTTAATGAACGAATATGAAAAAGCTCACTCTCATCATAATCGCTCTCGTTACTAACTAATGTGTTCATGCATTTCTTTTTTCATTACACTTTTAACGTAAATGTCCTTACTTGTTGTATCGTTTGCATGTGTAATGGGAAAAACGCCAATTAGTCGCTACATGATTCGTATATCCGTACACCGTGCACTTAGTTTTTCAGTGCTACGTTATTGTAACTTACAATCTTAAATAGCTCTTTTGGTTCGATGAAGGCGGTAGTAGCATACTTTCAGTTAACTCCATGGCCTTAGGCAGCGTAAAATTAGACAAATCTTGTGCGTATTATTTTTACATTTCAACTTTTCACCATGCCCATTATAAAACGATCCCCTAAAGCTTACTCCAAATTAAGGACACCGCAATGTGAATACGTGATGCAAATAATAGAGAGGGATATTATTAGGGTTTCTGGTCGGGATTTCCCGGGAAAAACACGATGAGTCGGGACGGGAAAAATGGGCCGGGATCCCGGGAACACGGGAAATTTCAAAGGTCCAAAAAAATCTTAAAAAAGTCGTAAATTACTCATAAATTTTAACTCTTATGATGATTTTAACATGCAATACTCAATCATAACATATTTAAAATGTCAAATAGACCCTATCGCGTAAGAATATGTCATTTAAGCACGAATTAATACCGACAATTCAACCATTTTGTAATAGTAAAACAAGCTGACGGAAATAAAATATGTTTAAGAAATTAAGAATCATGTCAATATAAGAAATACATTTACAAATGAGTCAGTAAATGCTCTCTTATTCAATTCATCCTTTTGAGGACCACTGCTGCACGTAGGCCTCTTAGTATATAAATAAAATTGGCCAAGTGAAAGTAGAACTCACCCCAGTTTCGTACCACCAAAGTTTTCATTTTTTGTATTAGTTGTTATTGCAGCCATTGATGTACATGTACATATACAGGACAATGCCAATGATAGTATGGACCGCCGTCCAGAGTTGCATCAAATTGAAACTTGTTGTGGACGATGTATAATTAACCAAATACGAAACCAAATACCAATAATTATTTTTTAGATCAGCACCCGGGTTCTGAAGTTATTTACCGAAATGTTATATAACCTCAAAATCGAAAATATCCGACGATAGATTGATGGTCGGTTTTAACTGATAGTAGGTACCTATAATGTAGTTCGATTAACATATTCCATTTACTTTTAAAGGTAGTAGGTAAAAAAACCTAAAATAATCCTAAAAACCTAAAATAATGAATTCTGAGTATAAAATACCGCCATTTTAATTTTTAAGAACAACAATCAGCATTTCGTCTTATTTTATCTTAAATGGAATCCCCTGTTCAAAGAAACTATTCTGATCGACAAATTATGTAAAAAAATCAAAAAATAATTTTAATATTACTTTCATTTTCACGCATGTGAAAAATCATCAGTCAAAACACTAATAGATCTCATGGAATTCCGAGTATAAAATACCGCCATTTTAATTTTTAAGAACAACAATCAACATTTCGTCTTATTTTATCTTAAATGGAATCCCCTGTTCAAAGAAACTATTCCGATCGCCAAATTATGTAAAAAATTCAAAAAATAATTTTAATATTACTTTCATTATGACGCATGAGAAAAATCAGTACCAAGAATGGGCATTCTCCTTTACAATTATTGGTTTTGTTCCTGGTAATATTTAAAAAAAAAAGATAAATGTAAGTTATGTATTTTTATGTACTCGTATATTAAAGTATATCCGAGTGTAATCCAAGTTATGGATTAACATAGAGATCGCGGTTCTAAAATACGACACATACTCAGATTTTTTAAATTATATTAATTAAAAAAAGTGATTTTTTTATGCAACGATGGCTGTATGATAAGTACCAATTATAGTCAATATATTTTTTCAATCTTGCATATCTGTATATGCAGTCTAACGTTTTTCTATATTTTACACCGCCTATACAAAAAAGGATTGCCCCAGCCGTTCACAACAAGTGTTCCTTTCAGCAATAAGTTCATCGTTTTAGTATTTTTTTTTACTAAATTTTTTTAGGGTTCCGTACTCAAAGGGTAGAAACGGAACCCCATCATTACTAAGACTTCGCTGTTTGTCCGTCTGTCGCAGGGCTGTATCTCCGGAACCGTAATAGATAGACACATGCAATTTTTACAGGGAATGCATAACGGTGGCCTCTTATAACAACAAATACTATAAATGAAATAAAGTTGACTATTAAAGGGGGTCTCCATGCAACAAACCGGATTTTTTCGGCATTTTTCGATCTACACTCGGCTGCAAGCGAATCGACTCACTCTCCAAGCACGCATTCAGAGCCGCTGCATTTGAAAACACCAGATGTAATTTGTTACAAAATTATTTTTTCTTAAAGCTTAAAAACCTAGCTTTCCAATGACATATTTTTCATCGAATTCTGTACGGTAGTTATTTTTTTAAAAACAATCTTAGCCAAAGTGCAGGATAAAAGGAAATTTTACCAAAGGGATTGATGTGATTGAAGTGAAATAAAGGACATTACGAACATTTTAAAATTGTTGAGTTTGTGTAATTAATATCGGGTGTTACCTCCCCTTGCCCTAATAACTAATCACATTTGATTTCCCATCGAACAGAACATTTTTTTTTAGTGGCTTGGGCATAGCCTCCCACTCCTCTAATAATGCGCTTTGGAGCTCCCGAACGTTTGAAGGAGCCGGATTTCTGGTCCGAACGTTTCGTTACAATACATTCCACAAATGCTCAATCGGATACATGTCTGGGCTGAGCGCAGGCCAGTCCACCGTCGGTATACTGACTTTATTGAGGAATTCCCTAGTGACACGTACAGTGTGACACCGGGCATTATAATGCATTAACATAAATTTATCCCCAATTAACATGGCATACGGAACGACATGATCCGAGAGAACATCTATGATGTATATATAGATCAGCAGTCAGTCCTCCTTCTCGGTCTCCTGCAGGCACGAAAACGAGCTACGTTTTTTCGTCAAAACAAATCCCGGACCACAACATACAAGAACCGCCCCCGTAGGTAACTGTTTCATTGAAACAGCACTGCGCAAACCATTTTCGTAGACGCCTGTAGACCTGATCTTTCCTGTCATTGTCATGCAAACACATTATGCATTCGTCAGTGGACAGGACAGAGCGCCATTGGTCGATGCTCCAATCGGGACGCTACCGAGCAAATTAAAGTCGAGCTTGCTGGTGTCTTGTGGCCAATTTGGGGTCTTTGGCAGCCCATTTTGGAGTGAGGTTGGCTGCTCTCAGGTGTCTTCTTACTGTTCACTCACTGACAGCTACTCCGCGTACTTGTCAGAGCTCTTGTTCCACATCAACGTCGTTCAAATGGCGATTTCAAAGTGACGCCGATACAATGAATCCATCGTAAACGGCAGAAATGCAAGGGTTATTGCTGGTTCTTGGTCTCTGAAAAAAGCCGCCAGTCGCTTGAAAGCGTCTGTAAACTATTGAAACAGCAGATTGCGACAAACGAAACTGTCAGGCTACTGCACGCTGGCTAAGGCCCTGTTGCAACAACGCAACAACTTGAGCGCTCTATTCCGGTGTTGTATCCATGATGTCGTCGAAATAATGAGCGCAGGTAGTGGAGATGTTTACAGGTCATCTGATAAGCGACTGATAACTTTATGACAACACAATGGCCTTTTATACGGAATTACAGTCCGCAAATAGTGGGTATCACAACGAGCACAACTCCCGCTACTTCAATTCGGCACCAATTTAAGTTTTATGATAATGATATCATTCGAAAGCTAGGTTTTTAAGCTTTAAGAAAAAGTAATTTTGTAAAAAATACATCTGCGTTTTCAAATGCAGCGGCTTTGAGTGCACGCTTGGAGTGTGAGTCGATTCGTTTGCCCGCGAGTGAATCTGTTAAACCGTACTAGGAAGACGGTTGAAATTTTTACAATCCGTTTACTACTATAACTAGTAATATAATAAATACAAATAAGAACCATAAAACATATTTTAATATACTTATTTTAATTTTATTATACGTTGTTCACTTATCATTCATCACTCCATCGCACAATCACCCGAACGCCATCTGCTTTTGTGTGTCATTATTAGTTATGTCACACGATGGCGTTGGGGCAAATAATACTTAGGTATTATGGAAAATTTACGTATCATTCATCATCACTCCAACGCCATCTATTGTTGTGTCATATAACTAAGTATTGTTCATCATTAACCCTTTACTGTTCCACTGCTGGGCACGGGTCTCAGAATGAGAAGGGATTCCAAGAATACAATATATTATTCCACAATCATCAACATTTACTATAATAAATCATTATCCATGAATTTATCACACTTCCTTTACAAAAGACAATGTAAAAATCGGATGAAATTTTATACACATACAAACAATGACTGCATAGGTACTTATTTTACAGCCCTTATCTTATCAATATAAATATTTTTGATTTTTATTACAAACATACTTTTAATGAAGACGTTATAAAAAACATATCTTGACTACTGTCCTGCCCTTATTTACTTCCCCTTCCCTCATACAATTAATGTTCTTGCAATTTTTCTAACATATTGAGATCGAGTGAGCTCGTTTTATGTAGCGTGTATTGAGATTATTACCTTGTGCGAAAGTTAGAAAAAATAAAAATGTCGTCTTCTTCTGTACAATGTAATATACTTACGCCTAATGAATCGTGCCGAATTATTCTAATAGTAGAAGATCCGAAGCTAAGTCGAACTGGACCGAGCTGATAATAGAATGAAACTCATTTTATAACGAAATTAGTACATTGGGTAATACATTAAAAATGGGTTTGCTAAAAAAATCCTGGACAGGATAATTTTAATTATTTTTTGAAAAATTAATTTTCATTTTGCAGACAACCCTATATCAACGTGTTCACAATAAAACAGCGCTTCTACTGATATAAAATATTATCTATTATCATCATGAGTGAAAGTAGTTGCCAGCGAAATACCTGTTTATACCTGACAACCCAGTAGTTCGTCCACGTAAATAATAGGCAACCCAAAGCCTGCACATTCTGTATGTTTTTAACATTCACTCAGAATAGAATTTTCTTATTATCTTGATGTTGCAAAATTTAATTTTCAATTAAATTTTAATTTTTCAAAAAATAATTAAAATTATCCTGTCCAGGATTTTTTTAGCAAACCCATTTTTAATGTATTACCCAATGTACTAATTTCATTATAAAATGAGTTTCATTCTATTATCAGCTCGGTCCAGTTCGATTTAGCTTCGGATCTTAGACCATAAGGCACATTACGTCACTGCACCGACTTGCGGTTCGAGTACGTAAAGGATATGCATCAAAGGAGCAGCTCCTGAGAAATTTGACTAAATTAGAAGATATGCGAAATGATTTTATTAAGTATTATTTCAATTCTTCTATGATTTATAATAGTTCGCAATTCGTACAAGCGCTTTTTCGCTATATATTCGTCCGTACAAAAATTCATGTCACTGATACAAATGAAACAAAAACGATTGTATCGATTGCGCCAAGAGGCGCGCTTAAGTGAGCGCGTGCAGGGAAATAATGTTGGACGACAATCCATGGTGTCTAAATGTCTGTGTGTACAGCGACACCAGCAATTGAGCGATTGCCATTACTTTTCATATATGTGTTCAACACTGCGGTTTCTGTATGCTAAGAGGTACTCTTGCTGCACGGTGTGCTTGAATGTTCTTCACAAACCCAAGGATTGCACGTCCCGAATCAGGTGCACTTATTGTAACCACCGACATCACTCTATGCTGCATTTCAAAATGGGATTTCTTTATTACAGATTTCATTACTATAACAATATTTCAAATTATATTCGTCGTTAAGACATCTACATTTAATTATGTCATTAAATGTTTTTTGGTTTATTTTTGATATCTTAATTGGTTTCGCTCATGCAGTTAGATGGAATCGTACTCGCAATACTTACTAACAGGACATAAGCCTTCTTTTAGTATAATTTCATGTTCGATGTTTGTGAAACCTGAGCGACAATTTTACGCTCCGCGCGCTACATATTATACGTAAGTAAGATATTTAGCTGTTAGTGGTATTTATAAGTAAGGATTACGAAAGTTCATGAAGTACTGTAAAGTCAGTAGGACGAAGTAATACCTTCGTGAGTATTTACAATCTTATTTCACAATTCTTAACGACTGTTGTATGTGATCGACGTATGATATTAGTAACTTTTTATGAATATTTCATGAAGAATTTTCTTACTAAACGACTATACAAAATATACATATAGACGTATGATATTAGTAACTTTTTATGAATATTTCATGAAGAATTTTCTTACTAAACGACTATACAAAATATAACATATATTACTAGCAATTTCTTATCAACGAAAGACATGTTAAGAAAATAATTCGTAAGCTAAGGTCATGAGCTTATAATAAGTGCGATGATGTTGCTTAATAACTTAGTGATTTTTTTAATATAATTTAAAATAAAAACTATTAACTAAATAAATAATAACGTATGAATATTTAGTAGAATTACATAAACTTTGTATCTGTTGTTCTCTTAACATACAAGGTTCGGGAGACATTAATAAAGAACAAATTTCATGACTACACGAAGAATATTTTCTATTCACAAATAAACTTCATGGGGCCACAATTAATGTCAATCGTGAAGATAACATTTAATGTTGATCATCGGAATTTTCTATAAATTTGGTGTTTGTCGCTACTATCATTAGTAAGTTGGTATTAATGACATGGTTGTAATTTAATTTATTAATGAAATTAACACATTATTATTTGTATTAGCGCTTACATAGTCCGCCTTTTTACAAATATTCTAAAAGGTATAACTAATTTCTAACCGCATTATGTTATCTTTTGTTTTGTACAAATCACGGTCGTCTTATGATATTTACGATTAGAGACATTGTCCAAAAGCTATTGTCTGTTACAAAATGTTAGATAAACAAATATAGTGGTGTAGTATGGACTCCTGATCCTATAAATGAGCTTAAAAACTATTTATGAGTCAAAGACTTAAAAATGTTGGCTACGCTTTTAGTCTGTGAAATATTGTTTGGGACCAAACGGTGCAGCGCTATTTCTGGCGGTCAACGACGAAATGCGTTTTTCATAGTGTAATGAGTCCGATTAAACAGTCGTATTAAAACGTTACTCACTAATGATTTTATGTTTTCGTCCGGACAACAGTTATATAAACATACTAATATCTACTACTAGTAGTACGAAACATGTAGGTGGTAGAACCCGTTGTGGTTCGACTCCGGCGGCACCACCGCTACACCTACTTCTGCCTAACCACAGCGGTGTTTAGCACTGCTGTGTTCTGGTTTGAAGGGTGTGGTGTGAAGGGAGACATACTTTTCAGAGGCGTTCCAGCTTAGTCCTCAGGGGTAGCAGCACATCGGTGGGGTGTCTATGGGTGGCATGTAGCCATTTACCATCAGATGGACTGCATGCTCGTCCGCTAATTCTATATTATAAAAAAATACCAAGATATAACTATTCTCTATGATTGATGACTGATAACATATGTATTTATACGATTTTCCAGTCCATATCATATACTTATTTAACGACAAGCTAACATATCCTAGACAATTTTGGAGTATTATAAACTACAGATGTAATTATACAAGATTGTTTACACAATAATTGCAATCAAATTATTAATACTAATAATATAAATCTATCCATTCCCTACCTCACGGCGATTCGCCTTCGTGGATTCTTTGGATCCATACGTAGCTCAGCACTACGATCTGCTTTAAACCGACAGTTTATACGATTCTCTGGGTTTTCTTTGTGTCTACATACATAACCACTCATCAGATGACCCATTAACCTCATTGCTAAGATAAAGGTTAACATTTAAATTATTTTATATGAAACAAGTCCCAGTTACTGCTATGGCTAAGGATAATACTATCAACTGAAAAACATGTGGTGATATTGTTACGTGATGTGATGGGTATTAGTTCCATATAGGAAGGAAGAGGAAGGTATAAGAAGTTGTAAGGTATTGTTAGCAAGGTGCTTTGGGAAATAGGGGACTGGAAGGTTTTAACTTGAGCCCATAATTAATCAATATTACTACTAAAGGACAATGCCCATGAAAGTATGGACCGCCGTCCAGAGTTGCATCAAATTGAAACTTGTTGTGGACGATGTATAATTAACCAAATACTACCACCAATAATTATTTTTTAGATCAGCACCCGGGTTCTGAAGTTATTTACCGAAATGTTACATAACCTCAAAATCGAAATTATCCGACGATAGATTGATGGTCAGTTTTAACTGATAGTAGGTATCTATAATGTAGTTCGACTAACATATTCCATGTACTTTTAAAGGTAGTAGGTAAAAAAACCTAAAATAATCCTAAAAACCTAAAATAAAGAATTCCGAGTATAAAATACCGCCATTTTAATTTTTAAGAACAACAATCAACATTAAGTCTTATTTTTTCTTAAATGGAATCCCCTTGTTCAAAGAAACTATTCTGATCGACAAACTATGTAAAAAAATCAAAAAAATATTTTAATATTACTTTCATTTTGATGCATGAGAAAAATCATTAATAAAAACACTAAAAGATCTTATTGAATTCCGAGTATAAAATTCCGCCATTTTAATTTTTAAGAACAACAATCAACATTTCGTCTTATCTTAAATGGAATCCCCTGTTCAAAGAAACTATTCTGATCGACAAATTATGTAAAAAAATAAAAAAAATATATTTATATTACTTTCATTTTGACGCATGAGAAAAATCAGTACCAAGAATGGGCATTCTCCTTTAAATTATTGATATTTTCTCTGCTATAATTGACAAAGGAGAATGCCCATTCTTGGTACTGATTTTTCTCATGCGTCAAAATGAAAGTAATATTAAAATTATTTTTTGATTTTTTAACATAATTTGTCGATCAGAATAGTTTCTTTGAACAGGGGATTCCATTTAAGATAAAATAAGACGAAATGTTGATTGTTGTTCTTAAAAATTAAAATGGCGGCATTTTATACTCGGAATTCAATAAGATCTATTAGTGTTTTGACTAATGATTTTTCTCATGCGTCAAAATGAAAGTAATATTAAAATATTTTTTTGTTTTTTTTATATAGTTTGTCGATCAGAATAGTTTCTTTGAAGAGGGGATTCCATTTAGGATAAAATAAGACGAAATGTTGATTGTTGTTCTTAAAAATTAAAATGGCGGTATTTTATACTCGGAATTCATTATTTTAGGTTTTTAGGATTATTTTAGGTTTTTTTACCTACTACCTTTAAAAGAAAATGGAATATGTTAATCGAACTACATTATAGGTACCTACTATCAGTTAAAACCGACCTTCAATCTATCGTCGGATATTTTCGATTTTGAAGTTATGTAACATTTCGGTAAATAACTTCAGAACCCGGGTGCTGATCTAAAAAATAATCAATGGTGGTAGTATTTGGTTAATTATACATCGTCCACAACAAGTTTCAATTTGATGCAACTCTGGACGGCGGTCCATACTTTCATGGGCATTGTCCTTTGAACATTGATAGGCAATTGGTTAATTTTAATTATTAACAACGGGCGTTACGTTAGTAAGAAATAATTTTTGATTGTAGTATAACTTCGCGAAAAATATGCCTGAAGATATATGATACTAGTGGTGCCCGCGGCTTCGCCCGCATTTTAAAGAAATAATATGACATACATAAAACGGAAAATTTGTACCTGCATTGGAATGACAGAGGTGCCATCTGTCGAAAATTGGTCTTACCAACTCCCAAACCCTCGTGGGCTCTTGGACAACAACTTTGCTAAAGATCATCACTTGATCAAATGCATAGTTTCCGATTTTAAAAAACCTTTTAAAAATTAACCGAAATTAAACCGAGACAAAAATTAAACCGAATTAAAAAAACCTTTTCCCACGGACTAAACTGAGAATCTAAACCATTCTCAAGTCCCCTTGAACACACACAACGCACTGATATATGTGACCAGTAAAATATTTGTAGAAATTAGATTTCAGAACAATTAAATATGCTGAACATTATTTTTTTTCTTTTTGCATAAATTCACCACACGAGTTTTTACATTTAGGCAGTTCTAGGGCAAAAATTTGTCTTGGAATGTAGCATTTCTTTTGTTTTATAGCAGTTCTTCGTACGGTTTTGGATAAAAATCTAAATAAATTATTTTGTAGGATTACTGTAAAGGGGTATTTGACGTAGAGCGTGAAGAGTATAAGGTGTTTTCCACTTGAAATTTTTTGATGTGTCAGCGTATAAGTATATTTAATACGATAAAGATAATGAACTCTGATTTTTTTAAATCCCCTTCTTAAATGAATCCAATGAAGTAGAATGTAATTTGTATGGACGTTGGCGAAAATTAAAAGTATCCTCAGTATTATTTATGCAATTAAAAAATATGTTTTATATGTTTTACTTATTTGGGTAATTTTTAGATTGCATTATTTTATACTCTTTTACAACCAACACAAACTTGATTTGATCGCGATCTCATCATAGAATTGCAAGGGCATCAAACTTGTCCTTTTTACTTTCCTTATTCCATTCAACCGTTCTCCTGCACCTCAATCAATCAATCCTACCCATCACCCCAAAAATCTCGGCATCTTGAACAACGCGTCGGGATACTTCTAATTCATGCTGGAACGACGAGCACGTAAGTAACATAGTATACTCTTAGTTACCTTATTTTTATTTCAGGTTATTCAACTACGGCAACTACTAGCGACCTTTCGTCCTTGCACATACTTGCTTCACAGTGTTTGTTAATTCGATAATTACAGACACTTAAATTTAACAAAATTGTAATTTTACTTGGAGTTGATCATAGACATCACGGCACTTGCACGGCATTGTATGTTGCGCGTATTTAACTATCACGAATCTACATGTTTATTCACACACGACAATAAAGTTGATAAAAGCTTAGTTTGTTATCGTCGAATTATAAGCCGATAAATTAATTTAAAACATTATTACTATGGTATAAGTGACAGTTATGTAAACTGAAAAACTAATGATATATGTAAGTACGTAATAATTTTTTGTAAGTAAGAAAGTAACAAGTTTTTGTTAGGAGCTTGCAATGGGATTGTCTCGATTAATATGGGACGTTTTGTCAATCTACTTGGCGTACTTAGTTCTAGCGCGAGACTTATAGCTAGTATATAAATGTAGATATCACAGGAATCGATTCAAGCTTATTCAAAGCGCGGTGATAGGGACACACTATCGAAAGTATCGATACTCTACTCATGAGTAGTGTCGAAAAAAAGTATCGTCCTGTTTGACGACCTTTTTTCTGTCAAATTACGACCGATGTTTTAGAAGGTTTGAAATTATTGAGCTACATGGCGTTGCTATAAATACCCGGATTTTAAGTATGTCATTTTTATTATTATAGGTTTATTAGACATGATATCTGTCAAAAATTACCTTGAAGTACTTTTGAAGGTGGTACAACCCGTGGTTCGACTCCGGCGGCATCACCACCACACCTATTTCTGCCTATTAACAGTATTATTAAGTGCTGTTGTGTTCTGGTTTAAAGGCTGTGTTAAGGGAGACATACTTTTCCGTGGTTTCCCAGCTTGGTCTTCAGGGGTAGCGGCGCGTCTATGGCCGTCCTCAGGTAGGAATATCTAATCCTATCTTGCGTTGAATACAGATGTCCATGGGCGGCAGTAGCTACTTACCATCAGTTGGACTGCATTCCCGCCTGCTAGTCCTATATTATAAAAAATCGTATTAAGTAAAAGTATCGAAATCAAAGTATCTATACTTTTTCCGTATCCCTAGTTGGCGTGGGTAGTAGGGTTCACTGCAGAGAGTAGGGCGTAGCTCTGCCCGGGTTCCAATGCACTGCGCATGCGACAAGCAGAAAAATAGAGGTTCTCAAATAGACGAATGATTTTCAATAATATGTAAATGATGTTCATCATCTTGTATGACATAGCTTATTACCTCTACAGATTTCATACCCTGATTACCCAGATTACGGGACTCAATCATAGGTAATCGCAATAATCGCAAAAGGTTATGTATTTTCTTATGGGTGTGCTTAGGCCTTAAAAGTGACACCGTGCCTCGAGCATTTACAACTTTCTTACAGTATATCTACTTCAACTCTCCGCATTCTTTTCAGTTAAATACCTCACAAATAATTTTAAATTACTTCTTGTGTATATTTGTCATATACTAAAAAGAGGTGAGCTGGATTTCGGATGTATCATTACTGACTTTACAATATTTTACAACCTTTCTCTATAACTAAAGAAGTATTTTTCAAATTGAACAAGTGTTCCTAAATATGAGTAATTTTAGACAAAAAATAATCCTTTCCCTTCCCTTCAAATTTATAACAGTTTTGAATTGAATTGAATTGAAGGAGTTTGTATCTATCCTTGCTGTAAAGTCCTCGCTAAAAAAGTCTCAAGGATATTATTTCAGTTATTTCTAAGATTTACATAGACAAACGCACCAGACAACAAAATCAAAACAAAACAAAAATATTTCAAGTTGTAAATAAAAAAAATATTATCAGTCTATCCATTCAAGTTGAAGGTGATAGAACTCTCTGTGATTTGTCGCCGGCTTAAGCAACCTTTGTTTAAATCGCAATTTATTAAATCAAATCGTAGTATCAAATGATATTTTGTGGCGAGTAGTATGTAGACCCAATATATGGTACAGTACTGCCATATTTTAAAAATGAACCTTGCATATAATTGTTTCAAAACACATAATTTACTTCCAATCTAGACTGTACAAAATATTATTAAATTTATCTGCTATCAATATGTCCTTTAAAACAGGTTCTGCTGGCTAATGTTAAAAAATATATTATTTGGTTAATAAATAATCAAGTTTCAAACTTTCTTAATTTGTATGATAAGGAATTATAGTTGTGAAATTTACCAGAAGACTTTTCTGGCAAATTTTTAAAGATTTCCAAAATAATGAAAGTAATATAAGGATTATTTATTTATTTTATCCAATAAGTCAGATAAGTTCGTGAAGCAAGGTTAAAAAGTTTTTACAGTAAATTTCTAGACATAAATTTTTATTCCATCCATCCATCAGCTTTTTGAGGTCTACTGCTGGACATAGGCCACCCCTAATTGGCGCCACTCCAACCGGTCCCGTGCCCTTTGAATCCAGCGGTTTCCCGCCGTCTTCTTCAGGTCGTCGGTCTACCTGGTCGGGGGGCGGCCTGAACTCCTTTTGCCTACGCGTGGTCGTCACTCGAGGACCTTCCTTCCCCATCGATTAGCGGTCCTCTGAGCGATGTGGTCGGCCCATTGCCACTTCAGCCTGCTAATTTTGAGAGCTATGTCGGTAAGCTTAGTTCGTCTACGGATTTCATCATTGCGAATCATGTCTCGTAGCGAAATAGCTCTCTCCATAGCACGCTGAGCGACTCTGAGCTTTCGAACGAGGCCTACAGTAAAGGACCACGTTTCGGCGCGATAGGTCATCACTGACAACACACATTGCTCGAATAGTTTCGACTTCAGGCACTGAGGAATTTTGGACGAGAAGATACTCCGTAATTTCCCAAACGCTGCCCAGCCAAGTTGGATTCTTCGAATGAGGAGCTCTCAAAGTTACTTACCCAGGTAATTGTACTCGTCAACTACTTCGAGAGAAGTGCCATCAACAACTACCAGCACGGGTGCGCCATGGACATTGGATATGACTTTCGTCTTGTCTCTGTTAATCTTAAGACCCACCCGTTGTGAGGCTGTTGAGGTCTCCTAGTATTTTGCTGAGGTCCATCAGCGGATCTGCCAAGATGACTATATCATCGGCAAATCGAAGGTGTGTGATGTGATCACCATTGATGTTAACACCAGGAGCTTTTGCTTCATCACCTTGAACAGATCTTCCAACGTAGCGGTGAACAGCTTCGGCGATACGACATCGCCCTGTCTGACTCCCAGCTGCAAAAAATAGGTCTTCATTTCTTGGCAGTTTTAAATATTTGGTCACTAAGTGCTGGAATAATCTACCACCACCAATAAGAAACTTGAAAACAGTTAATTCCTTTAAACGTAAACTTTATGAATATTTAATTCTCGAACAAAAACGACCTATTTGACTATAAGAATATATAATAAACTGAGAGAAATACATACATATAAATAAATTTAGTTATAAATGTCAACATTTTACATTAGCTTACCTACTATAACTTAAATTCTATTCAATAATACACTTGCCTTGCCTTCGACTGTCTCATTCATATTCACACGTATCACTCGCGCGCACACAGTGTTTTACAGGCTCCACAGAATACCAGAGTTTCAGGTGACTAAGCTTACCTGAAACATTAAAGCTGAGTGGACCTTTTCGGTCAGAAAAAAATAATAATATTTTTTGTATGCAATTTTCTATTTGTGTTTATTGTATATTTTTCGCCGAACAAATTATTTTCTTTCTTCTTTTTTAATCGTATATAATTAAAAGTATATAATAATGTTTATTTTAACAATAAATAAATCTCTCTAATTACTACGCCTCATTTTTAAATAAATGTCGTAACCCAGGAGAGGGAATGCGGATAGCTACACTGCGCATGTCTTGTATCGATTAACTCGTGCCTAGACATCCCTGGAAATTTTAAAAGTAGTATTGGCGTGGGCGGATTTGACTAAGACGCGTAGCAACATCCCTCGTGTACATGTACTTGTACTGAGTACCTGTTGACGCGAACCGTGTACCTTCCTCTGTATACGCACTACCGCCTATTTGAACTCTTACGTTAAATTTAATGTTATAATCAATTTCAAAATGTGGACCCCGTGCGTGGTCAATTTGTATTGTCAAGTAGTGTTGCTTGTGGTGTCGGTCTTCATGCTTGTGACTCTTTACCGTGCTTTAGAGCGCCTTTCCCACCGTCGTCGTTAATTTCAATGGTAAGTTACTTTCGGCTAACATCATGATATAATATTATGTATAATAACTTGGTGTTGATATTTTGCATTTTTTTATTTGCATTAACTTAGTTATATTACTGAAAAAGTGATAGGAAGTGAACGGCGATGGAACTAGTTCTGTCAGACTCGGACGGTACCACCTTCGTAAGAACCGTTTTACGTTAGAAATATAGTATGAAGCAGTTAATACGTTGCGGTAGAAGAGCGTGGATACTGGCTAACTTAAGTATGAGTTGAACATTTTAGTCCTCAGAGGTGGCTAAGCATCTTTGTTCGGTTTCGGCTAAAACCTTTCGTATGTATGGAGTTGGGTATTCTAGATGTCTATGGTCGGTAGTAACCACTCACCATTTAAAGGCTCTTTATTTGAAGTAAAGCGTATAAAATAAAGATAACTTTAAGGCCACTTTATTAGTGTTGTATGACAATTGTGCTACGAATTTTTATTTTCATTGGTCGATTGGAAAATTATGGATGTCGGCATCCGAAACTTTATTTATTCACAAACAAGTATTTTTCGTTGGATTTCCTTAACATGTCGATTTTATATAAGCACCTACATGGAGGTATAAAGAAAATGTAACAAATGCAATTATTGTGTCGTGTGTAATTATTCCATTTAAATCATTATTATACATGAATATGATTACGAAAATCAATTGCGATTTTGTATTGATTAATTTGCGATCTGCTGTTTTATATCTTATTAATGTTTTAGCAAGATTATATTTCATCGCCCCGATGGTCATTTTAACTACTTAAAATATTTTTAGTGCCATTTGTGTGCCTTATGTCAATCTTGTATATTATAAAGAACGCGATTCAAATATACTGACAAAATGGCCGCTCCGCTTCATAGTGTCTAGTCTGTCCGATCAACTGCGCATGTCCGTGTATAACCATAACTCTCGACTTGGAGGGGGGCACTACTGTCCCGAAAGATTTTTTGTAGCCATTATCCATGAAATCTTAAGTTATAAGGCAATTGGAATCCCCTAAATGATAATACAATAAAATAAGGTAACCTATAAAAGTATCGCACACCACCAATTCTATATTCAAACATAAAGAAGTCTAAATATAATATTTTAAGGGTTCCGTATCCCAAGAAGCGAAACGTTTTAAGCATCAGTTGCCTGTCCGTCTGGCACAGGGCTTTATTTCTTGAATCCTAATAGATAAACATTTGAAATTCTTACATAGTATGTAAGTATGTATAACGGGCCATCCTTATAATACTAAACTAAAATACAAATAAAAACATTTGAAAACAAATAGGGTTCGTTTTAAAATAAACAGCTATTTTTCGGCGTTTCATCGTTTTATCTATTGAATATCATAGATAGACATTTAACATTTTCATAGCGCAATTACATATATGGCTGCTATGATAACAAATACGAAAAAGTAAAAAAATGAGAATTTGATGGTACGGAACCGTCGGATGCGAGTACAGTTCGCACTTCGCTAATTATTTATAAAACTGGAACTGAATATTCAAATGGAAAGATCTCATGAATAAAATATTGATGTGTGTAAAATTGTGTGGATCTAGATGTTTGCAATCCTTTTATTGCTATTGTATAATAAAATAATATAAATATAATACGTTTAAAAAACTCTCACATCTCTTTCACACTCTCACATCACGTTGTAAGTTACACGTATAGAAGTGCCGCGAGATTTTCTATAAAATAGAACCCTGTTACTAAGCCTCCGCCGTCTGTCCGCCTGTTAAGGTGCCCCATCTCTTGACGCCCTATGTCTGTAAAAGACACTTGAAATTTTACAGAGTATGTATAACGGTGGCCGATATGCAAATACTAAAAATAAAAAAAAAAAATGTAAATAATATGGAGGTCGCCGTCAAAGAAATCGCAAATTTTTCGTCGCTTTTCGCTCGTATCTATTGAATCGTAATAGGTAAATAGTTAAAATTTTCACAATGCATTTACCTCTATGGCTGCCATGAGAACTAATAGTAAAAATAACGAATAAATAAAAATTTGGAGATACGAAACCCTCCGTGTCCGATTTCGACTCGCTTCGAATTTTTATTACAACAAAATCTTATGGAAGCGGTCAATCTTTACATACTACGAATAAATAATTCGTAATATACACTTTTGTATTTAACAGCGTTATGGATATTGTGATGTACTCGTATAAAGCATTTACTTTTAATTGCATCTCCGTCTGGGTTAAATAATTGATAGCTGCAATGCGCATGCCCAGTATTGTCCATCGATTAGTACTTCTGGTTAGGGCCCTGGGATTTTTAAATGTAGTTTTGGTGTGAACTGACTGCGCTGAAGACGTGTCTCGCCTTTTGGTGTATTGATACAGTTCTGTTATTCTACTGTAATTCTACCGCCGCGTGTGTCTTTTTACGTAGTTTTCCAATTCTCGTTTCATAATGTTATTATTTTTGTTCATAGTTTATGTTTATTGCAATATTTGTACCATTTCATTTATGATGATTTTTTTTATTAATTTATTCTTCTTTATTCGACGCTACTATCGTGGTTATTAATTTGAACAAAGGTTAGTACGTTTCAAGTTATATTTATGCGCACGATTATCATTGTTGTTATCCAAATTTTTTAACGAAAATATATGATATTTACACGAATAATTCGAAAAACTCGCCGGTTTTGTTTGAATTTTAGTACTATCGAAACTTGACTACGCTTCGCTGTATTTCAATATTTATCTTAAGAATTTCAGAGTTGAAGACATGTTAAAAAAATAGTAAACAAAAATACGTAATAATAAGGTACAAAAAAAAAAAAAACAATTGCTTTTTGAGGTTTGCGAGAACAATAGAGATATTTTTTATACATTATATCTACCTTTTGCTCACTTACGTTTTTGATAATCAATCTACTCAAGCATTTGCCTACTAAAGATCTGATTTAACAATTTCTAGTAGGCAGTAATGTCAACTTGATAATACTTTGTAGTGATTGATTATCAATAACTAGTGTAAGTCCTAATATTTTACGGTCACTGTTTTCTATAAAACCTCTTTTATAAGGTGTGATTAAAACAGCACTCATGGAAAGTTCATACTATAAGTAATTGGTCTTTGCACGTTTTACTAAATGTCACATATAACCTGCTAATGGAAGTAAGTAGGTAATCAATCGATGTTACTAAATTATCGATTAATGTGTCATCAATAGATGCTCTAATCTTTTTATTTTCGTATGACATGTTTTATACGAATTATAAATTAATGTCACGCGAAGTTTGTTTTTCTTAACATTTTTACAATTTTGCAGTTTCTGCTGTTTCCCTCAAGTTTTTAAGGATATGTTCCTACTTCATAAACAATGGACGATATAAATTTTTTACGTCCATGGTTGCCTCATAGCAATTTATTGATGATAAAAAAATGAAAAATTCTAAAATATGGGCATTCCTATTAATATTTCTTTCCATTTGTAAGGTTGTGTAATCCTGGAAAATTCCTATACTTAGGGACTATGAGTTTCTTTCAAATTACTGAGTCATTTTTTTATTTCTATTTATAAATAAATTTAAAGTAATTACTCTGTACTGGCATCGCGCATGTCTTAAAACAGACATCGATTTTGTCTATATTTGATACTAACCCCTCGCGGTTCCCCCCGCGCGCCTACGTGCTATTGGTGCTGTTCACCTGGGAACTCTTACGCCCCTTATTACTTACCCAATCTATCCAAATTTTTTGGTATTAATAACGTGCTTCTATAGTATTCGAATTATAATAATCGTATTATAATAAAATATTATTAAAACCCTTCTGAATACATACATATACTCGATTCGTCATTATTTGCAACAAAATTTTAAATTCGATTAACAACCGTATCTAATTATACTGCTCTTTACGATATATATATTTTTTTTATTATTATCCTCGAGTGTGATAATTTTTTTCACAATTTTCATAAATTTGCTCTTAAAAGTTTTAATGGCTGCCTTCATCTCTTTGTCGGCGGAATAATCCTAGGCCATGTAACTACTTGTCGAATACACAAAAAAATAAATACACTCTTGAAGCCAGGTCTGGAGTTTAGGGTAGGTTGAAGATTTCTGCGAATCCAGTTTCTTTTAAGGACTCTCTTGTAATCGTTTTTAATACGCGTCTTTTTTTAACACGCTTTTATTAGCTTGGGTTGTATGTATGTATATAACTACGTAACGGAATCTTTGAACCTGATTTTTACTCTTTGAACGTTCATTTTATTTCAAAATTTTGAATAATTATCCAAAACCGATGAATATACACGATTTTAATAATTTTGTACCATTGTCTTTATCAACATCCGCAGGATTAACGATTTTCGATGCTAGTTTGTCGAGCGCTAGATACTAGATAGCAAACAATTATTGCTTTTTAGTTTCAATATCTGTTATAGCGTGATTTTTAGTTTTGAAAATATTAATGATATTTCCCTATAAAATCAAATGTTCTGATACATATCTATAAGGCCCTCTTGTAGAATGATTTTTAGGATTCCTTACTCAAAGGGCAAAACGAAACCCTCCGCTGTCTGTTCGTGTGTATCTGTGTGTTCTGTTCGGCCTTATCTCTTAAACCGTAATAGATGGTTGTCGCTATAACAACAAATACTAAAAATGAATAAAACAAATATAGTTTAAAAAACTAAAAAACACGCTTCTATGATAATATCAACTAAAAAGTATAAAATAATTTTCAATCTGGGAATCAATTAAGGAACTGTAAATAATGTAATTGTGAAAAAAGCGTGGGTGCTCCATTTATCAGTTTTCGAAAAGCGCCTTTTCCTTTTTATTCATTACATGGACTCTGGTTTTGATTTCGGATACTGATGAATCCGTGTTTCATCTGCGTTTACTATCCGATTAAAAATTTCATATAAATAGTCTTCTGACAATGTCAAATACCTTTATACATGTTGCGAGTGGTTGCTCCTTGTTAAGCGGTGTCAGCACTCGCGGCAACAAACTTGCACTTTTTTATTCATGTGTATGAAAAAAAATTGTAAATCTTCTTTGTGACCCTTTGTACTTATGCTGTACTGGCATGGGGCATGTCTCTAAATTCATATTGATTTCGTCTGGGTTTGATTCGAGCCTCGCGAACCCTCTGCGCCCATGCGTACTGGTGTCGATATAGGTACCTAGGAACTCTAAATGTTTTCCGGTTCACGAGGACCTACTTGTAGTGACTTAAGCAATTTCTCGTGAACCTTTTTTATCTAGGAGCATTTTGCTCGCAGCGTTTACTGTATTTGATGTAATTAATGACAATCCATTTCTTTTCAGAATAAACGTACACGTAGAAAAATTTTATATGTATACTATTTACTATTTTTCTATGACATCTGTCATAAATTGTCATTATATTTTTTGGCCAAAGATTATGATAATATTAATTTTAATAGTCAAACTAATTCCTTATGACGTTTTGTACTTAAGCTGTTCTGGTGTCGCGCATGTTTCATATCAGATATTGATTGCGTCTATGTTTGTTACCAGCACCCCCTCTCGGCTCCGCCCCGCACCCCCTCGCGCTCTGTTGCTGATGTACCTAGGAACTCTAGATGTTTCTATCTCAAAAGTATCTTTATTTTTCGAGAACCTTCTCCGTTTGGTATATTTGGTTTTTCGAATTGGTTGAATGTTTTTCTCGATTACTCTGTATAGAGTATTTGTATAGATAGACGGGTTAATGCTTTGGGAAAATTCTATGAGTACACCAATTGGAGTGCTTTTTAATTTCGTCATGTAGGTATGTATTCAGTAATAGTCCTATCTATGAAAATGCACGAATGGATTTTAGTTGTAAATCATTTTCCATAATTTGAATAAATTCAGAGTATTTTTACATGCAGACTTTTCTGGTGTACAGAATGTAAGGAAGAGTTCGTGACTCTCTCTTTATATTAATGTGGTCAACATGTGGACTTGTTTATTTCCTAGTCTTTATACTAAAATATTATTCGAATCTTTTTGGATACTCTTGACCCAATTGTCATTACTTACGACGTTTTTTCCTTTATGATAGTGAAAATATTCTCATAAATTGATAAATATACAGTCTATATTGTATATCAATAATTTGTAATATATCTAGAAATTATTTGCATTGGATTACAATAATGATAGTCGATTTCTTCTAAAAATAGTCATTAGACATACATAACACTGTTTTGCCACATCTTTCTTAAACTGGCATTTTATATGACGCATGCAATTATATGGCTTTTATGTACGGCATTAATATGGATTAAAGTATTATTATTTTCTGTCGTAATTAGTACTACTGCAGTTGAATTATTCTGGTATCGCACCAGTCTCAGATAGATATTGATTGAGTCTATATTTGATACAGCATCCATCCCCTCGCGGCCCCGCCCCGCGAACCCTCGCACCCTGGTACTGATTCACGTACCTAGGAACTTTAGATGTTCAAAAATATTTCAAATAATCCTAATTTGTCGTGAGCCTTCTTTATCTTGGAGTAAAATTTCAAATGGTTTAGAGCTACTTTTCTCGACTAATCTGTACCGGTAGATGAATTAATGATTTGAAAAAATCCTCACAATACATCGTTACAAACGTTGTCAGCAATGGTTCCACAGGCAGCTTCCGATTACAAAACGAACGAAAGGGAATTTTGATTGTGTTTATTTTTGAAATTATTGGAATCAATTCAGAGTATTTTGCAATCGCAGACGTTTTATTGGGTATATAGAGTTATTAGCACTTAGCATTCGTTACTCTAGTTTTCCTTTTTGTTGTTTTCAAAATTTTCTTTTTGCTTTTAAATAACACTATTAAATATTTGTAAGACTTCTAGTTTGCTAAATATTACTAAATTAAAACATATGCCCCCACATCGGCAACACTAATAAACTGGCTTCCATATCATAATGGCTGGAGAACAATAAAAAAAATACCATTATGAAATAATCTACATAACAAACCGCATTCGATGACAATAATGGTAATTAATTTGTTGAAATGAAATGAAATGAAATTTACTTATTGCAAGAATGTAGTACACAAAGATAGTTACAGCAATAGAAGTTCGTACATTCTACCATTACAATGGTGTGCAATCATGTCAAATTGAAAAAAAAATAGGAAAACATAAAAAATAAAATTAAAAAAGTTAAGTCGTATTAAATTATTACATGTCATTTTTATTCTGTACATTGAAAATATTCATTTATGTCATAAAAACAGTGTTGCATAAGCCATTCGGTAATTTTCCTCTTAAAAATGTTTAAGGTCAGATCTTTGTATTTGTCTGGTAATTTGTTATATATTTTTATAGCCATAAGGTAAGCATTTTTTCTATATATTTCTAGTCGTGATTTTGGCATGAATAATCTAAATTTATTTTTGTCAGCATTCCTTCTTACATATTGAGATTGGATTTCAAAATAATGTGGGTGCTGCCTCACAAACAGACAGACCTCCCTAATGTACATGCATGCTAGGGGCAGTATTCGATACTTTTTAAATAAAGGTCTACAAGAATCCATATGCCAAGCACCACAAATGGCTCTTACGCATTTTTTCTGAATGCGAAATGCTTTAATTATGTCTACCGAGTTCCCCCACAATAACAGGCCGTATAATAAAACTGAAGACACATATCCATGGTATGCACTGAGTGCTGCTTCCGTCGATACCATAAGCCGTATTCTTTTTATTGCAAACACAAACCTATTTAATTTATCACAGACATATTCAATGTGCCCTCTCCAGTTACAATTTTTGTCGAGTATTATTCCTAGAAATTAGATTTCCTCTACTTCTACTGTTATATATAGAAATATAACACTTTTGTCACATTTGTCATAAACTATTATTTTTGGCCATAGTTAACGGGTTTTAATGTAACGCATTATGATTTAGGATTCATAATACCTAAATAAAATTTGCAAATCTTGCTTCGTATTTGTTGTGTACTAGTATCACCTCGTACCGCGTGCCTCAATATTGATTTTGTCTGTATTTGATACGAGCATAACCTCGCAGATCCGCCCCATGCTCCCTCGAGCTGTTACTGATGTATACGTCACCTTTATATGTTGATGTGGGAGAACCTTTAAAATCGGATTGTGTAGGATTTTCACCCACTAAAAACCCCCCCCCCGGTAGCCGTCCTCCGCGCAACGGGGACTCAGCAGTCTCCAAAAAACACACAGCGCGCGGTTACGACCCACCACCACCACCCCGGTCGGACTCACCACCTTCAGGTGTTTTTGACATATGGTCGCCCTTCCCCGGGGGCTGACCGGGCGGTTCGCGCTCCCACTTTTGCCGCCCGCAACCCCATAAACCCCCTTTTAGCCGTGTCCTATGACAGGCAGGGGATACTGTAGGTGTCTCTAGATAGCGTAGATCAAAAGGGTTTTGGATGTGAATAATTTTGCATTATTTGAATTATGACCGTAAATATAAATTTACGGTAATAAAATAGAATATCTAAAATTATGCATACATACAAACTGTTATTAAACTTTTTGGTCATCTATAGACAACTACAACTACGTGCATGTGTTCCTTACACACTTACTTAATATTATATCAATCAAACGGAATTTTCGTGAATTGCATATGCACCGTACGACGTTATATTCATAAATAGTTTTTTTTGCTATTTTTACCTATATATGTATATAAAAAGAAAAAAAGGCATACTGATTACTGATGTTCCAGTATTCTGTGTCTGTATACGGTCCTCATCTGTTGTCTTATGTTTAACAATAATTTCTGTAGCTTTTAGAAATATATCCAAGCGTGATAATTTGTATGACGTCAAGAATGTGTAAAACTTAGATAAATACTAAAAAAAAATCAGTAATAATTAATTACGTATATAGTACAATTTATTGAACATGTGAGAAACAGCAGCAACTTCGAGCTCACGGGCGTGGTCTTACAGCCTTTTTTCGCCGTTTGCCCGGGAGACCTGCAGTGCGCAAGTTCCAGGTATCCCCAGATATATTGATCCTTGCATCTGCAGTAACTACATGAGTTTATAGCGCTCCAGTCGCGTATACTACACGTAACATCCTAATTAAATTTAACTTTAAAATGTTGACCTTTATAATTCCAATTTTGTGCAAAATACTTCTCGTGGTGTCTATTGCTGCATTTGTTGTAAGAGTAATTGAAAGATATATGTTTTACCGTCGCGGTGGTTAACTTTAGTGATATATTGACACTTCTTCTAACTGAACTGGTATTATGGGTACAAATATTAATTTTTTTTTGTTATTGTGAAAAATGATATCTTCGGCTGATGCTGAGGAACTGATCAACAGGTAACACCTACATTTATACTTGAATTGTTGATTATTTTTAATACGGATAAAAACTTATTGACTTTGCGATGACTGCGTATGACATTTTACAATATGGGCTTATTACACAAACAATCCATCTGGCGGTCACTGCCACCCATTTGTAATTAATCCCAGATAAGATTAAAATCTTACTTCAGATGGTCCAGAAATGCCTTGCCGTCGCCTGAGAACTAATTTGCAATTTGTTCTCTAAGTGTTTCACCTTATCACACCATAATGAAGCAGTCTGAAGAGAACAATCAAATCAGTACACAGTAACGCTTAACGCTTGTGGTGTTTCTGAAAAAACAAAAAATACCAATATACCTCTCAAATTTAAATCAATGTATGGGTCGCAAATGCGTGAAAGGTATATACATAGCTGTTTTGAATTATATACCGCTCTCTAAAGATGAATCGTCATTTAAAATATGTATCGCATGTATAACAAAATGGCCGCTACGCTTGCTCGCTCCCGAATAGACGAATACCTACACCTTTTAAGGTTGTTCAAACTTACAGCGAGCCGAACGTGACGATATATTTCGTCATATTAAAACGACATGGCTTACATTATTGCTACAATATGAAATTATAGCAACATATGATTTTCAATATTATAATATCGAAATGAAAATTAGAAACTTTTCTGTAAGTCCTTGTCCACAAACGCCTAAGTTGACGTAACCGCCTCGGTTCGTTTTTACGGCGCGTCGCTGTTTGTTTGACAGACAACCTTTAACCGAATGAGATAACATCTGAGTTATTAGATTTTTTTTACTTTTTCTACAGTCTAAGTACTATTTCTGCAACTATTAGTAAAATAACCATTATCTAGAAAGAGAACAAACAAATAGTAATTTTTACAAAATCCCAGTCTCTAATTATATTATATTCGGTTTTTCAATTGGCCACTTTTTGGACGGTGAATCATGTATATTATTAAAAATATATTCTAAGTCATAACGCTCAATCATATCAGTTTTATTAGAGTTTTCCGCCCCTTCCGTTACCGCTTCGGGGTGGGTGGCGGGTGGCTGTGTTGCGCATGTCTTTATTGTTTATTGATTAGTACTCTTTGTCAGTTCCCTAGGTGTTTCTCCGGCGGCTATCTTCTTCATTGTACTATACATGTTTTATCATCGCTATTCCCGTTGTCCATAACTTCCTACAGATAATTGCGTGATTGTTTTTCTCCTATTACGTGATATTTTATATAGGGTTATATTTGATTTCTTAAAAAAAAATAACATATTATATAACACATTTCAAATGTTATATTGTCATTCGAACCGACAAACAAATTATTTTAAACACAACTTTTTTCTTTTGTATATGTAGGAAGAGGTATAATCTCATTTGGTTCGTATTAAATAGCATTTAGTATAATATAACTGCCAATCCTTTTTTATTGTTTGTGTAAAATGATTTTGAGCCAATTGTTCGTGACGCATTGGGCTTGAAACCTCCTCCTCCTCTTGTACATCCTCCCCCGTGCATCCCCGCAAATGCGAAAATGTTAACTGCAAATGTAAAACATACTTGTGCCTTGCGATATCATGCGCAAAATATTACTCTATACGAACATACGAATAGGTAGCATTTTTAACGCACCAAAGAAAACTATAATTATTTCAAAGTATGAGGTGTCACAGTTGTAACAAAAAATATTTTTTTAAGCATATTTAACAAAATATATTGGAATTGCTGAAACCAATAATATAATTATTTATGTAATGTGAATTTAGTGTTTTGTAGAAAATGCGAAATATATAGCTAATTGAAAGCTTTTGCGATGGTTTATGCATGGTATGGTTTATGTGCGCATTTCGCTGATCTGATGCTTGAGGTGCGGGGCGGGGGAGGCGACTCGCGTCACGATCCGTGGGTGGCCATTTTGTGTGAAATTTACCTATCAATAGTTGCATTTATTAGTGGTCCAGGTGCTTTGCGCTTGCTCTAGATTGACAGCGTGGGAAATATTTCATAAATTCATACTACTATCAATATTTGTAACAAAATCGAAGACAGATTTAACAAAAACCAATGGGTAATTCGAAGAACATTAAAAAAAATATTAGGATCATATTTATTAAATTTTTATAACTCTTAGGCCATTTTTCCACCGCCGCCGTCATCGAGCCGTCACCGAGAACGCGATGACGGCGCCGAAGTAGCGGTACATACATTTACTATAGCCGCGTGTCCATCGCACGCCCACCTTACGCCGCCGATATTTCGATTAAATCGAAGTGATCGCTAGATCGGCGCCCGGGCCTTAACGGGCTGATGTGCCGGCAATGTAAAACACATTTGTACTTGTCCACACTGCCGTCGCACGCGTGACAGCTGGAACAAACTAAACCGGCGATATCGATCGCGGTGGACAAACTATCGCCGTCACGTCATATTAAAATCAGCCCGAAATAATCTCGTTCTCGGTGACGGTGGCGGTGGACAAACGACCTTGCTTACATATATGACAGAAATATATTTTATACATTTATTTATAATATAGAAGTAGCAAATGCACATGCATCCACCTAATGGTAAATGGCTACTGCCGTCCGTGACCGTCTATATTATCAACCAAATTATATTATAAAGGATTTTGAATCGGTCACTTTTTTCCGTATGAAACATAATCCTAATTGATTTACCAATTAGATGGCTTATCAATAATCTTATTTCCATCATCTTTTTATATGCGGGTAAAAATTAACTCAAATGAAAATGAATTTTCCTGTATAATTCCCATTCAACACCTGAAATTGTCGACATGGAATTTAATTGGAAGAAGTAGTGTTAAGCGCTCTTGTGTTCTGGTTTGAAGGGTTTGGTAAGGGAGACATACTTTTCCGAGGCGTTCCAGTTTAGTCCTCAGGTCTACCGGCGAATCAGGTAGGCGGCCTCGGGTAGGAATATCCAATCCTATCTGAGGTTGATTATAGATGTCCATGGGCGGCAGTAGCCACTTACTACCAGATGGACTGCATGCCCGCCTGCTACTCCTATATCATAAAAAAGAATACTGATAACATGTTTGTTTCTTTAAATATTTTTTTGTTTTAGTTCTTGATTTTTACTTAATCCCTTTTTCTGATTGCATTTTGAACGATTTTGTTATCGATCGCCAAATATTAAAAAAAAATGTTATAACGCACATTCATATCAGGTTAAAGAGCGCCCCTCGCGTTGCACCCCCGGAGTGGGTGGCGGGTGGCATTGCGCATGTCCTTTATTGTTTATTGATTAGTGCTTCTGGGTAGGTGCCTGGGAATTTCAACATTAGTTTCGTTGTTGTATGAGTGCGTCTGAGTTGTGTCTCAGCTTTGTTGCCTAAAGGAACGTTTTTCTTGTAACCGGACTCTAGTAATACGTGTTTGATTGTGTTCATTTGGTAGCAAGTTAAAACTGATTTTAAAATGATTAATCTTTTTAATATCCTTCGCTTTTATTTCAAAATGTATGGCGTTTTTTTTCTGGCCGTCCTCTTCATTGCACTATACAAGTTCTTACGTCGTCATTAACTTCAGAAAGGTAGGTAAGTTGCGCAATTGTTGTTATTCTCGTTTATATTTTGTGTGGTGTTTTCTTCGATCAACAATACCAACGTTGTTTTATTTCTTTTTATAATATTATTTATTGATTGATTGATTTTATGGCCTAATAATATTTATGTCAAGTTATTTTTATTTATTGGTGTAAATATGATTTCTGAACGAATTCTTTGTGACGCATTGTACTTAGAATACAGGCATCGCGCATGTCTCAGAACAGATCGAGCGTATCTAATTTTATTACGCCACCCCCTCGTGCATCCACCCCCGTGCACCCCCCGCACTGTTTTGACGAATCTTCTGAAACTATTTCTATATTCTATTCTATATTTCTACATTCTTGTAAATGTAAAGAATTCGCCGTGCATATTGATGTGTACTAATAATTGTAAGAGTCAAAGAGAGTGTAAACTCCAAACAGACATACGAATAGTTAAACAGAATTTATTACTCCTATCTCCTAATTGGGAGATAAAGAGAAAAATCGTGAAAATTTGGTAATTACGGGCCCGAGAGCGATTTGGCAGTTGCACACTTCGGAGACCCGGACGAGCTCCAGCGAGCATCTGTAGTAAAATACCTGTAATTTTTTTTACATTTTTTTGCTAGTACTATTATTATTATTGTATTATTAATTAGTAGGTACTACTTATTGATAAGGATAACAATTACCAACAAATATCTGGTCTTGTTTTTTACTTTAACCATGTTTCCAATTCCACTATGATCGATTTTTTTTATTGTCAATAACACGTAAAAAAATAAAAAAATGATATATCTAACGTTCAATCATATCAGTTTTATTAGAGCGCCCGGCGTCCCTCCCGTTGCACCCCCAGGGTGGGTGGTGGGTGGCTGCATTACGCATGTCCTTTATTGTTTATTGATTAGTACTTCTGGTTAGGTCCCTGGGAATTTCTAGGGTACCTATTTTCAGTGCTAACTGAGCATGCCTAAGTCGTGTCGCAGCTCTGTCGCGTAACGAAACCGTTTGTTTGTACTTGGTATTTCGTGATTCTTTGTTTTCATTTTGTAGCTGAAAGTTAAAACTTTTTCAAAATGATTAATCTGCTATACATCCTTTATTTTTATTTCAAACTGTTTGGTGTTTATTCGATGGTCATCTGCTTCATTGTAGTATACATGCTCTTACGTCGCTATTTCCGTCGCCAGTAACTTCATAAAGGCAATTGCATTATTGTTTCTTTGCTATTACGTGATATTTTTATATGGATTTATTTAATTTTTATAAAAAAATATATATATTTTATAATGTTCTACTTTCGTTCTAACCGACTTTATTGTTTCGTTTTTGTAAAAAGAGTTATAATTTCATGTTCGTATGAAATTGCATTCAGTGTTATATAACTGCCAATCCTTATTATTGTGTAAATATGATTTGTGAGCAATTGTTCGTAATACATTTGTACTTGCAATATACGAGCAACGCGCATGTCTCAAACAGACCGATTGGGTCCATTTATGATACGCACCCCCTTGCGCATCCTCCCCCCTGCATGCCCGCGAATTGTCTTAAGCATATAATACAGAAGTACCCTTTAGGATTAGGAACCATGCGATAACTTTGACTGCAAATGTAAAACATAAAAATAGTACATACGAATAGTTAGAAATTTTTTTTATGCAGCTAAGAAAAATATGAAGTGCCACAGTTGTAGTTTTTTTTAATATATTGGAATTGCTAAAATAAATAATATAATTATTGATGTAATGTGAATTAAGTGTTTTGTAGAAAATGCGAATTACTTAATTATTGAAAGCTCGCGAATTATTGAAAGATCCTTGAGGTGCGGGGCGGGGGAGGCGTCTCGCGTCACGATCCATGTGCGACCATTATTTTGTCCATCGCTTCCGGAAATGTACCTATCAATAGTTGCATTTACTGGGCGTGGTCCAGGTGCCGTGCGCTTGCTCTAGATTAACAGCGTGGGAGATATTTCATAAATTCATACTACTATTAATATTTGTAATAAAACTGAAGGCAGATTTAACAAAAACCAATGGATAATTCGAAGAACCTTAAAATATTTAATATGATTTTATTTATATATATTTTATACAAATATTTATAATATAGAAGTAGCAAATGAACACGTATTCACCTCATGGTAAATGGGTACTGCCGCCCATGACATTTACCATCAACCCGAGTTAAGTAATTCTTATTTTTTACATAATTCCAGTCTCTAACTATATTGTGAAGGCATTTTAATTCGTCGCTTTTTTTCTTATGAAACATGTACATTATAAAAATAATATATTGAAAGTTATAACACTCAATAATATCGGTTTTATTAGAGGGCCCGGCGTCCCTTCCGTTGCCTATTCGGGGTGGCTGTGTTGCATATTTTTATGTATTTAAAATAAGTATAAAATAATAACATGCGAATTATGCAACTAATTCAAATACTCGCGCTCGTTTGCGAGTACCTTTATTTCGCTGACCTGGTTTCCGAGGTGTGGGGTGGGGTGGCACCTCGCGTCATGGTCCACGGGTGGCCATTTTGTACATCACTTCAAATAATGTATGATGATTTAAATAATTGAATTTGTTAGACGTGGTCCAGGACAAATATTAAATATAAATAAATACAACTTTTTGTGTTGAATGTATAGAAATAATTACATTCTTACCTATATTGTCACCAAATTGCATTTATAAAGAAATAATTGCCAACCATTTTTAATTATTTGTGTACATAGTAGAATTTTTGAGCTTATTGTTTCTGACGGTCATGACGCATGCCTCAAAAAAGATCGATTGTGTCCTCGCGCATCCTCAAGGGTCCCCCCCGCGCATCCCCAACAGTACGCCCCACGCATCCTCACCTGTGCGCTCCCCGGCATTTTCACCCGTGCGCCCCCGCGCATCCCCACCCGTGCGCCCCCGCGCATCCTCACCCGTACGCCCCACGCATCCTCACGCGTACGCCCCCGGAATCGGAAAATGTAGACTGTAAATGAATACGCCTTGCCTATTGATGCGTACAATTATAATCTATACATACTTAGGTACAAATAGTCAGAGTAGTACCTACTTTACGCTTACAAGTACAAAGCATGTTCCGTTGTGGAGGTCGAAAAATTATATATATATATATATATATATATATATATATATATATATATATATATATATATATAAGCCTAGTCGATTTCAAACAGAATTTATTACTCTTATCTCGTAATTGGTGACAGAGTTAAAGAGCCACCAATCATCTTATCCCATAATTCGCTCGAGTGGCGTATACACTAATTTACACCTACGGCAAAAAATAAATTCGTGAAAATATGTAATGTGTAATAAAAATATATTATAATCAAGAATTTCACAAAGTTCAGCCATTTGACAATCAATGGCGCCAGGGCGATGTGGCAGTTGCACAGTACACACTTCGTAAGCCCGGGAGAGCTCCTGTGAACATTTGTAGTAAAATTATTATAGTATGAATGTTTTTTTTTATTTAGTAGCTTTTTACTTTCGTAAACAGATCGTATAGAGTAAAAAAATGTTATAATGCACAATCTCAGCTCTATCAATTTTAGTAGAACGCCTGGCGTGAGGGCCCGTTGCACCCCCAGAGTGGGTGGCGGGGGGTGGCTGCATTGCGCATGTCCTTTATTGTTTATTGATTAGTACTTCTGGTTAGGTCCCTGGGAATTTTCAGGGTAGTTTCGGTGCTAACTGAGCAAGCCTAAGTCGTGTCGCAGCTCTGTCCCGTAACGAACCCGTTTGCTTGTACTTGGCCTCTAGTATTTCGTGTTTCTTTGTTTTCATTTTGTAGCCGAAAGTTAAAACTTTTTCAAAATGATTTATCTGCTATATATCCTTTATTTTTATTTCAAACTGTTTGTTTATTCGGTGGCCGTCTACTTCATTTTTTTCTACACTACATTCTTTTCGTCGCTGCCATCGTCGTCGTTAACTCCATTAAGGTAATTCGTACTTCTTATTTTTCTTGTATAACATGAAATTTTATATGTGGTTATTTTTATTTATATTATATATTTACCTTAGAAAAATCTATTGTTGATATGCCCCCGTTGCGAATCCGTCCCCGCGCATCATGCATTCTCTTACATAATTCACCTTAAGTACGTGAAAGTTTCCACAAAATCAGTTTGTGACGAAAAAAATGTGTAAAAGAATGTGAGAAAGAATGGCCAATTTATAATCACGGGTTAGCGGGGCGGTGTGGCAGTTACACAGTTCGTAGGCCCGGGCGAGCTCCCGTGCGCATACCCCAGGCCCCAGGTATCCCATCGATCATTGCATCTGTCTAGAACTCAATCATATAATACCTAACATTCATACGCTCAAAGCGTATCGCGTTACGCCGGATCTCCTTGTTATAACGCGCGAATGTTAATTAGGTTTACAGTGTCTATTCGTCAATGAATTTTGGCTCAAAATGCTCTCACTCATTATTATAATTCTTTGCAAGATGATAGTCCTGATATTTTTTCTTGTATTTGTTGTGAATTTATTAAGGCTTACATTTTATCGGCGGGGTGGTTAATTACGTATTAAAGAACTCCCTTCACTCATGAGCGTTGGAAGGCGACAGAGGTGCGTATACTCGTATAGATACGGTAATAACAGATGATTGTTGACACAATCCCCATTAAGAAGTAAAACATTATGTACTATCCCAATCAATCAAAATCATAAATATGAATAATTAATTACAATGTAAGGTTTTGTTGCTATTTAACATCCATGCTGTAACACAATTAAATTTTTATTAGATGGTTCAAGAATGTAAAAAATATTTTTGAAATGTTATTCACACTATATATTACCTATTTATGGTTATATTCAAATAATAATAAATAAACGAGAATGCAGTGTTTTATAGAAAATGCTAAATATACAACTAATCGAAGGCTCGCGGTCGTTTTGCGCCGCTTTGTTTCGCTGACCTCCTCCTCGGGTGCGAGGCGGGGGAGGTGTCTCGTGTCACGGTCCACGGGCGGCCATTTTGAAATGCCGGAAAGGCCATTTTGTAAGGCCGGAAATGTATGACGATTATAATAGTTATATTTGCTGGGCGTGGTCCAGGTGTCTTCCAGGTCCACGTGGTTGCCCTTGTTTTGCATAGAGAGCCTTGTAGATTTTTTATGAATAAGTATACAGCAATGCATTTAGTCTATGAATTAACTAACAATATTTTTAACAAAACCGAAAATAGTTTAATAAAATGAATGGGTCTTTTAAAAGAAATTGAAATGTACTATTGATTTATATTAAAATACTTTATTTTTTAATATATTAATCACTCTTACCTTCAGCGCGACGGTCATGCATAAAATTATGGAATATTTTTAACTTCTATTCAAGGAACATGAAATATTGACAATAATAGAAAAATACAATTAATTGAATTCTCGCGCTCGTTTGCGAACCTCTTTATTGCGCAGACCTGCTCCCTGAGCTGTGGGGTGAGGGAGGTGTCTCGCTCGAGACCACGGGCGGCGATTTTGTACATAGCTACTGAAAATAGACGTAACATAGATGTCGTTATTATTAATAGGTGTATCTACGACGAGAGTAATCCGAGACACATTACACGACCTTATAACTAATTGAGTATTATTTTCAAATTTAAAAAGCTTTAACAAAGCGATATTTAGTTCACAAATGCATAGGCGTCGCTGCGAAACAGGTGTTGTATCGTTGTCCGGGTGAGCTGCACTGCGCATGTCCTAGGTCTCAAATCGATCAGTGCATTTATGTACTTTGCTTCGGAAGACCTAGCGTTTTCAGTCAGTTTCTATATCCAATGCGTCGCGGTCTAGTCTTTACACAACGCTTTAGGAATTTAATAAGTAATTAAGAACTGCATTCGTGTAAAGAAATAGTGTTACAGTCGCCGCTAAAATGATTACGCTGCTTATTCCTATTTTAGGAAAATTGTTCGTCCTGATTAGTGTCTTATTTTTCTTTATGAAGCTATTAGAATGGTGTCTATTTGACAATCGTGCTCTTTGAGTCATACTTAACATTACACATATTTATTATTGCACCTAAAAGTTTTTGTGAATCAAGACATCTACTTCTATGGTCTGCTTCCTATGGGTACGTATACACGAGTATCAAAATAAACCAGTTACTAATTAAAATAGATCTACGAGTAAGTCAGTTGGCATGAAAACTAAAAATTCTAATCTAAATTGCTAAATCTTAATATATATGAGCTGTTTATTGGATATTTTTTTAACTATTTTATAAAAAAGTCCATTCTGCTAAACCATTGTATTCGTAGTAAAAAATTAAATCTGTTGAACGGATGACTGTGTCTTGTTTTCTATTGCATGAGTTCAAACTCAAATAATCAATTATTTCTTTAACATTTAAAAAATCATATTGAGTCAAGACTTGAAATTATTAGTATCAATAATTATTGAAACGCCTTTCCAAGTCCCCCTCTCCTTCCCTAGTAAATTTCTCCCAACCTCCCTGTCTCCCTGCCTCCCTAGCTCCTCCTATGTCTGCATCCGGCCGGGTCGCGCTGCGCTGCGCATGTCCTAGGTCTCCAATCAATCAATGCACTATTATACAAAGGCTATGATTTCAGAATGTTTTCAGAATATTTACATTTGTATGTTCATCTGTTTTGTTCCAAGTTTTATTTGTCAACTACCTATCTTTTGACAAATGCTAGAAGCATGTTAGTTATCTGTTGCTTATGAGCTGTTTGACGTCTGAGTTCAATATGGGTTACCTTGAAACATAAACTACTGTATTAAAAATTTGATGGGTTTTCAGATGAAAACAAAAGTAACTTTATAGTCATATGGTCCATACAACTCAAACATGTCACATGCAATCTTATTGTTTTCTCGTCGTACACTTATCATAAACTTACATGTTTATGGTTATCTTCTTCGCTATGCTAGGGCACTCATATTTATTAATAATTAATATATATCAAAAGTCAATTTGTCAAAGTAGTTGACAGCACTTACAAATTAAAAACATTAGGAGACAAGAAAAAACGTCGGATAGATTGAGTATTAATAATGAACATTAGTCCATTATGGAAGCTAGTTGCAGCGATCGAATGCTAAATAATCATGATTCAATAAGAGACCCTAGGTCCAAAAGTTGAAAGTCAATTGAAAACGTGAATAGTAATAATAAGAATATATGCTTATATCGGCAGTACATCAGTGTAGGACATAAATCTGGGAGTCGGGAGGGGTACGGTTGCATTGCGCATGTCGTAACCCGCATTGCGTCGATTGATTTCGTAAATTAATATCATATAATAAGAGCTTAAGGCATGGACACCCTAACGGACTAAGAGGGAGGGAGGGTGTAAAGTTCGCCCCGGTCCACCGGTCCTGGGGGGTCGGCAAATAGGTGCATGAGACATTTGTAATTTTGTAAAATCATGTCAACTTTTCACACTAGGGTCTTCCATAACTTTAAATCCTTATTGAAAATTTCTGCCTCGGGCCTCCGATGACCTTAGTCCGCCAGTGCCTGGACAGAATTTGTCCTGCCACAAAAATAAAAGACATCAACAGCAGTGCCATCTAACGGGGTTAAGACGAAGCGAAAATAATTATTAAGTGTTTATAACTGCCTGTTGTATAACCACATGCATATAACTACATGCTATAGGAATCTTATGAAAAGGCGAGATAATGAAGAGTAAATTAAATACAAAAATATTATTATAATACTTAAAATGGATATTGTTATATGTATCAGATGCGAGTAACTGGAAATCATTTTCTGCTTTCATTTGCAGCTTGTATTTGTTCCAGTTACATGACGATAACCTTCGATCACTAATAAGAACTAGATACACAATCAGCGACAAAAAAATGCCGCGACGAAAAGAGCACCCAAATAGACATTTGGGTGCGCTTTTAGGTTAGGTCAGAATGTATAAACCATTTAAATTGTAAAGTCTGTTACTAAACGTACAATTCTTACTATTGCATGCCCACTTGATTTGTTTGGGTAACATGGTGACTCTGTTCTAACTTGAATGGAGACGCTATTGTTTTATATTTTTTTTATTTAATTTAGTTTTTTTTTTCTTTTTTTTGTTATATAAAAAAAATAGTTTTGTATAATAATTAAACATATGCCCGTATTACCTAAAAGGTTAGGCAATGAGTAAATAGTAAATGAGTGAAATTAAATTATTAAGTAAATTATTATTTAATATATTTTATGATGTCTTTTCATCCAACTGCCGCGGCAATAATCATAGAATTATTATAATAAAGTCTATAGACGAACGATACACTAAAATAAGATTGCTTAACATAGCCAAAAAGATACGGGAAAAAAATAAAAGTCCATCGAAAATACTGTTTTCCAATAAACTCACTTTATTCAAGGGAATTAATGGCACCCTGTTGATTCCGTATTTTTATTTTTACTCGACTGCCTAGGAAGGGTTATGTTTTTTGCACGTATCTTGTATGTATCTTTATAAGAAGGCTTTAGCTGCACTGCATTTTATTCCCTCGGATCTAACATACGGCTGGGTGAATTTCGACAGTTAAGGTGTCATTATATTCGTCTCAAATATCCAAATGTCCTTAGATAGGTGTTGGAAAAAAATCTAAATTTAAGAAAAAATATACAACGGATTTCTGTCACTACAAAGTAAGCAAGTAATTTAATTAAAAACTCAAAAACCCGACTGGCTAAAACTACTACTACTACTACTACTATAAAGGCTGAAGTAGAATTTTCAAAACAGTGAAATAGGCGTTTCATTATTTTTATCGAGAAAGCCAAATAAAAGTTTCATAATAGGTATCTGCTTCAAAAACAAATGTTCAAACAATATTATCCTATTTTATCCTCGTAGTGCTCATTCACGCTATATAAAGAACCTATGTTTCAAATTCCAGCACGCTAAAGTTCAGCGGTTTCCCTTTACGTTGGTGTCTGGCGCAGCAACTTACGCATTTAGTCAGACAGTAACCTCAATGTGTTATATATATATATATGTATACATCATTAATATGTGTGTAATCTCCTTTTAATTTCCTTTATTTTGATACCCCACTCCATAGGTTTGGTTAACTTTTTTTGAAATATTACTATTTCGCGCCAATAATCCGCCATTTTGATTTTTTTTCTAACACCTATCTAAGGACACTCGGGTCATTGAGACGAATATAATGACACCTTACTTGTCGACATTCATCCAGCCGTTTGTTAGATCCGATCAAATAAATAAAGACAAACATACAATATACGCCCGAAAAACATAACCCTTCCTTGGCATTCGGGTAAAAATAATTGAAATAAATGTTGGTTTACTACATATTTCTTTAGTCGGCGGCAATATATTTCGTTGGATAACGGCGTAAACAGCTTGTTGATTTTTTAATTAAATTACTTGTATTTGGTTATATTTTAATTTTAAACTTATATTTGCATTATAATAAACTGTGTCTTCACATTACTTTCATTGATAAATTATTATTATGTTAATTAAAATTAATTACTTCGACCTAATAAAAATATTAAGTTATAATTTATAATAACCGTATAAAAAATGACAGTTCGTCTCCACTAATTCCTTGTCCAAGTGACAAACCTGTAAAAGTGGCTGTTGAGATAGTTAGGTAAGTAGTCCTTACATACAAAATATTTAATGATACAAGATCGTCTCGTCTGTTGCTGGTAAATATTTATACGATTGTATTATGTATTAAATATATTTTGCATTCACTTATGTGATTTTAGAAAGTTTAAAAATAGTTTATTTATACCTGGTAAAATGACGGTGCTGTTCGCAAAAAATCTTTTATATCCCATTATTCAGCCGGTTTTTCGCCACAAGCAGACCTTAGCAGAATCGATTATGTACATTGAATGTTATTTGTTTTGAAACTTATAATAACGTGCTTTACAATGAGGTAAAGACGTTGTCTTTGACGTATAATTCTACGAGAAGGAATATGGCTTTTTCTAGTTTCGCCGGCCCTAGATTTGCAAATGGCGTGTCTGATCTATCTCATTCCGCAATTCATTTAAATGGCCGCTACCGCGATCTTGCTTTATCTCGTAACTTTTTTGCAACTTTTCTCATTTTAAGAAAAGTATGAAACGGCTTATCTACATCTTCCTTAAGGCTATATCGCTTATCAGTTCGTGAAGTGCGCGTAAACGGAGTTTTGATTGGATAGTTGCATCTCTAGTGTGCCGGTCTGCACTGCGCATGTCCTATTGATTGGTGTACATGATAGCCGTGGAATATTCCTAGTTCTTGTGTCAGCCGTCGTCTAGACTAGGCGCGTCGCGTTATCTCAGGCCTTAGTGCCTTTGTCTTTGCTGACAGTGATATTAAGTGTAATCTTATTTTTTTAATTGAACATAGCCTAACCTAGTTTCCTGGTTATCGAATTGAGAAGAGATTTGAAAGACTTTGATAGTTAGTGTCTTCGTTGTATCACCTGTGGATATTATATCTAGGTATGTTTTATTTCAAAATTATAGTATTGATTGCAATCAATTTGAATATTTTTTATAATACTCCTATTACAATTGAAGGGATCCTGCTGCTATCTGATTTTTTTCTTAAAATGCAAAGTAATATTGATTTTTTAATGATATTGAAGAAGCAAACATGAACACAGTTGCCTTGATGACAAGTGGTCACAGTTGTCCGTGGACATTTCGTATTCAACCCCAAATAGGATTGGAATCCCACTTTTGGTTGGCCATAGAGATTGATGGTTACCACTGACGATTATTATCAAAAAAAAAATCGCAGTACCAATATTGATTTTTTTACTCGCCACCTGAATTATTAATAAACCAGTTAGTATTTTTCGCTGTCATCTGGGGGCGCTTTTTAGCGAGGCGCGCGGGTGGTGCGCCGCGCACATGCGGCATGCCCTAGTTTATCGATTCAGTGCACCTATCTAGGGTCCTTGGACTTAAATAACCAGTTCCTGAACAATACTTTCAGAGCGCCTGCGGAAGGGTACTAATACTTAAACATATCACGTGAGATTTTATGCGCTGTTTCTTAATAATGTTATAACTACTTTATACTTATTTATTTTGTAGACTATAAATCATTTGAGTATTATTAATAAAAACTAGCATTCGGTAGTTTTCTTTGATATCTGGGGGCGCTTTTTAGCGAGGAGCCCGGGCGGAACGTCAAGGCGCATGCGGCATGCCCTAGTTTATCAATTCAATGCACCTATCTAGGGTACCTGGCTATAAATAAACAGTTTCCAATATCTATTGAACAAGACTCGCAGCGCCTGCGCTAGTGTACTAATACTTAACATGTTAACGCTGTTTCTAAATAATGTACTACTACTTGTACTGACATGCAGTTTAAACGATAAAAATGAGATTTGTAAAAAAATTACGCCGATCTTCTTTATTCATACGTGATAGAAGATAGTCATCCTTATACTAAGAGTGTACTTACAAAATACAACTGTCTATCAAACTATATCTACCTAATTGTATTTAATTGTACAATATGACGACCCCGTTTATAACTCTTCGGGCGACTTTCATTCAAATGAGTTATTGTTGCAGCTACTCCCTCACGCTCGTGGACAGCCTCGACACGCTTGTGTTGCTTGGCGACTTCCACGAGTTCAACCGGGCGATCCGTTATGTCATAAACCACGTGCGCTTCGACACCGATGTGGTCGTTTCGGTCTTCGAGACGAATATTCGCATGCTTGGGTGAGTTGCAACTTGAATAGTTTTTACTGCTGTAATAAACGAACACGCACGCAAAGTGTATCCCTGAGGACTAAGAAGAAACACATGATATAAGAGTCTCTCCTTTATGACACTTTGTATATCAGGATGTAGCAGCGACAGATTCTGCTGTTATTAGGCAGAAAGGGATGGGACAAGTGCGGATTGGTAGACTTCATATAACCTTGAGATTTTGTTTAAGAATTTTTTTTTTTAATATAGAAGTAGCAGACGAGCATGCAGTCCACCTGATGGTAAGTGGCTACTGCCGCCCATGGACATCTGTAATCAACCCCAGATAGGATTAGATATACCTGAGGTCGGCCACAGATGCGCTGCTACCCCTGAGGACTAAGCTGGAATGCCTCGGAAAAGTATGTCTCCCTTACCACACCCTTCAAAACGGAACACAGCAGCGCTTAACACTGATGTTAGTAGGCAGAAATAGGTGTGGCGGTGGTGCCGCCGGAGTCGAACCACAAAGGGTTCTACCACCTTTAAAATTATTTTATAGTTAAGGAAACCCACACGGTTTCTTTCAAGATTTCCTTCACCATTTAAGCAAGTGATAATTAATTTCTAATATGCCCATTAAAAGGGAAGCAGAGTTATTAACAAATAAGCTACTGCTTTAAAAAACTTCTTGGATTTCAACTATTCCCATAAAATTTAGTAGTTTGTTCAAAATGAAAATTTAACTAAACCAACTTTATTGGCAATAGCGGGCTTCTATCAGCCCATGTTCTTACAACCGAGTTGCGCGATTCCGTGCCGGCTCTCAGCTGGTACGACAACGAGCTCCTCGCAATGGCAGAAGACCTCGGCAGGAGGCTGCTACCAGCCTTTAACACCACCACCGGCATTCCACATGGACGCGTAAGTTGGAAGCCTTCTTTACCAATTTTAGTACACAACCCATACCTATCAGAGCTGACCCAGAATCGAGATTGGTAGGCGAAACAATACTTAGGTTTCATATAGGAAACTTTAGATCGATTTTGATAGAACGCTTCGCATGAGTTAACGAGTGCAGGTGAAATTTAGGCACTCGCAGCGTAACTTTGTATACAGACATAGGTACATACTAAAGTACATTTAGAATTCGTCAAGAGTCCATATATTTACTATCGCCATTAGTTACATTTTTAGATAGATTTTTTAGAAGTCTTGTCTGATATTTTTACAATAGATATTTTTACATACATAGGTAATAACGCTAAGTATTTAGAATTCGTCAAGGATCACGCCGAGGCCAACTTGAGTTGCAAGCAAGCTTGAAAAGCTTTTTGCAATTTGATTCATAACATCGACAAGATTACAAACAAAGTTAAACATTACAGAACTGGTTCGCATATACGATTGTAACCATGCTGGTATCGAAATAGCAACCACACACCTCATGCAAATGTAGCAGCGATAATTTGAACATTTCGTTACCACGATGCCGCTTTGCAGATTAACCTCCACCACGGAATGCATGGGCTGTCTCACAATCGTGAGACATGTACCGCCTGTGCAGGGACAATAATATTAGAGTTCGCGGCTCTGTCTCGCTTGACCGGAAACCCGATCTACGAGCTGAAGGCAGCCAGAGCAATGGATAGGCTTTGGAATACCCGCCATAGGTACGCTTAGCCTTCATTATACCCCCATAGTCATTGTTAGCTAAACCCCACATTAACCATTGTGTAGTCTCTGTGGATACCCAATACCACTATCACTTCATCTCTTACCCTTTAGAATCATCGCATGTATTGACGCTGAATTGAATTGACGTACTTGAAGCTTTTATACTATGAATAATGATAACTTTTCAATGTCCAATCGATTCGGCGTCAATAACTTTTGAAAATATTGATGTTGTGATAGATATACTTAGTTGTGTTAGATATGTTTAGTTTTGCTGTTGTTATTTTGCTTAAAGCTTTGATATATTAGAAACGTATAATTGTTTCACACTTTCTTTTCTTTGCAGTTAAAGCTTAAACAATATATGTTGGTGGATTTCGAAAATTATTTGATTATAACACTAAATAAAAATTATAATCATAATAAAGAAAAGTGAACACAAAAACTTATGTTTTAATATTGTTTCGAAATCTTCCCTTACATCCGCGCTGCCTGTGTGGCGTTGTTAGATATTTAAAAAAAATAAGGACAAGGTGAAATTACATTACGAAACAAAATAAAAAATACTAAGATCTAAACTAAGTTCAGGATTAAACAATATCTACTCGCTTAAACTAAAATAACTTGTAGATATTAAAGTCAAAAAGTCGCTAGCTTCAGAACCATTTCATTCACGTAGGTCGAGTAAGGGATACGCAGTCGGTTTGACCATTGTCCTTTTCATCCAGAACTACGGAGCTGATGGGAACCACAATCGACGTGCATTCTGGAGACTGGGTTCGCAAGGATTCTGGTGTGGGCGCTGGAATAGACTCCTACTACGAGTACTGTTTAAAAGCGTATATTTTACTCGGCGATGCCAAGTACTTGAGGCGGTTTAATCGTCATTACAATGCGATTAAGAAGTATATCAGCCGAGGGCCACTCATGTTAGCCGTATATATGCATCGGTGAGGAATCTTTCACTTATTGGCGACCCCGGGACAAGGGGAAGCCGTTAAAACCCGATTTTCCCATTCGCGTTATGTAACAGTCCGTCGCGCTAGTTCAATATTTGTGTTACTTTAAATAGATGTAGGTATTCCTCCTCATCGACAATCGCTCTTGCATATGTTGACATTTTATTTGGTCACCTGCTGTGCGTCAACGCGATTGTATGTTTCCGACGTGTCAGTTTAGGGATAGTCCTAATGCTTTTAAAATTGTCAACAGCCCTCACTTGCAGTCCCGAAATTTCATGGACGCGCTGTTGGCCTTCTGGCCGGGAGTCCAAGTGATGATGGGTGACCTGCGTCCGGCGGTCGAGATTCACGAGATGCTGTACCAGGTGATGCAGCGCCACACCTTCATCCCGGAAGCGTTCACATCGGACTTCCAGGTTCGTCGCTCTCATTTATTCTAAGGGTATTATAGCGTTTAGAAGATCACACAAATACTGCATATCTATTACACATACATAGATACATACTGTATACAAAAAACATAACACTCTCATAGAGAAGTCGAAGAAAGAGGAGAGGCACATAAATCGACAAACATACACATGCTCACTCCCCCAAATATACGTAAGTGCACGTAACACTCACACGTTTTATAACATACTAGTGGTGCCCGCGGCTTCGCCCGCATTTTAAAGAAATAATATGACATACATAAAACGGAAAATTCTTACCTGCATTGGAATGACAGTGGTGCCATCGAAAATTGGTCTTACCAACTCCCAAACCCTCATGGGCTCTTGGACAACAACTTTGCTAAAGATCATCACTTGATCAAATGCATAGTTTCCGATTCTATAACGAATTAAAAATTAATCAAAAATAACCTTTTCCCACGAACTAAATTGTGAATCTAAACCATTCTCAAGTCCCCTTGAACACACACAACAAATTTCATCAAAATCGACTGATTAACTACTGTACTAATGTATGTCACTGAACTCCTCCTAAACTACTGGACTCAGTAGTTTAGGAGGAGTTCAGTGGCATACACACGCACATAAGAAATATACATATAACATATGAGCTTTTAGTTGAAGTACATAACATAAATAGTGAAAAATATTGATTTGCATTTGGTATTCTCATATAAAACTTTATTGTGAGTGAAATAATAACTGTCAATAGGTCCATTGGGGCCAACACCCGCTGCGTCCGGAGTTCTTGGAGTCGACATACTTTTTGCATCGCGCGACCGGCGACCCCTACTACCTGCGCGTCGGCAGGTACATCTTGAGGGCATTGCAACAGTACGCCCGCGTGTCGTGCGGCTACGCTGCGGTCAACGACGTCAGGACAAGGGCCCACGAGGACCGCATGGATTCCTTCGTGCTTGCTGAGACTTTCAAATATCTCTTCATGCTGTTCAGCAAGGATGAGGACCTGCCGGTCAATTTACAAAGATACATAATGACCACCGAGGCGCACTTCTTGCCGCTCTCGCTCGGCCACGGCAGCCGCAACTCATCTGCACGCATTGTCGTGCTCGATGACGATGATGAAGACAAAACTAAGAAGTTAGTGCTTGTTCTTTCAAATTATTCAGCATAAAGTTACATTTGAGTAGGGTTACCAGTTGAATGCTCAATACAGTTGGATGCTCGGTTCAACAGCTACAAATGCATTGAATATATTGGGGAATCAAAGATTCTTAACAGAACTTATTCTAAAGTTGATTTTGAGGAATTTATTCTGAGTAATTATAAGTATACTAATACTCATGCTACTGTTTATTTTTTAAAGATGAAAGTAGCAAGCGAGCATGCAGTGCACTTGATGGCCACTGCCACTCATGGACATTTATAACCAACTTTAACAGAACTTGTTCCAGTGATGCCTGTTTTGCAATAATCAATTTTGACCAGTTTTTGTCCACTTTTCAAAATTAGACAATTAAGATAGACAAAGAGTTGTTCAAATTCGAATTTGGTTAAACACATCATAAATAGTTAAAAATTTGACAAACTAGATTGGTAAAAATTGATCATTACTATTTCGGACAAAATTTCTTGAAGGTTAATCATCAGCAACGGGCGTCAGTCGATAACCAATTGAAATGAAATGAATATATTTTTTGTAACATAAGAGTAGCAGACGAGCATGCAGTCCACCTGATGGTAAGTGGCTACTGTCGCCCATGGACATCTGTAATCAACCCCAGATAGGATTAGATATTCCTACCTGAGGTCGGCCACAGATGCGCCGCTACCCCTGAGGACTAAGCTGGAACGCCTCGAAAAGTCTGTCTTCCTTACCACACCCTTCAAATAGGAAAACAGCAGCGCCTAACACTGCTGTTATTAGGTAGAAATAGGAAAGGTTGTGGTGCCGCCGGAGTCTAACCGCAAAGGGTTCTAGCACCTTCAGATTTATTTTGTATAGGCCAACGGCGGCACTTACAAATTGTCAGTTACAATAACTGTGCGTTATCCAGCAGGACGTGTCCGTCGTCGTCGTCGGCGGAGCTGAGCAAGTACCGCGCGCCGATGCGGCAGCTGGTGGGCGCGAGTGCGGCGCGGCCGGCCGCGCGCCTGCGCCCGCTCGGCGACCCGCGCCAGCTGCACGCGCTCGCCGACATGGGCATCTCCGTGCTCACGCTCGCCGACGGACGCGTACAACTACTCTACACTACGTCCACGGTGAGGGATTTTTTTTCATGCTGTAGCTGACAGACGAGCGCGCCATCCGATGGTAAGCGGCCCCTGCTACTGGTGCAATCCACCTCAGATAGGATTAGGTTCCTACCTGAGGTCGGCACAGATGCGGCGCTACCCCCTTGGACTTAACTGCAATTTCTGTTCTCGGAATTTTGGGAATAATCTACAGTTAATGCCTGGATCGAATCCTCTTAGTAGTATACTCATTGTCCAATACTTTTCACTTGCTAAAAGTTTATTTTTACCAAATGGCAAAATAAAGAATAGTTCAAAAGTATCATCTAGGAAACAATTTACTTTTAAACTAATCGATTCAAAATGATTTACGTTATTTATGAGATAATATATTTATTTTACTAAAATCTGTTGCGATTCTAGGCCCGGTCCCCCAACGATGCTGCCGAGGGACTCACGTTCATGAGGGAGATGTCCCGATGGAACAGTCTCAGCGACGCCGACAACGGAGTTCAACTGATTGGCATCAAGTTCAATGATGTCGTATACACTGCTGGACCCGCACACTTCGGAAAAGAAATTACAGGGGAAACCAGCTACGAAGGTACCGTTGCCCTCGTCCAACCACAGGACGCGTGCTCTGAAATCACTAATAAGGAAGAGGTTGCGGGTAAAATGGGTATTGCCTATAGGGGCAAGTGCACTTTTACGCAAAAGGTCCGCTACATGCAACTGGCTAACATTCGCCTTGCTATCATAATAGACAATACACCCCACACTAGCGCTGATACCTCAGCGGTGTTCGCGATGTCCAACGACGGCAAAGATACTGTTGATGTTGTGATTCCGTCAGCTTTCCTCTACACAGTGGAGGGCCGGGCTCTTACGGATGCCCTGCAGAACGACCCGGAATTAACGATTTTGATAGCCGAGAAGGGGCGGTTCCAAAACATGCAAAACTGCCCGGAGGGTAAATGCCTAGAAGGCAATATAGATATTGCCGCCGAACGGGAAAGTTTTGATCGTCTTAAAGCTGTGCTCACACAGCTGGTTGCTCAGTTTGAAAGATCTTTGAACGCTGAAGACATTCCAAAAAAGAACAATGCAAAACATTCATATCCAGAGATGGTCTACTCAAAAGAGCGCTTCGTATGCGATAAAAATCGTAATGAAAACCCAGGAGAAGAAGACGATGAGGAAAGTAGCAGCGACACAGAGACACACAAAACAGAAAAATCTAATTTCTCATCGTTTTCTAATGATGAGAGTTCGGATAAAGAAAACGATATTGATGAAAAGGATGTGGATGAAACAAAAACAGCATGTAAAGGAGAAAATACTGGCAATTTTCCAACAGAAACGACTCCAATGGCAAGTGCCGACGGGAGTTCTATGGATACAAAGAACAACAAATATGTAGCACCCGCCGCCGACACTACCGAAACAGATAGCGATAGCGATACAGACAGCGATGACCATACAGATGACAAGGACCTCTTCCGAGGGGTCGTCGAATATACTATTGAGCCCGAAGTGGACATCGAGGTATATATTGAAAAATCTATTCACATCCGTCGCAATATGGGGACCGATACGTCCGGCAGAATGATAATTTCCCGATCCGAAAGAGCCGTGAATTATTACCCAATAATCCGGGACCGCCAGTTAGCTCCGGGCCGCACTCGCGCTGAAGCCCGCGCAGTCATCGAGGGAGCGGTGAGAGATATACGGTCTGGATATGCCGTGCTGAGGTTGATCGGATCCACTATAACACTGGTACCAGTGGACAGAGACGCGATGAGGTTAACTCGACCGGCACCCTTGATTGCCGATGTAAAAAATGAATTAGATAGAGAAGAACACCCACATTTCAGCGGAGAGTTTAGTGGCAGTCACTATAATGAGGGCGAGGACTACATCCGCTATGGCCTCTCTGATGATTCCTCGGACGACGACTAAATTGGAAGGCGCGAAAAATATTTGTAGGTTTAAAAATGTAAATATACGTATATTAAGAATAAAAAATAATGGGACTAGTGTTTCCTAATTAAAACGATTTCAGTGTCTATAAAATATCGAAGTGGTACGGTCGTTGAAAGAATACGCCTCTGGTACTTAAATCGTTCTTGTATTACACTTTGTTTATATCGTCTGGTTCACTGTTTTCCGGCCTATTATAAAACATTCTCATATTGCCTCTGCTATGTGAGATACTGTTTCTGGCCTAATTTCGAGAAAAATATTTTACTCATTACTTAATTAATTCCATTATTATAAATATTCATTTTATAAACTTTATAAGCTTGTGAGCATCCTAAAAACGTAATAGAAGGCTTCAACGTTTCTTTATACGATTGTGCTAAGTTTATTAACTGTTTTTAAATTAATTTGCAATTCGATAGACTTAAAATATCGATAAATATATGAGCATACTATTGTAGTCGACGTATAAAATGACCGTTAAGATTTAACTCAAGTATTTTTAAAGTAAGTATTTTAAATGTCTCCTATTATTAATGCAGGAGCAAATTGATTTGAACGAAACAGTTTTCAATTTATTGGTGTTAGTATTAGGTGTTATTGTAACGTTCCAGAATTTTTTGTCTTTACAAGTGTGATTTATGTATCGGATTTCCATAAGATTAAGTGTCTACTTTATGTGTAAGAAATTCAATTTTGAAAGTTTGAAAAAACTGCTTCGTAATTGTAACAATAATGTACCACATTAGAAATAAAAAATGTCCCGGAATTAGACTTTTATTTAATCTCCTACGCATTTTCCAATCCCTACACAGTCAGTAATAATAGTATCAGTAATAATAGGTAAATGTGACGCTTACATTAATAAATAGGTGAAGTAATAGAATAATAAGAAAACAGGCATGATCCCAATTCACATGGTCTTTTGGTTATCGCTTTTATCTCTTACACAACTCATATTAGTGATGAGACATTTTTGGAGAGCCGCCAATTTTTGAAATGTAATTGATACAATGTTTTGTATACATATATATAGTTGGATGAATGTATAAACTAATACAGAAAATAAAAACTTTAGTAAGTTGTAAGTAGAAAAATCTGCATATAAAGGTAGAATTATGTAACTTTGTAGTGGCTAGAATATATTTAAAATAAATATAGTTCAAAAAACTAAAAAACACGCTTTTATGATAAAATTAACTAAAAAGTAGAAAATCTAAATGAATCTAGGAATCAATTAAGGAACAGTAAATAGTATAATTGTGAAATAAATCTACAAAGTTTGAACGAAATCTGGCCGTTTAAAGTGGGTCTAAATCGCGCCCAAAGAAGTCGGTTACAAACATACAAACAAACATACAAACAAACATACAAACATACAGGTGAAGCTAATAAAAAGCGTGTAAAAATGCGTATATTTATTTGCCGTACAAACAAAAAATATCATCATATACATTAATATTTTCACAAATAATAAAAAATAATATATTTTGAGTCTAAATTTAATGATGATACAGATTTAATGAAATAATAATAAATAAGTACTGAAACGACTTACTTCCGAAATACCTATCGCTGTTATTGGTCTAAGATCCGAAGCTAAATCGAACTGGACCGAGCTGATAATAGAATGAAACTCATTTTATAATGAAATTAGTACATTGGGTAATAAATTAAAAATGGGTTTGCTAAAAAAATCCTGGACAGGATAATTTTAATTATTTTTTGAAAAATTAAAATTTAATTGAAAATTAAATTTTGCAACATCAAGATAATAAGAAAATTCTATTCTGAGTGAATTTTAAAAACATACAGAATGTGCAGGCTTTGGGTTGCCTATTATTTACGTGGACGAACTACTGGGTTGTCAGGTATAAACAGGTATTTCGCTGGCAACTACTTTCACTCATGATGATAATAGATAAAATTTTATATCAGTAGAAGCGCTGTTTTATTGTGAACACGTTGATATAGGGTTGTCTGCAAAATGAAAATTAATTTTTCAAAAAATAATTAAAATTATCCTGTCCAGGATTCTTTTAGCAAACCCATTTTTAATGTATTACCCAATGTACTAATTTCGTTATAAAATGAGTTTCATTCTATTATCAGCTCGGTCCAGTTCGATTTAGCTTCGGATCTTCTACTATATAGTTCGCATAAAACCGCTCTGAGTAAGTGTGAATATAGAAATGAATTGCGTCGCCATAGCAAATTGTATGACTACACCTGCTTGCAACAACTTGATAGCGGACTAGCAGTTTGGTGCGAATAGATTCGATGCTAATTATCGACATGAACAATATCTGTCATTATACCATAATAATGAGTATGTCTTTATTGTAATATTCTAAAGATAAAAGAAATAAATAATAATAAATCATAAATTATGTTTTTATGAGTAATAAATGTGACTTTAGAAAAAAATAATGATAGATTAGAATAGGGGCGTAAACACTGATTAATAATCAATACAAATTACATGTTTTCTTATCATTCTGTAGATAAAAACCTCATAAAATCATACTTTTAAGTCATGTACACTTAAGTTGTATTTAAAATAATGAAATAAAAAAACTAAGTTTTTCGCTCGTTGTCATGTGATCCCAAACATGTGATGACGCCAGTATCCATTAAGTATTAGAGATGTTAAAAAATAATCGATTGTTGTTTTATTCGATTATTATATTCTTATAATCGATTTTTACAGTAATATTAATAGATTTTTTATTAATCTATTCTATAAATTACACCGTTTTTGTTTGATCAACTTATACGTATGAAGTTAATTCGACCATTCATCCGTTGCATAGATACAAATTGTTTCTAAAAATAGAATTAAACACGTAATTTATATAATCGATTTATAAAAAATCGTTTAATATTACTGTAAAAATCGATTATAACAATAATAATGGATTGAAATGAAAATAGATTACTTTTTAACATCTCTACTAAGCATACTGACGTTTCGTTGTCAATAGTGTTCTAGTTGTAGGTAACTGTCGAACAGATGCGCTACGATCTGTCGGGTTGTCTGACGTCATCCGCACGCCATGACAGCTTATACGAGTTTCAGCGGTAAAATTCAAAATTAAAATAAATAGTGTAATTACGATTATATCAAAAATAAGGTTTTAAATGTATTCAATTTTTTATACGTTTCTGCAGATGAATTACTATCAATTAAAGTAGGTTTCTAAAAAATGTCTACACCCGTATTGATATAATCCATAGTATTTTGACATGTGTTTATATGTAGGTGAAGATGGTTAATAATAGGGGAGGCTGGGGACACTTGATCCTTACGGGAGACTAGATACACTGGGTTTACAGAGCTTCTGTGAACACTATATGGTTTTAGTGTGGCAACATTGGTTGTCTATGATACGTTATAACCATGTTATACTTTCTAAAGTGGCTCCTCTTGTCCAATTTGATATTTAAGCAGATGGCGGATGATTAAGTGTTTCGTGTCGCAGGAAAATATTTTTCGTAGGTTTTCATTTTGATTAAATAATTGGTTAGTAAAATTATTTTGGGTAAGTATCACTTTTAAACTATTCATTATCTATGTTTTTAAACGTCTGTTTCATAGAATAGGGTTAATAGTAGTAGATTTTTTCACAATATCTTTTTATAACCACAGTATAGCTAGGGTACACATGGTACATGAAATGATAAAACCTTTACAATTTATATATATAGGTTTTAATTAGCAAAATTTAAACTACTATTATATACTTGACAAATGACATTAATGTTTTCTTTTACTTGTCTATACTGTCTATGTATAATAAAGAAGGTCTATAACATTCTCCCTCACTAAAAAATGTAATCATCTAAAAATTTTGGCGTTTTATGTTCTCCGCTAGACCTTCGCAGAACCGGTGATTCCGTCACTGTGGTACTAGCTTCTACGCTAGGAGAAGATACTGTTTCCGATCGGAGTTCGTCTGTTTCTGACCGGGTGTTAGATGACGGTCCGAGAGCTCTGATATACTTGTGCCTTCACTAGGATAAGAAAGTGTTGCTAATCGGAGTTCTCCTCTTCCGTCGCCTAAAGGAGCTAAGTGACGATTTGAAACAGTAGTTTCTCGCCCGTCAGGAAGTCTTACATATGAAAAATCTGGATTAGAGTAAAGTAATTCTGCTTCTTCTACGATAGGCTGATATTTGCTTGAGCGATTGAATTTTTTTATTAAAACTTGTCCAGAATTAGTAAGCCATGTTGGCATAGAGGAACCATTCGAAGATCTTCGTGGATGAAGGAACATTCTTTCATGTGGCGTGCAATTAGTGGCTGTGCATAACAAAAAGCGAATTGAATGCAGCGCTTGGGGTAAAACCTGTTCCCAATTTTCTATAGGAAGATTTTTAGTTTTCAGTGCCAAAAGTATTGTCCTCCAAAGTGTAGAATTCAATTTTTCTACTTGTCCGTTACCTTGAGGGTTATAGGCAGTAGTCCGACTAGTAGCTATTCCTCTAGAATGTACGAAAATGAACGCTGTGCCACGATCCGAATGCACATATGAAGGCATACCAAAAATCATAAATAAATTGTTCAGATGTTTAATAACAGTTTTTGAGCTTACATCTGAGCAAGGAAATGAGAATGGGAAGCGTGAAAACTCGTCTATGACAGTAAATCTATTATGATTATTTGTCGGAACTGGTCCTTTGAAATCTACACTCAGTCGTTCAAAGGGTATAGTCGCTTTGATAATAAGATTTTTCTGATCATGATCATTTCTGTGAAAAAATCTAGGCTTTACTTCCGAGCAACACCTACAAGAGCTTGTCATATTTCTAACTTCTTGAATAGAATAAGGTAGATTTTTAGAACGAACCCAATGGTACATTCTAGTCACTCCTGGGTGACATAAAGCTTCATGAAGCGAAAAAAGTTTAGTTTCACGCGACTCCATCGTAGCGCAAATACGTGACAGTGCATCAGCCGCATGGTTTTCTTATCCAGGTCTATATATGATGTCATATGTATAAGAAGAAAGTTCTAAACGCCACCGCTGAATCTTTTCATTTTTGATTTTGCTGGAATGTTTATTATCGAACATAAAAGATACAGATCGTTGATCTGTCACCAAATAAAATGGTTTACCAATCAAAAATTGTCGCCATTTCCTTACAGGTTCGACTATTGCATATGCTTCTTTCTCGATTGCGGAATGATTTTGTTCGCTAGGGTTTAATGTTCTTGAAAAAAATGCTACAGGTCTGGAGTCCTGTGTCAATACAGCTGCAATAGAGTGATCTGATGCATCGGTTTCGACAATAAATGGAATTTTGTCATTGATAGCATGAATTGAGGATTTTGCAATGTCATTTTTCAGTCCCTCAAAACAAGTTATTTGCTCGTCAGACAATGGAAAAATTGTCGTTTTGGCGAGTAAATGAACACGATCAGAAAAATTAGGTATCCATTTGGAATAATGAGCGAACATGCCCAGTGTTCTCCTAAGCGACGGCAAGTCGCGTGGTGGAGGCAAATTGATAAGTGATGATTTGTAATGGTATAGCCAAGAATATTAATGGACTCCTGAGCGAATTTACATTTTTGAAGGCTTAGTGTGAGACCATACTTTTTAACTGTGGACATGAAGTGTTCTAAATTTTTATCATGCTCTTCATGAGTACGACCACAGACAGTTATGTCGTCAAGGTAAGCATAAGTATTTTGGAGTTTTTCTTTTCTAATAATCCAATCAATTGTTCGTTGAAAACTTGACACGCCATTAGTAACCCCAAAAGGAATACGTCGAAATTGATACAAATTTCCCAGTGCTTCAAAAGCAGTATATCTCTTTTCTTCTGGTAGTATAGGCACCTGATGATAGGCGCTCTAGAGATCAATAATACTAAAAATGTTATTCTTTGCTACTTTAGATACTAAGTCTTCGATATTCGGAAGCGGATATGCATCTAGCTGGGTGTACCGATTTATTGTTTGTGAATAATCGCTAACTAATCTTTTCCTGTGAGTCTCATTTCTTGTTATGAGAACCTGAGCTCTCCACGGTGATTTACTTTCCTCTATTACACCTTCAGACAAAAGACGTTAAATTTCCTCTTTGATGAATATTTTATCCTCGTCACTGTATCTACGCGATTTTATAGCGACGGGCTTACTACATTCTGGAGAAACATTCGCAAAAAGAGGTACAGCGGGTACGGGCGCCTCAGCTACGTTACATACATGCAGTGGATTCTTAGGACCACCGAATGAAAAATGTAATGAAGAATGTTCTTCAAGAATATCATGACCAATAATCATATCAGCACATAGATTTTTGACAATGAGAAGTTTTGCTTTTTCATAGATATGTTTTCCGATAGTAATGGTTTGGACTGTCTGACCTTCCACTAGAGTAGTGTGTGTAAGTTAGGCCATAGATATCATTTGGTTGCACGGATTTTTTTTTAATTTGCAAAGATTGAAGAAAGAGTGATTTATAAAGCTTACTGAACTACCAGTATCTAAAAGCGCTTCTGCCCTTATTCCGCGGATATATACAGGTACTGTTGCTTTGCGTAAAGACAATGGTGATTGTAATGTTTGTAAGAACCTCAAGGGCTATTTAACATGCACTGGTTCACCACTACACCAGCTCCGAGCAGGGCTGCACGTCCGATCCGTATCTCGTACGTCACCAGACTGACTTTGACAGCTACCCTCTCTACTGGCATACGTGAGACAATGTTCATATATATCTATTTAATAGATACATACACTACAGTGATGCTGCTATGATACATGCTGTAGAGTCTTGATTATTATCAGTAATAGCGGAAGTTACTTTTCTTGTAATAGATGGCTTAGAACTTCTACATACGGGTGCAATATGCCCTTTATTATTACATAACTGACAGACCTCTTCTGCTGCTGGACAATTTTTGCGCGAATGTACCCGTCCTCCGCAAAAGAAGCATTTTCGTCTTTGAGAATAAATAACAGCAACATTATTTTCAGGTTGTGAAGCTTCTTGTTTTGTTTCGAACAAGTTCGTTTCATTTTGTACAGCGTTCACAGATATACCATTGTTAAAGCTTTGCGAGTTAATTTCGGCTGTTTCTAAAGATAACGCTAGATTATAAGCTTGGTCAAGCGTTAGAGTCAAATTTTCAAGGAGTCTCTGCCTTATTCTATTCGAAGATATTCCAGATATGAATGCATCTCGTATATATTCTCTTTTATAAGATTCCGCGTCGACAGAAATAAATTCGCAGTCTTAGAGAGTTGTTTCAATGCTTGCAAATAAGTATCCATGTTTTCGTCACAGCGTTGTTTTCTAGTAGCAAGCGCATGTCTGGCAAAAATTACGTTTTTCGGTTTCACGTAAAGTTTTTCTAGTACGTAGTAAGCGATCGCTTCATCGTAACTTTCGACTAGGGTTGTTGCGAATATCAGTATCAGCATCAGCATCCGCTGATTATCAGCTTTCTTTTAAATATCAGCATCAGCATCCGCATCCGCAACAAAAGATGCTGATATTTAATGCTGATATTGAAATTGTAACCGGTTCGTTGAAGGCGGGACCGAGCTTAAATCACGTGGAGTTTTAGCCAATCCCAGAAGTTTATAAACACAAGTTGTCATCAAACAATCATTCGATTGTATTGACAACGTAATTTGGTCAGACATCAATAACTTTCGATCTGTAAACAGCGTGTTCAATATGAGCGCCGGCTTCGGAGATATGTGCTGAGCCAAAATTTCTTTCAGTTGATTTCTGCTTTGTAGTGACATGGAAGTCGATTGTATTTTTTAATTAATTTTTTTTCACCTTTTTTAGTGATGACATACTAAAAATCTTACAAATGCACTAGTCGCCCTTACTATTTTTTAAAGTTCCCCTCGATATCTCTGGTCTGCCATCATTAGACCCTTATTTTCTTAAAATGGAACTACTTTGGAAATATCTTTTTTTCCAACAAAATAAAAATCATCCAGTTTGGTTCATAAACGACGAAGTTATCCGCGAACAAATATAAAAAAGACATATATACGGTAGAATTGAGAAACCGCCTCATTTTGGGAAGTTGGTAAAAAAAGACTATTCTCGTAAGGGACGTACAAATACCTCAGTATAAAGTATATTTATATTTAGTATTTTTAAATATCAGCATCAGCTGATATTAATCTGAAAAAATCAGCATCAGCATCAGCATCCGCTGATCTAGTGAAAACCTGCATCAGCAACAACCCTGCATTCGACATCACTTATGTAAGTATATATGTTGGGAGATATATGATTAATCAAGAGTTGATGCTTAATTTTCTTCAAATCTAATTTCGCAGAAGTCTGGGGTTTTTCTGTTACTTCGATAACGACAAAGCTTTCAAATGTTTTTCGCCAATGTTCCCAAGCTTTATTTGCTGAACTACTACTTGGATCGACGTCGAACCTTTCAGGTCTCAGAAAATTATTCATGAAATGATAAAACCTTTACAATTAATATATAGGTTTTAATTAGCAAAATTTTAACTACTATTATATACTTGACAAATGACATTAATGTTTTCTTTTACTTGTCTATACTGTCTATGTATAATAAAGAAGGTCTATAACAGTAACTTTCTTATGGGAGATATAATCCACTAATGTTTATTTTTTAATAATTTCAGGATTCAATATGCCTAGAGTATATAAAACAATAAAAGGTGCCAGAAAAAAATATCAACCATAAGATTCTGTGATAATAGGAACATTAAGTAATGTTAGCTGAAAACATAGGTACTCGTATATGTGATTTATCAAAACAGTGGATATGTTGTTGTTGTTTCTACTTTACCTTCTAAGCAAATAAATTAATGATAAATTCATTTTTACATATTTATTTCTTTCATTTTGGTATCATGAAAATATAGGAGACTTATTTCCCTCAGAATCAAGTGTTCCAGAAGGAGGGATCAAGTCAGACATATATATGGGACACATGATATCATTCCCTATACGAAGTTTTCGTGGGCTGGTTACAAAATTTATATAGGTACAGATATCATTAGCTTTTATACTTAGTATAGTCAATGAAATTTCACGTATTTCAGTACCCATATATCTAAAATCGGATCAATATTTACCAAATAGTGGTCAAAAAACAAAAGGGGGGATGAAGTGTCCCCAGTCTTCCATGTAAATCAATTTCTTTATTTTATTATTTATTTTTTCATTTAATATTTCTGAATTATGTATTTTATGATTATATGTCACATTTCACAGACTCATTAGTACTAAAAATATTGCTTTGGTATGCACGAGGCGTTCAAGTTCTTTGGTATATTAGGTGTTTAATAAAACATCCATAGTTACTAACTAAATATTTATTTAGCATTTAAAATATACTTTGATAGCGTAGCACCTAATTTGAAAAGTATAAAATATGTTATTACTACGTAAACTGTAATTATATATTGAAAAGGTTCTTGGTTTCCACTATTTTATACGGCAATGCAATATACCTTTGTACTATCTCTCTATTGGGCAACAGTTCTGCCCAAAATTATTGATCATTGGTATCATTCTAAGCTCTAAGGGAGAAGTATTTGAATAAAATTGCATAATCATATTAAAGTTAAATGAAAACCTCAGTACCCGGGTCAAGACATTTTTATACACATAACTTGGCTAATTCAGGCCTTTTACAAGAAAAGATAAAAAATTATCATAAAATAATTATAATTTAGGCCTTATTTTGTCCATCACTGATTTAATTCTTCGCAAAGTATAAGATATATTTTTGTATACAAATAACAAGTCATCGAAATAATTAAGTACACTAACTATTTTGATATGTGCTGTTACGATTTATATAACAATAATATACTTTTCTTATGAACGAATACATCGAAATTAGCACTAGAATTATTGCGATCGACACCTTAACTTTAATTAATATTTATGAAGCCGTAACATTATACTATATTTTATTTAATTAAGGCTCTTTTCAGCACGCTCCAATGTTGGAGATATACCCAGAGAGTCGCGATAATATGCCATAAGCCCGCAGAACCAAACAAACTTATTGCTAACATTTTAATAAGATAGAATTAACTAAATAAGTATGAAGTTTAATTTATGGTTAGTGGCCTCTGCGGTTCGTGGACATATGTAATTAATCCCAGATAAGATTTAAGTCTTACCCAAGCTCAGTCATAGCTTGGCGTTGCTATCTCTTAGGACTAAGTTACAATGACTCGTAAAATTGTCTGTAATTAATTACATTAATCATTATATTTCAAATTAGAACAAAGCTGCTCAAAGTTAAGTACAAATAAATATTGAGAACTTGCAATGTGAGTCAAATTACCGCGACCCTACTTTAAAATTGTGTTAATCGGTACATCTTAGGTTTAAAATAAAAGAAAATATGCTTTAAAATAGAATTAAGAAGTGATATTTTTGTGATAGTTTTGTAAATTGTGGAAAAAAAGCAAATTTGCTCATTGTTATTACGTGTGTATAGAACAATTTAAGCTAATTTTATTGTTTTTAAATGTTTACATAGAAAAGCATCAACACCATTTAAGATAAACACAAATTCATATATCTAGGTAACACATGAATGAATAAACGAATAAAATTTCTTCAGTTTATCAAAATGCGTTTTTACACAATAATTAATAATGAAGGCAAAAAAAGCCATGACGACAAATTTTTGTCTGTATTTTTAATGCTTCCATCATTCTTGACATATATTAAAAGTATACAATCTTGGAATAAATATGTCAATCACAGAAGCAACTTTCACTTATTAACAATGCATACCTATATATATCCTTTACCGACAACATTGACAAAACGGCCAATCTGACAATAAAATAACACGCACTTGATAAATATATCATAAAAAAAATTCACCTCACACTTTATTGTTTGCTCGATATTAAATAGATCTTTATAATTTGTGTATCTATGTTTCGCGTTCTATTTACGTAATCAGAGGTAAGGAGAATAATCTCTTATGGGGGATCTGTTGAAAGAATTTGTAGCTGTAAGCAAAGTAAATAACTGTTCTAAACTCTCCAAAATAGCACTATTGTAGCAAAAAGGCACGAACAGAACTTAGCAATAGTAGGCAGCAGTATACAGATTCTCAACTATCTATGAAGCTCATATAAATTTCGTAAATATATTTTTCTTTTTTTTAATTTAACGACTTTCGACAGAATTTTTTGGATATATAGAACGTTTCTCCTTACCTCTCTATACTACATAGTTCTATTTCTAGCTAATATTTTGTCATTTTTTTTGTTTATGAGATATTTATCTTTATGGTGCTACCATCTATACTTTGGATGATTCTTTGGTTGTATTATTAATGACTATTTTATGTATATATATATATAGCACCTCTACAGCATTCAAGTACATACAATATATTCGCCTAATCAGATCGTTATAATTATTGTTAGTTTACTTAACACACACATTTTATTTGTTTCTTTCAAAGATTCATATGAAGTTTGTTAAATATTCAAAGATGAGATTACTTAATCTAGGGGGACACAATATATGTATATATTTTAAATTATTACCTTTGAATACAATATATACCAATACAACAACACAATATATACAATAATTATATTTAAATTACTAAAGAAAATACATTCATAATATTTTGGAATTATATACATAAATATAATACATTTTATTACTAGCCAATGAAATATTACTTAAATAAATATTATATATTTATAACAATAAAATTATGTGAAATTAATACCACATCATTATAAATCAGTCTCCAAATTAAGAATTTTGAACAAGTTCCGAGATCACTCAATGTTTTAAAATTTTAAGCATAAAACCCGTATAAACATTTATAATTATATTATATGGACATAATAAATAAGTCCTTTGTAAATTGGACGGTACTCGGTGAATTCTGTTTTTATTTTATGAAATAACTAATCTTAGGTATGACCGACCGAAAAATGCCTCGACTAGGTCTAACACAAGGGCAATTAATTTATGTGTGTTCAAAAGGACACATTAGTTGATAAAGGAGAATGCCCATTCTTGGTACTGATTTTTCTCATGCGTCAAAATGAAAGTAATATTAAAATTATTTTTTGATTTTTTTACATAATTTGTCGATCAGAATAGTTTCTTTGAACAGGGGATTCCATGTAAGATAAAATAAGACGAAATATTGATTGTTGTTCTTAAAAATTAAAATGGCGGAATTGTTTACTCGGAATTCAATAAGATCTATTAGTGTTTTGACTAATGATTTTTCTCATGCATCAAAATGAAAGTAATATTAAAATTATTTTTTGATTTTCTTACATAGTTTGTCGATCAGAATAGTTTCTTTGAACAACCCCCTTGTTCAAAGAAATAAGACGTTCCATTTAGGATAAAATAAGACGAAATGTTGATTGTTGTTCTTAAAAATTAAAATGGCGGTATTTTATACTCGGAATTCATTATTTTAGGTTTTTAGGATTATTTTAGGATTTTTTACCTACTACCTTTAAAAGTAAATGGAATATGTTAATCGAACTACATTATAGGTACCTACTATAAGTTAAAACCGACCATCAATCTGTCGTCGGATATTTTCGATTTTGAAGTTATGAAACATTTCGGTAAATAACTTCAGAACCCGGGTGCTGATTTAAAAATAATTATTGGTGGTAGTATCTGGTTAATTATACATCGTCCACAACAAGTTTCAATTTGATGCAACTCTGGACGGCGGTCCATACTTTCATGGGCATTGTCCTTTTTCATTATTGCCTGGGTCTTGCTAACTTCATCGTTTTTAATCATTCAAGATTAATATTTAATAGAAAATAAAATTTAAATCTATCGAGTTGAACATTTCAAATAATCAGTAGCAATAAATATAAAGGCCCAATTTTGGGAATAGCCGAACTTATACTACCAGATTATTTTATTTTATAATTTTTAAGTATTGTGTAAAGCAGGCATAAATACTGCTTTCTAGTTATATAATTATTTTTATTTGTTAGTAGTCCCCCATTCATACCGACCTACACAAATATATCTGGAAAAGCTCCACGTCTAATTCAATTTATATTCGCGCCATCTACTTAACTATTGGTTTCCATAATTATTCGTTGCTGTTAAAGTATACTTTTATTTATGATTCCGCAAGAGGTCACAAATTATTGCCATAGTGTCCATCACCTCGCGTTACTGTAACCTATTTGTTTGTATTTATTTCTATGATCAATATATATACCAAGGGTGGCTAAATGTAATTAGAAATTAGATGTCCCTTTACTAATCAGACCCTGCGCGATCTGTTAGTTGCAAATTTATGTTGATCTGTTATCCAGTCGAATTTTTCTTTTCCTTACCGAGATCGACAGATTGGCCACCCCCGGTCTACACATTCCTGCCAATAATGTCAATAACATCATTAGATTAGTAAATTTCACTATTTTTAGTGGTTCATTCCGGAAATCCCCACCGACAAATCCCTACCAGTGGGGATTGTTATTTTTTTTTGCCAAAAATCCCCACTAATAAAACTAACTCAGCTTAGTGGGGATTTCTGGAAAAAGAACTAACAATCCCCACCAGATTTTATAGTTTCAAAATTAATAAAAAAAACGTTAATCGTTTAATTAGATTTTTAAGTAATCAAGTCAATATTATAATCAACTTTTATTATAAATTGTTTACATTAAAACGAAATTTTTTGACCTATTTTGGTGTTTTTTTCCAATTCTATTGCAGTAAATCAATTTTTAAAAAGTATGGAATTAATCTCTATTAAATTATCTCGACAATAGTATGCAAAATATCTTGATTCCGTGAACTATCAAGGCTATAATAACAAAAATAGCCGCCAAAATGAAGCGAAAAAAATTTTTCGATCGTAAAGCACTCTCTGATGCTTCGCATCATGAGTCGTGCAATAAACAAAAATATTTACAACAATTAACTGGATAAAAAATATTTCAACATTTAACATCGTCGTCAGCCAACCTTCTAAAATGTTTGTGGTTCTATGCCTCTCTCCGTAAACACATACTACTTTAATGAAATCGTCTTTTATTAACAGACTTCCAAAAAGGAGGAGGTTACTCAATTCGACAGTATATATTTTTTATTTTTTTTATGTTTGTTCGGCGACTCTTTCACGATGCCGCGACCGATCGACATGATTCATACACCATTGTATGCGGCCAGTTTCACAGGGGGTCCCATTTTGCCGTTTTCCCGGAAAATTGAAAAAAAAACCAGATTTCATATAAACTTCAATAAGTCGAGTATTTCTTAACCAATTTCAATTTTCTTTTTTTTCATATGAAAGGGTGTTTCGTTGCCGTACTTTCCTACCTTAACATTAGTATGCTCTGATGATTAGAACTTAAGTTATGGGATGGAAATCATCATCACTACCCCTGCTTTACATGCATACGGATTGGACCCACCCGTTCGCAGGACGCTACCGCGCCCTTCTCGCTTAGTTTTACATTGTCTTATATGTTCCAACCTAACCTAACCAATTCAATACGAAACACTATAGGCGAGGCTATATCAGATACTATATCATTGGCTAGGTTAAGTAGGAACAGAAAAGTAAATAAATCAAACTAGGTGGTAAATCTCTGCGAGTAGGTCGGTCCAATTTACCTTTATTCGATAGTTAAGAAAAACTACAAACTATTCATTAATCATATTTTATATTTGTAAGAAGTAATTGTCAAGTTACTGTGGTTTAGGCCAGCAGTGTCCCTGAGTCAGTAGAATTGAAGACTTGAAGGTCAAAGTTATCGGGGTTAAGACCTTGAAGGTCAAAATTTTCATCCTATGTGTCTGCTTAGTGACGTTAATACATATATGAAAGCACAAAATGGCTAACTCCTATGGTTTAGCTTGGAAGCACACCAGCATTATCAGTGAAAGAGTTGAAGGTCATTTTTTTCATTACATGTACCTGCTTAGGACCTGTAAAATATGTGTGAGAGCACTAAATGGCTTATTCATGTGGTTTAGGCTGGAGGTACCTCTGCATCATCAGATCTAAGGCGTTGAAGGTTAAATTTTTCATCATATATCTCTGTCTAGCAACTTCATTACAACAAATGTCTAATCTATATACTTTACATGGGAGGCACCTCTGCATCATCAGAATTGAAGAATTAAAGGTCATATCTTCCATCATATGTCTCTACTCAAAGGCCTTATCATATATTCGTAAGCTCCAAATGCCTAAATTGTATGCTTGAGGCAGGAGGCACTTCTGCATTAACAGGGTTGAAGAGTTGAAGGTCGAATTTTCCATCATATCATGTTAATCTAGATACTCAATGTTCATTTTAAGTTTCATGAGAATTGAGTGGGCAGAAGGTAAGTTGTCATAAAATATGTAAAAAGCAGGGGTAGTGATGATGATTTCCACTCCATAATTTAAGTTCTAATCACCAGAGCATACTAATGTTAAGGTAGGAAAGTACGGCAACGAAACACCCTTTCATATGAAAAAAAAGAAAATTGAAATTGGTTAAGAAATACTCGACTTATTGAAGTTTATATGAAATCTGGTTTTTTTTTCAATTTTCCGGGATAACCGGCAAAATGGGACCCCCTGTGAAACTGGCCGCATACAATGGTGTATGAATCATGTCGATCGGTCGCGGCATCGTGAAAGAGTCGCCGAACAAACATAAAAAAAATAAAAAATATATACTGTCGAATTGAGTAACCTCCTCCTTTTTGGAAGTCTGTTAATAAAAGACGATTTCATTAAAGTAGTATGTGTTTACGGAGAGAGGCATAGAACCACAAACATTTTAGAAGGTTGGCTGACGACGATGTTAAATGTTGAAATATTTTTTATCCAGTTAATCGTTGTAAATATTTTTGGTTATCGTTTCAATGTAAACAATTTTATAATAAAAGTTGATTATAATATTGACATGATTACTTAAACATCTAATTAAACGATTAACGATTTTTTTTTAAATTTTGATGCTATAAAACCTGGTGGGGATTGTTAGTTATTTTTCCAGAAATCCCCACTAAGCTGAGTTAGTTTTATTAGTGGGGATTTTTGGCAAAAAAAATAACAATCCCCTCTGGTAGGGATTTGTCGGTGGGGATTTCCGGAATAAACCTTTTTAGTATCGATATTTAAAAAAATATAAAGTATATAGGGTAGAATAAAAATTATATATTGATACCCTCAAATCTTTATACTTTTTTCAAAAAAGATAGCTGTCATCGTTAGGTATACTTATATCTATTTATTTCTGTGCAACACTGCCTACATCTCAAAATGGCACAGCCGTCTTTTTCATTTTATATATCAGATATCATATCTTTATAATGCAATATGTTAAAAAAATACATATATGAATGATAATAATTACATAACTATAGTAATGATAATAACAAGCTTCTGTGCGGTACATTCTAAAGTCAACTATTATTTTGTTTATGTATTTTTGTGTTCGAACAACCTTACTTAATACATGTATAACAAATGAAACGTTTAAAGGTAAACACAATTATAAAGTTGCTATTCCACGCATCAAAACTAATACGAGCGACAGTCCGCGGCTGCGACCATCCGGTGGCGATCTCTGGCGATGGCATGATGACAATTGTTTCTATAACGTAGGTACATGTCTACTGATTACAAAAATCGTATTATTTTGGCAATACATTTAATATTAACGAAAATAAAAGCATTTTGATTTTGATGCCAATTTTAAATTAATGGCGGTGTCATGGCGTCCACTACGACATCCCATAGCGTTTCAAGCAAAAAGTTCAAGCAATACCGTGACACCACAGAAAAATAACGTTAGTTTTCCCGAATAGCGTTTCAGGTAACTGCATTATTTTATACTTTTATCGAAAATATGATAAATCTTAAAGTTTATATTAAAACTGGGTATTTTTTGAGAATGCATTTTTTTTATTTAAATAATTTATTATTTGATTTTTTAATACTGTCATTGTGTCCTTTAGCAGCCGTCAGCGTGGGCTATCGCTCGTGAATTAGCACCCTAAGGCGTCCCTTTAACTAACATTTTCTTCTTTTTATTTATGAATTCAGTAAGGCAGACCTTGCTGACTTACGTAATAAATAAGTACCGTCAATATTACAGCTATAAAACAGAACTGGAACCACTGAGTTGTAAGTATCATCTTAAATGTATGAAGTAACAAATAATAAACAAATAAACAAAAACTAACGATCATCCATGTAGTCAAATGCTAATACATAAAAACATTGGCCGTAATGTAACATAAACAAAACTTTTCCTAAGTTATATTTTAAGTACGTCCCTATTATAATAATATCTGATATACAAAATTTACCCAGATATTGTAAAACTGATCTTAAGCTATAAGGCAATCACAAATGGCACTTTGATAAAGCGAATGTACATATAAAACAACACATCTTATATGTAGTATATTTCGTATACTAACTACATAATATTCTAAAAATGATAACGCATGACACGTTTGAAATTTAAAGGATGCACAAAATGATGACGTCATAAAGTTGTGATGTCAACATGTAAACAATTTTATCGTACTGATCATTAACGTCATTCGCTGACATTTTAATAATAAACTATCAAATTATAGCCAATTCAAAGGTAGAAATTTGACATTTTTAGTAGAAATACATTTTCGAATGCGCATCTTTGGTTGGCAAAACATTGGATAGATTGATTTTATTATTAAGGAGCGTATATGTTTAACTCAGTGGAGATTATGACAAATCTTTAATTCTAAACAGAATTGAAATTTTCAAATCAAATACTGCTCCAATACATTAACCATATAAATAAAATCCTGTAAAATAAATACTGTAAATGAAATAGTAGTGCAATTGACCGTTACAAACGAGATAATACAAGTGAAATTGGAAAAAAAAACTCTTAAGCTTACTTTGTTGCTGTGACTATAATGTGTAAATTGTTTAAGATCGTCTGGCTTTAATTTGTCACGCATTTGTCAGGTTCGTCACAACGCAAGTTCGTCACGGTGGTGTCATATCAACAATTGAAACAAAAATTCAAAGGGTAAACCAACGTATCACATGCAAATAAAAACACAAATGCGTACAAAATGTATTTACATTTTACAATCTCAACAAGATGTATTTACATTTTGTGGGCATAAATATAATATTAGATATTAAAGATACAATTTCCAGATAGAATATAATTATGTTTCGTGAGAACGTATTACTTAACACGGCAGCCTATTAATTTGATGTATTTAAAATAACCGTAATCATTGGTGAAATTTATTGTTATATTTAATTTACATAGTATATAAAGTTAAGTTCGTCACCACCGTGACGAAATCATCTTATACGTGAACATCCGTCATCATGACAATAAAATTAATATTAATTTAAGCTCGTTGAACCATTTAATGTAACAATATAAAAATTACATATAATACTAAAGTGTCTGTCTGTAAGTATTTTTAATCCTATTTTACAATTTTTAATTAAATGGTTTGAAAATAATAATTTATTGTGAAGTCAAATAACAATTGAAGTCAGTCACTTGATACATTGACGAATGGAGGTACTTTCAGCACTTTTCAACATTTCTCAAAAATTTCGGTTTTGGTCATCCATGTACATTTTAAAGATTCGCCGTGTATGTAGTAATTTAAACCAATCAACAAGTCACGATGACAAATAATACGTACAAGTTGACTAAGATTACATTGTGACAAATTGTGACAAATTATCCGTACAGTTTTACCTCGGTCTCCACGCATTTTTTCATCAGGTCGTCCAATTCTGTTAGGTTCAACTTCTTGGCATCATACTTCCTGATGACCTCGGATATTTCATTGAGACACCCCTCCTCTATTTCGCGCAGAACCTTCGATATCTTCTCGTTGTTGGAGTTTAGGACATGTTGAGCGTGAAGCGTGTACAGATGGTGCTCGCGTTTGGGCTGGAAGTAAATATAAAAAAACTTAAAATTTGTCGACGCAGAGGTCAGTCAAAGAGGTCAAGTCAAAGTTGAGTCATGAGCAACTTATACTGTTTACACTCCGACCAGTTAGTAGTAAGATAAGAAGAAGAAAAAGATAGTTAGTATAAGAAAAAATATTGTATCTGACAATAAGTGGCTCCGCATGCAATAATAAAATAAAAATGTTACTTCATATCATACCATCGACACATGCGTATTTCAGGGATGGTGATGAGCCCAGTCACCTATTTTTTTTTAGCAAATACTTACCATGTTTGCCTCCCCACTATGTTTCCGCCTCCCTCTTAATCCGCTAAAGCCCACCCCATCCTATTTTTCGTTTATCCGCAGGGGCGACTATTGAAAATCTCCAGGAATTCTTTTAGAGGAACACTTTTTCTTTTTCAGGGTTCTTTCTTCTTTTTCTTCTTGTCTTGTACCTGCTGAGACCATGCTACGAACGAAAGTGGGTGTCCTACTCTTTGGCCTCTTGGGCCTCCAGAAGTGGGGTATACGGGCTTCGACGTATCCCTTTTTACCTGGGGAATTCTCAACGGGTCATCTGTCCTCGGTGCAATGTTCCGTGGTTCGGCAGAGGGTCGGAGGTAATGTGGGTCTTCGCACTACCCCGAGTGAGTTTGCGGGCTCCCCTTGAAGGTCACGGAATCCTATCCCAGAAGCGGGCGCCCGTCAGGACGAGCGCGAAAAGGCGCAATGCCCTTCAGTGGGCTCTCGTCAGCTTTAGCGAACATTCGCACCGACAACGTCCTCACAACCTCCTAACGGTCGGAACCTTGAGTCCGCGCGTCTCCACATCGTTCGTTACGTAGCAACCGGCTCCTACGATGTTACGCAGGGCCTAGTTTTGCTGCGTTTGGATGCGCTTGCGGTGTGACTTGGCTACCAACGCGTACCAAAACATAAAAATTCTTGACCAAAATACAATACTCATAAAACTCCCTTATAAATCTAATAAATTAATAAAAACGTGACTGGTAGCACCATCTACCGTCAGTCTTTTGTAAAGTATCCTTTGAAATCCTTTCAAATTATACATAACTTCCTAAAACAAATTTATATAAAACAAACTTATAAAAAACTCAAATGGGAACTACAAGAAAGTACATGAGTTATATTTAATTAGTTTCATAATATACGTTAGTCGCCGACATCCAACTCCTCGTGCCTCACACCAACTCCTGCTCCAGCACGGCGACTTCATCATGCTCGTGATTCGACGTGATGACCGCCTGCCCGCGGTCTGGCTTGCTGGTCGCTGCTTCACCGCCAGTCTCGACGACCGCTAGCTCTCCATCGCTAGCTTGGATCTGGGAAGTTTCAACACGCCCAGTATCCTGGAGCGTTCATCGGGTCCCGGATAGGTTCGGACCACCTTACAGTGTGCTTCACACAGTACTGTTGGAGACAGGACTTCTTCTTTGGGATACCTTTCCTTGAGGGTTACCGCCAAAGCCGTTTTTATGGAACGGACCAGGCGTTCCCAAGCCCCGCCCATGTTCGGAGCCCCAGATGGTATGAATATATTCATATGTTCTGCTGTGGTGATCAGGTCTTCTTTGTTGAGGCTGGCGAGAGCTTCTTCAATTCCCTTGTTGGCCTCCACGAAGTTTGTGCCGATGTCGTTGAAGATCGTCGTCGGCATCTCTTTTCTTGCTTCTTTCTTCGTTCTTGGTGTCTAACACCACAGGTTTCTTATCTTGCGGAGTGTGTCTCGCTGCGTCGATTTTTCCTCGAAGCCGTAGTAGTCGATCGTCCATGTCAACCTCCCATTTCTTAAGCCTGCTTTTCTTCTCAAATGGCTTCATTTTCTTGGCGCAGCGTATTTCATCTTAGAAGCTCTCTTCTTGGCTTCTTTGTAACAGGATTTTTTCTCTTGAATTAATAAATCTTCTATTTTTCTCACGCTTATTACTACCTTGGTCTTCTACTTGTTCATTTTCCAGGTAGGATATTGACGCTTGGGACTCGATTTCGGAACGGGACACTTTCACTGCGAGGTTCTTGAATTGCAGCCTTGCGGCTTACTAGTCCAGTCCTACTTGAGAACTTGACTGGGTTTGGAGTCGGATGCCGATCAACGACCTTTGTAGCCCCCACAGTTAACCTCTTCTTTTCCACTCCCGTCGACTCTGCCTTGAAAGTGTGCGGTTTCGGTTAATCTTCCTTCTCTTGTGCCAGGAAACCAGCTCCATTCCTGAGGTTTTTTTGTGTCTTCGATCTCTGCCAATCGGTGTGCTACAAATGGCTTGAAGGTCCTTGGGTCTGACTTAATTCAGGATAGTACCGTACTGGACTCGCTCCACTACGAGTTCTTCGCGATCTTGATATCCAGCTCCTCTTCCATTGGATCTGGATCTCGACAGCGCAGCTTGCAGCTTCAACCTAGGGATGGACACCGGTTTCAATGGGGTGACCCTTGCCTTACCCGTAAAGAGAGTCTCTCGATGGCCACCCTCTTCGTCGCGTTGCCTCAAGTAGATCGCGTAAGCGTAAGGTTTTTTACTCGCATCGACGAATATATGAAGCTCTCCCTCGGCGTTGGACTGCGTGTCACAGCACCTGAAGATTTTTAAGCATCTGCAGGCTGTTCAAGCGGTCCCTCCATATCTTGTCTTCCTCCATGATATGGTTGCCCCATCCGACTGCGCTCCTCCAAATGTTTTGGATAAGCTTGGGCTAGCACCAGCGACTGATTATGTTCAATCACCATTGCTGCCTCGGGATACTCGTCATGGTGGTCAGTCGCGTTCTTGTTCTTCACAAAGATAACAGCTCTCGGAGAGCAGGCGGCGCCGAAGAAAAACCATGTCATCCTATACTCCTTCGGCGTTCCGCTCCGTTGGCTGCCCCTCCATGATAACCGAATGACTGTTCTGATCATATTTTCTTATCTTCTTTTAACCTGTAAAAACATTTCTTTGATGACTGCTACCACGGCAATTGGCTTCTGACGGAATCGCATTAATACTCCGAATAGTGACTGCAACAGATCTGGTCCCGACAGCAGCTCATCGTTGAGACTCTTCCTTTGGTACTTCGCAGCAGCATCAAACGCCGAACTTATTTTCTTCTTATTGGGCTGCGTAACGGCAAAATGAGATAGATACCATTTCTTCTCAAACGTGGATTCATGTCGAACTTGATCTTCATGGACTCCCCTTTGGTGATGGTTTTCCCTGTCACGTATAACTCAAATGCAAATTGTCTTAGCTGTCCTTGCCGTATTAACCGGGAGCATGACATTGTTCGCAATTTATTTCTTCTCTTCGGGCTTCGGGCATCGCGACTTTGTAGGGGTGCGAGCGTAAATATATACGGACGGCGGGTACAACATAAGTATATTATATCATCATCATCATCATCATAAACCCATTATTGTCCCACTGCTGGGCACGGGTCTCCTCTCAGAATGAGAAGGATAGTATATAATATACATATTCTTATCTTGTACCCGCTGAGATCATGCTACGCCAAAAAAACCGAGTCGCTAAGCTTCCTCAGAGCAATACCGAAAGAGAGCAGTGTCATTTTATTCACCAATTATGTCGAGTTTTTACTTTGGTTATCCTAGTTTTCGCTTAATCTTTAATCATTCAAGGTTTCATATACATGTGTCATACATCATTATAATCATCGTAATTAGCTCTATCTGGCTATATAAGTAAAATGTTTACAGGGTGAATTTTTCAAACGGGCCTTCAGTACCAAAACCGAAATTATAAGGATTAGCGAAAAATACTGTAAGGAGTTACGAGGCCGATAAAAACTAAAACTGCATCATTATTTTTTAAAAATAGCTTTTTCCCTAGCCGGGAATCGAACGAGTTCATTTTGAAAAAAAAATACATCCTCTATATTATTCCACTACCTAATAGTGTTGCTTATAAGGATCAATTTCTGGAAAGTAACGATAAATGACAAACTAAAGGAAAAGCCTCAATTTTAAGAAACTACATATTTTTTTATATTAAGTGGGCAGTTAAGTTCTCGCCGGTCATTAATTTAAACATTTCGCGTATAAAAAATTTTTTTGGCCTAATGTTTCAAGTAATTCGAAAGCGGACGTTTTGTTCTCCACGAATTTATATTTTTATGCACGACATAGTTAAGGTTATTTTTAGAACCATTAAAATGGATTTTCAACATACTATGCGCGGAGTTTCGTTTAATATAGATGTAAAGTGGACTATTTGCGAGAATAACTTTTTCGAGTAAAATCCGAGTGATTACTAAACAAAAAGATATAAAAAATCATATTTAACGTTGAAACGAAGTTGTAAACAACAAACAATATGAATTTATTAATTAATCAGTTACCCATTTTTATTAAAAAATAAATCTTAAAAACAGCGGTAACTTAATTGCCACCATTACTTTCTCATACTAGGCGTATGTCATGGTCATGACATCGAAAAATTAGTTGATTAGCCAACAAATTCTTCAATGTTATGACTTATGTATAGTTTTAAATAATTATACATAAGTCATATGTTATGTATAATCCTTAAGGATTAGTATGCCAATGTATGAAAAAATATGTATTTTCTTCAAAATTTCCGTTTTCCTATAATATCTATATTGACGTTTAGTCGTGGACGAAACCCAATTGTCTATCAATACAAAATAGGTAACGAGGTAATAGCACGGCACTCTTCGGTTAAAGATCTTGGCGTCTCTTTGAGAGGAGATCTTACCTTTCGCGAGCATATTACAGCCATATGCGCAAAGGCTTACAGATTGTTGAGTTTCGTGCTGCGACAGACTCAACAGATTAATAGTATTGCTGCTATGAAGATGTTATATAACAGCTTTGTTAGGAGCATACTAGAAAGTAACGCAGTTATCTGGAGCCCACATGAATCTAAGTATAAAAGCAAATGTTGGAAAAGCTTCAAAAGAAATTTTTGAGACAGTTGTACTTCCGGCAGTACGGCTTCTTTGTAGGTTTTCCTAATATATACCCGAGTAATTTTTATTGGGAATGTTAGGGTATAGTACACTAGAGTTGCGTCGTAACATCACCTTGCTGGAGTATTTTGTGCAACTGCTCAGGGGCGAGATTAATAATCCATCAGTACTGGAACTGATCTCATTCAATGTCCCGAATAATTATATTTGGGCCCGACGATATAAACTATTTGCAATACCAGAGTGTAGGCTTATACGCGTAAAGGAGTCTCTTTTAGTCAGAGCACTGACCTTGCTCAACGGTTTGGTGGCCTGGGACCGTCAAATAGACGTATTTTACACCAGTACTTCCGTATTCCGTAGGACAGCAGGAGAATATTTGTCAACGCTTGACAGATGAATTTGATTAAATCTGTAATATCTGTTAAGCTTATTGTAAAATAAATAAATATTAAAAAAAAACTAATGATGCAGTTTTAGTTTTTATCAAAATTAGCCTCGTAACTCCTTTCAGCATTTTTCGCTAATCCTTATAGTTTCGGATTTGGCCCTGAAGGCCTATTTTAAATATTCACCCTGTATACCTAAAATCGTTAAAAAGTAATCCTTGGAAATATGTTACAAACATACCATTTTTGACACTTTATATATAAACATTCTCAAACCTTAAACTTCATTCTTAATAATCTTAGATTAAAATAAAGCTAAAAAATATACTATAATACATAATGACACAAGTTCCAAAAACAAAAAATCTTTACCAAAAATCTTTACATTTACCAAAAAATACAATACTTATTAAAGCCCCTTATAAAAAACCTAATAAATTGTTAAAAACGTGACTGGTAGCGCCATCTACCCCCAGTTTCATAATATACGTTAGTCGCCGATATTTGTAGACGTGTAAAGTTATATCAACCATACTTATTCAAAATGGTTAACTATAACCAAGCCTCCCCATTAAGATCTATGAAGCAGTGTCCCAACAGTTGGACTTACTGGTGATGATCCTACTAACCTCATTAGAACTCTCCGTGTACGGAGATATTTGCGCGTTGGGCGTGAACACGAACGGCTTAAAGTAAGACACGCTCGGGTCCGGCGTGGCTGTGAACCAGTGGACACTAAGCCCCTCCGCGGAAAGGGAGGACACCTGAAAATTGATCAAGTTCGTGTTTAATATAAAAGTAGCAAACGATCAAGCATTTCAACCAATGTTATAATCCAGGTCAAAGTTCAATACCGCTCTGAAATTAATGCGCGCAGGTGTCAGTCACAGAGCCAATTCGGTCGAACACAACTACAAGCGTATACACCATAGCAACGTCTGTGTGTCTTTACACACTAACGCAGCTATGTAGCCGCGGGCGAGAGCTAATATCTACAATTTGCTATTGCGACGCGACTTGTTTCTTGTTCGAAACTTGTTCGAAGCGGACTAGCAGTTTGGCGCGGACTCTAGGTGACTACTGTCTTCCATGGATGTCTGTAATCAATCCCAGATACGATTAGAGCTCTACGTGAGCTTGACGCTGTCTTTCTTTAAAAACTGTTACCGACATTCGGTAAGGCAAGGCTGCACCAGACAGGCACCAAGACAAGCTATGCGGGTACTTTAGGACGTAAACCAAAAACCATAAACGTGGATCAACCTACACCAAATAAAAAAGAAGAGGTTGTTAAACGAGCTGAGAAGTTTGACCTTATACTACAATAGCTGTTGACATGATGCGCGATGAACACGATTGACAGCTGAATTGATGCTGAGATGCTGCAGTCCATCCAAGGAGTGAGGTTGCCACCATCGAGAAGGGTGGTGTTCTTGTTAGGGGTCACTACTTTGGCAAAGGGTATCTCCCGCCGGGCTAGGTGGTCATGCCGTGAGCGGCCGTGCTCCGTCAGTCACAATTCGTAACTTGTATATGTACAAGATGTTTAGGAAACTTCGATAGCGTGATTCAGAATACCCGTGGCGCCATCTCTTGATGAGTAGCGGGAGGTGGTCACAATACAATCGAATAGCTTGCCGATGACACCTTTGGTCTCACTGAGGATGTCATTTTCGAGAATGGCTAGCAGAGCTCGAGGTGACACGCGTCATAGCGAAGTTTCGCGGGTTGGGTCAACAGGTAACGCCCCAGAAAACCGGGGCGATATGTTTCCACGGCCGCAGGCCGAGAATCGAGCCAGCTGGGACGTCAGTGCCCGTCGGTGAAACGGAAGTCCGGATAGGCAGGTACATGAAGTACCTTGGCCTAGCACTGGACAGCCGCTTGTGCTTCCACGAGCACTTTGACCGTCTCGTCCCCCGAATACATAAGGTAGCGGGTATAATATGTTCGATTGCGCTCTCCGGTACGCCGGTATGGTCGGACACATCTACTGCCAGCTGGCGCCGTGTTTGGAAACTGAATTCCACGCAACGTAAAAACCGCAATATGCACGCGGATATGCACGCACGGGTCTTCCCTGAGGTCCGCGTCCTCCGTCAGAGGAATGTAACTTTCGTCGGATCGTGATTGCAGTGCTTCGGAGGAGAGGCAGAGTGATATTTTTTCTTTTTTTTTTATTGACGAGGGGGAAACCTTCAAAGGTACCCGACGCCATGGGAATGACGCCGGGTTATGTGGGATTTTTGTCGCACTAAAACCCCCTCGGTAGCCGACCTCAGCGTTTGGTGGAGAACTCCGGGATCTCCAGCGGAACACAACCGGAGTCCTCCTAACGCGATGCCCTTCTATCGGGCTCTGCCCTGGGGGAGCAATTTTCGCTCCTGTCACATCCCCTGGTGATTACAGCGATATGCGACCACACAAACCGCTGTCCTTCCCGGGGTCGCTGGACGGACCGCTCGCAACCCCGGAAGCCCCTTTTAGTCAGAGTCAGTATCTGAACAGGATACAAAGAGAGGAGATGGCCCAGTGTCATGATTGTGGGCACGACGAGGACTCCGCATAGCACACGCTGCAGAGTACTGGGCAATAGCCTAGCGTGAGAGTCGGATCCTCGTCAAAAAAGTGGGACCGGATCTCTATTTGTCGTCTATCGTTCGGGCGATGATTCAGCGCAGCGAAGCCTGGGATGACAAAATCACCTTCTGCGACATGGTCATGTCTGCGAAGAAAGACGCCGAAGAAGCAAGAGTGCAGAACCCATTTGGAGGAGGGGGCGTACATAACGACCCCCGGCGCTGTGCCCTGCCTGTTATAAGAGGCGACTAAAAGGGGACTTCTGGGGTCGCGGGTGGTAAGAGGAACGATTGATCCCATCGAACGTCCCTTCTCGATGGTGGCAACCTCACGACCTGGATGGACTGCAGCATCACAGCATCAGTTCAGCTGTCCATCAGGTTCATCGCAGCGCATGAAGTCTACGTTTCCTGATGCTGATGCAGCTACTCTCTGGTACTTCAGGGACGGCCCGAGTAGTCATTACTTGCCTTCCTCACTTCGCTCCAATCTCAAGGCCTTGGTTCTCAATCACATCTTGACTCACCGCAGACAGAGGGCGTTCCGAAGATTTCTGAAGTATTGTTCACTGAAGATATCGACCTTTGGTCTGAGCAGAGGGTGAATTGGCAATTCCCGCTACTCGTCAAGAGATGGCGCCACGGATATTCTGAATCACTCTATCGAAGTTTTTTAAACATCGCGTATATATACAAATTTTTAACTGAGACAGTCGGAGCCCGACGGGAGATCTCCTTGTGCCAACGTATAATTTCCTCTGGAATTAGTCAGCACTTATCGTGCGACGGCCCGGACCTCTCCGAAAACCAGTTTGGCTTCCGGCAGCAACTTTCGACGGCGGACGCCATCCTCCGAGTCCGAATACTCTCAGAGCAGACCATATCCCAGGGTAGAGTTGTCTTGACGGTAAGTCTAGACATTGTTAATGCTTTCAACTCTGATTATGGAGGACCTGTCCTCCCATCAACTGCCTTTATATTTACAGGAGGTTATATAAGGCCTACTTATCAGACAGGCGTATCTGCTTCCCTGGTCGCTATGGAAGCGTTCACGGGGGTCACGTCATACGGCCGCAAGATTCGGTACTGGGTCCACTACTTTGGAAATTCGCATATGACGGGGTGACGAGAACGGTGCTCCCTCTAGGAGTGAGCATCGTCTCCTACCCACCGCGGATGCTCCGGAACTTCAAAGCACTCCGCCACCACTGCCAAAGAAACAAAACAGTCCACGAGGCATTGCTGGAGCAAGTCCCGCGTCCCGTGGCAGTGTTTAGGTTCCCATGGAGTATTTTAAGTGACGGAAAGCTATCCATTAGGAGGCCATCGCTTCCGCTGCTGGACAATCGGATGAAGCGCGACCCATCTGTCCGTGCCGAGCTAGCAGCTTGGGCCACTGTCTCGTCTCCTCCGTTTCCTATTTTCCTCTTTTTCGGCGGCCCTTGCTACCCAAGCGGGGGTCAGTTAGGCGACCAAGGTCCGCGCATGGGGCGCATTTCATTGACTGAATGATGATGTAAATTGATGGAATGTATCGGAAACTTCATTGGAGGCAAGCTGGCTTGCAGGTTGCAGAACCATATCGGGTCTCGAACCATCCGCGCAGGATCGGCGATGATACACAATCGGCCGTCATATATTGGGCTGGCGGCGAAACCGAGCCTCTGTGCTCGAGACGGCATACAGGGCAGGGCACATTTTCTGTGGACTGTGGTTCCCTGGCGGTGTTGGGGTGCTACACCTCCTTCAACTGTAGTCTGGCTGCGTTCCTGGGTCAGATGAGAGACTGCATACGCAGCTGTCTGCTTCGCCCAGTGTTCGTCCTCGGTGACTTTAACGCCCATTTCAGGTCCTGGGGCAGCAAAAAGGAAACGAGTATCTCTTTACCTTTGGCATTGTCGCCAGGGGTAACGCGATACTCGAGTGGGCGGCAGAACTGGATCTGCGCCGATCGGTCTTGGGGCCACTTCTGTGGAATCTCGCATACGATGTCATACCGCGGACCGAGCTCCCTCCTGGTGTGAGCGTTGTTTGCTACGCCAACGACGCTCTTGTACTGGCCCAGGTTGATTCTTTTGAGAGGACGGCGAGGATGGCCGAATTAGGGGTAGTGAGATTTAACATTAGAATAGCGCCGAATAAGACTGAAGTCTTATGGTTCCACCGTCGCAGGCGGAACGCGGAACCACCCTGCATGTCAATCCGGATGGGTGACATGGTTACCTTGGGCTGGTGTTGGATTGCTGCTGTTGCTTCGATTTACACATCGACCATCTGGTCCCCCGAATTCACAGGGTAGCGGGTGATTTGCACAAACTGCTACCAAATCTTGGGGGACCGAGGGAGGAAGTCCGCCGTCGTCGCGATCTACAGTGCGCCCGTATGGACAGATAAGACTGTCGGGCTATCGGCGCGTCACTCACCGGCTGACACAGATACCAGACATGCTTCGGTGAGCACTTGCACAGAATAGGTATAGAGGCCGCAGCACAATGCCACCATTGTGGACCTGATCAGGATTCAGCGCAGCACATGTTCGAGGAGTGCGCAGCGTGGCATCGAAAGGCAGACCCTGGTGTAGCTCATAGGGCCGAACCTCTTCCCGGAGACAGTTCTTGCGGCGTTCTTGGTTCGTTCAGGCGAAGTGTGGAATAGCGTGTCTCGTTCTGCGTTGCGCCGATACCGCAAGGAAAAAAAGGCGCCGAAGCCGTAGGTAGCGCCCCTCGGCGCCGATATCCTGTAGTCCCGGGACTAGAATAGGGCTACCTTATACCTTGCTTGTCGTAAGATGCGACTAAAAGGAGACTTCCGGGGTTGCAGGCGGTAAAAGTGGGAGCTCAAACTGTATCGGGACAACTGGGCCTTAGGAAGGATGACGGTATATGTTGTCGCAATGCCGTTATAAACAGCAGATGTACGGAAGGAGCGTAAATAACTCCTCCCAGAGAAAACCCGATAGGGGCTTCACGTTTGGAGGACTCCGATTGTGTTCCGTTGGAGATTCCTGAGTTCTCCACTAAATGCCAAGGACGGCCATCAGGAGGGGGTTTTAGTGCGGTAAAAATTAAACAACAACAGGCGAAATCAATTTGAAATACAAAGACAACATATAAAAATCGATTCTCAAACCTATTTGGGCTTATGGTTTTGGCAGACACCTCTAAGGTTATAATCATCCCACGACAACAAAAATACATTTGAAAAAAAAATCTAAATCATTCTGATTTATCATAACAGTAAAGGTCAATGAAATCTTGAACATGCCCATGAGAAAGAATAAAATAAAAAATCATTGCGCAAATTATAAAAGCTATTAACGCACCCCAACCAGCACCTACTATTCCAGCAGCTTCCTGCACGTCGCACGACACACAATGTTTATAGTCAACATATTGATCGCGAATTACACACCAAAAAACTACAAACACTTAATATATTTGTCAAAGGCAGTTGAGAATATAATTCGATATTAAGTGGGTTTCTGTTCAAAACATTGTAATTAGATTATAGTTTTAAAAAAAAAGAACACTGTATTAACTTTACGATAATTTCTGAACGAATATTTGATTTAATTTTGATAATTCAAAAATGGAACTGTTGGCTAGAAACATTAATATTTTTTGATGTAATTGGGTAAGGTGGCAACACTCGCCCCTTCCGCCTACGACACGCAAGCGAAATACACGTCTTTTTGTTACTCTCGAAGTTTTATTAATTGGCCGCAAGAAAAACCCCAAAAAAAGAGAAATACAGTCCACAATCTAACATGGTCCATCGATCCTGAAGTGGTCCGTGCGCCGTTCCCCGATTAATCAAGAGACTTTAAGAAGAAGCCAGAAGTTGGTGCGACAGTTTTTCGCCATCTTCGGCCGGCTGTAATTAAAGGCGTCGTGTCTGGTTGGGCGCAAGATTTGCGTCGTCTTCGGGTGGTTGGTTCCCTTTACAAGAGGGAAGAAGCTGTACCAGCCCCCGCAACACATTCTACGCGTTATTACGCCGTGGCAGAAGACAGAACGCATTTGACAGAACATCCGGTTCCGGTATCAACGCGTCGCAATAGCATCGACGCGTGAGTGTCGCCTGCCGCCATTTTGTACTTGTCAAGTTGTAAACGTCCCGCGCGTGGCTGCCGCGTGCAGAAAAAGTATAATTTTAACTAGTTTAAGCACTAAAATTAGTATAACAGTTATAATAAGTTGTATTAAAAACTGTGCTGCATTAGGATTAACCCTACTAGCTTACTGGTAAGTGTCGTTTATTGTATTGTAATATAATATTGCTCGTACACAAAAATGGAGGATAAGGAATTAAAAAGATTGCGTATAGAGCGCGCTTATGTTAAAGCGACAATTTCGCGTATGCTTACATTTGTTGAACAATTAGAAAATATCTCCACGGAGACCCTATTAGCTAAACGTGATAGACTAAAAGCAACGTTTGTTGAGTACGAACAATATTGTAAACAGATTGTATGTATGGACGCCAAAGACAAAGAGGTAGAGGAGGTTGAGCAGGATTACTTCGCCGTATTAGAAGCACTTGCGAAGGAAATTAACAGTAGGAGCACAAGTGACACTGTCAGATCTGCAAAGATTAATTTACCTGCCATAAACATTCAGCCATTTACGGGTGAGACTACAGATTATGTGCCATTTATTAACCTCTTTAGATCTATGATACATAATGATAAGAATTTAGACTTGGTACAAAAGTTATATTACCTAAAATCTTTTTTAAGAAACGGACCTTTAAATGTAATTAAAAACTTACCTCTAACGTCAGAAAGTTATACTACTGCCTTAAAACTCCTTGATGATAGGTACAATAATAAGTATATAATAGTAAATAGGCACATTAATGCATTACTAGATCTTAAAGCTTTAGGGAAATTCACAGCCTCAAACTTGAGAGATTTCATTGCCATCATTAAGCAGGAAATCTCAGCAATTTTTAATCATGAGCCTAATGTAAAATACTGGGACACAATTCTTATGTGTATATTGTCTCGCAAATTAGACATGCATACAGCAAGAGCATACCAGCTTGAGCGCAACCCTGCGGTAGAGCCCAGCCTCAATGACTTTCTCAAGTATTTGGAGCGAAGAGCGCTGGCAATGGAGAATGCTGACCAGGGCCATCAAACGAGTCATCAGGTGAAGGAGCTGGGTCATCGGGTTGTAGCACACGCAGCTGCAACACAATGCTTATACTGTAAGTTACATGATCATAAAATTTATAATTGCAAAAAATTCCAATTGCTTCCCGCAGTTAGTAGGGTTGAATTCTCCAGAGAACATAAACTCTGCAATATATGTTTGAGGGGGGAACAGGGGAAGTGCCGATATCACTTCCGCTTCAAACAATGCAAAAAGCCTTCACACAATACCCTTCTGCATTGCGATACAATTGAAGCAACTCCTCCTGTCACATTGGCAGGCAATGTCAATAATAATAATAATGTTCTTCTCCCTACAGCGCGCATAAAGCTAATCGCACGAGATGGAACGGAATACAGCATCAAAGCACTGGTGGACACTGGCTCACAGCTATCATTTGTGACCAGCAAACTCGTCCAACTCTTAGGATACTCACCGACACTTAGTGAGACTAGTGTGATAGGTATCTCCAATGCAAAGAGTCAAATAAAATATACAATCCCATTGGAAATACACTCATTGAAATCTCAGTTTAACATGATTGTAAACTGTAATATTATTGATCAAATTACTTGCTAAGAGCTAAGGCTCTGTTCGTCACTATTCGGGTGGCTGTGTGGCCACTATACGAACATAGAGCTAAGACTCTGTTCGTCACTATTCGGGTGGCTGTGTGGCCACTATACGAACATAGAGCTAAGACTCTATTCGTCACTATTCGGGTGGCTGTGTTGCCACTATACGAACGTAGAACTAAGGTTCTGTTCGTCATTATTCGAGTGGTAGTGTTGCCATTATATGAATGTAGAATTAAGATTCTGTTCGTAACTATTTTAACTTTGTTTTACTATTTGTACACCTGTTAATATATTGAGTGTTGTCCTATCCTGTAAGATTAGTGTGTAAATAAACCTTTTGATTATTATTTATGGTAATTTTACCTTCCTTGGCTCCAGATCCTACATATTATTTAAATAAACAGTACCAACCTGACTCCCGAGCGTGGGGAAAGTGTCGTCACAGCTACGACAGATGGAGCTGGCTTTGTGTCGGAGCACGTTGAACATGTCCCTCGCGTCGAAAGCCGCCGAAGCCGAGCCCTCCCTAAGCAACCGCTCCCCCGCCCGCTGGCGATCCTCGTCACCACCAGAGGAGAAGGCTTCCGTGAAGTCAAACTCGCCCTGGAATAGTTTCAAATCAAATCAAATCAATTTTTTTATTCAAAATAGGTTCTTTACAGAGCACATTTTTAATGTCAATACAACTACCGCCACTTCACAAGGTGTTTCGTTATGGAGAAGAAGCGGCGAAAGAAAATAGGTAGGAATAGTTTAAGAACTTATTTAAGTATGTTTGACAAGGTGTGTGTGAGCATGACGTAATGTACATAACCGTATCAACCGTGGTCATAGAAATCGTGTGCATGGTACCTAAGGTCGTTCTTGACTTTTATGAATAGGTTAACGAAAAAGCAAGGTCTGTAAATATAGATTAAATAATTTTAAAATAATGGGCCAAGTGCGAATCAAACTCACACAAAAAGGGTTCTGTGCTACCAAATGTTAATTAATTATTGATTTATACTATTTGTTATTGTTACAGCCATAGAAGTTAATATAGGTATAGTGAAAATTTGAACTGTCTACCTGTTGCGGTTTCAACAGCTGTTATAATTACAAATACTAAATTAAAAAATAAAAGAGGATTTGATGGTATGAAACCCTCCTTATGAATTTAAAAGTAGGCCTTATTATTTAATAATAAATAAATTGAATAATTATTATTGTTTTATGTATGCCTGTACAGTACAAGTTTTTTTTTTAACAACTCTTAACAAAAATCTAAATCGATATAAAGGTACAATCAATTTAACCAATCATAACTGCCTTATTTTAAGTCATTTGACCGGCGTAGCATTCCGGAATCGATCGTCAGGAAGCCAGACACCTGCAGCAGTGTTTGTGCATTCGCCATTGTGTGTATCCATGGCATCCAGAAAGAATCCTTTATCAATAATTATAAAACCCACTTACTTTCCCGTCCCACAAGCCCATCACCTCAGCTTTCTCTTTCAACCCTTCAGAATGCTTGTCAATCTTCGTCCTTATGGTGAGACCGTTCGATATGTTCCTGTACCCAGCTGGGATCTTCTCTGCAGCCCACAGCTTGCCACTGGTCTCCAGTATCCAGGCCTCCTTGGGGTCGGCGATGAGGAACGAGTTGTGGTAGAAGTGGCTGTCGTCGAACTCCGAGCATGGGCCACCTTGGCCGTACTTTTCTAAGAGTGAGGTGATGACGTCAAGAGCATCCTCAGCGGAGTTGCCACGTTCAAGTCCAAGCCTGTAATTGGCAGATATGAGCATTTAAATATTTATAAAGCAAATATTTACCGTATCTGTTAGTTCGAGTGCTTATATGCTGGCAGGTCTAGCTTTCAGTGGTCACAATGACAAAAAATTACCAGAGAATACAATGGAGGTGCAAGCCAATACAAGTATTTCTATTATGTTTAGGAATTTCTTAATATTAGACTATATGATCATTAAAATTTGCTGTTTCATGGTACAACATTTCGTGGTTGGACTGCAGTGATACTGCATCTTCGGCTTCTGTCTTATTATAGCAGTGACAAACATTGCTATTATTAAACAGAAATTGTAAAAGAAAGCCAGAACAATACTGCCTGAAGTTAACAAATAATTCGTACACATAAGAGCTAACTTACTCACTATGCCACTAACTTAAGCTGTTGTTAGCCGTATTACACACTTATATACCACTGACCTCACATAATCCATTCCTAAGAGCCTCTTCGCCCTCGCATCGCCGTCACCTTCGTTGTGGTTGGTCCACACCGCCTCGTTGCCGATGACCACGCCTTTGTCGTTGGCACCCATCTCCGCACCCCACATCCACGCCGGCTTGCTCAGTATTACGTGGTTGATGGGGTTCGGGCTCTCGTCAATGGCGATGTAAGTGCACTGGAAAAATATTAAAACAAATCCATATATAAAAGCAGTGATAGCCTGATGGTTAAGAGAAACTTGGTCTCTCGAACAAGGGCTCCGAGGTTCAATTCCCAGGCCTTTTTCAAACTTATGTGTGTATTAGAAATTAATTATTACTTACTTAAAACGGTAAAGAAAAATATCGTGAGGAAACCTGCATACCTGAGAGATTTATATAAAAAAAAATCTCGCAGGTATGTGAAGTCTACCCACCCGTGCCCACCAGTGGGATAATAATGGGTTGATGACGATAATACGACTTCGACGACGATATATAACGATATATGTATGAATATATTCACATAAATTATTGAACAAGGTGTAATGACATTCCACTACTACTAAAGGCTTTATAACAGCAGTGTTAAGCGTTTTTGGTATGCATACTGCATAGTGTGATTGAGAGAGACATAGGACGTGTGCCTACTTTGTCTTCAGGAGTAGCATTGCTTCTGTGGCCGACCTGAAGTAGATATGATTATAATAATGACATATCCATATATAATAGGAGAGCAGTCATCACTGAAAGTCAGATTGCATGCTCAATCTCTATTTCTATGTTACTTTTTTTTCAAACAGATATGACGTTAGCTAATCCATTTGTAGCTATTATTTGTAGTCCTACATTCTAAAAAGTATAAGTTGAAAAAAGTATACTGTAATGTTGCTTACTATGAATTTCGGAAATCAGTTGAAATAGTTTCTAGACAAATAGGGATAAGATTGCTGTAACTGTTTTTATTGTATAACTTAGAATAATTAAGAATAATATATGTGTTAATGACATTATAATGTACATATTTCAATTTCTGTTCGTATATTTTAACCTTGCATGTCAATAACAGTCAACAGCTAAAATATTTTTTACATTTCATTTAGTAGCTTTATGTACTAATTTTCATGAACTAAACTTTAAAACTACTTCATTTGTGTAAAAGTATAAAAAACTTATAGATACTCCCTTTTGGGATTATTTAGAGATAATCTAATATATAAAATTTTTGTGTCACAATATTAGTTACCGAATTCCTCCGAAACGTCTTTACCGATTTTCACCAAATTTTATATGCATATTCATCTGCACATGCAATCGGCTACTATCTATTTTTCATACCCCGAAGTGGTTGATCACCCTTAACATTTATTTATTATAGTCTCCTATACTCCATAGATTTTATTCACTTACTCTATATATGAATAAGATAGTATGTTATCTATTTAAAATTGCCTAGCATGCTCCTAAACCAAAACATGTGACTGGTTCTCAAAATAAACCAAATGTTAATCTGTATGTAGGTATTGAAATTCATGAATTGTATCCACATCACTTTAAACAAGTCACATTGATTCATATACCAAGTGTGAATGAATAGTTGTTGAATGTGCTAAATATATTTATCAATTGAGATATTTAGAGAATCATTTCATACTATGTTGCAAAGAATGGTTTGAGATTTTGCAAAGATTATAGATGTTGAATATCAAAAGGAAAACGGGTAATATCTATTGTACCTATCAGACTATTGTGATATTTTACATCATCTCATTCTTAACATAGTTGCAAAGAATAGGTTTCAGATTTTGCGATGATCTAGAAGTTAAAGGTCAAATGGAAATATTGGCAATGATCATAATCAGTTTCTACAGTATCTAATAACAATAATAGATTTAAAAACATCTGACATTTATAAAAAATATTTTGAATATTATGGTAAGTAAAAGCATGTAGTAGATTTATAAGGAGACTATGATATCTAAAGTTTTGGGGATACAAAAGGAATGTTTTATTATAATATTTATAGAGAACTATGATCTATTAAATGTTTAATAAACCTAAGGATCTGTCTTAAATGCTAGAGAAGCATTCATGGCTGTTCATGGTGTTTAAAATGCCCACCAATAGTGATAACTTTTTAGAAATGATAATGTCTATGTTCATCAGGCCCATTTATCTTACCAATTAGATGTTACATATCAATACCTTAATTCGCAAATCAGCCAACTCCACTTTTTGTCAAAATGTTTTTAACAAACTTTTATTAGCTTGGGCTGTATGTATGTATCTACGTATGTATGTATATATGTATGTAACTATGTAACAGAATCTTTGAACCCGATTTCTATTCACTTTGAATGTACAGTTTAATTCAAAATTTTGAAAAATTATCAAAAAACGGATGACAATACACGATTTTAATAATTTTGTACCATTATCCTTATCAACATCCTCAGGATTAACGATTATCGAAGCGAGATTGTTCGAGCGCCTTAGAGAAAGTTCATCGCAAGTTACTAGAATGATTTTTAGGATTCCGTACTCACAGGGTAAAACGAAACCCTCCGCTGTCTGTTCATGTGTCACAGGGCTTTGCAATTGCAATTGCAATAATAATATTCTTTATTGTACCCAAAAGAAGAATACGATACAAAAGGCGGTCTTATCGCTAAAACAGTAGTTAAAGAAGGGATGACTTAAAAATATTAGGGAGGGTGCAAATAAGTGATAGTTGTAGGACTAATATATAAAATTAAGTGTAGATTTAGAGATAGCATACTATAGAACAAATAATAAATAAAGGGGAAAGAAGCTGAAAATTATAATTACAAAAACAAAGTTAACACAGTTTTATAAGTGAATAGCAAGAGCACAAATTTTGGAAGAAATTACCTATGTGTAAGTAAGAAAGTGTGTAATTACCTATGTGTAATTAGTGTGTCTCCTATTCTGGGCTATAAATAGTTTTAATCAATAGTAAATGTTTCTTACTTAAACTTATTTTGTTAAAGAAATATAACTAAATGAAAACAAATTACAAAAGTCGCACTTACCTGGGGACAACGAATCGATTAAATATTTTAAACTAAATAAAGGCAGGTGAAAAATCGTAATAGGAATTGGCTAATTAAAAATTCCCACTAATTATAAACAATCTCAAAAATTATGAAATATTTAAATTTGAATATTTGGAATCTTTGAAAATTTGTGTATTTACACCAATTGGTGCAAAAAAGCTTTTTACCTTTAATTTGCCTTCTTTTGCGCGGTCCTTGATCAACACAACCTCTTGCACTTCATTTTGGGGGCGATCAGAATTTTTCCCAAATATCACAACATTTTTTTTAGTTAAGGGTGGCAATACGACGAACGTATCACAAGACCTAGGAAAAGGCATTTTTGTTTTTTTTTTTGTTTATTTATTTCCTACGCGTCAGTTACCGACGGCGACGAATTTGACACACAGATAAACTGAAAACTGGAAGGCCGAAAGACCGAATGCAGAGAGCCAGACTATCGATTTCTTTTGTCACAGTTTGACGTTTGACGCGGAAGATAGTTTATTGGCAACTTTATTTTATATTGTGTATCAATAAATTGTATTAAAACTACTACTGATTTAAAAAAATGTTTTTATTGAAAATAAAGAAACAACAAAATACAAATAGTCTCAAATATTTAAGAATTTCGATAAATATTATTCATGGGGTCCAATAGTCATATCATAGTGACAGCTGTTAATGTCAAATAAGACACTATTGGAAACAATGAATAGACGCCCGTGCACCCACGCTATGGCCTATGTTACAGCACACGTGAATTAAATATTCTTTAATAGTCTAGGCAACAAGTTGAAAAACGTGAAAAATTGAGATAAAGCTCCTAAAATATGAGAGACAGCTCCAAAGAGTATGGTAACCATAGGTCCAAAGAGTATAGTAACCTATATAGCATAGGTCATTCGATTCAGAATGACATGAATAGAAAATATGTTTTTCTATATACGGACCAAAGAGAATATAATCACTACGTTTTAATACGGACCATGGATATACTACTAATAAAGATGTATAGTAGTATATCTATGATACGGACGAATTGAGAAACCTCCTTTTTTGAAGTCTGTTAAAGATGCTTCCCAAGTATTTTTCACCACATATAGAAATGCATTTCATTTTTAAACGAAATAACATGTAATAAAATGACTTTCCTTTTTTGTAAATAAATCCAAAACAATTATGAGTTAACTAATTTAAAAAGGAGATCCAGAAAGACGAAGAAATCTACGATAAATCTTCCCAATAACTCTACCACTATTATTTATAACTTTAATTTAATGCCGAACTTTCTTCGCGCATGGACGCTTTACTGGCGAAAACAGTATACCGCACGAAATAATAATATTGTAAGCGTCATAATATAAGTTGTATTTTATAGGGCTAGCTATTCTATGGATTTGTACTATAAAATAACAATTGATAAATAAATATACTAATTTAGGGCATAGGATATAGAAGTAATTTATTATAATAAAATTAAATGGTCGTTTTATGACAATGTTATAAAATGGATCCATATCTATTGTATCTTCGTTAGTTTAACTTATTCAAAAACTTTAATCTAAGTACTTTGAATGGCGCGACATTCAAATTTGGAACAGGCTGTGAATACTACGCAATTACGCATGATAGAAAAATAATAGTTGATAAATTAATATTGTGGAAAATAGACAAATAAACAGAGAAAATATTATTGATACATGTGACAATTATGATAAATAAATGATTTATTAATGTATTTTGTTTGAACTTTTGTCCGTCGATAAAAATATATAGTTTGTTTATACTATTAAATATATTTTTTAAAATTAGAAAAAATATCCTGTATTGTGTATTTGTATTTGAGGGAATAAAGTTCCATTAGGTATTTTTCAAATTGATTTTTTAAAATGTTCTGTGAATGTTAACTAACATGTTTTTTTTTTCAAATCTCCGTTAGCATAAATAGCGACATATTTTTTTATTAATTGGTCTATTGGTATATTTTTTCCTTTCCTGTATCATTTTTTATACTAACATGTATTTAAGAAGATCACGTAATAAAGATTTCTAAAAATTTGCAATAATACTTCAACAATATGAAAATGACATTACCTGATTTTTCTCAAGAAAATAATAATATTGCCGTTTTTGCTCATAACAAAGTAAACAACGCTAAGTAATATTTGCAATTTGCAAAAACGGTATATCTCTGTATTTGTAGTATTCTGTAGTATATCTCTTTTTATACGATGGAGGGGAAATAAGCCCGGTTGTTATCATTACGTAGCAGTGCATATACAAAGTCTGAGGCCCTATGGAGCCTAAAGCTTGTTATCCATGTTGGCCAATGAAGTGACACTCCACAATTGGATACTTGACAGTTATAACAATAAAATATGAAATATGTTGGATATGATAGCTTATTAGTAAACATAAATTATGCAGTATTTCGTTTATTTTTTAATACGTTCTAAGTATTTTAATTTTTAAAAAGAAAATTTCGTTTTTTTATCTGTGGATTTTAAATCCCAAAACGGCGACAGTGCTGCCTCAAATGTCATGTGACGTCACTACATCGAAACCAAACAAGACAAATAATAATTAAATCGCTTGCTGTTAGAGTTGGTTGAATTTATGTTGTGAAACAAAATGAAGCCATACTATATTAAAGCTGATAGCGTGAACCTGCTTAAAGAAGATCCATATATGCAGTGCAATAAATCAAAATGGATACATAAACTTCCGTGAGATAACCTATGGAAATATCAAATAAACAACGTAAGTAAAACATTCTTTATATTTACATTTAATCATATCGGACAATTAAAACATTTCTTAACTGACTTCAGACAGAAGAAAGGTTGTCTTCAAGTGATTATTAAGATTTTTTTAAATATACTTATATTCTTATGTGAACTGTTTTAAGGTTATTAATTGGTTATATTTATATTTACAGATCTTCCCGACAATCGTATAGTGACGACGTTATAGAGTATGTGCAGTTTAAGAGGAAGGCAAGTTTGTGTTTCATGAAAAGTAAAAGTTGTCCAGAACACAAGGTACATCAATGAAAATGAAAATGTGATGACTGTCCTGCCTAGAAGAAGTGAGGAGCCGAAGTTTCGAAAGTGGGCACCAGTCTGAAATACATAAAGTAAAGTACACGGGAAATAGTAATTCTTTACTTGCGTAACCTACCCAACAAGATGAAGGAAGAAAAGTGACCATACAGTTCCTATTATTGCATTGCAATTTAATTCTGAAAATGACAGTGATAAAAATATATATCCATTTGTTACGGAAAATAATTTTAGTACCTAATGAAGAAAAGCAGACACGCAAGCAGCACAAAAATTAAGCTTAGGTAATCTGTAGTAATTATTGTAACTGTAACATATGATAAATATATTCAAAAGTTCTACTGTGTGTACTCACTGATAGAACCATATAAACCAAATAAACAAAGAAATCGGTTAATAAAATACTAATATTAGCAAATCATGTATTTTTAATTATACAGTCCTGTAACTTAATCAGTGCACATGCACCATCAATAATAACACAGTCATGAAATATTTTAATTGTGTCCTATTAATTACAGAATGGGCCCTTAAAATAGAATTCTCATAGACGTCTTATAATTCTATTCCTATCATAGACATCTATATAATATATTAAATATATGAATACTTCCACTTGCTGTTTTGTTTTGATTACGTCCCGTTCCAATGATTTGGAATTGACGAATCACTCGAGAGTTACTAAATTTATTCCTTTTTTTAATAATACTTCTCTTACATAGATAGTATAAAATGTCATTGCTTGCAAACAGAGGATTTAAACATATAAGAATCTGCAAGTTCTTTAACGTTTATGAGATTTGGGTTTAGGAACTTGTATAAGCAAATTTGTTAGGATATTTAGCGATCGTACTTGTACACATCGTCACTGCACACGTCTTATAACTTGTCATTTATTTAAATTTTAGTTATAATAGCTAAATAACTCTCAATTTTCTTATAAGCTTTCTTATAAGCTTGTTTGTTTACAGTAGAATTGTGTAGCTCGCGAGTGAGTGATATAAAAGATATATATCTTCACCAAAGAGCTAATCACTCATCAACTCCGACGGATTTGAATTATATCTTTATATCCGCATCACATGGTTTAGTTCATAGATTCAAACGATTCCGGATATAAGATCTTCTTCAACTCAACAGTGTTATACTAGCTCGCGAGTGAGCGATGAGTCAAATGAGCGACTGACTGAGAGTGAGTAGTGAGCCTGATTCGAGTCAAATGCGTTGATTGAGATATATAACAGTTACGGTTACGTATTAAACACTAAATTAAAATATTTTATTACTAAGAACATGGAAACCGGGATATACAAATAGCGTTGGCTGTGATAATTCATATATAATTTCTTGCCAGTTTTGTATTAATTATAGGAATCAAAAATGTTGTCAAAACATTTTGATCTGATTCTCTGATATACTGATATAAAATGTCGCGTATCTTTACAGAGCTACTGAGCTAAAGTGAGCTATTGAGCTAAAAGAGTGATATATATCACTGAGTTCAAAAGATATATATCACTCTTTTCACTTTAGTGATACATTTTGCGCAACTCTAGTTTACAGTGTAATGACGTTCCGCCACAAAATGACACTTGACCGCCTGATTTAACGCGACGTTCCGTTCACCGTAAAGAAAGTTCGATTTTTATTAATGAATAGCCCTTTTTTCGAAAAAGCGATCACTGAAACCCATATATAATACGTATACTAATTCATTAAAACACTATCCCAAAAAGTGTCAAGTAGCCAATTATTGTGCGTTGGAGCAGCGGGGTGAATATCTTTTCGGCAGGACTTTTTTTAATAAAATAGTTTTGTTTTTAAAACATCTGTATTACCGTTACCGAGTGCCGTTATTTTTGACTGGGCGACATTAGTTAGCGGTATTCTGTTTAGTAGTCTTGAAAATAAATGCATATTGCTAAAACCAAATGTTGCCCTAGATAAAATATTTCGCTCGCGCTATGGTGTTAATACGTTGGAGAATTACGATTTTCAGTGCGTTTTCCCTATAATTCACATAAATATTTTTCAATTCGTGTTCATTTGTTTAACCTGCTGTATATTGTACAAAAGGTCGAACGTAACATACGCCAAGTAAAGCACTATCTTTAGGCAGAATTTATTCAAGGCCGCATGCGCGAATCTAGCGTTGTAAGGGAGAGGGTTGGCTTGCTCACGGACTCCCTTTCCGGTAGCGGATCTTGCCATGGGCGGTCAACAATACCATTATATTTAAAATAATTTCAATAATGATTCTGAGGATTGTGACAGTGATTACTGAGTATGTATGGACACATTATGAGAATTTTGAACTATTTGTACTAAAATATGTGGACATGATACATTACATTTTACATAAATTAAGTGAAATCTGTGACCTGGGTCCAGGGATTTTGAAGGTAAGTAGATATTATTTAATTATGTTTCTGTAGGTATTTCTATTTAGTATTCATATATTTGTGAAGTCCATCGATTTAAATAACCTATTTTATTAATTTCTATTTGGAGTATGCCCCCGATGCGCATTTGAAATTGTGAAAACAAAATGGCCGCTCTTGTATCATGAGAGCGATGAGGGGAGGGGAAATAAGTGATTGTTACGTTGGGTGCCGTTTTATCAAAACAACGCAGCAGTGTTAATAATTGGATGAATGTGTATTCTGACTGGGGTTTTTATTTCAGTGATGTATGTAAATAATACTGTTTTTAAATTGATGGGGGTGCAGAACTCCGAGCAAGTCATGAACAATTTTTAATAAAGATAGATTCTATGGAATCGAAAGTTACCAAATTCATAATTGTTTAATAAATAACTAGGAATGAAAGTTAAACTTAACTTTTCTTGGTAAGCAATATAACGTTTCTATTGCTAACTGACTAAGGTACAAATAAATACCAGTAGCCTTTTCAATGTGCATTCCATAACCTCATATTAATAAATAAAATTTAATATACTAATATTCCGATATATTTGGGCAATAAAGTTGTCTTTACGGCGATTTGTTCTTAATTGCCGATTATTTCATATTTCTTCATTATTTAATTAATTTTAATAAATTATAATTCTATGATTTGATGACAACACCACTATTTATACTACCCACAACATGGCCGTCAAAAGTAGTCAAATGAAGTACTTTTAACATGATTATAATAATCACTTTTAACATTTTAAGCTTTATTATTATTTTAATAGTAAATAATACACTTCAGTAATACATAATATCTTAATATTTAATAACCATCACAATAATCATAAGTCTACAGCAATCTATTACGCTCCAGCATGAGTGTATATTTATCTTCATTAGGAACCCACACAAACGCATTAAACTCTAACTGACTCCTAACAAGGGAATTGTACAATACTGTTACAGCTGTTATGTTTGTGAAGCCATTCACCGTAATGTGAAATAATTACGGTGTAATAGTATAAAACCTAGGCTTCTGTAAGCGTTTTTCCAAACTTTTACGATATGATCACGAAATGTCCACTCAGTGTGGACTACATCCGTCCGCGTCGTCACTGCGCTATCCAGCTTATAAACGTAGTGACATGGCTCTTTTATTCGGCTGAAAGTTATAATTGAGCATTTATTTACGTTAAATGTTAGTCCATTACTATTACTCCATTTGGCTACCCTATTAATATCACTTTGTAACCGTCCCCTGTCTTGTTCATTCTTTATAACCATGACCAGCTTGAGGTCGTCAGCATCTAATAGACAAGTGGCACTCCGGACAACATCAGGTAAGTCATTCATCATAATGATGAACTGCACAGGACCTAAATTACTTCCCTGATTGACACCACTTCTCGTAAAATAAAGCTCAGATTTATGACCCGCGTATTCTACATATTGCTGTCGATTCCTCATATAGCTGACAAAAAAATTAAGTAATTTTGAAGTACACCCGACTGCTGCCAGTTTCTTTAACAAGATGTCGTTATCAACTAAATCAAATGCTTTTTTGTAATCAAAGTAGGCTGCATCGACTTGTACTCCAGCATCTAAGTGTGGAACCACATACGTCATTAAGCTCATTAAGTTGCTGGTCGTGCTGCGCCCTTGTCAGTCAGTCAGTCAGTTAGATGGAACGTTATAACCTCCGGACCTCTCATATGCTAAGGCAATGTTAATATAAGGGCGGTGGGCATGGAATTTCGGGTCTCGAGGATACCCTCTTTGCCCGGGCAGATTCTCAGGTGGTAAATACCCCCCAGATTCTTGATCTATATTATATATTATATATATAAATAAAAATGAATTTCCGTTCGTTAGTCTTGCTAAAACTCGAGAACGGCTGAACTGATTTGACAAATTTTAGTCTTGAAATATTCGTGGAAGTCCTGGGAAGGTATAAACGATGATAAAATATAACAAAATTGCAAGGAAAATACTAAAAACGACAATTTGATTTTCTCATACAAACTGTTCTTACCTGTCAAACGTTCAGTTGACGATCAATTTTATTGCGCAATATCACGTATTGTACAATATAAATGATCGTGTAAGAATGAATTGAAGAATGCGAAAGGATTCAAGAAAAGTTTTTATTTGCAGTATAGTGTAGGGGTCTTGCATTTAGCTTTCTGGTTCGAAATAATAGAACTTTTTTATCACCATTTATGGAAAATCTATCCTTAAGAAGGTAAAGTAGGGGTTGAAAGTTTGTTTGGAAGTTCGCCGATTTTGAAGCAGTCTATGAAAAATGATATTTAGCTTTTTGATTGAAAATAATAGAACACATATTACACCGTTTTTTGAAAATCAACCCTTAAAGTCGTTTAATAGGGGATGGAACTTTATTTTAAAATCCGTTCATCTCGCAGCAAGGACTGTAAAAATTTGCATTTAGCTTTCTGGTTCGAAATAGTAGAGCTACTTTTACACCATTTATGGAAAATCTATCTCTATGTGGTTAATATAGGGGTTGAAAGTTTGTTTAGAAGGAAGCCGATTATGAAGCAAAGTCTATGAAAATTAATGTTTGACTTTCTGGTTGTAAAGAATGTCATACTTATTTCCCCGTTTTTGCAAAATTAACCCTTAAGGTCGTTAAATAAGGGTTGGAACTTTGTTTATAATCCGTGGAAGGAAGCACTATGAAACTTTTAATTAGATATAATGAAGCATCTGAGTCACAGTTATTTTTAGATCAACCCTTTAGACGGCTATAGAAGGTATGCAGTATGCCTTTCTGTTTGGACACCTGTTTCAGCATTTTTAGTTTTTTTTGTTAACGAGGAACCTTCAAAAGGTACCCGGTACCGTGGAAGAGACACAGGGTTATGTGGGATTCTTGCCGCACTAAAACCCCCCCGGTGGCCGTCCTCGGCGCTGCGTAGAGGACTCCGGGATCTCCAACGGACCGCAATCGGAACCTCTTAGCACGGTGCTCCGTCGGGCTCCGCCCAGGTGAGCTTAACGCTCGCCACACCGTTTGGTGTGCACAACGGTATGCAACCACACATACCGCCGTCCATCCCGGGGTCGCTGGCCGGTCGGTTCAAGCTCCCACTCTTGCCGTCCGCAACCCCGGAAACCCACTTTTAGTCGCCTCTTACGACAGGCAGGGGATACCGTAGCCCGTAGTATTTATTTATTTATATGGCAACACAACGTTTGCCGGGTCAGCTAGTTAATTCATAATAATATAATGTTATTTAAAACATAATAAAATAATGAACAAAAATTAAAAATATCTATCATCCCACTGTTGAGTGGGTGATTCGGCGCTTATGCGTCGTTACCGAGCGGACGGTCGGCCTCCTGATGGTCAGAGGCCGCCAGTCCAGGGAGTTCCCGCGGGAGCGGGCGCCCCTCAGGTGGTCGATCGTGTAGGGGCGCGAACCCCTTTAAATGGGAGTATGGTCCGGCTTCCGCCCGCTCATATATTGAGCGTGCGAGGCGGACCACAAACTCCTCGACCGTCTCGATCTTAAGGTCCCCCCGTCACCACGTCTTTCCTGACGTAGCGTCCCGCCCCCACGATTGCTCGCAAGGCCAGGTTCTGCTGCGCCTGGAGACGCTGTCGGTTCGACCTGGAAATCAACGCATACCATGCCGGTGCCGCGTAGGTAAGTCGTGAACGAACATAGGTCTTGTAGATCCCTAGTTACGTCCTTAGCGGTAACCTGGATGTAAGCACCGGTCGGAGCATTGCTCGGGCCGCTCGGGCCTGGCGGATCGATTGTTCCACCTGCGGGATCATATGCAACGAGCGATCGATGTTACATCCTAGGTATTTAACTATAGTCTGATTCATAATTAGGTGTCCAAAATGTAAACAAAGGTGTTGTCCTATCAAGAAAATACGTTTCAAATGGTAGATTCTTATTTTTGACAATATTAAATTAATACATCAATAATAAAGCAATAATCTAAATAAATTAAGATCAATTCAAATTTTCTAATATTTACATTACCTCAATTTCGTTCCATACAGTAATAATAATAAAAAACAAGGTGTATGGTAGAAAATTAAAATGTGATAATGGTAACACAATCGGAACCCAAGACATTTCTTGTGCCGTCATTTTAAGTTTCGTAGCTGATATTATTAATTTTCGTGATAGTAATCGAACTCAAATGTATTATCGTTTTTATAGGGCGTTCGATAAGTTGTGAATAATTGTAAAGTTTTAGTTTTTTGTTGAGTTTGTTAAAGTTTTTGTTTCTTGTTAATTTTGACAGTGACATTTGTTTGTTTACATTTTGGACACCTAATTATGAATCAGACTATAAAGGCTGCCAAGCTATCTCCGTATCACGGAGCTTCAGCGGAGCCGGCATGATACGCTTGCGGCTGAAAAGTATTGCGACTGTCTTTCCGACATTGACAGCCATGCGCCACTTATCCAGCCACATAGGTAACACTGGTCAACAAAAAAAATATTTTTTTTTGTAACACGAAAAGTTATGTCAAATTCTGAATATACTAGGGCCTACAAACAATAATACATCAAAGAAAAAAAATTGACACGTCAGGTATCCTTGTGATATAGAAACATATATTTAATATATTTTTAGGTATATATAGAAAAAATGCTACACTTAAAGAAGTAATTGTTAAATGTACAATTTATAAACATTAATTTTTGAGAATATTTAGCATCTGGTTGGTCTCTTTTAAGATTCCAACAATAATCTTCTTGCATTCGTGGACTACATTTCCCTTGGTAGCGCTTCTCCATTGAAGATATGTCTTGATGAAACCTCTCGCCTTGTTCATCATTCATAGCACCCCAATTTGTGGGAAAGAAATCCAAACTAAAGTGCAGCATGTGTATTTTTAAAGACATGTTACACCCTAAAGCAATGTAAAATGTAAATTAGTAAAATACAGTAGTTATACAGTTGCCGAAATAAAGTTTATTTTATAAAAACGCGTTTTGAGGTTAGTAGGCATGGCGATTTGAGATCGATTAATCTAAGAATCGATCTTTTGGCCCAAAATAATTTGTTATTGTAATCTCCAGTAATGGATCGATTCAGTGAATCGATCTTTCATCCTATAAAATCGAAAGTAGATCTTTTCGATGTTGGTTTTGGTGTTATAGACATTTTTTTGCAGATGCATACGTATTTCAGTACTTGTTTGGCCCTGATGACCGTTTTTTCGCTATCTTCGCCCTTTTTAGCTGAAAAGATCGAAGATCGATTTCGTACAATCGATTCTTTGGGCCTCGTTTTCTTGGGAATCGATTTATTACACTTCGATTCGAATCGATATTTATCGGAAAAAATCGCCATCCCTAGAGGCTAGAAATGTATCTATAGGTGTCACAAAAAAACTGGACGTAATTGGAGGGAAATAATATTTGATATTTAATGAACGGTTGCCAACATAATAAAAAAATACTACTAACTTCATGTGACAAAACAGTGTTGACCAGTGAATAGGTCGAGCAGACGTTGCATTTTCCGTGCAGCTAAGTCCGCCCGACGGGACGACGCAAAGTACGCACTGTCATCTGCGAACAACGCGAGTGTAACGTCCCGCTCCCAGTCCTCCAGGTGACCGTGGAGAGTGGGAGCATCGTTGGTGTAGAGGGCGTAGAGCCACGGCGAGAGGCAGCTGCCCTGCGGCACCCCCACAAGGATGGGCCTAGGGTCTGAGGCGACGCCCTCAACCGAAATAAAGAACTGCCGCTCACTTAAAAACGATGCTATCAACCGTATCAGCGTCGCCGGGGCAGGTGTATCCATAATTTTGCATATGAGCCCATCGTGCCATACGCGGTCGAACGCCTTCTCTATATCGAGAAAGACGCCGACCGTGTGACGCCCGTAATTGAGCTCAGATGATAAATGATGGATAACCCGCGTGAGCTGCAGCGTTGTAGAGTGACCGGCGCGGAACCCGAACTCCTCGTCCCTTATATTAAGGAACGGCCGCAGTCGTTTCAACGCCAGTCTCTCAAACAGCTTAGCTGTGGTTGATAACAGGGTTATGGGGCGGTAGCTAGCCGGGAGACGTCGGTCTTTCCCCGGTTTCGGGAGGACGATTACTTTCCCTAGTTTCCAGGTGGTTGGGAGATAGCCTGTGCGGAGGATGCCGTTAAAGACCCGAGTCATAGCGACCAGGGCCCCTCTGGACAGCATACCTAACGCCGCGTTGGGGATCCCGTTGTGGCCTGGGGCCTTACGCCTGGGTAGACGTAGGGCCGCCTTGCTTACCTCTGTGGGAGAGATAAACTCGATCCCTTCGGGTACCGGTGTCGGACCCCTACGGAGGTCCCCTACTCTACGTTCCACATACTCATGATGCGCGGAGACTGACTGTGCGGGCGGATGGGGTGAGAACTGCTCTTCCATGTGCCCCGCAAAGATCTTTGCGCGGTCCTTCGCAGCATGGACCCGTCTCCCCGCTCCATCTAGGAGGGGGGTGACGGGGACCTTGGCTCGTGTCAGCTGCCTGCTGAGATGGTGGAGCGACGTCTGCGACTCGCTCGTCTGGTCGATTTTCATCTCCCAGGTGGCCCCTCGCAACTCAGCCATCTCATCAGACATCCGCTCGGCCAGCGCGTTCAGGTCGCGCTTGACCCGGGAACAGCGCGTGCTCGCCCAGAGCTCGCGCAGCGAGCATCTCGCTAAAACGGACTGCGAGTGGTGTACTGTAGCGGCCCGTCTCCACAGGGGACTGCGAAGTCGAAGCCGCCAGGGCTTTAATAATATGGGTCTGTACTACCCTAGTGGCGGCTTCGACCCCCTCGGCGGAGGAGAGCGAGCCGCTAAACTTAATTGATGGTAATATGTTTTTAAATTTTTCCCAGTCCGTCTTATTGCGGAGTCTGGGGGGTTCGACACACGCTGCCCCAAGGCCAAGAACGACCAGTATGGGCAGGTGTTGTGTGTCCAGTTCATACAACACCTCCACATGGACTGGACACGGGAGATCCTTGTGAAGCACAATGTCCAGGACATCTGGGCGGTGGGACTCGTCCGAGGGGATATGGGTCGGTGCCTCAGGCCCCTGTACCTCATACCCTTTAACCTCGGCGTCATCGTACAGCTTCAGTCCCGCGGTGGTGGTGACTCTGGATCCCCAAGCCAAGTGCTTGGCGTTGAGGTTACCAGCAACCAAGGCCGGAGCACCACTGTCCATGATGTTCTTGATGTCCTGCGAGTCAAATTGGGGACCAGGCGGGCGGTAAGCCGCGTATATCCGCAGGTCCTTCCCGGCCGCGCTCAACGCTACCCCTATAGAGCGCGTGTGGGCGAAGGCCGGGAGTGGCAACTCCTCGTGTACCAAGTTGTGGCGCACCGCAACCGCGGTTCCCCTAAAAGGAAATCCCGCGGGCGATATTTCGTCACGCCGGTACACGTGGTAGTTAGGCAGCCTAAAATCGAGGCCTGCGCGTAGCTTATTCTCGCCCAGGAGCACGACGTGAATGTCCTGCTCCTGTACGAGACCACGCAACGCATGCAGGTGGAATTTAACGCCTCCCGGATTCCAGTACAACACCCTGAGGGATGCCACACTGGATGCCGAGGTGGTCGGGGTGCTGGGCCACGACCTTGCTGATTGCCTGGGCGGCTGTGACGAGCACGTCAGCGGGCGTGTCCAGCCCGAGGACCCGAAAGGGCCGCTCAACGGGGACTGTAATGGAACTGCGGGGGCGGGGAGTCGGATGTTCTTGGGGTACCTCGATTCTAAGCCGCCTCTGCGGTCTTACACGGCCTGTGCCCTCCTCGGCGACAGACTGGGCCGGGACTGGGGCACGGGTGGGTCTTAGGGCGGGCTGTCGCGGCGGCCGCGCCGGAGCGGGCTCAGGGCGTTCCCTCGCCCGCAACGGCGCCGCCGTCGGGGTGGGGGTCGCCTCCACGGCCGGATGCGTTATGGAGCTGGGTCTTGCTCCATAGGTTGTGGAGTCAACTCTGCGAGAGGTGCCCTCCGAGCCTCCTCACACCTCCGCTTGGCTTGTTTCCGACGCCTATTCTGCTTTTTACGGCGTTCAGACGTCGGAGCCCTCGCCGGGGCTTGCCACTTGCCGCACTTCGGATCCCATCGCTGTGGGCGGCGCACGACCTCTGGCAGGGGGTGCCTGGGGAGTGGGCGCGGCTCCACGCACTTGGCGGGGGCCGGGGATCGGTGGGGGTAGCGTGACGCTTTAGGCGCGCGCCACACGCCTAAGGACCGCACAACGTCTATCGCTAGCCATGTGCGGCCCCTGGCAGTTAGCACATTTCGCCGCTGCGTCACGCGGGAGTGCCATGTCCCTGTGCACATCGAACGCACTTGGGCCGCCTGAAACAGTTATACGAGTCGTCGCCGAAGCCTTGGCAGCGGTGGCACTGAGCCAGGCCGCCGCGGCCCCTCCACGCCTCGATAACTACCCCTGGCATAAAAAGTAACTCGCTTACCCTATACAGGCGCGCGAGCTCCTCGTGGTCCATGTGGTCGAGTTGCACATAGAATGTACATCCGGGACTTCCTCTTCTGGGCTTCTGCGCTTATGTTGCGAAGCGTACAGGGAACCCAAGGCCCCTGAGCGCCCCGCACACCCTCTCGGGATTGATATCCCCCGGGAGACCTCGCACAGCTACCTTGGTAGGGCGGTTCTCCCGTGGGGTATAACAATACCACGAAAGGTCCGGCTCTGTGTCGGACAGGGTGGTCAGGAAGCCTTGGATCACCCTGTACTCTTCTGGGGTTTGGGGGATAAAGCGAATCCCCCTTCCATAAGGTCGCGCGCTTGGCGCACGGCCCAGTCGGGTATGCGTCCAATTGGGCATACGCTCCACAACGATGGGAGGGTAGCCCTTGGGTCTGTCGCCGTCACGAGGACCCTGGGAGGGCCCACCGACGACGGGCGGGCGCGGCGCTTGTATAGCAGACGATGTCGTGGGGGTAGGTGATGGTGGGGCGTTCTGCGGCGCCTGAGTCACCACTGCCTCAGCATACGAGAGGCCCTGCCCTACACCATAAGGTGAGGCTGGGCCGCCACTAACCCAGTCCCTATCAACCTGACTGACTTCGTCGCGGGAGGGGGTGGGCGGGGGCTGTGCGGGAACGGATGGGATCGCGGCAGCGGTCGCCTCCGTCCGTCCGGACGGTGACGACATCGATGCAATACATGCATAAGATGTACTGTCGAGGCCGGCCTCGACGGAGGCGAGATGCCCTCGGGGATGCCCTCGGGGGCGGAGAGGATGGGGAGGGGGATCGTGGGGGAGATCTATGCGCGATTACCTGATGCAATACAGCAGCAGCAACCTCTACCTCAGCGTCCGGTTCCTCCCTGCTTTCCTCGTATTCTGACGAGTACTCTGTCTCTGTGTTGCTGGCTTCCCGTGTCTGCAACTTGGCTGGCCTCTTCATCTCTGGGTCTGAGGGCGAGACCCTCCTCCTTTTCTCCTCCTCGGGAGTCTCTTCTTGGGGGTCCAGGGGCTCGGTTCCGGGTTGATGTTGTCCGGGTGGTTGGGCGACACGGCGGGACGGACCACCAATCCGAACACCCCTTCGGCCTCTGCTCACCATAAACATGGTGTGCAGTGGCCCCTCCGCGGGGGGTGGTAGGACGTCCCGGGACCATCACTCGCCTATCCTCATCCCCTTCTGCAGGGCGGGTCGCGTAGGACAGCCGACGCGTCTCCTCCTCCTGCTTCTTCAGTGGCCGCGCGGCCATCCCCCACCGGGTTGATCACGCTTGTGTGAAACCGGGCGAGGGTGCCAGCGACGGGCGACGGAAATTGGTTACGCGCGGACTGTCCAACACAACGCCCTTTTCGCAGAAAAGGGATGAGTGAGTGGATGCACACTTGGGTGCTTTCCTGCTCGCTCCCCGAAATGAAGTTTATCGAAAACAGTGCTGAGAATCCGTCAATAGACAAGAAACTTAATGGAACACGCATTCATGTATAACTGATTCAAAAACCTTAGCTGCTGTTGAAAGGATTGCCACCGCTCTATAACCATTCACTTCTGAAATAATTTCGCCTTTCGGCACCGGGATTACACGTGTTACTTTCCAACACTTAGGGAAATACGAAGCATCGATTATATAAGTGTAAGAGTGGCTTAGCTTGTATAGTACGGCAGTCTCTAAATACAAACGCGGGAATCCCATCCGGCCCCGACGAGCGTTTAGGCTTAAGTGTAGCTAGTGCGTTACTGACCTGGTCTAATTGAAGTCGTTCGATGTGGACTCCCGCACTGGACTGGCCACCGGCTGCCACCGCTGCATCAACGTCCAGTCGTGGTTCCTGGATATTATAGACTGAATAGAAATATTCTGCGATGTGCGTAACACATTCCTTCTTTGTTAAAATATTTCCATTTGCGGTGATATTATAGCGATAAACTAATCCTTTTTTCGTCCTCACGTAATCCCAAAAAGATTTCGGATCTTTTGTAAAACGCAGCTGAATATTTTTTTGATGCTGATCGTATGCACAAGCTATCATTTCTTTGACTGTACACTGTGTGTTCTACACTGAGCAAACACTTCGTAATCGCTAATTGCACGACTCATGATGCGAAACATCAGAGAGTGCTTTACGATCGAAAAATTTTTTTCGCTTCATTTTGGCGGCTATATTTATTATTATAGCCTTGATAGTTCACGGAATCAAGATATTTTGCATACTATTGTCGAGATAATTTAATGGAGATTAATTCCATACTTTTTAAAAATTGATTTACTGCAATAGAATTGGAAAAAAACACCAAAATAGGTCAAAAAAAAATCCTGTCCGTCATGTGTGAAACCTGAAAACATTGTAACTTGTGAAAAAATCCATCATTTGAGTTAACAAAATTTTTAAAAAATTTTAATCGACGATTGTAGGTCACTGAATGCGAATGATTAATTAATTCAGTGTCGTTTAATTCCAATTAATAAAAAACGAAAACTACAAGACTGTATATCTATATATATTATGTACATTTATTCCACCAGGGGCGCTTGTGCTTGACTTAAGTTTTTTTTTTTTTATATTTCATAATTAAATGAGCATCATGAGTCGTGCACTTTTGGATTTTCCAAACTTTTAATTTACTTTTTTATAGTCTTTATGTAGTCTTGACTTTTTCATAATGTTACGAATTATCTCACCTGTATTGGTATACGGGATACTTATACCTGGAATTTGTACTCACTTGTCTTTTTCTAGGAACGCAACTGTCAAATATTCTGTTCATAACATTGTAAAAAAACTCAACTATCGCTTCCGGGTCCAGTAAATCATAAATCGGACTCCAGTCATTTGACATTAATAACGAATACAACAAGTTATAATTTGCTTTCGTAAATTTCCACTGCGGTCCGCATAAATTTTGTCCCGACTTACTTGACTGCGATGGTGCGGAATAATCATTCTCCGCGGCGCCGTATTTACCAATCAGTACCAATATTGCAAGAGGCGGGTGGTATGGGCCAACTGGCACCTTTGTTTCGTCGGCCTGGCTTACGCGCACCTCGCCCGTCTCCATTGAACATAAAACTAAGTCTAACTGCCGATTGTCACAATTAGGCACTCTATTTCTCTGAATGAATTCACAATAAGATAAAAGGTATTCATAATAATTAATAACGTTTACGTTACATGAGTGCAAATTAAAATCCCCAAAAATAATAACATTTTTATATCTCACACTTAATTGTTCAATAATAACACTTAATTGTATGAACGTGATCATTAATGAAGGTAAGGTCTGCATTCACATTGATTGGAACCGCCCGCTCGCAGGGCGCTACCGCGACCTGTTCGCTAAGTTTTATATTGTCCTATATGTTCCAACCTAACCTAACTAAATAGTAAATGATGAACTGACTTTGCAATTTCATTAGAACCTAAACAAATTTACTACATAAAAAAGAAAACTAAACTAAATAAAAGACATGTTATTTCATCTATTTTCCGTAGGCCCGAAGAAACAAGAAAGAAGACACGGCGGCGACAGACCAATATTGAGCCGTCTTCTTCTTTTTTACTAAATAAAAAAGAAGAAGAGCGCTTGGTAATAGGTCAATGCATCGGTTGTTCAGAACATGTTATCTTATCTATTTTCCCTAGGCCCGAAGAAACAAGAAAGAAAGAAAAAACGGCGGCGACAGACCAATATTGAGCTCTCTTCTTCTTTTTTACTAAATAAAAGACATGTTATCTCATCTATTTTCCCCAGGACCGAAGAAACAAGAAAGAAGAAACGGCGGCGACAGACCAATATTGAGCTCTCTTCCTCTTTTTTACTAAATAAAAAAGAAGAAGAGCGCTTGGTAATAGGTCAATGCATCGGTTGTTCAGAAGACATGTTATCTCATCTATTTTCCCTAGGCCCGAAGAAACAAGAAAGAAGAAACGGCTGCGACAGACCAATATTGAGCTCTCTTCTTCTTTTTTACTAAATAAAAGACATGTTATTTTATCTATTTTCCCTAAGCCCGAAGAAACAAGAAAGAAGACACGGCGGCGACAGACCAATATTGAGCTGTCTTCTTCTTTTTTACTAAATAAAAAAGAAGAAGAGCGCTTGGTAATAGGTTAATGCATCGGTTGTTCAGAAGACATGTTATCTCATCCATTTTCCCTAGGCCCGAAGAAACAAGAAAGAAGAAACGGCGGCGACAGACCAATATTGAGCTCTCTTCCTCTTTTTTACTAAATAAAAAAGAAGAAGAGCGCTTGGTAATAGGTCAATGCATCGGTTGTTCAGAAGACATGTTATCTCATCCATTTTCCCTAGGCCCGAAGAAACAAGAAAGAAGAAACGGCTGCGACAGACCAATATTGAGCTCTCTTCTTCTTTTTTTACTAAATAAAAGACATGTTATTTTATCTATTTTCCCTAGGCCCGAAGAAACAAGAAAGAAGAAACGGCGGCGACAGACCACTATTGAGCTCTCTTCTTATTTTTTACTAAATAAAAGACATGTTATCTCATCTATTTTCCCTAGTTCCGTGGAAACAAGAAAGAAGAAACGGCGGCGACAGACTAACATTGAGCTCTCTTCTTCTTTTTTACTAAAAAAATAAATAATAGTTAAAAAAAACTTAAAAATACGCTTTTATAAAAAAATCGTTTAAAAAAATGAAAAATAAATAATAGTTTAAAAACACTAAAAAAATACACTTTTTATAGAAAATCCAACTAAAAAATAGAAAATATATTTTTTTAAATTTGAATTAAGAATAGTGTAAATAAGATAAAAATATTTTTTTGTGTAAAAAAAGCGTGGGGTGCATGATGTCAATGGTTATAAATATTTTATTGATAGATATTGAGTAGAAGGATTATCATTTTGATAATAATTTAAAAAGCACCCCACGCTTTTTTTACAATAATTTTTTTTTTATATTATTTACACTATTCTTAATTCAAATTAAAAAAAAAATATTTTGTATTTTTAAGTTGGATTTTCTATAAAAAGTGTTTTTTTTTTAGTTTTTTTTAACTATTATTTATTTTTCATTTTTTAGTGATTATTTTAGCGATTATTTTAACGATTATTACGTAGCGTATTATTAAGTTTATCTTTCGAATCAGCATCAGCACAGGTCAGGTCGGGTCGGGTCGGGTCGGGTCGGGTCAGGTCAGGTCAGGTCAGGTCAGGTCAGGTCAGGTCAGGTTAGGTTAGGTGATCGGCGCACCTGATAGATTCCTTTATTGATCTTAACGCAGACCTTCCGGGTCTCAGGAAAACAAAAATCGCTGATCCTGATTATCCTAGTAAGGATAACGGGTCAGAATGTTTAAAATATTGAATTGTCATCGGTCCTTAATAAGTATGCCAAATTTCGAGTTAATCCGACGTTTTGAAGGGGGTTAAAATCATGTTCAACGATTCCGTTACATACTAACATACTAACATACCAACATACATACGTCTCAAGCTAATAAAAGCGTATTAATAAAAGACATGTTATCTCATCTATTTTCCCCAGGCCCGAAGAAACAAGAAAGAAGATACGGCGGCGACAGACCAATATTGAGCTCTCTTCCTCTTTTTTACAAAATAAAAAAGAAGAAGAGCGCTTGGTAATAGGTCTAAGCATCAATTGTCCAGAAGACATGTTATCTCATCTATTTTCCCTAGGCCAGAAGAAACAAGAAAAAGAAACGGCGGCGACAGACTAATATTGAGCTCTCTTCCTCCTTTTTTGCTAAATAAAAGACATGTTATTTCATCTATGTTCCCTAGGCCCGAAGAAAAAAGAAAGAAGAAACGGCGGCGACAGACCACTATTGAGCTGTCTTCTTCTTTTTTACTAAATAAAAAAGAAGAAGAGCGCTTGGTAATAGGTCAATGCATCGGTTGTTCAGAAGACATGTTATCTCATCCATTTTCCCTATGCCTGAAGAAACAAGAAAGAAGAAACGGCGGCGACAGACCAATATTGAGCTCTCTTCCTCTTTTTTACTAAATAAAAAAGAAGAAGAGCGCTTGGTAATAGGTCAATGCATCGGTTGTTCAGAAGACATGTTATCTCATCTATTTTCCCTAGGCCCGAAGAAACAAGAAAGAAGAAACGGCGGCGACAGACCAATATTGAGCTCTCTTCTTCTTTTTTACTAAATAAAAGACATGATATCTCATGTATTTTCCCCAGGACCGAAGAAACAAGAAAGAAGAAACGGCGGCGACAGACCAATATTGAGCTCTCTTCCTCTTTTTTACTAAATAAAAAAGAAGAAGAGCGCTTGGTAATAGGTCAATGCATCGGTTGTTCAGAAGACATGTTATCTCATCTATTTTCCCTAGTTCCGAAGAAACAAGAAAGAAGAAACGGCTGCGACAGACCAATATTGAGCTCTCTTCTTCTTTTTTACTAAATAAAAGACATGTTATTTCATCTATTTTCCCTAGGCCCGAAGAAACAAGAAAGATGAAACGGCGGCGACAGACCAATATTGAGCTGTCTTCTTCTTTTTTACTAAATAAAAAAGAAGAAGAGCGCTTGGTAATAGGTCAATGCATCGGTTGTTCAGAAGACATGTTATCTCATCCATTTTCCTTAGGCTCGAAGAAACAAGAAAGAAGAAACGGCGGCGACAGACCAATATTGAGCTCTCTTCCTCTTTTTTACTAAATAAAAAAGAAGAAGAGCGCTTGGTAATAGGTCAATGCATCGGTTGTTCAGAACATGTTATCTCATCTATTTTCCCTAGGCCCGAAGAAACAAGAAAGAAGAAACGGCGGCGACAGACCAATATTGAGCTCTCTTCCTCTTTTTTACTAAATAAAAAAGAAGAAGAGCGCTTGGTAATAGGTCAATGCATCGGTTGTTCAGAAGACATGTTATCTCATCTATTTTCCCTAGGCCCGAAGAAACAAGAAAGAAGAAACGGCGGCGACAGACCAATATTGAGCTCTTTTTTTCTTTTTTACTAATTAAAAGACATGTTATTTCATCTATTTTCCCTAGGCCCGAAGAAACAAGAAAAACGAAACGGCGGCGACAGACCAATATTGAGCTCTCTTCCTCTTTTATACTAAATAAAAAGAAGAAGAGCGCTTGGTAATAGGTCAATGCATCGGTTGTTCAGAAGACATGTTATCTCATCTATTTTCCCTAGTTCCGAAGAAACAAGAAAGAAGAAACGGCTGCGACAGACCAATATTGAGCTCTCTTCTTCTTTTTTACTAAATAAAAGACATGTTATTTTATCTATTTTCCCTAAGCCCGAAGAAACAAGAAAGAAGACACGGCGGCGACAGACCAATATTGAGCTGTCTTCTTCTTTTTTACTAAATAAAAAAGAAGAAGAGCGCTTGGTAATAGGTTAATGCATCGGTTGTTCAGAAGACATGTTATCTCATCCATTTTCCCTAGGCCCGAAGAAACAAGAAAGAAGAAACGGCGGCGACAGACCAATATTGAGCTCTCTTCCTCTTTTTTACTAAATAAAAAAGAAGAAGAGCGCTTGGTAATAGGTCAATGCATCGGTTGTTCCGAAGACATGTTATCTCATCCATTTTCCCTAGGCCCGAAGAAACAAGAAAGAAGAAACGGCGGCGACAGACCAATATTGAGCTCTCTTCTTCTTTTTTACTAAATAAAAGACATGTTATCTCATCTATTTTCCCTAGGCCCGAAGAAACAAGAAAGAAGAAACGGCGGCGACAGACCAATATTGAGCTCTCTTCTTCTTTTTTACTAAATAAAAAAGAAGAGCGCTTGGTAATAGGTCAATGCATCGGTTGTTCAGAAGACATGTTATCTCATCTATTTTCCCTAGGCCCGAAGAAACAAGAAAGAAGAAACGGCGGCGACAGACCAATATTGAGCTCTTTTTTTCTTTTTTACTTATTAAAAGATATGTTATTTCATCTATTTTCCCTAGGCCCGAAGAAACAAGAAAGACGAAACGGCGGCGACAGACCAATATTGAGCTCTCTTCCTCTTTTATACTAAATAAAAAAGAAGAAGAGCGCTTGGTAATAGGTCAATGCATCGGTTGTTCAGAAGACATGTTATCTCATCTATTTTCCCTAGGCCCGAAGAAACAAGAAAGAAGAAACGGCGGCGACAGACCAATATTGAGCTCTTTTTTTCTTTTTTACTTATTAAAAGATATGTTATTTCATCCATTTTCCCTAGGCCCGAAGAAACAAGAAAGAAGAAACGGCGGCGACAGACCAATATTGAGCTCTCTTCCTCTTTTTTACTAAATAAAAAAGAAGAAGAGCGCAGGTGATCGGCGCACCTGATAGATTCCTTTATTGGTCTTAACGCAGACCTTCCGGGTCTCAGGAAAACAAAAATCGCTGATCCTGATTATCCTAGTAAGGATAACGGGTCAGAATGTTTAAAATATTGAATTGTCATCGGTCCTTAATAAGTATGCCAAATTTCGAGTTAATCCGACGTTTTGAAGGGGGTTAAAATCATGTTCAAAGATTCCGTTACATACTAACATACTAACATACCAACATACATACGTCTCAAGCTAATAAAAGCGTATTAATAAAAGACATGTTATCTCATCTATTTTCCCCAGGCCCGAAGAAACAAGAAAGAAGATACGGCGGCGACAGACCACTATTGAGCTGTCTTCTTCTTTTTTACTAAATAAAAAAGAAGAAGAGCGCTTGGTAATAGGTCAATGCATCGGTTGTTCAGAAGACATGTTATCTCATCCATTTTCCCTAGGCCTGAAGAAACAAGAAAGAAGAAACGGCGGCGACAGACCAATATTGAGCTCTCTTCCTCTTTTTTACTAAATAAAAAAGAAGAAGAGCGCTTGGTAATAGGTCAATGCATCGGTTGTTCAGAAGACATGTTATCTCATCTATTTTCCCTAGGCCCGAAGAAACAAGAAAGAAGAAACGGCGGCGACAGACCAATATTGAGCTCTCTTCTTCTTTTTTACTAAATAAAAGACATGTTATCTCATCTATTTTCCCCAGGACCGAAGAAACAAGAAAGAAGAAACGGCGGCGACAGACCAATATTGAGCTCTCTTCCTCTTTTTTACTAAATAAAAAAGAAGAAGAGCGCTTGGTAATAGGTCAATGCATCGGTTGTTCAGAAGACATGTTATCTCATCTATTTTCCCTAGTTCCGAAGAAACAAGAAAGAAGAAACGGCTGCGACAGACCAATATTGAGCTCTCTTCTTCTTTTTTACTAAATAAAAGACATGTTATTTTATCTATTTTCCCTAGGCCCGAAGAAACAAGAAAGAAGAAACGGCGGCGACAGACCAATATTGAGCTCTCTTCTTATTTTTTACTAAATAAAAGACATGTTATCTCATCTATTTTCCCTAGTTCCGTGGAAACAAGAAAGAAGAAACGGCGGCGACAGACTAACATTGAGCTCTCTTCTTCTTTTTTACTAAAAAAATAAATAATAGTTAAAAAAAACTAAAAAAATACACTTTTTATAGAAAATCCAACTAAAAAATAGAAAATATATTTTTTTAAATTTGAATTAAGAATAGTGTAAATAAGATAAAAATATTTTTTTGTGTAAAAAAAGCGCGGGGTGCATGATGTCAATGGTTATAAATATTTTATTGATAGATATTGAGTAGAAGGATTATCATTTTGATAATAATTTAAAAAGCACCCCACGCTTTTTTTACAATAAAATATTTTTATATTATTTACACTATTCTTAATTCAAATTAAAAAAAAAATATTTTGTATTTTTAAGTTGGATTTTCTATAAAAAGTGTTTTTTTTTTAGTTTTTTTTAACTATTATTTATTTTTCATTTTTTAGTGATTATTTTAGCGATTATTTTAACGATTATTACGTAGCGTATTATTAAGTTTATCTTTCGAATCAGCATCAGCACAGGTCAGGTCGGGTCGGGTCGGGTCGGGTCGGGTCAGGTCAGGTCAGGTCAGGTCAGGTCAGGTCAGGTTAGGTTAGGTTAGGTGATCGGCGCACCTGATAGATTCCTTTATTGATCTTAACGCAGACCTTCCCGGTCTCAGGAAAACAAAAATCGCTGATCCTGATTATCCTAGTAAGGATAACGGGTCAGAATGTTTAAAATATTGAATTGTCATCGGTCCTTAATAAGTATGCCAAATTTCGAGTTAATCCGACGTTTTGAAGGGGGTTAAAATCATGTTCAAAGATTCCGTTACATACTAACATACTAACATACCAACATACATACGTCTCAAGCTAATAAAAGCGTATTAATAAAAGACATGTTATCTCATCTATTTTCCCCAGGCCCGAAGAAACAAGAAAGAAGATACGGCGGCGACAGACCAATATTGAGCTCTCTTCCTCTTTTTTACAAAATAAAAAAGAAGAAGAGCGCTTGGTAATAGGTCATTGCATCGATTGTCCAGAAGACATGTTATCTCATCTATTTTCCCTAGGCCAGAAGAAACAAGAAAAAGAAACGGCGGCGACAGACTAATATTGAGCTCTCTTCCTCCTTTTTTGCTAAATAAAAGAAATGTTATTTCATCTATGTTCCCTAGGCCCGAAGAAAAAAGAAAGAAGAAACGGCGGCAACAGACCACTATTGAGCTGTCTTCTTCTTTTTTACTAAATAAAAAAGAAGAAGAGCGCTTGGTAATAGGTCAATGCATCGGTTGTTCAGAAGACATGTTATCTCATCCATTTTCCCTAGGCCTGAAGAAACAAGAAAGAAGAAACGGCGGCGACAGAACAATATTGAGCTCTCTTCCTCTTTTTTACTAAATAAAAAAGAAGAAGAGCGCTTGGTAATAGGTCAATGCATCGGTTGTTCAGAAGACATGTTATCTCATCTATTTTCCCTAGGCCCGAAGAAACAAGAAAGAAGAAACGGCGGCGACAGACCAATATTGAGCTCTCTTCCTCTTTTTTACTAAATAAAAAAGAAGAAGAGCGCTTGGTAATAGGTCAATGCATCGGTTGTTCAGAAGACATGTTATCTCATCTATTTTCCCTAGTTCCGAAGAAACAAGAAAGAAGAAACGGCTGCGACAGACCAATATTGAGCTCTCTTCTTCTTTTTTACTAAATAAAAGACATGTTATTTTATCTATTTTCCCTAGGCCCGAAGAAACAAGAAAGAAGAAACGGCGGCGACAGACTAATATTGAGCTGTCTTCTTCTTTTTTACCAAATAAAAAAGAAGAAGAGCGCTTGGTAATAGGTTAATGCATCGGTTGTTCAGAAGACATGTTATCTCATCCATTTTCCCTAGGCCCGAAGAAACAAGAAAGAAGAAACGGCGGCGACAGACCAATATTGAGCTCTCTTCCTCTTTTTTACTAAATAAAAAAGAAGAAGAGCGCTTGGTAATAGGTCAATGCATCGGTTGTTCAGAAGACATGTTATCTCATCCATTTTCCCTAGGCCCGAAGAAACAAGAAAGAAGAAACGGCAGCGACAGACCAATATTGAGCTCTCTCCCTTTTTTTTTACTAAATAAATAAATAATAGTTAAAAAAAACTAAAAAATACGCTTTTATAAAAAAATCGACCAAAAATGAAATATAAATATTAGTTTAAAAAAACTAAAAAAATACACTTTTTATAGAAAAACCAACTAAAAAATAGAAAATAATGTTTTTAAAATTTGAATTAAGAATAGCGTAAATAAGATAAAAATATTTTTTATTGTAAAAAAGCGTGGGGTGCATGGTGTCAATAGTTATAAATATTTTATTGATAGATATTGAGTAGAAGGATTATCATTTTGATAATATCTTAAAAAGCACCCCACGCTTTTTTTACCATAAAAAATATTTTAATCTTATTTACACTATTCTTAATTCAAATTTTAAAAACATTATTTTCTATTTTTTAGTTGGTTTTTCTATAAAAAGTGTATTTTTTTAGTTTTTTTAAACTATTATTTATTTTTCATTTTTTGGTAGATTTTTTTATAAAAGCGTATTTTTTAGTTTTTTTTAACTATTATTTATTTTTCATTTTTTAGTGATTATTTTAGCGATTATTTTAACGATTATTACGTAGCGTATTATCAAGTTTATCTTTCGAATCAGTATCAGCACCTTTGCTTAGCAGTGCAAAAATGAATATTGGGTCTTTGTTTAACGCAGCTGTATGAAGTGGTGTTTTACATTGGTGTTTATTTTTATTGTTAACGTGAAAATCCCAGAGGAGTTGTTGAATGACATCCGAATTGCCAATGCTAACTGCTTTCTTTCATAATTTATACCATATCCCAGGTCCTCTATCTTGGATAAAAGTAATCACGGAAAAAGGATGATAGAGCATCTTTTAAAAACAGGCGCTGATGGCAATACTCAAGAGAAAAATGGTCAACTGCTTTACATCTAGCCATTTCAAAAGGACGTCGTCCAATCATCGATTTAATATTACAGCATGATGATGTTAATATCAAAAATAATTCTAGAATTTCTTCTCTTTGTGTTGCTGCTGCCTGCAGAGATTTTAAAACTGTTAGTAGTTTAATTAATTTTACAGCTCGAGTTAATAATATAAGTTGTGACTATGACGATGAGCTGAAATCATATATGCCTTTACATTTGGCAGCAAGAAATGGGAACAATGAAATAGTGGAAATCTTGTTAAAGGAAGGTGCAGATGTTGAAGTGCTGAATGAATAAGGATGATGAGACACCGCTGCATGATGCTATTAATGACGCGTCGAAGTTGAGGTCAGGTCAGGTCAGGTCAGGTCAGGTCAGGTCAGGTCAGGTCAGGTCAGGTCAGGTCAGGTCAGGTCAGGTCAGGTCAAGGTCAGGGCAGGTCAGGTCAGGTCAGGTTAAGGTCAGGCAGGTCAGGTCAGGTCAAGGTCAGGTCAGGTCAGGTCAGGTCAGGTTAGGTTAGGTTAGGTTAGGTTGAGCTCTCTTCTTCTTTTTTACTAAATAAAAGACATGTTACTTTATCTATTTTCCCTAGGCCCGAAGAAACAAGAAAGAAGAAACGGCGGCGACAGACCAATATTGAGCTCTCTTCTTATTTTTTACTAAATAAAAGACATGTTATCTCATCTATTTTCCCTAGTTCCGTGGAAACAAGAAAGAAGAAACGGCGGCGACAGACTAACATTGAGCTCTCTTCTTCTTTTTTACTAAAAAAATAAATAATAGTTAAAAAAAACTTAAAAATACGCATTTATAAAAAAAATATTTAAAAAAATGAAAAATAAATAATAGTTTAAAAAAACTAAAAAAATACACTTTTTATAGAAAATCCAACTAAAAAATAGAAAATATATATTTTTTTTAATTTGAATTAAGAATAGTGTAAATAAGATAAAATTTTTTTTTTGTGTAAAAAAAGCGTGGGGTGCATGGTGTCAATAGTTATAAATATTTTATTGATAGATATTGAGTAGAAGGATTATCATTTTGATAATAATTTAAAAAGCACCCCACGCTTTTTTTACAATAAAAATATTTTTATATTATTTACGTAGCGTATTATTAAGTTTATCTTTCGAATCAGCATCAGCACAGGTCAGGTCGGGTCGGGTCGGGTCGGGTCGGGTCGGGTCAGGTCAGGTCAGGTTAGGTTAGGTTAGGTGATCGGCGCACCTGATAGATTCCTTTATTGGTCTTAACGCAGACCTTCCGGGTCTCAGGAAAACAAAAATCGCTGATCCTGATTATCCTAGTAAGGATAACGGGTCAGAATGTTTAAAATATTGAATTGTCATCGGTCCTTAATAAGTATGCCAAATTTCGAGTTAATCCGACGTTTTGAAGGGGGTTAAAATCATGTTCAAAGATTCCGTTACATACTAACATACTAACATACCAACATACATACGTCTCAAGCTAATAAAAGCGTATTAATAATAAAAGACATGTTATCTCATCTATTTTCCCCAGGCCCGAAGAAACAAGAAAGAAGATACGGCGGCGACAGACCACTATTGAGCTGTCTTCTTCTTTTTTACTAAATAAAAAAGAAGAAGAGCGCTTGGTAATAGGTCAATGCATCGGTTGTTCAGAAGACATGTTATCTCATCCATTTTCCCTAGGCCTGAAGAAACAAGAAAGAAGAAACGGCGGCGACAGAACAATATTGAGCTCTCTTCCTCTTTTTTACTAAATAAAAAAGAAGAAGAGCGCTTGGTAATAGGTCAATGCATCGGTTGTTCAGAAGACATGTTATCTCATCTATTTTCCCTAGGCCCGAAGAAACAAGAAAGAAGAAACGGCGGCGACAGACCAATATTGAGCTCTCTTCTTCTTTTTTACTAAATAAAAGACATGTTATCTCATCTATTTTCCCCAGGACCGAAGAAACAAGAAAGAAGAAACGGCGGCGACAGACCAATATTGAGCTCTCTTCCTCTTTTTTACTAAATAAAAAAGAAGAAGAGCGCTTGGTAATAGGTCAATGCATCGGTTGTTCAGAAGACATGTTATCTCATCTATTTTCCCTAGTTCCGAAGAAACAAGAAAGAAGAAACGGCTGCGACAGACCAATATTGAGCTCTCTTCTTCTTTTTTACTAAATAAAAGACATGTTATTTTATCTATTTTCCCTAGGCCCGAAGAAACAAGAAAGAAGAAACGGCGGCGACAGACCAATATTGAGCTCTCTTCTTATTTTTTACTAAATAAAAGACATGTTATCTCATCTATTTTCCCTAGTTCCGTGGAAACAAGAAAGAAGAAACGGCGGCGACAGACTAACATTGAGCTCTCTTCTTCTTTTTTACTAAAAAAATAAATAATAGTTAAAAAAAACTAAAAAAATACACTTTTTATAGAAAATCCAACTAAAAAATAGAAAATATATTTTTTTAAATTTGAATTAAGAATAGTGTAAATAAGATAAAAATATTTTTTTGTGTAAAAAAAGCGTGGGGTGCATGATGTCAATGGTTATAAATATTTTATTGATAGATATTGAGTAGAAGGATTATCATTTTGATAATAATTTAAAAAGCACCCCACGCTTTTTTTACAATAAAAATATTTTTATATTATTTACACTATTCTTAATTCAAATTAAAAAAAAAATATTTTGTATTTTTAAGTTGGATTTTCTATAAAAAGTGTTTTTTTTTTAGTTTTTTTTAACTATTATTTATTTTTCATTTTTTAGTGATTATTTTAGCGATTATTTTAACGATTATTACGTAGCGTATTATTAAGTTTATCTTTCGAATCAGCATCAGCACAGGTCAGGTCGGGTCGGGTCGGGTCGGGTCGGGTCAGGTCAGGTCAGGTCAGGTCAGGTCAGGTCAGGTTAGGTTAGGTTAGGTGATCGGCGCACCTGATAGATTCCTTTATTGATCTTAACGCAGACCTTCCGGGTCTCAGGAAAACAAAAATCGCTGATCCTGATTATCCTAGTAAGGATAACGGGTCAGAATGTTTAAAATATTGAATTGTCATCGGTCCTTAATAAGTATGCCAAATTTCGAGTTAATCCGACGTTTTGAAGGGGGTTAAAATCATGTTCAAAGATTCCGTTACATACTAACATACTAACATACCAACATACATACGTCTCAAGCTAATAAAAGCGTATTAATAAAAGACATGTTATCTCATCTATTTTCCCCAGGCCCGAAGAAACAAGAAAGAAGATACGGCGGCGACAGACCAATATTGAGCTCTCTTCCTCTTTTTTACAAAATAAAAAAGAAGAAGAGCGCTTGGTAATAGGTCATTGCATCGATTGTCCAGAAGACATGTTATCTCATCTATTTTCCCTAGGCCAGAAGAAACAAGAAAAAGAAACGGCGGCGACAGACTAATATTGAGCTCTCTTCCTCCTTTTTTGCTAAATAAAAGAAATGTTATTTCATCTATGTTCCCTAGGCCCGAAGAAAAAAGAAAGAAGAAACGGCGGCAACAGACCACTATTGAGCTGTCTTCTTCTTTTTTACTAAATAAAAAAGAAGAAGAGCGCTTGGTAATAGGTCAATGCATCGGTTGTTCAGAAGACATGTTATCTCATCCATTTTCCCTAGGCCTGAAGAAACAAGAAAGAAGAAACGGCGGCGACAGAACAATATTGAGCTCTCTTCCTCTTTTTTACTAAATAAAAAAGAAGAAGAGCGCTTGGTAATAGGTCAATGCATCGGTTGTTCAGAAGACATGTTATCTCATCTATTTTCCCTAGGCCCGAAGAAACAAGAAAGAAGAAACGGCGGCGACAGACCAATATTGAGCTCTCTTCTTCTTTTTTACTAAATAAAAGACATGTTATCTCATCTATTTTCCCCAGGACCGAAGAAACAAGAAAGAAGAAACGGCGGCGACAGACCAATATTGAGCTCTCTTCCTCTTTTTTACTAAATAAAAAAGAAGAAGAGCGCTTGGTAATAGGTCAATGCATCGGTTGTTCAGAAGACATGTTATCTCATCTATTTTCCCTAGTTCCGAAGAAACAAGAAAGAAGAAACGGCTGCGACAGACCAATATTGAGCTCTCTTCTTCTTTTTTACTAAATAAAAGACATGTTATTTTATCTATTTTCCCTAGGCCCGAAGAAACAAGAAAGAAGAAACGGCGGCGACAGACTAATATTGAGCTGTCTTCTTCTTTTTTACCAAATAAAAAAGAAGAAGAGCGCTTGGTAATAGGTTAATGCATCGGTTGTTCAGAAGACATGTTATCTCATCCATTTTCCCTAGGCCCGAAGAAACAAGAAAGAAGAAACGGCGGCGACAGACCAATATTGAGCTCTCTTCCTCTTTTTTACTAAATAAAAAAGAAGGAGAGCGCTTGGTAATAGGTCAATGCATCGGTTGTTCAGAAGACATGTTATCTCATCCATTTTCCCTAGGCCCGAAGAAACAAGAAAGAAGAAACGGCTGCGACAGACCAATATTGAGCTCTCTTCTTCTTTTTTACTAAATAAAAGACATGTTATTTTATCTATTTTCCCTAGGCCCGAAGAAACAAGAAAGAAGAAACGGCGGCGACAGACCAATATTGAGCTCTCTTCCTCTTTTTTACTAAATAAAAAAGAAGAAGAGCGCTTGGTAATAGGTCAATGCATCGGTTGTTCAGAAGACATGTTATCTCATCTATTTTCCCTAGGCCCGAAGAAACAAGAAAGAAGAAACGGCGGCGACAGACCAATATTGAGCTCTTTTTTTCTTTTTTACTAATTAAAAGACATGTTATTTCATCTATTTTCCCTAGGCCCGAAGAAACAAGAAAAACGAAACGGCGGCGACAGACCAATATTGAGCTCTCTTCCTCTTTTATACTAAATAAAAAGAAGAAGAGCGCTTGGTAATAGGTCAATGCATCGGTTGTTCAGAAGACATGTTATCTCATCCGTTTTCCCTAGGCCCGAAGAAACAAGAAAGAAGAAACGGCTGCGACAGACCAATATTGAGCTCTCTTCTTCTTTTTTACTAAATAAAAGACATGTTATTTTATCTATTTTCCCTAGGCCCGAAGAAACAAGAAAGAAGAAACGGCGGCGACAGACCAATATTGAGCTCTCTTCTTATTTTTTACTAAATAAAAGACATGTTATCTCATCTATTTTCCCTAGTTCCGTGGAAACAAGAAAGAAGAAACGGCGGCGACAGACTAACATTGAGCTCTCTTCTTCTTTTTTACTAAAAAAATAAATAATAGTTAAAAAAAACTTAAAAATACGCATTTATAAAAAAAATGTTTAAAAAAATGAAAAATAAATAATAGTTTAAAAAAACTAAAAAAATACACTTTTTATAGAAAATCCAACTAAAAAATAGAAAATATATTTTTTTTTAATTTGAATTAAGAATAGTGTAAATAAGATAAAAATATTTTTTTGTGTAAAAAAAGCGTGGGGTGCATGGTGTCAATAGTTATAAATATTTTATTGATAGATATTGAGTAGAAGGATTATCATTTTGATAATAAATTAAAAAGCACCCCACGCTTTTTTTACAATAAAAATATTTTTATATTATTTACACTATTCTTAATTCAAATTAAAAAAAATATATTTTGTATTTTTTAGTTGGATTTTCTATAAAAAGTGTTTTTTTTTTAGTTTTTTTTAACTATTATTTATTTTTCATTTTTTAGTGATTATTTTAGCGATTATTTTAACGCTTATTACGTAGCGTATTATTAAGTTTATCTTTCGAATCAGCATCAGCACAGGTCAGGTCGGGTCGGGTCGGGTCGGGTCGGGTCGGGTCGGGTCGGGTCAGGTCAGGTCAGGTCAGGTTAGGTTAGGTTAGGTGATCGGCGCACCTGATAGATTCCTTTATTGGTCTTAACGCAGACCTTCCGGGTCTCAGGAAAACAAAAATCGCTGATCCTGATTATCCTAGTAAGGATAACGGGTCAGAATGCTTAAAATATTGAATTGTCATCGGTCCTTAATAAGTATGCCAAATTTCGAGTTAATCCGACGTTTTGAAGGGGGTTAAAATCATGTTCAAAGATTCCGTTACATACTAACATACTAACATACCAACATACATACGTCTCAAGCTAATAAAAGCGTATTAATAAAAGACATGTTATCTCATCTATTTTCCCCAGGCCCGAAGAAACAAGAAAGAAGATACGGCGGCGACAGACCAATATTGAGCTCTCTTCCTCTTTTTTACAAAATAAAAAAGAAGAAGAGCGCTTGGTAATAGGTCAATGCATCGGTTGTTCAGAAGACATGTTATCTCATCTATTTTCCCTAGGCCAGAAGAAACAAGAAAAAGAAACGGCGGCGACAGACTAATATTGAGCTCTCTTCCTCCTTTTTTGCTAAATAAAAGACATGTTATTTCATCTATGTTCCCTAGGCCCGAAGAAAAAAGAAAGAAGAAACGGCGGCGACAGACCACTATTGAGCTGTCTTCTTCTTTTTTACTAAATAAAAAAGAAGAAGAGCGCTTGGTAATAGGTCAATGCATCGGTTGTTCAGAAGACATGTTATCTCATCCATTTTCCCTAGGCCTGAAGAAACAAGAAAGAAGAAACGGCTGCGACAGACCAATATTGAGCTCTCTTCCTCTTTTTTACTAAATAAAAAAGAAGAAGAGCGCTTGGTAATAGGTCAATGCATCGGTTGTTCAGAAGACATGTTATCTCATCTATTTTCCCTAGGCCCGAAGAAACAAGAAAGAAGAAACGGCGGCGACAGACCAATATTGAGCTCTCTTCTTCTTTTTTACTAAATAAAAGACATGTTATCTCATCTATTTTCCCTAGGCCAGAAGAAACAAGAAAGAAGAAACGGCGGCGACAGACCAATATTGAGCTCTCTTCCTCTTTTTTACTAAATAAAAAAGAAGAAGAGCGCTTGGTAATAGGTCAATGCATCGGTTGTTCAGAAGACATGTTATCTCATCCATTTTCCCTAGGCCCGAAGAAACAAGAAAGAAGAAACGGCTGCGACAGACCAATATTGAGCTCTCTTCTTCTTTTTTACTAAATAAAAGACATGTTATTTTATCTATTTTCCCTAGGCCCGAAGAAACAAGAAAGAAGAAACGGCGGCGACAGACCGATATTGAGCTCTCTTCTTATTTTTTACTAAATAAAAGACATGTTATCTCATCTATTTTCCCTAGTTCCGTGGAAACAAGAAAGAAGAAACGGCGGCGACAGACTAACATTGAGCTCCCTTCTTCTATTTATTAAAAATATAAATAATAGTTAAAAAAAACTTAAAAATACGCATTTATAAAAAAAATGTTTAAAAAAATGAAAAATAAATAATAGTTTAAAAAAACTAAAAAAATACACTTTTTATAGAAAATCCAACTAAAAAATAGAAAATATATTTTTTTAATTTGAATTAAGAATAGAGTAAATAAGATAAAAATATTTTTTTGTGTAAAAAAAGCGTGGGGTGCATGATGTCAATAGTTATAAATATTTTATTGATAGATATTGAGTAAAAGGATTATCATTTTGATAATAATTTAAAAAGCACCCCACGCTTTTTTTACAATAAAAATATTTTTATATTATTTACACTATTCTTAATTCAAATAAAAAAAAATATTTTGTATTTTTTAGTTGGATTTTCTATAAAAAGTGTTTTTTTTTTACTTTTTTTTAACTATTATTTATTTTTCATTTTTTAGTGATTATTTTAGCGATTATTTTAACGATTATTACGTAGCGTATTATTAAGTTTATCTTTCGAATCAGCATCAGCACAGGTCAGGTCGGGTCGGGTCGGGTCGGGTCGGGTCAGGTCAGGTCAGGTCAGGTCAGGTTAGGTTAGGTTAGGTGATCGGCGCACCTGATAGATTCCTTTATTGGTCTTAACGCAGACCTTCCGGGTCTCAGGAAAACAAAAATCGCTGATCCTGATTATCCTAGTAAGGATAACGGGTCAGAATGTTTAAAATATTGAATTGTCATCGGTCCTTAATAAGTATGCCAAATTTCGAGTTAATCCGACGTTTTGAAGGGGGTTAAAATCATGTTCAAAGATTCCGTTACATACTAACATACTAACATACCAACATACATACGTCTCAAGCTAATAAAAGCGTATTAATAAAAGACATGTTATCTCATCTATTTTCCCCAGGCCCGAAGAAACAAGAAAGAAGATACGGCGGCGAGAGACCAATATTGAGCTCTCTTCCTCTTTTTTACAAAACAAAAAAGAAGAAGAGCGCTTGGTAATAGGTCAATGCATCGATTGTCCAGAAGACAAGTTATCTCATCTATTTTCCCTAGGCCAGAAGAAACAAGAAAGAAGAAACGGCGGCGACAGACTAATATTGAGCTCTCTTCCTCCTTTTTTGCTAAATAAAAGACATGTTATTTCATCTATGTTCCCTAGGCCCGAAGAAAAAAGAAAGAAGAAACGGCGGCGACAGACCAATATTGAGCTGTCTTCTTCTTTTTTACTGAATAAAAAAGAAGAAGAGCGCTTGGTAATAGGTCAATGCATCGGTTGTTCAGAAGACATGTTATCTCATCCATTTTCCCTAGGCCTGAAGAAACAAGAAAGAAGAAACGGCGGCGACAGACCAATATTGAGCTCTCTTCCTCTTTTTTACTAAATAAAAAAGAAGAAGAGCGCTTGGTAATAGGTCAATGCATCGGTTGTTCAGAAGACATGTTATCTCATCTATTTTCCCTAGGCCAGAAGAAACAAGAAAAAGAAACGGCGGCGACAGACTAATATTGAGCTCTCTTCCTCCTTTTTTGCTAAATAAAAGACATGTTATTTCATCTATGTTCCCTAGGCCCGAAGAAAAAAGAAAGAAGAAACGGCGGCGACAGACCACTATTGAGCTGTCTTCTTCTTTTTTACTAAATAAAAAAGAAGAAGAGCGCTTGGTAATAGGTCAATGCATCGGTTGTTCAGAAGACATGTTATCTCATCCATTTTCCCTAGGCCTGAAGAAACAAGAAAGAAGAAACGGCTGCGACAGACCAATATTGAGCTCTCTTCCTCTTTTTTACTAAATAAAAAAGAAGAAGAGCGCTTGGTAATAGGTCAATGCATCGGTTGTTCAGAAGACATGTTATCTCATCTATTTTCCCTAGGCCCGAAGAAACAAGAAAGAAGAAACGGCGGCGACAGACCAATATTGAGCTCTCTTCTTCTTTTTTACTAAATAAAAGACATGTTATCTCATCTATTTTCCCTAGGCCAGAAGAAACAAGAAAGAAGAAACGGCGGCGACAGACCAATATTGAGCTCTCTTCCTCTTTTTTACTAAATAAAAAAGAAGAAGAGCGCTTGGTAATAGGTCAATGCATCGGTTGTTCAGAAGACATGTTATCTCATCCATTTTCCCTAGGCCCGAAGAAACAAGAAAGAAGAAACGGCTGCGACAGACCAATATTGAGCTCTCTTCTTCTTTTTTACTAAATAAAAGACATGTTATTTTATCTATTTTCCCTAGGCCCGAAGAAACAAGAAAGAAGAAACGGCGGCGACAGACCGATATTGAGCTCTCTTCTTATTTTTTACTAAATAAAAGACATGTTATCTCATCTATTTTCCCTAGTTCCGTGGAAACAAGAAAGAAGAAACGGCGGCGACAGACTAACATTGAGCTCCCTTCTTCTATTTATTAAAAATATAAATAATAGTTAAAAAAAACTTAAAAATACGCATTTATAAAAAAAATGTTTAAAAAAATGAAAAATAAATAATAGTTTAAAAAAACTAAAAAAATACACTTTTTATAGAAAATCCAACTAAAAAATAGAAAATATATTTTTTTAATTTGAATTAAGAATAGAGTAAATAAGATAAAAATATTTTTTTGTGTAAAAAAAGCGTGGGGTGCATGATGTCAATAGTTATAAATATTTTATTGATAGATATTGAGTAAAAGGATTATCATTTTGATAATAATTTAAAAAGCACCCCACGCTTTTTTTACAATAAAAATATTTTTATATTATTTACACTATTCTTAATTCAAATAAAAAAAAATATTTTGTATTTTTTAGTTGGATTTTCTATAAAAAGTGTTTTTTTTTTACTTTTTTTTAACTATTATTTATTTTTCATTTTTTAGTGATTATTTTAGCGATTATTTTAACGATTATTACGTAGCGTATTATTAAGTTTATCTTTCGAATCAGCATCAGCACAGGTCAGGTCGGGTCGGGTCGGGTCGGGTCGGGTCAGGTCAGGTCAGGTCAGGTCAGGTTAGGTTAGGTTAGGTGATCGGCGCACCTGATAGATTCCTTTATTGGTCTTAACGCAGACCTTCCGGGTCTCAGGAAAACAAAAATCGCTGATCCTGATTATCCTAGTAAGGATAACGGGTCAGAATGTTTAAAATATTGAATTGTCATCGGTCCTTAATAAGTATGCCAAATTTCGAGTTAATCCGACGTTTTGAAGGGGGTTAAAATCATGTTCAAAGATTCCGTTACATACTAACATACTAACATACCAACATACATACGTCTCAAGCTAATAAAAGCGTATTAATAAAAGACATGTTATCTCATCTATTTTCCCCAGGCCCGAAGAAACAAGAAAGAAGATACGGCGGCGAGAGACCAATATTGAGCTCTCTTCCTCTTTTTTACAAAACAAAAAAGAAGAAGAGCGCTTGGTAATAGGTCAATGCATCGATTGTCCAGAAGACAAGTTATCTCATCTATTTTCCCTAGGCCAGAAGAAACAAGAAAGAAGAAACGGCGGCGACAGACTAATATTGAGCTCTCTTCCTCCTTTTTTGCTAAATAAAAGACATGTTATTTCATCTATGTTCCCTAGGCCCGAAGAAAAAAGAAAGAAGAAACGGCGGCGACAGACCAATATTGAGCTGTCTTCTTCTTTTTTACTGAATAAAAAAGAAGAAGAGCGCTTGGTAATAGGTCAATGCATCGGTTGTTCAGAAGACATGTTATCTCATCCATTTTCCCTAGGCCTGAAGAAACAAGAAAGAAGAAACGGCGGCGACAGACCAATATTGAGCTCTCTTCCTCTTTTTTACTAAATAAAAAAGAAGAAGAGCGCTTGGTAATAGGTCAATGCATCGGTTGTTCAGAAGACATGTTATCTCATCTATTTTCCCTAGGCCAGAAGAAACAAGAAAAAGAAACGGCGGCGACAGACTAATATTGAGCTCTCTTCCTCCTTTTTTGCTAAATAAAAGACATGTTATTTCATCTATGTTCCCTAGGCCCGAAGAAAAAAGAAAGAAGAAACGGCGGCGACAGACCACTATTGAGCTGTCTTCTTCTTTTTTACTAAATAAAAAAGAAGAAGAGCGCTTGGTAATAGGTCAATGCATCGGTTGTTCAGAAGACATGTTATCTCATCCATTTTCCCTAGGCCTGAAGAAACAAGAAAGAAGAAACGGCTGCGACAGACCAATATTGAGCTCTCTTCCTCTTTTTTACTAAATAAAAAAGAAGAAGAGCGCTTGGTAATAGGTCAATGCATCGGTTGTTCAGAAGACATGTTATCTCATCTATTTTCCCTAGGCCCGAAGAAACAAGAAAGAAGAAACGGCGGCGACAGACCAATATTGAGCTCTCTTCTTCTTTTTTACTAAATAAAAGACATGTTATCTCATCTATTTTCCCTAGGCCAGAAGAAACAAGAAAGAAGAAACGGCGGCGACAGACCAATATTGAGCTCTCTTCCTCTTTTTTACTAAATAAAAAAGAAGAAGAGCGCTTGGTAATAGGTCAATGCATCGATTGTCCAGAAGACAAGTTATCTCATCTATTTTCCCTAGGCCAGAAGAAACAAGAAAGAAGAAACGGCGGCGACAGACTAATATTGAGCTCTCTTCCTCCTTTTTTGCTAAATAAAAGACATGTTATTTCATCTATGTTCCCTAGGCCCGAAGAAAAAAGAAAGAAGAAACGGCGGCGACAGACCAATATTGAGCTGTCTTCTTCTTTTTTACTGAATAAAAAAGAAGAAGAGCGCTTGGTAATAGGTCAATGCATCGGTTGTTCAGAAGACATGTTATCTCATCCATTTTCCCTAGGCCTGAAGAAACAAGAAAGAAGAAACGGCGGCGACAGACCAATATTGAGCTCTCTTCCTCTTTTTTACTAAATAAAAAAGAAGAAGAGCGCTTGGTAATAGGTCAATGCATCGGTTGTTCAGAAGACATGTTATCTCATCTATTTTCCCTAGGCCAGAAGAAACAAGAAAAAGAAACGGCGGCGACAGACTAATATTGAGCTCTCTTCCTCCTTTTTTGCTAAATAAAAGACATGTTATTTCATCTATGTTCCCTAGGCCCGAAGAAAAAAGAAAGAAGAAACGGCGGCGACAGACCACTATTGAGCTGTCTTCTTCTTTTTTACTAAATAAAAAAGAAGAAGAGCGCTTGGTAATAGGTCAATGCATCGGTTGTTCAGAAGACATGTTATCTCATCCATTTTCCCTAGGCCTGAAGAAACAAGAAAGAAGAAACGGCTGCGACAGACCAATATTGAGCTCTCTTCCTCTTTTTTACTAAATAAAAAAGAAGAAGAGCGCTTGGTAATAGGTCAATGCATCGGTTGTTCAGAAGACATGTTATCTCATCTATTTTCCCTAGGCCCGAAGAAACAAGAAAGAAGAAACGGCGGCGACAGACCAATATTGAGCTCTCTTCTTCTTTTTTACTAAATAAAAGACATGTTATCTCATCTATTTTCCCTAGGCCAGAAGAAACAAGAAAGAAGAAACGGCGGCGACAGACCAATATTGAGCTCTCTTCCTCTTTTTTACTAAATAAAAAAGAAGAAGAGCGCTTGGTAATAGGTCAATGCATCGGTTGTTCAGAAGACATGTTATCTCATCCATTTTCCCTAGGCCCGAAGAAACAAGAAAGAAGAAACGGCTGCGACAGACCAATATTGAGCTCTCTTCTTCTTTTTTACTAAATAAAAGACATGTTATTTTATCTATTTTCCCTAGGCCCGAAGAAACAAGAAAGAAGAAACGGCGGCGACAGACCGATATTGAGCTCTCTTCTTATTTTTTACTAAATAAAAGACATGTTATCTCATCTATTTTCCCTAGTTCCGTGGAAACAAGAAAGAAGAAACGGCGGCGACAGACTAACATTGAGCTCCCTTCTTCTATTTATTAAAAATATAAATAATAGTTAAAAAAAACTTAAAAATACGCATTTATAAAAAAAATGTTTAAAAAAATGAAAAATAAATAATAGTTTAAAAAAACTAAAAAAATACACTTTTTATAGAAAATCCAACTAAAAAATAGAAAATATATTTTTTTAATTTGAATTAAGAATAGAGTAAATAAGATAAAAATATTTTTTTGTGTAAAAAAAGCGTGGGGTGCATGATGTCAATAGTTATAAATATTTTATTGATAGATATTGAGTAAAAGGATTATCATTTTGATAATAATTTAAAAAGCACCCCACGCTTTTTTTACAATAAAAATATTTTTATATTATTTACACTATTCTTAATTCAAATAAAAAAAAATATTTTGTATTTTTTAGTTGGATTTTCTATAAAAAGTGTTTTTTTTTTACTTTTTTTTAACTATTATTTATTTTTCATTTTTTAGTGATTATTTTAGCGATTATTTTAACGATTATTACGTAGCGTATTATTAAGTTTATCTTTCGAATCAGCATCAGCACAGGTCAGGTCGGGTCGGGTCGGGTCGGGTCGGGTCAGGTCAGGTCAGGTCAGGTCAGGTTAGGTTAGGTTAGGTGATCGGCGCACCTGATAGATTCCTTTATTGGTCTTAACGCAGACCTTCCGGGTCTCAGGAAAACAAAAATCGCTGATCCTGATTATCCTAGTAAGGATAACGGGTCAGAATGTTTAAAATATTGAATTGTCATCGGTCCTTAATAAGTATGCCAAATTTCGAGTTAATCCGACGTTTTGAAGGGGGTTAAAATCATGTTCAAAGATTCCGTTACATACTAACATACTAACATACCAACATACATACGTCTCAAGCTAATAAAAGCGTATTAATAAAAGACATGTTATCTCATCTATTTTCCCCAGGCCCGAAGAAACAAGAAAGAAGATACGGCGGCGAGAGACCAATATTGAGCTCTCTTCCTCTTTTTTACAAAACAAAAAAGAAGAAGAGCGCTTGGTAATAGGTCAATGCATCGATTGTCCAGAAGACAAGTTATCTCATCTATTTTCCCTAGGCCAGAAGAAACAAGAAAGAAGAAACGGCGGCGACAGACTAATATTGAGCTCTCTTCCTCCTTTTTTGCTAAATAAAAGACATGTTATTTCATCTATGTTCCCTAGGCCCGAAGAAAAAAGAAAGAAGAAACGGCGGCGACAGACCAATATTGAGCTGTCTTCTTCTTTTTTACTGAATAAAAAAGAAGAAGAGCGCTTGGTAATAGGTCAATGCATCGGTTGTTCAGAAGACATGTTATCTCATCCATTTTCCCTAGGCCTGAAGAAACAAGAAAGAAGAAACGGCGGCGACAGACCAATATTGAGCTCTCTTCCTCTTTTTTACTAAATAAAAAAGAAGAAGAGCGCTTGGTAATAGGTCAATGCATCGGTTGTTCAGAAGACATGTTATCTCATCTATTTTCCCTAGGCCCGAAGAAACAAGAAAGAAGAAACGGCGGCGACAGACCAATATTGAGCTCTCTTCTTCTTTTTTACTAAATAAAAGACATGTTATCTCATCTATTTTCCCCAGGACCGAAGAAACAAGAAAGAAGAAACGGCGGCGACAGACCAATATTGAGCTCTCTTCCTCTTTTTTACTAAATAAAAAAGAAGAAGAGCGCTTGGTAATAGGTCAATGCATCGGTTGTTCAGAAGACATGTTATCTCATCTATTTTCCCTAGTTCCGAAGAAACAAGAAAGAAGAAACGGCGGCGACAGACCAATATTGAGTTCTCTTCTTCTTTTTTACTAAAAAAAAGACATGTTATTTCATCTATTTTCCCTAGGCCCGAAGAAACAAGAAAGAAGAAACGGCGGCGACAGACCAATATTGAGCTCTCTTCATCTTTTTTACTAAATAAAAAAGAAGAAGAGCGCTTGGTAATAGGTCAATGCATCGGTTGTTCAGAAGACATGTTATCTCATCTATTTTCCCTAGGCCCGAAGAAACAAGAAAGAAGAAACGGCGGCGACAGACCAATATTGAGCTCTTTTTTTCTTTTTTACTAATTAAAAGACATGTTATTTCATCTATTTTCCCTAGGCCCGAAGAAACAAGAAAAACGAAACGGCGGCGACAGACCAATATTGAGCTCTCTTCCTCTTTTATACTAAATAAAATGAAGAAGAGCGCTTGGTAATAGGTCAATGCATCGGTTGTTCAGAAGACATGTTATCTCATCCATTTTCCCTAGGCCCGAAGAAACAAGAAAGAAGAAACGGCTGCGACAGACCAATATTGAGCTCTCTTCTTCTTTTTTACTAAATAAAAGACATGTTATTTTATCTATTTTCCCTAGGCCCGAAGAAACAAGAAAGAAGAAACGGCGGCGACAGACCAATATTGAGCTCTCTTCTTATTTTTTACTAAATAAAAGACATGTTATCTCATCTATTTTCCCTAGTTCCGTGGAAACAAGAAAGAAGAAACGGCGGCGACAGACTAACATTGAGCTCTCTTCTTCTTTTTTACTAAAAAAATAAATAATAGTTAAAAAAAACTTAAAAATACGCATTTATAAAAAAAATGTTTAAAAAAATGAAAAATAAATAATAGTTTAAAAAAACTAAAAAAATACACTTTTTATAGAAAATCCAACTAAAAAATAGAAAATATATTTTTTTTTTATTTGAATTAAGAATAGTGTAAATAAGATAAAAATATTTTTTTGTGTAAAAAAAGCGTGGGGTGCATGGTGTCAATAGTTATAAATATTTTATTGATAGATATTGAGTAGAAGGATTATCATTTTGATAATAAATTAAAAAGCACCCCACGCTTTTTTTACAATAAAAATATTTTTATATTATTTACACTATTCTTAATTCAAATTAAAAAAAATATATTTTGTATTTTTTAGTTGGATTTTCTATAAAAAGTGTTTTTTTTTAGTTTTTTTTAACTATTATTTATTTTTCATTTTTTAGTGATTATTTTAGCGATTATTTTAACGCTTATTACGTAGCGTATTATTAAGTTTATCTTTCGAATCAGCATCAGCACAGGTCAGGTCGGGTCGGGTCGGGTCGGGTCGGGTCGGGTCGGGTCGGGTCAGGTCAGGTCAGGTCAGGTTAGGTTAGGTTAGGTGATCGGCGCACCTGATAGATTCCTTTATTGGTCTTAACGCAGACCTTCCGGGTCTCAGGAAAACAAAAATCGCTGATCCTGATTATCCTAGTAAGGATAACGGGTCAGAATGCTTAAAATATTGAATTGTCATCGGTCCTTAATAAGTATGCCAAATTTCGAGTTAATCCGACGTTTTGAAGGGGGTTAAAATCATGTTCAAAGATTCCGTTACATACTAACATACTAACATACCAACATACATACGTCTCAAGCTAATAAAAGCGTATTAATAAAAGACATGTTATCTCATCTATTTTCCCCAGGCCCGAAGAAACAAGAAAGAAGATACGGCGGCGACAGACCAATATTGAGCTCTCTTCCTCTTTTTTACAAAATAAAAAAGAAGAAGAGCGCTTGGTAATAGGTCAATGCATCGGTTGTTCAGAAGACATGTTATCTCATCTATTTTCCCTAGGCCAGAAGAAACAAGAAAAAGAAACGGCGGCGACAGACTAATATTGAGCTCTCTTCCTCCTTTTTTACTAAATAAAAGACATGTTATCTCATCTATTTTCCCTAGGCCAGAAGAAACAAGAAAGAAGAAACGGCGGCGACAGACCAATATTGAGCTCTCTTCCTCTTTTTTACTAAATAAAAAAGAAGAAGAGCGCTTGGTAATAGGTCAATGCATCGGTTGTTCAGAAGACATGTTATCTCATCCATTTTCCCTAGGCCCGAAGAAACAAGAAAGAAGAAACGGCTGCGACAGACTAATATTGAGCTCTCTTCTTCTTTTTTACTAAATAAAAGACATGTTATTTTATCTATTTTCCCTAGGCCCGAAGAAACAAGAAAGAAGAAACGGCGGCGACAGACCGATATTGAGCTCTCTTCTTATTTTTTACTAAATAAAAGACATGTTATCTCATCCATTTTCCCTAGTTCCGTGGAAACAAGAAAGAAGAAACGGCGGCGACAGACTAACATTGAGCTCTCTTCTTCTATTTATTAAAAATATAAATAATAGTTAAAAAAAACTTAAAAATACGCATTTATAAAAAAAATGTTTAAAAAAATGAAAAATAAATAATAGTTTAAAAAAACTAAAAAAATACACTTTTTATAGAAAATCCAACTAAAAAATAGAAAATATATTTTTTTAATTTGAATTAAGAATAGAGTAAATAAGATAAAAATATTTTTTTGTGTAAAAAAAGCGTGGGGTGCATGATGTCAATAGTTATAAATATTTTATTGATAGATATTGAGTAAAAGGATTATCATTTTGATAATAATTTAAAAAGCACCCCACGCTTTTTTTACAATAAAAATATTTTTATATTATTTACACTATTCTTAATTCAAATAAAAAAAAATATTTTGTATTTTTTAGTTGGATTTTCTATAAAAAGTGTTTTTTTTTTTACTTTTTTTTAACTATTATTTATTTTTCATTTTTTAGTGATTATTTTAGCGATTATTTTAACGATTATTACGTAGCGTATTATTAAGTTTATCTTTCGAATCAGCATCAGCACAGGTCAGGTCGGGTCGGGTCGGGTCGGGTCGGGTCAGGTCAGGTCAGGTCAGGTCAGGTTAGGTTAGGTTAGGTGATCGGCGCACCTGATAGATTCCTTTATTGGTCTTAACGCAGACCTTCCGGGTCTCAGGAAAACAAAAATCGCTGATCCTGATTATCCTAGTAAGGATAACGGGTCAGAATGTTTAAAATATTGAATTGTCATCGGTCCTTAATAAGTATGCCAAATTTCGAGTTAATCCGACGTTTTGAAGGGGGTTAAAATCATGTTCAAAGATTCCGTTACATACTAACATACTAACATACCAACATACATACGTCTCAAGCTAATAAAAGCGTATTAATAAAAGACATGTTATCTCATCTATTTTCCCCAGGCCCGAAGAAACAAGAAAGAAGATACGGCGGCGAGAGACCAATATTGAGCTCTCTTCCTCTTTTTTACAAAACAAAAAAGAAGAAGAGCGCTTGGTAATAGGTCAATGCATCGATTGTCCAGAAGACAAGTTATCTCATCTATTTTCCCTAGGCCAGAAGAAACAAGAAAGAAGAAACGGCGGCGACAGACTAATATTGAGCTCTCTTCCTCCTTTTTTGCTAAATAAAAGACATGTTATTTCATCTATGTTCCCTAGGCCCGAAGAAAAAAGAAAGAAGAAACGGCGGCGACAGACCAATATTGAGCTGTCTTCTTCTTTTTTACTGAATAAAAAAGAAGAAGAGCGCTTGGTAATAGGTCAATGCATCGGTTGTTCAGAAGACATGTTATCTCATCCATTTTCCCTAGGCCTGAAGAAACAAGAAAGAAGAAACGGCGGCGACAGACCAATATTGAGCTCTCTTCCTCTTTTTTACTAAATAAAAAAGAAGAAGAGCGCTTGGTAATAGGTCAATGCATCGGTTGTTCAGAAGACATGTTATCTCATCTATTTTCCCTAGGCCCGAAGAAACAAGAAAGAAGAAACGGCGGCGACAGACCAATATTGAGCTCTCTTCTTCTTTTTTACTAAATAAAAGACATGTTATCTCATCTATTTTCCCCAGGACCGAAGAAACAAGAAAGAAGAAACGGCGGCGACAGACCCATATTGAGCTCTCTTCCTCTTTTTTACTAAATAAAAAAGAAGAAGAGCGCTTGGTAATAGGTCAATGCATCGGTTGTTCAGAAGACATGTTATCTCATCTATTTTCCCTAGTTCCGAAGAAACAAAAAAGAAGAAACGGCTGCGACACACCAATATTGAGCTCTCTTCTTCTTTTTTACTAAAAAAAAGACATGTTATTTCATCTATTTTCCCTAGGCCCGAAGAAACAAGAAAGAAGAAACGGCGGCGACAGACCAATATTGAGCTGTCTTCTTCTTTTAAGCTATTGCATAGCTTTTATCGCGGGCTTTGAGCGCGGCGACCGAATCGAGAAATTCCGTAACGAAAATAAGTAACACCTTTCAACAACTCGGTTGCCTGGAGACTTGATATCCAACTATCAAGTCTCCAGGCAACCGAGTTGTTGACTGTCAATAGAAAAATATGGATATAATTGAATAAAGTATTATTTTACATTCCTTATTATTTTATTTGATAACCTTAATTCGTCAACTTGAACACAGATGGCAGTAATACACATTTTTTTATAATCCGTGCAGAAATCTTAAAATTGCTTGAAGTATATTTTATATTCCCATTATAAAATTCAAAATTATATTACCATATTATCCAAATAATATGTTTTATCAACATAAGCTATGTTGAATTCTGGATTGATAAAATAACGTAAAAGAGTGTTTGTTATTTTTAAACGTACAATTACAACTGACAGACTTGACAGCACAAAATCAAAACGCCATTATGATTTATGGTACAAATAATTTGTGTACAAAGTGTTTTAAATATGAATAAACAAAGTGCATTTATTATTTTACTAAATAAAAAAGAAGAAGAGCGCTTGGTAATAGGTCAATGCATCGGTTGTTCAGAAGACATGTTATCTCATCCATTTTCCCTAGGCCCGAAGAAACAAGAAAGAAGAAACGGCGGCGACAGACCAATATTGAGCTCTCTTCCTCTTTTTTACTAAATAAAAAAGAAGAAGAGCGCTTGGTAATAGGTCAACGCATCGGTTGTTCAGAACATGTTATCTCATCTATTTTCCCTAGGCCCGAAGAAACAAGAAAGAAGAAACGGCGGCGACAGACCAATATTGAGCTCCCTTCCTCTTTTTTACTAAATAAAAAAGAAGAAGAGCGCTTGGTAATAGGTCAATGCATCGGTTGTTCAGAAGACATGTTATCTCATCTATTTTCCCTAGGCCCGAAGAAACAAGAAAGAAGAAACGGCGGCGACAGACCAATATTGAGCTCTTTTTTACTAATTAAAAGACATGTTATTTCATCTATTTTCCCTAGGCCCGAAGAAACAAGAAAGAAGACACGGCGGCGACAGACCAATATTGAGCTGTCTTCTTCTTTTTTACTAAATAAAAAAGAAGAAGAGCGCTTGGTACTAGGTTAATGCATCGGTTGTTCCGAAGACATGTTATCTCATTTATTTCCCCAGGCCCGAAGAAACAAGAAAGAAGAAACGGCGGCGACAGACCAATATTGAGCTCTCTTCCTCTTTTTTACAAAACAAAAAAGAAGAAGAGCGCTTGGTAATAGGTCAATGCATCGGTTGTTCAGAAGACATGTTATCTCATCCATTTTCCCTAGGCCCGAAGAAACAAGAAAGAAGAAACGGCTGCGACAGACCAATATTGAGCTCTCTTCTTCTTTTTTACTAAATAAAAGACATGTTATTTTATCTATTTTCCCTAGGCCCGAAGAAACAAGAAAGAAGAAACGGCGGCGACAGACCGATATTGAGCTCTCTTCTTATTTTTTACTAAATAAAAGACATGTTATCTCATCTATTTTCCCTAGTTCCGTGGAAACAAGAAAGAAGAAACGGCGGCGACAGACTAACATTGAGCTCTCTTCTTCTATTTACTAAAAAAATAAATAATAGTTAAAAAAAACTTAAAAATACGCATTTATAAAAAAAATGTTTAAAAAAATGAAAAATAAATAATAGTTTAAAAAAACTAAAAAAATACACTTTTTATAGAAAATCCAACTAAAAAATAGAAAATATATTTTTTTTTTAATTTGAATTAAGAATAGTGTAAATAAGATAAAAATATTTTTTTGTGTAAAAAAGCGTGGGGTGCATGGTGTCAATAGTTATAAATATTTTATTGATAGATACTGAGTAGAAGGATTATCATTTTGATAATAAATTAAAAAGCACCCCACGCTTTTTTTACAATAAAAATATTTTTATATTATTTACACTATTCTTAATTCAAATTAAAAAAAATATATTTTGTATTTTTTAGTTGGATTTTCTATAAAAAGTGTTTTTTTTTTTAGTTTTTTTTAACTATTATTTATTTTTCATTTTTTAGTGATTATTTTAGCGATTATTTTAACGATTATTACGTAGCGTATTATTAAGTTTATCTTTCGAATCAGCATCAGCACAGGTCAGGTCGGGTCGGGTCGGGTCGGGTCGGGTCAGGTCAGGTCAGGTCAGGTTAGGTTAGGTTAGGTGATCGGCGCGCCTGATAGATTCCTTTATTGGTCTTAACGCAGACCTTCCAGGTCTCAGGAAAACAAAAATCGCTGATCCTGATTATCCTAGTAAGGATAACGGGTCAGAATGTTTAAAATATTGAATTGTCATCGGTCCTTAATAAGTATGCCAAATTTCGAGTTAATCCGACGTTTTGAAGGGGGTTAAAATCATGTTCAAAGATTCCGTTACATACTAACATACTAACATACCAACATACATACGTCTCAAGCTAATAAAAGCGTATTAATAAAAGACATGTTATCTCATTTATTTCCCCAGGCCCGAAGAAACAAGAAAGAAGAAACGGCGGCGACAGACCAATATTGAGCTCTCTTCCTCTTTTTTACAAAACAAAAAAGAAGAAGAGCGCTTGGTAATAGGTCAATGCATCGATTGTCCAGAAGACATGTTATCTCATCTATTTTCCCTAGGCCAGAAGAAACAAGAAAGAAGAAACGGCGGCGACAGACTAATATTGAGCTCTCTTCCTCCTTTTTTGCTAAATAAAAGACATGTTATTTCATCTATGTTCCCTAGGCCCGAAGAAAAAAGAAAGAAGAAACGGCGGCGACAGATCAATATTGAGCTGTCTTCTTCTTTTTTACTAAATAAAAAAGAAGAAGAGCGCTTGGTAATAGGTCAATGCATCGGTTGTTCAGAAGACATGTTATCTCATCCATTTTCCCTAGGCCTGAAGAAACAAGAAAGAAGAAACGGCGGCGACAGACCAATATTGAGCTCTCTTCCTCTTTTTTACTAAATAAAAAAGAAGAAGAGCGCTTGGTAATAGGTCAATGCATCGGTTGTTCAGAAGACATGTTATCTCATCTATTTTCCCTAGGCCCGAAGAAACAAGAAAGAAGAAACGGCGGCGACAGACCAATATTGAGCTCTCTTCTTCTTTTTTACTAAATAAAAGACATGTTATATCATCTATTTTCCCCAGGACCGAAGAAACAAGAAAGAAGAAACGGCGGCGACAGACCAATATTGAGCTCTCTTCCTCTTTTTTACTAAATAAAAAAGAAGAAGAGCGCTTGGTAATAGGTCAATGCATCGGTTGTTCAGAAGACATGTTATCTCATCCATTTTCCCTAGGCCCGAAGAAACAAGAAAGAAGACACGGCGGCGACAGACCAATATTGAGCTCTTTTTTTCTTTTTTACTAATTAAAAGACATGTTATTTCATCTATTTTCCCTAGGCCCGAAGAAACAAGAAAAACGAAACGGCGGCGACAGACCAATATTGAGCTCTCTTCCTCTTTTATACTAAATAAAAAGAAGAAGAGCGCTTGGTAATAGGTCAATGCATCGGTTGTTCAGAAGACATGTTATATCATCTATTTTCCCTACTTCCGAAGAAACAAGAAAAACGAAACGGCGGCGACAGACAAATATTGAGCTCTCTTCCTCTTTTATTAATACGCTTTTATTAGCTTGAGACGTATGTATGTTGGTATGTTAGTATGTTAGTATGTAACGGAATCTTTGAACATGATTTTAACCCCCTTCAAAACGTCGGATTAACTCGAAATTTGGCATACTTATTAAGGACCGATGACAATTCAATATTTTAAACATTCTGACCCGTTATCCTTACTAGGATAATCAGGATCAGCGATTTTTGTTTTCCTGAGACCCGGAAGGTCTGCGTTAAGATCAATAAAGGAATCTATCAGGTGCGCCGATCACCTAACCTAACCTAACCTGACCTGACCTGACCTGACCTGACCTGACCTGACCCGACCCGACCCGACCCGACCCGACCTGACCTGTGCTGATGCTGATTCGAAAGATAAACTTAATAATACGCTACGTAATAATCGTTAAAATAATCGCTAAATTAATCACTAAAAAATGAAAAATAAATAATAGTTAAAAAAAACTAAAAAAAAAACACTTTTTATAGAAAATCCAACTTAAAAATACAAAATATTTTTTTTTTAATTTGAATTAAGAATAGTGTAAATAATATAAAAATATTTTTATTGTAAAAAAAGCGTGGGGTGCTTTTTAAATTATTATCAAAATGATAATCCTTCTACTCAATATCTATCAATAAAATATTTATAACCATTGACATCATGCACCCCACGCTTTTTTTACACAAAAAAATATTTTTATCTTATTTACACTATTCTTAATTCAAATTTAAAAAAATATATTTTCTATTTTTTAGTTGGATTTTCTATAAAAAGTGTATTTTTTTAGTTTTTTTTAACTATTATTTATTTTTTTAGTAAAAAAGAAGAAGAGAGCTCAATGTTAGTCTGTCGCCGCCGTTTCTTCTTTCTTGTTTCCACGGAACTAGGGAAAATAGATGAGATAACATGTCTTTTATTTAGTAAAAAATAAGAAGAGAGCTCAATATTGGTCTGTCGCCGCCGTTTCTTCTTTCTTGTTTCTTCGGGCCTAGGGAAAATAGATAAAATAACATGTCTTTTATTTAGTAAAAAAGAAGAAGAGAGCTCAATATTGGTCTGTCGCAGCCGTTTCTTCTTTCTTGTTTCTTCGGAACTAGGGAAAATAGATGAGATAACATGTCTTCTGAACAACCGATGCATTGACCTATTACCAAGCGCTCTTCTTCTTTTTTATTTAGTAAAAAAGAGGAAGAGAGCTCAATATTGGTCTGTCGCCGCCGTTTCTTCTTTCTTGTTTCTTCGGTCCTGGGGAAAATAGATGAGATAACATGTCTTCTGAACAACCGATGCATTGACCTATTACCAAGCGCTCTTCTTCTTTTTTATTTAGTAAAAAAGAAGAAGACAGCTCAATAGTGGTCTGTCGCCGCCGTATCTTCTTTCTTGTTTCTTCGGGCCTGGGGAAAATAGATGAGATAACATGTCTTTTATTAATACGCTTTTATTAGCTTGAGACGTATGTATGTTGGTATGTTAGTATGTTAGTATGTAACGGAATCTTTGAACATGATTTTAACCCCCTTCAAAACGTCGGATTAACTCGAAATTTGGCATACTTATTAAGGACCGATGACAATTCAATATTTTAAACATTCTGACCCGTTATCCTTACTAGGATAATCAGGATCAGCGATTTTTGTTTTCCTGAGACCCGGAAGGTCTGCGTTAAGACCAATAAAGGAATCTATCAGGTGCGCCGATCACCTAACCTAACCTAACCTGACCTGACCTGACCCGACCCGACCCGACCCGACCCGACCCGACCTGACCTGTGCTGATGCTGATTCGAAAGATAAACTTAATAATACGCTACGTAAATAATATAAAAATATTTTTATTGTAAAAAAAGCGTGGGGTGCTTTTTAAATTATTATCAAAATGATAATCCTTCTACTCAATATCTATCAATAAAATATTTATAACTATTGACACCATGCACCCCACGCTTTTTTTACACAAAAAAAAATTTTTATCTTATTTACACTATTCTTAATTCAAATTAAAAAAAATATATATTTTCTATTTTTTAGTTGGATTTTCTATAAAAAGTGTATTTTTTTAGTTTTTTTAAACTATTATTTATACTAAATAAAAAGAAGAAGAGCGCTTGGTAATAGGTCAATGCATCGGTTGTTCAGAAGACATGTTATCTCATCTATTTTCCCTACTTCCGAAGAAACAAGAAAGAAGAAACGGCTGCGACAGATCAATATTGAGCTCTCTTCCTCTTTTTTACTAAATAAACAAGAAGAAGAGCGCTTGGTAATAGGTCAATGCATCGGTTGTTCAGAAGACATGTTATCTCATCCATTTTCCCTAGGCCCGAAGAAACAAGAAAGAAGACACGGCGGCGACAGACCAATATTGAGCTGTGTTCTTCTTTTTTACTAAATAAAAAAGAAGAAGAGCGTTTGGTAATAGGCCAATGCATCGGTTGTTCAGAAGACATGTTATCTCATCCATTTTCCCTAGGCCCGAAGAAACAAGAAAGAAGAAACGGCGGCGACAGACTAATATTGAGCTCTCTTCCTCTTTTTTACTAAATAAAAAAGAAGAAGAGCGCTTGGTAATAGGTCAATGCATCGGTTGTTCAGAACATGTTATCTCATCTATTTTCCCTAGGCCCGAAGAAACAAGAAAGAAGAAACGGCGGCGACAGACCAATATTGAGCTCTCTTCCTCTTTTTTACTAAATAAAAAAGAAGAAGAGCGCTTGGTAATAGGTCAATGCATCGGTTGTTCAGAAGACATGTTATCTCATCTATTTTCCCTAGTTCCGAAGAAACAAGAAAGAAGAAACGGCTGCGACAGACCAATATTGAGCTCTCTTCCTCTTTTTTACTAAATAAAAAAGAAGAAGAGCGCTTGGTAATAGGTCAATGCATCGGTTGTTCAGAAGACATGTTATCTCATCCATTTTCCCTAGGCCCGAAGAAACAAGAAAGAAGACACGGCGGCGACAGACCAATATTGAGCCGTCTTCTTCTTTTTTACTAAATAAAAAAGAAGAAGAGCGCTTGGTAATAGGTCAATGCATCGGTTGTTCAGAAGACATGTTATCTCATCCATTTTCCCTAGGCCCGAAGAAACAAGAAAGAAGAAACGGCGGCGACAGACCAATATTGAGCTCTCTTCCTCTTTTTTACTAAATAAAAAAGAAGAAGAGCGCTTGGTAATAGGTCAATGCATCGGTTGTTCAGAAGACATGTTATCTCATCTATTTTCCCTAGGCCCGAAGAAACAAGAAAGAAGAAACGGCGGCGACAGACCAATATTGAGCCCTTGTTTTCTTTTTTACTAATTAAAAGACATGTTATTTCATCTATTTTCCCTAGGCCCGAAGAAACAAGAAAAACGAAACGGCGGCGACAGACCAATATTGAGCTCTCTTCCTCTTTTATACTAAATAAAAAAGAAGAAGAGCGCTTGGTAATAGGTCAATGCATCGGTTGTTCAGAAGACATGTTATCTCATCCATTTTCCCTAGGCCCGAAGAAACAAGAAAGAAGAAACGGCGGCGACAGACTAATATTGAGCTCTCTTCCTCTTTTTTACTGAATAAAAAAGAAGAAGAGCGCTTGGTAATAGGTCAATGCATCGGTTGTTCAGAACATGTTATATCATCTATTTTCCCTAGGCCCGAAGAAACAAGAAAGAAGAAACGGCGGCGACAGACCAATATTGAGCTCTCTTCCTCTTTTTTACTAAATAAAAAAGAAGAAGAGCGCTTGGTAATAGGTCAATGCATCGGTTGTTCAGAAGACATGTTATCTCATCTATTTTCCCTAGGCACCGGCATGGGCACTTATTATTATAAAAATAACACATCATGAATATAACACAAAATAATTAATTAAAACAATACTACATATAATTAAATAATTTGAATATATTGCTAACACTTGTTCCTTCGGGCCTAGGGAAAATAGATGAGATAACATGTCTTCTGAACAACCGATGCATTGACCTATAACCAGGCGCTCTTCTTCTTTTTTTGTAAGTAAAAAAGAAGAAGAGAGCTCAATGTTGGTCTGTCGCCGCCGTTTCTTCTTTCTTGTTTCTTCGGGCCAGGGAAAATAGATGAGATAACATGTCTTCTGAACAACCGATGCATTGACCTATAACCAGGCGCTCTTCTTCTTTTTTTGTAAGTAAAAAAGAAGAAGAGAGCTCAATGTTGGTCTGTGACCGCCGTTTCTTCTTTCTTGTTTCTTCGGGCCTAGGGAAAATAGATGAGATAACATGTCTTCTGAACAACCGAAGCATTCACCTATTACAAAGCGCTCTTCTTCTTTTTTAGTTAGTAAAAAAGAGAAATAGAGCTAAAAATTTGTCTGTCACCGCCGTTTCTTCTTTCTCGTTTTTTCGGGCCTAGGGAAAATAGATGAGATAACATGTCTTCTGAACAACCGATGCATTGACCTATTACCAGGCGCTCTTCTTCTTTTTTTGTAAGTAAAAAAGAAGAAGAAGAAGATGATGACATAATGAATGTAATCATCATCATAATGTGTAGTATTGTTTAGTGTTAGTGTTAATAATAATAATAATATTATGATTAGGTATTATGTATATAGTTTGTAGTTAAAATTCTTATAATACAAGAACCATTTGTATTATAAGTTGAACACCGTATGTGTTTTAACTATGTTCAAATTATCTAAGGGTATAAGGTAGTTTATGGCACAGTAATATATTTAAATCCTAAGGTATCAATCTACGCGGAACAATGCCGACCTGTGCAGTTAAGTGATACAAAAACACGAAATCGAAGAAAAAGTGCGGAGAAATATAGTTTCATTCGTATATGAATCTAAAAACTACATTTTTAATATTTTTCAATCACTAAAACAGATGAAAATGACAATTTCAATGCCGCTGGGCCGCTGCGCTCTGTGCCGTGCGCCATGAGGCGCCAACTGTGGGGCCGCTGCGCTCTGTACCGTGCGCCATGAGGCGCCTACTGCGGGGCCCCTGCGCTCTGTGCCGTGCGCCATGAGGCACCAACTGCGGGGCCGCTACGCTCTGTGCCGTGCGCCATGAGGCGCCTACTGCGGGGCCGCTGCGCTCTGTGCCGTGCGCCATGAGGCGCCTACTGCGGGGCCGCAGATTGTACGTGTACGCGGCATTGCTACATCCTCAACACAATTGCTTCGGATTGAATGGAGGCTATCCCCGTACAATCTGTAGTATAGTCTATTGTAATGTTCGTATGTAAACTTTTGACTACTTTTCCTGTTGTTCCTATTGTTATTAGTATAACAGGCATTTTCAAAATCTATGTATTTCACTGTTAAATGTATGACATTTACTTGACTTTTCTATTTCTTTAGCTCAGATATTGTAATCTGAAGGAATTGAAAGGTCAATTAAAAATAATCGCGTATTTCCTGTTTGTTAATGTAAATAATGTGTGGTGTAATGAGTGTAATTGGTTTGTCGGTTTGTAATTATCTATTTTGGATTAACTTAGCTGTTTTATTTTCTAATATTATAAATAAGATTATATTTTAAAATGGGTACATAGTGGAGTGCCTGGAGCATTCTAAACCGTAAAACCTCGGATTAGAGTTATAGTGAATGAATTAATATGATCGATGTGGGATATTGTTTTTTAAACTGTAAATTGCAATGTTTACCCAAATTTTTTTTGTGCACTCCAATTTTTTATTGTTTAAAAAAAATATTATAAAAAAATAATGTTTGACCATATATTGTCACTTTAAACAGTATTTTATTTTTTTAATTTGTTAAATCTTACCTGAGTAGACATATAGGAACATTTTTCTAAGATACCTGTGTATAAAAATAGCAGTACCTAGGGATTTCGAACAGGTAGAAAAACGTGGAGGGGGGAGCGGAGCGAAAGCTGCTATGTATAATAGAATTTCTCGGCCAGTTTAATTATAAACGAAACGTACTCTATTGTGTACATTTAAAAAAAAATAGGTAATTAATTATGACTAATGAAAAGAAAAAAAATATTAGTACAAAATCTGTTTATTTAAATATATTACATTGTTGTCTACATCAAATATTTTCTTCTACTTCATCTATCTGTATAATAGGTGAAGTATTGGAACAACTATTTATGCTGCACTGTAAACATGCTACACTGCAGTATAAACCACTTCATCGGCATCCACACGGTTACATCTTGGTTAATTTTTTTAAAACATAATTGTATTGGGCCCAAATTTCGGTGAAATGATAATATCGTGAAAGCGTTCTATTAGTCGTTTTTTAATAGTTTTTTCATCCGGGATATGCTCTGTAGTGATGACGTTTTTCAACTCTTGCATGCTAAATTGGCAATCATCATTCTCTTCTATGTACTTGTATATACTCCATTGCTGCACCTACAATCGAAATTCTCGGATTAATTTTCTTTTCAACATTACTGAGGTGAATTGAATTTTTCAGCAAAGTATAACAATCCGAATGATACTTTGCTGAGTGTTTTTGTAAGTCGGTTAAGTATATCAGAAATCCTTTTATGGATATCTCGATAATAAGCAGATTTCTGGACAGCTATAAAATTCGTGATGGATTCATTTAAAGTTGGAGTTTTGATGTATGAAATCTGCCTACGCCGAGCTTTATTTAATTTTACTTACTTTAATGAGCATAAACAAATTCAGTTTGTAGGTGAGGTAACAATCCATTTTGTCGTTCGGTTGAAGCAGCTTGTAAAGAGGTTACTCCTCGACTAATTTTTATAATTGCACCTAAATTTGACTTTGTTTCGGAAGATGAACCCAGGTGTATACATATTATGTAGCTATTTTCATCAGCCATGCTGCTAGCCGTTGGTTTATCCATTGTTCGAAATCTAATAAAAAACAATTAATAATTAATTAATTGTATTTGATTCATTATTATCATATATATTTTTTATTGAAACTGATCTTTAAATTTCGATTTATTTATTATTTAATTAATTCAATAATGAACTGTAGTTTTCAATCACTTACCAAATTAAGCAATACAAAATAATTTGTCATAGTTCAATATAAAAACGTCGTCTTTAATACACCTTCCAGTACAAAAATATACAAGAATTTTTCACTAATAAACCACATTTTCACTGTTATAGAAGCACAATATTCACAGAACACGTGTTACTTGCAACTAAACTAGCCGAGAAATTCTATTGTACATAGCAGCTGTCGCTCTCGCCTCCACGTTTTTCTACCTGTTCGAGATCCCTAGGTACTGCTATTTTTATACACAGGTATCTTTGAAAAATGTTCCTATATGTCTACTCGGGTAAGATTTAACATATAAATAAAAAAGATTACTGTTTTAAGTGAAAATATATGGTCAAACATATTTTTTTATAATATTTTTTTAAACAATGAATAAATGAAGTGCACAAAAAAATTTTGGGTAAACATTGCAATTTACAGTTTAAAGAACAATATCCCACATCGATCATAAATTAATATTCACTATTCACTATTCACATTCACTATAACTCTAATCCGAGGTGAAAAGCCCCAGGCGCTTAATGATTGAATGAGCTCATTCAATCATTAAGCATGGCCGAATTAGATATTACCTCATATAATTACCGGTAAGAATATATTACTAGCATGACGAATTAAGTCTGATGTATCCTCAAAATAATTCCGTCAGCAATAATAATAATTTATTTATACACGTATTTGTATGTTTTTATTAATTAACTCGGGTTTTGGATAAAATAGTAGTGTATTGGTTGCATTATTTTTGGTCGCATTTTACTTGTTAAAAATTAAAATTGCGTATTGCGTATACGAGTATTTTGTACTGTTATTTCTATTGAATGAGGTCAGGCAAAAATTCAGGATGGCCGATTGTTAGCAATATATTCAAATTATTTAATTATAGTATTGTTTTAATTAATTATTTTGTGTTATATTCATGATGTGTTATTTTTATAATAAGGTAAAGTCACCTATTTCCGCGGTATTTTCACCAAAACTAGAAAGAGCGAGAGAGCTATGCTTGGTATTTCGCTACAAGACATGATTCGCAATGATGAAATCCGTAGACGAACTAAGCTTACCGACATAGCTCTCAAAATTAGCAAGCTGAAGTGGCAATGGGCCGGCCACATCGCTCGGAGCACCGATAACCGATGGGGAAGAAAGGTCCTCGAGTGGCGACCACGCGTAGGCAAAAGGAGTTCAGGCCGCCCCCCGACCAGGTGGACGGACGACCTGAAGAAGACGGCGGAAAACCGCTGGATTCAAAGGGCACGGGACCGGTTGGAGTGGCGCCAATTAGGGGAGGCCTATGTCCAGCAGTGGACCTCAAAAGGCTGATGGATGAATATTATTATAGAAGTGGCAGTAGGTCGTCAAAGGCATCACCGGTACGGCGTTCTTTTTACGTCTTTAACCGTGCGAGCTGTACACATAGAAGTAGTAGTTATTCACTAGTTCATTCATTCTCAGTTTATTCACTCCCTTGAGAATTTGCCCGGGCAAAGAGGGTACCCTCGAGACCCGAATAAACCCTACCAACCTCCCCCCCATATTGCAAACGCAGACGCGGCATATGAGAGGCCCGTGCACAGACCTATATCTAAATAGATGACACATGTACCTTTATTTGTATGAAAACCAAGCGTGCCACTTTTTTCCGATCGACTGACACTTATCAAGAAGGTTTTAGAGATGATGGATATAGAATTCTCCGTCAAATAGAAAATCGATTCAAAAGTCATATAGATTCTTCTATAAAAATCGATTTTGAAATCGAAAATTCGAAAAAAATTAAAAAGAAGGAAAAGTTAAGCAACATTTCAGAAATGATCGATAGAAGATCGATTTTCGAGAAATCGATCGTCTAGATTTATTTTTCTAGGACGTTACATATACGAGTAAATGGTTAAAAAATAAGAAAATGTTTTTTTTAATGTTATCTTATTTTGTACAAAATTGTGGTAGAAAATAGAAAAATCTCTCTAATTACACATTGGAAATAAAAAACCTTACAGTGATTAAGGTTTTTTTTATATAAATTTAATTTACTGATACAAAACATGGATACATCAATACCTTATACAAAGTTGTAAAGATATCGCTATTAGATTGAGATGCGTCGATGTTGCGTTGGCGTACTCGTAATCACGTAACACATGAAAAAATCCGCCGAAATGACCACGACAACTCAGAGATACCATATTTGATAATTATGTTATATATTATTTGATTTTTTATACTAAAAATAATCTTCTATATGGCCATGATCCATCCATACTGAATTCATGAAAATGAGCAGAACAAATTCAGGTTTGTTTGATTGGGACCAATCTTTATGCCCGGTCTTTAAGGCGAAAGGATAGGCCAAACTACGACATAGACCTCTCTTTAAAGGCCTACTACTACTAGACGGATTGATCAAATTAAAAAATAAAATATACCTAATATGCATAATATAATAAACTTTAAATTTTAAGTTTTTTTTTTATCATTATTTTTGGTGGTTTTTAAGAAAAAAAATCTATTATATCGTCTATATATTTGCAGGAATTTGCTTACTGCTTCCAAAGGACTGAAGCGATTTAAATGATTTTTTCACATTATTATAGACAATTTATTGCTTTATTAAATTTAAGTTCAATGTTTTGCAAAATGACTACTTACGTGCTATTAAATCAATAACACCATATTATTCTTTCGCGGACTGCGCCGCGACTGTCTCAGCCGCGTGGGCCAGTCTTACCCAAGCGTTCGCACGGGGAGGTTGTGTCACACTCACATGTCAGCGCGCTCCGCTCTCTACACTTTGCGTCAAAGAGTAAACAGTTCAGACAGTGCATTTGGTACAAAGCTTGGACGTTTTAAATATAAATATGTTTATTAGCGTGCAAATAACTTTGTAAATATTTAGATTTTATTATTTTAGTAAGTAGACACCTGAATATACATATTTTTATTAGTGTACAAGCTCTTCGTAAATAGTTCATTATAATTAAATATTGTTGTAATTGCGAGTGGACTCTGAATATTTTTGAATATTGCCCACAGGGTGGCTTTTTGTAGACGAAGTAATTCAATTTCTTGGAGCCACACCCGATTGCTTGATTGGGGCCGATACTATTGTCGAAATTAAATGCCCTATAACCGCATACAATAAAAATGTCAGGGAAGCTGTAGAGAAAAAGATAATACCGTTCTATAAAATTAATAAAGGAGAGATGGTTATAAACAAAACGCACGCTTGGTATTTTCAAATACAGGGACAATTGCATATAACCAAAAGACCAAAAGGTTTGCTTGGCATTTGGACGGGAGAGGATCGGCCTTTACAGACAGAATTGATTCCCAAAGACGATAATTTCTGGGCGAACGAAATGGAGGAAAAATTGTGCACATTTTATACATAATGTCTACTTCCAGAACTGGTCGATCCCAGGTTCCCCCGAAATATGAAAAATAAGATCCCCAATACATTCAAAGCGCGATCTACTAAAAAAAGAAATATAAAGAAAAGCGAAAACATACGAGTACAGAAAATAACGATAAATCTGGCAAGCCAAAGAAAAAACAAAAAATTGTAGGAAAAGAAAATGAAGAAGATATACGGAAGTTAAGCTCCAGTAAAAAAACACAGAAGGAAGAAAAAGTACCTGTAAATTAAACAATTATCATAATGTTGAAGAAAAAAAGATATATGGAAGTCAAACTCTAACCAAAGCAATACAGATGAATCTATGTATTTAGAATCTACGTTGGTTAGAGATTTAAAATTTACTGAGTTTTGATTGATTTAACGAAACTGCAGTGTTTCCGCAAAAAGAGAACTATCGTATTCATAGTGATTTGATGTGATTTTTATGCACAGCCGTGAAATCGGGTCATTTTCACGTTGTTTTCGATACTCATAATGAAGACAAGAACGTTTAGGGACTTTCTGTTCGTTTAGTGAATTTAAGATTTTTATTTTAGCTTCGTGATGTTTCGTCGAATAGCTAGAACCCTTGTCATCATCTCTATAAAATGGAGAAAATGCCATTTTAACGTTAAAAATGTTAAAATAAACGATAGCTATAGAATGGTACTTTCAAGACTGTTTTTAAACGGTCTAAACGAAACGTTCAATAAAGATGTTATATCCACATTTCAGTTTTTTATTAGAATAAGCACAATAAAAAAGTGTACCTTTTAAAAAACGCATATGGCACGCATATCCTCATTCAGGTAACGAACCCATCCTTTCTCGTTCCTGACCTCAATCCAATATCCTTATTCAGGTAACGAACCCATAATTTCTCGTTCCTGACTTCAATCTAAAATCCTTCCTCCAACTTCCTCAAACTCCAACTTTTACACTCGTGACCTCGGTCCAAAAATGGTATTCTTTTGTCAAGTAGCAAACTTAACCATTATCGTTCTTGTACTGTAACAATTCAAACGTATTTATGTAGTTAAATCATTTTAAAATCCATAATAACATAGGTCCACTATACATACCTAATTCAAGCTTGTTATGTCGTGCACTTTTACAACAGTATCCATATCAATGTGCACACTCGCCCCAGTCTCCCCATGCAAACAATCCCATCGTATACCATTAATGACCTACAATGGTGTATAGACACTTCAATTTCATCCATCCAATACTCACCTAATATTATACCCTACAAGTACCTATAGACATAATCTTTAAGCATTATCTCCATTACTATCTTTCATCCATCCTTCTATATAGTAACTCCTATATAATTATTTTCTTTATTCATATATTATATTATCCATTTTGTCTAAAGCAATGTTTAACCTTATTGTTTTTTTCTCTAAATTAATATTCTCCAAATGTTTTATTGTACTACAAATATTGTAGGGACACAATAAGAATTGTATGCCATATACCTAATTCAATGTGAATAAATTTCAATCGATCATTTGCAATGTAACTTGAGAATCATTTTGAACAGTAAGTATTATTTTAAAATTTATTGTTGTTTACAAGTATCATTCGGTATACTTCCATAGATAATCAAGCCAAATATAGGTTACCCAAAATCATAAAAACATCTTTGAAACAAAAGGAAAGACTACATAACTTTTGTAACGATTGGAACTGGTGTGGCGCTCCTGTCGAGCGTCTTTTTACGAAGCTGCGTCCGCGACGAGTCGGCGGCGGCGCGGCGTACGATGTGCGGGCGGTGCGGTGCGGTGCGGTGCGGTGCGGTGCGGTACGGTGCGGGGCGGTGCGGGCGGCGGCGCGCTCGGGGCCGAGCGCGGTTGGCGGGGCGCGCTGGCCGGACACCGGTCACGCTGCTCGCGGCACTGCACTCTACGTTCTGTATTGTCTTCCCCGATGTAGTCGTTATCACTCACGCTCCAACGCTGCTTCCCGCTCACGCAGGCATCGTCGGCGGTTGTAGGTGGCTCCGCTGCCGTGGCTGCAGCTGAGTGATTTTACTCCACAACACTCTGCTTGCGATGAGTAGTTTTCAACCAACCAACTGACGATGATCTCTATTATCCTCCTGATCCAGAAATATATCCATCCAAAAATATATATATTTATCCAGAAATATTCCTTCTATTATGATCCTTTAAAAATATCAAAATGTACCCCTTAAATTATATCCTTCTTTTGTAATTCTTATATTTTATCTCTCTTTTTATAATTCACAAGATTATCACATTTTATAAAATTACTTTTCATACATATCACATCCACATCCACATAATCCATCCAGAAATATCCCTTCTGTTATCATCATTTAATAATATCAAAATATACCTCTTATATTATATCCTTCTTTTATCAAGCTTATATTTTACGTATCCTTCTTTTATAACTTACAAGATTATTATTAGATTATTACATTTTATACATTTTTTAAGCTATTGCATAGCTTTTATCGCGGGCTTTGAGCGCGGCGACCGAATCGAGAAATTCCGTAACGAAAATAAGTAACACCTTTCAACAACTCGGTTGCCTGGAGACTTGATATCCAACTATCAAGTCTCCAGGCAACCGAGTTGTTGACTGTCAATAGAAAAATATGGATATAATTGAATAAAGTATTATTTTACATTCCTTATTATTTTATTTGATATTGGCGACGAGATGTCGAATAAACTAAAAAACAATAAGGAAATACGAGCCACATTACGTGGGTTAATGAAACGAACCGAAAATTACATTTCGGGAATAGAAAAAATTGACATTGAAGAAATAAATATACGACTGAATTCTTTACAAGAAAATTTGAACAAATTCTACGCGATTCAAGAAAAAATTGAATGGCTTACAGAAGAAGAAAATTTAGAAGAGGAAATAAAATACAGGTACGAATTTGAAGAAATATATACAAAGCTAAAATTTAAATTTTTGAATGTACAAAAAGAAAATAATCGGCTAATACCTGAATGTTCTTTTATATCAGCAAGAGCGGAAGTTTATTTGATAAACTGTTAACTGTCAAGGCACGCTTGAGACGTACACCTAATACAAAAGAGTTATCACCCTATCAGTTAATGTTCGGCAGAGAGGTAAGAACCTATATGCATGCCTTATTTAAGAAATCCGCCCCACTATCCAGATTACATTACAATGCACCGCCAACGCAGGAGTTCGGACAAGGTGATAAGGTACAAGTCCGCAGTTACACCAACCCAAGAATTAAATGGGAGTTCGGAGTCGTCATCCGAAGATTAGGTAGACTCCATTATGAAGTCAGAACTGAAAATGGCATACTGGTGCGCCGTCACCTTGACCAAATGCTGCCGGCGCCCCTGGTGGTGTAAGTGAAAATAGCGGTGGAGGACTGTTGGATATCAAGTCTCCAGGTAACCGAGTTGTTGACTGTCAATAGAAAAATATGGATATAATTGAATAAAGTATTATTTTACATTCCTTATTATTTTATTTGATAACCTTAATCGTCAACTTGAACACAGATGGCAGTAATACACATTTTTTTATAATCCGTGCAGAAATCTTAAAATTGCGTGAAGGATATTTTATATTCCCATTATAAAATTCAAAATTATATTACCATATTATCCAAATAATATGTTTTATCAACATAAGCTATGTTGAATTCTAGATTGATAAAATAACGTAAAAGAGTGTTTGTTATTTTTAAACGTACAATTACAACTGACAGACTTGACAGCACAAAATCAAAACGCCATTATGATTTATGGTACAAATAATTTGTGTACAAAGTGTTTTAAATATGAATAAACAAAGTGCATTTATTAATGAAAAACGCGATGTACCTGTAACATTCGGCCAAATGTCACAGGCACATCGCATTGATCCATTTATATTGCGGGTTGTTAATACTTAATGTCACTTATTAAATACTTTTCTATTTTATATTTTAGAATGTTCAGTCTTGCTTGGAGTTATGAAATGTCAGCTGATATTTGCAATGTCTTATATAATGGAGATATGATAAAATAGTGGATAAAGATGTACCTATTAATGTAAATGTTGATGATTATGGAAGAATATATTGTATTTCTGGAATTCCTTCTGAGCGTTTTCATAGCATAAAAAATGCTATGCAATAGCTTTACCGCGGCAGTCTCCGAGTGCCACACGTATTTTTTTTATTATGCCCTTTTTGTAACTTTAATATTTTACCCCTCTTTTATATTTTACTCACAAAAATTTAGAAGATTATTGCACTTTATATCCTTTACTTAAGTTTTCCTTTACATATCGCATTCACAAAATCTATATTATCTGTTAACAAATAATAATAAATTAAAACGTAAGAAGATAATCAAACATCTTACGCCCCTTCCCACTATGTGCATGGTAGAGCTACACTTCAAAAAGAATAATCACGGGTAAAATTCATATAGGTAACTTAAACCACAAACAATTTAACTCAAATGTAGAATACTCAAAAACTCAATTCATAAAAAATGTACAAACCAGTTATTGCTTTTTTAACATACCGATAAGTTAGCTAATCAAAATTGAATCATATACATATATTTATATTTTAACGACTCACAAATTAATTCCGAAATATATACTTATAAATCCTGTAACCGACAACCATCAAATTTTCTCCAAATAATCTAAATAATTTTTCTTGCTTTTCTTCTATCATATCTTATGACTCGTAATTCTTCTCCTCCGAAATGGTAACAAGTGCTTTTAGTGCTTAATGCCCAGTCCATTATTATATCATTCCAAAGTCCACAGGTATTCTCCATTGTTTGATCCAATAATAACATGAAAACAAAAATAAAACTTGCAATTAATTCTGTTTAAAAATGTACCTAAGTAAGTACAAGCTGTAACCATACTTTTGCAATTATCAGTAACGTAATAGATACTTAGGAATAACACAAACCGCACAAAATTCAATAAACTCAAATTCAATAAACTAATCCCATTATTATTATACGCGTAACCATTATTATTATACGATGTTAAACAATAGAACATCGATAACTCTATAAAACAGTAATTACTATCGAATATTATACGCACAATGAGCCCTAGTACCTACTGATATAGGACCATTATTATTATTCGTAATATACTTATAAATATTTAACACATACCTACTCCAAAACGTTACGTGTTAAATGTATCACAAAATATTAATAATTTAAAGCGTGCAAAAGTTGTCTTATAACATTAAAGTTCTTCTAAACGAATATTAATATTAATAACAACGTTACCGCCATTTTATATCTCGGCTGTGTAAGTAAGAACCATAGGTAAGAACTTCTCATATAAAGCTCTTATGATTTATATATTTTATATCAAAATAAGGTAAAATGAATAGAAAACCATTTGAGCCAATCAAGTTCCTGTAAAACGGCCGGCTAGGCTACTACGTGTCTATTTAATAAATTCAGATAGCAAACTTAAGACAATCTGTGTCAACCAACATTTGTATCGATTCCTAATTTGTTGTATTTAAATATATCCAATAAATCAACTTACGCAGTTTTACGCAGGCGATCCCACTGGCTGAATTGTTGGGGGTATCTCCAATGAAAGACTTGAATCCAGCTAGTTATTTTTAATTAATTCCATGACCTCCACAAACATCGTCCTTGACATCTGCCGTTTCCCGCCATTATCCACTTTTGTTTTTTTAAATCACGAATACAGCGTTACAGCCAATTTAAATATGTGGCCAGCATTATTTTACGAGTGAAAGGTTTTAAACTTATTTTAATTTTATTTATTTTTATAATGTTAAACTAACGCAATAAGGTATTATAATAAATGTGACCTTACAAAATAAATAATCATATTTATGTATTATTTTAACATTTTGCTTTTTTTTATAACAACTTGTATTTGTGTGAGAAAATTATCTTTTGATGTGAATATTTTGTTAGAAAAAAATGTCTTTTTCTTTACTTCTATTATTATTTGTGCTTATTTTTTTTTCCACATAATTTTGTTTTTTTTTCTGGATTATTGTTTTAAAAAGAAATGGTTACCTATATGCTGTTGTCTTGTCTCTATTCCTTATGTCACATTCAGACAATCTCCGAGTACATTGGATTAAACGCGAATTTGAGTAATTAGGTTTGGGCGGGAGTGCCTAAATGTGGCATGAGAATAAAAAAATGTATTATTTTTATTATTATGTAATATTATTTGTTTTTTTTTCTTTTTCTGTCCATTTCACTAGCGGGACGTTCAGTAATTATATAAAATCGTATTTAATATTTTTAATTAGTAGTAAGTAATTAATTCATAACTTTTTATATTTGTGTGTAATGAGTCCGATGATAACTCATTTTTCTCTGTCTGTGACATTAGCCTTTCTTTTCAGGCTTGAGCAATGATACCAACCTATATACTCTGTCTATATACCTACCATAGGTACCTACCATAGATATATTATCCTACTGACTAATATATCTATGGTACCTACAATGATGATTTAAACTTGTTCTTTTTTAATTATTTAAAGAAAATAACACAACAAAACTTTCTATGAAATGTATTGTAACTATCATAGTAAATAAGTATACCAGTGTCGGGAAATGGCCACAGGAGAACGAGAAAATAAACTATGAAATATAATAAAATAAAATTCAGTCCAAAAAGATACTTTTTATTATATCGAATCATTGACAAAATGACAAATCAGAAGAAGTAAAATATATGTTTTACAGCTGCCAGCTTTATCATATACAACCTACTTGAATATTATATATTATGAGGTGCTTGGGTTTTTGCTATATTCCAACAGCCCCCCTCAAAAATTCAAATATAAATCAATTTATAAGTACGTCCTTTGTACAACACGTTTGTCATTACATCTACCACCACTTCACTAGGTGTTTCGTTATGGAGAAGAAGCGGCGAAAGAAACTCCATAACACACATCTTTTAAAATAAATATAAATGTTTTTACAATGGCAAACTTAACCATGGCACATGTCGAGCTGAAGATACTTCAGACAACATCGGTTTATCAGTCAAATATACAACGAAAACTTCAAACAAAACCTTATACTCGTACTCTGCTTTAGCTGATGAGAGTGCGACAGTATCTACATTGTTTTCGTGTGTTTCACAAAATTATGCAGTTTTAATTACTTTGAACAAATAGTTTCTAATACTATGTTTGAGTCTCGTCGCATTCTCAGTTCCTCAGTCAGAGTCCACATAAGCAATAATTAACTATTATTATATACAGCTTTCATTGATTAGGTTTAACTATTCATATCTGTTACATAACATTAAAAGATGAATTGAACATTTACACATTTAAGACAAAATCTGAATGCGTTAAAAAACATTGCGTACATTTACTTTTACATTTCTGTACAATACTACTTTTATTTGACTCTACAATGTGCACCATGATGTAAGTCAGAATTTAATACTGAATAATTTATAAGAATAATGATTAGGATAAATTACGCTTATAGAATCTTTTAACACATTTTGCACATTAGTAGATTGATTTAGTGATATTGTATTTGCTATTCTTTCAACATCTATACAAGGAAATAATTTTATTTATTTTGTATTAGTAATATAAATTATTTGCATTACAATGTTTTTACAAACTTATAATGCTTATTTTGTTGAAATTATTTATCCATCTACATACGTGTAGGACTATACATGTATTCTTATCCATATTAATTTATAAACTATGAAATATAATAAAAAAAAATTAACAAAAAATACAACTGACTTCTATGTCACTACAAAGTAAAAAATAATTCAAATAAATGTTGGTTTAGTACATATTTCTGAAGTCGGCGCTCTATATATTTCGTTGGATAACGATGTAAACAGCGTGACTAATATAAGCGCCGACTTCATAAATATGTACTAAACCATCATTTATTTGAATTATTTTTTACTTTGTAGTGACACAGAAGTCGGTTGTATTTTTTGTTAAAAATTTTTTTCACCCTTTTTAGTGAACACATAATAACATTTATATAAATACAATATAAAATTGTATAAACGAGATCATGAATTAAGGTAAGGTCTGAATTTACATTGATTGGAACCGCCCGCTCGCAGGGCGCTGCCACGCCCTGCTCACTTAGTTTTATATTGTCTTATATGTTCCAACCTAACCTAACTAAATAGTCAATGATGAACTGGCTTTGCAATTTCATTAGAACCTACACCAAATATCTTCAAACACAACTCAATTATTCCCATCGGTTGAGGAGTTACATATTTTGTATCCGAGCCACATTATCAGACTCTTAAATAGTCAATGATGAACTGGCTTTGCAATTTTATTAGAACCTACACCAAATGTCTTCAAACACAACTCAATTATTCCCATCGGTTGAGGAGTTACATATTTTGTCTCCGAGCCACATTATCAGATCCTCAAATAGTCAATGATGAACTGGCTTCGCAATTTCATTAGAACCTACACCAAATATCTTCAAACACAACTCAATTATTCCCATCGGTTGAGGAGTTACATATTTTGTCTCCGAGCCACATTAGCAGACCCTTAAATAGTCGATGATGAACTGGCTTTGTAATTTCATTAGAATGTACACCAAATACCTTCAAACACAACTCAATTATTCCCATCGGTTGAGGAGTTACATATTTTGTCTCCGAGCCACATTATCAGACCCTTAAATAGTCAAAGATAAACTGGTTTTGCAATTTCATTAGAACCTACACCAAATATCTTCAAACAAAACTCAATTATACCCATCGGTTGGGGAGTTACATATTCTGTCTCCAGAACCCACTCTGATCCTCATCATATTTAAATGGGACCAACTTGTAGCAATTGACCACACACGAAATTAAAGGCATTAAAATAGGTTCATAAACGGCGAAGTTATGGCTGTTATATTTACATGGGTGGAGGAGTTCCTCTCATTTTCTCCAGAACCAATCGATAGATCCTAACCATATTTAAATGGGACCAACTCGCAGCTCGTCTCTACGCAATAAAAAAAGAATTATATAATCGGTCCACTAACGGCGGAGTAATTGGTGTACATACATAAAAAAAGAGATACCGGCCGAATTGATAACCTCCTCCTTTTTGAAGTCGGTTAAAAATAAAATTCACTCAAAAAAGATACTTTTTATTATATCGAACCATTGACAGAGTGACAAATCAGAATAAGTAAAATATATGTTTTTCAGCTGCCAGCTTTATCATATATTATATATTATGAGTGGCTTGGGTTTTTGCTATATTCCAACAACTAGGGTTTATTATTATAAATTCAAAGCAATAAACGTGAACTACAACTACAACTTTCATGTGATGAAAATCGTGATTTCTATGTAAAAAACCGGTTTAACCTAGAAATTATTCGTAGCATGTGTATCACAATGTGAGTACCCATTTTATGCACTTTTCCCTTCCTGTGTAATGTATGTCACCCTGTTGAAAATAAGGTTAGATGATCATTATTATCCATTAAATGTTATGACGATTATTGTCAGTATCTCTGCAATAAGCTCCCAAGTATCTCACCATTCCTATTCTTGAGTCAAGTTCTCAAGGACTATGCCTCCATTTACCTTGTTATTGTTAAAAACAGAACAAATAAAAGATGCAGCTGTTTTGTTTTCTTTTATATTAAATAAGTTGGAAACTATAGTGCACTCCACTGGATATTAGCTGAACTGCTGTCTACACATACATGTAATCAATTCCACATAATATCAGTATCCTACATGAGACAGTATCAGGTGCGTTACAACTTCAGAGGACCAAGTTCGCCTGTTATAAATTACAAACTGTAATAAATTGCAAAAAACACATGACCAGAGCCAGAGCCAGAGCAATATTTATTGAATTACCATAAGGATATTTTCAGCTAGCTATAATCAATACGGTAAAAATACAAAAGCAAGTCACAACACCACCTCCACCACCACCACCACCTCCAACTTGGTCATGTAACTCTACGCAAGTCTCTACGTGAGGTCTACGCTTGTTCTACGCGAGGTCTACGAAAGGTCTACGCGAGCTACATTTCAGAAAAGTATAATTTTAAAATATTTTTATTAATTTTGAGGTTAGTATGTATAGATCAAATGTAACTGAATATTGCAAGAGATGTTCACTATTGGGCAAAAATTGTACATTCCAGAGGAAAATACAAGTATTTATAGAAAAATATTTAAAAATAATATTCATGTAGTCATTGTAATCTGAGAATATAATTTCAATCAACTATTTTCATATTTTACTCATGACAACAATATGATGGCAATTTAATTCGTAAATCTTGTGTCGTCTTGTGTCAGTGTATTGAAGTGGACAAATTGCAGCTGACATGAATGTCATATTTTTATAGTGTTACAATGTAAAATACATAATTTAAATTATTGATACCAAATCAAGCTAAATGTAGAATTTGAATAGTACAGAATGCTTTGCATTAAAATGTTTCACTAAAATAGGATAAATTCGCCCAGGGTCCACACATTTAGCGAACGTCTCCTTTTGCTTGTCTCCTATACTTGTTTATAGATACGAGATATCCAGGGTTTGCAAATTTAATATTCATATAATTGTTACATGTTAATTAAAATAAATAATTTTACAATTAATACACGAAAAGTAAACAATAAATATAAAGTTAATAATCATTACCAAGATAGCCTAACATCTGTATGTCAAAATCATAGATTAGTAAAGATAACTCATTCCTAACAAGAAAATGTAACCAGTTTTAAAAATTGAAATTGTCACTGTCATCTATTTTTGTGTTTGAAAAATATAATAAAAAAATGTAGATTTAGAGCATTTACGAAAGAAACCATATTTCTCCGCACTTTCTCTTCGATTTCGTGTTGTTTTTGCACCATGATAGTCGAACACGTAATAAGGAAAAAGTCAGCCATTTTACGCATGTGTCAGCTATTTGTGGCTTCCTTCAATTGCAAGGCGAAAAATTTATACTTATCTGTGGTCAAAATATTAGCTTTATATATTATCAAACCATACTATTATACGTAGAACCATAGACGTCTGCGTCATGTTGTATCTATGGGTAGGAACCACCTGACCAATCAATTTGTGTGGGAAATTCAAATGCGTTTTACAGCAGTATGAAGAGAAAGAAATACTCATGATGATAACTTCCTACGCCGACAGATTAGTCGGCGGCCAATTTTTTATCTAATTTTTCATCTTCAATCTAATTTTTTACAACTTACACCAAGTCACCTAATTATAAAATAAATTTTAGAACAGTGTTTTTCCAAAAAGTAACATAATTAACTATAGAAAAAACAATTCCACTAAATTTTATTTTTAAATTTAAAAAAAAAAAAATTAAAAACAGCGTTTTACACAAACTACAACAGTCGATTTATGAGGAGACCTATTTCTTTGTCTGTTAGTATAGATCATACAGACAAACTTTTATGCGTGTGGTATGGCCAGGGGTACCACTGGCGATCTTAGTGTTGCTAGGTTGTTAAATCACCGTAATAATGGAAAAATACGATTATTATTTGTAAATATTTAACATAGTGTTACGAGTAAAACATAAAACTAAAATTCGCTTATGAAGCTTCCAACAAATAACCATAGATAACAGAAGACAGTTTCCGTAATCCGCCAGACTTATAGACAAGTAGTACCATAAACTAACAATTCATAAACAAATTGTAGAGGTAAGGAGGTATTGCTTTTCCCTATGTATCTGAAAATGTCTGTCAAAAATTGTTCTTATAAGTTAGGATGGCATTAGTGATGGTGGTGTATATTTTTAATTTTTGCATCTGCATGCATCCTTTGAGGGAGGGAGGGTGGTACATGCTGCATGGTTTAAAATATATATCATCATACATATTTGTAGCGGATTATAAATTCTTTTTATACTAGAATTAGGTCAGCACACTTTACTCTGTTTACAACTGCAACTACATTCACTTCATACCATTTTACTACAATAGCGCCTTTTATAAGGGTTTTCGGGCTGCTTATTTGCTGGATACAGGTAAAGGCTTTTTCAATGGATATGGGGAATGAGATGGTGGTTCCTTAACGTACTCTTGCCCTCAACAAACAATGGAGCATAGACTTTGATTTTATATTCATGACGCGGAACATGTTTAAATGTCATTCTTATGTCATATTTCAGTAACTGTAATGTCATTGTTTTGACGTACACACCTGTCATGTCCTATGACAAAATCAAAGTCCTTCTATGGGCACATCATACGGGAATTTTGAAACTAGATAATTCACAATGATGTCACTAGATAGCGTTGTTTACTATAATCTGTTAGGTACCTACTCACTAGATGACCTTGAAATCTACCAATATGCCTGGGTCACTAGCACAATAAAAAATACTTCAATACTTTTCAAGTGGCTAAAAAATTGCTACGAAACTTTCTAATGTAATAAATTACCTACCCAAACACTGCCTATAGGTACCTACAATGATGATTGAAACTTGTTCTTTTTTAAATTATTTAAAGAAAATAATACAACACAACAACACTTATACTTACACTTTATATTGTAATTATCACAGTAAATAGGTATACCAGGGTTTATTATTTTAAATTCAAAGCAATAAACGTGAACTACAAATACGATTTGTAATTCAAATGTTACTAAACATTATGTTAAAACAAGGTTTCTTGTGATGAAAATCGTGATTTCTATGTAAAACCCAGTTTAACCTAGAAATGATTTGAAGCATACGTGTCACGATGTGAGTTCCTTTTAATGCTCTCTTCCCTTCCTCTGTAATGTATGTCACCCTGTTGAAAATAAGGTGAGATGATCATTAGTATCCATTCAATGTTATGACGAGTCTTGTCAGTATCTCCGCAATCAGCTCCCATGTATCTTACCATTCCTATTCTTGACACAAGTTCTCAAGGACTATATTTAAATTAAACTTTGCAGCTATTTTGATTTCTTTTATATTAAATAATTTGGAAACTATAGTTCACTCCACTGGATATTAGCTGAACTGCTGTCTACACATACATGTAATCAACCCCACGTAATATCAGTATCCTACATGAGTAAGTATCAGGTGCGTTACACCTTCTGAGGACCAAGTTGAATCGCCTGTTATAAATTTCACTCCTTCCTCCTCCATTGCAATTCAAAGTAATTAAATAATTTTCGATGAAATATTATGTCTTTAAATTAGTATTGATTGTAAAACATTTTATTGTTATATGCAAAATTATATAAAGACGAAAATGAGAGTAAAAAGAATTACAAAAATAAAAAGGTAAGAAAAAAACATGACATTACAAATATAAAATTTACGAGCAAAATTCAGAAAAAAGTAAAAATAAATAGAATGTAAAAGGACTCCAAATGCCATCAACGCTCTCGGGTGGGATCGAACCACCGCCTCTCTGCTTTACAGCGAGCGCGCTAGCCATTGCGCCACAAGAGTTCTGATTTTAGAGGGCGAAAAAGCCCTACAGTTAACACTCTGCTAACTGTATTTTATTCAAAATAGATAAATGCAACGTTATTACTTTTTCGAGGAGCCCAAATCATATTAATTATATATTCGAAATCCATTCTTATCATTCGTGTTGAAGAAATAAAAGATTTAGGAATTATCATTATCGACCCATTATTGTCCCACTGCTGGGCACTGGTGAAAATATATTATGTATGAACCATTTGCTAGACACATGTCTTCATACCCGGCAGCAGTTTTTAAGAACGCTTCAACATCATCATTATCAACCTATTACTGCTCTACTGCTGTGCACACGGGCCTTCTCTCAGAATGAGAAGGCCTAATCGGCAGTAGTCCACCGCGCTGGTAACTTCACATCACATTGATTTTTAATCCTTACTAATAGTATTAATCCGAAAGTAACTCTGTCTGTCTGTCTGTCTGGTTGTCTCTTCTTCACGCCTAAACCACTTAACCGATTTTAATGAAATTTTGTACAAAGATAGTCTGAGACCCGAGAAAGGACATAGGATAGTTTTTATCCCGGAAATACCACGGGAACTAGGGATGGAGATCTAAGATCGATTATTCGGAGCATCGATCTTTTGGACCAAAAAATCGATTATTTTAATCGATGTTAGTAAGGATTGAGTCGTAAACTATGCATTTGGTCAAGTGATGATCTTTAGCAAAGTTGTTGTCCATGAGCCCACGAAGGTTCCAGAGTTGGTACGACTAATTTTCGAATCCAATGTAGGTACGAATTTCAGTTTTATGTATGTTAGTATGTCATATTATTTTCTTTTAAACGCGGGCGAAGCCGCGGGCAAAAACTAGTACGTACATAAATTTGAAAATCCAGTGGTTCGTGCCCCGGATTATAACCTCGGACCCCTCGATCAAGAGTCCGAATTTCTTAACCACTAGGCTATCACTGCTCAAGAACTCTTACTCGTATGTGGGGTTAATTCTGGATGTTTCCGTAAAGGGCGCTGTCGGTTTATATTAAGGTTAGCGCTGTGTAAACGTAACGTTTTTGCGAAGGGTTCATTTCATTGCTAATAGTTCACAAGGATTTCACTAGGGTGCGTTGTATTCAATAATTGTGAAATAAAATTTGTTACTTTAATAAAAAAATAATAATATAAGAACATAAGTATTCCTTGAAATTGGGTGAAAAATAAGAAAACGACACATTTAAAATTATTATACACACATTTAATATAAAAAATCAGTTATACTTAGTAAAATATATAACATTTTTTTGGGAAAATTCTTTCAATAACTATGTAAGTACAAACAATAATAACGTTTAATAAACTTTCTGTGCACAATAAAATAAAATAATACAAAAAACGTAATGTGTGGTGGAACCTATACTATTGATGCCTGTGTTCCCCGGTGGGATTCGAACCCACAGTCTCCGGCACCAACAACCGGGCCTTTCCTATTAGGCCACGGGGACACAATGAAATGTTTCGAAATTTGGGTAACATTGTGAGTGTGATCTTACGAGAACTTGCATATTTAAAAGTATTGGAGCATTGTTCTGAGAAAGGCGTGACGAATTTAGGTACACACTGTAGGTACGTATATTGTATGTACTATACGTACATAACGTAAAATTAATTATTATTAATAAGACATATTATTTCCTGAAGGTTCATGTTACATTTTAAAGGTGGATGAAGATACGGGTAATGCTGGTGAAAATATATTATGCATTTACCATTTGCTAAACACATCGCTTCTTGCAAGAAGAATGCAAAACAACTCAAAATTTATTTTTCTGTTAAAGATACAATTTAATCCCAAATATTTCCTATTTTCATGTGTCCTAACAGTACTGTGATTATATACATAACTACATATAATTGTCTTTATCATTATTTTAATTGTCATTTAAATAAAAGATTTCGAAACAAAATCATAGTTTAATTTTAAACTATGATTTTGCTTGCCTGGATAATTGCCTTTTTAACACGCTTTTATTAGCTTGGGTTGTATGATGTAATGTATGTATGTATGTACGTATGTACGTTAGGGTGTCCCGTAATTTTTTTTTTCGATTCTCGTAACAGCAGACCCCTCAGAAGTTGCGTAGTTGAGCGTAGATTAATAAAAAAATAATAAAAAAAATATAAAACTACATCTTTAGGGCTCTACCGAGCTTCAAAATTTTGCGAAATCGACATTTTTTGGCAATATTTCGCTGTTCATTATTACTGTACCTTAACTTAATTTTAAACATTTATTTACTTTATTTTCTATATTGGGTCAATACAAACACGACGTTTTGATTTGCTTACAATAAACCCATAACCAGCGACTTCACATTTGTTAGAATTTAATCAGCAAATCATCATATTTCCACAAGTTTTTTGTTTCGACTCGCGATTGTTTTCTTTGTAGCAAAAGCAATTGTTATACCATATTTACTGTTTATACTATGTTAGAACTATACTGAGAACTTGATGATCGGCAGCTATCAACTATATAGGGACATCCAACTACATTTACGTGTCATCTGGAGAGCTCTACCTAACTTTGAAGTTTTATAAATTTTACCGTACAAAATTTAGTTTATAATCAATGACAATAACATAAAATAAAAAAGTATTTTCTACCCACTAATTGTGCTTGATTTTACAACATACCTATCAATAATAAAGCCATCTCTATAAGAAGCTATATTTATACTTTAGGAGGCCTCTGTTACCAGTTATACATTTATTTCTCTTCACACGTCCTCATTTTAAATATGTTAAAGAACCGACGTTTATATAACCAGAAGCTCCACATATAATTTGGTATAAACTCTAGTAAAGAACTTTACTTATTCCGGTTTAAATATCCTAGGTATAGTGCAACTTTAAGCTTATCTAGTCTTTATTATTCTTTGCTATACCAGTAATAGAAAGTAGTCGCCATTATCAAACAACATAGTGAAAAGCATGTTTTCTTCGCATACAAATAAAAACATTTCTTTCGACAATATAATCGACGATAGAACTCAGGTTTTTGGGTTAAAATCAAGAGTAGGTCCGGTGAAATCTTATATGGTTACACATTAGGTTCAAGAAAATATTCCACATGTATTTGAAAACAATTACATTCAGTTCGTTGCGAATAGTAAATAGTGTTTTACTGCGGTGGCTTATAATTTGCCTGATTTACCGAAAATGTAGTTAATGAAGACATAAAGATGACAATTATCTTTGTGAAACATATCCATTTGAATCAACCGGACGCTGTACTCTAGGCCTGGATAAATGTCCCACTCGAGATGGCTACTTCTGTTAATATAATATGCAACTCTTCACTAATGCCATACTGAGATTTTACATTGACTATTTATTATATTATACGTCGTTAAAATATACGCCCGATTTTATTTCTTATCAAGAGAAAGACTTCTTCTTTTAACTTTGGATTTTTACCTATAGTTCTGTTCTGTTTTTACTATTAGTGAGTTCTGTTATTGATTACTTTATCAAAAGTTTTTTTTTTCTGTGCATCATTTGTACATTTTCTAGGAGAATCTAGAACCATATTACCTTGTATATACTCTCGATTTTACCCAAAAATTTGAGTTCTCTCGTGGATTCAATGGACGAAAGGAATAATTTTGTGACAACATTTTTGTCAGTACATTATATGATGATAATGACTACATTAGGGAGTGAGTATTGCGAAGAATAATAAAAACGGGATAAAATTAAAGTGGTACTAAGCGCAGGATATTAAAATGACAAAGAATCACCTTCTCTTTTTCTTCTTCTTCTTCATGTGCCTCTTTACTACTGAAGGTTGGCCGTTAGTTTCTTGAATCTTTCTCTCTCCATGGCCAGGCGAAAGAGTTGTTCGACAGAGGTGATGCCTGTCCACTCCCTGATGTTTTTTAGCCACGACTTTTTCCGGCGTCCAGCGCGCCTCTTTCCTTCCACCTTGCCCGTCATGATGAGTTGTAGCAGATTATACCTATCGTGTCTAACCACATGGCCGAGGTATTCGATCTTACGCTTCTTGATGGTACGTGTCAGCTGTCGGGTCATGAAGACGCGCTGGAGAACGATCTCGTTTCTGACTTTCTGTGTCCAACTGATGCGAAGCATGCGACGATAACACCACATCTCGAATGCCTCTAGACGTCTTCGGGTGTCTTCTTTTAGTGTCCATGCTTCGCAACCGTACATAACGATAGGCCAGATGTAGCATATGAGAATCCTAACTCGGAGCTTGATGTCTTCATTTTTCAATTCGTCGACAGCACAAAACTTTCCTCATGTTGGTAAATGAAGCTCGGGCCATTTCTATCCGGGTCTTAATTTCTTGGTCTGATTTCCATATTTCATTTACCCAAGCTCCAAGGTATTTATACTGTCGAACCCGCTCTAGATTTTTGCCGTCTACATGTATCGTTGGACTTAAGTCAGGGTTTCTGGAAAGAATCACCTTCTCTGCTAGATAATATTACATCGAAATACTTGTATGTCTCGAGCGCCATGTCAAAAACTGGCCGGTTCTTCAACATATTTTTAACAAGGATCTTCAACTCATGTTATGGCTTAAAAGCTCTAATTTTGTTTATATGATATTTTCCCTGTCACATCCAAGCTACATAAAGATGTAACAGGTAACAGCAGCCTCACAAAGTGTAACTACGACGAAGTTACAATATCGAGCAAAAATACCAAATTGTGGATACAAAAATAAATTTCAATATCAAGTATTTGTTATTAATTATAAGCTATATATTGTTTTTATCGTTTTATCGTCTTTTTCTATTAATTTTATTACAAAAAAACTCCTTCTTTCTTATCTTTGAATCTTTGAACCTGATTTCTATCCACTTTGAACGTTCAGTTTAATTCAAAATTTTGAAAAATTATCAAAAACCGATGACAATATACGATTTTAATAATTTTGTACCATTGTCCTTATCAACATCCTCAGGATTAACGATTTTCGAGGCGAGATTGTTCGAGCGAAAAAAATCACCTTAGAGAAAAATCATTACAAAAGTTACTAGATTGATTTTTAGTTTTGAAAAATAATAATGTTATTTCCCTATAACTCAAATGTACTGAAACATATCTACAATGCCATCTTGTAGAATGATTTTTAGGATTCCGTAATCAAAGGGTAAAACGAAACCCTCCGCTGCCTGTTCGTGAATCACTATCTAAGGTCACAGGGTTTTATCTCTTAAACCGTAATAGATAGGCACATTTTTTTACTGACGATGCATAATGATGGTCGCTATAACAACAAATACTAAAAATTAATAAAATAAATATAAGTAGTTCAATAAACTACAAAACACGCTTTTATGATAAAATCAATTAAAAAGTAGAAAATAATCTTCAATCTAGGGGTGCTCTTCAAAAACTGATAAATGGAGTTGTGGTTAGACTCCGTGAGTATCACCGCCATTGCTCACCGTGCTGTGTTCTGGTTCGAAATATGAGGTAAGAGAGATATACTTTTCCGAGGCGTTCCAACTTAGTCTAATCTAATAGAATATCTAATCCTATCTGAGGTTGAATACATGTCTATGGGCAGGAGTTACCATCAGGTGGACTGCATGCTCGTCTGATACTCCTATATTATAAAAAAAATATCTGTTAGCCTGTTACGTCAAGTTTGTATATTACATAAATCAACAACAATTATCGTCACACTTAAGCGAACTTAAATGACTCATTTAAACCTTTCACTGTTTCTATCAGTGAAGACCGCATATAAATCTATTCGGTACCCTGCTTCATCAACTCAGAATGAAAAGGAATACGTTCCTCATTTTTCCATTATCCTTATTCACTCACGACCCAATTGGGTTAGTGGGAAGTCGGGAAATTTCAAAGGCCCAAAAAAATCTTTAAACTCGATACGTATATTTATTTTTTAAGTATGATCAGCGTTTTTTTCGCGATGCCGCGACCGATCGACATAATTCAAACACCATTGTGTGCGGCTAGTTTCGAGGAAATTTGAAAATTTTCGCCAGTTTTCATGACATGAAACATGAAATCTACATTTTAAAGTCGTAATTTTATTAAAATAGTAATTTAGTAAATTCACTAATGAAGCTTGCAACAAATGACCAATGCAACAAATAGATCATTAGAGTATCCCTTACCCACCACACTCACAGACAAGTTTATAAGACTATAGATAATACCATAAACTCACAATTCATAAACAAATTTTAGAGGTACTCCTACTCTATGTATCTGTCGAAAATTGTTAAGTTAGGGTGGTATTAGTGTAGCAAGGGGTGAATAAAAAAAGTGCTAAGAACTAATATTTAATTAAGACGTATTTTGATGTGAAACATCTATAGCCGCACGTAAAACCGATTTCTGGCGTGGCGACGCATGCCGTGGCGTCGCCACGCTATACGATGGTATATATATACAGTCTATATGCAGTAGTGTGCACGGTGTGGCGACGCGTCGCCATGCGCAAATATCGTAATATTTTATTTTATCATTATGACATATTTAGTTCCTATCACAATATGTTCTTTTCTGCATATTACTTTTACAAAATAATGTCGATGTTTCACATCTGCCAGGCGTCCCGTGACGGCTCACATTGTTTTTTTTTAATAAAACAATGATACGAATAAGAGATTTTTAAAATATATATTTTTTTTTAATTTTTATAATAATACACACATAAATAAATGTTTCAAATATTACAAATACTGATCATAATATAGTTAACTCGGCGCACTGCACTCTGTTTACAACTGCAACTACCTTCACTTCATACCCTTTTACTACACTAGCGCCTTTTTCAAGGGTTTTCGAGCTGTTTCAATGGATATGGGGAATGAGATGGTTCTCCTCCTCCGTACCCCAACCATCCATAAACAATAGAGTTTTGCGGAAGCATATATTTTGATTCTATATTCACGACTGCGGAACATATTCAAATGTCATTCTTATGTCATATTTAAGTAAATGTAATGTCATTCTTTTGACGCATGTCCTATGACAAGATCAAAGCCGTAGAGGTTTCTAGGGAAGCAATGATTCTTAGTCTAAGATGACATCTAACGGGATTTTTTTAACTAAATAATTCACAATGATGTCATTAGATGCCGTTGTTTACTATAACCTGTTAGGTTCCTACTCCGTAGATGGCTTTGAATTCTATCAGGAAGCCTGGGTCACTAGTGCAGGATAATTGTCTTAAATACTTTTACGTGCTTAAAATAATGCTACAAAGCTTTAAAACGTAAGTTACGAACCTAAACACATTATCTATAGGTACCTGATGAATTAATCTTGTCTTCTTTAATGATTTAAAAACAATAACACAACAAAATATTAAATTAAAAATATTGTAACCATCGCAGTCAATAGTCTACCAGGGTTTATTATTTTAAGTTCAAAGCAATAAACGTACACTAGAAATATGATTTATGAAAATCGTAATTTCTATGTAAAACCCAGTTTAACCTAGAAACGATTCGTAGCATGTGCATCACAATGTGAGTACCCTGTTTATGCACTTTTCCCTTCCTCTGTAATGTATGTCACCCTGTTTAAAATAAGGTGAGATGGTCATTAGGATCCATTCAATGTTATGACGAGTCTCGTCAGTATCTCTGCAATCAACTCCCAAGCATCTAACCATTCCTATTCTTGACTCAAATTCTCAAGGACGATTCCTACCTTTACCTGTAGTGTTTATCTATTATCTATTGTGTATTATATGATTGCAATTAATAAGTAAGTATCCAATTTTCGTACTACATCAAATCGTGAAAAGACGTGACATCGCGAGACGCGTCACTGTCTACCATAGATAAGTATAGATATCCTTGTAATTGAAGGCAACCATTAAATGGCTCAAACGGCTGAAAATTCTGTCAGCCATTTAATGGCTGTCATGGTGTAATTTACGTTGAACAATGCTGACATGCGCAGTTAAGTGGCGCAAAAACATGAAATCGAAGAACCGAAATCGAAGAAAAATAATATTTTTCAAACACGAAAATAGATGACAATGACAATTTTAATTCTTAAAACTGCGCGATCATGCACACCGAACGAAAATAGATTCTCTTTAATTTTTCTTATTCAAAATGGCGCTTGCGCCAATTTTCGTTATGATATTCGTGATCAGGAGGTCAAAATACGTTAGTCTACCAAATTTTAGGTCGATCAGCGGTATGTGCCTTTCGGAAGTACACCCACATTTTCTTGTAAGGAGTGAGTACTAGAAGGAGTCTTTACTAATCTATACTGTTTACGCACAATGCAGTTAATTTACATTTCGGCCGAGTGTCGCTCACGACGATGTCACGACGTGACTTCATTTGCCGGCTTTAGAGCCGTACTGTGTATGAGAGTACATAGCATGTTGCAAAACATTTCACAGTGATGTAACTACCTAGTACCCTAGATTTTTAAACAGAATTGGCTTAAGTATAGATCGATGCGGTTGACTAGACAAAAAATACTGTGTTTTGTTTATAAACATACATAATAATATTGATCGTTCTGATTTAGTGGAAAGACACAATGTTGTTGTTCTGAAATTAGAGATTTTATTGTTATGTTAATTATTCTAACATACAATAAAAATAAAAATACTAAATAACATAAATTATAAAAAACCTGAAATTAGAGTAACGACATGAAAGTTTTCTATTCCACAAAATTCTCTTCACATATAAATTCATATCAAATTTAAACGTCACAAATAATAAAAAGAAAATGTTGAAATAGACATGGATAATAAGAATATTAAACACTAGTCGTCAATGTTACGGTTAAGCAATTCATGGGTTGCACCATTTGAGTTACGGTTCACATGACGTCGTAACTAACATTACTTAAGTTATTGTCGCCGAAGTGAAAAACAACCATGTTTTAACAATAGTCAGAATGCTTCCAAGTATTGAATCTCAAGTAAAAATTGATTTAACATTTTATGTAATGACGATTTATTGCAAAACGTTCGGAATCCAAGTTACTAGTGTTGGTAAATTTCAACACACATAAACGTAGCCTCGGTAGCTCAATGGCAGAGCGTCGGACACTGGTGTCTGAAGGCGCTGGTTCAAATCCAGCCTGAGGCAATAAAAAATCCGGTACCCGCTTTTTATTTTTCTAATAAATATCTACTTAATAATAAAAAGTATTAAGGACTACTATTTATTAGAAAATATTTTTTTTCAGTTTCTTTTATATATTTTATTATTGGTGTTTTTTTTATATATAAAGATCCTATCACTATTATAGAGTAAGACCCCACGGCCCTCAGATTATTGTTATTTTCTAAAAGCTGAAAGTTTGTCTGTGCACGACCCCATCACATGAAAACGTGCTGCGACTATGGAGTTTGGATAATAGTGGCTTTGGCAGATATAAGGTAGTAAAGTTGTGTAAAGTAGTACCTCACTTTCGGTAAAGTATAAACCCTAGTTCTTATATATTTTATATCAGCCACCTAATGCCAGACACCCAATGCGGTGGCAATATAAGTAATTATAATTATACTTTCGTCATAGTATAAACTATATATATGTTATATGGGCAACTAAGTATAAAATGATGTTTCGTCTGTAACCAGACAATTTCGGTAGTTCCTCTATCTTCCTAGACACAATGGGCATCACTCTAGGTGCGAGGTATTTACTAGATTTACCGAGAACATTTATTTTATATATATTAATAAAGCTTCATTCAAGCTGTGAAAGCTTAGTGGTTAAGGAACTCGGCCTCTTGATCGAGGAATCCGATGTTCAAATCCCAGGCATGCACCTCTGATTTTTCAAAGTTATGTGCTTATTAGAAATTAATTATCACTTGCTTAAACGGCGAAGGCAAGCATCGTGGGGAAACCTGCATACCTGAGAAATTTAAAAAAAATGTTTTCAAAGGTATGTGAATTCTACCAATACGCACTTGGCCAGCACGATGGAGTATGGCATAATCCTTCTTTTTGATTAAATTTTGATGCTAGCAGCTTACCACCTTGTAAAATTGACTAATTACGATATTTTTTTCTGACTATACAAGTATTTGTACATTTTGGAAAAGCTCACTAAAAAAACAACTTCAGAAAAACCAGAAAATAATGGCTTACCATTTGAAATTGTTTGAAGAAGCTTATGTCCATGATATTGTAAGGATTATGTCAGGTATGTAATTATGATAAGAAATCATTATAAATACCTACATTATAGTCTATTCATCGTTTTGTTGTTAAATAATAATTATTCTAACTTTGTTGAATTATTACAGAAACAAACGAAGAAGGCGATAATGTTATATGCACTATCAAAATGCCGAAATTTGCATGCAAATATGCACTAAAATATGCACTATTAAATTGATATAGGGTATCCAGTCAATGATGTCAGAGTCTTTAGTTATTGGCATTACGATCAAGTTTTATCGACAAATGCTGAATTATTGTCATTTTTGTCGAACCATAATGAAACGACAGCCATATTATATTACCAAAGTGTGAACATATGAGAACATTTTATAATATCTACCAAACTAAAAAAAAATATTTTGAAGACATTTTTGTAATAAGTGACTGAAAATAATGAACAAAATAGGTTTTCATTTTTTTTAATTTTTCCGAATTTCTGAAAACTCAAGGTCATCGTCATTTAAACTTTTAGTATTTCGTAACTTATCCTAATGTTAATGTCATATTTATGGCACAACGGTTATAGGTATGGTATTTTACAACTTTTTACTTATTGAATGGGAAATAATATAAATGGGGCAGCACCAATCTGTAATCTTACGGTTATGAACCATAAAAACAATACTGCGAATACATATATTTACTGGTATAAGCACTATCAATGAAAAAGTGCTAAAATATGCAATAACGCTAAAAAAGTGGCGTTTTATGCATTTGCATATGCAAATATGCAATTGCATATAATCCGATGTCTAGTAATGACCAATAAGTACACATATTGGAGACTGGAGTAGCAGAAGATAATGAAAATATTGACGCCAAAGATGGAGACGATTGAATATTATTTTGGAATTTTTAATATCTCAATAATTTTCCCTCAATAGTATACCTAGCAAACTTGCAAGTAGGTAAATCTCTTTTTATTGTAATTTCTTAAAATTTTCCACCTGTTCTTATATTTTTATTTTTTCAAGAATACTTATAAAAATTATTCTCAAATGTCCGTCCCAGGTAATAAAAAATATTTTAAAATGCTAAAATTTTTGTAGAATGGTAAAAAAAACAAAGTTTACACATCCCTACAACTTAATTTTACGCTACCCTATAACTTTATTATACGCTACCCTAGACCTAAAAACCACTTTAAAAGGCCTCATTTCTTTTTTATAATAAAGAAGAGAGAAAAGAAACTTTTTCTTTACATATAATATTTTGATTGGATTTTGGCTTACATAATATAATGATTTGATTGAAATTCTCTATACGGTACCTATCCGAGAGTACGCATAATACAACGCGTTGACGTTCCAATATTTCCAAAAGAGTGTCGCCCGAGCTTCCGACGTGAGTTAATTTGCACACGTTAGGCCGTTTGTCCACCGTCACCGCCATCGATCCCTCACTGAAAACTAGATTATTTCACCGCGACTGAAATGGCCGGTTTAGTTTATTCCAGCTTTGACGGCAGTGTATGAAAAGTTCAAACGTGTTATATATTGCCGGCGCATTGGCCCGTCAATATCTCGAGTGCCGATCTAGCGGTACTAGCTGATCTACTCGAAATATCGGCGGCCGGGATTATGGTGCTCGGGTGACGGACGTGCGGTGGGCAGGCGGCTATAGTAAATGTATGCACCGCTACTTCGGCGCCGTCATCTTGTTCGCCGTGACGACTCTACGTCTAAAGATACTTGTAATCAACCCCACATAATATTAGTATCCCACCTGAGTAAGTATCAACTGCGTTACAACTTCTGAGGCCTAAGTTGGAACGCCTGTTATAAATTTTTCTCCTTCAACATATATGTGTTGAATATAATATTAGTATGACAACATGTCAGTGTAGTTACTAATTAAGAAGTAAATATAATTGCCAAATACAAATAAACTCTTTTTACACAAATAAACTGTATTAAATAGCAAAAAACACATGACCGTAAACTAGAACAGTAATATTTTACAAGGACATTTTCAATACAGCTTAGATATAAACAATATGGTAAAAATTCAAAAGCAAGTCAGAAAACCACCGCCACCACCACCACCATCAACTTGATCATGTAACTCTACGTATGTCTCTACGTGAGGTCTACGCATATTCTACGCGAGGTCTACGAAAGGTCTACGCGAGCTATACTTTAGAGAAGTTTAATTTTACAATATTTTTATTACTTTTGATGTTCGTATGTATGAATCAAATGTAAATTAATTTTAAAGATATTCACTTTTGGGCAAAAATTGTACAGTCCAGAGAAAAATACAAGGATTTACAGAAGAATATTAAAAAAAATATTCATTTAGCCATTCTAACGTGAGAGATTAATTTAAATCAACTATTTTTATGTTTTACACATGACAACAATATGGTGGCAATTGAATTCGAAATTGACAGACACTAGATTTGACATTTGTATGACATAGCAGTGACAAGAGCCCTAGATAACGCAATTTAAAGCCGCGTGGCGTGATAGACGACCGGCGCTGCGTTGACAATACAGGCCGAGGAGGCCTTTTTACACATAGGTTCTTTATACAGCGTAAATAAGCACTACGAGGATAAAAAAAGATAATATTTTCTGAACATCTTTTGATTTTGAAGTAGACACCTACTCGTACTATGAAACTTTGCATTTGGCTTTCTGGATAAAACGCCTATTTCACCGTTTTTGGAAATTCTACTTCAGCCTTTTTAATGCAGTCGGGTTTTTTTTCTAAACGTGGTGCATTGAAGAAAACTTTTGTATGTAGTTAATACGTATCATTTATGAATCTTATATTCCTGTAACCTCATTCATGTCTCACTGCTTAGTATATTTGCATCTATCGCCACGCTGCTCCAGTGCGAACTGATGGAGTGATAAAGCGCTGTTACGCACTAGCGGTTGGCCGCCTAGGCGGTTCGTTTAAGTGGCCAGCCGCCTGAAGCGCTATAGCGGTTGACAGCTACGGCGGCCAACCGCGATGAAACCGCGTGGAGTGGTTTGACCGCTCGAAGACATGTCAGCTCCATTAGCGAAAAGGACGCCGTTGAAGTAGCTTGTGTTATCTATTTTGTTACCAAAATCAAATAAAACGAAAGAAAAATAAAATAAACGATACAGGATTCATCCTTTACACGCATGGAATTCACATATGTCGCAGAACCGATAATAAAGGCTGAAATGATGATGATGGAATGTGGTAAGTTTGCTATTGCTGCAATTTGTTTGATAAATTTTTCGACTATGTCGACGACGCCGCAAATTGAACCGCCAGTGCGTATAAACATGATGGCGGCCTGCCGCGAAGCGGGCCGCACCTCTCCATTCAACCGCCGGTTGAAAATTAATGGCGGTTAAGTGCGTACAATCACAGGCGGTTTCATATTAAACTGTAAAAGCGGCTAGCCTCGCGACTAGCCGCTCCCGCGGTTAATAGCGGTTATATTGCGTTAAGGCGCACAGATATCATAAAGTACATTTTGGTAGTACCTTGAAACAATACGGCGGTGCAAAGTCTCTATTTCCGCACAAGGTTTGAAGAATTTGTTGCAACTTACGCTAACCCTGTTATAAAATAAATTTTCGAATACTTGGTGTTTGAAAAAAAAAACATAATTAACTTTGGGAAAATGATTCCAATAAGTTTTAATTTTATTTTATTTACATGAAATGTGATGTGCCAGGTCTACACTTGACACTTGTCGCAAACTCCAAACCTTTACAACGTTTGGTTTAATTTGTTTGGTATGATTGACACAAACCAAGCCTTTTCACACTTTTGAATTTGTGATTTGTTGAGGTTTGGCAACCCAGTGGATGCGGCATTAGACTATCACTTCACTAAACGATCTAACAAAGGTACTCGCAATCTACGATCAGTTATATTTCAACAATATTAACGGCATCATTTATCGCTTATTTACATTAATCTCTTCCTTGACTTTTATTGGTAAATATTGTGTGATGAGTTGTTTATACACGTTACTTGATACACAAGGTGGGAGCAAAAAAGTATCCCTTGTTTTAATTTTAGAATAAGTAACAAGCTGTTAATTGTTTAATCATATTTTCTGTCAGTTTACCATTTTTTTAAGCTACTCTTTCATCCAAAGTATTTAGAAACCGTTATTTAAATGTATTGTACGAAAAAAAAACACATTTTGTGACTAAGACATAGTTACTCGTAAGTAAAGATTGCTCACTCCTAACAAAAAAATGTAACCAGTTTTGACAATTGAAATAGTTGCGTAAAAAAGTTTTGCCACGTCTCCGTGCTTAAAAGTCCCTAAAATATTTGAAATAATTATGTATAATATTATGTAAATCACGTAGTATTAGTTATTTATTCGTAAATTTTCTCTAAAAAATCTTTTATTTGTCAATAATTCAAAAAAAGAACTTACTAATAAGCCGTTTGTAGCTTCATTAAATTTCAAGGCGGCGAAGTATATTTACTAATCTTTGGACTAAGACAGCAACGTTGCATATTATTCTTTTGAGAAAAAAAGGTTTAGAGACCAAATGATAACGATATGTCACAATTCGTGAGATTTATTGGTGCCCCACAAATATTCGCACCAACGAAGCAGAAGGCACTATTCGTTATGCTATTGTTCGTTATTCCGAATTGTAGGGAAGGTTACTGTCAAATGCTCAATCTCCCATATCGAGAATACCGCATTCAATGCTCTCCTTTACACCTGGTTCGCCTCATTGATATGTTTGCGGTCGAATAGAACCTGTTAGAGTTCTGTTAGAATAGACATTGTGTTAGAGTGCCTGCACTACAGTTATTGTGGAATGTATGCCAGTGTGATTCGATGTAATTAAATTTAAGTATTACTGATGTATAATACTTAGCTTTTTTAGTTTAAGGGGTTATATTCAATTTATTTGCTTATTCTGGACTTGTTATTTACCTTACCTTTGCTTATTACTTATTACTGTTATTAATTAGTGTAAGTGATTTCAATTAAAGTTCTCTGTTTTAATATGAAACGATCTACCTAATATGTGTGGAATAAAAAATATTAAATGCTGGATTATATTTCACTTTAATATTTTAAAAGGCACACATTTTTTTGGACACGAGTGTACTGGGTGACATGAAGCGCGTGTGTAAACAGGGGCTGCTATTTTAGGACGCGCTCCATTAACTTGGGCAAACTGAGTGTCGAGTCGAAGAGATCCGTTGGTGATCCGTGTAAGTGGTGATACCCGTCATATAATACAGTATTTACCTTTACACGCTGCTATTTCGCACCATTAACTCAATCCTCAAAGAATTATAAAAAATATCTTCAAAGGTAGTAGTAGTAGCCTCTGTGGTTCTAGTCGACTACTGTGTTTTGGTTGAAGGGTGTAATAAGAGAGAGGTACTTCTCCCACGCATTCCAGTAATCGACATAGTCTTCAGAGGTAGCGGCGGATCTGTGACCGACCTGTCTGTCAGGTGGGAATATTGTCTTATCTGGCGATTGGAGATGTCCATGGGTGGCAGTAGCCACTTACCCGGTGGATCACATGGTCGTCTGTTACTCGCATATTTGAAAAAAAACATTGCGACATGACTATACGACTAAGAACGCTAGTAGATCAATTGTAAGAATGAGGTATATTATTTTCCTATTATTACGAATTCATATAAACTTTACTTAAAATGTATAATGCATATATTTTGGTGATACGTTGTTAGGACCATAAACCTGTGTTGGGAATTATAAGGGATTAGGTTATCTGACAGACACATAAAATCCTATTAGGCTGTTACAATGTATATCCAATTTGTGTAATTTTTCGATCGAAGATTTTACTGCAGTAATTTAAAAATATTCTACAAGTATAGCATTGTCATTATAGCAAATGTTGGTTATTATTCCTGAAGCGAAGTGAGCGGCCGGCGCGGATATTACAGCGGAAGTCATTTATCATCCCAGCTGTCGGGAACGGGACGCGGGCTGACCGGTACTGTTGCAACTTAGTGTACTAACCTGCTTCACGAAGTTCTAATATTCGCTAATAATGAAATACCTTTGATTTTTTTTGTGTTGTGGAGGGTACCCGAGACCGTGGGAGCGACGCTGGGTTATGTGGAACTTATACCGCACTAAACCCCTGGGGGGAGCAAAGTAATTGACGCTCCTGTTACATCCCCTGGTGGATTACAGCGATCCTGGGATCGCTTGCTGGACAGTTTGAGAATAATGAAGTGCCTGTAGAATATCTTGCTGTGTAGCCATCTTTATATATATATATATATATATATATATATATATAAAGATATATATATATATATATATAAAGATATATATATATATATATATATATATATATATATTTCTTATGTGTGTATGTCACTTAACTCCTCCTAAACGACTGGACTGATTTTGATGAAATTTGTTGTGTGTGTCCAAGAGGACTTGAGAATGGTTTAAATTCACAATTTAGTCCATGGGAAACGATTTTTAATTAATTTTTAATTCGTAAGTTAAGTTTTAATTAATTTTTAATTCGTAAGTTAAGTTTTAATTAATTTTTAATTCGTAAGTATAGTCGTCACAATTTAATAGGCCCACTTAGACACATGTCATCTTAATGTCATTAACGTTTTAAACTAACTTTTTAGTAGGGAGTTTACGACCACGTGACGACTAGAGCTTGCAACTTCAAACCTTTCGTAAGAAACCATAATCGATTAACTTTCAAATAATCGAATCTTAGAATTACCAATAATTCATTATTTATACCTTTTTCATCATAACAACAATAAAATAATCAAGACTTTGTTTATTAGTGAATGATAAAACGAAAAAATACAGTTTACGAGCTATGCTTTATTTAATCTTCCAAATATGATTAAATTTTTAAATTACACTAGAA